>NC_092375.1:145327414-147727414 GCF_030028105.1 Mobula birostris | reverse complement strand
TTTCAGTGCTTTCGTGGCTGTCTCAGGATATTTAGCCTTGACTTTGATCCAGAATGCCGGCAGAGATGTTATGTCAAACATACTTTTCAGCCCGCCGTCATTTGCAAGCTCGAGGAGTTGATCTCCTTCCCGCACTGACATGGATGACGCGTGGGTAACGACCTTGCGTGCATTCAAACTCAACAGTGGGCGTGACCGGGAATGAGGAAAGGTGCAGCTGACTCATATCGCCAAATCATATCCTTTCCTTGCAGCCCGGTTGAAATGAATGCTAACATTGCATTTGCCCTCCTCACCACTGATTCAACCTGCAAATTTAGGGAATCCTGCACAAGGACTCCCAAGTTCCTTTGTACCTTGAATTTTTGAATCTTTTCCCATAGTAGTCTACGCTTTTACCTTCTAACAAAGTACATGGCCATACATCACTCATTTCTGCCCCGCTGACAATCTCGAACTTCTGCCATACTGCTACTGTCTTCCATAGTGAAGATCAATGCAAAATACTTATTCAGTTTATCTGCCGTTTCCTTGACTCCATTACCACACTTCAGCGTCATTTTCCCGCACCCCAATATCTACTCTTGCCTCTTTATATATCTGAAGAAGCTTTTTGTATCCTCTTTAATATTATTACCTTCATATTCCATCTCTTCCCTCTTTAAGACCTTTTTAGTTCCCTTCTATTGCTTTTTTTAAAACTTCCCAATCCTCTAACTTCCCATTAATTTTTGCTCTATTATATGCCCTCTCTTTGGCTTTTATGTTGGCTTTGACTTCCCTTGTCAGCCACTGTTGCATCATCCTGCCCTTTAGGAGACAATTTATTTGGGATGTATCTATCACACACCTTTGGAATTGCTCCCAGAAATTTCAGCCATTACTGCTCTGCCATCATCCCTGCTAGTGTGTCCACTTCTAATCAATTTTGGCCAGCTCCTCTCTCATGCCTCTGTAATTGCCTTTACACCATTGACTTTGGCTTCTCCCTCTCAAATTGTAGGGTGAATTGTATTATGATCACTGGCCCCTAAGGGTTCCTTCAATCAAGCTGGTTCATTTTACAACACCCAATCCAGAATAACAGATCACCAAGTGGGCTCAACCACAAACTGCTCTAGAAAGCCATCTTTTTGGCATTCTACAAATCCCCTTTCTTGGGATCCAGCACCAACTTAATCTTCCCAATCTACCTGCATATTGAAAGCTCCCATGACTATTGTAACATTTCCCTTTTGACGAGACTTTACTATCTTCCATTGTAATATGTAGCCCATATCCAGGCTACTGTTGACAGGACTATATCTAACTCCCATCAGGGTGTTTTACCCTTGCAGTTTCTTAGTTCTACCCAAAAGGATTCTACACTTTTTGATCCTATGTCACCTCTTTCTAAGGATTTGATTTCATTTTTTACCAACAGAACCACACTACCCCCTCTGCCTACCTTTTCAATAGAATGTGTATCCTTGGACGTTAATTTTCCAGCCATAATCTTCCCTCAGCCATGACTCAATAATGGCCATAATGTAATAACTGTCAAACTCTACTTATACTACCAGATCATCTACCTTATTCTGTATACTGCATGCATTCAAATATACCTTCAGTCCTGTATTTATCATTCTTTTCAATTTTGTCCCCCTTTCACATTGCAACTCATCCTGCCATCAGCCTGGCTTCGCTTGCAGTCTCACTACACACTGCATCTATCTGTAAACCAACTGCCCCATCTTCATCCATATCACTCCAGTTCCTATTCCTCTGCCAACTTAGTTTAAAACCTCCCCAACAGCTCTAGCAAACCTGCCCGCAAGGATAGCGGTCTCTCTCAAGTTCAGGTGTATCCTGTTCCTTTTCTACAGGTCATACCTTCCCCAGAAGAGATCTGTGGGAATGACATTTGTATCAGTGAAGTACAACCAACAATCCACATTGGATTTGTACATGGTAACAACAGGAGGGACAGCATTGTAGGAGTGTGGCTGGCTGAGACAACTACAACTGACTAGATATCCATCCATCACTTGCATGCCACATCCCCTGCAATATAGCAATATAGAGAGTGAATTAAGAAAGGTACTAGATGATGCCATAGCAGTGTCAAAGATGGCATTGGAAAACTGAAACATATCAGAGTAAAATGTTGTTAAATGAAAATGGCCACACCCAAGTTTTACAAAGCCCATCCGATTCCTTATACCATCTATGAAAAAGTAGCCAGTGAGCTGGAGGCTGAAGGAATGTAGTTGAGTGGAGCCCATGGGCAACGCCAGTGGCCCCAGTAGCTAAGAAGGATGAGTCTGTCAAGATCAGTGCTGATTTTAAGGTCGTCATCAACCCAGTAATGAAAGTAGACCATTACGCTCTGCCCAGGACAAAGGATATCTTTGCAAACCTTTCTGGAGGAAACCACTTCAGCAAGGTGGGCTTAGCTGAGGCTCACGTACAGATGGAGATGGAAGAAGAATCCAAAATGTTTGTCACCATAAACACTACAAAGGGCTCTAAGGCTACAATAGGCTTATGTGAGGAGTAGCATCTCCACCTGCACCCTGGCAGAAAGTAATGGACCAGGTAGTGCAAGGCTGCCCAGGCACTCAGTGTTACCTGGATGACATCATTGTTACCAGTGAAAATGACAAGGAACATCTCCAAAATCTCAAAAGTGTTGAAAAGATTAGAAGATTATTGGCTCACAGCACAAAACATGGCAAGTGTGAATTCCTCAAACTGAGTATCACTTACTGTGGTCACACAATCAATACACAAGGATTACACAAGTGTGCTGTGAAAATTTACTTGTTGTGAATGTCCCAAGGCCAAAGGACATGTCATATTGCTGCCCTTTTTAAGATTTGTCAGTTATTATGACAGGTTCCTACCAAACTTGGCTACTGTGCTCCACCCCTTGAACTTATTACAACAGATTGGGAAGAAATGGCAATGGACAAAGCAGTGTGAGGTGGCTTTCCAAAAGGCAAAGAAAATAGTGATGTCAGACACTGTAGTCACACATTATGATCCACATTGTCCAGTGAAGCTTGCCTGTGATGCCTTGCCTTATATGCAGTCATGTCACATCTTATGAGGAATGGAAGTGAATGCCCCATAACCATTGCATCGTGTTACCTTACAGCTGCAGAAAAAAAAATTATGCACAGGTTGACAGAAATACATCAAGTCTGATTTGGGGTGTTTAAGGTTTCATCCAGTACTTGTAGGGGCGAGGATTTACCCTCATTACTGATCAACAACCACTAGTGTGCATTTTCAATCCACAGAAGGGTGATCCACTAAAAGCAGCAGCACAAATGGGCTCTGTTTTTTGGACGGCACAATTATAAGATTGAATTCAAGAGGATGACTAATCATGGAAATGCTGAGCATTGTCCTATTTACCCTTAGAAAAGGAAATACTGGAAAATTTGACAAAAGAGGACACTCCTCCATGTATTCTCCCTAATGCAAATTGAAAGTCTCCCTTTAATGACAGGGATAATCCAAAGGGAAACCAGAAAAAAAAACAGGTCTACATGGCCACCCAAAATGGCTGGAATATGCAGCAGAAACTCCAGTTCCTCCATTTTTACCAGCACTGGGATCAACCTGCCCTTGACAGGGGTTGCCTTATGTGGGGATTGAGAGATGTTATACTATCCAAGCTGAATGCTAAAGCGTTAGCGGGGTTACATAGTCAAAACATTTGATCAAAGGTTTATCTGGTGCCCTGGAATAGATCAGCAGATTGATCAGCTTGCCAGAACCACTTTCTGCAGTCCCAGAATCAACTCCTACACCCACTTTGGAGGGTGCCCCGGAACCTGAAATTGTTTCATAGCCACAAGTCTCACCTGCCGAGCAGAGTGACCTTCCTTGTCAGGAAAGACATTATTTCACAAGAGTAAAAAATCCTCTACAGTGATCAAATCTTTAGGCCTGAATGGGACAATTTAAAATATACTATGCTGTGGGTGTCTATATAGTACAAACTTGTAGTTGCATTAGATAGTATACTGTCTGTGTAAACATATATAGATAGATAAATGACTAGAGAGCAATTCATTACATATTTGAGTTGGAATGCATTCTATATTGAGTTGGAGTTGCTAGCTATACAGGGAGGAGTACTGTGTATTCAGTATTACAGTAATATTTGAGTAACCTTGTAAATTTATTGTTTGATTAAGCATTATTTGTTCACATAATTTATTATGGGTTATAAATATGAAGTACCATTATGCCACCACGTCATATGTGTGCACCTCACTAAAGTAAAACTAAATGTGCACGAGTTATACCTGACTCCCATGTCCTTCTTTCAATTAGTTTTGTGTTTTGGAGTTACAAAATAGAAAATACCAGACCAGAAAGCATAAAAGTACGGTGGATTCCAGTTAATTGGGACACATCAGGGCCAGCACACTTTGGCCCAATTAAGTGGCAGCCCCAATCCGAAGTTTCATGGAAAGTTAAAAAGGTATAAAAAAGACAAGCTACTATTTAACTCAGTAACAAATTATGTATTTAAATGAAATACAGATCAAATTAGTATATATATATATATATATATATACCACCAATATTACTACAGTCCTATAAAATTGTGTATTGGTTTGCAATGGTTACCAACCGAAGAACTTTTCGAGTGTATGGTTTAGTACTCGATTGGCAAACTATCCATCCTTAACCTCTGAAGTTTAATGCTTTTCCCAATAGCTAACGATTTCTTTTTATCAGTTCCGGGCGTATTTGAAGAACACAACAGCTATGCGATCCATTGCTTTCTTTCAACCCGATGGTGTTGTGTCTACAGTAAACTGTCCAGCGTGGCACGATATTAAAAAAAAACTGTTTCTTCGGCATTGTAGATATAATTTGCATAAAACCTTTGAAGCAAGTCGGGGAGTTTTGTAGATTTCCATGTTTCTGCACTTAGAGCATCAACACCACCTTCCTCACCGTGCGTTTTCTTGAACTTAATGTGATGCCTACAATTCTATTCAAACCACCAAACATCTGTTCTTTAAAATCTTCATGATCCAGCTCATTAGCTAACATTGGTCCACTGACACACACAGCTCGTTCATTTACAATGGAAAACTATTGACTGAAGGCCTTTTCAACAACTGGATCCTTACCTTCTCGCTTTCACTTTTGGGCTGTTCCCTGTTGTCCCTTGCATAACACCCATTTGCCTTGCAGTTTATCTTGCTGATCTATCAGTCACGCAGTTGTAGATTTCGGCACTCCAGTTAACTCTGCCAGCTGACAATGAGTGGCGTTAGGCGGATGGCTTTTATTTTGGTCCAGCAGGGTATTTTTTTCAGCTGCTGTCAAATATTTTCATGGTAAGGGTCTCAAAAATGTTGAAAGTCAAAACAAGCTTATATCAAAAATCACTGCTTTTTGAATCGGCGTCCATCAGCTCAAATTGATAACTTAACACGTTATCCCAAATAAACAAAGAGAATCCCAGCTATTTTTCGATTTGTTGTTGCTCTTTAATAGTTGTCCTAAAAAGCGGCTGTTCTGGTTAACTGATGGCCCAACTAACTGGAACACAAACACCTTGTGATTCTGAAAGAGGTAGCTGAAGAGATTGTGGAGGCACTAAATTCTGGAATGGTTCTGGAGAACCGGAAAAATCACAAATGTCATTCCACTCTTTAAGAAGGGAGGGAGGCAGAAGAAAGGAAATTAGAGACCAGTTTACCTGACTTCAGTGTCTGGGAAGAAATTTGGGCAGAAAAGACAAAGGAGAGTCAGTGAATGTTGTTTGAGTTTTCAGAAGACCTTTGTTGAGGTGCCGCAAGTTAGGCTGCTTAACAAAATAAGAGCCCAAGGTATTACCTGTAAGATACTAGCATGGATAGAAGATTGGCTGACTGGCAGGAAGCAATGAGGAGGAATAAAGATGGCCAATTCTAGTTGACTGTCCCTGACGAGTGGTGATCCATAGGGATGGGTATTTGGACTGCTTCATTTCACATTATATGGAAATGATTTGGATGATGGAACTTATGGCTTTGTGGCCAAGTTTGCAGATGATATGAAGATAGGTGGAAGGGCAGGTAGTGTTGAGAAGGCAGAGAATCTGCAGAAAGACTTAGAAGATTGGGAGAATGAGTAAGGTAGTAGCCGATGGAATATAGTGCAGGGAAGTGCATAGTCATGCATTTTGGTAGAAGGTACAAAGGCAAGTGTATTTTCTATTCAGGGCAAAAATTCAATAATCAGAGGTGCAAAAGGATTCTTGTGCAGAGTTCCCTAAAGGTTAACTTGAAGGTTGAGAAGGCGCTAAGGATGGCAAATGCAATGCTGGCATTCATTTCAAGACGGCTAGAATAGAAGAACAAGGATGTAATGTTGAGGCTTTAAAAGGCATTGGTCAGATCACACTTGGAGGATTGTGAGCAGTTTTGGGCCCTTTATCTCAGGGCATGTGTTGGCATTGGAGAGGGTCCAGAGGATGTTCACAAGAATTATTTCAGGAATGAAAGGGTTAATATATGAGGAGTGTTTGACAGCTCTAAACCTTTATTTGCTGGAGTTTAGAATGGGTGGTGGGGGGGGGGGGGAATCTTATTGTAACCACTTGTATATTGAAAGGCCTAGATAGAGTGAATGCCGAGATGATGTTTTCTATAGTGGGTGGGTCTAGGACCTGAGAGCACAGCCTCAGAATAGAAACATCCACTTAGAACAGAGATAAGGAGGAATTTCTTTAGCCACACCATGGTGAATCTGGAATTCATTGGCACAGACAGCTGTGGAGGCCAAGTCACTAAGTACATTTAAAGTGGAGGTTGATAGGTTTTTGATAACTCAGGGCATCAAAGGTTACAGGGAGAAGCCAGGAGAATGGGTTTGAGAGGAATAATAAATCAGCCATGAAGGAATGACAGAGAAGGCTCAATGGGCAGAGTGACCTAATGTCCTACGTCTTATGGTCTAACTGAGGCCGGGAAGCTCAATCGTGATTTTGAGCCTGCCTATAATGGTTGGATATTGAATGAAATAAAAAGAAATTACCCATTATTAGAAACTGGCCTTTGTGATGAATTAACAAGCATACAATTTATCAGTTACTTTCCAAATAATTGCACTCAAAATCTTCTGTTAAAAACCAGAAGTTTTACCAATCTTCTGAGTACAATTCACTCCCAGATTGCCAAAATTTGCTGCCTTTACTTTTGAATGACCAATTTACTTTGAAGATGTGGGCAAGCCCACAATCCCAAATAGCTACCAAAACTCAAGGGCTTGAGTTATGTAGAATTGCAATGTTCAAAAGACATTTCTACTGGTACATGAATAAGAAAGATTTGGGGAGATATGGAACAAGAGCAGACAGATGGGACTAACTCAGATAGTCAACTCAATCAATGTGAACAAGTTGGTCTGAAGAGCTTGTTTGTGTGTTGTAGAACTCCACAATCAATACAAAATATTAGGTAATTCATTTCATTTTGCTAATCCTGATATTGGCTTTTCTTGCCCCCCAAAGTATGGCTTCTACCCAAACGCAACTAATTTTACACCAGATGTTCTGCGATGTCCCATGGTCATGAAATAGTATCTTGCAAATGTAAGATCTCCAACAAGTAGCAAGCTGCATGGACATAATAATGCGCAGAAACTTGTTAGAAAATAGAAAACACTTATACTAGTAGGGCTTCAAGTCAATTTGAACAAATTTCTGATTTTTTCCAATCAAAATTAATTTATCTGAAGTGTTATCAAACAGAAGTGCAGAAGAACAACCTGATATTAATACAATGATCATTACATTTGAGTAGAAGAGACCTGTCTAAAATTAACGGTGCATTCAGCTTCTCATTTTCATCTGATACTTCAACTAGGAAATAGTTTTGCTCTAGCTTCTATCAGTAATAATTAACAATGTTTAAGAAGGCAGAGTTAATTTCAAGTTTATTTTTCTTTAAACATAACCTTAATATAATCAGCAGTTAGCTTAATCCACAGTTCTGCTTATGCATTATTTATTGCAATAAAAATGACAACCCAAAACATCTTTACAAAATCAGTTCCATATTAAGTGAACTCAAGACAGTATTAGTGTGTTAGTGTATATAGTGTTTATTTTCAAACTGTCCTCAAATTACAGCACTTATTTTCATTAGGGCAAAGGACAACGAGTCTAACACACATATCCTTCATTTGTGCAAGAATAAACTGAAGACACAGTTTTGAAAATTATTTTTTCCATCTTTTGAAAATGGTGGAAAAATATTGGCTCTCCCACCACTGCCACCAGCTTTCAGCCTTGCTTTCTGATGCTGGGCTACAGCTTTATAAATTGGACAATCCTCCAGCATTTTTGTTTTGTTTGTGCATAAGCTTAGTCAAGGAGTAGCTATGAACTACTTGATCACATGGTGTACCACAACGAGCCCAATCTAGCCCAAGGGTTCACAAGGGTACGTAGGAATCAAAAGCCTCCCAAAGTGTACCAAGACCTCCTGGAGCACCCAGTCATAGGTTATGTTAAAATCTAGCACAGTGCAGATCAAAGAAGGGATTTCAATGCAGCTGGATTATTTTTATACATAAAGTTCTGCTGAAGTGGACAATTTCCTGATGCTTCATCTGTGTAATGCTAACTTTAACTAAAACAAAACAAACATGTGGACTAAAGCAACTCAATACTGCCCTACAAGATCTAACAAATACAGCTGTTTGGGTTTCTTTCAAGAATAATATCTAGCTTGAAAATAATCTGACGCAGATAGTAATCTTTTTGCTTCACAATTCTGGGAAAATTTTAAACTATATACTATTCTCAAATATTTTGTAATGTATCCACTGCAGCATATACGCCTTCGAATGTAAATAAAGTTCTTTAAACTAACTATATGCACTCAATATGGGGAATAAGCTATAAACAATTAGATGAACATTTATTATTTAGCATTTTTCCTCCATTAAATTTTCACTATGCTATATCCCTGATTATGAGTATTCATTAAGATCACCACCTCCACTCCATAGGCAGTGATTTGTGCCAGGAAACAAATCCTCAAACAGGATTGGAAGCACACATCAAACTAATTGGCACTCGCTGTACAACTTTGAAAGTTAGGTTAGTGAGCTACTTAACCATGCGGCATCATAGTTGATCCAAATCCTGCCATAACAGCTGTTTCTACTCACTGGTGATGCCACAGAGTTCGCAAACAATGTTCCCTATCCTATCCTGGGGCATCATCTCCACCACAACCAATTCAATACAAACCAGAAACTGAAAGCTCACTATTTATGACTCAGAAATTCCACTTGTAATATATTTACAAACCAATACAAGAACTTATCCTAATTTTCCTACATTAGGATCATTATAATTGCTCTTCAGTATAAGCAATTCATTACTGAATTTATAATGTTTAAAATGGAAAATGTTTCTGTTATTAGTGGAATTCAGAAAGAGGAACCATAACCATAAAATCATATCAAACATTTCAGGTGAAGAATCAATTAGCACATTTTCTACATAAAGAACAGTAAGTAGAGCTTTGGAATTCCCTTTCCAGATTCACGGGCAATTAAAGTTTGGTGGTATTAAAGGATTTATACCAGAGACAGATGGAGTTCAAGTATAGATCAGTAACTATCAAATTGATTGGTGAACAGCCTTGATGGTTTGAATGGCCTTCTTCTGATGTCCTCAAGAGACACTGGGCAATTGCAATGAAATTAAATATTAATGCAGTGCTGTTCAATGCAGAAGGCAAGCACTGAGCTTCATACCAAGGGTTATTTAACGCAACCATGCCATCTCTTTCCAAATCCACAATGACCAACATGGGATCTTATATAACTTGTAATGAAACTTCATTAATAGCTGAAGTGCTCTAAATTGCTGTGAACTAATCATCCCTGCCTCAAAATGGGTTTTAAGATCTGTACAAAAAGTAGGATAATTGTCGATGAGGCAGAGTAACCTTATTAATTAAGAATGAAATTACTTCAGTGATGAAAAAAGATAAAAGATATAGCAGGCATTAATGGCTTTACAGATAGAATTAAGCGACAGAAAAGAACTTTAGACTCCAACTGGAATGGCACATCAGCCTTCTTCCCTCCCTCCCATTCCTGTGATAACAACCATGAAGTAGTAAAATGCAGAAATTAAAAGAGTATAAAAAACTGATTTGTAACAGGTAATTTGAATTTTCACATAAGTAAGCAAACTAACTCCAGTATAAAAAGGTACTGAATTTCTTAAGTGACACATTTTATTACTTACAGGGGAGTAAGCCACTGTTAGATTTAGTCATATGGGTCTCATTAGTTAACAATCTAACCGTCTGCAAATGTTTGTTTAATGGCAATCATAGTGCAATCAAGCTCAATTTAGTGTCCAATAGAGATATGCAATAGATACAAAGATTCAAAGTGTAGGTAATGTAACTAAAATGCAATGATAAACTGAGACAATTTGCAAATAAATAACAATGTAAATTCAAAAAGAAATGTTGAGAGGTTAAAGCAATGTTTGGAAAAATCTTTCAACAATACAGGAATTACACAAAATAAAACTAAAGCAAAATATATGTTCATAAAGAGGAAAAAATACTGGTGTTTGGGAGAGGTTCAAAAAAAAAGGTAGCAAAACAGATAGAGCTCCAAAATGGAAGGGTGAGAAGAAACTTGCAACAGCTATCAAAGAATCAACATTTTACTCCATGAGGGAAAAGGGCATTGATGAACATAGAGGACATTTCCCAAATAATTATGATACAATTGAATATAAGAAAATGATAGTCATGTTGAATATTATTGTACATTTTTATGGAAGAGGACAGCTAAATGAAAGACCAAGTCAAAAATAGGGAAGTCACACAAATAAACAAAATAATATTAGGAAGATTAAAAAAGACACCAAAGATTCTCAGATCTCCAGGACAACATAGTTTTTACTCAGAACTGAGAATGATCTGGCAATCTTCTAAAATGTTCCTGATTCAGAAACTGATATTTTTGACTGGAAAATAGCACAATACTTAGATATTTAGTAAGGATACAATAAGGAATAACTTACTAACATGCTTTGTAGTAAACTCATTAAAAATAACTGAACATCTTCAAAACATTCAGATCTTCAGTAATCTAGTTTTGATTTAAAGTTGGTCAAACCAGACAAAATAGGCTAAATTTCTAGGAAAAGGTGAAAAGTATCCACAGGACACATCTACAGACATTATTAAGGACTTCAAACAAATGTTTTCTAACCAAATGATCCCTAACTCCATGAGTCAAATTATGAGATTACTGATACTAGGATTATATTTCTTGGATTTTTAAAATGTTTTCAGTAGTTCAATTATATATATATAGTTTTTTCAGACTTTTCAGTTGTCAAATTAAGAAACTATATGCATAGCTGATAGAAGTTTGGAACTCCTCTGCAGAATTACTATTTTTTTAAAATCAGAGAGCAATAAATTTTTAACTAACTGTATCAAGAAATTTGGGACAGGGTATAATGAACAGATTTGAACAGCTAAACAAGCCTACTCCTGTTCCTTTGTAGGTATTGAAGTCATACACTAATTTCAACAACTCAAAGCACTGAAGCGCAGAAATGAAAGTGGCAACCTTCACTGTTTTAGTGGTAACGTTTCAAAGTTCTACGAGTCACCAAGGATTTTTCATCGATTTTGCTTTATTTCAGTTATATGACTTGAAGTGCATGGTTTTAAATGGTCTATCTCATTGCAGCACTTCTAGATCCATTAATGGATTTTTTTCCCTATTGAAATTTAAGCAGAAAAGAGTGCTTCGTTACAAATCCCTTTAAGTTGGTTCCTGCTTTCTCTGCCAATCTAATTGATCAATAAAAGAGCATCAGTATTACTACCTTTCTGGATTTTTGTACTTCTGAAATCACACACCTGATGCACCTTCCTGTGCTGAGAAAGAAAGAGGCAGATTTATATGTCTAAGAATCAAAGAGGCTTTGGTCTTAAGACAACTTAGAGAAAATACACAGGACAGTTTTGTGTTTATACATATGACAGTCTAAAGGGTTTACAAAGGAAAGGACTCATCATTTTAACTGATCAATTTTAACGGTGTTGCAAATCACTAATAATCTACCACAACACTATCCTAAATGCAAGGATGTCCTGCAATTAATACACATTTGGAAACTTGGATTTAAGCAATATTTTCAATTCAACCAAATGGATGAATACATTTCACAAATAAAATCTACTCAAAATATATTGTGTTGTAAACAGACCATACAAAGCAGAAAATCCCACTCCTTGCAGTTACAGGGAGAGGAATATTCATGGCTTCAGAATACATAATATGTGCAAAGCAAAAAGATTACTCTAAGCAGCACAAAAATATTTAACATATCTGTAACAATTAGCCCAATAGCTTCCTTAGACTAGTTCATGATATCAATAATCCTGATCTAAACAATATTTTTGTTCACTATATTAACAATTTCTCCTGTACATTAGAATAGATTAACCATTGCCAAGTTTTCAAACCAAAAAAAAGCAAAAAAATAAAATTGTCAAACTTCTATAATACTGAGCCCAGGTAATCAGGATTAGCACAACCTTCAAAGATTCCCCTAACTTGTACAAGATTATTTAATCCCAAACTGCAACACCTGCACCATTGCCCTTCCCCCACAAGCTAAAATTATATGTGAAAGTATGCAGCTAAATAAGCAGATTTTATGCAGAATATTACAGAAAACTTTAGGAATCTGTATTCTTATTGTACATAAACTGTATTAAAATTAGTTGACAAGGAAGACTTTGGGACTGGGGAGATCAGGAAACACAAAGGGAATACTCTCCCTCCGCAATATTAAATTTACAAAGGAAACCTTCATTGAAACTAGTGGCAAAAAGGGTGAGTAACTAACCTTTACATAATGATTTCTCATACTATTTACATCATTTACTTTCTACAGGATAGAGAAGAGACCTGTAGTCAGCTGTGAGAAAAATGACTCATGCAGATGTCCAAGGTGGAGAATAAAAGGAATTAGCACAGCAATGTGTGCCAATAATATAAAAACGAAGCCAAATCTCCAATATCCATAGTTTGAATTGTTCATGTTGTTTGAGGCCCAAATACTATTGCTAATTGCCACAGCAACCCCGTTGGCTCTGCTGATTTGTTTCTTGAAGATTTACCCCTCGATTTCTTGCAGCAGTTGCTGGATTTTGTGGATCATTTTTTGGCATTTTCTTAGCTGTGGGGAAAAGAATAGAATATATCAGTAACTTCGCTAAATAGCCAATCTTGGCTTAGAGGAACAGCTCCACATGAATTGTAACCTGCTCTGTATTAGAGTGGCATACAGAATCAAATCCAATATTTTGATGTTCATATTGTTCACCTTTTTGTTCACAATATGACCACTTATTAGAGATTAGGAACCTGATTTGATCTTTGGATATACAGTATATTTTACAATTATATGTTGCTATTCACTCAAGCATGGTAATATTTTGGTCAAAATTATAGAAGTAATTTAAATGTTTAAATATAAAACGTATTCACACACTTAATACATTATCTCTTGACAACCAAAACAAATCTACATTGGTTAAAATATGTAGAGCCAAATTCTTTCAAATCCATGTAGCATCTGAAAAGATGCTGCAAGCAATCTTAATACTAACTAATAAGACTGGTAACACAGAGATGCAGCTGGTAGCACTGCAGGCTCACAGCTCCAGCAATGTCCAGTGCTGTGTGAAGATTGTCCATTTTCCACGAGATCTTGCATGCTCAAGTTCCTTGCACAGACTCACCAGATCTGGAACATCTAGCAGTAAAGTGCCATCCTTTTTACCCACCACGGGAGTTCTCTGGGTCATTTTGGTAGCAGTTTACATTCCACCTCAGGCCAATGTCAAGCAGGCTTTAGATGATCTAAGCAATGGGATCAACATGCACAAAACAGCACACCCTAACGCCTTCACCATTGTTTTGGGAGTTTTTAACCAGGCCAGTCTGAAAAACATCACTAAGCAACTACCATCAACAGATTACTTGCAATACCAAAGGAAATAACACACTGGACCATTGCCACACCACCATCAAGAAAGCCTACTGTGCTATTCCATGTCCTCACTTCCAGAAATCCAATCTCCTAGCTGTACCTCTACTCCCTGAGTATGGGCAGAGACTGAAGACTGCAGCACCAGCAGTGAGGACCAAAAAGGTATGGATAAAGGAAGCACAGGAGCGCCAACAGGACTACTTTGAATTGGTGAACTGGTCTGTATTCAGGGATTCATCTTCAAACCTGGATGAGTATTCTGCAGTTGTTACTGACTTCATTAAAACCAGCCTGGATGAGTGTGTGCCCACAAGGACTTACTGTACATTCCCAAACCAAAAGTCGTGGATGAACCAGGAGGTACATTGCCTGCTGAAGGCTAGATCTGTGGCATTCAAGTCTGGCAACCCAGGCCTGTACCAGAAAACCAGGTATGATTTGCAGAGTGCTATTTCAAGGGCGAAGAGACAACTTCGAACAAGGTTAGAGGTGACATCGGATGCACGGCACTTCTGGCAGGGTCTGCAAGACATTACTTCCTACAAAGCAAAACACAATAGCATGAATGGCAGCGATGCTTCACTACCAGATGAACTCAACGCCTTCTATGCATGCTTTGAAAGGGAGAATACAACTACAGCTGTGAAGATTCCTGCTGCACCTGATGATCCTGTGATCTCCATCTCAAAGCCCGATGTTAGGCTGTCTTTAAAGAGAGTGAACCCTTGCAAAGCGGAAGGTCCCGATGGAGTACTTGGTAAGGCTCTGAAAACCTGTGCAAACCAAATAGCGGAAGTATCCAAGGACATTTTCAACCTCTCACTGCTACGGGCAGAAGTTCCCACTTGCTTCAAAAAGGCAAATATTATACCAGTGCCTAAAAGAATAATGTGGGCTGCTTTAATGACTATCGCCCGGTAGCACTCACCTCGACAGTGATGAAATGCTTTGAGAGGTTGGTTATGACTAGACTGAACTCCTGCCTCAGCAAGGACCTGAACCCATTGCAATTTGCCTATTGCCACAATAGGTCAATGGCAGATGGAATCTCAATGGCTCTCCACATTTCTTTAGACCACCTGGACAACACAAATACCTACGCCAGGATGCTGTTCATCAACAATAGCTCAGCATTTAATACTATCATTCTCACAATCCTGACTGAGAAGTTGCAGAACCTGGGCCTCTGTACCTCCCTCTGCAATGGGATCCTTGACTTCCTAACTGGAAGACCACAATCTGTGCGGATTGGTGATAACATATCCTCCTCACTGACAATCAACACTGCCGCACCTCAGGGATGTGTGCTTAGCCCACTGCTCTACTCTCTATATACACGTGACTGTGTGGCTAGGCATAGCTCAAATGCCATCTATAAATTTGCTGACGATACAACCATTGTTGGTAGAATCTCAGGTGGTGACCAGAGGGCATACAGGAGCGAGATATGCCAACTTGTGGAGTGGTTCCACAGCAACAACCTGGCACTCACTGTCATTAAGACAAAGAGCTGATTGTGGACTTCAGGAAGGGTAAGAAGTGGAGAGAGTAAGCAGCTTCAAGTTCCTGGGTGTCAAGCTCTCTGAGGATCTAACCTGGTCCCAAACATATCGATGTAGTCATAAAGAAGGCAAGACAGCGGTTATACTTTATTAGGAGTTTGAAGAGATTTGGCATGTCAACCAATACACTCAAAAGTTTCTATAGATGTACTGTGGAGAGCATTCTGACAGGCTGCATCACTGTCTGGTATGGAGGGGCTACTGCACAGGACCGAAAGAAGCTACAGAAGGTTGTAAATCTAGTCAGCTCCATCTCGGGTACTAGCCTACAAAGTACCCAGAAGATCTTTAGGGAGCGGTGTCTCATAAAGGCAGTGTCCATTATTAAGGACCTCCAGCACCCAGGGCATGCCCTTTTCTCACTGTTACCATCAGGTAGGAGATACAGAAGGCTGAAGGCACACACTCAGCGATTCAGGAACAGCTTCTTCCCCTCTGCTATCCGATTCCTAAATGGACATTGAAGCTTTGGACACTACCTCACTTTTTTTAGTATACAGTATTTCTGTTTTTTGCACATTTTAAAAAAAATCTATTCAGTATACGTAATTGATTTACTTGTTTATTTATTATGTTTTATTTTATTAATTATTTTTTTCTCTCTCTCTGCTGGATTATGTATTGCATTGAACTGCTGCTGCTAAGTTAACAAATTTCACATCATATGCTGGTGATAATAAAGCTGATTCTGATTCCTGGGTTTCAAGATCTCAGAGGATCTAACCTGCTCTCAACATATCGATGTGGTTATAAAGAAGGCAAGACAGTGGCTATACTTTATTAGGAATCTTAAAAAATTTGGCATGTCAACAAATACACTCAAAAACTTCTATAGTTGTACCATGGGGAGCATTCTGACAGGCTGCATCACTGTCTGGTATGGAGGGGCTACTGCACCGGACCGAAAGGAGCTGCAGAAGGTTGTAAATCTAGTCAGCTCCATCTTGGGCACTAGCCTACAAAGTACCCAGGACATCTTCAGGGAGCAGTGTCTCAGAAAGGCAGCGTCCATTATAAAGGACCTCCAGCACCCAGGGCATGCCCTTTTCTCACTGTTACCATCAGGTAGGAGATACAGAAGCCTGAAGGCACACACTCAGCGATTCAGGAACAGCTTCTTCCCCTCTGCCATCCGATTCCTAAATGGACATTGAAGCTTTGGACATTACTTCACTTTTTTAAAAATATACTGTATTTCTGCTTTTGCAAGTTTCTTTTAATCTATTCAATATACGTATACTGTAATTGATTTACTTGTTTATTATTATTATTTTCTCTGCTAGATTATGTACTGCATTGAACTGCTGCTGCTAAGTTAACAAATTTCACGTCACATGCGGGTGATAGTAAACCTGATTCTGATTCTTATAAACCAAGTACATGTTAGATTACAGAGAAGATCTTTACTCTTGTATTTGAGCAGTTGCATCATTCTAACAAATTAAGGTCTAACCATATTTAAATTTCACATGTTCTTAATCCACATCTATTCATCAATTAAAACCAAATAATCAACAACATCTTACCTATTGCTAGAAATATATCGTTAACATTCATGGCTGTCTTTGCTGATGTCTCCATGAAGAGCAGACCACAGTCTTCTGCATATGTCTGTGCTTCCTGAGAGAAACAAAATTAAAGTTTACATATATAGCCCACGCCAAACATGTGTCCTTGACAAATCTATCCGACCAAGTCTTTTACATTTTGTACACATAGAAATTGGAGTTAGCAATCTAAGAGTGATTAACTTTCTTTCCTAGCTGGAGGATATACGCATCAGATTTCTATAGTTCAGGCCATATTTCTGTAACAACTGAGGCTCTATGCCATGATGATAGAAAGCATCAAAGATGCACAGCATCGACATTTACAGTTTGGTGCTATGAACAGCTCCCACTGAATCAGATTTGTTTTAAGAGAACTGTCAAAAATTTTTCATCAGCACAACGAAGAAAACTTAATTTATATCCTGCTGGATGATGTCCGAAGTAAAGCCCTAGAAGATACATTTCTGTCATCTGGAAAGCACAAGATAAAGAGTATTATTATTATATTCTACCTGTTAAATCAGGCTGAGATAAATGTACAAGAGACTGAGTGGAAAAAGATGAAAATGAAGTTCGAGTTTATTGCCATTCAATTGTACACACGTATACAGTTAAACAAAACAACGTTCCTCGGGGACGAAGGGGTAAAACACAGTACATATAACACATACAGCACATAAAGGAATATTAAGACGATAACATTAACAGATAAGTAAATTATTCTGTAGATATACAAGGTGACATAAAGTGCACATACAACATATAGTTAAATATACAACAGCATTACTGCTACTGGAGCTATCATAAATAATGTGTACTGGTTGAAGCAGGGTATTTAGACCTGGAGAAGAAGCTGTTATGCAGCCTAACAATCTTCATATTGTGGTACCTTCTGCATGGTGATAGGTCAGAGATTGTGGGAGGGATGGGAAGGGTCCTTGATAATGCTGAGGGCTCTGTGAACGCAGTGCCTCTGGTGTATATCCTAGATGGGGGCGGGGTGGGAAGAGAGACACCAGTGATTCTTACAGCAGTCCTCACAACTTGTCGCAGGGTCTTGCAGTCAGATGTCTTGCAACTCACATATGAAATGGTGGTACAGCTGGTCAGGACACTCTCGATGATGTTCTGATAGAATGTAGTTAGAATGGAAATGGGGAGCCTCATTGCCTCAATTTCCTCAGGAAGTGGAGACATTGCTGTGCCTTCTTGACTAAAGAGGTGGTGTTGAGGGATCAGGTGACATCATCTGTGAAATGCACTCCAAGAAGATTGGTGTTCCTGACTCTCTTCACAGAGGAGCTGTTGATGTGCAGTAAGGAGTGGTCAGCCTGCACCTTTTTGAAGTCCACAATCATCCCTTTAGCCTTGATCACGTTGAGACTCATTGTGGTTACACCTATCCACAAGCTGTTGCTAATGAGGCCAACCACCATTGTGTTATCAGTAAACTTAATGATGTGGTTAGAGCTGGATCTAGCAGTACAGACATGCGTCAGCAGTGTGAACAGCAGTGGGCTGAGTTGAAACTAATTAATTAGTTAACTGACAGACTCAGCTCAAGGAAATATGTTACTACTCCTGTGTCTATTTTGTTTACTCCAGCCTATTCTTAAACATAGTTTGATGCAAGTAAACAATTATATCCTCGTAAAAGATGGAATGGCAATAAAGAAATACTAATACAGAAAACACCAGAGATCTGGATTGAACTGAGGTCACTGTAGCTATAAGGCAACAGTTGTGCTACCTTCACAAAACAATAGCTGTGGAACCAAAGGCATGCATACTTAAAGAAAACTACAACATGCAAAATCACCAGCTTTAATTAAAACATGAAAATCATAATGATTACTAAAAGCACAGCTGATCTCTGATGCCTTCCATACCAGCAACGTTCCACTGAAATCTGTGTAGCTCAAGTCGCCCACATAAAATACAAATCTATTGACTCCCAATGTACTGGATCTCAAAACTCTCATCTTCATATAATTTTAGAACTTGATGCACCTTAGTGACTTCTGCCAACAAACCCCATACCATATACTTTATTCCTCTAATTCTCCATTAATGTGCATCTTCCTACTTTACCAAATGCCATAACTTCCAGGCACTGCATTTCCATACTTCCAGATACTGCTTTTCTGCAGTTCATACTACTTAGTATTTTTTTAGCATTCTCTACTATTATAACATCTATCCACCCGCCCTTTAAAAAAAAATCCACGATATTCTGTGCAAAGAGACTACACAAGAGCAAATTGCTATGGATCATTACCTCATACTCCACCATCCGTTTATCTGCCAGATCAGCTTTATTGCCAGCCAAGGCTATCACAATATTTGGGCTGGCTTGTCTCTGTAGCTCCTTTACCCATGCTTTTGCTCTATCAAATGTTTCCTAAATAAAACCAAAGAGAATTATTGTATGTATTTATTCATTATTCTTGTACAGAAACAGTTGCAGTGAATTTGCTTATGGAATTTAACTTATTTTGAAAGCAATATGGAAAATACAGAAAAAGGGAGCTTGGTTCCTTACAAATCAATATGCACTCAACATATACAACTGAGCAATATATTAATAAGCACCTAAACACAGTCTCCTCTAAAGTTTGAATCCCCAGATTCATCGCAAAATTACTTCGATCCTAATCTTCCTATTCCTTCCTGAAGATACATGATATTATGGGAGCACTAAAACCCCTCTGACAAGAAGTTATTGTTTGTCCCAGTGCATGAGCCATTCAGTACAAACAGCAGTCAGCCACAAGTAATTTTCATTCAAATTTCATGACTTTTAACTAAACACACCACCTAGTGGCTTGCCTTAAGATCTACGGCATTAGCCGGACTCTTACAACTGGCTTCCCAGAACTCATGAAAAAAAAAGCTTAAGTTTTCAATTCAAGAAAACTCAAAAATAAAGTTTTCCTTTGATCCATGAGTCACACTAGAAACTTCATACATATAATATTTGACAAAGGCAAAGTGCAGGCAAGTCTCTGCAGTTACTGGCACAATAATGATGCAGCAATCAAGTTACCAGACTAGAAATTGGCCTGGTCACTAATTCAGACATGAGATCAACAGCAACTTACATTTTATTAATTATTTGGTACTAAACTACAAGACTTAGTCATGATGACTTTAAAACTACTGAATTGTTGTAGACAACAGGAATTCTGCAGATGCTGGAAATTCAAGCAACACACATCAAAGTTGCTGGTGAATGCAGCAGGCCAGGCAGCATCTCTAGGAAGAGGTACAGTCGACGTTTCAGGCCGAGACCCTTCGTCAGGACTAACTGAAGGAAGAGTGAGTAAGGGATTTGAAAGTTGGAGGGGAGGGGGAGATCCAAAATGATAGGAGAAGACAGGAGGGGGAGGGATGGAGCCAAGAGCTGGGCAGGTGATAGGCAAAAGGGATACCAGAGGATCATGGGACAGGAGGTCCGGGAAGAAAGACGGCGGGGGGGGGGGACCCAGAGGATGGGCAAGGGGTATATTCAGAGGGACAGAGGGAGAAAAAGGAGAGTGAGAGAAAGAAAGTGTGTATAAAAATAAGTAACAGATGGGGTACAAGGGGGAGGTGGGGCATTAGCGGAAGTTAGAGAAGTGGATGTTCATGCCATCAGGTTGGAGGCTACCCAGACGGAATATAAGGTGTTGTTCCTCCAACCTGAGTGTGGCTTCATCTTTACAGTAGAGGAGGCCGTGGATAGACATGTCAGAATGGGAATGGGATGTGGAATTAAAATGTGTGGCCACTGGGAGATCCTGCTTTCTCTGGCGGACAGAGCGTAGATGTTCAGCAAAGTGGTCTCCCAGTCTGCGTCGGGTCTCGCCAATATATAAAAGGCCACATCAGGAGCACCGGACACAGTATATCACCCCAGCCGACTCACAGGTGAAGTGTTGCCTCACCTGGAAGGACTGTTTGGGGCCCTGAATGGTGGTAAGGGAGGAAGTGAAAGGGCATGTGTAGCACTTGTTCCGCTTACACGGATAAGTGCCAGGAGGGAAATCAGTGGGGAGGGATGGGGGGGACGAATGGACAAGGGAGTTGCGTAGGGAGCGATCCCTGCGGAATGCGGGGGGGGCGGAGGGAACACTTTCTTTCTGTCACTCTCCTTTTTCTCCCTCTGTCCCTCTGAATATACCCCCTGCCCATCCTCTGGGTCCAACCCCCCCGCCCCTTGTCTTTCTTCCCGGACCTCCTATCCCATGATTCTCTCGTATCCCTTTTGCCAATCACCTGTCCATCTCTTGACTCCATCCCTCCCCCTCCTGTCTTCTCCTATCATTTTGGATCTCCCCCTCCCCCTCCAACTTTCAAATCCCTTACTCACTCTTCCTTCAGTTAGTCCTGACGAAGGGTCTCGGCCTGAAACGTCGACTGCACCTCTTCCTAGAGATGCTGCCTGGCCTGCTGCGTTCACCAGAAACTTTTATGAATTGTTGTAGAAATTGATTTGGTTCACTAGTGCTGAGTATATTGACTGATTGCATCACAGCCTGGTATGGAAACACCAATGCCCTTGAACGGAAAATCCTACAAAAAGTAGTGGATACAGCCCATTCCGTCACAGGTAAAGCCCTCCCCACCACTGAACACACCTACATGAAACGCTATTGCAGGAAAGCACCATCCATCAAGGACTACCCCACCCCCCACCCAGGTCATGCTCTCTTCTCTTTGTTGCCATCAGGAAGAAAGTAGAGGAGCCTCAGGACTCACACCACCAGGTTCAGGAACAGTTACTAACCCTCAACCAAAGGGGAGAACTTTACTCAACGTCACTTGGCCCATCATTAAAACGTTCCCACAACCAATGGACTCATTTTCAAGGACTCTTCATCTCATGCTCTCGATATTTATTGTCTTATTTATTTACATTTACGTACTTTATTTATTTTTGTATTTGCACAGTTTGTTGTCTTCTGCACTTCGTTTGAATGCCCAAGTTGGGTAGTCTTTTATTGGTTCTGTTAGTCATTATCCTATAGATTTATTGAGTATGCCCATGAAAAAATGAATCTCAGGGTTGTTTGAGGTGACATACATGTACATTGATAATAAATTTACTTTGAACTTTAATATTCTCTGAGAAGATCACCCAACATTTGTTGTTTTGACCGAAATGCTAGCCCAAGCCTACAGCAATCTGGTTAACTCTCAATTGTGCTCCAACACTACTCGCTTGTATCATACCTCCATGATAAATCCAGGTACGTCAGTCTAGCCTTCCTCAATAACATCCAGGGATCCTGTGTCTAAATTGGGAGCATGCAGAATCGAAGTGAAGTGACTCAGACTCCACTATCACAACCCTATCGCACTCATCAGCAGGGTAGACTCACCAGTCATAATAGTACAATGATAAACAGGAAAAGGAGTCTCCTGGCAGCTGGCCAAATATAGACAAGAAAATTTCTGCACAATTATCATTGACCATACCCCCTTAGCCATCAAAGGGTGCCCTTCCATGTCACCAACAAATGGAAGCAGCTCTGAAAACAGCAAGGGTGCAGAATGTACTCGGGGTGCAGAGTTCAAAGCTCAGTACCATGAAGAACCTGGCAGCACTACCACTGACCAAGATGACAGACCCATGAAGGATATAGTTACCAGAAAAGATATGTAGCAGATGACTATGAGCTAACATGTGAGATGAACCTAATTGGCTTCAGCCTCGTCAACCTTAATGTTGTAGATGTACCTATCTATTACAGGATCAGCTGGAGCAAACTATGTTCAAGGGAATCCATTGTTCATACTAAGGAACTTTCAAATGTGCTAAAATGGGACAGAATTTACAGAAAACTGGATACTAATGAGGCACCGTGAACTATCAACAGCAGCAACAATGTATGACACCATAATCTGTAACCTCATGGACCTGCATATTCCTCATGCTGTCATCATTATAAAGTAAGGGGATTAATCCTAGTTCAATGGGGAATACTTTTAAGGGCATGCCAAGAGACACCTTAAGTATACCTATAAATGAGGTGCCAAATGAATGAAGCTGTACAAAACAATTTCCATGCTAAACAGGGAAAACAATAGACAGGATCAAAGTGATCATACAACAGTACTGCCATGTCTGGATGTGAATGGTTGTACATAATTGAACAACCAACTGGAGGAGGAAGTGGGCCTCCAGAATTAACCAATCCTCAACAACGGTAGCCAAGACAAGCGAGTGCTGAAGCCTTGGCTGAAGCACTTGCAAGCATTTTCAAATAAGCATCATTACATAAATGATCTCATCTTGCCAAAATCTCCATCACTGGAACAAATCTTCAGATGTCCAATATAATTAAAACACTGGCATACATCCATCAATGTAGCAAGTTGCTCAGGTAAGTCACATTCACAGAAGCAGGACAAATCCAATTTGCTTGTATCAAAATTCAGAACATGATAGAAAGTGACATCAACAAAGTTGTCAAGAAAAACTTAATCACTGATAATTTGTTCTCTTGTATTCAGTTTGCAGTTTGTATTTTGCAAGAACTGCTCCAAACTCCATCCCAGCCTTAGATGGAGTGGATATAGAATGAATGCTAAGGATAAGTCACTACCCTCAGGGCAACATTTGACCACGTGTGGGATCAAGGAACCCTGGAAAAATTAAATACAATACGCAACAAGGTGAAGAGATAGCAGATGCATTGGTTATGATCTTTCAAGAAACACTTAATTCTGGCATGGTTCTGGAGGACTGGAAAATTGCAAATGTCACTCCACTCTTTAAGAAGGGATGAAGGAAAAAGAAAGAAAATATAGTCTAACCTCAGTGGTTGGGAAGATGTTGGAATTGATTGTTAAGGATGTCATTTCGGGGTATCTGGAGACTAATGATAAAATAAGTCAAAGTCAGCATGGTTTCTGGAAATCTTGTCTGACAAATCTGTTAAGCGTTCTTCGAGGAAGTAACAAGCAGAGTGGACAAAGGAGAAATAGTGGATGTCATTTACTTGGATTTTCAGAAGGCATTTGATAATGTGCCACACCTGAGGCTGCTTAACAAGTTAAAATCCCATGGCATTACAGGAAAGACATTGCCATGGATAGCAAAATGGCTAACAGGCAGGATGCAGCGAGTGGGAATAAAGGGGGCCTTTTCTGGTTGGCTGCAGTGACTAGTGGTGTTCCTCATGGGTCGGTATTGGGACGGTTACTTTTCACATTGTTTGTCAATGATTTAAATAATTGAATTGATGGCTCTGTGCGTGGCAAAGATTACAGATGATATGAAGATAGGTGGAGGGGTAGATAGTGCTGATGAAACAATGCGATTGCAACAGGACTTATACAAATTGGAAGAATGGGCAAAAAGTGGCAGATGGAATACAGTGTTTAAAAATGTATGATAATGCATTTTGGTAAAAGGAACAAAAGTGCAGACTATTTTCTAAATGGGAAGAAAATTCAAACATCAGAGGTGCAAAAGGACTTAGGAGTCCTTGTGCAAGACTCCCAGGAGGTTAATTTACACATTGAGTCTGTGGTAAAGAAGGCAAATGCAATGTCGGCATTCATTTCAAGGGAATAGAACATAAAAACAAGGAGATAACACACTGGTCAGGTCGCACTTGGAATACTGTATTGTCAACAGTTTTGGTCCCCTTATCTCAGAAAGGATGGGTTGTCATTGAAGGAGCCCAGAGGAGGTGCACAAGGATTATTTTGGGAATGAAGGGGTTAACATATGAGGAGCATTTGGCAGCTTTGGGCCTGTACTTACTGGAATTTAGAAGAATGCATGGATATCTCATTGAAACCTACCTCATGTTGAAAGGATGAGATAAGGTGGCTGTGGAAAGGATGTTTCCAATGGTGGGGGTGTCTGCAACTAGAGGGCACAGCCTCAAAATTGAGGGGCAACCCTTTAGAACAGAGGTAAGGAAGAATATTTTTAGCCAGAGAATTGCGAATTTGTGGAATGCTCTGCCTCAAACAGCTGTGGAGGCCAAGTCCGTGCGTATATTTAAAGCAAAAATTGATAGGGCGTCAAAGGTTATGGTGAGAAAGCAGATATATGGGGTTGAGTGGGATCTGGGTTCAGCCACAAAGGAATGGCACAGCAGACTCAATGAGCTGAATGGCTAATTTTGCTCCAATGTCTTATGGTCTAAAGTACTCCAATGACTGGAGTTATAACTTGCTGAAAGGAGGCTGGCTGAAAGTCAATCATCTTGCAGGAGTTCCTTGTGGTAGCATTGCAGACTCAAATCATCCGGGGAAATTATCTTCCATCATAATGTCAGAAGTGTTTGGATGGTGATGGGCGGGTAGGGAAAGAGATATTCGGTAATCACTATAATGCATTCAGTTCCACTCATAAACTTTAAAATGAAGTATTGCTCAGAGTTTAAGCAACAGAAGTGTCAGGAAATGACCATTTCCAACAAAAGTCTGTTTAACTAGCTATCCTTCATATCTAATTTCATTGCCATCAGCAAATCCTCTAGTATCAATATCCTAGGGAGTCAACAAAGACTAGAAATCCAACCAGACTGTCTGCAAAAGTACTGTCATTACAAGGCAAGCCAGAGGCTAAGTGTCTTGTGATAATTGACTTGGCTTCAAGGCACAAGATGGAACATGATGGAATCCTCTCTACCCCCCTGGATGAATGCTGCACCATCAATATTTATGAACTCATTATAATCCAGAACAAAGCAGCCTGCACTATCCCTAATTTTCTTTCCCTTTGCCAGCAGTGCACCACACTATAGCATATACAATATACAAAATGAACTACTGTTGCTTCTGAACAAATAGCATTTCGCAAGCCCACAATCTCTACTATTAGTATTAAGGAAAATGAAGCCACTAAGTACACAGGAACTCCTGCAGGATATATTCTATCTCATTTCATACTGACTTTGAAATATATATTCTTCTTCAGCCCATCACCCCTATTGGGCGTTGGCCACCAATAGCAGCACACCAAAGTCTTCAGTCCTGGGCCGAGGGTTGATCAACCCTGTGGCTTTTGCTTTCACCACATGTCTTCTCAGCAAATATTCTTTGTCTCCCAGGGATGAGATCTTTGAAACTTGCGTTGGCATTTCTGTAGCTCTGGGTTTTTATGGGGTGGAGTTGCTAGCCCTATGCCTAACCCTCCTCCTTTTGCAGTTGGGCTTGGGACTGTCCATAGTAGAGTTTGGGAATATGGTAGATTCCAGTTAACTGGAACACACACATTGGACCAATAATAAACACAAAATAATCTGCAGATGCTGGGGTCAAAGCAACACTCACAACACGCTGGAGCAACTCAGCAGGTCCGCAGCATCCGTGGAAAAGATCGGTCGATGTTTCGGGCCGGAACATGACGAAGGGCTCCGGCCCAAAACGCCGACCGATCTCTTCCACGGATGCTGCCCGACCTGCTGAGTTCCTCCAGCGTGTTGTGAGTGTTGATTGGACCAATACATTTTGACCCAATTAAGCGGCTGCCCGAATTAGCCAAAATTTCATGGAAGCATTTAAAAAGGTATAAAAAAAGGCAAACTACCATTTAACTGAGTAACAATTTATATACTTAAATGAAATACAGAACAAATTAGATCAGTACTATAAAACTGTATTATTTCCTAATAGCTATCACAGAGGAATTCATCTGTTGTGCTCTTTTGATTGACTGTAAATGAATGCAGACACCTAGTGCGGAGAATGGATTACTTTCATACAATGCTTTAGACGATTACATCCTCTGCATCGTCAGTTTCATCGTAACATTGTCAATATCTTCAAATTCTTCATAATTCCTAACTTGTTGAAGTAGTGAAATTGATTCATTTTCACTCCCAGCTGTTTTTGGCATCTCCAAGCTTGAATGCTTGGAACTGCTACAAGCAAAACAGTGCTAAATTGTCTTATTGCTTATTTCTCGCCAACTGTCAGTGACAAAAATATCCACTTTTTGAAGACAAACACATCCAACTGATGCTATTTAAAAACTGGTCAAACTAAGCATGGTGAAGTGTCTGTACACAATGTGCACGCGACTGATGCTAGTTGGAAACTGTTCGGTAATAGTCTCCAGCCCCGATTAAGCAGCATAGTGTCCTAAATAATTGAAGGGAATCCTGGCTATTTTCTCAATTTAGTTTTTGTTTTTTTTTATATAATTTGTCCCAAATATATGGCTGTCCCAATTAATCAATGGCCTAATTAACTGGTATCCACTGCATATCACTTGGTTAAAATGTGGAATCTCCCCAACCAAGAGCACCGCACAGAAGGTTCAAGAAAATGCCTCATCAGCAACTTTTCAATGCATTTAGCAATAATCAATAAATGCCAGCCATGTTAGAAAATTCCATATCCTAAAAAGTATACATTTACAAAATGTTTCTTCCGTCATTTGCTAACTCAACCTAATTACACTACTGATTCATGTCTAGTTGGATCAACTAATTTGCTACTTACCAGTTTGTTAGTGCTCTTCAAAGGAAGGTAAAACATGACAAACTCTTCAAGGAATATGATAGAAGCAAAAGTTTTTTGATAAAGTACTTTACATTTTCAAAAAATTCTGTACATTTGAGGAACAAATACCATCTGATACTCTAAAATCTGAGACCAGCTGGACTATTCCAGAAAACATTAGGAATGAAATGTCAATATTTGCTGTTACCTGTTTTGTGATATCAAAAACCACTATGGCAGCTTGGGCTCCCCTGTAATACATTGGTGCTAAACTGTGATAACGCTCCTGACCAGCAGTATCCCAGATCTCAAATTTCACAGTTGTGTCATCCAAGCAGACAGACTGAGCAAGAAAGGCAGCTGCAACATAAGAAAAACGTAAAGTGCAATTAACTTCATACAGTCAAAGTAACAATTCCTACAGCTCACTTATCCCTCTCAAAAAAGGTATTTTGTCTTCCTGCATTTCAGCCTGTGGATGCCAGCCCAACTCCTAGAGTCCATGCAACATCAGGAAACTCTACATGACAATCCAATTGATCAGGCAGCACTTGTAACTAAAGTAAAATACACCTAATATAATGTTATAGACATTAAATTGTTATGTCAGTTTCAACCAATCTATCCGAGGTCTAAAAGAAGAGAAAAGTTCAAAATTGCCTTATGCCTTAGTACTGAAACAATAATCTTTATAGTATAGTGCTTATTCATTTCCTTCATAAAGCATAGAACATAGAAATTTACAGCACATTACAAGCCCTTCAGCCTACAATGTTGTGGCGACCATGTAACCTACTCTAGAAACTGCCTAGAATTTCCCTACGCACAGCCTTCTGTTTTTCTAAGCTCCATGTACCTGTCTAAGAGGCTCTTAAAAGACCCTATTGTATCTGCTTCTACCATAGCCGCCGGCAGTGCATTCCACGCACCCACCACTCTGTGTTAAAAACTTACTCCTGACATCCCCTCGGTACGTATTTCCAAGCACTTTAAAACTATGCCCCCTCGTGTTAGCCAGGGATGAAGTTTTTCCTCTGCATTTTCACTGTACTTTTCTCCACCACCTTTTTTTTTTGATATCCAGCTGAGTAGACTTGGGATTTTGACAGTATTTGTATCACTACCACTCAAATCCTGCTTGAGTTCATTTCCTTGTAATTGTTTCATCCACACTAATCTAAGGCTTTCTTCAACACTTACTACTGTCTTTATTAATTTATCCCTTCATTTTGTTTTAGAACTGCACCACCTTTCCATGCTCAATCCACAGAATTCCACAGCTTTGTAGGGAATGTTTTTTTTATATAGCAACACCTTAACTGAAATACCTATTAATTAGGATTATTAAAGGCTCAATATCTTAGTGAAGTAGAGTTGTCTGTTCAGGACAAGAATGAAATTTCCACCTAATAGCTGATATCTAATCCAAGTGATGCCTCAGTATATTAATGTTAAGAAATCTTGTTAACTACTTATTAATTCAAATTTCCTTTACCTCTTACAATCTACTAACTTTTGAAATTTAAATCTTGGAGATTCTCATTTACAATATTCTCAAAGTAATAGAGCTGTGTAGTATAGAAACAGGCCCTTCAGTCCATCTCATCCAAGCTTCCCATAATATCTATCTGCACTGATCTGTTTTGCCAGCATTAGACTTGTATTCCCCTACTCCTTTCCCATCTAAATACCCTTTACATATTGTAACTTTATCTGCCTCCTCCCGCAGTTCATTGCAAATAACAATTATGTCATGTATAGGACCCTTTGAGGGAAAAAACTGCCTCTCAGATCTCTCCCCTCTCACCTTCAACCAATGCCTCTTACTCTAGACTCCTTTCCTTTAGGAAAACCTACCTTATCTTACTGACAAGTACATCCAGTAAGTGTTACCTGGAATCGTTGCCCTGAATGGTGGAACAGGCGGAATGCAAACTGGGAGTTACATCTCCTATTTCACATATGATGGTACTATGAACAGAAATGGAGTGATTAAAAACCGCACCAGTGAGTTGAGGACAGAAACGTCTTCTCAGAATGCTGACATTAAAAGCCACGATGGGTATTGAAATGTTGCTGAAAGTAGCAGAATCAGCATGGATGATCCATTGAATATAGAAGCAAGAGAGGTGACCTTTGTTCTTATGGGTGTGAAGGCAAGAGGCAATCACATCAAGACACTAAGGTGGTACTGAAAACTGTCAAGGAGCCAGTAAACCACAGTGAAAGAGAATTCTCCATTAAGGAATTTGGAAGACATATCACAAACAATATGATAGAAGATATAATTTTCAGAATACAAGCAAAAGAGAGAAGAATTGGGAGATTAGAAAAGTTCTTGTGCAAGCCAGATTAAGAAAAAGCATAGGATGGAATAGCTTATGAAGCCAATAACAACATACATTGAGTTTGAATAGATGCTGACTCATAGATTACTCAAAGAAATGCAGATGGAAAAGCTGAGGAAGAGAATAACAGGTTTGAAGATGTAACTTGTCAAGAGGAATCAAGAGTGGAAATCAGAAACAAAATTAATATAACATTCTACCTCAGGCAACAGCAGAATATTGTAGCTCTGTAATTAAAATTCTAGTAAAAAGTGAGAGAACTAAGAAGAACCAGAGCCAAGAATTTTCAACATACACATAAACAGACGGTAGTGGCTAGGGCACGTTTTCCATTTCCTTTTTATGAAGGAAACAAGAACAATTAATGGAAAAGTGGGCAATGATGGCGGTTAGAAATTGGCTTCACCACAATCAAAGAGCATAGTATTCTCAAGCTGTCAATGGGGTGTACAGTGTGGTATGGAATAAATGAGTAGCACAATTAGACATCCACACTGGAAATAACATGGCCACGGCCAGGAAATTGAAAGCTATCAAAGTAGAGGAGGGTGTCTACTTTACAGAAGAATGAGGTTGAAAGGGATAATATATAAGCCACGGTGGAATGGCAGAGCAGACTCAATTCTGCTCCTCTATCTTATGTCAGAAGTCAAAGATGTATTCGGAAAGAGGAAGAAAAAAAGTATCTGAGAAAGAAACAGGCCAGCTCCTTGATGCAAACAAAGGCTGAAACAACAAACTCATAGTAGACAGAAATCAGTTCTGATGGTGCCCTTGTCTTAATGCATTAATTCTTTCTCTTTACAACTGGGTATGCTTAATATTTCTGGTATTTTCTGGTTCTGTTTCAGATTAATAGCATTTTTTTTTGTTTTTAGACTGCAAGAAGCTTTCTATTTATGGACCATGGGAAGGAGGTAAGGTAGAGTTCTGTAGAATTCATACTATATGGAATTGCAAACCAACGGGAAATGACTCAAGTAGCTGTTCAGCAATGATGGCTTAATGATAGCCAGTGGGGTCATGATTCTGAAATAAATAACTAACTTTTAATATTCTCATGTCTTTTAAACAAGCAACATGCCCATTCATTCCCTGAGGAATAATGACAATATTTGTGTTGTATCCAAAAGAACCAGAATCAGGTTTATTATCACTGGCATGTTTCGTGAAATTTGTTAACTTGGCAGCAGCAGTACAATAATAATAAAGAAAGAAAAAAATAAATAAGTAAATCAGTTACAGTAAAAAATATATAGAATAGCTTAAAAATTGTGCAAAAACAGAAATAATATATGTTTTTAAAAAGTGACTTAGTGTTCATAGGTTCAATGTCCATTTAGGAATCGTATGGCAGAGGGGAAGAAAGAAATGTGACGGGGAAAGATAAAGGTATCACAGTTGAAAAGACATTGAGGCAGCAAAAATTATACATTTGGTTGTTCTGAATGATGAAACCTGAAAAGGCACAATAGGTCACAAGGCAAAGGCCAGATGGAAAAGGAATTTAAATAAACAAGAATGTTTATAACTCTCTCCCAGCTAAGGAAAAAGGTGCAAAGTCATAAGGAAGTCATACTAATTCTCAAACCAACACAAAATTCACTGAAGTTGAAGATTCAGACAGAAATTTAAAATGAAAACCAAGTGCTGGAAACATTTAGTGATCACACAAGAGAAACAGATCAATGTTTCATCAGAACTGGAAAAGTGTTTTAAGCTGGAATAAATGGGGGAGATGGAAATAGGGGAGGCCATTGGGAAAACAAAGAGAATAGAGCTGAGACAATGGTTGTTTGGGTGACACAATACTTTAAGAGACATCTAACTAAACGATGAGAGAGAACAAGACAAAAGAACATACTGGAACAGTGAGGGGCAGTTGGAAATATGAAAAAAAGAAAATGCTGGAAGAAAACAGTTCAAACAGCATGTGTGCAGGGGAAAAAAAGTTAATATTCCAGCTGGATGACCTTACATCGGAATTGTCTGGTTCTGATACATAAGAAAAGATAGTGAGTAGCTTTGTAGATCAAATGAAGGGGTTCTGCAAAACTTTCATCTATAATGACATCCCCAAATTAGAGGAGATCATATCTTGCCTGCTGTTACAATACACTAGATTAGAAGTACAAGCAAGATGCTGCTGAGATTTAAAGATGGGACCATGTTCCATTATTCTAAGTTACTGCTCTATGGAAGATTTTGGCATATAGATGAGGAAGTGGTGGAAATATCATTAACTACAGATATTTCAGCCTTCTATTTCCTTATGCATGGTTTCTATCCCAAATCTACTAAATGAAACTCATATAAAGAAAAAGATCCTCCCCCTCCAGACGTATACAGTGCAATTCTACAGTGGAAAAACAACAATATCAAGTTGCTGATTGCAGTTGTCTGTCAATACCTTTGTATTCACCCCAGATCCAGTTCACTAAGACAACCTCTGGACAATAAATTGATGCTTGACTAGCCATATTATGATATATAGAACAAGAAAATTATCTTAAGGGCTATGGTATAAATCAGAAAGCATAGTTATAACTAATGGACACATTTATTCATTGTTCAAAAAACTTACCACCAATTGTTGTCTCTTGGAATTCGTCAAACTGGCCCTTGACAAAACGCAGAACTAAACTTGATTTCCCCACTGCCATATCTCCCAGTAGAACCAGCTTGAACTGGCAAATCTTTGTCTGACCTAGGCCATTTGGTCTTGAAGCTCCTCTGCTTGCCATGATTCCTTATGTATACCAGTTTCTGTTTCAGTGTCAATGAAACTTCAACCTCTCAATCATGAGAAGAAATCTGCTGTTCAGTGATCTCTTTACAACTGCAAAAGTAGAAAATTCAAGATTCAAGAACAAAATCAAATACATAAATTGAGACTCATATTTTGAAATATATAGACAAAGGTAAAAGTATTGAAAGATGTCCATGACCACAATTGCATTAGAATGTTAGTATCAATATGATTTATTTTATCTTCATAATGATAACCAAGTTGTTTTATATTGATTTTTTTTTACCTAAAAGTCAGTGTTGTAATTGCTCTCTTATTTAGTAAATAGTACGAGTTTACAATTAAACAAAAAAATGCAGTGTTATTTACTTTCCCTTAACCAGGTCAACTCACCCTTTAATTCATTCTATAGACTAGGATTATGCAAATCTTCAATATATGACCCACACAATTTTATCAAAATATATTTAATATATTATAGCTAAATCTAAGATTCATGCTCGCTAAACTTTGGCAAAATAACACACTTCAATTTAGTTTGAAAACTAATTGACAAATGTTTCAAAAATGTTATACAGGAAAATTAAAAGCACAATTTAGTTCATTTTAACAAAAAATGGAAAGGAAGCTTATACAACTTAATGCATCCAAGGGGGATTAAGAATGGACAAGCACTTACTTTAATAGTTACATTATTCTATCCTATGTGATACATAGGATATAATTATTATTCAATAGTTAGCTAACAAATTCAGAGCACACCTATGACTTTCAAAACCAGATAGATAGCAGTGAACAATCTCCAACTGGTAGAAATTTATTTTCAAGATATATTTTAGTCCAACTTCATATCTTAAATTAGCACTGTAAAAAGGCAATTAAATAATAAAATTCCTGAAATGATATTGTTGCATTTAAATACAAGTTCTTGAACTTCAATATTATTTCAAAAAACATAATTTTTATTTGTCTAATAAGACTAAGCGATCTTAATCCAAGCTACAATAAATCTCACTCTCGAAGATCATTTGCCTCAATGTGTTTGCAGATTGTCAAAGGTTCTAGTTTATTCGTGTGTAAAGAAATCGGGCTGATTCAAATTCAAGGTTTAAAGTTCATGTATTATCAGAGAATGTATAAATTATACAACCTTGAGATTTGTTTGCTTACAGTTAGCCAAAAGCAAGATACCCAACAGGACCCAATTAAAGAAAAAAAATAAGAGACCAACACCGGATGTGCAAGAGAAAGGAAAAAACAACACAAATCCTGCAAACAATTGAAGTGAACAATATTCCGAACTAAACTGAGTCGTCAGACCTGAACCCCGGAGCAGCCTGGAGTACGCCCAAAGCCCTACTCATCAGCCATCATATTCGAGGGCATGGAGCACGGAAGTCATAGACTCAGCACCACGGAGAGAAGAACGACCATTACGGAGACCGAGCAAATCGGATATTGCCTCAGATCCTGACACCCTGCCTTTTCAGTCTATCTGAACTGCTACTTAAATTGATCAAACAACGGAACAGCGAAAGGCTTTGGCGCTCTGGAGAGACGAGTGAACATCACAGAGAGCAAGCGAAATCGACTCTTGCCTCTGATCTTGGCCTGTGTTTAAATCATTTAAACATTAGATCATACCTCACACTAAGACCCGGCTACTGCGAATGGCTTGGGGCCTAGATTACGCCGCCCAACGACACACTCCAGGGCCCAGATTTCACCATTCAACCCGAAGCCGATCTCATGCTCTTCAAATCACTCAGCGCTCAGAGCAATCTAACCTTGCACCAGGGCCAGTTTTATAGCATCTAATCTCCTCTGCCCCGAATTCGCCTCTCAATGCTCAGAGCAATCCAAACTCGCACCCAGGGCAGTTGTATGGGCATTGGAACTCCACCTGCATCAATTCTACAACACAGCATCTTGGCTCATCCCCTGAACTCACCTCGCCAATGTTCAGCCATCACTGTTTACGACAATAATTTAGCACAATTTACTTCAGAAAAGGTGTTTTTAGTCAAATTTCTTGCCTTTTTAACTACCAGTGAGCTATCACACATGTTCAGTAGCACCATCTTAACCTCACTGACCAAGGTATACGGATTCCTGGATATCAAATTCAGCTATGTCATTAGGAAAAGCTTCAAAATGAAACAAATGCCTACATGTTATAAGGGAGAAAAAGTGGGAAAAAAAACAACTGCATCATTCCACTTCCAACACTTTGGTCTGATAAAAGGAGTGACTGGTACAGGCTTTGGAAATGACCAGAATCATTCATATTACTCCATCTAATGCCACGCAGATGAACAAACAAATTTTAATAACACAGGAACTGTGACAATTACAAAAAAGAACATTTAAGCAAATTATCCATTCATACCCAACAATTCAAACCTAACAAACTAATTACTTACTCCCCAATTTCAACACACAAAAAATGCAATATATTTCTCTTTATACCAGCTGAAGTTTGGCAAACATCATTCAGTATGCAGCCACAAACCAAACTTTTAGAGCAGGCAAATCGTACAGCAAAACAATTAACAACAAAACACAGTAAATGTTCAATTTTCAACTCAGCATTTTGCAGAATATTTAATATGATTTATCAGCCGAGAATTTTTTTGGAGCTATGTTCCAGAGGCAAATCCAGTTAATTATATTTGTTTCCCTGACCTTCATATCAAAAGTCTTTCCCTCTCAAAGTAGTTATGATAACCGCTCAGTAAGAGTAACAGGGAATTGTCCAATAGTAACCTTTATTATTGAAAAATAACCAAAAGGAACAAGGAAGAAGGCAAATTAGTCAATCAAATTAGTTTCAAAACAAAAATGATCCAGTTGAAATAAGAAACAAAGAGAAAAGGAGGAAGAAAACTTACTATTCTAATTATTCACCAATAGCAGGAAAAGACTTTTCCAAGAGATTTATTATGCTGTTAAAATGGCATCTGTGCTTTTTCCAGAATCAAGTCATTATCATAGACTTATATAGAACATAGAAATCTACAGCGCGTTACAGGTCCTTCGGCCCACAATGTGTAATCTACTCTAGAAACTGCCTAATACTTCCCTCCTGCATTGCCCTCTATTTTTCTAAGCTCCATGCACCTATCTAAGAATCTCTTAAAAGACCCTATTGTATCCAGCTCTACCACCATCGCTGGTAGTACATACCATGCACCCACCACTCTATGTGTGGAAAAACTTACCTGACACCCCTCCCATACCTACTTCCAAGCACCTTAAAACAATGCCCCCTCGTGTTGGCCATTTCAGCCCTGGGGAAAAGCCTCTGGCGATCCACACGATCAATGCCTCTCATCATCTTATACACCTCTATCAGGTCACCTCTCATCATTCATCACTCCGAGGAGAAAAGGCCAAGTTCACTCAACCTATTCTCATAAGGCACGCTCTCTGTGGTAAACCATATTAAATATGTTGTAACTGGGTTAACTGTCTGGACACGCCCCTCTGCTGACTACCCCTGTGGCTCCTCCCACAGATCCCTGAATAAAGGCGATTTTGCCACTGCTCCTCTTCCTCAGTCTGGGGCAGACACTCAGCATGGAGGACACGTTTTACTGTGAATAAAAGCTTTTCAGTATTTACCCTACTTCCAGTCTCTTGGAATTATTGATGGTGCATCACTCTCCAATCCAGGGAACATCCTTGTAAATCTCCTCTGCACTCTCTCTACAGTATCCACATCCTTCCTGTAGTGAGGTGACCAGAACTGAACACAGTATTCCAAGTGGGGTCTAACTAAGGTCTTATATAGTGTAACATTACCTCACGGTTCTTGAACTCAATCCCATGGCTGATGAAGGCCAACACACCAAACACCTTCTTAACAACACTGTCAACCTGTGCAGCAGCTTTGAGTGTCCTATCAACACAGATCCAGAGATTTTTCAGATCCACCACACTGCCAAGAATCTTACCATTAATATTATATTCTGTCTTCAAATTTGAACTACCAAAATGAACCATTTCATACTTATCTGGGTTGAACTCCATCTGCCACTTCTCAGTCCAGTTCTGCATCCTAACGATGTCCTGCTGTAACCTCTGATAACCCTCCACGCTATCCACAACACTCCCAACTTTTGTGTCATCAGCAAACTAACTAACCCACCCTTCTACTTCTTCATCCAGGTCATTTATTAAAAAAATCACAAAGAGGAGAGGTCCCAGAACAGATCCCTGCAGAACATCACTGGTCACTGAGCTCCACGCAGAATACAAACCAGACTTTGCCTTCTGTGGACAAGCCAATTTTGGATCCACAAAGCAAGGTCTCCCTGAATCCCATGCCTCCTTATTTTCTGAATGAGCCTGGCATGGGGAACTTTACCAAATGCCTTACTGAAATCCATATATACAGTACTACATCCACTGCTCTACCTTTATCAATGTGTTTTATTACGTCCTCAATAAATTCAATCAGGCTCATAAGGCATGACCTTCCCTTGATAAAGCCATGCTGACTATGCCAGATCAGATTGTATCTCTCCAAATGCTCATAAATCCTGCCTCTCAGGATGTTGCTCCAATAACTTGCCCACCGCTGAAGTCAGGCTCATTGGTCTGTAATTTACTAGGTTATCTCTACTCCCTTTCCTGAATAAGGAAACATTTGTAGTCTTCCAATCCTCAGGTGCTTCTCCCATTCATACTGATGATCGACAGAGGCTTAGCAATCTCCTCCCTCACTTCCTACAGTAGCCCGGGGTATATCTCATCCAGACCTGGCTACTTATCCAACTTAATGCTTTTCAAAAGCTCCAGCATATCCTTTCTTAATGTCTATACGCTCAAGCATTTCAGTCCACTGTAAGTCATCCCCACAATTGCCAAGGTCCTTGTCACTGGTGAATACTGAAGCAAAGTATTCATTAAGTACCTCCGTTACCTCCTCCGACTCCATGCACACGTTTCCAGTATCGCACCTGATTGGTCCTATTCTCACACGGCTCATCTTCTTGCTCTTCACATACTTGTCGAGTGCCTTAGGGTTTTCCTTAATCCTGCTCGCCAAGGCCTTCTCATGGCCCCTTCTAGCTTTCCTAATTTCATTCTTAACCTCCTTCCTGGCAACCTTGTAATTTTCCAGAGCTCTAACAGTACTGGTTTCTTAAACCTTTCGTAAGCTATTTTCTTCTTAACTAGATTTTCCACATCCCTTGTACACCATGCTTCTTTTACCCTACCATCCTTTTCCTGCCTCAATGGAACACACTTATGCAGAATGCATGCAAATGTTCCCTCAACATTTGCCATATTTCTTTCGAGCATTTTCCTGAGAACATCTGCTCCCAAGTTTCTGCCTAATAGTATCATAGTTCCCCCACTCCAACTAAATGTTTTCCCAAATTGTCTGCTTCTATCCCTCTCAGAGCTATGGTAAAGGAGATAGAGTTGTGATCACCACCTCCAAAATGCTTTCCCACCGAGACATCTGACACCTGACCAGGTTCATTTCCCATACCAGATCAAGTACAGCCTCTCCTCTAGCTAGCTTATCAACATATTACATCAGGAAACCACCCTGAGCACACCAAACAAACTCCACCCCATCCAAGCCCTTTGCTCTAAGGAGATGTCAGTCAATATTAGGAAAGTTAAAATTACCCATCCAGAATCTACCTCTCTATCTGCTCCTCGATGTCTCTACTACTATTAGGGTGTCTATAAAAAACACTCAATGGAGTTATTGTCCACTTTCTGTTTCTGATTTCCACACACACTGACTCAGTAGACAATCCCTCCATGACTTCCTCCTTTTCTGCAGCTGTGATACTATCCCTGATTAGCAATTCCACAATCCCACTTCTTTTGCATCCCTCCCTGTCCTTTTTGAAACGTCTAAAGCCCCGTACACTCAACAGCATTCCTGCCCGAGACATCCAAGTCTCTGTAATGGCCACAATTTCACAGTTCCACGTATTGATCCTTGCTCCAAGTTCATCCACCTGGTTTATGATACTCCTTGCATTGAAATACACACATCTCAAACTACCTGGCTATGTGCATCTTTGCTCTATCATCTGCCTCACAAACTCCCTACAAGCTGTCTCTACTTGTGCGCCAACTGCCCCATCCTCTGCCTTATCACTTTGGTTCCCACCCCTCTGCAAATTTCGTTTAAACCCTCCCCAATAGCACTAGCAAATGTCCATCTCAGGATATTGGTTCCCCTCCAGTTCAGGTGCAACCCATCCCACTTGTACAGGTCACCCCTTCACCAGAAAAGGTTCCAATGATCCAAGAACTTGGAACCCTGCCCCCTGCACCATCTCCTCAGCCACTCATTCATTTCTACTATCTCCTTGCTCTGTCCTTCCCTAGCTCGTTGCACTGGGAGTAATCTAGAGATTACCACCTTGGAGGTCCTGCTCTTCAGCCTCCTTCCTAACTCTCTAAACTTACTGCACAGACCTCTATCCCTCTCCTGACTACATCGTTGGCACCAGTATGTACCACCATCTCTGGCTGCGCACCCTCCCCTTCAATATTCTGCTACTGGTCAGAGACATCCTGGACCCTAGCACCCAGGAGGCAACACACTATCCTGGCATCTCTTTTGCTGCCGCACAATCTCCTATCTGTCCCCCTAACTATTGAGTCCTTTATGACTATTGCTCTGCCTGACTTCACCCTACCCTTCTGAGGTTCAGAACTAACCACAGTGCAATTAGTCTAGCCGCTGCTGCCTTGCCCAGATGGATCATCCCCCTCAGCAGTAGCCAAAGGGGTATACCCGTTGCTGAGGGGAATGGCCACGAGTCCTTCTCCCTTTTCTTTGTGTTCACCCATTTACTCCCTGAATTCTGCACTCTGGGTGCAACCACTTGCTCAAAAGTCTTATCTATCAATTGCTCTGCCTCCTGGATGATTATTTCAACCAACTCCAGCTTCTTAATGCGGTCTTTCAGAAGCTGGAGTTGGTTGAATTTCCCGCAGGTGTAGTCATCAGAGAGACCATCAGGTTCCATGAATTCCCACATCCTACAGGTGGAGCATTTCACTGCCATATCTGCCATCCTGTCTACACTGTACTATGAGCAACCAAGAGCAAATCAGCAAAAACAAAAGGAAAAACCAACCCTTCTTACCTGTTTCTTTGGCCTCAGCCTCCTGAATCAAAGCCTCTAAGTTCCCACTCTGACAATGGCCACTCTGCTAGACCTGCTCTCTCTTTTATGGTTTAAAAAATAAGAAAAACCCCCACGCAAGGAGAAACGACTCACCACTTCTGCTGGTACTCCGCCTGCCTTCCACTGATGCCTTTGACGCTTCCCATGCCTACACACTGGCTACAGTTTATAAAAAGAAACCCCACATAAGGAGAAAGAACTTACTAACTTTGGTGGTGCTCTGCCTGCCTTCCGCTGCCGCTGATGCCTCCCAATGTCATGAAATGTGTTGCTTTGTGGCAGTAGTACAGTGCAAGACATAAAAATTACTATATACATTACAAAATAAATAGTGCAAAATCAAGGAATGATGAAGTAGTGCTCATGGAATGTTCAAAAATCTGATGCGGGAGGGGAAGAAGATGCTCCTAATTATGGACAATTCTTATATTTTAATTTCTATACAATTTTTAGAGTTTAATGATAATTAAGTCATATAGGATTAGAGCAAAAGAGTAGGGTTGCAAAGGAAGGTTGATGAGGAGACCTAGCGGTTCAAGCCCACGATTCCCTGAAACCGGCAATACAGATGGACTGAGTGACATAAAAGCACATGACATTCTTGTCTTCACAGGTCATGGCATAGAGTTACCTTTAGAAAGCAATGGATAGACTACACTTGAAGTACTGCCTGCTATAGGAAGCATGTATTGTGCTGCAGGGAATCAGAGGCAATTCACCAAGATGTTCCCTGACTAGGAGGGCTTTAGTTCTGGGGAGAGACTGGACTTGTTTTCCTTAAGACAATAGAGACTGAAGGGTGAAATGATAGAGGTATATGAAATTATATCAAATGCAAGCTCCTGTAGTTTTAGGTGAGAGGAAGGAGTTTTGAAGGGGATTTGAAGGGTAAGTTTTTTTGTTTACATCGAGCAGTAGCTATCTAGAAATTGGTGATGGTGGAATCATATCGTTATCACTAATTCATACACTCAGTGGCCACTTTATTAGATCCCACCAAGTGTATGCTTGTAGTCTTCTGTTGTTATAACCCATCCATTTCAAGGTTTGATGTGTTGTGTGCTCAGAGGTGCTCTTCTGCAAAGCACTGTTGTAACAAGTGCTTATTTGAACTACCGTCACCTTCCTGTCAAGCTTGAACCAGTCAGGCCATTCTCCTCTGACCTCTCATTAAGAAGGCCCAAAAACTGCCGCACACTGGATGTTTTTTGCTTTTCATACTATCCTCTGTAAACACTAGAGAGTGTTGTGCATAAAAATCCAAGGAGATCAGTAGTTTCTGAGATCTTAAACCACTCCATCTAGCACTGACAAATGGTCAAAGTCACTTAGATCACATTTCTTCCCCATTCAGATGTTTGGTTTCAACAACAACAGAACCTCTTGACCATATCTGCATGCTTGGAAGTAGGTACAGAGACGATGTCAGGGGTAAGATTTTTTTTAAACGCGGAGAGCGATAAGTGCGGGGAATGGGTTGCTGGCGACGGTGGTGAAGGTGGATACGATAGGGTCTTTTAAGAGACTCCTGGAGAGGTACATGGAGCTTAGGAAAATAGAAGGCTATGGGTAACCCTAGGTAACTTTGAAAGTCAGTACGTATTCGGCACAGCATTGTGGGCCGAAGGACCTGTATTGTGCTGTAGGTTTTCTATGTTTCTATGCTTTTAGATACGGAGAAGCTACCAAACGATTGGTTGATTAGGTATTTGCATAATGAGCAGAAGTACAGTGGTCATTAAGTGCATTTCTTGAAATAGTCACTATGATTAAGAGAAATTTAGACAAGCAATTTAATAGGCAAGGTATAAAACAGTATGATCCTAACGCGAGTAAATGGACATTCCAATAATTCTTCCATTGTAAATTTCAAGATGATTGTCAATACCAAATTCTTCACAGTTCCTAATTTGTTCAAGTATCATTTCATTTTCACTCCCGGCCGTTTCTGAGACTTCCAAGGTTAAAATCACAGTGAGAAAAACGGTTTTGAATTATCTTACTGCTTATTACTTGCCAACTATCACTGACAAACATTACTGCTTTTTGAACACAAACACATGCAAGTGATGTTATTTAACAAATGTTCAATCTAAGCATAGTGTGGTGTCTAACAGTCAAACAACTTGCACACGACCGATCAATTAGAAACTGTTCGATAACAGTCTCCAGTCTCAATTAAGTGGCATAGTGCCCCAAATAAACTAAGGGAATCCTGGCAATTTTCTCTATTTGTTTTAGTTCTTTAAGAGTTGACCTGAATGAGTGGCTGCCCCGATTAACTAGAATCTAATGTATTTTGCTTATTAAAAAACTTCACTCAATGATGCATAAACTTCCAGTCTCTGTAAAAGAATAAATCAAAAGCAAGTAAGGAGAACTACTATTAAATTGTTCAAATTTTCCCTTTACTAGACAAACGCTTCACACTGAGGCCCTCCACTCTTCATGGTTGACTTCTGATATTGTGGCCTAGCTGCCTGCGTGATACGCAAGCCAGGGGAGCAGGATATGTATGGGCAAGTTGTTGCCTATGCACCAGGCTCCCCCTCTCCATACAGCTGATGAATCCAAAGGAATGGCAGAGACCGATACAGTTTGGCATCAGCAGTATTGCAGGGTTGCCAGTCAGCATTGAATTCAATGTAAGACTGCCTTAGGGACTCCAGCTCCGGATTTTTCCCTCAGGGTTCACTACCAAAACCTTCTCAATGAGTGTGTACGGAACGGGAACAACAAACATTTCTGTTTTCACCAATTTCTAGTTAAAATATGAAACACTTTGGTAGAATACATATTCTAATGCCAATTCCACTTGAATTTTGTTTGTTCCATATAAACTTGTTTTATTTAATGAAAAGAGTATGCAGTTCTGCTATAAGGGCTGCATTTTCTCACAGAAGCAATGCAGAAACCATTTCACAATTTGATATAACTAATTTCTTTTTGAAAATACTTTACATTTGGCATACCCTCCACATTCCATAAAGGGTAATTTAATGTGTTAGGGTCTCAACTTGCTTGTTCCAGAATTCTACGAAGCCAGAAGGCATCTACGGTACTTTTTTGAAAGAAGTTCATAATTTGCCTGTCATTATGAACAATATGCAGACTCTCTTCTAGAGCAAGGGTATGAAACTCAGTTTAGGTCACGGGCCGGATTGGGCAAAATGCGACTTCATGCGGGCTGGATCAGTTGTGTGCGCGTGTGCTCCCACAGTTTTCATTGCCTTCGTTTTTTCAACCTGCTCTCATGTGTCTCAGTCTCTGCTATAACTACAAAGTATTTCACTTCACGAATTTTGTTTCTTATGAAGAAGATTGTCTAGCAAGCATTATTTTTATGGTTGGTATTAACTTGCAATCGTAGGCTACAAGAAAGTTGTGATGAGAGAGAGAAAAAACGATGCTATTTTGGCTAAGATTGTTTTGGGAGCCACACCTTTTCCATTAATAAACCATTTGAAATTGAACATTAGCAGACACAAATGTAGACCTAATGAAACAAATTGTAAATGTAGGCTACACAACTGCACCTAATTTTTATTAGCCCGCTTCCAGCAATCAAACTCAAACAATGAACACAGTTAGCCTCTAATTTTTATTGAAATGATCATATGTACAATAATATAGTCAGAAAATAAATGAATCACAATATTATGACACTCAATATTTCATAATGCATTTTGTTTACATGTCGCAGTGCATCGAACAGTGTCACTCATTTTTCACTTGCTGCTTCCAGACACCTGACATCTCTTGGCTTTAACCAGCCTGTCAACATCAGGGACCAGTTTCCGGGCAGTTGTGATTTTCATAATGTTGTTTAGATGTCTGTGTGTCAGCTGCGAGCACAGTTTGGATTTGTCAATGTTCATTATGGAGAACGCCTGCTCACAGAGATATGTTGTCCCGAACATGCAAAGGATCTTTGAGGCAAAGTTTTTCATCTTGGGGTACATCGGTCCCAGGTATTGATAGAATGAGTCCAGACCCACAGTCTCAAATTTATATTTCAAAGCTGAGTTACACTGAATTTCAATTAGTTCCATTCGGAGCTCCCCCGGCACATCTGATGCTGCGTTGACGGCAAACGGTGAGCAAAATAGTGAGAATTCCTTCTCGAGCTGAGTGAAGACTTAGAAATGATTCTGAAACTCACCTTCAGCCATGATATTTTGTCCTTGTACCTGTCCATGTTGTCATTACTCCCATGGGCGACACACACAGACTGCAAAGAGGGGAAATGAGCAGTGACAAGCTGATATTACCAAAAGCCTGTCTCTTCTCAGGGCACACCAGTTCAGCCGCTGTCAGCATGCATGCTTTGATTAATTCCCCCTCTGAGTATGGCTTCGACGCAACAGCTATTTTGTTGGCAGTAACATAGCGGCCTTGACAGCTCTATCATGAGTCTCTCGACTTTTGGTGAACACTGATTGTTGTTTTTTTTAGAGCTGCTTCAAGCTCGTTTACCTTTTCCGTTCTGAGTCCTCCTGCGTATTTGTCATATTTTTCTCCGTATGACGTCTCATAGTGTCGTTTGATATTGTACTTTTCTGTCACAGTCACTTGTTGCAAGCATATCAGACACACAGGTTTGCCGTTGACTTCACAGAAGAAAAAACAATTTTTCCAATTATCGTTGAATATCCGACCTTCGATGTCAACTTTTCTTTTCTTGGAAAGCATTTTGATCCGCAGCAGCAAACAATCTCAGCCTTGCTACAGGTGTTACTTACCTGAGTACTCTGTGTGTTTATACTGTGACAACGTAAGTGGGGTCCTAGCGGTCTTCAGTGCAGGGTGGTAGATGCATATGCACAGCAGGTGGTTAACTGCCACCTATTGTTTTCTAAGTACACACAACAAGCTGCCAGCGCAGCAGGCAGCACAGACAGCAGTGGGAGAGAGAGTGGCTGCCGTACAGATACATAATAAATGGTTGCGAATACAGGCATCCCCCACTTTTTGAACATTCGCTTTACGAAACCTCACTGTTACGAAAGTCCTACCCTGTTTTCGCTTTCAGAAGGTGTTTTCACTGTTACAAAGCAAGGCAGTACGCGATAAAAAAATCAGCACGCGAAAAAATCAGCGCGCGATAAAAGGCAGCGCGCGCCCCGAGCAGCCGCTCTGCCCCGGATTCGGAACGGCATCGCTGAAACACGTTGCATTGAGCAGCCATTAGCAAGATGAGTTCTAAGGTGTCGGAAAAGCCTGAAAGAGTAAGGGTGTTACACAGAGCGTAAAACTAGACATAATTAAGCGTTTCGATTGTGGTGAACGAAACAAGGACAAAGTGAGTTTGGCTTGTGGAAGTTGGCGAAGATGATGTTGAAGAGGTTTTGGCATCCCATGACCAAGAACTGATAGATGAAGAGCTGACGCAATTGGAAGAGGAAAGGATAACAATCGAAACCGAATGCAGAAAGTGAAGCAACTGCGTGAGATTTTCGCTGCAATGATAAAGTACGACTTTAATTTTGAAAGGGTACGTAGATTTAGGGGATATTTGCAGGATGGTTTGAGTGCTTACAAACAACTGTATGATAGAAAAATGCATGAGGCTCAGCAGTCAAGCAAGCCTTCCACATCAGCCACAGCAGACGACGAACCTTGACCTTTGACATCGAAGCCAGCGGTCATAGAAGATGAGCTGCCTCCCCTGATCGACGATGAGATGACACCCCCGTCTCCCACCACCCCAACCCCCGGGCCCCGGACAGATACTGTACCGATTCGCGAAGAACGCAGCGGTAACCGGGAGGCACACAGCACATCTTTAAGAAAAAAGCCGAAATAAACATGCTAATTAATTAGGTGTGGCCCAGCATGTAATTGTCGGTCCAGAACAGAGGCGATGCAATCTGCAATCACCTCTGATCTGTGCCAACATTTACGTGCCTTTACAAGTAATCATACCAATCTTGGAACAAGGAATTTAAATCATGGATTGAAATGATTTCTAAACATAGTTCATTACCCGATTCACTAAATTCCACGAGTCATACTCATATGGCTTAGTTTTTTAAAAATGATGACTGAATCAAACTTAGTAACAGATTCCTGAAACATTCAATTCTCCACACTCTCAACAAGTAGTGTTACATTTACGTTGGGAAATATTTTATATTTTTATTTACAGATAAAATCCAACATTTGAAGGATGGATCTTGCTGCAAAATAGAAAATATCAATTTCTGTAATAAAGCTGTTATTGCGATTGCAGAGTTTAGTTGAACCAATTTACATATGTTATATCCAATTCCCTCAAAATTGCTAGCATTCTATTAGGCAAAAGGTACCCAAATCAAAACAGTTGTGTTACTGGGCAATCTATAACATCAAAGTAGATACCCTGAGAACAGATCAGGTTTTGGCCATCTTTAAAAAAAGATTTAGACACGATGAAGTGCTTACAACTTTTTAAATTTCACATGACACGACTGGGTAAGCTGTACACTGTAGAGAGGCACGTTGCCAGCTTGTAGTCCGAGTTCCCCAAAACCACCACCCGCAGCTCTTCAACAGGAAGCTGAAACCACAACTGAAAATCACACGCAATAATGGGTCAATTCTGTCGGCACAGGAATCTGCTGGGATTTCTAGCACCTCCAGAACTAATCAATTAGATCTCCATATTTCATGTATGTTAATACTCTTTTTTTAAACCCAAGGTACAGTACATCTCAAAATACTTTATGAAATATTGGGCTTAAGTGATTCTTGCCAATCAGTGACAGATATTATTCCACATCCCATGTCAGGTATTATTTCAATGAGAGATTAAAACACAGAAACATTGAGAAATTTTGGGTTAATCTAACATAAGAGCTTGAATTTAAATCTAGTAATGCATTCCACGGTTCCCAACAGAAGAATACTCATTCACATTTTAACACAAAAGAACACAAAGTCAAACTCAAAGTGAGATTTTAATCATCAACCCAAAGCAGGAAAAATGCAGAGGGCAAGGAGATTTTTAATAGAAGATTCCAGAAATTATTGTTCTACTAACAACAAAGAAGCTATTAGAACAGCAATAAGCAAGACACCAGAATGGAGGTACATAGATATTTGGAAGGATTTGGTGTTTTAAGGACTTGGAGGTTAGAAGGATGAGGACATGTAAGAATTTTTAAATTATGAGAAATTTACTGGGAAAGATTTAGGCCTGCAGTATGACACATTAGAAGCTGTGCTGTGTTAGGTGCAAAAGAGATTATTTTGAGACTAATGACTATAATTCTATTAGCTTTTAAACAGTTATGAAAAAAATAGAGCTAGTTCACAAAATTAATTCTTAAATTGGGACAAAGCTAATTTTGATGGCTAATTTTAATAGGAACTCACAAAGTTTGATTGGGAGAGGTTTTTAAACAGGTAAAGGAGCATCTGGCAAGTGGAAGGCTTTGAAAAGTGAAATAGGGGAGAGTTCAAGGCCAACAAGTTCCTGTTAGAATGCAGGGCAAAACAGGCAGAATGAATGAAGCAAGGCTGAAAGAAGGATATTGAGGCTCTGGTTTAAAAAAAAGGAGGCACGTGTCAGGTATAAGCAGCTGGGATCAAGAAAATCCCTTGAGGAGTAAAAAGGATATCAGAAAGAAATTAGGAAGGCAAAATAACCACATGAGATATCCTTGACAGGAAAATTCCAAACAATTCAATCATTAACAGCAAAGGATAACAAAGGAGAGAATAGCTCCACTTAAGGATCGGTATAGTCATTGATATGCTGAGGCAGAGGGTTCGGTGAGGTCCAAAATGAATAATGCTCATCTGTTTACTGTGGAGAAGATAATGTAAACTGGGAACTCAGGAAAGAGTACTGTGATGTCCCGAAACATTAACTTCACAAAAGACAACATGCTGATAGAAACACATACAAGAGGCTAGAGGAACTCAGGTCAGGCAGCATCTATGGAGGGGAATAAACAGCCAACATTTCATACCAAGACCCTTCATCAAGACTGGAAAAGAATGAGGTGCAGATGCAGGATAAGAAGACAAGGAGAGTACTACAAGCTGGCAGGTAATAGGTGAAGAGGTAAAGGGCTGAAGAAGGAGGAATCTAATAAGAGAGAACAGTGGACTGTGAAATTAAGGGAAAGAGGAAGGAAACCAGAGGGAGATGATGGGCAGGTCATGAAGATGGGGTGAGAGGGTAACCAGAATGCAGAGCAAAAAAAAGAGATATGGAAGTGGGCGGGAGAAAAGGGGAATAATTACTGTAAGTTAGAGAAATCGATAATGGTGCTGAGGCATATAAAATTGAATAAATTACCAGGGCCTGATCAGGTGTATCCTAGAGCATGTACAAAACAAGGGAGGAAGTTGTAGTAGCCCTGGAATCGATGTTTGTATTGTTCTTAGCCACAGGTAAAGTACGAGAAGACTGAAGGCTGGTAATCTTGTGCTTTTATTCAAGAAAGGCTGTGAGGACAAACCAGGGTCCTACAGGCCAGAGCTTTACGATAGTCACATAGACCAGTGACTGTCGCCGCCTTTGGCACTGGAATGATGGTCGCTACCTTGAAAACTGAGGGAGCAGTGGACTGTTTCAGAGATGTTGAATATACCGTATCCGTCAGCACCTCAGTTAGCTGGCCTGCATAGTCTTTCAGAACGAATCTGGTATACCATAATGACATTGTTCAAAAAGCATTTAAATGGGTAACAGATAGGAAAGATTTAGAGAAGTATGGAACAAAGGCAGACAAATAGATTTGCCTAACTCTGTGACTTTGTGAACATGTTGGATACCTTTGAAACAGCAAATTGCATTTACCATAATAAAAACAATCCATGGTATTTGAGCAAGGACGTTAGCAAAATTTTACACTGAGCCACATAAGAAAGTAACAACTGATCAAAAGCCTGGTCAGAAAATGAGGTTTATCTTAAATGAGGAAATTAGGAAGGAAAAGAAGACATGGTGGGGGGTGGGTGTAGGGGAGGTTGGTGGTGTGGGGAAGACAGGATTGTGGAAGGAAATTCCAGAAGAAAAAGCTTTCTGAAATTACTAAACAGCAAGAACAGGTGAAACTACTATTCTCAGTTGAAACTATCATAGAATAAGAAATATACAAGTAAATACTTACACAGTTACATCCAAGATGTGAAGCACAGTATATAGGAGTGATTAATAAAGTTTACAGCAGTCAATCTTCTAAAACTGAAAACTAAGCATTTACCTGTTCTTTGTTTATTTTAAATATCAGCTTGATAGCATTCATATTCAATGTATAGTTCATTTGAGAACTACAGCATTCTATGCCAATGATTCTCTAATTGATCCTCAGACCTCACTACCTGTTATTTAGACATGAGGCAGGAGAAGTTACATCAGGGCCGAGAATGAAAATCAGAGAAGCTCAGCTTAAGTTGAGCAAGGCAGAAAGAATTATTTCAGCCAACAACTATGGAAAGGAAAACCATCCATTCAATGAGCACAGTCTCAAGGAATATGATGGTCTAATAATCCACCTAATCATTTACAAATTTGGTTTAGGCTTTAAAATTCTGATCAAGCATTAATGCCCTCAGAAACTCCAAAAGTACAAACAGAAATTACTCCATAATGCTAAATAGCAAAACCTATCATAAATTACTCACTTGTTAAAAATTTTCCCACCTGTCATGTCTTCTTAATTAGGTTATTTTTTATAAATTACAATGTAGCATTTTACTTCATTTCTCATTCTTTTATATGTACATTTCTAAAACACGCTGTTTCCCCTCTTGCTTTGCAGGCAGCTAAGTAATCTGCTGATGTTTGTATTGAATTATGATGATCTATGGAATTCAAGATCAGATACTGTATAGGTAACAGCCAGACAAGAGAAACACCAAGGATTTTACACTTAAGTGTAAACTACTTAAAAATAAATATCTACCCTCTACTTTTCCAGTATAACGGAGAATTAATTGTGGGAAAACTTAAAATGTCAATATTAAACTGCCTGAATTCTAAATTTATAACAGAAAAAGATTCTAAACTTCCAAGGTATCTGATAAAAATTTTTCTATTCTTTGGAGGGGAAAGAAACAGGAAACTCACAAATTGCCATGGAACAAATATGTGATTGAAATTCAAAAAGAAATTACAATTCATTTAAAATACAAAATTTTGATCAAGTAAAAACTGCTTGCAACACATAGACACTGTTCAATACGCCCTCCAACTCCTTTAGCTTAGAGCTGCTGTTTTAGAATTTGGTTATTGTTTTCTACACCGAAAGGAACAAAGGTTTATGATCATATTTATGACATTAGCATGTACAGTGCCTATAAAATGTATTCACCCCCTTTGAAGTTTTCATGTTTTATTGTTTAACAACATTGAATCACAGTGGATATAATTTGGTTTTGACACTGATCAACAGAAAAAGACTCTTTTGCATCGAAGTGAAAACAGGTCTCTACAAAGTGATCTAAATTAATTACAAATATAATGCACAAAATAATTGATTGCATGAGCATTCACCCTCCCCCCTTTAATATGACACACCAAATCATCACTGGTGTAGCCATTTGGGTTCAGAAGTCACACAATTAGTTAAATGGAGATCTGTTTTTGGAGACCTGTGTGCAGTCAAGGTGTTTCAATTGATTGTAGAAAAAATACAGCTGTATCTGAAAGGTTCAACAGGTGGTGAGTCAGTATCCTGTCAAAAACTACACCAAAAAGACAAAAGTACACTCCAAGCAACTCCGCAAAAAAGTTATTGAAAAGCACATCAGGAGATAGATACAAGAAAATTTCCAAGTCACTGAATATCTCTTGGGAGTACAGTTAAGTCAATCATCAAGATGTCGAAAAAATATAGCACAGCTGTAGATCTGCCTAGAGCAGGCCATCCTCAAAAACTGAGTGACTGTGCAAGAAGGGGACTAGTGAGGGACACCACCCAGAGACCTATGACAACTCTGGAGGAGTTACAAGCTTCAGTGGCTGAGACTGTACATACAACTGTTGGCCGGGTGCTTCACCAGTCGCAGCTTTATGGGACAGTGGCAAAGAGAAAGCCACTGTTGAAAAAGCTCACATGAAATCTTGGCTAGAGTTTGCCAGAAGGTATGAGGGAGACTGAAGCCAGCTGGAAAGATGTTCTATGATTTAATTAAACCAAAATTGAACCTTTTGACCATCAGACCAAACACTATGTTTGGGATAAACTAAACACCGCACATCATCTAAAACACACATCATGCTGTGGGGATGCTTCACTGCAGCAGGCCTTGGAAGGCTTGTGAAGATACAGGGTAAAATGAATGCAGCAAAGTACAGGGAAATCCTGGAGGAAAACCTGAAGGAATCAGCAAGAGAACTGCAACTTGATGGAAGATTTGTTTTGCAGCAAGACAATGACTCCAACCATAAAGCTAAAGCTACAAAGTTAAAAGTAACAAAGTTAATGTCCTGCAGTAGCTAAGTCAGAATCCAGACCTCAATCCAATTGAGAATTTGTGGCTGGATTTGAAAAGGGTTGTTCATTCATGATCCACATGCAATCTGACAGAGCTTGAGCAGTTTTGTAAAGAAATGCAGTGTCTAGATGTGCACAGCTGATAGTGACATATCCCCACAGATTCAAGACTGTAATTGCAATTGCCAAAGATGCATCAACTTAATACTGACTTGAAGGGAGTGAATACTTAGCAACCAATAATTTTTGTGTTTTATATTTGTAATTATTTTAGAACACTTTGTATAGATCTGATTTCACTTTGATACAAAAAAGTCTTTTTCTGTTCATCAGTGTCAAAAAAAATACAAATTAAATACACTGTAATTCAATGTTGTAAAACAATAAAACATGGAAGCTTCTAAGGAGGGGGGTGAATATTTTTTATTGGCACTGTAACTTAAACCAAAATGTCAGTACAATACTCAAGGCCATGCTGAGCTAACAGTGACACCAGACTTTAAATGACATTTTGACTTCAAACCCCCATCCCCACTTAGCGGCACACAAGATCCTGCAACATAACATATAGAAACAAGGATTCAAACACCACACTGTCATCCCTCAGAATCCAGAATATCTTTATTTAATTCAACACCACAAACACATATTTTGATCAGCTGCTTCTCAACCTATGCTCTGAACAAAATAACATTTATAACAGTAAGTGCAAACTAAAAGTAGTATCCACTTATTAAGGAGTTCTTTGGAAGAGTGCAAGTTGTACTTTCTAACTCAATCTACCATGCTATTGCACTGCACAGTATTATTAAACCACAAACCACGTCATCAAAAACACAAAGGAAGATACTAAACCAGACAGTAAATTGTCTCGAAGAAGTCATAGTCATACTTTATTAATCCCAGGGGAAATTGGTTTTCGTTACAGTTGCTCCATAAATAATATAGTAATAGAACCATAAATAGTTAAATAGTAATATGTAAATTATGCCAGTAAATTATGAAATAAGTCCAGGACCAGCCTATTGGCTCAGGGTGTCTGACCCTCCAAGGGAGGAGTTGTAAAGTTTGATGGCTACAGGCAGGAATGACTTCCTATGACGCTCAGTGCTGCATCTCGGTGGAATGAGTCTCTGGCTGAATGTACTCCTGTGCCCACCCAGTACATTATGTAGTGGATGGGAGACATTGTCCAAGATGGCATGCAACTTGGACAGCATCCTCTTTTAAGACACCACCGTGAGAGAGTCCAGTTCCATCCCCACAACATCACTGGCCTTACGAATGAGTTTGTTGATTCTGTTGATGTCTGCCACCCTCAGCCTGCTGCCCCAGCACACGACAACAAACATGGTAGCACTGGCCACCACAGACTCGTAGAACATCCTCAGCATCGTCCGGCAAGTGTTAAAGGACCTCAGTCTCCTCAGGAAATAGAGACGGCTCTGACCCTTCTTGTAGACAGCCTCAGTGTTCTTCGACCAGTCCAGTTTATTGTCAATTCGTATCCCCAGGTATTTGTAATCCTCCACCATGTCCACAACGACCCCCTGGATGGAAACAGGGGTCACCAGTACCTTAGCTCTCCTCAGGTCTACCACCAGCTCCTTAGCCTTTTTCACATTAAGCTGCAGATAATTCTGCTCACACCATGTGACAAAGTTTCCTACCGCAAGGGTAAGTCACAAAAAAGGAAGTATTCCATACCTTAGTGGTTTACCAGCAAAAGGCAAAGCCACACAAGGATCAAAATCTCGTGTTTCCAAGAGGCTAGACCTAGAGGAGCACATTTCTCAGAGGACTAACAAGATGGATACCGTGTCAGTGGAGCAAGATAAGAAACTGGTTTGAATATTTCAATATATATCAGATCTGGTTCCATCACTTTCAGTTGGTTTATTCAATATTTTAACTAGAACTGATATTAGAAATAGAGTTCTCTGAACTGTTATTTTAGTGATTGGTAAATGTAGTGTTGTCTTTTCTCTATAAAAAGAAGAAAAGCCACTGAAGTTATTCCTTTGATAAACAAGAATGGACCAATGAGCACAGTCCTACCCAACTAGAAGCTGATAGTGAGGTCCTAAACAGGGATCAAAGGCTAATGATTTTGATCAAAATCATTTCAGCTTTGTTGCAAAATGGCAATCTGGTTTACCAATAGCCAATCTGTGCACATCAGGATCATTAATGTTTTTGTCAGACAACTGGCATGTTGTTAATGACCAAATAATATGTTATCTGACATTGATTGGGGAACTCGCAATGTTGCACAAGACTCACAGGAAACTTGTGCATCTAGCTGAAAGGAAAAAAAACTTTATGCAAGCCCTGCTATTATTCAGTGTGTGAAATGCATACACTTAATTACAATGTTCTTTGGTATGCAGTCTTTTACTGGTACTCTTAACCAGAGGATTTAGCTAATTGGCTACTCAGAAAGGGCAGGTTCTGTTATTCTTTAATAAATGAAATGCGGAATAAACTAAATAACTTAAGCTTTCCTTGCAATTCAAACAGCTTGTTCATTGAAATTAGAGAACTGGCCCATTTGGCAATGCAGCTGAGGGAGATTATGTCCCCCTTTGTCACAATTCCAACATCTTTTAAAAAGTCGAATGATTTTCTTTTTCATCTTTAGTCATTAAAACTGTTTTCAAGCACTTAGAATCACAATACAATTTATCCAAAATGCATATGACGATTAAAATATTGATTAAGAGGGAGGTGAATGGGGAAATAGGCCAGCATATTTTTCTTTTGCATATTATTCTCAAGCAGGGATATTGTTCATGAGGTATTATGAGCCTTCCAGTTACCCTTCATTGATACCTAAATGCAAAAGCATCGGAGATACTGGAAATTAGATAACAAGTAGAAAATGCACAAAATATTCAGCTGGTCAGGCATCCCAAATGGAAAGAGAAATGGTTTACATTACATTTCACATCAACTACACTTCACTGACCTACAACTTTAAATTGTTCTTCTTTTCACCAATGCTGCCTGATGATGAATCTTCCCAGCACTTTACCTCAAATACATGCACTTTATGACAATCCAAAAATTGATTAACATCCTAAAGCTTGGAAAAACAATACTGATCAAACTTCAAATTTCAGTAACTTATGTGGCTAAGAGTTTAAGGAGATTTGGTACGTCACCAAACACTCTAGCAAATTTCTACAAATGTACTGCAGAGAGCAATATAACTGGTTACATCATCATCTGGTATAGAGGCTCCAATACACAGGATCGTGAAGATCTGCAGAGGGTTGTAGACTCAACCAACCTCATCTTGCTAGGCTCACCAGCATTACGGACATTTTAACAAGGCGATGCCTCAAAAAGGCCACATTCATCATGAAGGACACCCACCACCCAAGAAATGCCCTCTTCTCATTACTGTCATCAGGGAGGAGGGTACAGAAGCATGAAGGCACACACACATTTTAGGAACAGCTCTTACCTCTCTATCATCAGATTTTTGGATGGTTCAAGAATGTCATTATTTTTAAATACATATCTGTGTGTGCAAAACAAATTTCATGACATACATCAGTGATAATACAACTGATTCTGATTTGATAATAAAATTGATTCTGATTTAAGTCACGAGTACTTTGTACTAATATTTGTTCATGAAGGTCAGAGAACTGATATGTTATTTCTTCCAAAAACAAGATTAAATGAAGTCAGTCAAAAGACAGAGGGAATTCCCCGTGATGTTGGCTGGAATGGAGCATTTCAGTTATGAGGAGAGGCTGGAGAGGTTTGGTCTGTTTTCCCTAGAGCAGGTTGGTTAAGAGGGGCATAAGTGAAATGTTTCCATGCTGTATGACTCCATAACTTCAAAACATCCCATGCATTGTCATTTACCCAAATGCAAGCATTAGTGTTGCTTAATATAGGCACTCTGACACACTAGGAACTAATGTCTACCTCTTGATAATTTTAGGTACAATGAAGAGTACCAATGATGATTGTCATGTAAAATCCCACCAGGATTTGATGAAAATATGTTTTATATAGTCATAACCTACACAGTACAGCAACGTTCCACAAGCTTTCAAACTCAGTACAGGTCCACAAAACTAAAGGGCATAATATCAACTCACTACATAGTCCTTATTCTTTCACACATTTTACTGAAATATTTCTCCAGATTAAGCAGTCACAGAGAATAATGCAAAGAATACAAAGTGAATGATCAAAAACAATGAAGAACAAAGGTCAAAAATAAATATTAAAAGAACAGCGATGCATCAAAATAAATTAGGTACTTTAACTAAACAATTAGTCTTGGTGAAACATACCCTGGTTGTGTAAAGGATAGAAATGGAGATCACAATTCTCTGTCTCAGAGGACACTGAGTATTCATCCACTGAACATATTCAAAACACAGGTCAATTGACTTTTAGATATTAAACATTCAATGAGACGATAATGGAAAAAGCAAAACAAAGGTCAAAGATTAACCATTATATTGCTGAATTACAATGGAAACTCAAATGCTGAATGAACAATCACGGTGCTTTTTTTTCCCCCGATTGTTTCGCTGCATTTAATGAACTACAACAATTTTTTAAAATAATAATCTTATTACTCAAACAACTTTCTAAATCCTTCTGGAAAGTGTAATGAATGACTATATCACTATTCACCAGTTTAAAAAAAAACTGAAGATTTGATTCCAATTGTGTGTTTTCCTACCTCAATTACATCAGCCTACAAATATGAAAGTTAACAACTTGCAAAGCATTAATCTTTCTATAGAACTCTTGCTGGAAAATGCACAGATGTAGACACAAGTCAAGAATAATATTAGAATTGGATATGATAGCCTTCACAGTAAAATAGGACTCAGATGAGATGGTAGTTGCTTGATAATCTGCAACCCGGCCCAAGTAAATGTTTTCAGGAGAATAGATAAAATAGGTTATTTTATGATACAGTACCTGCATTACAGTCCATTTGGACAAATCACTTGCTTGAAAATACTGCATAAAAAACAACAGACTTTCATATTTTAAAAACTATATCTAGTATGATACTGAAAATAAAGGCGTGCTGAAAAAAATTAAAGACCAACTTTTGAATGTTCAGCATTCACAAAACTAGTAACCTACAGCTACATCTGCCACAGAAACATTCAAATGAAAGGTGCGACTCTGACTTGTATTAGTTTTTTTTTTAAATCCATGTGAAGAATTATTTCTAAACTAAAATATTCTTATTGGCATACTCATTTTTGGTTCCAAAAATAAAAGAATTAGAACAAAAACAAGTAGATGTCTCCAGTGGATTTTCAGGATGATCCAAATCATATTACAGCCAAGTAATATGTGCTGTATATTAACATCAAAATCTGTTCTCAAGCATCTCCCAATAAAGAAAGTTACAGCACCCTAAACATCTAAAGGCATTTGGCAGTTAACAATAATCTATATGGGAACATATTCTGAGGATTTGAAAGATTATTCATCAATTTGCGTATGTAAAAAGAATTTTTTCACAGTGCTGTTTCAACTTAAGAGCTTTAAATTCTAATTTAAGATACAGTTAACAACCTACTGCTAGCAAAATGTCTACAACAGAATCAACATGCAAGATTAGTTGTAACAAGCTAACCCCTATTAAATAATAAATGTGAGAAAATCTGCAGATCCTGGCGATCCAAAGCAACACACACAAAATTCTGGAGGAACTCTGCAGGCTAGGCAGCAGCTATGGAAAAGAGTAGCAGTCAACATTTAGGGCTGAGGCCCTTCTTCAGAACTGATGAAGGGTCTCGGCCTGAAACGTCGACTGTTTATTCATTTCCATAGATGCTGCCTGACCTGCTGACTGCCTCCAGCATTTTGTGTGTGTACCCATTAAACTATATTTGTTTTGGAAACAGAAAAGTGAGATTAATTTCTTTCATATAAAAAGGTACAAATTCATTTCAGGATTCCTCTTTACTGTTCTGCTCGTACAACACAGCAGGTCATTATTCACAAAAAAACATCCTGTTCTAGAAATGCAACGAACTGCAGGGAAAAACATGCCTGTAATTTCATATTTGTGTGCAATCTGCAAGAGCACCATATTCTGCTCCCACTGTAAAAATCATGACCCATTTTGTTTCTCAATACACAGAGAAGCACAACCAATCCCTTCCTAAAAAAGGATATACATACTTTCTGTAGAGGGAGTTCAGCAAAGGTTCACCAAAAACCGTTCCTTGAGCTTGTTACGTGGGGAGAAGTTGAATAGACTAGGCCCATGTTCTCCAACACTTGGGAAAATGAGATACAATTTTAGTGAAATGTTTGAAATTCTTACTAGTGTTCAATGTGACTTAAGGCACAGCAGCAGAATTATGCCATTCGTCCCATCAAGTTTTCTCCACCATTCCATCATGGGTGATTTACTACCCCTCCTAACCCCATTCTCCTGCATTCTCTCTGTAACTTTTGACACCCGTATTATTCAGGAGCCTATGGAGCTCTGCTTAAAATAGACCCTATGACTTGACCACCAGGATTGACAAAAGAGAGTCAGTGACTGTTGTTTACTTGAATTTTCAGAAGGCCTTTGACAAAGGCAATGCACATGAGGCTGCTTAACAAAATAAGAGCCAATGGTATTACAGTAATGATCCTAGCATGCATAGAAGATTGGCTGATTTTCAGAAGACAAAGAGTGGGAATAAAGGGGGCCTTTTCTGGCTGGCTGCCAGTGACTAGTGGTGTTCCGCAGGGGTCGGTGTCGGGACTGATTCTTTTCATGTTATATGCCAATAATTTGGATGATGGAATTGATGGCTTTGTGACCAAGTTCGCTGATAATATAAAGATAAGCGGAGGGGCAGGTAGCGTTGAGGAAGCAAGGAGCCTGCAGAAGGACTTGCGCAGATTGGAAGAATGGGCAAAGAAGTGATAGATGGAATACAGTGTAGGGAAGTGTATGTTCATACACCTTGGAAGGAATAAAGGTTTAGACTACTTTCTAAATGGAAGAAAATTCAAAAATCAGAGGTGCAAAGGGACTTGAGGGTCCTTGTGCAAGATTCCCTAAAGGTTAACTTGCAGGTTGAGTCACTTGTAAAGAAGGCAAATGTAATGTTAGCATTTATTTTGAGAGGACTAGAATATAAAAGCAAGGATATAATGCTGAGGCTTTATAAGGCATTGGTCAGACCACACATGGAGAATTGAGAGCAGCTTTGGGCCCCTTATCTTAAAAAAAAAGTGCTGGTATTGGAGAGGGTCCAGAGGGGGTACATGAGAATGATTCCGGGAGTGAACGGGTTAATTTACAAGGAGTGTTTAGTGGCTCTAGGCCTGTACTCACTAGAGTTTAGAAGAATGAGGGGGATCTCATTGAAACCTATCCAATATTGAAAGGCACAGATAGAATGCATGTGGAGGAAGATGTTTCCCATAGTGGGGGAGTCCAGGACCAGAGGGCACACACTCAGAAGGATGACCATTTCGAACAAAGATGAAGAGGAATTTCTTTAGCCAGATGGTAGTGAATCTGCGGAATTCAATCCTGCTTGTTAGGTCTTCAAAGCATTCTAACAGATATGTTAAGCAAGATTTCCCATTAAGGAACCATACTAACTTTGGCCTATTTTATCATGTGTCTCCAAGTACCCTGAAATCTCATCCTAATAGTGGACTCCAATATTTGATGTCAGGCTCACTGGCCTATAATTTCTTTTCTCCTGCCTCCCTCACTCCTTAAAGAATGGAGTGACATCTGCAGTTTTCTTGTCCTCTGAAAATTCCAGAGTCTAGTGATTCTTGAAAGATTGTTACTAATGCCTCCACAATCTGTATCCTGAGGTGTATTCCATCTGTCCCAGGTGACTTATCTACCTTTAAGACCTTTCAGCTTCTCGAGCATCTTCTCCTTAGAACAACAACTACACTCACTTCTGCCCACTGAAACTCATAAATTTCCGGCATACTGCTAGTGTCTCTAACAGTGTTTAAAGTATCCTACAATACTTTATAAGCTTGCCTGCCATTTCTTTGTCCCTGATTACTACCTCTCCGCATCATTTTCTAGTGGTTCGATATCCACTCTCTTTTCTCTTTATAGATCCAATAAAAAGATTTTGTGTCCACTTTTATATAATTGGCTACCTTACCTTCATATTCCATCTCTTCTCTCCTACCGGCTTTTTTAAAAGTTGTTATCAATGGCTTTTTAAAAAAGTTTCCCAATCCTCTAACTTCCCACTACATTGTTACATTTTTGCTACATTTCTTTTGCTTTAATGCTGTATTTGACTTCACTTGCCAGCCACGATTGCATCATACTCCTTTTAGAATATTTCTTCATCTTTGGGATGTATCTATCCTATGCCTTTCGAATTCCTCCCAGGCACTCCAGCCATTGCTGTTCTGTTATCATTCCAGATCGTGTCCCCTTCCAATCAACTTTGGCCAGCTCCTCTCTCATGCTTCTGTAATTCCCTTAACTCCACTGTAAATCTGATACATCAGACTTTAGCTTCTGCCTCTCAAACTGCAGGGAGGATGTTTTCCATTGCTAAGTACTCTAGTACAAGTGATCGATCACAGTTTCAAAATAATGGGGAGGTCATTCAGGATTGGAATGTGGTGAGATTTCTTCATTCAAAAACAGATGAATCTCTACCCATATTATATTCAAAATGGAATAATAAACTTCTAGATGTTAGCGGAATCATTAGATATGCAAATAAATGGGATAATGGTAAAAATTGGTCATGATCTAGATCAGTGGTTCCCAATTTTTTGGGATTACTGCCCCCATTCTTCGCAGAACACATTCCCAGTGCCCCCTCTCCCTTTCCAGCCATTGCATAAAAACTATAAAGAATTTTGATCTCTGAGGTGCAGTGAAAGAAAATAGGTAATGCAAATTCAAAGCAGTGACAAGTAATTGCAAAATTTTTTCAAATCTATTTAAAGCAACAAATAAAATTATTTCTTTATTTAATTACTGTAAAAATAACTTTCATCAACAATTTTAGAGCGTATATTAGCATTCCAACTATTCACTACTTCATAATTTTTTCACCATTCAATGAGATGGACGGGCTTGGTGCAGTGATATCAGCTTCTCAACATCAGGCTGAATGTCTCTCAGAAGGAGCCTCAGATCCCCACATTCAGTAATTTGCAGTCTGTTTCACTGTGTTGAAAGCTGGGTGACTGCATTGAAACCGCGCTCCACTAAATATGATGTTAGAAAGGCAATACAGAACCTCTTGACTTTTTCCACAGTGCAGAATAGTGTTCAGAGATTTTTTTCTGCAACCAAAAATCTTGATTTGATATTTTGTACCTCAGCTTAAAGATATTTTGTAGTGAGATCAGTTCTTCCTCCATCCTTCCTGTTAATTCATCATTACAAACATATAGGAATGGATTTATTACCCAATTTAGAATCTGGATTGAGAAAAGATCCAAAAGTATCTCTGACTTGTCTTTCTGCAGCTCACCCAGGTGAGGTGCATAAAGAAGAACATCATCTGGTAGTCTTTCTTTCTCTCCCAAAACAAATAGGCTTGGAATTGTAAAAGGTTATAATTGCCAATGTTACACTTAAATAGGGTTACAAACAAGAGAAAATTTGCAGATGCTGGAAATCCAAGCAACACACACAAAATGCTGGAGGAACTCAGCAGGCCAGGCGGCATCTATGGAAAAGAGTACAGGCAACGCTTTGGCCCAAAATGGCAAGAGATGTAGTAATTACATGAGCATTGTAATCAATTATGAGGTACAGGGGATCAAATGCTTATAATTAATTCATTCTTAAATTAAGACTATAATCCCTCAGCTGCACCCCTTGCTACCGAGCACCCAACACCACCCTGTTTATCTATACTGTCCCCTTCTAAACTCCCACTGCCTCCAGAGCGGGGGGGGGGGGGGTGGAGGGGGATATCACCCACTTTGGGAGCCACTGCTCTAGGTGAAGAGCTTTCAGTGCTTTACCCCCAGTCATATTTCTTATGCCCTTCACCCACACCTCAACCCTGACCTAGATTATTCAAAACCTTGATTAGGTTTTAACTGCAACATCCAATTATCGCCTTTTCTTTTTCCACTGCAACTGAAGCCTCTTTGGTCACTTCTAACTCCCTGCTGAGGACTTGCCTCAAACTCCACATTCTTGACCCTACACCATCTACTCCAACCTTCACTGGTTCCTAAAGAAATTCCTATCCTTGTTGACAATTTCATCCACGGCCTTGCTTTCTGAAAACACTTGCATCACAATATCTCAAAGAACATTCCAATTCTCTGACTCATAATGTCACCCAAAGATGAACTATTTTTCAAGCTATCATTGGTATAGAAATTCTTTCGCCATATCCAACTTACCCTTTGAAATTATTTTTCAAAACTTTCCCTCCAAATACATACTCAAATTTTAATTCTTCAAGCTAGCTTTCCCTTATGGTTGGGTTTCTTCCAGATCCAGCAGCCATACTGTTACAACACTTCCATTTTTGCTCTAATGACCAAACACTGAATAAATCCACATCAGAAACATCACTACCCAGAGACAGAAATACATTTGCTCCAGCATGTTATTAACATAAGCTTCAGAAAAATACATCTAACATTCTCATTGTTCTTAATATCCATTTACGTCTTTTTTATGAAGCCATTTATAAAGTATTCTGAATTTTGTTCAATGCAACTGGTTCACGTTCACTACAAATGGATTCCAAGTGCTCAAACATTTAATTCACAGCAGACAAAGTAAAGACTTCCATTGCAGCATACTAACTTCCAAATTCAAAACCAAATGCAAAATGTGAAGTCGTCTAGGACATCTAAGTCTAAACCAAGCTTATTTCATATTAGGTTTGCCTTTGATGTCATCTATTACGATAAAACTGATGAAATTATGTTACTCCCAAATGAGTTAATCATCTCTTGTTATAAGATATTGGTCATGATACTTGAACCAAGATTCTATTTTAATATTTCCTTCAATATCGTATAATTATCAGTGAAATACATCACTGAAATGACAGGCTGCATAAAGCAACTATCTATCAACAAACCCATATCAGAGAAACTCTGCAACAGGAAATGAAGTATACTGTATAACACAAACTATATTTGAAGATTATAGGGAAACAACAAACACATAGCACAGTCTTTCTTCAGGACTAGAGCTTAAAAATCTAATGACTTTAAGTAGACAAGCAAAGTTATTAATCCAAGCGGTCGTGTACAGATAGAACAAAAGGAGGGTCACAATTGGGTGGAAGGGAAACGTAAGTAAATTACGCTTTGTAAAAGGAACAAATACAGAAAGTATCAGATGACAATCTGCTGAAATCAATACCAAGCTTAAGATCATTATCAATGCTCCCACATCATCAAATATAACAATAAACAAGAAATTCTGCAGATGCTGGAAGTCCAAAGCTAGACACACACACAAAATGCTGGAGGAACTCAGCAGGTCAGGCAGTACCTACGGAAATTAATAAACAGTTGATGTTTCAGCCCAAGACCCTTTTTCAGGACTGGAAAGGTAGGGGGAAGATGCCGTAACAAAAAGGTGGGATTAGAGGAGAGAAAATGGCTGGAAGGGGATAGGTGAAACCAGGTGGGTGGGAAAGGTATAGGGCTGGAGAAGAAGTAATCTGATAGGCCAGGAGAGTGGACCATGGGAGAAAGGGAAGGAAGTGTGGCACTGGAGGAGGTAATAAGCAGGTGAAAAGAGGCAGAAGGCTAGAGTGGGGAATAGAACAAGAGGGAAGCGGAAAAGAGAAAATGTTTACCGGAAGGAGGAATCAATGTTAGTGCCATCAGGGTTGTCGGCTACCTACACAGAACATGAGGTGTTGCTCCTCCAGCCTGAGAGTAGCCTCATCATGGCAAGCGGCCATGGACTGACATGTCAGAATGGAAATGGGAATAGGCATTGAAATGATTGGCCAACAGTAATTCCTGCTTTTGGAGGATGGAGCAGAGGTACTCGACAATGTGGTCCCCCTATTTACAACAGGTGTCACCATTGTAGAGGAAGCCACATTGGGAGCACCAGATACAATAGACGACCTAACCCCAACAGATTTGCAGGTAATGTGATGCCTCTTTGGGGTCCTAAATGAAGGTGAAGGAGGAGGTGAATGGGCAGGTGTAGCACTTTGGCCTCTTGCAGGGGTTATGTGCAAGGGGGGAGATTAGTGGGGAGGGACAAATGGACAAGGGAATTACGGAGGGAGCGACCCCTGCAGAAAGTGGAGAGTTTGGGGGGTGGGGAGGTAAAGATGTGTTTGGTGGTAGGATCCCTTTGGAGATGGCTGAAGTTGGGGAGTATGATTTATTGGTGGCTGAGACTCATGGGGTGATAAGTTAGGACAAGAGGAACTCCATCCCTGTGAAGGAAGCAGGAGGATGGGGTGAGCGTGGAAGTAATATGTTGCCCCTTAAGCCCCTATATTTATCATGTTACCATCTTCTGAAAGCCATGTTTTTATTTATTTATTGGCATGCAGCCTGGAGTAGGGCCTTCCAACCCTTCGAGCAGCACTGTCCAGCAACCGCCCAATTTAGTTAGTTCAGCCTTTCTTTAAACAGCTCAAAGATAATTGGATATCACGGAATCAATTGTTCAAAAACTTAATGCAGGAAATCAGTAGAATCAGCATTCTGGTAGAATCACAGCAAATCAGTGAAAGGCCTCTTTTTTTGTCACATATAATTCTAAACTAACTGGTCAGACACACAGGTAATATGATAGTCATGTCAATATCTAAAATCACATTTTCTGTTGGTAGACAAAAGTAAAATAAACCAAAAGCACATAAAATATATATTATGATTTATAATACTCAAACTTCAGTATCATTACTTTATTATTCTAATTGACAGACAAAACAGATTACCCTGCAAGGCTATACTGATACTAGAATGTTTCCACTGATGGCCAGAATTAAACAGCTATTTTCCTATTATACATTTGTAATGTCCCATTTTTAAAAATGAAGCACAAGTTTACATTAAAAGAATGAAGTGTATTTCTAATTACCTGCAAGATCCCTAAACATTCTGGCATAATTTCACTCACTGTCCCACCCAGGCCCTCAAGACAAATTAATTTAAATCTTTAATTTAATGCTATCCTGGTAATGATTAGCTATTGTTTTTTTTAATATCAGAAAAAAATATCAAAACTATTATTTTGAAATATTGCTTTCTAATCAGCCTGGTCATCTGGGTTGGAAATATAAACACTTTCGCTTTGAGGCATGCAGTCTCAGTCTCCCAATCAGGTGAATTATCACTGAGATCTGTCATCTTGTGGCAGCAGTACTGTGCCAAGACATTAAAAATACTGTAAGTTACAGCAAAATAAATAATGCTAAAGAGGAATAGTGAGATATATATACCGTGTCTGCTATAATCTAGCTGCCAGTCTAACATTAAAATAGACAAGATAGTTTATGGTCATTTAGAATTAGCATATTTAGATAGCATTAACTCATTTGGATTGATCCTGCCAAAAGTCTTTTTATATGAAATCTTTGCTATCAGTGGCTTGCCAAACACACTCCATCAACTCATTTGGTTCCCAAGAATTATCACTCAAATTTTTATCTGAAATACAGAACACATCATCAACAGGCCTGGGCAAGCAACTGGAGAGAACAGTAAAAATGAGGCCACATAATTTTATGAAAGAGTCAGCATCACATCTTAGCACATTCTGGCTGCACCTTCCTCACTGGGGCAGATTAAAAACAAGCCCAGCTGCATACATCAATGCACAGTTAGAGACAAATGGAAGTCACTGCTTTAAAAAACTGTAACTTAATCTTGGTGTTCTGGTAACAAGTAGGATACATGAACACTGGCTTTGCAGTTCAAGAATCTAAATCTATCAGTCATAATCCTTTGTCATAAACATTCACAGAAATAAATAATTTTAGACATGTCTGGCTTCAAAAAAATTTGACTTCCAACTAATAACCAAAGTAACACTGAAACTGAATAAAACCAGGGACAACAAGCCCAGTGACAACATCTATGATGGTCAACCAAGGGCAACAATGCTTTAATACCAAAGCTCTCACAGATACACTCATATTCTCACCGTAATTCATTCCTATACATGTAGGGATATGCCTAATCACGTTTCATGATGCAATATTTTACATCTGGTTAAAATAAATTGTTTTCCCATTTTTCTTATTTGGATTTCCCCGATACAGCAAAAATTGTGTAAACTCACTGTAAACTGGCTGAGCTATAACCAATCCCTCCAAGACCTGCATGAGTAAAATAAGTGTTTGAAAAAATATAAAACAGCTATGAACAAATTTGATGCAGTCAGTAAGGTGAAACAAACCTACAACTCCATCCAATTCCCATCTCAATTAAACACAAGGCAATTGCGAAACCCAAAGCACTAACTTGCTATGTAGAGCAGGCTTTCAGAATTGGATGCTGTTGTTGTCTACTGGAATTCGGAAATGGCCTGGGTTATATGGGTGGAAATTTGGTAAGGGGATCAAGCGGGGACCAAGAAATGATGAGGTGGCGAGGAGTGGGCTTTAGGATTGGGTTGGGGACGTCCCGAATGTCCATCGGGGTGATATGGGGTACAGGTGATTAGGGTAGGGTTTGGTTGGGATAGCTTGTGGTGGGGTGGGGTGGGATGGGATGGGATGGGGTGGGGTGGGGGGTTGCGCTCCCGTCCTCAATAGGCAGGTGGTGACAGTCTGAGCGATAGACAGGGCCTGGAAAGGCTGCGCTCCCCTTCTGATCGCCGGTCCTGAGTACAGAAACGCCCTTCAGCGTTGCCACAGCAAGATGAGACACGGTGGAAGCCCGAAACCGGGCCGCCGGGGGTGGGGGGAGGTGGTTCTCGGATGGAGAGAGACCGCCCCCTCCCCGCCGTCTGTCAGCGGGACCCGTAGCGCCGGAGGGGCTCTCTTCCGACCCTCGCAATCATCTGACAGCTGCCGCCTCGATGTAAACAAACCTATCAACGGCCTGCACCGTAAACGGACAGCAGAGTGCGGTCAGCATCGGCAGGGCTCACCCCCTTCGCAGTGCCCCGGCCGCCCCTCACCTGCCGCCGTCGCCGCCGTTGCACTCCCCACTCCGGGCACCGACACCACGACCGCCGCCGCACTCTTTCGCTGCGTCTCCCTCACTTCCGCCGCACATCGAGCCGCTGTGTTGAAAGTGTATCGATCCGCCGCAAACAGTTCCGCCACTCCCTCCCCCCACCCGGGACGCGAGCTCGGGGGTCACAAGTTGGAGTTGGCATGTGGAGTGTGAGGTGCTGTACTACATCCCCTCCCAGTACCGTCAAAACGCCGTTTTTAATCTAACACGTTTCAGCAAAATTAAGTTTATGATATGTTTAAAGCGTTGGCTCGATTAGCATCACTCCTAGCTGTGGGTAAGAAGTTAAGGATTCAAGTTTCAGCGCGGATACCCGAATCAAGGTTGGCAATTCGGCCGAGGTAGTGCTGCGTTGTATTTCAGGTGACATCATTACACTACCTTGAAGAGGGGCAAGGGTGTTTTCTTTCATTCGTTGGTCAAAATTTATCACTCAACCAACCATAGAAAAGCAGATTACCTGCTGATCACAGCTCTACTTGGCGAGTTTACTGTGCACAAACTGGAATCGGCTTTAATATTACTGGCATATATTGAAATATGTCGTTTTGTGGCACCACTATATTGCAATACATAATAAAAACTATAAATTGCAATAAGTGTGCGTGTATATATATACACACACAAAAAATAAGTCATGCAAAAAGAGAAGGGAAAATAGTGAGGTAGTGTTCAGGGGTTGTTGTCCATGCAGAAATCTGATAGTGGATGAGAAAAAGCTGCTTATGAAACTTTGAGTGTGTGTCTTCAGGCTCCTGTACCCCCTCCTTAATGGTAACAACGAGAAGATGACATGTCCTAGGTGTTCGTGGTCCTTAATGATGGAGAGCACATTTTCGAGGCATCTCCTTTTGAAGATGCCCTAGAAGCTGGAGAGGCTTATGCCCATGATGAAGCTGGCTGAGTTTGGAACTTCTGCAGCATTTTCGGATCCTGTGCACTGACCCCTCCATGCCAGACAGTTGTGTAACCAGTTAGAATGTTCTCCTTGGAACATCTGTAGAAATTTGTGAGTATCTTTGGTGGCATACCAATTCTCCTCAAACTGCTATTGAAATATAGTCACTGTTGTGCCTTCTTTGTAATTGCATCAATATGTTGGGCATAGGGTATATCGCCAGAGATGTCGACACCTAGGAACTTGAAACAGCTCTCCCTTTCCTCTGCTGATCCCTTGATGAGGACTGATACGTGTTCCCTTGACTTGCCCTTCCTGAAGTCCACAATCAATTCCTTGGTCTTACTGATGTTGAGTGTAAGGTTGTTATTGTGACAGCATTCAACCAGCTGACCTATCTCGCTCCTGTACACCACCTGAAATTCTGCCAACAATAGTTGTGTCATCAGCAAATTTATAAATGGTATTTGAGCTGTGCCTAACCGCACAGTCATGAGTGTACAGAGCAAGAGAGTAGAGTGGTAGGCTTAGCATGCATCCTTGAGGGGCACCAGTGTTGATTGTCAGCAAGGAGGAGATGTTACTTCTAATTAGCTCATACTGTGGTCTCACAGTCTCTTCTGAGGCTGTGAAGGATCCAGTTTCAGAGGGAGGCACAGGTATTGGAGCTTGTTGATTAGAACTGAGGGTATGATTGTGTTGAACACTGAGCTGTAATCAATAAAGAGCAGCCTGATGTAGGTATTAATATTGTCCAGGTGATCTGAGGCCGAGTGGAGAGCCAGTGAAATTGTATCTGCTGTAGACCTATTATGGTGATAAGCAAATGGCAGAGGGTCCAGGTTCTTGCTTAGGTAGGAGTTGATTCTTGCTGACCAACATCTCTTTACAGCAGATGTAATGACACTGGATGATAGTTGTTCAGACAGCTCACTCTGCTTCTTCTTGGCCACTGGTATGACTGACACCATTTTGAAGAAGGTGGGAAACTCAGCAGTGAGAGATGTCCTTGAACACTCCTGCCAGTTGGTTGGTATAGATTTACAGCATACAATCACAGCCTGATGCCTTGCGAGGATTCACAAGATCACAAGACAAATGAGCAGAAGTAGGCCATTCAGCCCATCAAGTCTGCTCCACAGCTCCCCCATGAGCTAAACTATTCACCCATCTAGTTCCAATTTCCGGCTTTTTCCCCATATCCCTTGATACCCTGACTAATTAGATACCTGTCAATCTCCTCCTTAAACACCCTCAATGATCGGGCCTCTACAGCTGTATGTGGCAACGAATTCCACAAATCCACGACCCTCTGGCTAAAAAAATTTCTCCTCATCTCTGTTTTAACTGGGTACCCTCTAATTTTAAGACTATGGCCTCTTGTCCTGGACTCACCCACCAAGGGAAACAACCTTTCCACATCTACTCTGTCCAACCCTTTCAACATTCGAAACATTTCTATGAGATCCCCTCTCATTCTTCTATACTCTAATGAATACAATCCAAGAGCCAACAAACGCTCCTCATATGTTAGCCCCTGCATTCCAGGAATCATCCTCGTAAATCTTTTCTGAACTCTCTCCAACATCAGTACATCCTTTCCAAGATAGGGGCCCAAAACTGCACACAGTATTCCAAATGAGGTCTCACTAATGCCCCATAGAGCCTCATCAACACCTCCTTACTCTTATACACTATTCCTCTTGAAATGAATGCCAACATAGCATTCGCTTTCCTTACCGCCGATCCAACTTGGTGGTTAACCTTTAAGGTATCCTGCACAAGGACCCCCAAGTCCCTTTGCACTTCCGATTTTTGAATTTTCTCCCCATCTAAATAATAATCTGCCCGATTATTTCTTCTTCCGAAATGTACAACCGTACATTTGTCAACGTTGTATCTCATCTGCCATTTCTTTGCCCACTCTCCCAAACTGACTAAGTCTCTCTGCAACCTTTCCGTTTCTTCAACATTTCCTGCTCCTCCATCTATCTTGGTGTCATCCGCAAACTTAGCCACAAAACCATTTAATCCATAATCCAAATCATCGATATACATGGTAAAAAGAAGCGGCCCCAACACCGACCCTTGCAGAACACCACCAGTAACCAGCAACCACTCAGAATAGGATCCCTTTATTCCCACCCTTTGCTTTCTGCCTATCAGCCAATGTTCCACCCATTTTAATATCTTTCCTATAATTCCATGGGCTCTCATCTTATTAAGCAGCCTCATATGCGGCACCTTATCGAGGGCCTTTTGAAAATCCAAATACACAACATCCACAGCCTCTCCCTTGTCAATCTTATTCGAGATTACCTCAAAAAATTCCAATAGGTTGGTGAGGCAGGATCTTCCCTTCATGAAACCATGCTGGCTTCGGCCTATCTTGTCATGCATCTCGAGGTATTTCATAACCTTGTCCTCGAGGATTGACTCCAATATCTTTCCAACTACCAATGTGAGACTAATAGGTCTGTAATTTTCTTTTTGCTGCCTCCTTCCTTTCTTAAATAGCGGAACTACATTTGCGACCTTCCAGTCCTCCGGAACCATGCCAGAGTCTATTGATTCCTGGAAGATCATTTCCAATGCTTCCACAATCTCCAAAGCCACCTCCTTCAGAACCCTTGGGTGCACCTCATCCGGTCTGGGAGACTTATCTATTCTTAGTCCACTTAGATTCCCAAGCACTTTCTCTCTAGTAATCTTGACTGTACCTAATTCTATTCCCTGATACCTCTGGCTATCAGGTATATTGCTCACGTCTTCCACTGTGAAGACTGATGCAAAATGCTCATTCAGTTCCTCCGCCATCTTTTTGTTATCCATTATAATTTCTCCAGCATCATTTTCAATTGGTCCTGTATCTACCCTTGTCACTCTTTTACTCTTCATATATTTTAAAAAACTCTTAGTATCCTTTTTTATGTTAATCGCCAACTTCCTTTCATAATTCATCTTTTCTTTCCTAATGACTTTCTTAGTTTCCTTCTGTAAGTTTTTAAAAGTCTTTCAGTCATCATTGAAAGATGGTAAGATTCACCCTCTTGAAAGATGTTCTGACATCTTCTGGCCTCCAAAACAGAGATCACAGGGTTGCCTGATGCTGCAGGGATCTGCACAGGTGTAGTTTTATTCTCCCTTTCAAAGCTGCATAAAAGGCATTGACCTTATCTGGGAGTGAAGCATCACTGCCATTCATGATGTTGAGTTTCACTTTGTAGATGTAATAGTTTGCAAACCTTAGCAGAGCTGATGTGCATCCAGTTCCATCTAAATCCTCAGTAGTAATTGTTTCTGTGCCCTTAAAACTTGGCTTCTGGGTTTCTTGTATAGTTTTGGATCTTGAATGCCACAGATCTAGCCCTCAGCTGGTTCATCCACAGCTTTTGGTTTGGGTATGTCCAGTATGTTCTCGAAGGTACACACTCATCCACACAGGTCTTGATGAAGCTGGTGACAACTGTGACGTATTCATTCAGATTCGAAGATGAGCCCCTGAACTTTGTCCAGTCCACCAACTCAAAGCGGTCCTGTAAGTGCTCCTCCGCTTCCCTTGACCATACATTGTTGTCCTCACCACGGGTGCTGCGGTCTTTAGTCTCTGCCTATGTCCTGGGGCTAGAAGTACAGCTAGGTGCTTGGGCTTTCTGAAGTGTGGGTGTGGGGTGGCACATTAAGCATTCTTGATGGTGGCATAGCAATGGTCAAGAGTGTTGGCTCCTCTGGTTCTACAGGTGATATGTTGGTGGTAGTTGTTGAAATCTCCCACAGTGATAAGGAAGGCATCACTGTGCTTTGTTTCCTACCTGCTGATTATGTTGCTGAGCTCCTCCAGTGCCTGCCTGACGTTGACCTAAGGTGGAATGTACACTGATACCAGAGTGATGGCGGAAAACTCGCTTGGCAGATAAAATGGACAACACTTGACCACTAGATATTCCAGGTCGGGTGAGCAGGACTGAGACTGAACCACCACATTGGTGCACCACAGTGAGCATATTGCGTAAGACATACACCATCTCCCCTGCCTTTAAAAGACTCAGCTGTCCCATCTTTGCGGAGAATGGTGAAGCCATCGGGAACAGCTCAATAGTATTAATTTGCATTAAAGTGCTTTAGGAAACCTAGAAAGAATTTGAAAGAGATTTTAATTTTCCTCACGCCAATAGATGAAATTCAGTGTCTTTTTGCCAAACTTTTATGTTGTTTGCATTAAATTGCAAATTTGTTTTATGGTTAAAACTAGTATCCTAATGTTGCACAATAATTTCATCCTGTGTTCTACTCCTTGTCTTAGTGGGCACTCACCTCGAGTTTTGACCTCCTTGTCATAGATTTGGTATGGAAATCGTAAAACAAAGGTTCAAACTGTTTCATGAGATGACAGGATATTGCATACAGAGAGATTGTGTCAATTAGGCATATATTTACCAGAATGAGGAAAAATGAGAAGGTATCCCAATGAAGGCTACAAAATTATAATGGATCTGGATAGAATAGATACAGGAAGGGTGTTTCCAGTGGCAGGATGCCAAAGACTTAGGGTCACAATTTGAGGGTAAGGGGTAATCTATTTAAAAAGAGGAGAAATGTTTGAGAGAGAGAGATCAGCCTGCAGAATGCAATCAAAGGGAAATCATTAATCAATGAGTTAGATATTGTTTTCAAGGCTAGAGGGATTAAGGGATATGGTGAAAAAGTCCACACAAAGTTGGCATATGGTTGATTAACTGTGGTCAATCAACACGTTGAATGACAGCAGGGTCAAAGGACTGAATGGTCTGCTGCTGCCTCTTTTTTTATGTTGCCTGCTAAATTAATCTTTTCACCTGCAATGTTTCTTGTATTCACCTTCCACCGAGGTATGCAATAATGATTTGTAAATCATAGGGATATGACCATTCGTGGGAAGGCCATGGAAAGGTAATCACAACCTTTTATTTCCAAGTGCTGAAGTACCTATGTGATGGAACTCCAATTATAGTTTATAGCTCGTTTTGCCAAGTACTCAGAATTCAAAATGAATCACCCAGTTACTTTGACATTAACAAGATATTATATTTTTTCATCTACCTTCTTTGCAACCTCACCACTGAAAACAAAAGAGCAAAAAAGTAATGGGAACATTTTATAAGTTTACTTTCTGATCATACATCATCCTGATTTCATATATCTTCCATGGGATCACAATGGAATTTCCTAAACAACATTTGGGAGCACATTCACACAAGGATAGATAGGTAATATATGCCTTCTTGTCTAAATGTCTCACAGTTTAACAAATAAAAATTGCATATATTATAGCTAGTGGCTATTTGGACTTATTTATATTGCAGTTTTTTTTCTTTCTTTCTTTTCAAATCTTTTTATTGTTATACAAAAGAAATGACACAAGTACATTGAAGTAACAACACTTACAATGTCTCAAAAAAGACATTATCTTAAAGATTGAAAAAAAAATTTGTGATAACAAAAAAAGCCTACTAAGCAGAAAAAGTGAGAAAAAAAAGAACCCAATTAGGTGTACAACCCCGGAGCCATGTGTCATACAAAACGCTTCTAAAAATGAAACATCAAACTGCCAGCAAAAGAAAATACGCCAAAACATTTACAATTAGATCGTGGAAAAAAATCTATCAATTAGCTCAAATGATAATAACGAGCAAATGAGCCCCATCTTTTCTCAAAATCAAATAAAGGTTCAAAGGTTCGACTTCTAATTTTCTCCAAACTAAGACATAGTATCACTTGAGAGAACCATTGTGACAAAGTGGGAGCTGATGTATCCTTCCACTTCAACAAAATGGCCATACTAGCTATCAATGTAACAAATGCAATAACATGTTGGTCGGACACAGAAATATCATGAATATTTTGAGGAATTATTCCAAAAAGCACAGTTAATTTATTAGGTTGTAGATTAATTTTAAGTGCTTTAGAAATTGTTGAACTGCAGTTTTTTTCTTACATGCAGAAGAGTTCTGTTCATCATGAGTACTTGCAACAGAAATGAGTATTGTGCAGCACAAATATTTGGTAATGTTTTCCTGTGTGCATTGGAATTCTGATGTTATCTTGTTGCTTGCGTCATTGTAGATCTGTGTTGACAAGGCTTTTAAAATGTGATGAAAGTGCAATGGACTTAGAAACTGATAAGTCAGTTGACTTTCTCTTCTCAAACCAGTCTTAGCATTGTGCTGTAATTTTATGAAATACATCCCATTTGTTATTATGGTGGAATTCTACATAGCAACATAGTGTATTGATAAACACTTTTTCTGGTTAATATATTCCCTTTGGCGGTAAAATACACTTTGGTAAGAAATAGAGAATCGTTTTCAAGAATCAACTTTATTCCTGGCAACACCCACAAAATGCTGGAGGAACTCAGCAAGCCAGGCAGTATCTATGGAAAGGAGTATACAGTTGACGTTTTGGGCTGAGACCTCTCTTCAGGACTGGTGAGAAAAGATGAGGTCAGAATAAGAAGGTGGGGGGAGGGGAGGAAGAAATACAAGGTCGTAGATGATCAGTGAAACTGGAAGAGGGGGAGGGGTGAAGTAAAGAGCTGGAAAGTAGATTGGTGAGAGAGATAAGGGGCTGGAGAAGGGGGAATCTGATAGGAGAGAACAGAAGGCCATGGAGGAAAGGGAAGGGGGAGGAGCACCAGAAGGAGGTGATGGACAGGTAAGGAGATGAGGTGAGAGGGGGAAATGGGGATGGGGAATGGTGAAGGTGGGGGAGCTATTACTAGAAGTTCAAAAATTGATGTTCATACCATCAGGTTGGAGGCTACCCAGATGGAATATAAAGTGTTGTTGCTCCAACCTGAGTGTGGTGTCATCATGGCAGTAGAGGAGGCCGTGGATAGACATGTCAAAATGGGAATGGGAAGTACAAACCCCATTTCCTGAAAAGTTGGGATATTTTCCAAAATGCAATAAAATCAAAAATCTGTGATATATTAATTCACGTGAACCTTTATTTAACTGACAAAAGTACAAAGAAAAGATTTTCAATAGTATTACTGACCAACTTAATTGTATTTTGTAAACGTACACAGAATTAGAATTTGATGGCTGCAACACACTCAACAAAAGTTGAGACAGAGGCATGTTTACCATTGTGTTATATCACCTTTCCTTTTAATAACACTTTTTAATCATTTTGGAACTGAGGATACTAATTGTAGTAGACTTGCAATTGGAAATTTTGTCCATTCTTGCTTGATATAAGACTTCAGCTGCTCAACAGTCTGTGGTCTCTGTTGTCTGATTCTCCTCTTCATGATGCGCCATACATTTTCAGTAGGAGTTAGATCTGGACTGGCAGCAAAGCCACGCTGTTGTAGCCCATGCAGAATGTGGTCTGGCATTGTCCTGCTGAAATAAGCGTGGACGTCCCGGGAAGAGACGTCGCCTTGATGGCAACATATGTCTCTCTAAAATCCCAATATACGCCTCAGAGTCAATGGTAACTTCACATACATGCAACTCACCCATGCCGTGGGCACTGATGCACCCCCATACCATCACAGATGCTGGCTTTTGCACGTTTCGCTGATAACAATCTGGATGGTCGTTTTCATCTTTGGCACGGAGAACTCGACCCCCCCCCCCCCTTTTTTTCCAAAAACTAGCTGAAATGTGGACTCATCTGACCACAGCACATGGTTCCACAGTCTTTCTGTCCATCTGAGATGAGCTCTGGCCCAGAGAACTCACCGGCGTTTCTGCATAGAGTTGATGTGTGGCTTCCTCCTTGCGTAATACAGTTTCAAGTTGCATTTCTGGATGCAGCGACGGACTGTGTTGAGTGACAATGATTTTCCGAAGTACTCCCGAGCCCAAGTGGTTATAATTGTCACAGTAGCATGACTTTTCTGTGCACTTTTCAATCTTGTTTTAACTCTGTCCCAGCTTTTGTTGAGTGTGTTGTAGCCATCAAATTCTAAATTTGTGTATATTTACAAAATACAATTAAGTTGGTTAGTAAAACTATTGAAAATCTTTTCTTTGTACTTTTGTCAGTTAAATAAAGGTTCACGTGAATTAATATATCACAGATTTTTGATTTTATTGCATTTTGGAAAATATCCCAACTTTTCTGGAAATGGGGTTTGTAGAATTGAAATGGGTGGCCACTGGGAGATCCTGATTTTTCAGGCAGATGGAGTGTAGGTGCTTGGCGAAGTGGTCTCCCAATCTATGTTGTGTCCCACAGATAGAAACATAGAAAACCTACAGCACAATACATGCCCTTCGGCCCACAAATCTGTGCCAAACATGTCCTTACCTGAGAAATTACCTAGGGTTACCCAGAGCCCTCTATTTTTCTGAGCTCCAAGTACCTATCCAGGAGTCTCTTAAAAGACCCTGTCGTATCCACCTCCACCACTGTCGCCGGCAGCCTATTCCATGCACTCACCACTCTCTGCATAAAAAAACACCCCTGATATCTCCTCTGTACTTACTTCCAAGCACCTTAAAACTGTGCCCTCTCGTGCTAGCCATTTCAGCCCTGGGAAAGAGCCTCTGACTATCCACACGATCAATGCCTCTCAGATATACAGGAGGCCACACCAGGAGCACTAGATGTATTGGAGTTTTTCGAGGATGTAACCAGGAAGATAGACACGGGAGATCCAGTGGATGTGGTGTACCTTGACTTTCAGAAGGCATTTGATAAGGTACCACATAGGAGATTGGTGGGTAAGATCAGAGCTCATGGCATTGAGGGGAGGATATTGACATGGATAGAAAACTGGTTGGCAGATAGAAAGCAAAGGGTAGCAGTGAATGGGTGTTTCTCGGAATGGCAGGTGGTGACTAGTGGGGTGCCACAGGGCTTGGTATTGTGACCACAGCTGTTTACGATTTACGTCAATGATTTAGAGGAAGGCATTGTGAATAACATCAGCAAGTTTGCTGATGATACTAAGCTGGGTGGCAGTGTGACATGTGATGAGGATGTTAGGAGAATTCAAGGTGACTTGGATAGGCTGAGTGAGTGGGCAGAAACTTGGCAGATGGCGTTTAATGTGAATAAGTGTAAGGTTATTCACTTTGGGAGCAAGAACATGAAGGCAGATTATTATCTGAACGGTGTGGAGTTAGGTAAGGGAGAAATACAAAGAGATCTAGGAGTACTTGTTCATCAGTCTCTGAAGGTGAATGAGCAAGTGCAGCAGGCAGTGAAGAAGGCTAATGGAATGTTGGCCTTTATTACAAAGGGAATTGAGTACAAGAGCAAGGAAATCCTTTTGCATTTGTACAGGACCCTGGTGAGACCACACCTGGAGTATTGTGTGCAGTTTTGGTCTCCAGGGTTAAGGAAGGACATCCTGGCTGTAGAGGAGGTGCAGCGTAGGTTCACTAGGTTAATTCCTGGGATGTCCGGATGGTCTTACGCAGAGAGGTTAGAGAGACTGGGCTTGTACACGCTGGAATTAAGGAGATTGAGGGGGGATCTGATTGAGACATATAAGATTATTAAGGGATTGGACAAGATAGAGGCAAGAAATATGTTCCGGATGCTGGGAGAGTCCAGTACCAGAGGGCATGGTTTAAGAATAAGGGGTAGGTCATTTAGGACAGAGATGAGGAGGAACTTCTTCTCCCAGAGAGTTGTGGAGGTGTGGAACGCGCTGCCTCAGAAGGCAGTGGAGGCCAATTCTCTGGATGCTTTCAAGAAGGAGCTAGATAGGTATCATACGGATAGGGGAATCAAGTGTTATGGGGACAAGGCAGGAACCGGGTATTAATAGTAGATGATCAGCCAGGATCTCAGAATGGCGGTGCAGGCTCGAAGGGCCGAATGGTCTACTTCTGCACCTATTGTCTATAAGGTAGAAGACCTCAACAGACTCACAGGCGAAGTCATAGCCCTGGAAGAACTGTTTGTGGCCCTGAATGGTGGTGAGGGAGGAAGTGTAAGTGCAGGTGTAGCACTTGTTCTACTTGCAAGGATAAGTGCCAGGAGGAAGATCAGTGGGGAGGGGTGAATGGACAAGGGAGTCGCATAGGGACCAAACCCTGCGGAAGCAGAAAGTGGGGGGGGGGGGGGGGAAGATGTGCTTGGTGGTGGGATCCTGTTGGAGATGGTGGAAGTTACGGAAAATTATGTGCTGGACACAAGAGGTTGGTGGGATGGTAAATGAGGACAAGAGGAACCTTATCCCTGGTGGGGTGACGGCAGTGTACCTGGAATGGAAGAGGTGCGGGTGAGGGCAGTATTGATAGTGGAGGAAGGGAAGCCTTTTTCTTTGAAGAAGGAGGACATCTCCTTAGTTCTGGAATGAAAAATAAAATTTTTCATTGTTCTTGTTCAAAAAAGATAGTAGGGATAGTCTGGATAATTATAGACCAGTGAGCCTTACGTCTGAGGTGGGAAAGCTGTTGGAAAAGATTCTTAGAGATAGGATCTCTGGGCATTTAGAGAATCATGGTCTGATCAAGGACAGTCAGCATGGCTTTGTGAAGGGCAGATCGTGTCTAACAAGCCTGATAGAGTTCTTTGAGGCGGTGACCAGGCATATGATGATGGTAGTGTAGTGGATGTGATCCACATGGATTTTAGTAAGGCATTTGACAAGGTTCCACATGGTAGGCTTATTCAGAAAGTCAGAAGGCATGGGATCCAGGGAGGTTTAGCCAGGTGGATTCAGAATGGCTTGCCTGCAGAAAGCAGAGGGTCGTGGTGGAGGGAGTATGTTCAGATTGGAGGGTTGTGTCTAGTGGTGTCCCACAAGGATCGGTTCTGGGACCTCTACTTTTTGTGATTTTTATTAACAACCTGGATGTGGGGGTAGAAGGGTGGGTTGGCAAGTTTGCAGACGACGCAAAGGTTGGTGGTGGTGTGGATAGTGTAGAGGATTGTTGAAGATTGCAGAGAGACATTGATAGGATGCAGAAGTGGGCTGAGAAGTGGCAGATAGAGTTCAACCTGGAGAAGTGTGAGGTGGTACACTTTGGAAGGACAAACTCCAAGGCAGTGTACAAAGTAAATGGCAGGATACTTGGTAGTGTGGAGGAGCAGGGGGATCTGGGGGTACATGTCCACAGATCCCTGAAAGTTGCGTCACAGGTAGATAGGGTAGTTAAGAAACCTTATGGGGTGTTGGCTTTCATAAGTCGAAGGATAAGAGTTTAAGAGTCGCAGGGTAATGATGCAGTTCTATAAAACTCTGGTTAGGCCACACTTGGAGTACTATGTCCCGTTCTGGTCGCCTCACTATAGGAAGGATGTGGAAGCATTGGAAAGGGTACAGAGGAGATTTACCAGGATGCTGCCTGGTTTAGAAAGTATGCATTATGATCAGAGATTAAGGGAGCTAGGGCTTTACTCTTTGGAGAGGAGGAGGATGAGAGGAGACAAGATTGAGGTATAGAAGATATTTAGATTATGAAGACACGCAGTCCTCTTTTATTGTCATTTAGTAATGCATGCATTAAGAAATGATACAATATTTCCTCTGGTGTGATATCACAAAACGCAGGACAGATCAAGACTGAAAAAAAACTAACAAAACCACATAATTATAACATATAGTTACAACAGTGCAACAATACCATAACTTGATGAAGAAGTCCATGAGCACAGTAAAAGTTCAAAGTCTCTCAAATGTCCCACATCTCACGCAGACGGGAGAAGGAATTAAGAGGAATAGATAGAGTGGACAGCCAGCGCCTCTTCTCCAGGGCACCACTGCTCAATACAAGAGGACATGGCTTTAAGGTAAGGGGCGGGAAGTTCAAGGGAGATATTAGAGGAAGGTTTTTTACTCAGAGAGTGGTTGGTGCGTGGAATGCACTGCCTGAGTCAGTGGTGGAGGCAGATACACTAGTGAAATTTAAGAGACTACTAGACAGGTATATGGAGGAATTTAAGGTGGAGGGTTATATGGGAGGCAGGGTTTAAGGGTCAGCACAACATTGTGGACCGAAGGGCCTGTACTGTGCTGTACTATTCTATGTTCTATGTTCTAAAAGCCTCATCCTGAGAGCAGGTGCAACGGAGGTAGAAGAATTGGGAGAAGGGGATGCAATTTTTACAAGAAACAGGGTGGAAAGAGGTATAGTCAAGATGGCCGTGAGAATCAGTGGGTTTATAAAAGATATCAGTAGATAAGCTGTCTCCAGATATAGAGGCAATGAGATCAAGAAAGGAGAGGGAGATGTCGGAAATGGATCAGGTAAATTTGAGGGCAGGGTGGAAATTGGAGGCAATGTTGATGAAGTCGACAAGCTCCGCGTGGGTGCAGGAAGCAGCAACAACGCAGATATCGCTGTAGTGTAGGAGAAGTGGGGTGGACACCAGTGTCGGCTTGGAACGTAGACTATTCCACATAATGACAAAAAGGCAGGCTTAGCTGGGACCCATGGTTATACCTTTTGTTTGAAGGAAGAGGAAGGAGTCGAAGGAGAAATTGTTAAGGGTGAGGACCAGTTCTGCCAGACAGAGGAGAGTGGTGGTGGAGGGGAACTGGTTGGGTCTGGTGTCCAGAAAGAAATGGAGAGCTTTGAGGCCTTCCTGGTGGGTGATGGAGGTGTATAAGGACTGGACATACATGGTGAAAGTAAGATGATCAGGGCCAGGGAACTTGAAATCATTGAAAAGATTAAGACTGTGTGAAGTGTCACAGATATAGGTAGGAAGGAACTGAACTAGGGGAGATAAAACTGAGTTGAGGTATGCGGATATAGGTTTGGTGGGGCAGGAACAAGCAGAAACAATGGGTCTACCTGGACAGGGAGGTCTGTGGATCTTGGGTAGGAGGTATAAATGGGAGATTCAGGGTGAGGGAACTATGAGGTTGGTGGTAGTGGATGGGAGATCTCCAGAGTTAATAAGGTCAGTGACAGTGTGGGAGACAATGGCCTGTTGCTCCTTTGTGGTGTCCTGTTCAAGGGGTAAGGAAGAGGTTATGTCTGACAGTTGTTGCCTGGCCTCAGCAAGGTGGAGGTCAGTCTGCCAGGCTACTACAGCAAACCCCCTTATCTGCGGGTTTGATGGTGAGGTTAGGATTAGTGCGGAGAGAGTGGAGAGCAGAGCGTTCGGAAGGAGTGAAGTTGGAATTGGAGAGAGGAGTTTATTCCTAATATATTTACAATTATATAGTATAAAGAATTATATAAAAATAAAGTTAGAAGTTCAGATATGAAATAAAATGTGCTTAAATACATAAATACCAGCATGAATTTTTAAAAGGTGAGAAACTAATAATGTGTATAGAATGAGAAAGTTGAAATAAAGCTATTACAGTCATTTAGGAAAGTAACTTTTGTGTGGTCTTTATTGCAGTGATGCAAAGATACGAGATGTTTGTGAGATCACATTTGCAGCACTCTGCAGAATTGTGCTCTCTCTAATCAAAGTTGACTTAGTTAATGCAATGTTGAATCACTAAAAGCGGATGTCAAAAAATCTGAAATAATAACAGAAAATTCCAAAAGTATTCCAGTCAAGCAGTACCTGTGGAAGGAGAAACAAAGTTAGCCTTTATACCTAAGGCACTTCATCAAAAATCATTAGTTTTTAAGTTAAAGTAAAGGGGAACAGGCAAGAGCAAAGAGAATGTATGTGACAGTGTGGAAAACAAGAAGAGAGACTGCATGTCACAAGCAATGATGCTCCAAGCTGAAAGAGGACAGTAAAAGCTTGTTAATGGCAATTTGTAGTATGTGTCTCAAGAAAATGTGCACAGGAAATGAATTAAACTAATTGCGGGGAAAGAAACTGAGATATAACATATTGCAGATGCTGGAAATCTGAAACAAAGCCAAATGCTGAAAATATTCGGCAGGTCAAGTACTATCTGCAGAGAGAAGGAAATGGTCAGTGTTCTTTCATGAGAATGAGCCAGTTCTGACGCAAACTGAAAAGGCTGGTTATCTGAAATTCTTGAATTCTGTGTTTCATCCCAAGGACTCTGACATATATAGACAATAGATGAATTGGTGTTTAGTTTACTTTGGCCAACATTGAAATACCCTAAGAGGCTTAAGACAGAACTCAAAGGGGGGAATGGAGTGGAAGTTAAAGTGACAAATAGGGTCATCTGGATTGACAGAATGGGGACCTATTGCAAAGTGATGGCCCAATCTGCATTTGACTTCTTTGTTGCAACAGAGGTCACTTTGTGACCACAGAATGCAAACATCAGAGAGAAGTAGTATGACTGTATCACTCACTGCATCATCTAAAAGTAGTTTCTAATCCCTGGATGGTGTGAAAATCAAAGGTAAAACTTCAGATTTGCATTAAAAGGGGCATTGATACTAACAGAAGTGGAAGAGTGAAACAAGAAGTCATTGGAATAATGAGTGAAGAAAGAGAAAGTTGTGTCTGATAAGGCATCACATTGAAGCTGGTAGAACTTAAAGAAAATAATCCACTGAATAATGTGGCTGGTGCAGTAGAAAGCTAAAAAGCCTTTCTTTTTTCATATATATGGCAGAATAAAAATCCTAGATTGAGTAAGAAATATCAACAGAAATCAAAAGAGGCCGGTGGTTTAGCATTGCCGAATTTTAGATTTTATTATTGGGCAATTAATATTTGAGATTTAATGTTTTGGTCGCAAGATTGGGATGAAACTCATTGTCCACGACGGGTGAATCTGGGGGGTGAGTCTGTGCAGGGGTTCTCATTAGTTTCTATTTTAGGAGCTTCGCTCCCCTTTGCATTATCCAAACTGAATAAACAAATAATTAATCCAATAATTAAACATACAATACGAATATGGTTTCAATTTCGCAAATGTTTTGGATTGAACGAAGTTATTTTATCTAGTCCTATGAATCTAATTTTTTCTTTCAACCTTCTAGAATTGATCAAGCTTTTTCCTTATGGAAAACGAGGGGAATGGCATGCTTTCATGATTTATCCATGGATAATTGTTTCATGTAGTTTGAACAATTATCTAATAAATATAAGTTGCCTAGTTCACATTTTTTTAGATATCTGCAGATTAGAAGTTTTTTGAATGGTATTTTACCTAACTTTCCAATATTTCACCCAACTAATATTACAGAAAAAATTTTAGGTTTAAATCCCTATCAGAAGCGCTTAATAGCAGTTTTGTATGATTTAATTATGAAAATACATCTAGGTACATCTGATAAAATAAAAAATGAATGGGAAAGAGAACTTCATGTATCTTTACCTATAGAGAAATGGGAGAAAATTCTTCAACTAGTTAATACTTCGTCAATGTGTGCTAGACATACACTGATACAATTTAAAATAGTCCATAGGGCTTATATATCTAAGGATAAACTAGCTCGTTTTTACCGACATATAAATCCTGTGTGTGACAGATGTAATTCTGAGGGTCTCGGCCGGAGACGTCGACTGTACCTCTTCCTAGAGATGCTGCCTGGCCTGCTGCGTTCACCAGCAACTTTGATGTGTGTGGCCTCTCTGACACATATGTTTTCGTCTTGCCCTCTTTTAGATAAATATTGGAAAGATATTTTTGATATTATTTCAACAATTTTACATATTAATTTAAAGCCTCACCCTATTACTGCAATTTTTGGATTACCAGTGACAGATGTTGGTCATTTATCCTCTTCAGCTTGCTGTTTGATTGCATTTGTTACACTAATAGCTAAAAGTTCCACCTTCCTCCTACCACTTTTCAATGGTTTTCTCAAACTACATTATGTTTAAACCTGGAAAAAATTAGCTGTGGTATGGTTGATTCTTCAGTTAAATTTGAGGAAACCTGGAGACCGTTTATTCAACATTTTCATATGATGTAAGTTGTCCGTTTCAGAATCCTATTCTTTTTAAATAATCTTTTGTTTATCTATGGAGGAGCGGAGTTAATGACAAATAATGTTCTTATCTGAAGGAACAGGACATCCCAGTTTTGTTGTTTTTTTTAGTTTAGGGGGTTCTTTATAAAATTCCTTTTTGATGTCAATTACTTAGAGATTGGGAGGCTTGAATTATATATTTTACTCAAATTATGTTTGTATATGTTAACCATTATCAACGTTATACCGATCTCTTTGTATCATTATACAATGATAAAAGCGATGCAGGTGGATGCTTTCTTGGTGTCATGGATTCTTGATTACATGACTGGCAGACCACGGTACGTGTTCTTGCAACATTGTGTGTCGGACAGAATGATCAGCAGCACTGGGGCTCCACAGGGGACTGTCTTGTCTCCCTTTCTCTTCATCATTTACACCTCGGACTTCAACTACTGCACAGAGTCTTATCATCTTCAGAAGTTTTCGGATGACTCTGCCATAGTTGGATGCATCAGCAAGGGAGATGAGGCTGAGTACAGGGCTACGGTAGGAAACTTTGTCACATGGTGTGAGCAGAATTATCTGCAGCTTAATGTGAAAAAGACTAAGGAGCTGGTGGTAGACCTGAGGAGAACTAAAGTACCGATGACCCCTGTTTCCATCCAGGGGGTCAGTGTGGACATGGTGGAGGATTACAAATACCTGGGCATGCGAATTGACAATAAACTGGACTGGTCAAAGAACACTCGAGAAGGGTCAGAGCCGTCTCTATTTCCTGAGGAGACTGAGGTCCTTTAACATCTGCCGGACGATGCTGAGAATGTTCTACGAGTCTGTGGTGGCCAGTGCTATCATGTTTGCTGTTGTGTGCTGGGGCAGCAGGCTGAGGGTAGCAGACACCAACAGAATCAACAAACTCATTCGTAAGGCCAGTGATGTTGTGGGGATGGAACTGGACTCTCTCACGGTGGTGTCTAAAAAGAGGATGCTGTCTAAGTTGCATGCCATCTTGGACAATGTCTCCCATCCACTACATAATGTACTGGGTGGGCACAGGAATACATTCACCCAGAGATTCATTCCACCGAGATGCAGCACAGAGCGTCATAGGAAGTCATTCCTGCCTGTGGCCATCAAACTTTACAACTCCTTCCTTGGAGGGTCAGACACCCTGAGCCGATAGGCTGGTCCTGGACTTATTTCATAATTTACTGGCATAATTTACATATTACTATTTAACTATTTATGGTTCTATTACTATTTATTATTTATGGTGCAACTGTAACGAAAACCAGTTTCCCCCGGGATCAATAAAGTATGACAATGACTATTAATATTGTTATGTATATTAATCTGAAACTTAATAAAAAGATTGAAAAAGAAAGCCTTTCTTTGTTGTGGGTAGGAGGAAAGCGGATGAGAATAGAAATGCAGGAATTGGAACACATGAGTGGAGCCATATCAACCATGGTGGAGGAAAAAACAAGGTCAATATTTAAAAAAAAAGGACTATAGAGGCGTTGTTGCATTATGATTGCATTACATGGTGGTCCTTGGCAGTGAGTCGACACTACTAGAGCTCAGGGCATCAGAGTTCTGAGTTCAACACTGATGCTGTATGTAAGGAGTTTGCACGCCCTCCCCATGAATGCATGAGTTTCCTCCAGGTGCTCTGGTTTCCTCCCACATTCCAAAGACTTATTGGTTAGTAGGTTAATTGGCCATTGCAAATGATCCTGTGAGTAGGCCAGGGTTAGATAGGTGGGTTGCTGGGCAGTGTGGCTTGCAGTGCCTTGCTGTATCGCTAAAATAAAATAGATTACATTAGTTAATTTGATACTCTGTGAAAGAGCATCTTAGGTGGTCAAAATGGTAATTAAATAGATTTATTTTACTGGACGTTGTAAAAAAAAATGGGGAGTTCTACCAGTACTTTCTGTTTTGGGCCTGGTACTTTTTTTTGATAAGTCTACTATGAACCAGAGTAGGTGGTTCTACATCTACATTATGAATGGGGCAGTGGAATAAGGGAGACACGAGATTCTGCAGATGCTGGGAATCTTGAGCAACACATACAAAATGCTGGAGGAACTCAGCAGATCAGGCAGCATTGTTGGAGGAAAAATAATCAATGTTTCAGTACTGATGAAAGTTCTTGGGCCAAAACACTGGCAATTCATTTCCATCCATAGATGCAGCCTGACCTCTGAGTTCCTCCAGCATTTTGTGTGTTGCAGTAGAGTAACTGAGCAGCTAAGGTCTTGGTTCTGGAAGAATCACTAATAAACATACTACATGAAATGCACAAAACGTATTTTGCCCTAGATCAAGGAAGCTAACTGGAACATCATTCTTAACATGGTCTTCATTTGGTAACAGTATCAACTCTCTCTACCGACAAATAGATTTGCTATGAACTGAGGCTGGCATTTAAAAAGCACATGGCCTCAAGCCATTCAGCAGATGTCATCAATTCCAAAAATCATCCTGCACCTTATGAATCATCATTCCATATCCAGAGGCAGATAATTGTACAGTTTCAAGTGAAGTCTCAATTTTTCTCCTTGGTTCCAGATGTTGTATTGTGGCTAGCTGATATATTTCTGCAAAAAAATTGGAGGTCTGAAATGTCATAACTTTTTCTTTCCCTGTGTATCATTTCTGCTCTCAGAAAAAAAGTATGAATTCACTCGCCTTGTACCTTGACATCATATGCAATAAAATGAGATCTGTTAAGCCTTTGCTACTTACTGTATACTACAACTAGAGGTACACCTATAGAGGGATAATGCTGATAAAGTCTGTTGTGGTACCACTTGCACACTGTTGATAGTAAGTGTTGTTACATAGCCGCTTTAAAGTAAAACACATTAGTGTGCTGTTAAAAGGAGTAACTTTCTGCTTAAGAGGTCAATAAACCCTACAATGCGAGTGGGATACTGAACATTTAGAGTATGAGTTTCCATTGTTGGTGTTGCCTGCACTGCTTCCCATAACTGCTGCATTATTTCTAGTCTGACATTCAGTGATGTAACAACCCCTGATTTAACATTTCTTTCCGCATATTTTGGTAATAGACATGAAAAGTGCCTTTTAGTTGTACGCTCAGAGACTCCACCCCTTACCTAATACCTTTGAACTTTTGATTTGAAATTTTGCAATTTTTAAATGTTGTTAACATGTTATCTCCAGTGATCCAAAAAGTTAATGTGTGCCAATGTTCCTGCTGGTTTGCTGGAGATGAAACCTACACCGTTCATGTTACTTCCTTTTATTTTGTTTGAATTAGACTTCTTTTGAGCCTTCTTCCTTCTCTTGGCAGAGTGACAAGAATTTAATAGTTTAAAACTGAAAAACTTTGCTGCCTTACAGTAAGTCCCTGAAGGAAGACCACATTCAAACAAAGCTGAAAGTCAAAGTATTAAAGATGCATAAATAGTTAGCTCAGCCCACCCTCCTGCTGTAATCATTTTAAAGCTGGATTTGTGCCCTAAACGGAGAATGCAATTAACAAGGGAAACATACTAAATATTTAATTAGTATGCACTAAAGACATGGGATGACATCATCAGAAAAAAGATGCAGCCCCAGCATACTGAGGACATTAAACCCACTATGAGGAAATTCTATGCCATAGAATGTATAGTAAGACATAGAATGTGAAAATAAATGGAAAATACATTGTTTTTTAAAATCATAAACACAAAGAGATTCTGCGGATGCTGGAAATCCTGAACAACACACATAAAATGCTAGAGGAACTCAGCAGGGCAGGCAGAATTTATGGAGAGGAATAAACAGTCAACATTTTGGACTAAGATCCTTCACTGTCTTGTTGGTCTTTTTGCAGTACCACAAGATCAACTAACAATTTTAAATGTAAGCAAAAAATAAAATATTTGTCTGCGTCATAAATTAATTCAGTCTGTAAGGTTCCCAATTCTTTTCTTGCTGTGAGATTACACTGGTCTCCTCATTTAAAGGGGTATATTTAATCAAAGTCTAAGATTAGTGGTTTAGGAAAATGAGAATACTAATGTGCAGAAGCCATATGAAACATTAGTGATCAAAGATTAACTGGAATTGTGATGATGGTAGGAAGTATTAAACTGTTTTCCCCACTAATCACATTCTGAGCACGAGAGGTGAAGCCATCCAGAGATGCATTTTTCTGCATCCAATTACTCAAGAGCACAGCAGACAACAACACTCTACTGAAACATGCAAATTTGATGTGTGAGCTTCAGAAGATAACTGAGTATTTTCTTGTATTCTTATTCTAAAAAATGGCTGTTCAGGAGAGACATTCTGGTTCAGGGATGACATGAAATGCATGTAGTGTTAAAAGCCAATTTATTATTACAGTGCAGTTGGTGAAGTGTTATCAGAACACTTCCCTTGTTTTGGGAGGTGTTTGGGTGCAGAGTTCCATCTTCAATTGTTGAAACCTCCTGCTTTTCTATTAGTGGACAGTTTTGTTGTATATTACAGCTGTGAACCACATGACAAGTAGTGGCTCTAATGGGAGTTTTCACACCTGTTCTATGAAAGCGAAGCAGAAGAAAATATAAAAATTAATATAAGCAAAACAACAATGAAAAATTAGTGGCACTGAGGAGGAATAAATTCCCAGGATCAGATGATTTCCAATATTTCAAAGGAAGTAGTGAGAAAACCACAGATAACCAATTATGATAGTTAATTGCAAAATTTATAATTAAAAATAGATCAAGCTAGAAATTATAGCCTAGACAGAAATTGTGCAGGGTGAAACAGAAGTGACATTCTTGGTTAATTACCCTTTTGTCAAACCTGAAAAAGGTTAGAAATTAATCAGGTTTTAATCCAGCATAATGACTCCCTTCCAGCATTCAGGATATTGTAAACTTTGAGCTTCCCTAGTTTAGTCTCTGCTAGTACTCACTTCCTTTCCTAACTGTAAGAGATGTAATACTTGTTCCTTTACTCCTTCCTTCAAATCATTCAGAAACCAAACACAGCTTCCAGGTGAAGCAGCAATTTATCTGTACTTATTTCAATTTAATATACTACCTTCAGTGCTACATTGGAGAAATGAGAAATTATGTCATATATTTGCAGAGCACCTGTTTATTTGATAAGGGTGAACCTGAGCTTTAAGTTAACTTAACTCTATTTCTTTGCTTTGTTCTTTGTTTGGTACTGTGCAATGTTCCAATAAAGTCCAACATAAATCCAATGAACAACACTTCATTGTCCAGCTTGGCACATTACAGCCTTTGGGACTCAGCAATGACAGATATTCAGTCATTCTGGTCTTGTATCTCACACTTCCAGCATTTTTCCCTTTCCCTTTCCCTCCCCTCCTACTTGCACATCCTCTTAATGTATTTTCACCACTCCTCAGCTGGCACCACAACAGATTCAATTAATCTTTCCTGATCCTCACCCTCTGTTTTTCTGTTCCTATCCCTGCAGGTCTGATGAAAGTTCATCAAGCTGAATCATTGAGCCTGTTTCTCTCTCCACAGCTGCTGCCTGGCCTGCTGAGTATTTCCAGCATTTCTGTTTTATTTATCCAAATTGCTTCTGATTCTGGAACCATTCATTTAGAGTAGGAAATTGCATTGTGTCATTGTGCTATTTAGAAAATTGCAACAACCTACACTTAAAGGAACAAATGTAAACTAATTTAAAATTTCAGTTAATTAGAGCCCCTTTCATAGATTTGCAAACTTTAATGATGACTGACAGAACTTTAATTACTTTGAAGAACTGAATAATATCGATGGATTTCATATAGTCTTTCATTATACATTTGAAGTCCCTTAAAGATTGTTTGTGAAAAAGACTAATAGGACAGGAAAAGAAAGAGGAAGTCCTATGTGTTGTCACTTCAATCATATGGTCTCTTGCAAAACAACATTGACACCATATCATGTGAATGAAGAGACCAAGAACACTGCCCAATATAGACACACTGCAGGCACTGGTCTGATCTAAACACAGTGGCCACAACAGGATAAACATTTTGTAAATGGTAATAAACTACAACTTAATTTCAACAGCTATATCATAGCTGGCCAATTTTAAACTAATTTATCAGAATTATCACCCATGAGGTAAAGCAATTTTTTAAACTCGAGATTCTATATATCTTAGCTATCTCGAGTAACACACACAAAATGCTGAAAGAACATAGCAGTCATGCAGTATCTATGGAGAGGAATAAAGAATTGATATTTTGGGCCAAGAACCTTCATTAGTCTTTATTTTTGTTAGACAAGGCACATCAGAATTACGCTACTGAACATCTTGGCAGACAAAGGGCTCAGAGTGGATCACTTGTCCATGTAGGAGGTGAGATTACACATGAGTAGCTATGCAGTAATTTCAAAAGTTACATTGTAAGAACGAGGCCATGCTCATCACAGTTATCATGAAGAATGTTCATTTATTAAGCATCTCCAACTATGTAACACATCTAACTCTTTAATGAAGTGGGTGTGGGGAGAAGAGGATAAAAAAGGGAAATGGACAGCAGGAAAAGCAAGAGAGAAAACAGACTGAGAATGCAGTGTGTGGGGTCAAAGAAAAGGGGGGGAGAGAGAAAGGAGAGGAAGGGGGGGAGCGGGGGGAGAGGAAGAATAAAGAGGCGGAGAAAGAGAAAGTAAGAGATTTAAAATTTAATTGACACTTTGGCTGAAACCAGGTCTCTATTTGATTAAGTAGAAAAACTGAACAATTTTATTTTCTTTCAGCAACAATGGAAAAAGTAAGAAACAAGAGAAAGTGTCCAGTCCTGATGAAGGGTCTCGGCCTGAAATGCCGACTGTGCTCTTTTCCATAGATGCTGCCTGGCCTGCTGAGCTCCTCCAGCATTTTGTGTGTGTTGAATGGAAACAAGTGATATCTATTAACAAATGTAGTGGCACAGAAATTTGAAAGATGTTCCAATATTTGAAATTTTAGCACAATACTTAAAGGTAAATATATTTATGCCTTATTGGTTCCTTTTTCATACTGTTCCTGGTTACTCTTTTAATACATGTCAATAACAAATAAGCCATCAAAAAAATTGAAAAGATAAAATACTCAAGTGATTTCATTTCTACTATCTACCAATAAGATCATAAGACATAGGAACAGAATTAGCCCATTCAGTCCATTAAGTCTACTCCGCCATTCCATCACAGCTGATTTATTATCCCTCTCAACTCCTTTCTCCTGCCTTCTCTCCATAACTTTGAAGCACTTAACAATCAAGAACCACTGACTTGGCCTCCACAGCTGTCTGTAGCAATAAATTTTACAGACTCACTAAAGAAATTCCTCCTCATCTCTGTTCTAAAGGAACATCCTTGTACTGTATTCTGAGACTGTGCCCTCTGGTCCTAGACTCCCCTACTTTAAGAAACATCCTCTCCACGTCCACTCTATTTAGACCTATCAATACTAGATTGGTTTCAATATGATCCCCTCGCATTCTTCTAAACTCTATTGAGTACATGCCCACAGGCATCAAACGCCCCTCATATGGTACATTAACTCTTTCATTCCCAGGATCATTCTCATGAATCTCCTCTGGACCACCTCCAATGGCAGCACATCATTTCTTAGATAAGGGGCCGAAAACTACTCACAATACTCCAGGTTTAGTCTGATCAATGCCTTATAAAGCATCAGCATTACATCCTTTATGGAATCCTGCAAGAGGGCTCTCAATTCCCTTTGCACCTCTAATTTCTGAATTTTCTCCTCATTTAGAAAAAAGTTTGTCTTTATTCCTTCTATCAAAGTGTCTGACCATACACGTCCCTACACTATTCCATCTGCCACTTGGTTCCCCATTCTCCTAATCTGTATAACTCCTTCTGAAGACTCCCTGCTTCCCCAACACTGCCTGTCCCTCCATTTATCCTGTATTGTCCGCAAACTTGGCCACAAAGCCATCTATTCTGTCATTCAAATTACTGACATATAACATGAAAAGAAGTGCTTCCAACACCAACCCCTGTAGAACATCACTAGTCACCAGCAGCTGACCAGAAAATGCTACCTATATTCCCACTCTACCTCCTGTCAGTCAGCCAATATACTATCACTTCTAGTATCTTTCCTATAATACCATGGGCACTGACCTCATATAGCAGCCTCAAGTGCAGCACTTTAACAAATGCCTTCTGAAATCCAAGTAAACAATATTTACAGACTCTCTTATGATAAAGCAGGATGCCAACAGATTTGTTAGGCAAGGTTTGTCAGACTTGGCTGCTTTGACAAGTACTTATGAATACTGATAGCATGTCAGCCACAGTCCTCAGCAATAGTGATGCTCAGTCAGAACCCTTCACTGGTGGGTTCCTCCAGATGTTCAAGATGGTGTCCGTGAACAATGTTACCAATAGTGACGTCCTGTAGTCAGTTCATAAAACTACTACTTCTTTCAAATATGATTCTACTACAAAGCTGTGTGTGATTGGAACCTGTGACTTACATTTTGATGGAGAGTTTTTGGGCCGATTGTGCGATCGAGTGCTTTACCATCTCTGAGGGAGTTTGGTGAGGTTAGGAGTGGACTGGAAGCGGGGTGTGAGCCCATGGTCAGCTCTATTGCTTCTCTCCGATTGAGGCTTTAAGCAAGGCTGAAGTCAATGAAGACGAGAGGCCAACATGAACAACATCTCCAGCACGATAAAGCAACACCATCTCCTAAACAGATCCCTTACTGCCAGTTGAAGGAAGGTCAGTGAGCTCCTGATGGGCAAAAGAAGTGCTTCAAAGATAACATTAAAATTAGCCTGAAGAAATTCATTTATATCTAAAAACTGGGAAGACATTGCACTCAATAGATACAGCTGCAGGAGATCTGTTCAAGAGGGAGCTGCACTACCTGACAGCAATCTCCACTGTGCTGCAGAGAACAAGCAGCAGTTGCAACCTAAAGACCCAAACACTAACCACCGCCACCCCCTTACTCTGGCACACAGTACGCCAAAATATGTGGATCCTGGATTGGCCTCAGCCACCTGAGGACCCCCGAGGAGAACATCATGTTCGACTATACTGTACCTCACATCAGGGTCTTAACTCTACCCACACGGATTCTATATCTTCCAATCCTCTGTCACCTTATATTACCCATCACTAATGAAGTGGATTTGAGTACATTTTAACAACAGTTTTGTTTAACAAGCAAAATATTCTTGCCCAAGGGAGATATAAGCTACTGCAAAGAAAAAAGGCAGTGAGGGGACATTGGCGTCAGCTACAGCCGCCAGATACGAGTACTATAGATAAGTACAGTTGGGAAAGCTTTCCTCTTCCTACAATTCCAAGTCTCTTTAATACTGTGACAGTTTCCCCGAGTTTGAAAAAAAAATTAAATAGCCGGTGGTGTACTAGAGGAATTAATGTTGAGACCTTTGCTCCTTTTGATATATACAACTTGGATATAATGTATGAGAGATGGGGAATAACCTTGCAAATAATATGAAACAGAAAGATGGTGTCATGCCTGGACACAACAGTTACTCTGGGTCCAGTCAAAGGTGTATTTGTTTGTCCTGTATGTCTCTTTTATGCTCTGGATACTAAGAACATCAAATACTGCAGAACTATCCCATCAGCAAGTTGCTTGATAGTGATGGAGGTGGACTTATTGTGTACTGTTGAGTTGTCACCACTGAGACGGTGCGCAGTCCAAACAAAAGGTGCGAGTGATGCCTTGGATGTCGTTATTATGATCACAAGACCCTGTTGGACATTGGTAATGTAGAATACTGCAAGTCCGGTTCACTGGTGAGACTGATGTTCTGCAGCAAAGCCCTCATGCGTTGGAGTCACCTGATGCAGTCGCCAGCGGAGACGCCGGAGCTGGCTGCGCGCTCCTGGGTTTTGTATTGTATTGGGACTGAGCGCTCCTGGGTTTTGTATTGTATTGGGACTGCTCGCTCCTGGGTTTTGTGTTGTATTGGGACTGTGCGCTCCTGGGTTTTATATTGTATTGAGACTGCGCGCTCCTGGGTTTTGTATTGTATTGAGACTGCGCGCTCCTGGGTTTTGTATTGTATTGGGACTGCTCGCTCCTGGGTTTTGTGTTGTATTGGGACTGCGCGCTCCTGGGTTTTATATTGTATTGAGACTGCGCGCTCCTGGGTTTTGTATTGTATTGAGACTGCGCGCTCCTGGGTTTTGTATTGTATTGGGACTGCGTGCTCCTGGGTTTTGTATTGTATTGGGACTGCGCGCTCCTGGGTTTTGTATTGTATTGGGACTGCGCATTCCTGGGTTTTGTATTGTATTGAGACTGGCCCCTGCCGTCAGTGCTACCCTCCAGTATTCACAAGGTGGAACAACACGCAGAACCAGGACAACTCAGGGACTTGGGCTATATTTACTTTTGTCTCTTTGTGACTGTTTTTATGATATTGTGCTATTTGTGCTATGTACAGCGTGCTGTGTGTGGTCGGTAATGTGTTTTGCACCTTGGCCTGGGAAGAAAGCTGTTTCGTTTAGCTATATTCATGTATGGTTGAATGGTAACTAAACTTGAAACATGAACATCTATGCTGTTGTGGATAGTGAGGGAAGTTGTTTAAGATTACAGCAGGATATAGACCAGATGAAAAATTATCCCAGAAATTGCAATATATTTGTTTCATAGTCAAACAGGGCTAGGACACAAATCATAAATAGTAGGGTGCTACACAATGTTGATATCAGCGGAACCTTAGGGTTCATAGTTCCCTAAATGTGATAACACAGTTAAGATATTGGTGAAGACCTCATAAGGCACTCATGACTTCATATGCCAGGGCCCAGAATATAAAAGTTGATACTTTATGTTACAACTTTACCAAACACTGGAGTATTATTACCTGACACACTGCATGAATGATATTGTGCTGGAGAGAGTGTAGAAGAGTTTCACCAGGATGTTACCTGGATTAGAGGACTTAAATTTTGGAGAAAAATTGGATAAATTGGGCTTTGTTACACAAAGGAGAATGATGGCTGACCTGCCAGAAATACAAACCCCATTTCCAGAGAAGTTGGGATATTTTCCAAAATGCAATAAAAACAAAAATCTGTGATATGTTAATTCACGTGAACCTTTATTTAACTGACAAAAATACAAAGAAAAGATTTTCAATAGTTTTACTGACCAACTTAATTGCATTTTGTAAATATACACAAATTTAGAATTTAATGGCTGCAACACACTCAACAAAATTTGGGACAGAGTTAAAATAAGATTGAAAAGTGCACAGAAAAGTCATGCTACTGTGACAATTATAGCCACCTGGGCTCAGGAGTACTCCAGAAAACCATTGTCACTCAACACAGTCCATCGCTGCATCCAGAAATGCAACTTCAAACTGTATTACACAAGGAGGAAGCCATACATCAACTCTATGCAGAAACGCTGGCTAGTTCTCTGGGCCCGAGCTCATCTCAGATGGACAGAAAGACTGTGGAACTGTGTGCTGTGGTCAGATGAGTCCACATTTCAGCTAGTTTTCAGAAAAAACGGGCGTCGAGTTCTCCGTGCCAAAGATGAAAACGACCATCCAGATTGTTTCAGCGAAAGGTGCAAAAGCCAGCATCTGTGATGGTATGGGGGTGCATCAGTGCCCATGGCATGGGTGAGTTGCATGTATGTGAAGTTACCATTGACTCTGAGGCGTATATTAGGATTTTAGAGAGACATATGTTGCCATCAAGGCGACGTCTCTTCCCAGGACATCCATGCTTATTTCAGCAGGACAATGCCAGACCACATTCTGCATGGGCTACAACAGCATGGCTTTGTAGACACAGAGTGTGTGTGCTTGAATAGCCAGCTGCCAGTCCAGATCTATCTCCTATTGAAAATATATGGCGCATCATGAAGAGGAGAATCAGACAACGGAGACCACGGACTGTTGAGCAGCTGAAGTCTTATATCAAGCAAGAATGGACAAAATTTCCAACTGCAAATCTACAATTAGTATCCTCAGTTCCAAAACGATTAAAGAAGTGTTATTAAAAGGAAAGGTGATGTAACACAATGGTAAACATGCCTCTGTCCAAACTTTTGTTGAGTGTGTTGCAGCCGTGAAATTCTAAATTTGTGTATGTTTACAAAATACAATTAAGTTGGTCAGTAAAACTATTGAAAATCTTTTCTTTGTATTTTTGTCAGTTAAATAAAGGTTCACGTGAATATCACAGGTTTTTGTTTTTATTGCATTTTGGAAAATATCCCAGCTTTTAACATAGAATAGTAAAGCACAGTACAGGCCCTTCGGCCCACAATGTTGTGCTGACCCTCAAACCCTGCCTCCCATATAAGCCCCCACCTTAGATTCCTCCATATACCTGTCTAGTAGTCTCTTAAACTTCACTAGTGTATCTGCCTCCACCACTGACTCAGGCAGTGCATTCCACACACCAACCACTCTCTGAGTAAAAAACCTTCCTCTAATATCCCCCTTGAACTTCCCACCCCTTACCTTAAAGCCATGTCCTCTTGTATTGAGCAGTGGTGCCCTGGGGAAGAGGCGCTGGCTATCCACTCTATCTATTCCTTTTATTATCTTGTACACCTCTATCATGTCTCCTCTCATCCTCCTTCTCTCCAAAGAGTAAAGCCCTAGCTCCCTTAATATCTGATCAAAATGCATACTTTCTAAACCAGGCAGCATCCTGGTAAATCTCCTCTGTACCCTTTCCAATGCTTCCACATCCTTCCTATATTGAGGTGACCAGAACTGGACACAATACTCCAAGTGTGGCCTAACCAGAGTTTTATAGAGCTGCATCGTTACATCGTGACTCTTAAACTCTATCCCTCAACTTATGAAAGCTAACACCCCATAAGCTTTCTTAACTACCCTATCCACCTGTGAGGCAACTTTCAGGGATCTGTGGACATGTACCCCGAGATCCCTCTGCTCCTCCACACTACCAAGTATCCTGCCATTTACTTTGTACTCTGGCTTGGAGTCTGTCCTTCCAAAATGTACCACCTCACACTTCTCTGGGTTGAACTCCATCTGCCACTTCTCAGCCCACTTCTGCATCCTATCAATGTCTCTCTGCAATCTTTGACAATCCTCTACACCATCTACAACACCACCAACCTTTGTATCATCAGCAAACTTGCCAACCCACCCTTCTACCCCCACATCCAGGTCGTTAATAAAAATCACGAAAAGTAGAGGTCCCAGAACAGACCCTTATGGGACACCACTAGTCACAATCCTCCAATCTGAAAGTACTCCCTCCACCACCACCCTCTGCCTTCTGCAGGCAAGCCAATTCTGAATCCACCTGGCCAAACTTCCCTGGATCCCATGCCTTCTAACTTTCTGAATAAGCCTACCGTGTGGAACCTTGTCAAATGCTTTACTAAAATCCATATAGATCACATCCACTGCACTACCCTCATGTATATGCCTGGTCACCTCCTCAAAGAACTCTATCAGGCTTGTTAGACATGATCTGCCCTTCACAAAGCCATGCTGACTGTCCCTGATCAGACCATGATTCTCTAAATGCCTATAGATCCTATCTCTAAGAATCTTTTCCAACAGCTTTCCCACCACAGACGTAAGGCTCACTGGTCTATAATTACCTGGACTATCCCTACTACCTTTTTTGAACAAGGGAACAACATTCGCCTCCCTCCAATCCTCCGGTACCATTCCCGTGGACAACGAGGACATAAAGATCCTAGCCAGAGGCTCAGCAATCTCTTCTCTCGCCTCGTGGAGCAGCCTGGGGAATATTCCGTCAGGCCCCGGGGACTTATCTGTCCTAATGTATTTTAACAACTCCAACACCTCCTCTCCCTTAATATCAGCATGCTCCAGAACATCAACCTCACTCATATTGTCCTCACCATCATCAAGTTCCCTCTCATTGGTGAATACCGAAGAGAAGTATTCATTGAGGACCTCGCTCACTTCCACAGCCTCCAGGCACATCTTCCCACCTTTATCTCTAATCGGTCCTACCTTCACTCCTGTCATCCTTTTTTTCTTCACATAATTGAAGAATGCCTTGGGGTTTTCCTTTACTCTACTCGCCAAGGCCTTCTCATGCCCTCTTCTTGCTCTTCTCAGCCCCTTCTTATCTCCTTTCTTGCTTCCCTATATTCCTCAATAGACCCATCTGATCCTTGCTTCCTAAACTTCATGTATGCTGCCTTCTTCCTCCTGGCTAGATTTTCCACCTCACTTGTCACCCATGGTTCCTTCACCCTACCATTCTTTATCTTCCTCACCGGGACAAATTTATCCCTTACATCCCGCAAGAGATCTCTAAACATCGACCACATGTCCATTTTCTGGAAATGGGGTTTGTATATAAAATTATACAATTATATAAAATTATAAGGGACATAGATAGAATTGATGGTTAGAATCTTTTTCGTATCAAAATTAAGAGGGCATAGGTTTAAAGTGAGATGAAGGAGTTTTAAAGAGGATTTGAGGGGAAAGTTTTTTTAAAAACAGATTAAAGTGATAACTATCTGGAACATACTGTCAGAGGAAGTGGTGGTATCAGCTATAATCATCACATTTAAGAGGCATTTAGACAGTCACTTGCATAGGCAAGGCAGAGAACAATACAGAACTAATGTTACTAATATAGATAGGCAAAAAGATTGTCATGGATGTGGTGGTTATAGAGCCTGTTCCAATGCCGTACAATTCTATGACTTTAAGTACATTATCTCCTGCTGAATCAAGCCTATCAAAAAAATATTAATTTAAAGAGCTTGTGTAAGTACATTTAACAGCATTTAATCTTATCAATTTTCTTTTGGGACAGATGTACAGTAATTCCACACCAAATAATTTACATAGTGCATATACTGAGGCATTAGACTTAAGTAATATTTAATCATATAAGATGTAGCATTTAAGATATGGAATGAAATACACTTCTGTGTCAACAAATTGTTAAACTAGGCTACTGCAGTTTTTTCCTGGTAACAAACTGTATAACTTTTCATCATTTTTTTTGTAATTCATGGTAAACTAATTATAAACATATTTACAAACATACATATTCTGAAGACGGGGAACTAATACATAATTGATCACTTGTCATCTCTGAGAAGTATTTTATTTCTTTAATAGCTGTGCTTTTGCTCGGTTAATTTTTTCCACAATTGACTGATCAGTAGCTGATATACACTTGGAAAGAATATTATTCAACTCGCTTTCATTTTTGCGTTCTGTAGCAACTTCCACAGCCTGGTCTAGATCTCTGAGATGGAACAAAAATAAAACAGATTAGAGCAACATCCAAAGCACAATTAAGAATGCTTTCCATCCTTTACGTTGAAACACAAGTACTAGAAAACTAAAAAGATGGAAAAACAATAATGGGAATGCCAAACAAATCTTAAAATTAGGAGAAACAGTTAATACTTGCAATATCTCCCAAAGATTTCTATATGCATTTTTGCAATAGATTTAATTCTATCACTCTATTACTAGCTACTGCAGACCAACAACAAAGAAAGCAAGGCTTTAAAGCTGGCCACTTACGGGCTGCATTACATAAACAAATTTTAAGAGACTATTGAAAAAGTTTGAACATGTTATAAAGAAAATAGCAAATAACACATCTCAAACATATCATTCAATTCCCAAAAAAAAAGCGCATTGAGTCATCTGTATCAATAATTTCTGGTAGATGCCTGGTCTAGATGGAGTTCATTCTACTGTAAAACGCCTCTCTGCCCTAGTATCAGTCTCATTGCCTTATAAAATGAAGTTATTTTTCCCATACAACTTTTTCAGCCAAAGGTTTAGCTTCCCAAACTATTTATCTCTATACAAATTTGCTTGGGTAATAATCTGAGATTATAACTCTCAGGATCTCCACCAGCCGGGATATGCCCTCTCTTCACTGCTACCATCAGAGAAGAGGTACAGGAGCCTGAAAACACATACTCAATGCTTTAGGATCAGCTTCTTCCCGTCTGCCATCAGATTTCTGAACAGACAATGAACCAACCCATGAACACTACCTCTCTTTCTGCACTACTTATTTATTTCTTATACAGTATATATTTCTTATTGTAATTTATAGTTTTGTTTTTATACATTGCACAGTACTGCTGCCACAAGACAACAGATTTCCCAATATATGTCAGTGATATTAAACTTGATTCTGATTATCCTATTCTGTGATTGAGTTCCTGGGACTATCAACATTGGACTCGTGCATTTTTGTATTAAAACTATTAGTCCCAACATGAATCACGATGAGTAGAATTCCCTATTTCAATGGAGCCAAATGAGTGTGTAATTCATATAATAAGGATAGACGGTGAAAATTCTGGTCAATGATTTAGACTTTAGGAAAGGGTGTCGAAAAAATCTGTCACAAGCAGGAGGGGGATTAGGAATAAAAAAAACCTGCAGACTTCATTATCTGAAATAAGAACAGAAAACACAAGTAAACACCTGACAGGTTGCGCAATATTTGTTGCAAAGGGAACACAGTTAATGTTTCAGATTGATGATCCTTTGTCAGGGAGAGTTTTGGTTCTTAAAAAATATTGAGTACATTTCTACTTACCCAATCATTATATATCCTTTCACTTTCTGCTCTGGGCTGACTTTCGCTACATATTTCTTAGCTTCATACTTGTTGTGATGCTTTACACAGATTTCTACAAATGGCTAATAAAGCGAAAGAAAAATGGCTTTAAAACATTTAAAAGTGCAAATCTTTTATCAATTTAATATGAAAAACAGTTTTATTTACGACAACAGAAATATACCATGTAACCTATCGGTGACTTCTTGCTTCTGGAAAATTTTTCAAGTTCCTCCCAGTCTCCTTTCTCTGCCAGTGCAGCAATCTTCAGCCACCAAAACCTAAATGTAATGAACAAAAGCTGTAATGCTACAAGGAAATTAGGTTTTATACACTCAAAAGCTTGAGATGAAGAAACACTTAAGTGTACTATTTGCCTACAGGGCTGAATTATGACGCAGCATCGTTTAATTACAAATTACATTTAGTCCTTGCCTATCTAATCTCCTTTTACATAGATATACTTAAAGTATTTCTTAAACTGTGGTTTTTGTTATATTTTGTAACAGTATTGCTTCACATAATCAGTCCGTTATCCTCCCCTCCCTCCAAGTTCCATTTTGTTTTCCTACCCTGCCATCTATATTACAGCTCTGGGTCATGTTTTACCAGCTGAAAATTAGACAATAAAGCAAATTCAGCAACAAAGTTACTACTTTACTGAAGATCAAAGTTCAAATCATATCACAGCAAAGGGAATCCAATGAGGCTAAGTACGTAAACCTGGAAAAAGAGTTAGGGTTGAACTACCCAGTTGTTATATGTACCCTGTTATATTAATATCCTTATGGAGGGAAACTGGTTTCCTTACTCAGTTTAACAAGTAGTATGAGGGATGGCACGACAGTGTAGTGGTTAACATAATGCTAATGCAGCGACAGAGACCAGGGTTTAATTCTGCCACTGTCTGTAAGGAGTCTGTACTTTCTCCCCATAATTGTGTGGGTTTCATTCAGGAACTCCAGTTTACTCCCACACCCCACAGGCATGAGGGTCAGTGGGACAACTGGTCACATGGCTGTAATTGGGTGGGTCAGGCTCATTTGGTCGGAAGGGTGTGTTGTCTCTAAATAAATAAACTACACGACCAACTCTCATACAATCACTAAACCGTTCCGTTCATGAGCTGTTAGAGTTGGTATTGCAGGTGAACTTTGTAGCCCAACAATAATTACGAAAAGTGATGAACACAGGTCTTATACTTCCTTGTCTCCCATCTACGTTCCAGAGTTTGAATTTCAACAGTATCACCTTGGGACTACACCAGGTTAAAGTCAAGAGTTTCTTTGCATATTTTTTAAAAAGAGATTCTCAAACTGCTGTGATCTCTTAGATTACAGAAACCAGTTTTTGTTTGTGCCATGGGTATCCCTCCATATAAGTGGATCTTGGAGTTTTTCTTTGTCTGCATGTAGTTTTCAAATCTCATTTTATACTTGTGAGCCCCAAATGCTAGATATACTTTATTTTTCTTTTAGTTAAGTAAGTCCACTTTCCTAATTTTTACCTTATGTGAACTGGTAGAAAATTCTAAAAGAATAATTTAAACTGGAATTCATGTTTTAATTTTACCTTTTGTCAGGAATTTTAAAGTCTTTGTAAAGCTGTTCAGCTTGTTTGTGCTTGTTTTCCAGTAACAGTCTGGAGACAGTGTCATGTAACGACAAATCCAGGTACGATTCACCAGTCTCCTTCTGCAAGCGATACTGGTATCGCAGTAATTTAATTTGCTCTTCTGTGATCTAGAATTTTGAGGTAACAGAAGGCTTAGATACACTTCTTCAATTGTACTTACAATTTTCATCACAAAGGACCTTCCTCTGCTTATTACTGACATTAAAGATTTCGCCCAACCTCACACCTCCACCCCCACCAATGCTCCTGCCTCCTTTTTCTAAAAACTTTCAGCTGTAAGACAGTTCAGTTTTACCAGCAGGTTAGGCAGCATCTACAAAGGGAAATGGGATATTCAACCTGAAAAGTTGATTATTCCACTTGCATTTGATGGAGCACATTTCGTGTCTCGCAGTGTATACAACCTTTTTGTAAGGAGGACCAGTATTTTATTTTCAAACTACTTTGAGATCACGTACAAGAAACATTTTTATTTCAACTGCACATAAAAAAGATGCTTATATTTTTAGTCACATATAAAATTGCAAATATCACGGTTTCATTTCCTCTCCTCACTGCTGCTGCTTGCCTTTTCACTGACTCAATCACTGCCTTATCTCTGGTGCTCTGCTGCCCAGTAGTACTGTATTCATTCCAAACAGTGACTGACTTTTGCCCATGAGTTCTGTACCCAATGTGATATGGCAGAATATCCCACCCTGCAAAAACTCATTTCAGGGAGGTAGCACCATCAATTTGCAGGAGACTCCCGGAACTTCCAGGAGAGGTGGGATGTCTGCAATAGAGTAGCTCCTTAGCAGCTAGCCAGCTAGTTTAAATAACGTTAGCTATGCTAATGAATGAATGACACCTGTTAATCCCACCTCAACATGTCTTTTACAGTCTTAACCCACCATGGGCAATAGAAAAGTCACTGTTGCAAACAGTGCAGCGAGCAACACTGTCATTATTTTTGACCCCTATTATGCAGGGGTACACTAGTGTAGTCTGGGGTTACGTACGTTTTATATTTTCTTTTTTTTTGGAACACACTGCCATGGCGTGCTCTCACTTGCTTTCTCTCTCTCTCTCACTTGCTTTCTCTCTCGCTCTCAAAAAAATTGATTTCCGTGATATTGTATGTAATTTGCGGGTATCAGGGAGCCACTACTCATGTGGGAGACTCCCGGAACTTCCGGGAGAGGTGGGATGTCTGATATGGTAACAGATGTGCCCACTATTCACCAATAGGAAACTATAGACCAGTTGGTCTAACATCTGTCCTGAGAAAAGTGCTATATTCCATTATTAAGGAGTTCACAGCAGCACATTTAGAAAATCATAAGGAATAAAACAGAGTGAACAAACTGGCACTATTTCTTGGGAATTGTAATAAACAGGGTGTATAAAGTGGAACCAGTAGTTGTAATGATCTGGATTTTCAAAACGCATTCAGTAAGGTGCCACATAAAAGGTATCTGCACAGGAACAGTGCATAGGATTGGGGATTTAACTGACAGAAAACCAGGGTAGAAATAAATGAGTCATTCTCAGATTGACAATCAACAACTTAAGGCAAAACCACAAAAGAGTGCAAATGTTGGAATCGTGACTGCTAGAAAAACTCAGTGGGTCAAACAGTGACTGTGAAGGCAAATGGTCTAAGTTGAAATATTGGATCATGACTCTGCGTCAGGAATATTGCCAGGCTGGTGGGCGATAGGTGGAACCAGGTCAGGAGAAAGGATGAGATGGATGTCAAAGAGAGGAGAAAACTAGGAGGACAGGTGAATACATGGAAGGAAATGCAGTAGAGGTATATGATACCTAAAATCTGGAAAACTGAATATTCATACTATGGGGTGTAAGTTACCCAAGAGGAATCCAGTTTGCATTTGGACTCTCTGTCTCTCTGTGGCAGTGGAGAAGATGGGGGGGGGGGTGGGGGGGGTGGGTAGAGGTGGAGGGCAGGGTGTCAGGTATCGGTATGGCACTGGAGCATCAAAATAACATGCAGTTGGAAGCTTAAAATGGCCATTCTGGACAGAGTATAGTTGCTGTACCAAAGGGTTCTGTAGTCTAATGAAAAGGACGCCAAGCTGGGAGCACTGAACGCACAGACCCTCTGCCTCACTCTGAAGGGCTGGTATGGTCCTTGCAGAGATGCTGGTGAGGAAGGAGGTAAATGGACCTATTTTAGTTGCAGGGTAAAGAGCCAGGAGACAGGAATGGGGTAGCTGGGAGGATGATGAGTGGACCAGGGAATTGCAAAGGGTAGTCCCTGTCAAAAACATAAAGGTGGGATAGTTTGGTGGGGGGGGGGAGAGGGGGAGAGGAAGGGTGTTGGAGATGGTAGAGATAGTGGAGGATGTTGTGTTTAATGGGATGAAGATACTCTGCCTGAGTGGTGGTGGATGTGGGAGTGGAGTGATCTGAACAGATGTGCAAGAAATGGAGGAATTCTGTGTGTGTGCTCTATCAACTACAGCAGAGAAAATCTCAACACACGGAATGCTGAAGAAACTCGGGCAGCATCTATGGAGGGCCCATGCTTCCAGTAAGAGGCCATTTTAGAAGCCTCAGAGCAGAATGCCTAATTTTGAAAGCAGAGCCAGTGTAGGCACAGAAACTAATGAAAAGGAATGGCTTCCTCTGAGTGGGAGGTGGCTGTGGAAGATGGTGAGTTTATAGATGATGTTCATGACAAGTCTGTTCCCTCAGATGGAGACAGAGTGATTCAGAAAAGAAAGAGCCTTTGAGGTCAGTGCTGTGGTCTTGGGCATTTACAATCTATACTAATGACTTCAACATTGCTGTTTCAGAAACAACCAACTCTGATACAAGATCAACTGAAGGATTATATTAGGCACTGAAGGAAATTTACATTAGGCAGGAAATGGTGTTGGATAGACTGTTGGGTCTGAAGGCTGATAAGTCTCCGGGACCTGATGGTCTGCATCCCAGGGTACTTAAAGAGGTGGCTTTAGAAATCGTGGATGCATTGGTAATCATTTTCCAATGTTCTATAGATTCAGGATAAGTTCCTGTGGATTGGAGGGTGGCTAATGTTGTCCCTCTCTTCAAGAAGGGGGGAAGAGAGAAAACAGGGAATTATAGAACGGTTAGCCTGACGTCGGTGGTGGGAAAGATGCTGGAGTCAATTATAAAAGATGAAATTACGACACATCTGGATAGCAGGAACAAGATCGGTCCGAGTCATCATGGATTTACGAAGGGGAAATCGTGCTTGACTAATCTTCTGGAATTTTTTGAGGATGTAACTATGAAAATGGATGAGGGAGAGCCAGTGGATGTAGTGTACCTGGACTTTCAGAAAGCCTTTGATAAAGTCCCACATAGGAGATTAGTGGGCAAAATTAGGGCACATGGTATTGGGGGCAGAGTACTGACATGGATTGAAAATTGGCTGGCTGACAGAAAACAAAGAGTAGCGATTAATGGGTCCCTTTCAGAATGGCAGGCGGTGACCAGTGGGGTACCGCAGGGTTTAGTGCTGCGACCACAGCTGTTTACAATATATATTAATGATTTAGATGATGGAATTAAAAGTAACATTAGCAAATTTGCCGATGACACAAAGTTGGGTGGCAGTGTGAAATGTGAGGAGGATGTTATGAGAATGCAGGGCAAGTGGGCAGATGCATGGCAGATGCAGTTTAATGTGGATAAATGTGAGGTTATCCACTTTGGTGGTAAGAACAGGAAGGCAGATTATTATCTAAATGGAGTCAAGTTAGGAAAAGGGGAAGTACAACGACATCTAGGTGTTCTTGTACATCAGTCACTGAAAGCAAGCATGCAAGTACAGCAGGCAGTGAAGAAAGCTAATGTCATGCTGGCCTTCATAACAAGGGGAATTGAGTATAAGAGCAAAGAGGTCCTTCTGCAGCTGTACAGGGCCCTGGTGAGACCACACCTGGAGTACTGTGTGCAGTTTTGGTCTCCAAATTTGAGGAAGGACATTCTTGCTATTGAGGGAGTGCAGCGTAGGTTCACAAGGTTAATTCCCGGGATGGCGGGACTGTCATGTGTCGAAAGATTGGAGCGACTGGGCTTGTATACTCTGGAATTTAGAAGGCTGAGAGGGGATCTTATTGAAACATATAAGATTATTAAGGGATTGGACACGCTGGAGGCAGGAAGCATGTTCCCGCTGATGGGTGAGCCCAGAACCAGAGGCCACAGTTCAAGAATAAGGGGTAAGCCATTCAGAATGGAGTTGAGGAAAAACTTTTTCACCCAGAGAGTGATGGATATATGGAATGCTCTGCCCCAGAAGGCTGTAGAGGCCAAGTCTCTGGATGCTTTCAAGAAAGAGATGGATAAAGCTCTTAAAGATAGCGGAATCAAAGGTTATGGGGATAAGGCAGGAACTGGATACTGATTGTGGATGATCAGCCATGATCACAGTGAATGGCGGTGCTGGGTCAAAGGGCCAAATGGCCTACTCCTGTACCTATTGTCTATTATCTATCTATAATATTAACTCAGTTTTTCTCACTCAATAAATGCTGATTAACTTGCTAAGTGTTTCTAGCACAATCTGTTTTTGTTTATGATCCTTGGTAACAGGCCTGGGCCTGGGCTCAGAGCCAGTTGGCCGCCAGCCTGTTGTCAGGTGGATTTTCCTGGGACGGATTACAGGCCGACAGCAGGATCAGTTCCCTGCACCAAGATGGGATAGAAGCAGGGCTGCAAATATGGTGATAACAGACCTGACATACTATCCAATACACATAGAAAACACCTCAAAGCAATTCACAGATGCAGTTTGTTTATCAGGTGGGTTTGGGAGCACATGTGGTTGAAAGGAGGAGGGAGGTGCAGCCATTTAGAAAGGTCATTCCAATGCACGGGGCTTCAGTGGACATCGACAACATGAACCAATACAGATCAAGAGATAGGAGTCACAGAAAAAGATAAAGGGCAAAAGTCATGGAAGTGAAATGGCAACACCATTAAATTATTGAATAACAATGAAAATTTGGAATTTAAGGCTTTAAGGCTCTGCAATTCAGTCAAGTTAGCAAAGTTATTTAACTGCTCAAATTTGCTGCAACATCATAAATTCTGTTTTACTTCAAAAATCAAAGTATCACCTGAAATTTTATGTACATTTTCCAAAAAATATTCATGGTCACAGGCTGCTCAGTGCCAAAGCAATAAGAGTACAGCAGCTAATTGAAGTAATGAGTTCTTCCACAACAGAAAATTACCGACTTCAGCTGAATAACCTAGTGATATATACAAAATGTGTGTTGAGGAGGAAATGGTGAGCAGGGTGAGGAAGACAAGAGTAGATGGGCTGGTGAAAAGTAGCATGTATATAGTATGATTCTAAAAATAATCTTTGCAAGAAGAAATAAAATCATCAGTATAGCAAAGAAAAGTGTGAATTAGAGAACTAGAGATGATCTACAATACTAAACAGACTTGGATTTGAATCCTGTTGGTACCACTGAGTAAAGGTGAAGGCTTAGTTTAAAACACTGAATCCTGTTTGGTGAAGCCTACAGACCACCACAGGATGAATGCCAATAACAGCTTCCTCATGTGGTCTCTTACTGTTTCACTGAAAACTTTCAAATAGATCCAGAAATGCAAGCATATTGCAATTTTGAAACTACATTCCAACAGAACAAAAATAAGACACTTGAGCTTTTCAGCTACTTCAACACAAACCTTGGCAGCAAATTCATTCTTAGCTTTATTGTATTCATCCACAGCACTCTGCAAAGTGGCAATGCGTCCCTCAATCGTCTGTTGAACAAAAATATTAGTTAAAAAGTTATAAAAAGTGAAATGAGTGTACTTTCAAAATTAAAGATAATTTAATTTCATTTCCATTACACAATTGTAAAGGAGAACAAAATAGTTGTTACTCTGGATCTGATACAACACAAAAGACACAATAAGACCACAAGACACAGGAGCAAATTAGGCCATTTGGTTGTTGAGTTTGCTCCGCCATTCATTCATGGTTGATCCTTTTTTCCCCACTTCAGCCCCAGTCTCCTGTCTTCTCCCTGTAACTTTTGATGCCATGTCCAATCAAGAATCTATCAAGCTCTGCCTTAAATACACCCAACGACCTGGCCTCCACAGCTGCCCGTGGTAATAAATTCCACAAATTCACCACCCTCTGGCTAAAAAAAATTTCTCTGCATCACTGTTTTAAATGGATGCCCCTGTATCATGAGGCTGTGCCCTCTTGTCCTCGACTCCCCCACCATGGGAAACATCCTTTCCACATCTACTCTGTCTCCGGCCTTTCAATATTTGAAGGGTTTCAGTGAGATCCCCCTTCATCCTTCTAAATTCTAGCAAGTACAGACCCAGAGCTATCAAACGTTCCTTGTATGATAACCCTTTCATTCCAGGAATCATCCCTGCGAACCTCCTCTGAACCCTCTCCAATGCCAGCACATCTTTTCTTAGATGAAGAGACTAAAACTGTTCACAATACTCAAGCTGATGCCTCACCAGTGCCTTATAAAGCCTCAGCATCACATCCCTGCCATTATATTCTAGGTCTCTTGAAATGACTGCATTTGCCTTTGTCATCACCACCAACTCTACCTACAAGTTAACCTTTAGGATGTTCTGCAATCTCAGATTTTTGGATTTTCTCTCATTCAGAAAATAGTCCGCACATTTATTTCTACTACCAAAGTGCATGGCCATGCATTTTTGAACACTGAATTTCATTTGCCACTTTCTCGCCCATTCTCCTAATCTGTCTAAGTCCTTCTGCAGCCTACCCGTTTCCTCAACACACCTGTTCCTCCATGAATCTCAGTATCATCTGCAAACTTGGCAACAAAACCAGCTATTTCATCATCTAAATCATTGATATACAGCATAAAATGCCACCCCAACACCGGCCCCTGCAGAACACCACTAGTCTCCGACAACCAACCTTTTATTCCCACTTGCTGCCTTCTGAAAATCCAAATATACAATCTTCACTGCATCCCCTTTATCTATCCTACATGTAATCTCCTCAAAGAATTCCAACAGGTTCATCAGGCAGGATTCCCTTAATGAAACCATGCTGACTTTGTCCTATCTTGAGTCACCAAGTACTCTACAACCTCATCCTTAGCAATTGACTCCAATGTCTTCCCAACCACTGAGGTCAGGCTATAATTTCCTTTCTGCTGCCATCCTCTTTTCTTAAAGAGTGGAGTGACATTTGCAATTTTCCAGTCCTCTGGCACCATGCCAGAGTCCAATGATTTTTGGAAGATCATTACTAATACTTCCACAATCTCTTCCGCTACCCCTTTCAGAACCCTAGGGTGCAATTCATCTGGTCTGGGTGACTTATGTACCCTTAGGTCTTTCAGCATTTTGAGCACCTTCTCCCCTGCAATAGGAACTGTACTCACTTCTATTCCCTCACATCCTTCAATACCTGGCACACTGCTAGTGCCTTCAACAGTGAAGACTGATGCAAAATACTCATTTAGCTCATTCGCCATCTCCTTGTCCCTCCTTATTATTTCTCTGGCCTCATTTTCTAGCAGTCCTATATCCCACTCATCTCTCCTTTACTTTTTACATACCTGAAAAAGCTTTTACTATCCACCCTGACATTGTTTGCTGGCTTGCTTTCATATTCATCTTTTCCCTCCGAATGATTCTTTTACTTGCTCTCTGTAGGTTTTTAAAAGCTTCTCAATCCTCTGGCTTCCCACTAATTTTTGCTTTGTTGTATGCCCTCTCTTTTGCTTTTACATTAGCTTTGACTTCCCTTGTCAACCACAATTGTACTATTTTGCCTTTTGAGTATTTCTTCATTTTTGGAATACATCTATCTTGCGCCTTCCTCATTTTCCCCAGAAGCACCATTGCTGCTCTTCTGTCATTCCTGCCAGCATCTCCTTCCAATTTACTTTGGCCAACTCCCCTGTCATACCACTGTATTTTCCTTTACTCCACTGAAATACTGCTAAGTCAGACTTCACTTTCTCCTTATCAAATTTCAAGTTGAACTCAATCATATTGTCAGCACTGTCTCCTAAGGATTCTTTTACCTTCAGTTCCCTAATCACCTCTGGTTCAGTAGATAGCACCCAATCTAGTATAGCTGATCCCCTACTAGGCTCAATGACAAACTGTTCTAAAAAGCCATCTTGTAGGCATTCAACAAACTCACTCTCTTGAGATCCATTACTAACCTGATTTTCCCTTTCAACCCGAATGTTGAAATATCCCATGACTACCATAACATTGCTGATTTTCTGTTGTAGTCTGTGGTCCGCGTCCCAGCTACTGTTGGGAGGGCTGTATATAACTGCGATCAGGGTCCCTTTACCCTTACAGTTTCTTAACTCAACCCACAAGAATTCAACATCTTCTGATCTTATGTCACATAGAACCATAGAACATTACAGCACAGAAACAGGCCTTTTGGCCCTTCTTGGCTGTGCCGAACCATTTTTCTGCTTCTTCCCACTGACCTGCACCTGGACCACATCCCTCCATACACCTCTCATCCATGTACCTGTCCAAGTTTTTCTTAAATGTTAAAAGTGAGCCCGCATTTGCCACTTCATTTGGCAGCTCATTCCATACTCCCATCTTTCTACCGATTTGATGCTATTCTTTACCAGTAGAGCCACACCAACCCCTCTGCCTACCTTCCTATCCCTCCAATACAAGGTGTAACCTTGGACATTCAGCTTCCAACTACAGTGATTCAAGTGATGGCTACAACATCATACCAGACAATCTGTAACAGTGAAACAAGATCATCCACCTTATTTCTTATATTTCGTGCATTGAGATATAACACTTTTGAGTACTGTATTTGCTATCCTTTCTGATTCTGCATCACTAATACACTGATACTCACCCTGCTGGCTGCAATTATATCCTTTCATCTGCCTGCCCTTCCTGACAGTATGACTGCATGCTATCTCAGAATCAGAATCAGGTTTATTATCACCGGCATGTGTCGTGAAATTTGTTAAGTTAGCAGCAGCAGTTCAATGCAATACATAATATCGAGGAAAAAACAAAATAATATTAATAATAATAATAATAAAATCAATTGCAGTATAGATTAAAAATTGTGCAAAAAACAGAAATAATATATATTTAAAAAATGAGGTCGTGTCCAAGGGCTCAATGTCCATTTAGGACATTGCTTTTTTACCATCTTTTTTATAAGTCCCTTCACTCTGGTTCCCAGTCCCCTGTTTAAACCCTCCCCAAAAGCTCTAGCAAAGCTGCCTGCGAAAATATTGGACCCCTCGGGTTCAGCTGCAACCCGTTACTTTTGAACAGGTCGTACCTCCCCAGAAGTGATCCCAATGATCCAAGAACCTGAAGCCCTGCCCCCTGCACCAGCTTCTCAGCCATGCATTAATTTGCCAAATCATCCTGTTTCTACCCTCACTGGCGCATGGCACAGGCAGCAATCCAGAAACTACTACCCGGGAGGTCCTGCTTCCCAGCTTTATACTTAGCTCTCTAAATTCTCTTTTTAGGACCTCTTTGCTTGTCCTCCCTACGTCATTGGTACCAATATGTACCAAGACATCTGGCTGCTCTCCCTCCCTCTCCAGAATGTTGTGGGTGCGATCAAAAATGTCCCCGACCCTGGCACCTGGGAGGCAACATACCATTCAGGTGTCCTGTTCACATCAACAGAATTTCCTGTCTGTTCCCTGACTATTGAGTCCCCTATCACTACCACTCCCCTCGTCCCCTTCTGTAACACACACTTACACTCAGCGCCAGTAACCCGGTCTCCATGGTATTCCCCTGGGATGTCATCCCCCACAACAATATCCAAACCAGTATAATAAACTAAAGAACACAATAATAATAAAAACATAATAACTACAAATACATAAGATAGCTTATGTAAATAAATTGATTATATACCTGTGGTGACCCACTTTCTAGCACACATGAACCGGCGCGCGCCGGCAGAGAGGCCGGCCCCAAAAAGGGCGCCAGGCTATCTTCACCAGCAGGGGGAAAATCCCACATGCAGGAAGGGTCTGCGAATATGCACTCCCCACAGCAGTCCCGCCCGAGAAGGGCGGGAACCGGAAGGCTTTAAAGGAGGCCGCGGAGTTTGAATAAATCTCTTTTATCCAACTCACCGACTACGTGTCATTATTCTAGCGCTGTGTGTAGCACACCGCTACAATTGGTGACCCCGACAGCCCAAATGATATTTGGACCAGAGATGACCGACACCGCATCTGTTCATGCAGTTTCGTTAAAACTGCCAAGTTTCTGGACGCTGCGACCCCGCTTATGGTTCAAACAAGCAGAAGCACAATTCCACATTTGGCAGATAACCTCGGAGTCCACTCGTTACTACTATGTGGTGAGCTCCCCCGACTAGGAGACAGCTGCACAAGTTGAGGAGTTTATACAGTTGCCCCCGGAGGACGGCAAATACACAACATTCAAACCCTTGTTCATAAGGATTCTTGGACTCTCACGGCGCGAACGAACTGTCCGCTTACTGCAGTTGGATAGTTTGGGAGACAGGCCGCCGTCGGCATTAATGAACGAAATGCTGGCCCTGGCTGAAGGACACAAACCCTGCCTCATGTTTGAGCAGGCGTTCCTAGAGCAACTACCCAAGGACATATGCCTGCTGCTGTCCAACGCAGATTTCAGCGACCCCCGGAAGGTGGCGGCCCGGGCAGATGTGCTGTGGAATGCCAAGAAGGAGAGAGGGTGTCCGTCGCACAGATCACCAAGCCGCGTGCCCAACGGCAGACCAGACCAGGCCCGGCAGCAAAGCCTACAAAACCCAGCGATGAGAGTGAGGAGCCCAACGAACAATGGTGCTTCTACCACCAACGGTGGGGCACAGAGGCCCGCCGCTGCAGACTGCCCTGCAAATTCCCAGGAAACGCCAGAGCCAGCCACCGCTGATGGCTATGGCAGCTGGCCATCAGAACAGCCTCCTGTACATCTGGGACAAGCAGTCGGGACGCCGATTTTTGGTCGACACCGGAGCGGAGATCAGCGTTTTACCTCCAACGAGTTACAACACCCGCAACAGAGAACCGGGACCCACCCTGAGGGCCGCAAATGGCAGCACAATACGAACCTACGGCACCCGCACAGTGCGGCTACAGTTCAGCTCTAGCCAATTCACGTGGGACTTCACACTGGCCGCCGTGGCCCAACCACTCCTGGCGGCGGATTTTCTGCGAGCCCACAGCCTGCTGGTCGACCTGCAAAGGAAGCGATTAGTCCACGCCAAGACTTTTCAAACGTTCTCCCTGGGTGAAACAAAGTTGCCAGCCCCACACCTGGACTCCATCACGCTGTCCAACGATGAATTCACCAGGGTCCTGGCGGATTTCCCATCAGTTCTGACACCGCAGTTCACGGCAGCCATGCCCAGACACGGAGTACAGCACCACATCCCAACCCAGGGACCACCCCTCCACGCCCGTACTCGAAGGCTCCCCCCGGACAAGCTCCGACTGGCGAAGGAGGAGTTCAAGAAGATGGAGGAATTGGGGGTCATACGACGGCCCAACAGCCCATGGGCCTCCCCCCTGCACATGGTGCCCAAGACAACAGGGGGCTGGAGACCATGCAGCAACTACCGCAGGCTGAACGAGGCTACAATGCCAGACCGCTACCCTGTGCCGCACATTCAAGACTTTGCAGCAAACCTACACGGCGCAAGGATCTTTTCCAAGGTAGACCTCGTCCAGGGATACCATCAAATCCCGGTACATCCGGACGACATCCCCAAAACAGCACTCATCACCCCATTCGGCCTTTTCGAATTCCTCCGAATGCCGTTCGGCCTAAAGAATGCCGCACAGACGTTCCAGCGGCTAATGGACGCGGTGGGACGCGACCTGGACTTTGCATTCATCCATTTGGATGACATCCTCATAGCCAGCAGTAGTCGTCAAGAGCATCTGTCCCATCTCCGCCAGCTCTACTCCCGCCTGAGCGAATTCGGCCTTACAATCAACCCGGCCAAATGCCAGTTTGGACTCAACACCATCGACTTCCTGGGCCACAGGATTACTAAAGACGGGGCAACCCCGCTGCCCGCCAAGGTAGACGCGGTCCGCAACTTCCCCCGACCCAACACAATCAAAGGCCTGCAGGAATTCGTGGGTATGGTGAATTTCTACCACCGTTTCCTCCCCTCAGCAGCCCGAACCAAGCGCCCCCTGTTCACTCTAATGTCGGGTAAGGGCAAGGACATTACCTGGGACGAAGAGGCCGCGGCCGCTTTCGTTAAAACCAAAGGAGCCTTGGCAAACACCGCGATGCTAGTGCACCCCAGAACGGACGTTCCTACTGCCCTCACGGTGGACACATCCAACACAGCGGTCGGTGGAGTGCTGGAACAACTCATCGAGGGTCGCTGGCAACCCCTGGCGTTCTTCAGCAAACACCTACGACCACCTGAACTCAAATACAGTGCTTTCGACCGGGAGCTATTGGCACTATACCTGGCAATCCGGCATTTCAGATACTTCTTAGAAGGTAGGCCCTTCACTGCGTTCACAGAGCACAAACCGCTTACCTTTGCGTTCATGAAGGTGTCCGACCCCTGGTCGTCCTGCCAGCAGCGACATCTGTCCTACATCTCCGAGTACACGACGGACATCCGGCATGTCTCGGGAAAGGACAACGTCGTGGCGGACGCACTATCCAGACCGACCATACAGCCCCTGTCCCAGGGGGTGGACTATGCAGCGCTGGCGGAGGCACAGCAGGCAGACGATGAGATCCCTAGTTACAGAACTGCAGTCTCCGGTTTTCAGCTCCAAGACCTCCCCGTAGGCCCAGGTGAAAGGACCCTACTATGTGACGCAGCTACCGGCCAACCCCGCCCCATCATCCAGGCAGCCTGGTGGTGGCGAGTTTTCGACTCCATTCACAAACTAGCGCACCCCTCCATCAGGACAACCATCCGGCTGGTCTCCAACAGGTTCGCGTGGCATAGACTTCATAAACAGGTCAGTGAATGGGCCAAAACGTGCATGCAGTGCCAAACGGCCAAGGTGCAGCAGCATACCAAGGCTCCGCCACAGCAGTTCGAACCCACTCGCCAGAGGTTCGACCACATTCATGTGGATATCGTGGGGCCCCTGCCAGTGTCGCGAGGAGCATGGTACCTCCTAACTATGATAGACTGGTTCGCCAGAGGCAGTCCTGCTCACCAACACCACCTCCGAATCCTGAGCCCGAGCACTGATTGCAACCTGGGTAGCACGCTTTGGGGTACCAGCCCACATTACCTCCGACAGGGGCGCCCGGTTCACCTCCAGCCTGTGGTCAGCTATGGCCAACCTTTTAGGATCACAGCTACACCACACAACTGCCTACCACCCACAGTCGAACGGACTAGTGGAGCGCTTCCACCGTCACCTGAAGTCGGCTCTCATGGCCCGCCTGGAAGGGCCTAACTGGATGGATGAGCTTCCCTGGGTCCTGCTCGGAATCTGCACGGCGCCCAAGGAGGATCTGCACACCTCGTCAGCCGAGCTGGTGTACGGTGCACCCCTGGTAGCCCCAGGAGAGTTCATACCAGCCCCAAGGGGGCAAGAGGAGGAAGCCACAGCAGTCCTGAACAGACTACGTGAGAGGCTCGGTAACCTGGCCCCCATACCCACTTCACAGCACGGACAGAGCCCGACCTGCTTACTCAAAGACCTGCAGAACTGTAAGTTTCTTTTTGTACGACGGGGTGGACACCGGGCACCGCTACAGTGGCCCTACGAGGGGCCGTTTAAGGTGATCAGGAACAACGGGTCCATGTTCGTGCTGGACATTGGGGGGAGAGAGGAGGTTTTCACGGTGGACCGACTCAAACTGGCCCATGTGGACTTGGCGCAGCCGGTCCAGGCTCAGGCACCGCGGCGCAGAGGCAGACCTCCCAAACAGAGGCCGATCCAGACGGTGGACATTGGGGGAGGTATCGCCGGTTCTGGGGGGGGGGGTTATGTGGCGACCCACTTTCTAGCACATACAAACTGGCGCGCGCCGGCAGAGAGACTGGCCACAAAAAGGGCGCCAGGCTATCTTCACCAGCAGGGGGAAAATCCCGCACGCAGGAAGGGTCTGCGAATATGTTTACCCCACAGCAGTCCCGCCTGGGGAGGGCGGGAACGGGAAGGCTTTAAAGGAGGCCGCAAAGTTTGAATAAATCTCTTTTATCCAACTCCAACTCACCGACTACGTGTTGTTATTCTAGCGCTGTGTGTTGCACACCGCTACATACCCATAAATTAATGCTAGGCACAGGAGTGTCTGTACATAAGGTGACTGACACGAAATGATGGGAGTTTTAGTTGGAGCGTGGAGTTTACTTTTAGTTTAAAACTAAGGATTAAAATCTATTATAAAATGCTTTATAAAGTTTAATTTCATGCAATATAAGGAATAGTAGGGGTGATGGCTGAATGTTTGGTCACATAGGCAGGTTTTAAAGCAATAAAGAAAGGTAGAGTTTAAGCATGGAATTCCAGCATTTAGGGGCCTTGGCATCTAAGGACTTGATTGTCAATACTGTAGCAATTTAAACCAAGATAGATAAGTGGCAAGAACTGAGGTAAATTAGATATTTCAAAGGGCTGTAGGGCTGGAAGAGGAACAAGGCTATGGAGTGATGTGAAAACTGAGTTAATAATTTTTAAATGTCCACTTTTCTTAAACTGGCAGCCACTGAAAATCAGCAAGTACAGGAGCAATGGACAAATCTGCATGGGTAGTACACTAGCAGCAGAGTTTTGAGTGATCATAGGTATAAACAGAGCAGACTGAAGAGGAGCAGATACTGGAATAGTCACATGCACAGGTAAACAAGTTGTTCGTGTCAGCAACGAGTGAGCTGTGGTTGACTGGTGTGAACTGATTCTGAACAGGAATATTTCTAATCTGAGTGTTTTCTAACTTTGCCATAGAAGGTTACAAGCTCAGTTGTGAAAGGAGGGTAGGGGAAAAGGCAAAGCCTCACGCCATAAAAAGCCGAGAGCTATAGAAACACCAACAGAAGCTCAAAGACCACATCCCTGGGAGAGGAAAGCTAGCACAAGACTGTGAGCAGCCTATGCCCCAGTAGGTGTGATGGGGGTTTAAAAGAGTGCTTTCCACTGCCGTTCACTTGACCTACTGTGTATCAGAAGAGGAGAGCCAAAAACATAGCAGCCATCAAACTCACACAGAGAATGTAGTTTCGTTATCTGCTGGCTCTAGGCCAAGTATCAGAAGTTACATTTACTTAAAATGCAATCTTACATAAAAAGTTCCCGAGGTTAAAAAAAATCAAGCATTTTTTCTATGCCAAAATGAGCAGATCCATTCTCACAAGGATATTTAATGCCTATTTACTAGTTAACCTGTTGGATTTCTGGTTATGTTTATTCTGAGGAGAGTGGCAGGGAGAGGGTAGAGTAGACAATGAGAAAATAAAAAAACTGACTTTCTTTGCATCAATAATCCAGAATGACCATTTCTTCAAGTTAATGCTTCAACCAAACAGAAAACTGACAGTGCGGCACATGTATCTGGCCTGTTGAAACAAAGTTTCAATACCTCTGTCCTCAGGAATGTGTTTTCCATTTCTATGAACTTTACAGTACCATTTGGACTTAACTTCACTCAGTATTTCAAACAGTGAACTTTATCACCATCTCTGCAGTCAATGAGAAAACCCATTTTGTACTGGCCCCACTAGATGTCAGTGAATGAGACCCTGTTCTTACCGATTCATTGCAGTAACTGGAACGCACATAGAAGTTGCCAAGTTCTTGATGGTTGTCATCCTGATTGAACAGATCCTTGAGGGTCTCTGGCTCCTGGTGCTTACAGAACTATGAACAAACATTCACCAGTCAAAAATCTGCACAACTGCAAAAAGAATAATCATTCCCATTTACAGTCACGTAACAAAAATTATATCATAAAATGATCCCAACACAGTAAAAATCCCATCATCATTGAGATTATTTATTTCTAGCAAGTCAGGAGCCATTAATACTCACAGGGTAATGGACAAAAATATCAAATTCAAAGTTACACACCTCTTAGAACTCAAAAGATTTTTGGTTAAATTAAGAGATTCACTCTGCCCCAATCCAGAGTACATGTTATCATTCATCTATCCTTATATTGGATATCAAAAGTGGAAAAGTATCCCATCTCTTCAACTTCATTTTGAAGTAACGAAACAAATAAATTAAGAACACAGAAGCAGAAAATGCCAGAACTATTCAACAAGTGAGGCAGCAACAGTCCAGAGTGAAAAAGAGTTAAAGTTTCAGGTTGTTGGATCTAAGTGTTTAATTGTTATTTTCTTTGCAGTTCAACAACTAATCATCTGCTCGCATTTTAAGTAGTTCTTATATGCATACAACATTTTAATATGCCTCGAGTGGCTATACAAAAAATAATTCTGGAAAGCTCTGGAAGCTTCTTTGCTCTGCATTATTTGAATAAGTGCTTTCTCATTGGTTGACTCCTATCTACAAATTTGAATGGAATTTTTCTCATTTCCATGTGTATAAAATAGCGAAACACAAGCAGCGCCATCTTAAATCTTAGTCTTTTTGTCTTTAAGCCTTCTGATCCTAGCTTCTGCTCCTGCTTCCTTTGTTCTAGCAAGGCTTCACAAAACTATCATGATGCAACAAGTTTTGTGCCTCTTTCCTGACTTCTGAAAGAACTTTGGATTAAAACAGCATAATCCAGTAAACTGGCAAAAATTACACAGTTTAGAACTTGAAAGAACCACACGTGCAAAGTGGAATTATTAGCATGCACCAAAAAGGGTAAGAACTTCCTCTTATGTTTCTGACTTCTACATCATCTGATAGGAGTGAGGAACTGCTAGGCTGCTTTTTTAGAAAACAGATTTGTAAAAAATACGCAAGCCAGCAGAGCCACATAAAAACCGATAGAGTGTGGATTAAATACGCTAGCTGGTAGAGTGTCAAAAAAATTGAATTAAATTCGCATAAGCAATGGAGCACGGATAAAAAGATTTGTGCAAACCAGTACAATGCAGAGAAAACTTAAATACATGCAAACTAGCAGAGCATGGGGAAAAAAATTAAATTTGGGTTTCTGAACAACCTATTAAAATTTCAGCTCAAGCCGCGAATATTTCGAGATCACAGTTAAAGTAATAAATATAAATGAATTAAGATCGCATCAAAACAATAGTCAAAGTCATGAATCCGACCACAGAATCTCCAGTTACATGGGTACAGGTAACTGAGGGTTTGAACTCCTACTTGAATAAAACATTGTGGTTTGATATCAATGTTGAATTCAATGAAATATGGCTCCTAGATGATATTGTGGAAGTATGGGATGTGATCCGGAAAATGCCTGCTACTGGTTTAGAGTAGGACCCCATGGTCAGTTTCATTAAATCTGTGAGCGATTGAAAGAGTTAACAGGATGAGTAAAATGTTTCTAATTGAAAGAAACATGAAACTTGTGATAAACTACAAAAACAGCATGATAGAAACAGTAAATCTAAAGAGCAAACCTTTTGCATTAGCCAAATGAGTGAAAGAACAACACTGTATAATTCAATTTAAGTGCATCATGCAGAGCTCAGAAGCAAACTAAAACAAAATGGAAAAGCGCAGCAGCGACTTCAAGTGGGCAGTCCTGATAGTGACGGTGCTAGTGATGCTGGTGCTCCTTTCTGGGAAACTCATACTTGTGAAGCCCACATCAGACAGTCCCTGGAGAGACAGTGTCAGCATATGAACTCTGAAGAATTTCAGGAGTGACATGACATAGACTCTACGGCGGCCCCTAGTGACTCAGGTAAGGATGACAGTGATAGAACAAGATTGACAGCTGTGTCACAGCTTGCTCCAATAAAGACCAAGGAAGAGAAGACACAGGACTGAAGATGAAACCATTGTTAATCAATGGGTTGACAAGCTAGTGGCAGATTCATCAATTATTACTTAACAATCTGCTGAAAGGCAGTAAGTAGACAACTCTGTGACTCTTGATGAAGAACAACTGAAAGCGTTTTAAACTTTAAAGATGACATTGTGTACTACACCTGCATTAAGAATCCCTGATACCATTTATACCATTTACCTTTTACCCTGTATGTCAAAGAAAAACATGTGATGGCAGTCTTAACTTAAGAACATGGACCAACAAGGTCCTGCTGGTTAATACTCTGCCAAAGGTCTATACAATGATTGAGAGATGAACTCAATCGGCTAGACAGACAGTTGTTTCTGGTAATGAAGTGCTGGCATCAGGAAGCATAGCTCCTGGTACCTCTGTGCAACAGGCAGAACTAAAACCTGTACGTTGGCAGAAGGAAGATAAACTAATGTCTTCACTGACTCTCGATATGCTTTTGGACTTGTTCATGATTTTGGAAGCTTATGGAGACGCAGAGAATTTCTTACATCTGAACCCCAATCAAGAATGGCCAACTAGAACAAGAAGTCATGACTGTCACACAATTGCCTTCAGAAGTCACCGTATTAAAATATAAAAGCCACTCCAAAATGACTACAATGGAAAGCCGTGGAAATGTATTGGTGTTGGAAATTGCAAAAAAGGCAGCACACAAAGAAATGAAAGAAATAAAGGAAATAATAATAGTACTGAGAACATTGCATTGAACCCAAGACCTGGAATTATGGAAACAAAATAGAACCCTGTATCACAGATAACATACAAGATAGTTGAGAGATGCAAGGATACAAGATAGTTGAGAGATGCAAGCTCTCTAAACAGGAAAAGTGGTTCTGGATGGAGAATGGTGGGAAGTTAAGCAGTGACAGGGTATGGAGATGTGACACTAGTCATAGGCTAGTAGCCCCAATTACGTTGCTTCCTTATCTGGCACAGCAAATGCACTCTCTCGGACACACTGGAGTAGAAAAGATGATTGACAGATTTTCCCATTGGTGGTGGAATCCAATATTCACAGCACAAGCTCAATAAACATTTGAAAGATGCATGACATGCCAGAAACAGAATTCTGGAGTAGCGGAAATGCTACCACAATTAAGTGCTCCTGCCCCATCTGGTCCATTTTTACATTTACAAGTGGACTACATTTCTTTACTGAAGTATCAAGGATACTCAGTCACACTGGTAATAGTGAATAAGTTTTCTAGATGAGTGGAGCTGGTCCTGTAAGGAAAGTCACTGCAACACACAAGGAAAAACTATGATCGAGGACTATATTCCTAGATGGGGATTGCCATGTCACATCAACTCTGACCAAGGAACACATTTCACTTGGAATGTTTGTTAGGAATTATGTTGATTGATGAACATTGAATGGTAATTACATTGTCCATATCACAAAGAGTCATCAGAACAAGTTGAACGAATGAATGGAACCATCAAACGACGATTCACTAAGTATCATGAGGAAGGTGTACCATGCCCTATGGCTCTTCCTATGGTCTTACGTAATATCAGAGCAACTCCAAATGATGAAATTAAATGAAGTCCATTCGAGGTGGTAACAGGGCGTCACTGCCGGGAGCTCTCAATCTCAGAGAGACTGATATACACATTATGGCAGTCAGTTTAGTTAACTGTTGTGTGAAATTAACCCAAGCTATCCAATCTGCTTCTGAACAGGTTTCTGACGCTTGGGAAGAACCAACTGAAGGAGGACCCACTCCTTATTCCTGATGAGTGGGTCCTGATTAAGAAACCAGTTAAGGATCCACTGGGAGCTGTTATCAAGTAAAAGAAGAAGATAAAAGTAAGCGATACATACCAGCCACTGCAAGTGAGCCAAAGTGGTATCTGACAAGGGACAATAAGCGCTGTGGTTAATATACTAGTAACCTCGGTCACAATGCCTACGCTGCTGGGCTACAGTGAGCAAATCACTAACCAGGCAAAAGAGTTCGAGCAAGTAGACAATTACTGAAAATTATGAACTTTATTCCAATATAATCTGTTGTTGTTACATTTTTGCCAATTTTCACTACTCAAAATGTGCCAGTTGAGATGACTGATAATGTATACAGGCAAGTATCACATCACCAATGCTAGAACAAATATGTGCCCTCTTTATTAAACATTCTAGCAACAGTGATGTTGACATCATGCCTATGATTCATTAACGGAGAGTGACCAATACCCTCGTAGGCAGGTTTGCTAGAACTGTTGAGGAGGGTTTAAACTAAAGTGGCAGGGGGATGGGAACAGGGCTGAAGAGAGGGCTGTCGGTTTACACACAGAGGCATTGTATAGTGAAATAGTGAGACTGTCAGGAAGGAGAGGCAGATGATAGAGCAAAATTGCAGTCAGCGAGATAAGTTGCGGTGTAAAAGGGTGGCAAAATTGAATAGGGTGACGAATACAGGACTGAAGGCGTTATATTTGAATGCCATAGTATATAGAACAAAGTAGATGATCTTGTAGCACAGATAGAGATTGGCAGGTTTGATGTGTGGGCATCACTGAGTTGTGGCTGAAAGAAAATTATAAATGGAAGCTTAACATCCAAGATACACATTGTATCGAAAGAACACATAGGTAGGCTGACAGATTTGGTGTGGTTCCGTTGGTAAAAAATGAAATCAAGTCCTTAGAAAAGGGTGACAATGGATTAGAAAGTGTAGAATCCTTGTGGGTAGAGTTAAAAATCTGCAAGGGTAAAAAGACTCTGATGATACAGGCCTCCAAATAGTAGCCAGGATGTAGGCAACAAATTACAAGGGGTGATTGATAAGTTTGTGGCCTAAGGTAGAAGGAGTCAATTTTAGAAAACCTAGCACATCTATTTTTCGACATAGTCCCCTCCTACATTGTCCGGCAGTTGTAGAGCATACAGATCTTGGACCTGCGGAATAAGTTCGTAGCCTAAGGTAGAAGGAAATAAGTTATACAGCTCTCGTTACATGCACATGCAGTTCAACTCTTTGAGTGATCATGCAGAAAGTTTGAAGTTAATAACTCATCTCCTTCTACCTTAGGCCACGAACTTATCAATCACTCCTGATGTGGACACTTTCTGGAGGTCCAAGATCCATATGCTCCATGACCGCTGGACTAAGTGTGTAAATGAAGGAGGGGACTATGTTGAAAAATAAATGTGCTAGGCTTTCTAAAATTGACTCCTTCTACGTTAGGCCACAAACTTATCACCCCTCATACAATGGAAGATAGAAAAGGCTTGTCAAAAGGGCAATATTATGATAGTCATGGACAATTTCAATATACAGGTAAACTGGGAAAATCATTTTGGTGCTGGATCTCAGAGAGAGAACTTGTACAATGCCTACAAGATGGCTTTTTAGAACAGCTTGTTGTTGAGCCTACCAGGGGAAAGGCAATTCTGGAATGATGTTATGTAACAAGCCAGATTTCATTAGGAAGCTCAAGGTAAAGGAACACTGAGGGGCCAGTAATCATAATATAATAGAATTTACCATACAATTTGAGAGAGAAAAGCTAAAGTCAGATGTATTCATATTATACTAGATAAAGGGAATTACAGAGGAGCTAGCCAAAGTTGATTGGAATTGAACACGAGCAGGGATGACAGCACAGCAGTAATGGCTGGAGTTTCAGGGAGCAATTTGGAAGGGGCAGGATAGATACATCCCGAAGAAGATGTACTCTAAAGGCAGGATGATACAACCATGGCTGACAAGGGGAGTCAAAGCCAACATAGAAGCAAAAAAGAGAGCACGTAGTAGAACACAAATTATTGGCAAGTTAGAAGATTGGAAAGCTTTTAAAAACCATCAGAATGCAACTTAAAAAGCCAAATGGGGAGGAAAAGATGAAATATGAAAGTAATATAACAATATCCAATAATATCAGAGGATATTAAAGGATTTTTCAGATACACAAAGTGTAAAAAAAAAAGCGACAGTAGGTATTGGACTACTGGAAAATTATGCTGGATAGGTAGTAATGAGGGACAAGGAGATTGCGAACAAACTGAATAATTATTTTGCATCAGTCTTCACTGTGGAAGACACTAGCAGTATACCAGAAATTTGAGAGTGTCAGGGGAAAGAGCTGATATAATGCTGCTATTACTGTGGAGAAAGTGCTTGGGAAACTGAAAGGTCTTAAGGTAGGTAAGTCCGCTAGACCAGATGGGCCACAACCCCGGGTTCTGTAAAAGGCAGCTGAAGAAATTGTGTTGGAATTAATAGACTGATAAATAGATACTTTCTTGATCCCAAAAGCAACTGCAGTCACTGCAGCATTACAAGTGCACAGATATACAAATATAGAAATATTAGAAGAGAAATAAAACATTTTTAAAAATAAGCTGCCTTAAACAGGCCAACAGGAGTGGATCATCACTTCCTCAGCTGTAGGTTGACTCATTATAGAGCCCAATGACTGAGGGTAAGAATTTTTCAGGATTTTCTGGAGGGTCCTTTGTTCTACCACAGCCTCCAGGGTGTCCAGTTTGACCCCTATAACAGAGCCAGTCTTTCTAATCAGTTTATTGAGCCTATTGGCATCACCTGTGTTGATGCCAATGCCCCAGTACACCACCATATTGCACTGGTGACAACAGAATGATAGAACATGCAAAGGAGAGGCCTGTATAGTCCAAAGGACCTCAGTCTCCTCAGGAGGTAGAAATGACTCTGGCCCTTCTTGTATACAGCCTCAATGTTGATGCTCCATTCAAGTCTGTCATCCATGGGTACCCCCAGGTACTTGTAGGTCCTCACCACATCCATCAATAGTTACAAGGAACAGTGCAGGCTTAGTCTTCCTAAAGTCCATCACCATCTCCATTGTCTTACTTTAAGCCGCAGATGATTCAGCTTGCATCATTTGACAAAGTAATGATCTTTCAAGAATCAATAGATTCTGGCATGGTTCCAGAAGACAGGAAAATTGCAAATGTCACTTTATTCTTCAAGAAGGGAGGAAGGCAGAAGAAAGGAAATTATAGGCCAGTTAGACTGACCTCAGTGGTTGGAAAGATGTTGGAGTCGACAGTTACGAATGTGGTTTCAAGGTAGTTGGAGCCACATGGTAAAATAGGCAATAGTCAGTCTGCTTTCCTTAAGGGGAAATCTTGCCTGACAAAACTGTTGGAATTCTTTGAGGAAATAACAAACAGGACAGAGAAAGGAGAATTGTTGGATGTTGTGTACTTGGATTTTCAGGCCTTTGATAAGGTACCCCACATGAAGCTGTTTAACAAGATAAAAGCACATGATATTCCAGCAAAGATACCAACAATGATAGAGTTTTAGTTGATTGGCAGGAGGCAAAGAAAGGGAATAAAGGGGGCCTTTTCTGATTGGCTGCCATTGACAACTGGTGATCAATAGGGGTCGGTGCTGTAACTGCTTCCTTTTATGCTGTATGTCAATGAATTCCATGTCAGAACTGATGGCCCTGTAGCCAAATCTTCTGACGATACAAAGATAGGTGGAGGAATGGGTAGTGTTGAAGAAGCAGGGAGGCTGCAGAAAGACTTAAGACAGATTAGGAGAATGGGCAACAAAGTGGCAAATGAAATACATTGTTGGGAAGTATATGGTCATGCACATTGGTAAAAAGGAATAAAAGCTTAAGACTACTTTCTAAACAGGGAGAAAATGCAAAAATCCAAGGTGCAAAGTGACTCGGGAGTCGTCACGCATGATCCTTTATAAAACACTAGTCAGGCTGCATTTGGAGTATTGTCAACAGTTTTAGGCCTCATATCTCAAAGAGGATGTCATTGGAGAGTCCAGAGGAGGTTCATGAAGATAATTTCAGGAATGAAGGGGTTAACATATGAGGACCGTTTGGCAGCTTTGAGCCTCTATTTACTGGAATTTAGAAGACTGTGTGGGGATCTCATTGAAACCTACCAAATGTTGAAAGGACTCAATAGGGTGGATATGGAGAGGATGATTCTGATGGTGGAGGTGTCTAGAACTAGAGAGCACAGCCTCAAAACTGAGTGGCAACCTTTTAGAACAGAGGTAAGGAGGAATTTTTTTTGGCTGGAGAATGGTGAATCTGTGGAATGCTCTGCACAGACTGTGGTGGAGGCCAAGTCTGTGGGTATACTTAAGGCGGAAGGTGATCATTTCCTGAACAGTCAGGGGCATCAAAGGATATGGCGAGAAGGCAGGAGAATGGATTGAGTGGGATCTGGGATCAGCCATGATGGAATGGCAGAGTGAACTCAATGGGCTGAATGACTTAATTTTGCTCGTGTCTTATGGTCTCAACATGTGATTTAGAAATAAATGAGAGATCACTGGATCCAATTGTTTAATTGTCATTTTCTTTGCAGATTAACAATTAATTATCTACTGCATTTTAACTAGTTCTTATATTTATATAACAGTTTAATATGCCTCAAGTGGCTACACAAAATATCATTCTGGAAAGCTCTGGAAGTTTCTTTGTTCTGCAGTATTTGAATAAGTGCTTTCTCATTAATCGACTATTATCGACAAATTTGAATCTTTATGGGTATAAAATAGCTAAACATCACCATCTTAAATACTAGCATTGTGGCCTTTTTGCCTTTAAGCCTTCTGCTTCTAGCTTCTGCTCCTGTTTCCTTTGTTCTACCAACGCTTAACAAAATTATCATGAAGCAACAAGTTTTGTGCCTCTTCCTGGCTTCTGAAAGAACCTTGGATTAAAACACCAGAATCCAACAAGGTCAACGACTTTTTTTTAATCAAAACCAGAAAACTGAGAGATTGAAGAAGTGCTAACATACAGGAAATTTTAAAAAAGGATAAAAAAAAGTACTGTAAATAAAGGCTTACAATAGAATACAATGCAGGAAAGATGAAATAATAAAAAGGATGATGGTGTAGAAAAAAAGTACCAGGAGTAACAGAACAAATAGTCCACAATGACTGTGGTGTTTACTTAAAAGCAGGAAGATTGTCACTGAACTTCATTACTAAAAAGTTCAATATTGATTCTGTACAATGCCCATTCAAAATCAAGTGTTATCTAATGACAAGCTTTACTGTTAACAATGTACTGCCCAAGGACACAGAAGTCAGAAAGTGAGGGTGGAGCTGAGAATTCAATGTGGCAAGTGCTCAAAAGCTTGAGATCATACTTGCAGATTGCAGTCAGCATATCCAGTGTGGAATTTTCAAATTATTAACAAATTTGCCTTGTAAAATACAACTACAGAGCTGAACTCCCAGAAGGTGTAAAACCCACGATGTCAAAGCTGATAAGCATTTGCCCATACCTGACAATAAAGACTCAATGCAACAGGCTGATTCTGTAGAGTCATAAAAAAATCTCCTCTGTTCATCTCACTTTTTAGATGCATCACAACAGTGTACACTGAAATGAAAACACATCAGAGAAGTAACAATATTACACGATTAACGTTTTATAAATGTAACAGTCCTTAAAATATTCACTTTAGTTAAGGAAGCTATTTGCTCTAACTTTAGCCGTTCTCTATCTGCCCAAAGGGGGGGGGGAGAGAGAGAGAGAGAAATTACATAATTCAATTTTCATAACTATTATGAAGTAATCAAAACCATTGTACATACAGTAAGTCTGAATCTCATTGCATCTACTAATGGGATCAGAAACTATATCAAACCTAATGTTGACAATTTCGTATTTACTCTTTACAGAGCTTTGCAGTACGCTTGCTAAACTTACCAGGTAATAAACAGTAACAATCACTACGGGGAGAAAATTCAAGGTTAAACAAGCATACAGGCAACTAGTCGTTTGGACCCTAATCAAGCCACTTTTTACCAATAAAACTATTAGACATGAACAAAAAAAAACAACTCTCAAAAAAAAATCAGTGGCTCTTTGTGTAAAGGTGCCATGCTGTTGGAGACCTATGAGGTGATTAGCTATTTGACCCCAGGATCAAAGGTAACTTTTGAGAAGTGTTCACATAAAAGTTGAGAATGAAACAGACTTTACCTTCAACAGATAGCAACCAAACAGGAACTATTATAAAACAGAGTGGCAAACTGTAGTTACCACTGCATGATAACTACTACCCCACCATCCCCATACATACTTCATCCAGTCACGTTCTTTCTTTTCAAATCTTTTTATTGTCATATTATACAGGAAAAATAACGAGTACATTGAAGTAACAACACTTACAATGTCTCAAAAAAGACATTATCTTAAAGATTGAAAAAAAATTTTGTGATAACGAAAAAAACCTACTAAGCAGAAAAGTGAAAAAAAAAGAACCCATTAGGTGTACAACCCCAGAGTCATGCGTCATACAAAAAGCTTCTAAAAATAAACATCAAACCGCCAGCAAGAAAAGAAAATATACTAAAAAATTTACAATTAGATCGTGGAAAAATTATATCAATTAACTCAAATGATAATAACGAGCAAATGAGCCCCATCTTTTCTCAAAATCAAATAAAGGTTCAAAGGTTCGACTTCTAATTTTATCCAAACTAAGACATAGCATCACTTGAGAGAACCATTGTGACAAAGTGGGAGCTGATATATTCTTCCACTTCAACAAAATGGCCCTCCTAGCTATCAATGTAACAAATGCAATAACATGTTGGTCAGACACAGAAATACCATGAATATTTTGAGGAATTATTCCAAAAAGCAGTTAATTTATTAGGTCGTAAATTAATTTTAAGTGCTTTAGAAATTGTTGAAAAAACCGACTTCCATTACTGTTCCAATATAGAACAAGACCAAAACATATGTGTCAGTATAGCTATTTCAGTTTTACATCTATCACAATGACTATCAACATTAGAAAAGATTTTTGAAAGTCTCTCCTTCATCAAATGATAACCATGTACAATCTTAAATTGAATCAATGAATAGCTAGCACAAATTGAAGAAGAGTTAACCAACTTCAAAATCCACATCCAATCCTCCGTCATAAAAGTCAAATTAAGTTCCTTTTCCCAATCCTGTTTAATCTTAGATAAAGGACGCTTATCCCATTGTAATAATAAATTATAAATTCTTCCAATAGAACCCTTAATCCAAGGATTCATACTCATAATAGTACCCAACAGGTCAGCCTCCAATATGTAAGGAAAATTACTTAAATATTTTTGTAAAAAATGTCTAACTTGAAGGTATTGCAGGAAGTGTGAGTATGAAAGAGAATAATTATCAATTAATTGTTCAAAAGACATCAATCTATCTTCTTTAAATAAATCCAAAAAAGAATTAATACCTTTATTTTTCCAAAGTAAGAAAATTGGATCACTCAAAGAAGGCTTAAAAAAGTAATTTCGGTAAATTAAACTACAAAGTTTAATTTTTTTAAGATTAAAAAATTGCAGAACTGGAGCCAAATTTGTAAAGAATACTTAATCACAGGATATAGGTTTAAATTAACAACTTTAACTAATTGCATAGGTAAAGGAGCTCCCAATAACGAGGTTAAGTAAAACTGTTTTACAACTTTCAGTTCCAGGTCTACCCAAATTCGCCGATCACTCTTATCAACCCAGTATAACCAAAAAGACATATATCGCACATTAACAGCCCAATAGTACATTCTTAGATTAGGCAAAGCAAGACCTCCATCCTTTTTCAATTTTTGTAAGTGACATTTACTAATTCTTGGTCTTTTATTATTCTAAATAAAAGATAAAATAATAGAATCAATCCGATCAAAAAGCTTCCTAGTCAAAAAAACAGGAATATTCTGATAGAAATATAAAAATTTCGGTAAAATCATCATTTTAACTATATGAATACGACCAACAAGTGAAAATGTAAGTGGACTCCATCTATTATATAAATACTTCATAGAGTCTACTAAGGGAACAAAATTGACTTCATAAAGATCCTTATATTTTTTAGTAATTATAATACCTAGATATCTAAAAGAGTCTGTAACTTTAAAAGGAGAATTATCATATATAGAGACAGAATTGTTTAAAGGAAACAATTCACTTTTACCAGAATTTATTTTATATCTTGAAAAACCTCCAAATTCATTAAATAATTTTAGCAAGGCAGGAATGGATTCGTCAGGGTTAGATATATAAACCAATAAATCATCAGCGTAAAGAGAGATCTTATGCATGGTCTCATTCACAAAAATCCAATGGATATTTTCAGCCTCACGAAGAGCAATAGCAAAGGGTTCTAACATTAAATTAAACAACAAAGGACTTAATGGACAGCCTTGCCTTGTCCCCTGTGAAAGCTGAAAAAAAAGGAGACCTACAATTGTTGGTGACAACAGTAGCAATAGGGGCTTTATATATCATTTTAATCCAATTATTAAAATTAGCAGCAAAGCCAAATTTCTCTAAAACATTGAATAAATATTTCCATTCGACTCAATCGAACGCTTTTTCAGTAAACACATTGTGGAGTTTTAAAAGATGACGAATATATAATGTTAAATAGTCTCTGAACACTTGAAAAAGAATAGCGACCCTTTATAAAGCCTGTTTGATCTTTAAAAATAATTTTACCCAAAATATTCTCCAACCGATTGGCCATTATCTTTGACAAAATCTTAGTGTCGACATTCGGTAATGAAATAGGTCTATATGAAGCACAGTCAGTAGGATCTTTATCTTTTTTAAGAAATAAAGAAATAGAAACCTCATAAAAAGTAGAGGGTAAGTCACCTTTCACAAAAGAATCCTTAAACATTTCCAACATATACGGAGAAAGCAACTTTCCAAATTTTTTATAAAATTCTACAGGATAGCCATCAAGTCCCGGGGATTTACCAGATTGCATTGAAAAAATAGCTTTATGAATTTCGGTTTCAGTGATTTGAGCATCGAGCCGAGATTTTAGGAAAAACAATCTTTCGTAAAAAAGCATTCATTTCAGAGGAATCTAACGGACATTGAGATTTATAAAGCTCAGCATAAAAATCTTGAAAAATCTTATTAATTTCTTCATATTCCTGAGCTAAGGTACTATCTTTCCTACGAATTTTCATGATTTGCCTTTTGGCTGCAGCCATTTTTAATTGAGATGCAAGCAGTTTCTTATTTTTATCTCCAAACATATAAAATTGGCTCTTTAACTTAAGCAAATATCCTTCAATCCTATTGTGATTGAAGTTTCACCCTTTGTTTAAATAAAATCAGCATTGGGGGAAATTGCATAAATATTATCTAAATCTTTAATTCGTTTTGAAATTCTATCTAATTCTGCTTTAGTTTGTTTTTTAAGTTTAGCTGAATAAGAAATAATCTGACCACGTAAAAATGCATTAAATGTATCTCATATAACTATCCCATCAAACCATGATGCTCCTTCCACCAAGCTTCACAGTTGGGATGAGGTTTTGGTGTTGGTGTGCAGTGCCTTTTTTCCGCCAAACATAGCAATATGCATTTCTGCCAAAAAAGTTCAACTTTTGTCTTATCTGTCCCCAGAACATTGTCTCAGAAGTGTCTAGAACATCCAGCTGGTCTTTTGCAAACTTAAGACATGCAGCAATGTTTTTTTTTTGGAGAGCAGTGGTTTCCTCTGTGGTGTCCTTCCATGAACACCATTCTTGTTCAGTGTTTTTCTTATAGTGGACACATGAACAGAGACTTTAACAAGTTCTAGAGGTTTCTGCAGGTCTTTTGCTGTTACCCTTGGGTTCTTTTTCACCTTCTTCAGTATTGCATGTTGGCTCTTAGTGTGATCTTTGCAGGATGCCCACTCCTAGGGAAAGTAGCAACAACTACTGAGTTTCCTCCATTTGCAGACAACTTCTATTACTGTGGATTGATGAACACTCTGGTCTTTAGAAATACTTTTGTAGCCTTTTCCAACTTCATGCGTGTCTACAATTCTTCTTCTAAGGTCCTCTGAAAGTTGTTTTGATCAAGGCATGGTGCACACAAATGGATTTTTCTTGAGAAGAGCAGGCTCTGTCAGTAATCTGATTTTGTGTGTCTTTTTTATAGGGCAGGGCACCTCTACAACCCACAACTCCAATCTCATCTCATTGATTGGAACACCTGACTCCAAATAGCTTTTGTAGGAGGCATTTACCCCAGAGGTTCACATACTTTTTCCAACAAACACATGTAGTATTGGATCATTTTTCTCAATAAATAAATGAACAAGTATAATGTTTTTTGTGTCATTCATTTAATTGGATTCTCTTTATCTAGTTTTAAGACTTACATGAAGATCTAACCACATTTTGGGTCATATTTATGCAGAAATAGAGAATATTCTACAGGATTCACAAACTTCCTAGTGCCACTAAATGCTGGAACTTGCAGTAACAGCACTGCTGCATTTATTCAAAACCACTAATATTATACGAACAAGACTGCTTCTGTTAGAAGGTCACTCTTACATTCATCAGTCAAGTATTCCCCCTCTCCCTCAAAGACTTGACTAGTGTGATTTTCATTGCTATGCTGAGCACTCACAATTACAATGACATTGTGGACTTCATTCAAGAAACAGGTACATTAAAAATGGGATGAATCCCAAGAAATGGTGATGTATGAATTACAGATCCATTTTTAAAAAGTCAGAAGCCTTTTGTAGAAATCATAACATAAATGATTTCAGTTAAGTCGATAGCCAAGAGAAATCATACCATAGCAAATACTTTTATCATCTCCCACATTTAAGGGACTTGACACCTGTTACTCTTACAAATCTCAATGACCTCTGTTAAATCATCACAATCATTTCCCATCACTCCAATCCTAAACAGACTAGTGTGCATGCTACGTGCACACTGAAAACCATGCTAATCTTTAAGGACGAATTACAACCTATAGGATAGCAAGAAATACTTGCACTGTAGAAAAGCAATCAACAAAAAAAAATGTTGACTCCTTTCAGTGCAATCTGACAGAGAGAACATTCTACATGCACTTCAACACGTACAAGATAAAAGGCAGAAGTCTGCCCTCATGCTGAAGCCACAGCAGACCTGAAGCATAGTGGTGACTTACCAAAGAGAGGGCACAGACTTATCTTGAACCTGGTCCTCAGCAGCAGGCCAGGGAAGTTTGGCATCAGAAGAAATATCCCATTTACAAGAACGGAGTTGCCAAAACCATGGATAAGGATACTGAAAACTGATTTTCTTTTGTACATGCAATGCTATTAATTTTTAGTATTTTAATGTACTTTTGATTAAACTGAACTGCATTTAAAAACAATAATTATTAAATCCATTTTTGTAGTGTTATCGTGTCTCTGATTATCAAGAGACATTCCACTACAGTTTAAAATCCTGATAGCCAGGTACCCACTCTGCACGATTGGATGCCTGTAAGATACAGGAGGCACAACTGGAGTGTGGGGAATGCAAGAAGGATGTGTCAGCCTGATAAGCGTCCTCTGCATATGGGCAGGTGGGTACGAGACGCAAGATAAACTGGCACGATAATACCCACAATTTTCTTCCATAGAATAGAGATTTTATCAAGACTGGAAGCTATGTAATTGCTTCACTTATCTTTTAAGATCAATTTAAGGAATTGCCAGGTATGATAAAACTGAAATATGACAAAATTCAACCAGCTTGGAGGCTGCTGGTTTCACTTGCATGTTATTACATTTACCTAAATCAGTGTCTCCACTTTCTATTGCTTTAAGTAGCGCCAGCTGACTTCTTTTCATCTTCAACAGCAAGGGTACTTGCTCACCAGATCTTGGCTCATACTCTAGAAGCTAGAACAAAACACAATATAGCAGCTTTCTTCAGAGAGATTCGATGTGCATCTCATGCCAAGTAACTAAATTGTACTTCTAAAAAAGTAATTTACGTTATTTAGTATTTACTGTTGATGTGCTAAGGCTAATGAGGTTCTATTCTAGTCACGAATTCCACAGTATATTAGACAAGAGAAAATGCAGATATGATATGAAACATCAAATAGCATGTTTACCTGGAATTTACCATTAGTTTCTGCAAAAACACCTCTCTGATTCACCTTGAAAATTAACTAAATATTATGATTTATCTACACTTGAATGGAAGACATGATCTAAACTCACCATAGAAATGATTCTTTATTTCATTGTGCGTGACATTCTGGTTCCCCCTCTCATCCCTTCTCTTCTCCTCACCTCCCTCTGGTTCCCCTCCTGCTTTCTTTTCATCCATGGTTCATTGTCCCCTTTTTCTTCAGCTCTTTACTTCCTCTAGTTATCATCTCTCAGTTTCTTTCTTCATTCCCTCCCACCTGGTCTCATCTATCACCTGCAACTTGTACCTCTTCCCCTCCCCTTCATCTTCTTATTCTGACTTCTGCCGCCTTCCTTTCCAATCCTAATGAAAGACCTCAGCCTGAAATATCAACTACTTACTCTCCTCCAAAGATGCTACCTGACTTGCTCAGTTATGGGTAGCATTACAGCAGATGTATCAGCTGCTACCTTGATTTAACTTCTGATTAACCTTTGCTTGTTTTAAATTACCCATTTCAAAAGTTTAATTTCTGTCTTGAAACCGTATTGACAATCAGGTTATACTTCCCTTCTTTAGCAGGTTTTCAGATGCAATTCTATCACTGCTCATCTTTAAAGTTTTCCCTCCTTTTCAATGAATGGGAGACTGCGATCATTAGACTAATTTAGGTCAGCGATGCCTCTTGTTTCACATCGTACTAGCTAAAGTCTGAACTGATCTGTCAGTCTCTTCAGGACCTAGACAACCTCTCTACACTCTTGCTATTGAGCACCAATTCCCAATCATAAAACACAACTCAGCAGGCTTGCATCTCTCTCATTTTGATTTGTGTACAAGAAATTTGGCTTTTGTACCATAAGACCATAAGATACAAGATATAGGAGCAGAATTAGGCCATTTGCCCAATGAGCCTGGTCAGCCATTTCATCATGGCTGACCCAATTTTCCTCTCAGCAGCAATATCCTACCTTCTCCTTGTGTCCCTTCATGACCATTCAAGAAACTACTAGCCTCTGCCTTAAATATATATAAAGACTTGGCCTCCAGAATTGCTTGTGGCAAAGAATTCCACAGATTCACCACTCTCTGGCTGAAGAAATTCCTCCTCATCTCCATTCTAACAGGACATCCCTCTATTCTGAGGCTGTCTTCTGGTCCTAGACTCTTCCACCAAAGGAAACTTCCTCTCCATTTCCAAGGCCTTTCACCATTCGATAGGTTTCAATGAGGTCACCCCTCACTCTTCTGCATTCCAGCAAATACAGGTCTAAAGCCAAGAAGCGCTCTTCATATGACAAGCCATTCAATCCTGGAAACATTTCTGTGATACTCCTTTGAACCCTCTCCAGTTTCAGCATATCCTATCTAAGATAAGGGGCCCAAAACTGCTCACAATGCTCCCAGTGAGGCCTCACCAGTGCTTTATGAAGTTTCAACATTACATCCTTGCTTTTATATTCTAGTCCTCTTGAAATGAATGTTAACATTGCATTTGCCTTCCATACCACAGACTCAATCTGCAAATGAACCTTTAGGGAATCTTGTACAAGGACTCCCAAGTCCCTTTCCGCCTCAGTTTTTTTTTTGTATTTTCTTTCTATTTATAGTCAACCCTTTCATTTCTTCTATCAAGGTACACAACAGTACACTTCCCGACAATGTATTCCATCTGCCATTTCTTTTGCCCATTCTCCTAATCTGTCTAAGTCCTTCCTCAAAAACCACCTGCCCCTCCACCTATCTTCCTATCATCTGTAAACTTTGCAACAAAGCCATCAATTCCATCATCCAAATCATTGACATATAACATAAAAAGAATTAGTCCCAACACAGACCCATGTGGAACACACTAGTCACTGGCAGTCAACCAGAAAAGGTTCCCTTTATCCTCGCTCTTTGAAATGACAAATGGTCCTCTGAAATGACAACACCGAGGAATTTAAAGTTGCAGACCATCTCCACCTCTGATCCTCCGATGACGACTGGCTCATGGACCTCCAGTTTCCTCCTCCTGAAGTCAGTAATCAACTCCTTGGTCTTTCTGCTAATCAGCCACTGCTTTATCCATGCTAGAATCATTCCTGTAATACTAGGGGTTCATAGCTGGTTAAACAATCTGATCTATGGCACTTTGTCAAAGGCCTTCTGTAAATCCAAGTACAAAACATCAACCAATTCTCCTTTGTCTATCCTGCTTGTTATTTCTTCAAAGAATTCCAACAGATTTGTAAGGCAAGATTTTCCCTTGAGGAAACAACGCTGACTGTGGCCTATTTTGCCATGTGTCTCCAAGTACCCCGAGACCTCATCTTTAATAATTAACTCCAACATCTAACTAATCACTGAGGTTGGACTAACTGGCCTAAAGTTTCTTTTCTTCTGCTTCTCTCCCTTCTTGAAGAGTGGAATGACATTCGTAATTTTCTAGTCTTCTGGAACCATTCCCAAATCTAGTGATTCTTGAAATATCAGTACTAATGTCTCCACGATCTCTTCAGCCACTTCTTTCAGAACCCTGGGATGTACACCATCTGGACCAGGTGAGTTATCTACCTTCAGACTTTTCTGTTTCCCAAGAAACTGCTCTCCAGTAACTTCACACACTTCATGACCCCAGACACTTGCAACTTCCACCATACTGCTAGTGTCTTCCACTAGGAAGATGGATGCAAAATACTTATTAAGTTTAATATGAAAGAGGGTCAAAGTACTTTCTGTGCCAACTTGACTACAAATTATATTTTGAATCACAATAGGTTGATAGTTCATGAAATTACTATCTCTGATCATCACCTACAATGTATCTGAGAGGGCATTTTAAAGGTGCCAAACATATCAGATAGCATCGATGTCACTGATTATCTACTGTAGCTTCTTTTAACTCAATATCCATTTAGTAACAGCTATGTCCCTAATGAACTGGAAAATTTAACTTTAATTTTCTCTCAAAAGTGGCTGCATGTATTGTCGATCACTTCCAACCTTTTCTACTTATATTAAAGCATTTCCATTATTATTTATCTCATCTGTATCCTTTAATGCACTAATGCTTTTCAACACACTTCAGCCTTACCTTAGATTTATATCAGAAATCTACATGTTTACATTTAAAATTCAGTTTCCAATACTACAGTATTTTTTTCTTCACCATATGTTCAATAATCAGTTGAGATGTGAATAAGACTTGTATTTTGCAACATGTGATTTTTTTCCCCATCAAAATAACATTACTGTTGAGATTACTGTTTGACCAGACTTGACTAGATTCAAGCTAAAGTCAAAAAAGTAGCTGTATAGAATAAACCATGTATAGAAAAAAATTAAATAATCTAACTAGAAAACCAATCCTGAAAAACGAAATTACAAGATCAATGAATGCTGAGAAGTGACATAATTTAATATAACAGTAAGAAAGCCCCATTAGAAACATAGAAAACCTACAGCACAATACAGGCCCTTCGGCCCACAAAGCTGTGCCGAACATGTCCCTACCTTAGAAATTACTAGGGTTACCCATAGCCCTCTATTTTTCTAAGCTCCATGTACCTATCCAAAAGTCTCTTAAAAGACCCCATCGTATCCGCCTCCACCACCGGTGCCGGCAGCCCATTCCACACACTCACCACTCTCTGCATAAAAAAATCGTACCCCTGACATCTCCTCTGTACCTACTCCCCAGCACCTTAAACCTGTGCCCTCTTGTGGCAGCCATTTCGGCCATGGGATAAAGCCTCTGACTATTACTGACACTACATTTAAGAATCCTGATGTTTAGGAATATATCGACTGTATTACAATAATTTACAGAAACCTGATTTTCTTTAAAGCTTCTTTTCTCATTAGCCATCATTGGAGTAGCTTATTACTGTTTCATTATCATCAGATAATTTGTACATGTTCAATACTGATTTTTTTTAACCAAAGTTCTAAAAAAAAGCACACCATTAAACAAACAGGAAGGCTGAATTCCAGTAGATTTCTCTATTACAACACAACACAGTAAAAAAGGACAGAATTTTACTCACTTTTATTGCTAGCTCTGTTCTGCCACAATCATAAGCTTTGGCAGCAATTTCAGAATAAGAAATGCCAAGGGTGTCCCCAAGTCTGTGGTTGATTGCACGAGCAATACTATCATCAGGCTCTTCCTTCTGTTGAACCTATGGATTACAGATGTTTATCACCAGAAAGAACGTGATATCTCTATAAACAACAGGAATTCTGCAGATGCTGGAAATTCAAGCAACACACATCAAAGTTGCTGGTGAACGCAGCAGGCCAGGCAGCATCTCTAGGAAGAGGTACAGTCGATATTTCAGGCCGAGAAAAAAATGACGAAGGGTCTCGGCTTGAAACGTCGACTGTACCTCTTCCTAGAGATGCTGCCTGGCCTGCTGCGTTCACCAGCAACTTTGATGTGTGTTGCTTGATATCTCTATATGTTTTTGTGCGGTGGGGATGGGGGTGTTGGTAGAGTAACAGAACTATGGGAAAATACAGGGAGCAGAAGTTAATTTTAAAAGCTCCAGAGAGCTGGTATAAAATACTGGAGTAAATGGCCTTTTTCTGTTTTGTGATAATGAGAACCACTTAAAAGACACTTAAAAGCTCTCCCTTCAAAACCTGAAGGGCTCAGAAGGGAATCTTCCAAGTTCCGCAGCAATAACCCTGGGTTTCTCTCCCAGGAAGTTTTTATTTCTCATTTAATCTCTCTCAGGAAACTATATGCTTTAACCCAGAACAGTGTACTATGATACCACAGCTGTCTGGGGTCAGATATATAAAGCCATTTCCTTTTAATCCCATGTTGCTGGTGTAAAAAAAGGACCAATTTGTGTTCGGTTCTGGTCTATGTCAAGAACAGAAGGATATGTCCAAATCGAAGGTGTATTACAGAGCAATCAAAACTTTGGTACTCAACATAACTGCTGTCAGGTAATTTCAAACAAAATCAGTTGTACTCCTGATCACTAGTCCTCACACATAATGAGCAACATGGCCTCAGCTTTCAATGATCTAATGGTTAGACATCTAACAATGCTTACTGTCCAAGGGCAAACAAGAAAAGTGACCAGTCTCACAAAGTATTACAGAACTGCATTTAATGAAAAATCATATCACAATATTGCTACTGTCAGAACAAAGGGGACAAAGGAAAAGTAGACATTTTTCATTTAACTGAAGGATGATTACTGACTATTTAATTTGAGCAGGAAAATAAAGACAAGTCATTTACCTTATAACAAGCCCAGTGAGCCAAAATCCGACTTGCTCCTTGTAATTCTGATATTTTCATATACTCACAAATTTTTATTGCAAGGGAATACAGCTTACGTAAGATTAATCTGAGGAAATAAGAGAAAAAAAAGCAGAACTGGAATAATTCACTCATAGTTGCCCAATACAAGTTAACATCTTAAAAGTTCCGAAGTTCAAAGTAAATTTATTATCAAAGTACATATATATCACCATATACAATCCTGAGATTCACTTTCTTGCGGGCATACTCAGTAAATCCATAAAGAATAGTAACAAGAATAGAATCAATGAAAGAGCACGCCAACTGGCCGTTCAACCAGTATGTAAAAGACAACAAAACTGTGCAAACACTAACAAAGAAATAATAAAAATAATAATTAATAAATAATAAATATCGAGAACGTGAGATGAAAGTCCTTGAAAGTGGGAAAGTAGGTTATGGGATCAGCTCAGTGATGGGCAAGTGAAGTTGAGTGAAGTTATCCCCTCTGGTTCAACAGCCTGATGGTTGAGGAGCAATAACTGTTTCTGAACCTGGTGGTGAGGGTCCTGATCTTGCTTCCTGATGGCAGCAGCGAGAAGAGAGCATGACCTGGGTGGCAGGGTTCCCTGACGATAAATGCTGCTCTTCTGCAATAATGGTCCATGTAGATGTGCTCAATACTGGGGAGGGCTTTACCCGTGATTGACTGGGCTGCATCCACTACTTTTTGTAGGATTTTTCATTTAAGGGCATTGGTGTTTCCATACCAGGCTGTGATGCAACCAGTCAATATATGCTCCACCACACATCTATAGCAGTTTGTTGAAATTGTAGATGTCATGCCGAATCTTCGCAAACTCCGAAGGAAGTAGAGGTGCTGCCATGCTTTCTTCGTAATTGCACTTACAAGCTGGTTCAGGACAGGTCCTCTGAAATGACAACATCGAGGAAATTAAAGTTATGGACCTACTCCACCTCCGATCCTCCAATGGTGACTGCCTCATAGACCTCTGGTTTCCTCCTCCTGAAGTCAGTAATCAGCTCCTTGGTCTTGCTGACATTGAGCAAGAGGTTGTTGTTGTGGCACCACTCAGTCTGATTTTCAATCTCCCTCCTATATGCTGATTTGTCACCACCTTTGATTCAGCCAGTGGCAGTGGTGTAGTCAGCAAACTTGAATGTGGATTAACTAAGAAGGCAGCAACACAGACAAAATTTGAGACCAGTTGTAGTTTTAAATATTAAGAGAATCAATGGATCTGGGATAGGTGGAGAGAATAGTAAAATGCTCAAGCCAGGATCTTACTGAAGTAGCCACAAGAAGCCAGACACCTTACTCATGCTTGCTTGTTCTTGTTCATGCAGAAAATATTTGAGAATAACTATATGGCAGAATTCTGGCTAACTACATCAGTTTAGAGAAAATTCCCTATTAAACCATAAGGAAAGCTAGGTATGTTATCGAAGAGCACATTCACATATTTTAGAATTAGCTCATCAGAAGAGAACTGAGTCAAAACTAGCAGTTACTAGTTGAGTTCACTATTCCTCATTTGAACTTGAAAATTATTCCAAAAACGAAAGGCTCTATTTACCTGTCAATTAGGACTTCAATAGTTAGCTGCTTATATCTGTAATATGAGTCAAAGATCAATTTGAATGCAATCAAGATGCAAAAAGGTTTATTTGCTTTAAGACAATAAAAGCCCAACTACAAGGGACTCTAAACAAATACTATATTTCAATCACGTGAGAAACCCAGCTGAGATACCAGAGAATTAAGTGTTAGGATATGCAATTTTTTTTATAAGAAAGTCACAAATTCAGGGAGATAAATCATGAATAAAGTACTGTAATGTTGAACAGCAGTAAGCTATCACTCAATAAACACAACAAATGCCAGCAATATTAGCTTGCATCAGTATGTCCATTATATTGTTGTCATAGGAACAGTTATCAAAATTTCATTGACCTTTGAAGAAAAAGCTACTTCACGAGCAGTCTGTTCTCAATGGGAATGAATCAGGAAACAATATAGCTACAAAGGCTGTTGGCTCGCTATCAAGTGTTGATTTTTTTTTTGCATTTTTCAATACATTTTGAAATTCCAAATGAATAAAATTAAAACCAATATGAATAATAATCAGTAAAGTTGAAAAGCATTTTGATTTCTATCTCAAGAAATTAATTTTGTTTTTTTTTAATTTTATTTTTATTTGGATAAGGAATTCACAAATATCATGTACTTTTTTCACACATATAACCTTTTCCATTTTTTTATATGTATAAAACTACAATTATTTATGCATTCTTAAGTACACATTGAGATGGTATAAAAGGAAAATAAACATTTAAATAGATAATTATGTACTGTGGTAAATCTAACCTATTAGGCTAAGTAATGGAATTAGTTGTTAAGAAAAATGGTAATAATAGTTTCCATATAACCCTTCTGGACCATTTCCACTGGTCCAAAATGTTGTATATAAGCCTATGTATCAACCATTGTAGGTGTTTATATCCTAATTTGTTCATGCTTGCTCCTGCCCGCAGACATAATTATCCAATCCCTATGTACTTATTTACTTAATTTTTTCATTTTTTTATCCCTTTCCCAAATCTTTCCCTTTACTTGTGTTAATTCTCTATTTTCCAAAAGAAAACAAAAAAAAAACAAACATTTAGACTAGGGGTGCTTACGTTAGCAATATTACTGTGTTGAGAAGAGCAGTATAAATCATTAGGAGAGTCATCTAAAGTCTGTTCGCATTGGGGTTACATATTCAATCCATTTATTCCAGATTTGATAAAATTTTTCTTTTTGAGTTCTCAGGGAGTAAGTCAACTTTTCCATTTTAAATATTTCCAAGATAATTTCGTACCAATCTTCTAATGTAGGTGGTATTGGATTTAGCCATTTTCTAGTGATTGATTTCTTACTTGCTGCTAAGAGGGCCTGCAGCAACTTTATATCTTCCTTCTGTTCAAGAAACAATACATGCCCCAAATAGAGCGTCTCAAAGTTCAGAGGTATCTGGGACCTAAGTACCTTAACTAATGTTCTATGAATACCTTCCCAAAATAGACTAATTTAGGGCAATCCCAAAAAATATGAAAATGATTTGCCTCCTTGGAGCCACACCTTCTCCAACACATCACATTTGTATCTTTATATTTTTCCTGATATGGGGTCTTGAAGTATCTTATAATGTTTTTCCAACAACGTTCTCTCCAAGTCAAAGGATTAGTTGAGGACCATTGAAAGCTGCAGATTTTCTCCCAAGCCTCCTCTGAAAGTACCAACCCCGCTTCTTTCTCCACTTCTCTTTAATATACAGTGTATTTACATTTTTAGCATGGAAGAGTGCATTATATAATCGAGAAACTGATTTACTAGGTATTGAACTGCAAGCCGAATTCAGAATCTTGAAAAATTCTAATTCTACTGTTGATAGGTCTGTATATCTACAACTCTGGTTAACATAGTTTCTTACTTGGAAGGTACCTAAAAAAGTCATTATGTTCTAGGCCATGTTTGTCCTGTAGGATTTGGAAACTTTGTAATACTCTTTTATCTATAAATGAGAGGTAGGTCGTAAGACCTTTCTTTATCCATAGCTCAAATCTTTTATCTCCTCTGTTGGGAAGGAATTCGGTATCATATGCACACCATCTAAAGAGTTTTAACATGTTATTAATTCCACATGAATTAACCACCTTCTGCCATACTTTTAATGTAAGATTTATCCAAGCGTTTTTGAATTTTTCCAACTGGGCCATCAATCCTTTGTCAGCTATTGAGGCCTGAAGAGGAAAACTGTCAACTAATCCAAATTCTATTTCCTTCCATCTAGTCTTATATTCCCTATTACACCAATATAACAGAGGGGTTATCTGTGAGGCATAAAAATAATTTCTCAGGCAAGGAAGAACCATACCTCCTCCTTCCTTCCCTAACTGTAAGGTGTTATATCGAATTCTAGGTTTCTTTCCTTGCCAAATGAAGCAGGAAATCCATTTGTCCCATTCCCTGAATTGATTATCATCCACCTCCACCAGTAAAGTACGGAAAAGATACAATAACCGAGGAAGAATATTCATTTTTATAGTATTTATCCTTGAATTTAAACTTAAAAAGGGGATAAGATTCCATCTATGCATATCTGCTTTTATCTCTGAGATTAATGGCCCATAATTTACCTGTGACAGTGTTGAAAGATCCTTCGGCAGGGTTATTCCTAAATATTTTAATGATTTAGCTTCCCACTTAAGATCATATGTATCCTGCAATTTTTTGGATGGTGTATAATTTAGGGACATAACCTGCGTTTTCTTTACATTTATTTTATAACCTGATATTTTCCCAAAGTCATCCAACAGTGTAAACAATCCTATAAATGATTTTTCTGGTTCACTCAGATAGACCAAAACATCATCTGCGAATAACGCCACTTTCTGTTCAATCCCTGCCACCTTGATACCTTTTACGATTTCGCTCTGTCTTATTAGTTGGGCAAGCGGTTCAGCATATAGCGCAAAAAGGAGAGGAGAAATTGGGCATCCCTGTCTAGTGCCTCTCTCTAAGATGAAGGAGTCAGAGAGGCCCCCATTTATCTTAATTCAGGCTGTAGGGCTGTCATATAGAGTCTGAATTACTTTAATAAACTTTTCTTGAAAGCTGAATCTTCCTAACACTCTGTATAGGAATGCCCAACTAACCGAATCAAAAGCTTTCTCAGCGTCCAATCCTACTACCATTGTCTCTGTCTCGTTCTTATTAACCTGTTCTAATATGTGCAGAGTTCTCCTTATGTTGTCCTGTGTTTGTCTTTGTTGAATAAATCCAGTCTGGTCTAAGTGGATTAGGCCAGGTAAAAGCTTTTCCAATCTGCGCGCTAATATAGATGTAAATAGTTTGTAATCTAAATTAAGAACACTAATTGGCTGATAATTGCCACATTCTAATTTATCTTTACCCTCTTTAGGAATAACTGAAATAATCGCTTCTCTCCAGGAAGATGGAGTTTCTCCTCTCCAGGAAGATGGAGTTTCTCCTCTCTGCAAGATCCAATTAAAGGTGTTAAGTAGTAATGGGGCTAACTGTGTCTTCAGGGACTTGTACCACTCTGAGGTAAACCCATCAGAACCCAGGGACTTTCCAGCCTTTAACCTAGAGATGGCCACGTTCAGTTCTTTGACAGTTACTGGTTCTAATAAACTTTCATTTTGTAAATCTGTAAGTTTAGGTAGATCTAAAAAATTCAATACACTGTCTATATAGGGCTCATTGGGGGCCCGGGGTTGGGAGTACAGCTCTCAATAATATGTTTCAAAACTCTCTTGAATTTTCCCTATTGTACTCTCCACAAGCTTTGTCTTTGGATTCTTTATTTTATGAATTGTATTGTCTGCTTGTTGTTTTCGTAATTTATATGCTAATAATCTAGCTGATTTACCTCCTACTTCATAATTCTTTTGTCTCAGGTAAAGAAAATTTCTTTGAGTTTCCAACGTATACATATCATCAATTTCACTTTGCAATTTCCTAATTTCCTGTTTTCGATTTGAATTACTTTTGTTGCTATCTACAACTTAAGTTGTTTTAATTTTCCTTGAAGGTCTGCTAATTTTTGTGCATTGATTTTTTTCATGTGAGTGGTAATGGAAATAATTTTCCCTCTCAGTACAGCTTTCAATGTATCCCATAAGATCACTGGTGATGTTTCTCCCATGTCATTAAGGTCTAGATATTCTTTGATTTCTCCCCTTAATCTCTCCATTACTTTCGGGTTATTGAGTATATGTGAGTTTAGCCTCCATAGTGTTTTCCTCATTTTCCTTTCCAGGATTAGAGACATAGAGACTGGGCTATGATCCGACAGATCAATTGTTGCAATATTACAGTTTTTTATCTGTATTAAAGATAAAGAAATAGTCTATCCTTGAATAGGCTGAATGAGGGAAAGAGTAATATGTATAATCTTTACTAGTAGGGTGTAATTCCCTCCAGACATCTATAATTCCCAACTCCTCCATCAATGAATTCACTTTCCGAGTCAGAGGTTTATTCTGAGTAACTATTCTTGAAGAATCTAATATAGGATTTAATCTAATATTAAAATCCCCTCCACAAATTATATACCCCTTGAGAACTGACCATTAGGTCAAAAATGTGTCTATAAAATGACCATTCACAACCTGGAGGAGCATAAACATTCAGCAATGTTATTTCTGTACCTTCTATTCTTCCTGTGATTTTTACGAACCGTCCTTCTTTGTCTCTAGTCTCTGAAATATGTTCATAATTAAGAGTACTTGATATTAAAGTAGCTACCCCTCTTTTGTGACTCAATTTATATGATGAATAAAATACACGCTTAAAGCCCATTCTTTTTAATTTTCCATGTTCAGATTGGCTCATATGTGTTTCCTGGAGGAAAGCTATTTGTGCCCTCTCTTTTTTCAATTTAGACATAATCTTATTTCTTTTAATTGGATTCAAAACCCCATTAACATTATAGGAAATTATTTTTACCAATTCAGTTTGCATTTTTCTCTAGTAGAAAAAAAAACACTCTCCTTTTCTAACCAAATAGTAAGCAATCCCTTCTCAACAGTAAACCAAGACATATAATCACACCCTAGACATTTTTGAACGTGCAACATTTGAAAATTTTTCCCGACTTCCCACAGTGAGGCCTGAGCACCGACCCGCCTCAGTTCAGAGGGATAACCTCTATCTTCACCCTATGTTAGAGGGCCCTCAGCAGTTTGAATAGTCATAGAGAATTTTCTCCTATTTATGTCTCGACCATATTGCTATCATTCAAGTTATTCCGTCTAGTTTATTTTCAGTTACCAGTTTTCATTTTAAAGTCCGATTTACTCTTGTCAGTCATTTCTCTTAATTAATCTGTGTTCTCTGTACATTGGCGTCTGAATATTTGCAGCTTTTCCTTGTAGTTTGACACTCTGGTTTGAGTGGAGCGTCCTCGCCCCACTAACTGCCACGACTTCTGCCGAATCCTCTCCAGTAGCGACTCCGGTTGGGTGATAACTTTAATAGGTAGTTCCCGGTCCGCCAGGTCCAATGTTGCCTCCTCCACCGTAGCGTAAGTTTTTGTCCCTTCGTCGTAAAAGACTCTCAGCCGAGCTGGATACAGAGTCTGGAATCTGATGTTGTTTTCCTTCAGGACTCTCCGTGTTTCCGTATATTCCTTCCGTCTGGCAAGAATCCCCGGTGCGTAGTCGTGGTCTAAACTGATTTTACAGTTGTTCCACATGAAACCTTTATTTTGCCATGCCCTTTTAAGCACCTCTTCCTTCGTTCTGTAACTGAGAAATCTGACCAGAATCGATCTGGGCTGGGCGCCCGCTGGAGGCTGTGGTGCCAATGCGCGGTGAGCTCTTTCTATCTGTAGGTCTTTTGCGGCCGGTATATCAAGGTTCTCTCTAAGTAGCTTCTCCACGAAGGGAATCGTCAATCCGGGTTTACCTTCAGTTCCTTCGGGAACTCCATAAATCCTCACATTTTCCCTTCTCGAGCGGCCTTCTTGATCTATTAGTTTCCACTGGAGCTGGTCTTGCAGCTTCAGCATTTCTGCTATCACCTCCTCTGCGTTTTGTAGCTTCTCTTCAATTCCAACAATCCTCGCTTCGGCTTCATCTATCCGCGAGTTAGTTTTTACTATTTCTCCTTTAATATCTTCCAGCTGTTTGCTGTTATCTTGTCGGAACTCACGAATCTCTCCGAGAATCAAGGACAGAGTCACCGATTCCCCCTCATTATCTCCATCCTGGCTTGCCGTGGGGGAGCTAGGCCCGTCGCCTTGCTGCGTCTCTTTATGTTTATCAGCCTTCGGAGCGGACTTTTTAATCTTGTTCTTAGACATCATCCTTGCCCCTTTTATTAATATAGTTATGTAATATTAAGTATTTGTCTAAATTCGATTATGGGGCAGTTTACCTTCTTTTTTGTCGAGAGACCTTTTCCTTACGCCGCCATTCCCTTGATGACCCGGAAGTCCCCCCAAGAAATTAATTTTGAACAACGCAAAAATTAATACATTCAACTAAATAAATAATTTGAAACAAACACGACTTGCAATTTCTGTAGTTCCAGATACACACTAAAAATTGTAAAAATCTTTATAGGACATTTGTGTCACAGACCAACCTAATCTCAAATTAAATGCAAGGATACTGGGGATAACTGAGAGGAATGCCAACTGTATAATCACGAATGGCATTCAACACCCGTAGGTCTCGAGCCATCTTCACAAATGTATCCGGAGGAAAGTTGCTGATAAAACATTTACCAAAAGAGGCTGCCTGTGCCAAAATAAACAAAAGATCAATATATATTGTGCACTGAACATTTAATTTTCCTGTTTCTCCAACTAAGAAACAAATGCAATAGGTGGTCATAATTATACATTATAAATCTGATGTGAACCAGATCATGTGAACTTTACAAGGCCTCATTATTCTGTGTCTTTGAATTTTGTTCATGAAAGGGAACTATCATTTCATTCTCAGATGCTAATATTTAAACAAAATGAGAGAAATTATAGAACCTTAGGACATACAATGTTTAACAAATAAATATTTTAGTATGTAACATCAACCACTGCTTAGGGAAGTGGATAGCTCTGAAAACTGATCAACTTTATTGGTAAGAGACAATGCATTTTATCTAGCAATTAAATATTGTGGACAAAGCAAACATGAGACAGTCTTGTTTTAATCATTATGACCAATTCTAAAATTATGCTCAGAGTTCCATAAGCTTTTAGAACTCAATATGTTATTTAGCTAGTTGTGGGAAACAAGCAAATACTAGCTAAATTAAACAAAATACTGACTGTCTGGGTAGGCCTTCTTACCCAGCCTGCTTAATCTGCTAATTAAATTTGCTGACGATACTCTACTAATTGGCCTAATCTCAAAAAATAATGAGGCAGCCTTCAGAGAAGAAGTCATCACCCTGACACAGTGGTGTCAAGAAAACAACCTCTCCCTCAACATCGCAAAAACAAAGGAGCTGGTTGTGGACTAAAGGAGGAATGGAGACAGGCTAACTCCTATTGACATCAATGGATCTGGGGGCTTGAGAGGGTGAACAGCTTTAAGTTCCTCAGCATACATATCACCGAGGATCTCACATGGTCTGTACATACTGGTTGTGTAGTGAAAAAGGCACAACAGTGCTTCTTTCACCTCAGATGGTTGAAGAAGTTTGGTATGGGCCCCCAAATCCTAAGAACTTTCTACAGAGGCACAATTGAAAGCATCCTAACTGGCTGCATCACTGCCTGGTATGGGAACAGTACTTCTCTCAATCACAGGACCTTGCAGAGAGTAGTGCGGACAGCCCAGTTCAACTGTAGATTTGAACTTCCCACTATTTAGGAAATTTACAAAGACAGGTATGTAAAAAGGGCCTGAAGGATCATTGGGGACAAACTGTTCCAGCTGCTACCATTCGGGAAACGGTACCACAGCAGAAAGCCAGGACCAACAGGCTCCAGGACAGCTTCTTCCACCAGGCCTTCAGACTGATTAATTCATGCTGATGCAATTGTATTTCAATGTTATATTGATTGTCCTGTTATATGTACTATTTATTAGAAATTACTACAAATCGCACATTGTACATTTAGATGGAGACGTAACGTAAAGATTTTTACTCCTCATGTATATGCAGGATATTAGTAATAAAGTCAATTCAATTCCTATTGTCTCTGCCTGCTCCTACCCCACTGAACTCATGTCCTCATACCTTGATTCCATTCTATTTCCCTTGGTTCAGCCTTTTCCTACCTACGTTCGTGACACGTCACATTCTCAATCTCCTCGTAACTTTCAATTCCCTGGCCCTAACTGCCTCACTTTCACCATAGATGTTCAAACGCTATACACTTCTATCCCCCATCAGCTATACTCCCCAACTCTTCCTCCGCTACAGTGACGACTGCATTGGTGCTGCTTCATGCACCCATGCTGAGTTCGTCAATTTCACCAACTTTATCCCTAGCTCCTAACCTACCCTTAAATTCACTTGGTCCACTTCTGACACCTCCCTCCCCTTTCTCAATCTCTCTGTCTCCATCTCTGGAGACAAACTGTCAACCAACATCTTTTATAACCCTACTGATTCTCACAGTTATCTCGACTATACCTCTTCCCACCATATCTCTTGTAAAAATGCTACTCCCTTCTCTAAGTTCCTTTGCCTCCGCCGCATCTGTTCCCAGAATTCAGCTTTCTTTTCTGGGACATCTGAGATGCCCTCCTTCTTCAAAGAATGGGATTTCTCTCTCTCTCTACTATTGATGCTGCATTCACCTGCATCTCCTCCACTTCCTGAACATCTGTGCTCATCACATCTCCCCACCTCCTTAACAGTGATAATGTTCCTCTTGTCCTTACCAACCATTCACGAGCCTTCACATCCAACATACTATCCTCTGCAACGTCCACCATCTCCAAAGAGATCCTACCACTAAACATATCCTTACCTCACCCACCCCCCACCAGCATTCAACAGGGATCACTCCCTCTGCAATTCCCCTGTCCATTCATCCCTCCAGGCACTTATTCCTGAAAGCAGCCTAAATGCTACACCTGCCCATTCACCTCCTCCCTCTATTCAGAGCATGAAACAGTTCCTCATTTGAGGCAACACTTCACCTGCAAATCTGCCTGAGCCACCTATTAAGTCTGGTGCTCCCGATGCAGCCTCCTCTACAATGGTGAGACATGTCTTAAGTGGGAGCATTGCTTTGTCGAGCACCTCCAGTCCATCTGCCAGAATTGGAACTTGCTGGAGACCAAACATTTTAATTTCCACTCCCAGTCCCCTTCAAACATGTCGGTCCCTGGCTTCCTCTTGTCTGGGTAGCCTCCAACCTGATGGCCTGAATATTGATTTCTCCTCCCTCCCCCGTCCCCTTTTCCTCTATTCCCCACTATAGCCTTTTATCTCTTCTCAGCTGCCCATCACTTCCCCCTGAATCATCTTCTCCTTTCTTCTCTCCTATTGTCCACTCTCCTCTCCTATCAGATTCCTTCTTCTCCAGCCATTTACTTTTCCTACCCGCTTAGCTTCACCGATCACCTTCCAACTAGCCTCCTTCCACTCCCCCAGCTTTTTATTCTGGCATCTTCCTCCTTCCTTTCCAGTCCTGAAGAAGAGACTCGGCTGGAAACGTCAACTGCTTATTCATTTCCATGGATGCTGCCCGAGCTGCTGGGGTCCCCCAGCATGTGTTGCAACATATTGTAGCCTTGATTCCAAAACATCTGAAGTTATTCCTACCAAATCAATGTTTTTCATTCAACTCACATGACAAAATCATGGAAAATTCCCAACTTTAATGGTAGGTTTTCAGCTAACTTCATCCATTGCTCTGTAACATTATTAAAATATTGAACTTTTGAATTTTGAAATTTTGAAAGGGGCCATGAGAAGGCCTTGGCTGACAGGATTAAAGAAAGCCCCAACACAATCTACAAGTATGTGAAGAGCAAGAGGATAAGACGTGAGAGAATAGGACCAATCAAGTGTGACAGTGAAAAAGTGTGTATGGAACCGGAGGAGATGGCAGAGGTACTTAATGAATACTTTGCTTCAGCATTCACTACAGAAAAGGATCTTGGCGATTGTAGGGATGACTTACAACGAACTAAAAAGCTTTAACATATAGACATTAAGGAAGAGGATGTGCAGGAGCTTTTGAAAAGCATCTAGTTGGATAAGTCTCTGGGACCAGATGAGGTGTACCCTAGGCTACTGTGGGAGGAGAGGGAGGAGATTGCTGAGCCTCTGGCAATGATCTTTGCATCATCAATGGGGATGGGAGAGGTTCCAGAGGATTGGATGGTTGCAGATGTTGTTCCCTTATTCAAGAAAGGGAGTAGAGATAGCCCAGGAAATTATAGACCAGTGAGTCTTACTTCAGTGGTTGGTAAGTTGATGGAGAAGATTCTGAGAGGCAGGATTTATGAACATTTGGACCGTCATAATATGATTAGGAATAGTCCGCATGGCTTTGTCAAAGGCAGGTCATGCCTTACAAGCCTGATTGAATTTATTGAGGACGTGACTATACACGTTGATGAAGGTAGAGCAGTAGACGTAGTCTATATGGATTTCAGCAAGGCATTTGATAAGGTACCCCACGCCAGGCTCATTGAGAAAGTAAGGAGGCATGGGATCCAAGCGGACATTGCTTTGTGGATCCAGAATTGGCTTGCCCACAGAAGGCAAAGGGTGGTTGCAGACGGGTCATATTCTGCATGGAGGTCGGTGACCAGTGGTGTGACTCAGGGATCTGTTCTGGGACCCCTTCTCTTAATGATTTTTATAAATTACCCGGATGAGGAAGGGGAGGGATGGGTTAGTAAGTTTATTGATGACGCAAAGGCTGGGGGTGTTGAGGATAGTGTGAAGGGCTGTCAGAGGTTACAGCAGGACATCAATAGGATGCAAAACTGGGCTGAGAAGTGGCAGATGGAGTTCAACCCAGATAAGTGCTTGGTGGTTCATTTTGGTAGGTCAAATACGATGGCAGAATATAGACCCTTGGTAGTGTGGAGGATCAGAGGGATCTTGGGGTCCGAGTCCATAGGAAACTCAAAGCTGCTGCACAAGTTGACTGTGTGGTTAAGAAGGCATGCGGTGCATTGGGCTTCATCAACCATGGGATTGAGTTTAAGAGTTGAGAGGTAATGTTACAGCTATATAGGACCCTGGTCAGACCCCACTTGGTGTACTGTGCTCAGTTCTGATAACCTCACTATAGGAAGGATGTGGAAATTATAGAAAGGGTGCAGAGGAGATTTACAAGGATGTTGCCTGGACTGGGGAGCATGCCTTATGAGAATAGGTTGAGTGAACTCAACTATTTTTCCTTGGAGCGATGGAGGATGAGAGGTGACCTGATAGAGGTGTATAAGATGATGAGAGGCATTGATCGTGTGGATAGTCAAAGGCTTTTTCCCAGGGCTGAAATGGCTAACACGAGAGCACAGTTTTAAGGTGCTTGGAAGTAGGTACAGAGGAGATGTCAGGGGTAAGTTTTTTTTTTTACGCAGAGAGTGGTGAGTGAGTGGAATGGGCTGCTGGTGGAGGCCGATATGATAGAGTCTTTTAAGAGACTTCTGGATAGGTACATGGATCTTAGAAAAATAGAGGGCTATGAGTAACCCAAGGTAATTTCTGAAGTAAGTACATGTTCGGCACAGCATTGTGGGCCGAAGGGCCTGTATTATGCTGTAGGTTTTCTATGGTTCTATGTTTCTAACTATTGATAATTTTTCAATAAAGCTGAGTAGAAGCACAACACAAAATTGCTTTCACAGTTTCAAAGAAAAACTAATGAACACATCAAAGCCTTCTACTTTGCCACATCAATATCTTAGAAGTTGACTTAAAATCACTGTTAGAACATTATGGTCATTATCTTCCAAAAGGTGCTTTATCTGTATATTTATTTTGTTTCAACCTTAATGTACTTCTGCCTCTCTTCTCAACACACTTAACCACTGTGGCATTCATTGCCACACAAGCTGAAACAAACTAATTATCGAAGAGAAGTAGATGGAGAATTGCTAGTTAGTATGACTAGCTGGATCACAGGTTTACTAACAAAAGCCAACTATTTCCCTTTCTATTTCCTTTTGTTTCCCTGCTAACTCAAATTCTTTAAATTAACACATTAGAAATGCAATGTCAGTGCAAAGCTAAATAAACATTGCTTCATCACCAAATATGTTTGTGTTTAGTTTGTTGAGGAAATAAAACAACAGTAAAATAAAGTTTGGATGAAAACTGAAAAGAATCTGAACACTTTATGGAAGGCTAGACTAATTAGTTTTACTTACTTTCTCTCTCAAACAGTAGTACAGTCCATACAGAAGTGAACACCATTTTTGACTTGCATATTAAGATTTAAGGTATCAACATTAAAATCCTAATTTAGAGGATTCCTAAAAGTACAGGACATTTAAAATTCACAATTTTAGTTTGAAATGTTAGTGGTGTTCTTTGAATGTTTATTAGGTTGAATAAACTAAGCTATAAAATTCAAATTAGAAATAACCCACAATTTAGACACATATTTGCAGTTTGTTAACTTGGGTAAACCTTGCATCAAAATAAATTATATTAAAGAATAATCGGACATTGAACACAAACTTTGGTTTACAGTACATCAGAGCGATTAAAGACTTATTAGATGGCCCTTAAGGATTAAGTGGATTTAAGAACAGCTTCTTAACAGACTCCAAATCAATCGCCTCTTTCACAGACCCTTCCTAGTGGTCCTACCATATTCAATGACTCTCAGATATTCTGCTATTGTGATATTAGATTTTTTTTTGTTCCAGAACCATCTTTACACCACTCTGTTGTTTTTGGACTCAGTTATACTTAGTGTATTTATTATTACAATGCATGTTAACTCTATACAGATTCATGCGAACAAGAATCTCACTGCATTCTGGTGTACATGATGATAAAGTAATCTACTTCAAAAAGTACATAAAAATTTACTTCCTCCTACATTTGTGCTGTGAATACAGAGGTATACAGATAAATCTTACCCTTAGCAAAGCTTTCTGCATCTCAGGTTCATACTCATTGCCTGCTGCCTCAATGCATTGCTGTACAGCCTCAGACAAGAGGTTTTGTTCCTTTATCTCTCGTAAGTATTCATCAGCTTTCTGGCTCTCTTTCTATGAACAGAAATGAAGTTTGAATTTTAATCTACCAAAGTTGCTTGCTCTCCAAAATTATATTATTTTAAATAAAAAGTAAATGGGCGACTAGGCAGAGAGTGGGTCCACATAGAGATCAGCAGCTCTGCCTATGTCTTGAGACACAGGAAATGGATAGGATTTTTAACGAGTTTTTCTCCTTGGTGTTTGCTGAGGGAAAAATTGTTGTAGCTCAAGAGATAAGGGAAACCAATGGAAATGTTTTGGAGGAAATTCATATTGCCAGGGAGTAGGTACTTGCATCTTTACTGCACATTAAGATGGATAAATCCCCAAGGCCTGACCAAGTGCATTCCTGAACTTTGTGCAAAGCTAGAGAAGAAATTGCAAATGCTTTTGGGGAGATATTTGCTTCACTGTGAGCCACTGGTAAAGTTAACAAATACTGGAAGGTAGCTAATATTGTTCTGTTGTTTAAGGAGAGTAGTAAAAACAAATCAGGGAACTAAAGCTGGTCAACCTGTCATCAGTAGTGGGGAAGTTACTGGCGGGAATTCTGAGAAACAGGAACTAACAGCATTTGGATATTTAAAGAATCTGATAGGAGTCAGCATGGCTTCTGTGTGGAAAGTTGTGCTTAATAAAGGTAAACAAGGGCAGGGCGATGATGTTGTCTATTTGTACTTTAGCAAGGCCTTTGACAAAGTCCCTCATGGTAGGATGGTCTGAAAGTTAGCTCCCATGGCCATTGTCAGTCAGGGTACTGAGTATAGCAGTTGGGATGTTATGTTGCAGTTGTATGAATCATTGAGGTATTGGAGTACTGTGTACCATGGGAAAAACGTGGTTAAACTGGAAAGAATGTAGAAATGATTTCTGAGCATATTTCTGTAACTAGAGGGTCTGGGTTACAGGGAGAGGTTGGCCAGGTTAATTCTTTATTCTTTACAATGTAGGAGAATAAGGATTGATTTTACAGAAACGCTTACGATTATGAGAGGCATAGATAAGGTGCATAGCAACAGACTTTTCCTTAAGGTAGGGGAGCCCAAAACTAAGGGGGCATAGATTTAGGGAAAGGGGTCCATGGCATAAAAAAAGGTTGGGAACCCCTGATTTAGGGTGAGAGGGGAAGATTTAAAAAGGACCTGAGGGGCAACTTTTTCCACACAGAAGGTGGTATGTACAAACCCCATTTCCAGAAAAGTTGGGATATTTTCCAAAATGCAATAAAAACAAAAATCTGTGATATGTTAATTCACGTGAACCTTTATTTAACTGACAAAAGTACAAAGAAAAGATTTCCAATAGTTTTACTGACCAACTTAATTGTATTTTGTAAACATACACAAATTTAGAATTTGATGGCTGCAACACACTCAACAAAAGTTGGGACAGAGTTAAAATAAGATTGAAAAGTGCACAGAATATTCAAGTAACATCGGATTACCACATTGATTCCCTAGGCTAAGGGGCAGCATAACCCGTAACATGATTTGTTTGCAAGTTGGAAATGCAGCCGTGAACCAAGTTTCCAAGAGTCAGAAGATGGCTGCTGTGGCCAGCAGATCAAAGGCATCAGTCTCCCCAACAGTCGTTCATATATAGGGGCTGTGTCATAAATCAGGCATTTGTAACCTGGGGAGGATCTGTACTTAAAAAGATGTGACCTAAATTTGCAACCATATTTCAATAATATAGACTTGTTTTAATTTTAAAGGATTGTAGTAGATGAATTCATTGAAATTTAGAGACAATAGTAAGAGAACTGACGTGCCTTGTGAGATGGCAAGGACAAAGAAAATAGTGTTAAATTGATGTACAGTGGGGGAGTGGAGTGAACCAGAGCGAAGAAAACTTACAAAAGTAGTTACAATTCCCAACAGAATTTATTAACAAAGAATTTATACAAAGAGAGAGATCTTTAAAAGGTACAGAAAGAAAAGCTAGAAAAAAAAGACACAAGGCATTTCAGAGAGGTGTGTGAAAAACCTAATGTCAAGCTGAAGACGAAAAGCATGGCCATCGAGGAGATATGCAAGCATGGTTTTGTGCAGGATCAAATCTATTTGCAGATAAAAAGTATAGGTTCTTTGACAACAGTTACGTTCTTTGTCCTAACTATGATCTGCCAAAACTGAATAGCTGTACCTTTTGATAAAGAGCAAACTACTTTAAATTTAAAATTGATGGAAAGGCCAACAGAAAAGCATACCTCATATTCTTTATGAGCTTCCAGTAGAAGTGCACCAGGTGCCATTGAAGCAATTTTGAAAATATCTTGGCAAGCAGCTGAAAACGATCAAGAAATAGTAAAATCACAATAAGTGCCTGATTTGGGACACGGTAATAATATTGAGGGGAACAAGTGTTAACCACACACTTCTTTTAATAAAGGAAATGTGTAGCTGATACATTTTTTGCTGTGAAATAAAATGTTAGTTTAACGCAGTAAAACCGTGAGTGCTATCTGATGATATCACATTAATGATTCTTTACATGCCAGGCATCCTACCCCAATCATAGTGGTGCACTGAGATGAACAGCATCTTACATTAAATTAGTAAATTACCCCTTTGAAAAAGAGCAATTGCAATCGTCTTGTCTAGCAATTTCTAATGCCAGTTACAGCAAAAACGAATGGATAGCTGACGGAAGAGATTGAAAGGGACAGTAAGAATCTTTAATAGAGTTAGTTGGTGTCAATAAAAAAGATAGATTATAAAAACTGAATCAGATTATTTACAATTAAAAGGTGTATCTTCCTTTCACAGGATACATGAAACTAGAACAATATGCTGCACTTTATTTTATTAATAAGGCCTCAGGGCATTTTACAGAGGTATAAAATGAAGTCAAAGAAAATATTTTTTAAAAATATGAGATCGATGATCCAAATACAGATGAATCCCGTATTATAGCCTTTTGGGTGATGGAAACATGCTGTTACAAAATGGACAAGACACAAAACTTTGAAATTGGAATAAAATTTGTTCTCACAAAATTTACATGAGGAAAAAGTACACAGGCATAGAGTATACAAAATTTATTTTGTTTCAACTCGCATTTCTCAGCGCATACATCAATAACACACATTCATGTTATGGAACACTGTGATATGTTTTCCAGGAAAACAACCTCTCCTCTCCATAGTGGGGTTACTGTCTTAAAAAATTAGAAAACAGAGGAGTTGGAGAAAAAGATTCAGGCTGCAAATGAGGACTGGGAGTATTAAATAATATATAACCATTCTGTGAAAAAGTTTTGTTTATTATCAATAATCATTCCTTGCTTTACCCAATACAAAAACTTGAAATAACAAAGCATGCTGAAAATATTTATCAAGTCTGGCAGACTTAGAAAAAAGAAATGAAAATAGGATCTCATTTCAAATGTAAAGTCTTTGGCACTAAAATTGTTTTCCTGCATTCAAATCATTAATGTATTTTGTCTGAAATCTCTTTCAACACCTCTGGCATTGTTTTTATTACAAAATCCCCATTTTACACGTAACATATTTGTAATATTTAAATGATCATAAACACAGTACTTACTTGGAACCTCATGTAGAAACTCATGACTGTTAGAGCTGATAATACGAACCCCATCTATCTCAGGTACTAAATGAACGTCTTCATCCAGGTAAAATCTGATCTTTAGTTTAGGATTTAAATATATGCAGTGTTTATGAACACTAGCTCATAAATAAGCTATTATTTTTTTTTCAGTTACCAAGCTATTTCATGTGGCAATTTAAACCAATACAAATTTCTCTTTCCTGAAAGAAATTTCAAAAACCAATTGCATATTTTCATCATTCCATTTCAAATTTGTTTCATTTGATAAGCTCTCAGGTTTGAAACTCCATCATAAGTATACTTCAAGCATAAACATTTTGTTTGAATGGAAAATCCTATAAAAAGTAGTGGATACGGCCCAGTCCATGATGGGCAAAGCCCTCCCCACCAATGAGCACGTGTACACAGAACGCTGTCTCAGGAAAGCAGCATCCATAACTAGGGACCCCCACCGCCCTGGACCTGCTCGCTTCTCACTGCCGCCATCAAGAAGAAATTACAGGAGCCTCAGGACTCACACCACCAGGTTCAGAAATAGTTATTACCCTTTAACCATAAGGCTCTTGAACCAAATGGGATAACTTCACTTAACTTTACTTGCCCCAAAACTGAAATGATCCCACAACCTGTGGACTCATTGCTACTAGGTTACTTTGATAAATTTAAGAGTGCCATGAATATACACCATATATTTTTGGACTCTGCATTGACCTGATAGGCTACACTATAATATTCCTATGTTCTAAAAGCAAGTCAAAACGTTAGATGGGTCAATGACAGCGGTAGCACCAAACAGCACGAGGATACTTGATGGTCTCCTTTGAACTTCCAGCTATAAGAAGTAATTTATCCCACACACCAACAACAGCAGGATTAGTGCTTTTTGGTCTGTTACACCTAAGAAGACAAAAAGAAAGGTTATCAGAATTAACATTGTATTCTTATGCTAAATGAGAAAACGTTGAAACTTTGTGTCATTTTTGTTCAAAATGGCTCACTGCAAATTTCGGCAGAAAGGAGTTTAGCATTTAAGATTTATTGTAAAACACACCACAGAAAATTATAAGATAATCCATATCAACATGTTAGGAAAGTTTAAAAATTTTCAATTTAAGTTTCCATTTTGCAAATTTTAAAAATGTACCACGGATGATTATATATAATAATATTATATATTGTTGTTTGTAAATTTAATCTGTATAATACCTGAAATGACCATACAGATAGTGTGGTTATACAAAAGTATGTTAATTCATACTGATAATGAAGGCTCATAATTGGTTGAATAAAGAGGGATGGAGTATTTTACACATTTATTCAACTACCTGTTGATTTCTGAAAACCACAGAACAGACAAGAAAAAAATCTTCCTCAAAGAACATTATAACACAATCAAAACATATAACTTGTACTGATTAAACAAATCAATTCAATAAAAAACATGCATTATCCTTTCCTTTAAAACAGAATTAGAACACTACTACTTTTTGCAAAGTACCCCCATATAATGAGGGAAATTTGAAAGACTACAGAACAACCTCTCACTCAATGTCAGTAAGACCAAGGAACTGATTGTAGATTTCAGGAGAGGGAAGCCAGAGATCCATGAGCCAGTACTCATTGCAGGATCAGAGGTAGAGAGGGTCAGTAACTTTAAATTCCTGGGTGTCACTATCCAGAGGACCTGTCCTGGATTCATCATATAAACATAATTGCAAAGAAAGCATGACAGTGCCTGTTTCCTCAGGAGTCTGTGGAGATTTGGGACGTCATCAAAATTCTTGGCAAATTTCTATAGATGTGTGGTGGAAAGTGTGCAGACTGGCTGCATTGCAACCTGGTATGGGAACACCAATGCCTTTGAGTAGAAAACCCTATAAAAGGTAGTGGATTCGGCCCAGTATATCATAGGTAAAACCCTTCTAACCATTGAGCACATTTACATGAATCGTTGCCTAGAAAAGCGGCATCCATCATCAAAGATCCTCACCACCCAGGCCATGCTCTATTCTCCCTGCTGCCATCAGGTAGATGGTACAAGTGTCTCAGGACTTACACCATCAGGCTCAAGAACAGTTACTACCCCTCCAACACCAGACTCTTGGAACAAATGGGGATAACTACACTCATTCAAGGACTCTTTTATCTTGTTATTTCATGTTCGTTATTTATTGCTAGTTACTTATATCTGCATTGTACAGTTTATTGTCCATTGATCCTGTTTACAGTTACTGTTCTATAGATTTGCTAAGTATGTCGCAGAAAAAGAATCTCACGGCCGTATTTGGTGACATGCACCTACTCTGATTTTACTTTGAACTTTGAGAAAAGGCCAGAGTGGAATCAGAGTTGTTCGGAGAGAAAGAGAGAGCTAGTGTTGACAAGATATGCAAAAAGCCTATTACTGTGAAGTAATTATTCTACAATTCTTTCATCTTCTCAACTTATGCGTACAGACAAGCAGTTAACCCCAAGTAAGTTCCACTTTATAACCTTTAAGGGAGGAAGAAAAGAAGCGTTCGCTCAAATTTTCTGAAGATGTGACCTATATGAGTGATAAGAGCTCTCTGGATAAGTCGTACGGCAGCCCAAGTCTCTCATACTTGGGCTGATCAGGAAGAATGCCAAATTGTCTGCCTTGAAATACGTCATAAAATAGAGACTCTGCCTTCATAGGGACATCACAAATTTAAAAGGAGTCAGGTACATCTTTTATATTCTCAACACTTTCAAGAATGGCAAATGTTTTAAATGAATTCTTCTATGGAGGAAATTCTCGGTGGAGAAGTACTGAGAATAAACTCTTTTCAAGCTTCCAACCAGGTACAGGTAACAATTATAATTCATATTTCGATGACAAACTCTGCCATCTTCATCAGGGATCCTAATTGACACTGGAAGCCCTAGAAGAGTTTATTCGTCATATAACTCGGAAAAGCACTAGATCCTTTTTCCAAGTACTGAGAAATTTGAAATTATACAGTGTTGAGCTAATTGTTAGCTACTTTTCTGCAGGGACCAATGGAGAATTCACTTTAGATTGCTCACCCATTTCCTCAATATCCTTACTCAGAGGATGTTGAACCGTTTTTGGTGAGAAGTATTCAAATGGGCACCATCAACTTATGTATACCAAGAAACAGATGTAAAAATAAATGAATTCATTTGATCAATGAATCACAAATAGCAATACAATGCCACCCTACAACTTACCAAACAAACTGACTAGGTGGTGTTTGAAAATTTGTGTCAATCACACACAACACGTCCTGGAAAAATGCAAGAGAAACTTTTAAGTAGAAATCCTGGTTACATATTTATATAACTAGAATAATAAAGAAGGTACACTGAGTATTCGACAATATCCCAAACAAAACACCCTTGTATTATTATTTCATTTTTCTCAGTTAATTAGCACTCCTCCCAAATGGATCTCTTCTAGACCATCTAACTTATATCTACTCCTCCAAAGTACACAATGCTACTGCTTCAAATCCAGGCTTGGTTTTCCTGCCGTCAAGGCCTCAACACCTCTAAGCAGGTTTCTGCCCAAAATGAAACAGCCGAATTGCTATAGCCAGACATTTTTGAAAACTGCCCCATTCCTTCATTCACTCTCCAACATTCTTCCATGCAATGTTGTCACCCAAACCATGCCCAAATTTCTTGTGGGCTTCTACAACTGTCAAATCAAATTTCCACCTGCTGCACAATTCTCCAATGGCATTTTATTTGATTGTAGAAAAACCTAAATAAGTCTTCCTTCGCTTTCTTGATCCATCTGTAACCCTTGACATCTGAACAGACTTCTCTCCATCAGCGCTTTGACCTATTGTCCACTTTAGTTGGGTCACAGATGTCTGTTTCCATTCTTGCTTTGTTTATTAGTTGCCAAGAACAACCTGTAGAAGCTTCCCTTCCTTTTCTGCTCCATTGTGACTTCCCGATACTCTAAGGATCAACTGTGCCCGCTCCCCTTCTTCTCCTTCATATATTGTCCTTTCAAAAAGAAATCCAAATACACTTATTTTCCATATGCAAACTGAGGCCACCTCGTTCATCTCATGTCCCAAACCTTCTAACTTGTCTGACAGCTTAACTACTAGCCATGAGCAGAAATTGCCCACAACCAAAATGTTAGATGTTTAAAGCTGTCATCATTATTGTCTAACAAACAAGAAAACCTGCAGATGCTGAAAATCCAAAGCAACACACACAAAATGCTGGAGGAACTCAGCAGGCCAGGCAGTATCAAAGGAAAAGAGTAAACAGTCAACATTTTGGGCTGAGACCCTTTTTCAGGGCTGTCGGGAGTTACTGCCTATCAGATCTATTGCTCTGAGTCAACAAAACAATCTCTCTCCATGCCAACCAAGGCTTAACTGATTTGCAACCTGTGTTGTATCAGGACACAAGATAAACAGCCAGTCACCTACCTACAATTAGTAAAGCAGTCTATTTCACATATATAATCACCTAATTCAGCATTCACATACATGACTTTGTTACCTGAAGATAGTTATTCCAATTCAGTCCTGGCCAACCTCGTTCATTCTGCTTCCTGTTGACTACAGCTCATACAAAGAAGCTGCTCATGTCCCACCAATTCCCTTGGACCCTCCTTCCATGAGTTACTTGATCAACATTGGCTCCTGTGTCCCAACTTTACAATTTTTATCCTTATTTTCTAAAACCCAAACTGCCTCACCTCAGCCTATCTTAGTAATCTTAAGTCCTTCAATATTCTGAAACATTTGTGCTCCTATAATTCTGGCTTCCTGGGCGGCCCAGATTTTAATTTTCTACAGCTGGCAGCCATGCTTTTAAGCCATCTGAGCCATAAGCTCTGTACCTCATGGCCTCTCTCTGATCGAGTTTTTGCTAATCTCACTGCAACATTATGAAGCGCAACATCGTATTTTATTTTCTTACAGGTTTTGCCACATACAAGCTCATGTTGTCACATTAGAATCCTTCCTGTAAAATTAGGCTTACATAATTGCCCTCAATCTGATGAAGAGTCACCAACCAAAAATGTAAATTCTACTTTTCTTCCCAAAAATGTTGACTAATCTGCGGAGTGTTTTAGGACTCATTTTGTTTCAGATTTCTCGTATCTGTAGTTTTTAAAATTTTTAACTTCAATCAATGATTCTGTTTGATAACTTCACAATAGCTAAGAAATCTTTACAATCATGCTTCAAAAATCAAACAAAAAAAAAAACCTGCAGATGCTGGAAACCTGTAATAAAAATGGAAAATACTGGAAATAATCAGATCAGGTGGCATCCTCAACATTATCTAAAGTTGGAGAATTCAGTATAGCGTCTGAATGCTGCAACATGCCCAATCATATTTAGATTGCTCACCTTCAATGAAGAAGAACCCATCCAAATGCTGCCAGTGTCTGTGAACAGAGCAAGCCGTTTATAGTTGAATGAAATCGCAATCTGTGTAAATCCAGATACTTGAGGCCCAAGGCCAGGAGGACTCTGTAAAAGAAAAAGCTTACTTGAAGTAAATTATATTTACTTATTCTTTTGTATGCTTTTGTAACATTTCTCTCTAATATTTTGGCATTCAGAAAAAAAATCTTTATTTCTCTTCACCTATTTGCCGTACAAGTACTGATGTTTGGCTTGTTCTCCAATTTTCTCTTCTGTAAAATAATATGCTTCTTTTTATTATCAGTTAACAATGGAAAATAGCTGCATACCATATTTGGTTTGAGTCCGTATCTTACCAACTCATGAATAATTGCAATGTGCTACAAAATAATTATTTTATGTGTCATTATGTGTCGTAAACGTTCCTCCAATTAGTAATCACGTGCAATATACTTAACAGTTTAAGTCAATTCAGAAAGACTATGGAAACTAATCTAGGGAAACCTGTGATGGGGGGGGGGGGAATAAAACCAGACAAACAGAGGTGGAAATAGCAGCAGCTTCCAACTTATCCATTGAGAGGAAAAGAGAAGCTATGGGATCTCGATGGTCCAAAACGCATGGAGTAGTCACCACCAGCCCCTTAGCCAGAGGGCAGTCCTGAGCCTCACATCTGACCGCCAAGCTGCTGCACAACTCATTCCAGCCCCACCATTACCAGCCCAAACACTCAGACTCAACACATTTTGAATGTGGTACACTCCACACCAAACCATGGAGTGCTAAGATCACTACTTCATTACTGCAGCAGGCAGGGGGTCACACCAGGTCTCTGGAGCAACGAGAGAGAGGCGATTACACAAAGTTCCTGGTGCAGCAATAGGAAGAGCAGAAGTTCACATAATAATGGTGCTCATTAAAGTGTCTCCTTATGCTATAGTGAGTCCTTTAAGTACTGATTCTATTAGCTCTCTTCCTGGACAAGCATCCCAAGCTCCAGGAAATGTAGTTAGCTTTACCCAGACATTGATTGTTGTATTTCTTAAAATACAATCTGAAATATACCTTCAAAAGTACACCATAACCTTAAAAGAGGCCTTGCCACTTCAAGATCATAAACGGATATATTTCTTTCTGATTCATTATCTCTGGACGTCAGAGAATAAATAAACGTCTCTTTATCTGGCAACTTTCATAACTTCAGAATAACCGTTTGTTTTTAAAATATGTTGCAATGTAATTTCAGGAGTAGATGCTAAAGCATACAAATCCGGAATGACAAATAACAATGGGAAACCTTTCAGATGCATCTTATTTTATCTAAAGGAATTGAGACCCCACTGACCTTGCTAGCCTCAGGTCAGTGCAGCATCTAGACTCAGGATGTAGTACTATTTTGGGTATGATATCTCAGTGCTCACATCCTACCTATTCAATATCACCTGTCATTTAATAGCAGCACTCAGATTTACATCTCTGTTTGGTTGCCCAGGCTACTTAGATACCACTAAGGTGGCCCATACTGAAATACGATTTAACCAGCATTTAGCTTCTTGTGTGAAATGCACTAGATACCTGGCTTCTCCTACAATGCTCAGGCAGATTTTCTGCTTACCACAGATTGGCAGGATCCATTATCTAAGACATACAAATCCTTTCCATTGGCCAGAATAATTTTAGTCTGTCGATCTTCCATCAAAACAGTCCAGCATGCTGGTGGGCATTTTAATCCTGTTGGAAAAGCATACAGGACTTTCAGAATCAAATGTTTTAAATATGTAATGCTGTTCTCCTTTATAATCTCTATGAATAACGATGAAATACTACCTGATGGTTTTGCTAGGCCTATCATAATATGATTGCGAGCATTCTTAAATTACAGAAGGAACTTTAAAATTGTAGCCAAGTAAAGGACAAAGCAGACGAATGTGTAGAAAAATAACAGGGAGATTATTGATAAGTTGTAGTCAATGCAGACAGTGTGTGTGGTTTGCTTCCTCTCGTGTCTGGGCCTCTGCAGCCAGACCAATCCAACCCCAGCAGCAGGTTCCTCCAGCCTAATGACTGCATTTAACAGCTAGACAGACCAGTTCTCAATACCTTCTCCAGCAATCATGTGCACTGACTCACTATGTCCTAACCCATACCAAAGTGTCCTTTTATTGTTGCTGCAACTGGCTGTTGTCTCTTCCTCCAATAGCTGGAACTGAGAGGAGTAAGTGGCAGCATTCAGCGTCAATGATTCATGCCAAATAAATATTGTGGTAGATGGCTACTTGCAGTTCAGGTAGGTAATTAATTACAACAATGAAAGGCTGGACTAGACATAATCACATCTTGTTATTAACAGCCTTGAAATTGCTAACAAATAACAACTTTTCTAATTTTCCATTAGATTTCTTCCCAATTGTTAACCAACTTCCTTTTCAGAAAGAGGGATACAACAGCCTGCAAATTGTAGGAATCTGGAGCAGGTCTTGCTGCAAGAAGTCACCCATCCCTTTCTCTCCACAGATGCTGCTTGACCTGCTGAATTCCTCCAGCAGTTTGTTCCTTTCTTTTTTAAGTAGTTTACTAAATACACATTCACATTTGTAAGGTAAAGATTAATCAAATGTTTCCTATCAAACACAGATGAGATTCAATGTGGACCATTTGCAAATAAAATAACTTTTATCACCTTTTCTCAGCTAGCACCACCACTTGTGCTATTCAGTCTATACATTTTTCCCCTTTCACAGAGAATACTTTTGTCTACTCTATCCTTCTCCCTTCTCTACATCTTAAAGCATGTTAGAAACAGAGAAACATAGAAAACTTACAGCACAATACAGGCCCTTCAGCCCACAATGTTGTGCCGAACATGTAGTTACTTTAGAAATTACCTAAGGTTACCCATAGCCCTCTATTTTTCTAAGCGCCAAGTACCTATCCAGGAGTCTCTTAAAAGACCCCATCGTATCCGCCTCCACCACCGTAGCCGGCAGCCTATTTCATGCACTCACCACTCACTGCGTAAAAAACTTACCACTGACGTCTCCTTTGCACCTACTTCCAAGCACCTTAAAACTGTGCCCTCTCATGTTAGCCATTTCAGCCCTGGGAAAAAGCCTCTGACTATCCACATGATCAATGCCTCTCATCATCTTACACACCTCTATCAGGTCACCTCTCATCTTACGCCTCTCCAAGGAGAAAAGGCTGAGTTCACTCAACCCATTCTCATAAGGCATGCTCCCCAATCCAGGTAACATCCTTGTAAATCTCCTCTACACTCTTTCTATGGTTTCCACATCCTTCCTGTAGTGAGGTGACCAGAACTGAGCACAGTACTCCAAGGGGGGTCTGACCAGGGTCCTATATAGCTGTAACATTACCTCTCGGCTCTTAAACTCAATCCCACTGTTGATGAAGGCCAATGCACCGTACGCCTTCTTAACCACAGGGTCAACTTGTGCAGCAGCTTTGAGTGTCCTATGGACTCGGACCCCAAGAACCCTCTGATCCTCCATCCTGCCAACAGTCTTATAACTAATACTATACTCTGCCATCATATTTGACCTACCAAAATGAACCACCTCACATTTACCTAGGTTGAACTCCATCTGCCATTAATGTTTAATTTATAGATTTTAATAGAGATGAAAGGTCAATCTGAAATGTTGGTTCTGCTTGTCTTCATAGATTCTTCTTGACCAGCTTAATATCCATTTTTATTTCAGAAATCCAGCATCTGCAGCTTTTTGCTACTCAGTGCCAAAGAGACTGAACTAGCTTGAGTTAATACATAACACACTGTAAGAGTGCTTTGACAATCAATGCTCAATCATTTCAATGGGAAGGCGAATGACAAGATAGTTTTCATGTTAACAGAGGAGCGGTGCATTTCCCACAGCAACTTTGCAATTTCTGAGTTTCGTTGTGCATCTTGACCTTGCATGAAGCTCCTATACAATTTGCTAATGATGACTACCAATCAGCATCACTTTAATTTTGATACATTTTGCACCATCAAGTGCAAAATCCTTTTTACAGGTTAATTCTTTCCAATGTTGGATCTCTCCATTAATTTAAATTTATTTAAAACTTACTTCTACAAATATTTCAGTTGTTGAAATACAATTCAACTTTTGTGTGCTGGTACTGAAATTGTATCAAGCAGCTTCTACGATGTTTTAACAACTTAATACAGAATCTATAGATATTAATGATTACATTACAAACTAAAAATCAATAAGTCCCATTGTGACACAAAGGGCCCAATTATTTTTAAACATGTAACTATCAACATTTTATCAGAGTTCATTCATGTTAAGACAGAACAGTGATTCCCAAAGTGGGAGATATCACCTTCCTGGAGGTGGTGGGTGTTTCTAAGAGGGCAATAAAGATAAAGCAGGTGGTAGGGGGTACACTTGGTCGTAAGGAGAGAGCTAAGCTTTTACAGGCTTTATTTAAGAAATGAATTACTTACAAGCATTGGCTCCTCAGTGCCTCATAATTGATTACATTGATCAGATAATCATATCATCTCCTGCTAACCCACTGTTCTCTTAGATTTTGCTCAAAGCAGTTATAGTTGTTGAAAAACAATGTGACACTTCTGTATTTGGCATATCATGAGAAAACTGAACTGAAGAAATTGTTTTATTTCTTGGCCTAGCCTACGCATTATTGCCGTGTAGTATGATTCTCGTACTCTAATCACACAATGCCTGTGAATTAGGGAATGGCATTCAATGGGGTAAAGTTCAGAATCTGTTCTTTGAAATGGTCTTAACCACATTTCTCTAGCCCACAGCCCAATTGAGATATCATTGCCCCACTTTATGTACCTTCAGGCAGAGTCAGGTTTTGCCTGAGCTATGATGACATCAAATCTTTCCCCTTTATTGATCGCAGCGCTTGAGGATGGACTTAAACAATAGGTCATTAATCCATAAAAAAAATGGCAGAAGCAGACCAAGCGAAAAGTGCAGACAGTATGGTGGAGTAGCTGAAATATAGCACTTCACAATAAAACAGTGATGGCTTGTGTGATTCATGCAACGTTGCTAAATCTGGAAAGCCCCATACAATTGGAGAAGAACTGATTCTGCTAAGAAAAATTCAAAGTTCAAAGTAAATTTTATTATCAAAGCCAAAATACGTCACCATATAACCCGAGATTCATTTTCTTACTCAACAAATCTATATAGTATCTACAATTGAATCAATGAACGACCACCAGACTAAGGCGTTCAACTACAATGCAGAAGACAACAAACTGTGCAAATGCAATTTAAGTAGAAACATTAATATAAATAAATAAGCAATAACTATTGAGAACATGAGATGAAGAGTCCTTGGAAGTGAGTTCAATGGTTGCGGGAACATTGCAATGATGGGGCAAGTGAAGTTATCCCCTTTGTTCAAGAGCCTGATGGTTGATGGGTAGTAACTATTCCTAAACCTGGTGCTATGAGTCCGAAGGCTCTTGTACCTTGTTCCTGAAGGCACCAGCAAGAAGAAAGCATGTACAGTTTTACATAAGTTACAAGTTCAAATAATTACAGCAACTACTCTGTTTAAAGACAAATAGATGAAATGCCTGAAAATATGCAACATCCTTAGGAGAACAGAATTTCCTCTGCAGTAGAACAAGTCAACTTTGCCAAGCAACACATCTTTGCTTCATGGTTTTGTTCGTTTCATAAAAGATGAAAGCATGGTTCAAGAGTTGTTACTTCCAAGGGGACTAGAAACAGATACAAAGGGGGAGTCCAATATTTCAAGTTGTTTGAGCAATTTTTCAGAGAAGAACATTCCGCTCACCAACATTCTTGCTTGTGCAACAGATGGGACACCATCAATGACAGGATGCCATCATAAGGTTATTACTTTCTTGAAAAAAGCTGCATCTAACATATTTACCATTCACTGTGTAATTCAGACATCGTGTCACAAAAAACCTAATTGAATGCTGCACATATCATTAAATACTGTTATCACAGCAGTAAATAAAATCAAGTCCCATGCTCTCAATTCTCAACTATTTCAAAAGCTTTGTATTGAGAATGATGAACGGTTTGAATGCTTGGTGTTGCATACAGAACTCCAGATAGCTCTCAAAAGGAAACTGTCTGAGGTACTTCAATGTTCTTTTTGAAACAGTGATAAAATTCTTTGAAGACTCAAATGCTTCAATCAGTAATCAACTCAAAAATTCTAACTTTTTTGTCAGAATTATTCACAAAGTTTAATGAAATTAATGTTCAATTGCAAGGAAATGAAGTGAATCTTATCAAAGTCAAATCAGTCGCCTCCACATTTCTGTCCAAGTAAGCCCTACTTAAGTGCAACACTGGCCGTCACCACCTTTTCCAACCTCTGAGCCTCTCTGAGTTGGAAGAGAAAGAAAGGACACCAGATGATGATCAAGTATACTGTGCCCACCTGTGTGAGGTGCAGAAGGACATGTCATAGAGATTTTAGGATCTCCTCTCCATCCAAATTCAATCCAAAATCCATTCCTGAACACTTGTAATTAGGAATTAACAGGAAGGATGGTGGAAGAACTGATCTAGCTATGAAATGACTTTGAGCTGAAGTGAAGATTCAAAAAATTCAAATTAAGACTTTTGAATGCAGAAGGAAATATCAGAATGCATTCCTGCACTGTGGAAAAGGATGAAGATGTTCTTTAGTGGAGTGCATTTTCAGTGCAGTCACCCAACTTCTTTCAAAGCAACAAAACAGACTTCAAATTCCTGAACTGAGTTATATTCAACATGATGTTCAAAGCAGCTATCACTGCACCAAGCCCATCTATCTCATTGAAAGTTGAAAAAGCAATTATGTAGTGAATAGTTGGGACTACTCATGTCCCCTCTAAAATTGATGATGAAAATTGTTCTTACTGTAATTAAACAAAGAAATAATTTTATTTGTAGCTTCAAATAACTTCTGTAATTATTTGTCACTTGCTGATTTGTTCCTATTTTCTTTCACTGCAGTGTATATCAATATTTTTTAAGGTTTTTATTTAATAGCTGGGGATGTGGTCTGGGAGCCAAGGGGGTGGTAACCCAAAAAAGCTTGGGAACCACTAAGATGGCAGGTACATCGGCTCACCCACGTGCATGGGACGTAACTTATATCACAGTTATCAGTTTGAACCCATTTCACTTCTTGGTGAGTCAACTCAATAATGGATTTTTCTTTTGGAGTTCAAACAGGAAGGATGGCAACTAATTTCAATGTCAAAAAGGTAGTCAAATTGGCATGTAGCGGTTGAGAAGAAACCTACAAAAATTTTTTATAGATGTTATTTCTACTAAATGGAATTAAATTTATTAATAAAAGTAAATTAAACATTGAAGTCTGATTCCACAATTCAAGGTTGGCGCTTACCCGGAATTTCAGGAAGTCGTCGGAGTTTGAGATCATTTATATTTGTGGCAAGTGTGAAACGAAAAGCACCGGTCAGTATAGCGATTCCTGAACCATAAGCAGAATGGAAAACTTTGGCCTCCATAACTTGATTCTGTAACACCTCCTTCAAAAAAAGATCACTAAACTTCATTGTTTTGGACAGCAAATCAGTAACGTTAATACAGCATATTTAAAATTTCAATAAAGCCGGCTTGAGATTGAGTTGTAACACATTACATTGGTATCAGAAGATCTGAACGCGATATATTTTTTCATGACTCAGATAAGCAGTGCATTGTTATTACCTCATACCAGAGTAAGAACCTCATTAAATCCAATAACAGAAAAGTAACTGGCTTCCACTATACCTATGGATGCAAATACTTTTTAAAATGTTATCCCCATCCTACTTCAAAAACAGCAATTTCTAACCTGCCCATCTGTGTCAGATTTAAGTTGAACAATCAAATTTCCTTTGAAGTAAAAACAATTCCTTGTGTTCAAACTCAAGCATTTCTGTGCTGAAAGAAGAGTTTTATAAAATTTCACCATTAAGCCTTCCAGATTAGAATGGCACAAGTTGTAGGCAAAGCAAAGCACTCTCTGTTGTTGAATGCATTCCATAAGGACTGGAGTGGGGTGGAACAATGAAATAACATCTCACCTCATTGTACAATTACACTCAATAACAACACTTCAACTTAAATCAGCATCTAGAGTTCGTAGGATAATCTAGAAAGCAATGAGGTGAATAAACGATCAAATTATGTATGGTAATGTCGGACAAGTGTAAGTGCTTAGGAAAACATTGGCTTCTGGTCTGATCAATGAGCTAAAATACCAACAGTGGCTTAGGCTATGTCCACACTAGACCGGATAATTTTGAAAATGCCAGTTTCGCGTAAAAACAATAGGCGTTTACATCAGGCGTTTTTGAAATTACCTCCGTCCACATTAAAACGCATATTTGGGCGAATCTCCCCCTACTGGGCATGCACAGGACACATCTACAGAAAACAAGCGAAGAGGAAACGGTATACTTGGTGCATGTTTGTCCAGTTACAGACTAGAAAAACTTAAAAGGAAATTGCCAAATGACGGACAGCTGTTGGCTCTCGCGCAGGAGGACTTAAAACTAAAAAAAACAAATACTGGAGCATATGGAGGCAACCAACAGGGAGCTCACGGACAGTATGACCCAGCTGACAACGAACATCGAAAAACTGACTAACCCTGTTGCAGAGGGATTTGCAGTGATGAGGAATATGATGGCTCCCCCCAGTACTTTTCTCCGCCACAATACCAGACTCACAGCCATCACAATTGCTACACATACGGACACACAGACCCCCGGATGGCCCCACTACCATCTTCCCCACTTCCACAGAGGAGTCACCCTGGAAACATTTCCTACAGCCATAATCTCTTCACCACTGAAAGGGACAACAGCTACAACTAAATGCAATAAGGCTTGTTACTGGGCAAAAGTGAAATTTGCTGTTACCTCATTTGTTTGCCTTTACTTTTGCCATGTCTTTCTGTATTATTTTGCTGTATTTAACATGCGCAATAAAAGGAGTTACTGGGCAAAAGTATTTTATTTTTACCTGAATAAAAATGAAACTCACAATTTTCCTTTTTTGGCCTTAACATTTTCACGTCTATGCCAAACATAAGCCACTACTTAAAAATGACATTTTGGAAGTAGTGACAATTGCATCTGTTGAATTGATACAGCACCTTGTTACTGCGGGTAAAATGCCAATCTGCTAAGAACTGAATTGATCACGTAAAGTGAAAAAGATGAAAATTATCTAATCCTACGTACAATCTCTTTATGGGGGTGATCTTTTTTATATAGTAATGTTTGACAGCAACTTACATTACCCATGCTAAAGTGTCTCTTAAATGTGCCAAAAATGTTGTGGATTAGAACAGTCCCATCATCTTGTATACAGAGTAGGTCTTCATCTGTCGTCCACCCAATGTGAACCACTATACCACTCTTCCACTGCAGTGACAAAAGGAACAGGAGGGTTTAGTGGTTTTCTGAATTACAGTTGAATACAAACATAAACAAAAGGATAAAAGACCTTCCAGGCAAAGAGTAACATGTACCATACACAATATATATTCATAAAATATTAACTAATTATTTTTCTATTTAGCTTTTTAATTTAGATATTAAAAGCCCCCTACAATGGAGAAGGCTCATAACTTGCTAAGAAGTCTCTTCCCTGCTCTCTTTCGACAGATTTGTTTTGGGACTGAACACACCACCAATTTCCTCAAGTACCTTAAGCAGTACTTATTTAATTCACAAATTTTATTATATAGTAAAACATAAATGTTGACATTGGTATAGAGTATTCTTGAGATCTGTTGTCATTTACTTGCCAAGCTTGACTTCAAACTGTTGTATAATAAAAAAAAAGGTAAAGCTCACTGGAAAGGAGACCATCCTATTTCCTGACGAGGAGTATATTTCCATAGCAGGACGGAAACTTGGAGACCTTTCATTGCGGGATTTATTGATCAAAGCTGCAAAAGATGTTAATGACATTATTAACAACAGTCGGGGAACAAAACATTGGTAAAAAGTGGGAAAGAATCAAAAAAGGTGTAAGAGACTATCTTACCAATCGGACCACCATATGGTGCTGCTGCAATTAAACAGTTACTTATATCCTCCTTAATCATCCATTCAGAATACAGGTCAAACTTCCTACACAGGGTGCAAAACACAGTTCACAAATCAGTAAACCTTGTGAGCATCAAGCAAACAAGTGCCTTGATTTTGCATGGCATGTCACTAAGTCATAAAAAGAATTAATATTTCCAGAAATATTCGGTAACTTTGGTGATTGCAGGTATGCTCGTTATCATCTAAGTTTTCCTTTCGTTTTCTTTTTACATTTTTTTTGTTGTTCTTTATAGCTAGAATTAATTCCTGCTTCATCAGGGATCTGGACCGCTGCAATTTGTCTACTGCCACAACAGGTCGACAGCAGCCATAATCTCACTGGCTCTCAACTGGGTTTTGGTTGAACCACCTGGACAACAGTCATACCAATGTCAGAATGCTGCTTATTGATAACTATTTGGCATTCGACACCATCATCCCCTTAGTACTAATCATCAAGCTTCAAAACCTGGATACTGGACTTCTTCTTTGGCAGACCACAGTTACTATGGACCGGTGATAACGTACAGTATCCTCCTCAGTGACAATCAACACAGGCGCACATCAAGGATACGTGTTTTGCCCACTGTTCTGCTCTACACTACACTCATAACTGTGTGGCTAGAAGTAGCTCAAACACCATCTATAAATTTGCTGATGATATCACAGTTGTTGGCAGACACTTTGATGGTGATGAGGCAGAGTACAGGAGAAAAATAGATTGGCTAATTGACAGGTGTCACAACAACCTTGCATTCAATGTCAGCAAGACCAAGGAACTGACTGTGGATTTCAGGAAGGGGAAGTCCCAAGAACACACACCAATCCTAAGTGGTTCAAAGGGTTAGTAGCTTTAAGCTCCTGGGCATCAACATCTCAGAGGATCTATCCTGGGCCTAACACATTGATGATATACAATCATGATACAAACAAAGCACACCAGCACCTATACTTCATTAGGAGTTTGAGATTTGGTAGGTCAACAGACTCCAACAAATTAGTACAGATGTACCATGGAGAGCATTCAGATTGGTGGTATCACTGTCTGATATGTACACATCAATGCACAGGAACACAAGAGGCTTCATAGGGTTGTAGACTCAGCTGGCTCCATAATGGGCACAAGCTTCTCCACCACTGAGGACATCTTCAAAAGCCCATGTCTCAAGAAGGCAGCATTCATTATTAGGGGCCCTCCCCTTCTTTTCATTACTACCATCAAGGATGAGGTACAGGGGTCTGAAAATCCGCACTCAATGTCTTAGGAACCTCTCCACCTCTGCCATCAGAATCTGAACGGTCCACAAATCCATGAACAGTACCTTGCTATTCCTCTTTGCACTTTCATTCTGCAACTTATAGTAATTTGTTATGACTGCACTGTACTGTTGCCACAAAACAATTTTTACGACTAATGTCAGTGACAATAAACCCAATTCTGATTCTCCTTCGTTGTTAATTCTACTGAACAATCATTAATTTCCTTAAATTGTAAGCACTGGAAACTCTATGTGACAAACCAAGTCATGCACCTCAGTCAAATCTCAGCTCTTCAGGAACGAGTCATAACATAAAGTACTGTATTGCATTCTTTTTTTAGCTGTTACACCGTCACAACAAACTGTGCACTCTGTTGTCTACACGAAATGTTGTGTAGCAGCCATTAAAGCAATGTTTGAAAGCCGGAACCCTGAAGGAATCAGGAGTATTAAGGGTTAGGCCACAGGGAGGTAGGTGGGAAGCGGCGGAGGAAAAAGCTCCCTGCTCAAGATAGGGCCGAGGACGGGATTTAAGGAAGTAAGGGGTCGGCAGGGGGCAAAGATGAGAACTGGCCAGGCCAGGAGTCAGATGCCGTCAGGACCGGGAGCTTCAGCCGAGAACGTCGACGCCGACCTGTAAAACACGTCGCCAAGAGGGTTCCAGTTCGCTGTAACGAAAGCCATGATGCTTCCAGGCGAACAGCTGCAGCTGGAGATCCGTCACAACCGCAACGCGACTGTGCTGGAGCTCACCCTCCTGCGACAGCGCCACTCGTCCCTCGGCTCTGCAGTCCAGCCCCACTTATCACATCCAGTAAGTGTCTCCATTCCGTGTCCCCAATCACTGTTCTCCTTCCAGGAACAGATGCGCCCATTACACTGTCCCCCGTTGCAGTAACACCTTGTCCATCCTAATAACAACGGCATCTCCGCTCCATCTCTCAGCAATTTGGACAAAATTCTACAGCACAAATCAGGGTCCCATCTCTTCCTCAGCAATACCCATCATTTCCAACCGTCCTCTTCTGCTCCCAGTAACTTTCCATCCATACCGTAATCTCTTTGACCCTGTGCCCACCACCTATCTTTCTAGTAATAAAGTACAAAGTAAGATTTATTATCAGAGTACATACATGTCACCACATACAACCATGAGATTCTTTTTCTGCAGACACGCTTAGCAAATCTAGAACAGTAACTGTAAACAGGCTCTGTAAACTGTAAACATCAGGAACTGAAAACTGTAAACAAACTACAAATCAAGATAATAAATAACAAGCATTAAATAACAAGAGTGTAGTTTTCCCCTTTTGTCCAAGAGCCTGGTGGTTGAAGGGTTGTCACTGTTTTTGAACCTGGTGGTGCTAGTCCTGTACCTTCTACCCAATGGCAGCATTGGGAAAAGATCATGGCCTGGGTGGTGAGGATCTTTGATGACAGCAACATTTCATGTAGATGTGCTCAACAAGACATGCACCAGTTAATATGGTCCTGTCAGAGTTCTTGATAAGGATGGCATCAAAATATTCTTGACTATATTTGAGTTTATCACATAGTGGAACTCCTATAAACAAGAGTTAGTGACTTTTTCTTAAAAGAATGAAAAGTTTCAACATGATAGAATATGGTTGTTAAAAATAAAAACTTACATCTGTCATGGAGAAATATTTAAACCAGTATAATTAAGTGCTTGTTCTGAGCTATACATATTGTGATGACAAACCAAGTTATCAGAAGATTGATGCTGATGAGAGAGATAAGAGAGACAAATGGAGAAACGTTCAAAATGTTAATGAGAGACGAGAGAGATTAACGAAAAGAGACACCAGTCCGAGTATTGACAGACCGGTTGCTTTGAACCTGAACTGTTTGAAGTTTGATGGACAGGCGATACCCCAGCTGGGGGATAAAAAGAACAGGTTCGCTAAGGCACAACGACACCACGAGATCATGAGACCCTGGAAGAGCGGTGTGCCCCCTCAAGTTGGTGGGAGTCCGGAGGTCTGGTCGCGGGACCGATCATAGACGCACAGGGTGAAAAGGCATGATTGGCGGGAACCTGGTGTGTGTGTCCGCCCTTGCCTGGGTGCCGGGTTCACCGCGGAAGAGCGATCGTATCCAGAACGGAGGGGTCACAGTCAGTGACCACAGAAGACATAAAAGGGTTCGCCCAAAAGCTAACTGCAAAGAGCAAAGGTCTGTGTGAATCGGAATTTGCATTCTCTCTCTCTCTCTCTCTCTCCAACGGCACAACAGCGATTACTGCGAACTGTACTAAGCTGAACTGAACTCTGCGTCACTTGCGACTGATCATTTTACTGCGATAGAGCTTGATTGATTCCTATTACCCTAGTTCTGTGTACATGTGTGTTTTATCATTGCTAATCTATTGCATTCATATCCTTACGATTAGAGTACTGTGTTACTTATTTCTTTAAAAAACTTTCTTAGTTCCAGTAATCCAGACTCCAACTAAGTGGTCCATTTCTGCTGGTTTGGCAACCCAGTTACGGGGTATGTAACAATATATATTTAAATAAGGCCTTAAAAAAGAGGAAGGCAGAAAATATAGTATAGTTAGTTAAATGTCATCAGCGAACAATATCGCAGGACAAGTCATGATTATCAAATAAGTATTGATGTTGGATAGTTGTTGGAGTTGTTGAAGACCAGATATATGTGAGAGAGGCTGGAACTTGTGTCCTCCTAGATGGACCTTAGCCAAAAATTGGGAGGGGTGGATGGATGTTAGCTCACAGTTTATTAACAAGTCAGAAGGAAGATCAGAAGTAGGAATATTTACATTAAGAACTTGAAGGATTTGTTAAATAGGTATTAAATGAGTAGTTTACAAATACCAACAGCGTAGAGAACCTAAATCGAGGCTAAAGAATATAAAAACAACCTATTCAAAACCATCGTAAACACCTGAGAATAATTGAAGACTGGAAACATAATTGATTAAATCTGTAAAAATAATAAAACTTGAAACAAAACTCTTCAAAATCTGTGTCTGCATGAGTCCATGCTGTACCACTAGCCTTTTAGATTAATGATCTGTAAATAGATATATAGGAATTAATTTCAACATTTGTGCATAACTTGAAACATTAAAGGATATTAAAAAGTGACAATAATAAGTCTTTTAAAGTAATACAAGGTGAAAGCAGCAAGCACAGGAAAGATGAATTTTAATGTCAAACATTCCAAAGTAATGCATTTCAATAGATCACACAACATGAATAAGCGTGCATTAAATCGTTTTAAATGGTAGGACAGTCAAGGACTAGTGGTCAAAGGCAAAAAGGTTAGGAGAATTAAGAGTAACTTAAGGGTAAATATTTTAAAGCAACATATCACTAGAATCTGAAATGTGCTGCCCACAGCTGTGGTGGACACAGTGTGGCCTTCAAGGGGAATTGGATAAATATACAGCATGGTGGAAAAAAAATTCCAGGTCTATGTACAGTAAAAAGGATTGGTGAATGGAACCAGAGTTGCCTTGGCAGAAGATTGGTTTAGCATTGATGGGCTGAATAGCTTCCTCCTGTGCTGCAACCATTGATGATTCTATTAACAGACAGACTTGGAACTAATAACCACCGATTTTGAATAAGGGAGGCATTTTTTTTTTACAGGTTGTTAAAACAAGATCTTATCACTGAAGACAATGTTCATTCATTATATGTCATGTCATATGATGTGGGTGGTCGTGGTCTTTCCATGACCATCACTGTTCTTGGCAAATGTTTCTACAGAAGTGGTTTGCCATTGCCTTCTTCTGGCAGGTGTATTTTCAAGACAGTTGACTCTAGCCATTATCAATATGTCCTCAGAGATTGTTTGCTTAATGTCAGCAGTTGCATAATCAAGACTTGTGATATCCACCACCTGCTCCCATAACTTGATATGACCCTCATCAGGGTGCTAAGCAGGTGCTATACCTTGCCCAAGGGTGACCTGAAGGCTAGTGAAGGGAAGGAGTGCCTTACACCTCCTTCAGTAGAGACATAATCTCCACTTCACCCACCACCCAATAAGAAGAAACTGCTTCATGTAATACTGATTAGACCTCAAATTAAAGAGTGTGGCTAATTTTTTGGAAAACCATAGTTTAGAGAGGACACAATTTCCTGGCATATTACCTGAGGAAAAAAATATTGTTATATGAAATGAGAAAAAACAGAAATTGCTCTCCAAGCATCATAAGGAAAACAATAATTACATTAAAAAAGCTGTCATGGGGGAGAAGGGTAGGTGCAATAAATTTTGACCAACTTCTTCAAAGAAACAGCACAGGCTCTGTGTACTTTCCCTCCATTCTGCTTTATTCTTTTGCCATATTATACAACTTTAGGGTAGTTAATCCAGAATAAAATTACTGAATTAAATCAGGAATTAAAATCCTTTAATTGTACATATGATTTTAAACATTTTACCAAAAGCAAACTTAATATAGGGATAAAAATATGGGGAACAGTAACAGGTCAAATGTCATGAACTTAAGAAAAAGATATAATAGTTTATTTGAAATATTCTGTCAAAAGTTGAATTCAGTTTCTGCCATTATTTGATAAACTGCAACAGTACAACTTTCTGATTAGGGTAGTAACTGACAACTAAGATTCCACATTTAGCTGTACCTTTTCATTTTCCAGAGTATACCATCATATTTTCTTACTTTACAAAATGTTACTGTAGAACTCATTGTGAATTCTTGATCAATGTTCATGCTTGAAATATTAATATTAGTTTCCACTTTTAAATTATATCTATTTATTAATGTTGTGTTATTTGCTTATTTTCCATGAAGAACACATGTCAGTGTTTCTACTTTCTTAGAACTTTTGAGGAGAATCGACAAGTCATCAAAGACCGACAAACTACTACAGAGGTGCAGTGGAAAGCATTCTGAATAGTTGCATTACAGCCCGGTATGGAAACTCATTTGCACAGGAACACAAGAGGCTACAGAGTAATGAACTCAGCCACTTCCATCATGGGTACCACTCTTTCCACCATAGAGAACATCTACAAGAGGCAATGTCTCAGGAAGGCAGCATTCAACACTGATACTGTCTCTATCTGAGCCATGCCCTCTTCCTGATGTTGCCAACAGGCAGGAGGTATACAGGAGGCTGAGACCTAGGCTTCAAGTTTTAATAAGTTTCTTCCCCAGTGTACTCCCCACTTGAGCCAACTTGGAAAACCATAATAGTACCTCGGACTATATTTTATTTTCTCCCTCTCAATCTGCATTGTTTATTTTGCTCTGTAAGTTATGTATGTGTAATTAATATTTGTCTTATTGTAATGTACTGTGCCACTGCTGCAAGAAGTTGATTTTCATGGCTGTTATAACCTATGTACATATATATTTGCCTATGACAATAAATTTGAACTTGAGCTTTTAGCTTCAGTCAGAAACCAAACAACAAAATAACACATTCATGTCACCATATCCAAATTTACTATTGTTACCTTCTAGTCAAGAATATTCCAGAAGGGATCTTTTTTTAAAAGGATCACACACTGCTTATTTAAAAATCACCAATTACCTACTCAACAAAACATTAAACTGAGATATTAAAGTTGTGAAGCATTCTGACCCAAAGTACTGTATAGGAAAATAATTGCAGCTATGACCTCTCTCTCTTTAGAATCCTAGCTGGAAACTGAAGGCAATAGTACACCCAAGAAACATTGAAAAATCAGAAGGGTACTAGTTTATTGTACTGTTGAAAATTCCATTTCAAACTTTAGCAGTGTATAATAGATTACCCACGATGGGGGAAATGGGCATGTGTACAAATAGCCTGCCAGGTACTGCTCCAGAAAAGTCACCGTTCTAAAAGGCAAAGTGCAATATGTTAATACAATATGTTTGTAATAGTAATGCAGTTATGGAGTTTTATTCTGATTCATCCAGCAATTTTGTGAACTGTCCAAAGATCACTTGTAGAAATAAATTTTATACAAAACTTCAGTCCAAGGCTTGGTTAAAAGAAAACTGAAAATCCATTTGATTCTCATCATATATAGATACTGTCATAATAATAAAGGATCATGAAAACTAAACTACTTGTAAAAACTATTGGTTAACAAATCAGCTTTTACAATCACCAACTTTTATTTTTACTATTATCAAAATCAATTAACTAAAAAACATCCGGTAAAACACTTTTCCTGGGAAAATTGGTCATCTCCTAGGTACTAAATAAAAATGGGAAACCATAAATTGAAGAAAAAAATTGTGACATATTCAGTAGACTTTCAGACTCATCCAAGCAGACGGAGAAAGCAGTCTGAGTGCAAACCCAACCATTTCACACAGACTGGGTACAGACAATAACCAGAAGATTACTTATGATTATTTATTCTTTATAGTTTATTTCCTTTCCCATTCTATTAAGCATGAACACGTACAATTTGATGGGTACCAACAAGCATAACGTTTTTCTCAACATGTGTGACATCATTTGATTTTTTGAAAAACATTAAAAAAGTTTAACCCTATACTTAATATCTAGATGTTATTTGGATCAATGGATTAATCATTTGGATTTTAAAAGTTAAAAGACAAATTATGAAAGTTGCTATGAAAGGAGTTTGTATAGAGACCACTTCCAGCTAATGAACAGATTCTAAATAACCATGAAGTCAATTTTGTCCATAAATGTTAATTACACAAAAATTACTTGTTATGGTAACCATTACCTCCACAGCATTGTAAAGAATGGCATCAAAAACATATAAGACTGATTATGAAAGAAGAATTACTAAAGGGAGAAAAAGGATAGCTAGTTCTGTTGTAAGCATGAGAAAATATGCAGATGCTGGAAATTCAAGCAACACACACAAAAAGCTGGTGGAATGCAGCAGGCCATGCAGCATCTATAGGAAAGTACAGTCAACATTTCAGGTTAAGACCTTTCGTCAGGACCAATGGAAAAAAAGAGTTCTGTTGTACATGGGAATGCCCATATATGTCAGACTTCTTAATAATATCACTGGACAATGAAGATTTTACTTCCTGGATACTTTTGGGTGTACCTTATGGTTTTTGGGCTGCTGATCATGAACATCACCATGAAATTTCCCTATTATGCACCATTTTTAAAAAAAATCATCTGTATTTGTTATTTCAATTCATAATTCAAGTCAATTAAAATGTTGCTCACAATGCAAACTAAGAAGTTTTCTATCTTGTCCAGACATGCCTGGGCATACTTAGGCAGGGTGGAGTCTGCATGGCAGCACAGGTTTTGGAAAAACTCTAAAAGCATCACGCACACACTGTTCTATGCATTGGGTTTACATCTATCTGGTCCAGGCATGCTTAGGCAGGGTGGAAGCTGCATGGCAGGACAGGTTTAAGAAAGGCTATAAAAGCATCAAGCACTGTTCTATGCATTGCATTTACATCTATCTTGTACAGGCATGCTTACGCATAGTGGAGGCTGCATGGCAGATCAGGTTTAAGAAGGCTATAAAAGCATCAAACAATGTTCTATGCATTTACATCTATCTTGTCCAGGCATGCTTAGGCAGAGTGGAGGCTGCATGGCAGGACAGATTTTAGAAAGGCTATAAAAGCATCAAGCACTGTTCTATGCATTGCGTTTACACGTATATCGGTTTGTGATCACGTTGATGCGCATAGCAAATTATGTGTACTCATTATTAATAAATTATATTTTCAGAATTGCAATAGCAAAATGTCTCACCAATGTTGCAACAATTGTGATGCTTTGTTATATTTGTGGCGAGTATATGGTTAAATCTCAAAGACAGAACATGTCTCATCTTATTAAGAAAGCCTATGAGCTCTACTTTGGGTGTAAAATCGGCAACCAAGGCAAAGCCTGGGCTCGTCACATTTGTTGCGCAACATGCGCTGTTGATCTTAGAGCTTGGCTCAGAGGTACGAGGAAGTCAATGTCCCGATCATATTGCCAGAGCAGGATCATGTGACAGATTGCAACTTATGTCCAGTTTCTCTGCTGAAAACAAGAAATCTATTGAATACCCCAAATACCCTTCAGTCTGTGCCACATGATGATAGTCGTCCAGTACCAAAGCCACCAGAGGCATGGAGTCTAGAGGAGGCAGACAAAGATGCCATGATGCACATACCAGGAATGGAAAACAACAGTTATAAATTTTAAACTCTTTATGTCAATTTGGCCTCATTTGGTAACTCAGTCTCAGTTAAATGATCAGATCAGAGACTTGGGTTTGTCAAAAGCAAAAAAAATTACTGGGTTCAAGACTGCAAGGGTGGAATCTGTTGTCATCATGCTAAAGAATCTCATTACAGTAAAAAGGATTGGCCACTCCATATACAGTGGTTCCAGGGCAGAAAAGAGTGGCATATAAGCCACTTGTAAACCCAACAAAGATAGTTTGCTTCCTCTTCATATAAAACTGGAGCTTACGAAAAATTTTGTGAAAACCATGAACAAGCAAGGTGAAGGATTTCAATATTTGAGACAGTTGTTTCCCAGAATAACTGATGGTCCACAGGTCAAACAGGTCATCAATGACAGGCAATTCAAAGAACTTCTAGTGGGATGGGAGAAAATCACATGGAAGATATTCATAGAGGTTGTTGAAAATTTTCTTGACAACTGCAGAATACCAAACTACATGCAGCTGGCTGACAACATGCTTCAAGCATATAAAACCATGATGTGTAACCTGTCACAAAAGTTCATTTTCTGCATTCCCATTTAGACTTCTTCCCTGTAAATCTCAGCGCTGTCTGTGGCAAGCATGGCGAAAGATTTCACCAGGACATTGCGGTCGTGGAGAAACGGTATCAGGGTAACCAGAAACCATCAACGTGAGCTGATTATTGTTTGTTTAATACTTAAGCAAGAAGCCTCAGTCACTGAGTACAAAAGAAAATCATTAACAAAACGGTTTCAGTTTAGTTAAAGTATTGCAAAGTGTCAGCACCGGTTTGCAATTAAATGCATTATATTCAATAAGTTAATTTCTTGTTTCTCTAAATTCCTACATGATATTAGTAGTCTGAAGTTATATTTGTGTTCATCTTTAGGCGGTCTATCATGACCACAAAACACTTGCGAGGAAACAACACTTTCGAAAAAATTTACTCTCCAGTGTATCTAGAGCTTATTTATATGTTGGGTTTACTTATACCCGGGATCCACCTGTATTATTCTCGCATCTGCTTTTGTACATCCTTTTAATCGAATAGTAAAAAAAAAAATGCATCACAGTCCACCTCACACTGCTTACATCTCACAGATTCTTCCTTGATCTAAAATTGGAAAATCTGGGAAACCCAAGAAAGAACGAGGAAAAGATGCACAAAAACAGTAAATAAATTGTACTCATTAAGGCTAGGATTCAAATCCATGTCTTTCAATATGAGGTTGGCGTCACAATTAAGTGATTGCTGGGTATTTGAAATAAGCAGATTAAAATGATTATAAACTCTAAAATCAATGGCACAGAACACCACAAAGTAAATTCTTATTTTCATATTGATTTACATCCACTGTTAAATATCAACCCATTTTATGTCATATTTCCAGTTTTATTTACAATAAATGGAGTTTCAGAGATAACATTTTATAAAACTAGAACAAAACAATTTAAATGCATTAAACCACTGCCCATAACACAATACATATTTGTACATTTTGTTCCCTTCAGAGCTTATTAATTTTTATTAAACCCAGACACCACTAAATACCAGTGTAATTTTCATTTTCTGATAAATATCATAATCTCTAGGAAAATAGTGCATTGAAAGGAATTTTTAAAGAAAGAAAACTAAGATGTTTCCTTTATTTTCCAATTGCAGATCACTCTACAGCTGTATATGTGGCAGCTGAATGGTCACATCACTGAAAAATCGATGACTTATGGCAATTTTTGCAGAAATCCTCTTGTTAGGATCATATTGGAGCATTTGCTACAAATAAAAACAAGAAAATATTTCATAACCTATTTCCCAGATCTGTCACTGAATAGGTATCAGGAACATTTTCAGTACTTCAATCAAAAACTTTATGCTAACTAAAAATTCTTAACCAGCATATAGTACATCTCTAAACATCTAATTCTCACACAAATATATAATAAATTAATCCTTGTACGTTTGTAATAAGCATTTAACATATGCAACATAAGCAGTTCAAAATACAGATGTGCAGCATGTTTTTTTCAGCAATATACATCTGAAAATCAATATGGGTCATATTGCACCAATCTTGAAATTCACCCAGGCCCCTAATGATTTATTCTTTTATAACTGACACAATATCCATGTCATCTGAACATAGGATGATGTAGTTTCTTGTGAAATGCTCCTTTAGATCATTGTCCAAGGAATTAAGTATATCAAATGGCAAAAAAAAAGACCACAGGTGCTAGAAATTTGAAATAAAACAATGACTAAAGATGAGGCAGATTTTCCAGAGGGGGAATCAGAATTAACATTTCAGGCTGATGATCTTTCACCAGAACCTTTCATATGAGCATTTCTGTTTTTAAGAGAACTCCTGAAATAAAGCACTACTGTGAAGGGAATTAGTTGAAGCAGGTATTAGGACAAGAGCCTAATTTTGTAAACTTAGCAGCTTTTCAAAACTTCCACTGCTTCCCCTTGCTACTGTCACTATTCCATTTCATGTTTTAAAAGGGAGCACTTCTACATTAAGTGACTTGAAGTAAGAGCACCATGATTCAGACCTATGTTGATCCATAGTCAATAATCAAGACTCTTAACCCAACACTTCAGTCTGCTCTGAAAACAAGATTACAGAGGGACTGTGTCAGTAAACCACATAAACGTGTCCCTTAAATGTTGGCACCTGAACGTGACACAACTTTACAAATATTACTATTTAAAGTTAAGGACTTATTTTTAAGTTCTACCAACCATTAGCAGATCTCTGCCATCTATGTCCAGATTGGGTAGTATCTTATTGAAATCTTGTCTGTTCCACTGCGGAAAGTTTGCTTTGTAGTCAGGTAGTTGAGTAACCCCAGGCCACACAGACTCATTTGGTGTTCCAAGTGTGCGGAAAATCCTGAAAAGCTGATCAATCTCAGAATCTCCAGGAAACAAGGGTTTTCTTGTAACCTAGAATCGACAGAAACATCAAGTGAAGTTGATTGTTAAAGGGCATATTTTTATGAAATTATACTGAATACTTTCTCTTCTTTTTACTCCTTCTCTGCTGAAAATGATGCCCTATATTGTCTTAGTTCCAAAGGTTCCCACTGAACATTCTTTACATGTGGGCATGAATACATTACTTGCACATTAATGTAAAATTATAACCATGCCCAGATCTGTCTCCACAATATCCATTATGCATTGTTAGTGATTACTGCTAGGTAAACACCATGCTGGAACTCCTGCCTTTTCTGTTCCCTTTCTAACGTAGAGATATTAATATTATACCAATCAAAGAGGCAATTCAAATTAGCCAATGCACCAAAAAACTGCACATGGTTTCATCTTTGTGAATTAATATCACAAGGTAATGCATTTGGATACTGAATCACTGGTAAGTTCTAAAATAATTATTTTTATTGTTAAAGATATACAAGGACTATGTGAAAATCTAACTTAAAGAAAACTGACAGGGAATAGCAAAAAGAAGTAAGAATTTAGGAGGAGCACAAGTAGGATCTAGACAAAAAAATGGATAGGTTATAGACCAGGCACATACTTGCTGAATAGCAAAATAGACTTGAAAAGCTAAATGGCCTATCCCCTTACCTATAATTTATATAGAGCATGTAGTATAGGAATATTTATACTACTATTATATTTTATTGTGTTCTATCTAAAATATATTAGACACTTATGGTTTTCACCTTTGGTCACACTTTTAACAAATAACTTGTAACAAATTATCTATACATATATATTCTCACTAAGGAGAGACTGTACACCTACTGATCCAACTATAGGCAATGACATGCTGTTAAGAAACCTTCCGTAAGATTCTGTATTCCGTATTATATAACATACAGGCTGTAGAGTGTGTTGGATTAAAAAAAAGGTGGTAAAGTTGAAAATCCAATAGATAGCTTTGTCTTAAATCATATTTATATATTTATCGTCTTAAAGAATGTTAAGAAGCATAAACATAACAGGATTGGTCACCATGACTCCTCAAGCTTTCCCTGCTGTTGTGACAATGGCTAATCCGCCCCAGGCATTGTTTCCTCTTCTGAGTTTACCAAAGCCCTCAATTTTAGATCAGTCAAAAATGTACCTACTTCCTTTAGCGATGCTCCATAACTATCTGGAGTAGGGAATTCACTACCCTCTATGAGAAATTCCTCAGTGTACATACTGCAGTGTTATCTGATTGTCCCATGTCACTTGTTCAAGATTCTCCCACTAGTGGGGACAGCTTGACATACCATCCCTCCACCCCCCACCGTGTCACTTAAGGATTTTATGGTTCACCACTATTCTCCAAAGTTCCAAAAATAATTTCTTTTGCTACTTTTGAAGGTCAGCCTTTTCTTTCCAAAAACTAGTATTAACATTCTTGGAGATATAAATATTGAAACAAAAGGAAATTATTCAATCATCTGCTTTATTTGTGCTTCAGTTATTTTAGGGAGGCATTAAGAGCCAGATGAACTACTTGCTATGGAATATCGAGCCTCCGACAAGCTCTTGTAATCAGAGAATTTATAAGGCTGATCATTTTGTGTTACCAGCTAATGTTTATGTTGAATGCAGAGTTTGACAAGGGTAATAGAACCGATTATAAAGGGGAAGTGGTTAGATGCTCTCTTGTTGGAAATGGTCATTGCTAAGCGTTGTGAAGTATTCTGTCTGTATGTTATCTAGATATCAAGTCGCAGGTATGAACTTCTGCACTATCTAAGGAATTTTAAAGAGTTGAATACTGATCATTGACCTTGAGAAACTGCACGATTTATATATTTGGATCATAGTTTCACTGCTCTTGAGAAGATGCTGAGGTTTTACAAACTTCCTTTAAGGCACTGGAGGTAACAAGACAATTTGGTGCAAATATTTAACAAGCAATCTCTTATATTTGGATTTGCATAAAATCTTACTTGGGTAGCAACATTTTAATTACTGAAAACATTGGGTGATATTAAGCAATTTGGATGATTTAGTTGATCTAGTAAGAAATTTTTCATTAAATAATTTGAGTAATTTAATTGATTCAGTAAGAAAGTAACAGTAAAATGTTACTACAATGACTTGCATTTCCCTAACATAAATATTTGCATGAGATGTAACATACTAATACTTGGAATTTCCATTTGTAAAAATGACACAGAATAAGTAACTACAAATCTTATACAAAAGCTTTCGAGGAAATGTTTAATTACACTGTCGACTTTTTGCAACATTTTCAACATCAAGATTCTGTGCAACAATTTGAATATATTTGTAAAGCGTAAATTTATAAAACAAATAGAAATTATAAATGAATTGCATATCTGAGGTAAATACCATTTCTGCAAAAATGCATCCAATGCTCCAAACATCCACTGCTGTTGAATAAAATTTACATCCCATTAAAATTTCTGGTGCTCTATACCATAAGGTTACAACCTAAAAACAGAATAGTTAAGAACAGAAAACAAATATTTCAGTAATAAGCATTTTGAAACCATATCTTCTAAATAATTTAAACATTAAAATATTATAGATGTACATGACTGATCAGGGTTTATTACTAGAGCAAAAAACATTGACAGATTGATTATTTATATGTGTACTTACTTAAGGCAAAAGGAGCTTATATGCAGCCAGATAGTCATCAATATAAATATAATTATGCACTCTACCTTTGAATTACCATGCTGTTTTCTCCAGAATATTTAAGACTATACTTGAACTGGCACCATCTACTTTCATTTATGATAATTAGTACTGATTAAACTTTCTTGAATTCAGTGGTTTAAAATTTTAGCAACAAAAAGATGAATTCACTTTTTATTTTGATGATTTCATAAGTAAGTTTTCTTCATTTTTGAAGCTTTACTTCCATTTATTTTGATTAAACAAACCAACATTCCATACTATAGAACACAAGGTATGGTACACCAAGATTTGTGAATTCCTGTTGATGGTAAATAACATAACATTTTCAGCTTCCTGTATTTTTAAAATTTCCTTTAAACTGTCAATTCAGCCTGAAAATGCTCTCTGGGTTTGTTTCAGGAAGCATTACAGCTGACTTTGCTCTAATTTCCATTTGGTGAAATATCTCTGCAGTGTCACCAGCAAGTGATCACGAGTGGAAAGCATGGCCACTTCTCTTTCTTAAGTTAGTGATACTAAAACCAGTTCTAATCTATTTCTCTTCAGCAGGTTGTTGGAAAGTGCTATTATGCTGGCTAAGATTAATTGATTTAACTGAGACAAGTGATTACATCCAAAACTACTTTGCTCTATGTGGGTCAATGCCTTACCAAGTAATGAGTTAACAAGGGTCAATACCAAAGAGGCATTTAATCAATTTATTCTTTTAGCAATTAACTTGTAAGTATTTTTATTACTTAATAATGAATTTTGTTCAGAGTCATAATGAAAATTTCAACTGTCAACTGCTCTCAACAGTGACTCAGAGTCAAAGGGGGAGCTATCAGAAATATGGTTGCCACACTGGTACCAATATTTTGTCCTGAGGTTAGTTCCTGCTGGAAGTACAAGATTGGTGAGAATTCTGAAATTCTCATTCATAGATCCAATGGACAGTATCACTCTGGCTTTCACCCTTGAAACTGAAGTAAATTCTGGACTTCCATAGATACGCTGCTAAAAGTGCAAGTACAAGCATATCATTCCCCTTAGTGAGCTATGTAAGTTATCATGAGCATTACATTCTATGTCTTATGAGTTTTACTAACAGAATCAGGTCGTTACATTCACTGCTTTGCTTTGTTGTAGGTATCAAATGGGCAGTGCTAGTCTCATTCAGATTCCCCGGCATTATATTGGAAAATGCCACAACAGACCTGATGCAAGTTTACAAGTCTAACTAACTTCAATAAGATTGTGGGGAAAAATATAGGAGGCAAAAGAGAAAGTTACGTTCATTTTAAATTTCTTTGCTTTATCATTTCTAAATATCCGTGAATATTAGAGGCAGATAAAAGCTATCAGCACCAACAGAAACTTTTACTTGTTGTCAAAGGCTGTATCAGGTGTTTTGAGGAGGGGTCTTTCTCACCTCAATGCCAAATTCCAAGCAACTGCCCAAAGCCAAGCTAAGTGCAGCATGCGTGATTGGCAGACAACAATTGAAGGAGGTCAGATCAGCAGGAATCTGGCCCATTATTGTTTTTGAATTTTGAATTTCCAAATAGTTTTTTTTAAATCCTAAATTCTCATCTTAGAATAAATAGATGAAGGTGATTTCCAAGAACAGGACAATTTTGTAAGCCTAAAAGTAATTCCTGAAATGCTTCTGCTTCCCCAAGTCTAAAATGTACACCTTTACTGTTCCAACTGTATTCAGGAGCGTGTACTGCAAACGGTAGAACATAGTGTATATGTTGGCGGTGGGGTGGATATGGGGAAACACTCATACAACATTCTTTGCCAGAAATGCAAAAAAAAAATCTTTTTAACATTATTCCTTACTGTTTTCACCAGAGAACTGGTGAGAATTCGCTAGAAATTAAAAATGGTAAATGCTAATAAATATGTTTTCTTCTTAAGGCACCCTATCATATTTTCTGATAAAACAATGCTTTCTGTCCTTAGAAAATTCACATTAACTGACAAGCAACTACTTTTAAATAGGTCTGCTGTAAGCAGGGGCTAAATTATTACAAAAGTAATAGACAGGAGTACCTAAATACTTCACCTTTTAAAATTGCATAAATCTTAACTACCTCATGTGTATATGTGCGCACAGGAACCCCAAAAGCCCTTGCCAATCCAAAATCTGCCAATTTGATTGCACCGCCATCATTAATGAGCAAGTTTTGTGGTTTCAGATCTCGATGAAGAACTCTGTGAGAGTGACAGAATGCGACACCTTGAAGGAGCTGGAACAGATAACTCTGCCAAAAGAGGTGTTTCGTTATATGAACATTTTTCATCCAAAAATAAACAATTCAGACATTGACTGCAGGCACATTTCTATCAAACAATTACTGTACTGCCATTGCATATAAAAATCCACACAAATATTACTGTGATACAAAATAAGGGACACATGTATACCTGTCCCTGCAGACCTGATGTTTTTTTATTAATTGGATGGCTTTCTTACTCCTACAAATTAAAGAGCGCTCTCCTCCACTGAGGAAAAGTAACTTCAAAATTGTCCTGTCCCATAGCCTAAAGTACTGTTGTTATAGGCCATTTTTAATTACCCAAACTCAAATTTATTTCAATCTGCCCACCTTTGATTTAACAGCGTGCATGGAACTAAGTTGCTCACTGGAGATTGATGATTCATTACTTACTTTAAAAATGATCTGTGTCTCAGATTTTATCTATTTTTCAGGTTAATGCTGGCAGGTCAGATCTCCTGGGCTTTGGGAAACTCAGCAATTAAAGATCCATGAAGGCATGGAAGGTGAGATTTTCCTGGAATATTGTGAGTAAGGATGACCAGTGATAATTCCCACCTATCCCCAAGCAAATCCACTTGTTCCCCATAAACCAAAGTACCTTCTCATTGCCTCCCTTCAAAAGTCATCCCCTCCCAAACTCCCTGCCCCTACCACTGAATCTCCTCTAGCCAAACATCTAAATTACTTTGTATCTTCATTGGTCTCTCCTTGCGTTGCAGCACTCTCCTGGAGTATTCCCTATCAGAGCCCATTAGTCAGGCTACTTTCTAGATGGTAGATCTGCTCAAATAATTCATGCATGCTGTGGAATTAAATCCCTAGAACTGAAGACCTTCACTAACAATCCCTACCACCAACACCCACAATCTGATTGGAATTCCTCTCTGATGTCCAGTGCTCCTATGGACTGTTTTTGGGGAGAACATTTCTTTAATAGTAATGGATCAATAAATAGGAACTAAGGCAGAAAGTTATCAGAAGAAAAAAAGCAATCAGCATTAATCAACAAAAATAGTAAATTATTTCAACAGATATAAAGTTGTTAGCTCAAGTAGACAGGTCAATGCACAATTATGCTAACCAATTTCAGTTCAGACAAGATTTCAACCAGCAACAAGAGTTCTATTGGTTTAAACTGAAATCCAAACTCAGTATTCTTTTTTGTTTTCGTCTTTTAAACATGATAATGTTCTAAAGTGCAAAGTCAAAGGACATTATAATTTAGTCTATTTTCAATATCTTCTGCATGACAAGTTCCAAATTATGCATCCTAACAGATCTAGACAAAGGTCAACTACTTGTCATCCGGAATAAAAAGGAACTAGCCTGGAATCACCAAAGCAGAGGAAGAATTTCAATTGATGTGTATGTGTATGTGTATGTGCATTTATATATCTCACCGTTAAAGGAGTGGACGTCGTCATCGGATTTCAGTGGACAACCGAAGATGTATATGTGTGTCTGTGTATATATCTGCAATAAGTTATGGAAACATAATATTTCAAAAGTGACTACATTCTTAATTACCTTAACTAATTGCAAAGAGAGCCCAGTTGGAGGAGCAGAGTCCATATACTTCTTCAGATCTTTATTGAGAAATTCAAACACCAAATACAATTTTTTTTCGCTGTGGATAACATCTAGCAGTCTAGAATAAATGCACATATATTACTCATAATTATTTTGATGGGCTCACCACATCAACCTATTCACTGTGCAAAGGAAATAAAATACCTGAATTTATCACATATTCAGCATCAAGAAATAAGGTCTGGATTACAATAGTTATGTGCTGAATAAGGGATCTCTTGACCTCATGATCAACCTACTTCTTCATCAGAGTAACCTTCTTCTGACAGACTTAAAGCTCCAGTACTTCACACACTGTTAATTAAAACTGAAGCATTAGTGAATGTAGGAATCAAGTGGATTGGGAAGATTCTTATATGATCAATATCCCTGTGGCCTACAAAATGGATTCTGGTTTACATTTCTTCAATACACTTGGAGTCTAACTACAGTGTAGGAAGAACAGACTAGTAGGAATAAGAAGGAAAAAGAATGAGGACGGTACAGGGGTACAACTAGTAGAGCCACAGGCTTACAGTGCCAGAGACCCAGGTTTAAACCTGGCCTTGGATGCTGTCTGGAGTTTGCATGTTCTCCCAGAAACTGAGTGAGTTTCCTCTGGCGCTCCAGTGTCGTCCCACATCTCTAATATGTATAGGTCAGTAAACTAGTTGGCCACTGTAAATTGTCAATCACAGATGAGTGGCATAATCTGCGTAGGGGTGCAGTTGATGGATGGAGAGAATGGGATTAATGGGAATAGGCATTTTAAGGTTGACACAGATCCGTGGGCCAAAGCGCCTGTTTCTAGGCTGTACCTCTCTATAACGCTAATGATAAATGTGGAGGACAATAGAATGACACTTGATTTCAAAACAATAAAAATGTAGGTAGTTGAAAAGAACATACATGAGTTTTCACAGAACAAAGAACGCAAGCATAGGTAAATAAAGGCCCAAGCCAAAGACAGAAATTAAAGGAACCAAAAAAAAAACTGAAAGAGTTTGAAGATGAAAGGACAAAACTATATGAGGCAATGTTTTACTATTTGTTGGTGTTTGGCCTCTTCCAATAAGTACTCAAATGGTTTTGGTAACTTCAGCTGTAAAGACATTTAAAACTTCAAGAAAAAAGGTTTGACAGAAAATTGCATCAAATTACAGCATGTATAAAATAGAGCATTCCTTCTAAAACTACAGACCTTTCTGAATCCTTATTGTCCTTAAGTACTACTTTCAAACCCAGCTAAAAAATACTTGCCTATTCCTTAATGATAGCTATGTTAAATATTTATTTCCCTCTGTTGTTCAAAGAGCAGAAATTTTTAAATAAAGGATGATTCAAAACTAAGCAATTCTATGAAGCATGTAACAACCATTTAAGTTAGAGAATGATTAAAATCATAATATATTAACTTTCTCTGTTTTGTACTGTTCAACAGTGTTTTTTTCATCAAAATAATATCTCTTACCTTACAATATTTTGATGATTCAACTCTTTTAATAATGATATTTCTCGAATAGCAGTACTTGGCACTCCTTCCATTTCCCTAGATTTTGAAATGTAAATATGTCATTTAAAATTAACTTCCATACTGTGGTCTTAAGCAATAACCTTTCCTTCCCTTCCTCCTCTTTACTTAAATTCTATCTACTGAATTCACCAAATATCAAGTATGCTGACTTTCCTGATTATTAAAATAATTAAACAAAGAATCAAGATCTCTTTGTGTATATCAGAGTACAGTGAGGAAAACCAATTCCCATCCTCATATATTTGCTAAGGTCAAACAATTCCAGGAGGAATTTGGTCTATATTTCTTCTTTTCATATATTCCTTCAAGTTGCATCACCACTCTGCGCAATTTTACATTCCACAAGCTATCTGCTCACTTAGGTCATCAATCTATGCCTTGTTGAAGTAAACTACTTTTCTTCCTCACAAGATGCTACTTTTGTTAGGTTTGTGCTATTGGAAAGTAGTGTTCAAATACCAGCCTCCAAACTGAAGAGCATCCATTTACCACTATATAGTTTTTTATCCTGCAGCCAAAATGTTTCAAAGCAGTCACAGCTAATGATTGTTTCCTTCTTAGGGCTCAATTCGACCAATATGACTATTATGTGACATATAATCAAATACCTTGGAATGTGATTATACAGAGTCTCAATTACACTATCTTATGACACTCTCATTACTGAATCAAGGTTGTTAGACATAATTTGTCTTTAACAAAGTCATTTTGGTTGTCACTTACTAATCTATGTTTTACTAAGTGAATATAGTCTCCACAAGTTTTCCCTAAATATCAGGCTTACTCCTCTGCAGTTACTGAGTTTACCCATTTGCTTTTTGTTTGAAAATAACATATTGAACTTTCCTGTCTTTTGGCAGAACTGTTGTATCAAAGGATTGAAAAATTTCAGCTAAGAACCTCTTATTTCCACCCTGGTTTCTACTTAATTCAGACCAAAACACTGTCACCTTTTTTTTTAAGTAGTTTATCTTCATTTTTCACCTCACCAATTTATATAAGCTTTCTTCTATTATTCCAACATCGGTATCATCTTCTTTGTGAAGACCAATACAAAAATCATAATTCAGTATCAGAATTATCCCTATTACTACGTATGATGTATCTCTTAGTCCCTAACCATCCTACTTTTATATTAACTATCCTTGTATTTGTATTTTTTTTTAAAACTTTATTGTTCCTTCTACATTCCTGAAATAACAACATTACATGAATGGACTTAAGTGCAAATCCAGTCTTCAGCTGAAGTGGAGTTAAGGCTTGTGAATAAGTGAATTTGACTTTAATGAACTGATGAATTCTTTCCCACTTTAAATTCATATACTTGTTTTTTTTTTGTTTTACGCTGCATTTTTATTAAACAATAGTAATAGTTATTTCACTGTTTGTGAAGTAAGTTTGCTTGATTGTTTAACTCACAATGGCTCCTGTCAGTACAGCCTTAAGGACCTGGAAATCCAAAACTAAGATTGCACAGCACTCTAGTGGCAGGAGAGTTCAATTACATCTTGATAACATTTAGGGAATGGGATATGTAATAATTTATAATGGTTGACATAAATTACCCAAAAGTTCTTGGAGTTTTTCATATTTATAATATATATATTTCTAACAGAATTACAATCAAATATCAAAGGTGGGAATTATTTTAACCTTTGACAATATCTCTCTCTAAAAACTAAACGCGTAATTTCATATCTCCACAAGAATCAAATCAGCTGTCATAAAATGAAATAAAAATTAAGATTGCCTTAAGAGAAAATTACAAGGTTTAAACCACAGAATGATAAAGCACATTAAGTTATTTAGATTATCCATACCTATCTCACCTTCAGTTATCTGATGGCATTGCAAATTTCCTTTATATTCTTTAATATTCATTTTCAAATTTACATCTAAAATTGCTTCCCTCTAGAAATTTCACCTTAGCTACATATTTAAGCTACTGATACCTCCTAGCTCCTTGACCTCTGCAAAAGCTCAATTGGAGGATCTGCAGTAATACAATGTCTACAAGAGCAGGCCAGAGGCTCATTAACCTGCAGATAGCGGAACTCTAAAGCTGAACATCCTTCAAGGTACAAGTGTGAAGGAGTGCTCTACTTGCTTGGAGGAATGCAGCTCTTACAACAGTCATTTTGCACTATCAGGCCAAAGCAACCTGCTTGACTGATACTCCATCTGCTCCTAAAACTTTGATCCCCAATATCACAGGTGCACTAGCTGCAGTGATACTATCTATGAATTGGACTAGTTGCATAGCTGGGTTGGCTGACCGCACTTTGCAAACCATTGAAGTATACCAGCAAGAAGATAAAAGTCTCCAGAGACACCACCATCTACTTCCACTTCAAAGAGCATCCTCTGTACTGATAAAATTCCTGTTTCTTAGTTATGTGTCTAACTTCTGCCACTTTGTACCCAAAAACACGAGGACTGTGGTTTCTCTAAGCAGCTGGCCATCTAGCATTAAGCAATGGGCAATGCATGTAGCTTTGTCAGTGATGCTGCCTTCCTGACAAACAGTTTTAATATAAGCTCTTTGGTACATTTGTTTAAATCCACTAGTGCAAGTTCTGCTGTTCTCTCCTCTATCAACTAAGTCCTTCATAGGTAAAGGTCAACAATTTATTTTAATCTGTAGTAAGCCATAAGAATGTTTGTCTATATACAGTATATAATCTATACTGTGTTGAAACTTCCCTTTCAGGGGCTCTTTTGATGCTCCCTCCACAAATAAAATTTAAACGCCAACTTCCAATAAATTGTTTTAAATTAAGAGAATAACTGTTGCTTCAAGGCAACGACAAAATAGTGATCAACTTGTTCCTGTTAAAACTTTATTTGAAACTGGGTACCAATGTAAAAATACTCCCGAGCAGTTACTGCTTTGTATCTCCAAATCTAGTACTCTGCAGAATATTAACCCTGCCGTTATGATGACCGCTTTGATTGCCTATATGCTCGTTGCAAAGAAGAAAACACCATTTTTATTTACATATTTGCTGGGCGTTGGTTTAGTCGAAGGTACGAGTGTGCTCCTGGTATGAGATGCCCTGCTGATGACTCTTGACTACTTGACTTTCATAGTCAAGCAAACACCCTTTAATGTTTGGCAGAAGTTGCCAAACCAATGTCTTTTTCCCCCTCAATTATAAATATCCAAACGTTAGGATGAAGATATATCATCACAAATTTTTTAATAGTAATAATTTTTTGAATGTTGATGTCTTTTTGGGAGATTCTTCTGCTACCACAGTGCACGCATCATCCTGTGGAAAGGCAACTTCAATAATATGCGTGAATATGCAATTTTTTTTTCTAAATGCAAAATTTCCAAAAATTAGCATGAAATCCGGACTGTCAGCAAAGTAGTGGCCTGTCACTAACCCTTGCTGCGTTACAGCAGTAACTTACGCGTCCAGCCTTATTTTTTTCAGAGCCACCATCTCTCCCGTCACTTTATTCATTGCCTTATAGACTACTCCGTAGGTGCCCTCCCCGATCTTCTCCACTTTCTGAAAGTTGTCCATGGTGCTGGGCCGCCGCCGAGGCTCTGGGCTCGTTGGCTCGCGCGCCCCGCCTTCCGAACACCCGCCCGCCGCGCGCACACTCGCTCTTTCCCGCGCCTTCCTTGCGCCGCTCTCCTCTCCCTCCCATAGGCTCCCCGCGCGACGCCAACCCCTCTGACGCAAGCGCGCTCTCGCCTCCCCGCCGCCGGGTGACCTGTTCGTCACCGGGCTATCAGCGCCAAACTGGCCAGAGGAAGCAGTGGGCGAAGACCCACGGGTCAGCTGTTGTACACCTGCAAGGAACTCCTGCTAAAGCAGAGTATGCATTGAGCATAGACTGCCAACATTTCTGCTCACAATTATTCTTACAAAATGCTTGGGCAAAATAGCAAATGAAAATCAAATTAAATCAGATTTCCAGCATCCGCAGTTTAAAACATAAATCGCAGTTAACATTCAGCATGTTGGGCACCATCTATAGAAAAGGGGGCAATTAACTGATTCACTTTCGGTAGATGTTGCCTGACTTGCTTCACCATTTTAGCATTTTGATTTTAAGCCAGCAGAACTTCTCCAGAAGTGAGCAAATGACTTACCTAAAGACTGACTTAAGATTGTGCCAAGAGGAGAATCAGAACAACTTAGTCCTCAATTGGTCGGATGAACTTCCCCACACAACCTCCATCCACTCCCACGGAGTCTGCTCTACCAAAGATCCACAAGCTGAACTGTCCACAAAGAACTACCATTTCAGTCTGCTCTTGCCTCATTAAGCTCATTTATTCTTGGCTTCATCTCCACCTCCCACTCCATGTAGTCTCTTCCCACTTACATCTGAGACACCCCTGCTGCCCTTCACCACTTAAACAGTTTCCACTTCCCTGCGCGCAACAGCTCATCTTTACCATGGATGTATAATTTCCGTACACCTCCATCCCACACAAGAATATCCTGGGGGATGTCCATTTCTTTCAATGGAGACCCAACCAATTCCAACCCACCACCATTCACTTGGCTAAATACATTCTCAGACTGAACTTTTCCAACTCCATTCATTTTCTTCGGAGGACAGTTATGGGAATGCACACCGGTCCAAGCTCATGTTCAAGTCCATTGTTATTCAACTGTATGTATGTAAACAACTAAACAAGACAATGTTCCTTCTGACCAAAGCGCACATCACAGTACATAAAACACACACACAAAGTACATTTACAACACAAGTTAAAAAATAAATAGTATAACACTACTGGCGCTTCATAAGTGATGAGACCTGGGTCATGGCAGGGAGTTCAGCAGGCTCGCAGCCTGGGAGAAGAAGCCGTTTCCTATCCTAACAGTCCTCATTCTAATGCTACAGTACCTCTTGCCTAATGAAAGGGAGTAAAAGAGATTGTGGGATGGATGGGAGGGATTTCTGACAATGCTAAGGGTCCTGCATACACAAAACTCCTGAGATACGGTACATCCTGGGTGGTTGGAAGAGAAACTCTGATCCTCAGCAGTCCCTGCAATCCTTTCACAAACAAGAGAAAATCTGCAGTTGCTGGATATCCAAGCAACACACACAAAATTCTGAAAGCCAGACAGCATCTGTGAAAAAGAGTAAACAGTCGATGTTTCGGGCCAAGACCCTTCATCAGGACTGAAGTCAGAGTAAGAAGGTTGGGGGAGGAGAGGAAGAAATACAAAGTGATAGGTGAAACTGGGAGGGGGGGAGGGCGGAAGTAAAGATCTAGGAAGTCAATTGTTGAAAAAGGTAAAGGACTGAAGGTGGAATCTCTGATAGGAGAGGACAGACAGCCATGAAAGAAACAGAAGTGGGAGGAGATGGAAAGGTAAGGTAAGGAGATAGGACAGAGAGGGAAATGGGAATGGGGAATGGTGAGAGGGGAGGGGCATTACCTGAAGTTCCAGAAGTCGATGTTTGTGCCATCAGGTTGGAGGCTACTCAGACGTAATAAAGGATGTTGCACCTCCAGTCTGAGTGCGACCTCATTGCAGCAGCAGAGGAGCCCATGGACTGACATTTCAGAATGGGAGGCGGAATTAAAATGGGTGGCCACTGGGAGATCCCGCTTTTTCTGGCAAATGGAGCATAGGTGCTTGGCGAAGCAAACTCCCAATCTACGTCTGTTCTCACCGATATACAGGAGGCCATACCAGGAGCACCAGATACAGCAGATGACCCCATCAGACTCTGAGGTGAAGTGTTACCTCACCTGGAAGGACTGTTTGAGGCCCTGAATGGTAGTGAGGGAGGAAGTGTAGGGGCAGGTGTAGCACTTGTTCTGCCAGGAGGGAGATCAGTGGGGAGGGACGAATGAACAAGGGAGTCACGTAGGGAGCGACCCCTGTGGAAAGCAGAAAGTGGGGTGGGGGGTGAGGAAAGGGAAAGATGTGCTTGGTGGTGGGATCCCGTAAGTTACAGAGAATTATATGCTGGGCGCGGAGGCTGGTGGGGTGGTAGGTGAGGACAAGAGGAACCATATCCCTGGAGGGATGGCAGGATGGGGCGAGGGCAGGCATATGTGAAATGGTACAGATGCTGATGAGGGCAGCACTAATGGTGGAGTAAGGGAAGCCCCCTCCTTTGAAGAAGAGCATCTCCTTAGTTCTGGAATGAAAAGCCTCATCGTGAGAGAAGATGTGGCGGAGACAGAGGAATTGAGAGAAGGGGATAGCATTTTTACCAGTGGGAGGGTGGGATGAGGTATAGTCCAGGTAGCTGTGAGAGTCAATGGATAAGCTGTCTTCAGAGATAGATACAGAGAGACTGAGAAAGGGGAGGGAGGTGTTGGAAGTGGACCAGGTAAGTTTGAGGGCAGGGTCCAAGTTGGAGGCAAAGTTGATGAATTGGACGAGCTCTGCATGGACACAGGAAGCAGCACCAATGCAGTCGTCAATATAGCGTAGGAAAAGTTGGGGAGTGATACCAGTGTAGGCTTGGAAGATAGACTATTCCATGTAGCCAACAAAAAAGGCAGGCGCAGCTGGGACCATAGCAATCCTTTGTAGGATGTTGCGGTCAGATGCCTTGCAATTCCCACACCAGATGGTGATACAGCTGGTCACGACACACTCAATGGGGGGGGAAGGGGAGCCTTATTCACCTCAAACTTCTCAGGAAGTGAAGATGTTGCTGTGCTTTCATGACTAAAGAGGTGGTGCTGAGGGAAGAGGTGAGATCGTCCGTCATGTGCACTCCAGAAACTTGGTGCTCTTCTCTCCACAGAGGAGCTGTTTATGTGCAGTGAAGAGGGGTCAGCCCACACCTTCCTAGTGTCCACAATTATCTCTTTAGTCTTGTCGATGTAGTTATGCTTGCACCATTCTACAAGCTGCTCTACCTCTTCTCTGTATGGCATCTCATCACCGTTGCTGATGAGTCCAACCACTGTTGTGTCATCAGTGAACTTGATCCGGTTTGAGCTGGATCTAGCAGTACATTCATGCATCAGCAGTGAGCACTGGGGGCTGGGGCTGAAGAGCCGGCGCTCAGCATGATGGAGCTAGAGATACTGCTGCCAACAGATGGTGGTCTTTCTGTCAAGAAACCCAACCAGGACAGTTTATCCAGCAGCTTCTGAGGGACAACTGTATTAGATGCCAAGCTGACATTAATAAACAGCATCCTGGTGTCTGAGGTGCCATTTTCCAGATGGGACAGGATAGAGTGGAGGGCACAGACTGTGGGATCATCAGTGGACCAGCGAAAGGGTGCAATGTAGCAGGAATTTAATGCACTCCACATCCAGCTGCTCAAGCATTTCATTATTGTTGAGGTCAATGCCACTCTACGGTAATTGTTAAGACAGGTTACCTTCATCCGCTTAGACACCAGATGATGGTTGTTGACTTGAAACCTGCAGGGACAGTAGACTGCTCCGGAACAATGTTGAAGATGTCAGTTAGAACCTGTTAATTGGGCTGCACAGTCTCTCAGCACCTGACCAGGTATGTTATCAGGCGCCACAACTTCACATGGATTGCCCCTGGCTAGGGTCTTCCTCACATCATTTGCGGCCAGACAGAGTGCCTGCTCCTCAGGGATGGGGGAGGGGGCTCATTGATCCATGCATCAAACTGTGTGTAAAAGACATTCAAGCTATCAGAAAGGACGCCACATGTTCTTATTCCTATACCTAAAGTAGAGTAAAAGACTTTGCTGCATCATTCTGGTGTCAAGACAAAAACATAAAACTCCAACTGCATTTGCACTTTGCAATCACTTAGTTGGCTATGATATAAATGTCCATTCCATAATAATAGATGGGAGAGGATTCAATGACTGTCAGTATTTACATTTACTTAGCCAAGACAAAGGCTAGATGATAAAGGTTTCTTTCATTACACAGCTGTTTGCTCTTGACAAATTCTTCTTCATGACTAAGTTTTTAACTTGTACTTTTCTCCCCTATGGGTTCAGTCTCTTGTTCTCTCACTTACGACTTGTTGCACATTTAATCCTCCCTAGAATTGACTGTCGAAACAAAGTGTCTGTGATCAACTATCTCTAGTCTGAAAACAAATGTTGAGCATTGGTGTTAAGAAAACACTTGCTTCAAAATAATATTAACATAACAGTTTACGCAACAGATACTTGTAAAATTAAAAATTATACTTTTATTTTCTAGTTATCCAGATCATATTCCAATGGACTGAATTTACTGTAGATTTTTAAGATTAATCAGTATCAAAGATTTATAATTAAAATGATAAAAACATTAGTTTTATAATTTTAAACAATCAACTTGTTTGAAATTATAAAAACAGGTTGTTTATAGGAGGTAATCAACTATTGAATTAATTCACTCACTCATTTGAAACACATTAGAAAAACCTACGCTCTCAAACAGAAATGCATACTTCAATTGCCAATCTAAAAAGGATTAACATTTTGAAAGTGACCTGAACTAAATCTGTGTTTAAAATCACAACAAACAATTTGTCATTTCATGTATCTACATTATCCAGACAAGGAAATTTTCAATGCATGTTTAGTGATTTTAATTGTGAAACTTTGCTGACTTCATAAAGATGTCTTAACAGAACACTAACAGTTTTTAACTTCACTACATATATACAAAAAAAAACAATTTGTTTCATCTTAAAGCATATCTATTGTCCACACCAAGAACTTTCAAAAATAAAATTCTTGGTATTTTTGTTCGGAAGTAGAAATAATGAGGAAACATTTGCATTAAAACAGGAGGATGTGTGAGAAATGATCAATAGAAACGTACAGCATTTTACTGATTCAAAACCAGATCACAATGTTGTAATCCTAAATTATGAAAACAGCAATATATAAAAAACTGCTGTATGTTTCAATTAAATAATAATGAATAGATAGAATTGCTAAAGTTTTAATATATAAATGGAGCATCACATGGAAATACAGTTGAACCATACAAATCTTTTCAAATTGTGTCCCTCTATGTGTCAAATAATCAAGTACTTAATAAACATTCTTTCTACTTCAAAATATAACAAAAGAACTGCCCAATATTTTTGCTATTTCTCATTCTGCTATAGTTATAGCTTATGCAAGGAAGATCAGTATGAAATTAAAATTGTAAAAATCCTGTTACAATGTCTGTAAAGAGCACTTTAGTCAGAGAGTCTTTTCTGATATCCAAATTAAATTGCAGTCCAGCTTTTTAAATTTTCAAGTAGTACTTTAAGCATTTTGAAACAGCCATTTCTGGAAAAAAAATGATGAGTACTGTACTCCATTCTCCAGCATACACAAAAACTGATGCAACTTTTTTTTGCTGAATGGGACTGGTGTATTTTCCTTCTCAATATTTTTTCTAATTAATTGAATTTATAACATTGTCATTATCACTGCACATTTCCATAAATGTAATTTTCAATTTAATTTTATTCATGTAAAGCGCTGTACAGTAAATTAGTTGTATCGCAGTCATACTCAAACTGTTCCCTCGAAGTTTCAGAAACTGTCAAAAGCAATTCACAACCCTTTTTGGGTTGGAATAGATTAATCCCAAACAATATCTGAGAAAAATAATGTTGCATTTTTCCACAACCCACGAGAGACTACAGAAGTAATTACTGTAACCTCTGGAGCAGCACACGGCTAGTAAGTCTCAAAACAACCCAAAGTTTAATGTATATGCGAATAATTTTCAGTGTGTGGTAATCTGTATATTTGCTTCTTATATTCAAAATTGAAAAAAAAATTAACAGTTTTACAAGTAAAGAACACCTTTTAAAAAGGTGAAGAGAAGCCCTTTCTGCTTGGAGTAAAGGCATTTAAAGACATCCATTCACCTTATACAACATCTTTTCTCTTTTGGCCAGTTAACTTTCGTTTTTATTAATGGGCAAGGCAAGAGGAAAGATGTGCAAGGAGAGAGATACAAGGGCATTTAAAAAATAAACTGTTTAGAAGCACAAATATACAGATTTCAATTTTTAAAAGATCAGCAAATCTCCACCCTCCCCAAACCCAAGATACGGAAAACATTCAACATTGGAAACCTCAGATAATAAATAATTAAATTTTCATTTTCACATAAAAGTCTGTTTCATTTGTGTTTACATCAATATCCCTGAAGCCCATTGTAGACTTTCTTCACTGGTCCTTGTTTCAGCAGATTCTTGATATCTACAGGATTTAAGAAAAGGATTATAAATTTACCTTTGAATTCATAATCTATATTGATTTATTTCACCAGAGATGGGCAACGATTTTACTAGAGAGCATACACTTTAGTTCAAAGTAAAAGTTATTATCAGAGTCACCATGAGATTCTCTTTCCTGTGGGCATACTCAGCAAATCTATAGACTAGTAATTGTAAACAGGATCAATAAAAGAGCAAGAGCATAGGAGACAACAAACAGCACAACTGCAAATATAAATAAATAGCAATAAATAATGAGAGCATGAAATAGCAAGATTCAAGAGTCCTTAAAGAGAGATCATTGGATGTGGGAACACCTCAATAAATGAGTGCAGTTATCCTCTTTTGTTCCAAAAGCCTGATGGCCGAGGGGAAGTAACTGTTCTTGAGCCTGGTAGTGCGAAGCCTGAGGCACTTGTCCCTTCCACCTGATGGTAGCAGTGTGAAAAGAGCATGGTCTGGGTGGTGAGGATCTTAAGATGATGGATGCTACTTTTCTACGACAGCATTTCATGTAGATGTGCTCAACGGTTAGGAGGGCTTTACCCATAATGTATTGGGCCAAATCCACTACTTTCTGCAGGAGTTACCGTTCAAAGGCATTGGTGTTCCCATACCAAGCCATAGCACAGCTAGTCAGTACACTTTCTACTACACTATAGGAATTTGTCAAGTTTTTTGATGACATGCCAAATCTCCACAGACTTCTAAGGAAGTAGAGGCACTGTTGTGCTTTCTTTGCAAGTATATTTATATGATGCGTCCAGGACAGGTCCTCTGAGATAGTGACACGAGGAATTTAAAGTTACTGACTCTCTCTCCCTCTGATCCTCCAATGACGACTGGCTCATGAATCTCTAGTTTCCCCCTCCTGAAGTTTCTTGGTTTTGCTGACATTGAGTGACAGGTTGTTGTCATGACCCCACTCAGCCAAATTTTCAATCCCCCTGCTGTATGCTGATTTGTCATCACCTTTGATATGGCCCACAACATTGGTGTCATCAGCAGACTAAAATATGGTGTTGGAGCTGTGCTTAGCAACACAGTCACGAGTGTAAAGTGAGATGAGCAGGGGGCTAAGCACACAGCCCTGTGGTGCATCAGTGCTGATGGAGATTGTGGAGATGTTTTTGCCAATCCAAACTGACTGGGGTTTGCAAGTGAGGAAATCCATGATCCAATTGCACAAGAGTGTTGAGGCCCAAGTCTTGGAGTTTACTGATTAGTTTTGAGTTGATGATGGTATTAAATGTTGAGCTATAATTGATAAGAGCATCCCAATGTATGTAACTTTGCTGTCCAGGTGTTCCAGGGTTGTGTGAAGAGCCAATGAGATGGCATCTGCTGTGGACCTACTGCTTCTGTTAATTTAAGGTATCATCATGAAGTCACACAAGGCTCTCAGGTGGGCAAGGATCAGAAATTCACCCACATTTCTCTACCAGAGTCGCCACTTTTTAAAAAAAATTACACAAGACCCCATATGTATGAAAAAGTCACGTTTGGATATTAATTTAAGTGGGTTCTGCTTGGGGTTGTAGGACAACAAGGTCTATTGTAAAAATCAAGAAATATAAGGTATAGAGAACTACAATATCTTCTCCCTATAAAAGCAAAGTATTTTTTTCCAGATAAATGTAATGTGAAGTACAATCACAAGCAAATTATGTTCATAAAGATTGTCATGAAAAGCAGAATGGTTACCATCCTTTATTGACAAACTCCCTATCCATCCCCACTCTGGCAGCTACAACACTGTCTTCCCAAAAAACCAGCAGAGTTTAACTCCAGACTTCTTTAAGGTGGTATCCTAGTCCATAAGGCTTATTTATAGTGTGGAGGTTATAAGAGCAGGAAGCCTGCCTTAGAACATACTGCAAAAGGAAATTATAGACCAGTTAGCCTGACGTCAGTGGTTGGGAAGGTGTTGGAGTCAATTGTTAAAGATGAAGTTATGGAGCACTTGGAGACACAGGATAAGATAGGACAAAGTCAGCATAGTTTTCTTAAGAGAAAACCCTGCCTGATGAACCTGTTGGAGTTCCTTGAGGAGATTACAAGTAGGATAGATAACGGGGATGCAGTGGATGTTGTATATTTAGACTTTCAGAAGGCTTTTGACAAGGTGCCACATGAGAGTGCTTACCAGGTTAAGAGCCCATGGTATTACAGAAAAGTTACAACCATGGTTAGAGCATTGGCTGATTGGTAGGAGGCAGTGAGGGGAAATAAAAGGATTCTTTTCTGGATGGTTGCCAGTGACTAGTGGTGTTCTGCAGGGACTGGTGTTGGGACTGCTTCTTTTTATGCTGTATATCAATGATTGAGATGATGGAATAGATAATTTTGTTGCCAAGTTTGCAGATGATATAAAGATTGGTGGAGGGGCAGGTAGTGTTGAGGAAACGGGTAGGCTGCAGAAGGACCTAAGACAAATTAGGAGAATGGGCAAGAGAGTGGCAAATGAAATACAATGCTGAAAAACGCATGGTCATGCACTTGGTAGTAGAAATAAATGAGCAGACTATTTTTTAAATGGAGAGAAAATCCAAAATGCTGAGATGCAAGGAGACTTGGGGGTCTTGTGTAGAACATCCTAAAGGTTAACTTGCAGGTACAGTTGGTGGTGAGGAAGGCAAATGCAATGTTAGCATTCATTTCAAGAGGTCTAGAATACAAGAGCAGGGATGTGATGTTGAGCCTTTATAGGGCACGGGTGAGACCTCACCTTGAGTATTGAGAACAGTTCTGGACTCTTCATCTAAGAAAATGTGTTGGCATCGGAGAGGGTTCACAGGGGTGATACAGGGAATGTAAAAGTTATAATACAAAGAACGTTTGATAGCTCTGGGTCTGTATTTGCTGGAATTTAGAAGGATGAGGGGGGGATCTCAGTGAAAACTTTCAAATATTGGAAGGCCTGGACAAAGCAGATGTGGAAAGGATGTTTCCCATGGTGGAAGAGTCAAGGCCAAGAGGGCACAGCCTCAGGATGGAAGGGCGTCCATTTAATACAGATGCAAAGAAATTTCTTTAGCCAGAGGGGGGTGATTTTGTGGAATTTATTACCATAGGCAGCTGTAGAGGTCAGGTCATTGGATGTATTTAAGGCAGAGCTTGACAGTTTCTTGATTGGACATGGCATCAAAAGTTACGGGGAGAAGGTCAGGGAGTGTGTCTGAGGAGGGGGAAAAAAAAGTATCAGCTATGATTGGTGGAGCAGACTTGAAGGGCCAAATGGCCTAATTCTGCTATGTCTTATGATATTTAATAGTGAGTGGTATGGTGACACTGAGAAGCTTGTTATGTTTGAAGGGACAGTCCTGATGACCGAGTATTACAAAGGGGCCTGTATCACTATTTCACCTCTTTTCCTCTCAACTGCCAGCTTTCCTAAAAGCTGGTACCACCCTGTATTCCTGTTAAAAGTAAAATGGATGATTTGGTCCCAGTTCTCTGACATACCACCCAACCATTTTTGGAGCTAAAATTCAACCTGTACGAAGGGTAATTGATAAGTTTGTGGCCTAAGGTAGAAGGAGTCAATTTTAGAAAACCTCCTAGTACATTTATTTTTCAACATAGTTCCCTCCTACATTTACACACTTAGTCCAGTGGTTGTGGAGCATACGGATCCCTTCTTTGTAGAAGTCGGCATCTTGGACCTCCAGGAAGTGGTCCACAGCAGGGGTGATTGATAAGTTTGTGGCCTAAGGTAGAAGGAGGTGAGTTATACAGCTCTCGTTACATGCACATGCAGTTCAACTCTTTGAGTGCTTATGCAGAAAGTTTGTAACTCATCTTCTTCCACTTTAGGCCACAAACTTATCAATCACCCCTGCTGTGGACCATTTTCTGGAGGTCCAAGATGCCGACTTCTACAAAGAAGGGATCCGTATGCTCCACGACCGCTGGACTAAGTGTGTAAATGTAGGAGGGGACTACACTGAAAAATAAATGTGCTAGGTTTTCTAAAACTGACTTCGCCTACCTTAGGCCACAAACTTATCAATCACCCCTCATATAAAGATACGTTTTTACAATTTTCTAACATTTTCAAAGGAATCCACTACTTACCTGAATTTCATCAACCACAACTTAGATTTCCTTTTTAAACATTCAAAGTGAATGGAACTTAGAAAAAGTGACTGTAGAAACCATCAGGATTTTTATCAAGTAGAACAAACATCTGCTTTTCTAACATATTTCTTAGTACAACTAGTTGGTTCTCTGAATTAGACAGAAACTGAATTAGCTACATCATAATCTTAAACAGTGGACCATTTCCTTGTAGGATCTAATAGCTAATTGATGCCCTGACTGAGGAAATCAGAGTCCCAGAATACCCTTCTTCACCCAGGAGAAATGGAGGGATATTACCACAAAGAACACAATGCTATCTGGCAGATTAGTTGCCATCAATGGTTATCAAGCTTATTATGGTTGTATAATCCAACTAACACTTGGCAGTGTGGAGGATCAGGGGGATCTTGAAGTCCGAGTCCACAGGACACTCAAAGCTGCTGTGCAGGTTGACTCTGTGAGGCGTACGGTGCATTGGCCTTTACTAATCGTGGGATTGAGTTTAGGGGCCGAGAAGTAATGTTGCAGCTATTTAGGACCCTGGTCAGACCCCACTTGGAGTACTGTGCTCAGTTCTGGTCGCCTCACTACAGGATGGATGCGAAAACCATAGAAAAGAGTGCAGAGGAGATTTACAAGGATGTTGCCTGGATTGGGGAGCATGTCTTATGACAGAATAGGTTGAGTGAACTCAACCTTTTCTCCTTGGAGCGACAGAGGATGAGAGGTGATGTAAAAGAGGTGTATAAGATGATGAGAGGCATTGATCACGTGGATAGTCAGATGCTTTTTCCCAGGGCTGAAATGGCTAGCACGAGAGTTTTAAGGTGCTTGGAAGTAGGTACAGACGAGATGTCAGGGGTAAGTTTTTTTATGCAGAGAGTGGTGAGTGCGTGGAATGGGCTGCCGTCGGCAGTGGTGGAGGAGAATACGATAGGGTCTTTTAAGAGACTCCTGGATAGGTACATGGAGCTTAGAAAAATAGAGGGCTATGGGTAACCCTAGGCAATTTCTAAGATAAGGACATGTTCAGCACAGCATTGTGGGCTGATGGGCATGTGTAGTGATGTAGGTTTTCTATGTTTCTAACACAATCCAAAAGTCATATCAGATAGAAAATGGCCTTTCTGCTCCCCCCCCCACCCCCAAGATTCACCCTTTGTGATAAATTTATAACAGAGTCACATGAAAAAGATAGCAATTTCTACAAAGGGGTACAGCAAAGTTGATAAAGACTGGATAAAATTGACAAAGGTATTTTCTTTTCTAGTTGACAATAGTAAACTTACATGACTGCTGAGCAATTATCTAACAGATTATTACATCTGTTTTGAACATAACCAGAATCTAATAGTAGGAAATTGATCCAATACAGTAAGCAATTTAACAAATTAATACTTGCCTTCCTTCTGATCATCAGTAAGTTTTTCCTTGGGGAAATCCACATCAAAGGTTATTATTAGTGAACCCCTGATGTTGTTGTTGTCAAAATTTGGTAACCCCTCTCCTTTCTTCCATAGTTTTGCACCAGGTTTTGTAATCTTGTCTCTAACTATATGAACCTGAGAAAAGTAGATAAAATTAAAAACAATTTGCTACACAGGTAATGCTAAACTTCCAAATGCAAGATTAAAGTACAAATATTTTCTACTTTACAGAAAGCGAATTGTGAAAATTATTAGAATTACAATGGAATATACAAAATTCATTATGTTCTATAACTGTACCATCATCATTAAAGCCATAAACTCTACACTTAATAACAGAACTTGTAACAATGAATTCAAATTCTTACCTTGTGTCCATCCAAATGAGAAATATCCATTTCAAAACCTATCAGTGCTTCCACTAATGAAATTGTGACATTAGTATAGAGGTCATCACCCCGTCTTTCAAATACTGGGTGCCTGAAGTAAAATAAAGTTACCAATGAGATTACACTAAACTGCAGAATTTCTTACTATTAAACTGTAATAAGCAGAACAATTTTGCCAATAGGTTTTGCATAGAACTTGCAGCACAGAACCAGAACCAGAATCAGATTTATCACCACCAACAGGTGATACGAAATTTGTTAACTTAGCAGCAGCAGTTCAATGCAATACATAATCTAATAGAGAAAAAAATTAAAAAATAATAAACCAAATAAATCAATTACAGTATATGTACATTGAATATTCAAAAAATGTGCAAAAAACAAATACTGTATATTAGAAAAGTGAGGTAGTGCCCAAGGGTTCAATGCCCATTTAGGAATCAGATGGCAGAGGGGAAGAAGCTGTTCCTGAATCACTGAGTGTGGGCCTTCAGGCTTCTGTACCTCCTACCTGATGGTAACAGTGAGAAAAGGGCTTGCCCAGGGTGCTGAAGGTCCTTAATAACGGACGCTGCCTTTCTGAGACACCGCTCCTTGAAGATGTCCTGGGTACTTTGTAGGCTAGTACCCGAGATGGAGCTGACTGGATTTACAACGTTCTGCAGCTTCTTTCAGTCCTGTGCAGTAGCCCCCTGCCCCCCCCCACACCAGACAGCAATGGAGCCTGTCAGAATGATCTCCATGGTACATCTATAGAGGTTTTTGAGTGTATTTGTTGACATGCCAAATCTCTTCAAACTCCTAATGAAGTATAGCCGCTGTCCTGCCTTCTTTATAATTACATCAATATGTTGGGACCAGGTTAGATCCTCAGAGATCTTGACGCCCAGGAACTTGAAGCTGCTCACTCTCTCCACTTCGGATCCCTCTATGAGGATCGGTATGCGTTCCTTTGTCTGACCCTTCCTGAAGTCCACAATCAGCTCTTTCGTCTTACTGACATTGAGTGCCAGGTTGTTGCTGCGGCACCATTCCACTAGTTGGCATATCTCACTCCTGTACGCCCACTCGTCACCACCTGAGATTCTACCAACAATGGTTGTATGGTCAGCATATTTATAGATGGTATTTGAGCTATGCCTAGCCACACAGTCATGTGTATAGAGAGTAGAGCAGTGGGCTAAGCACATACCAAGATGTGCCAGTGTTGATCATCAGCGAGGAGGATATGTTATCACCAATCCTCACAGATTGTGGTCTTCTGATTAGGAAGTTGAGGATCCCATTGCAGAGAGAGATATAGAGGTCCAGGTTCTGCAACTTCTCAATCAGGATTGTGGGAATGATGGTATTAAATGCTGAACTATTGTTGATGAACAGCGTCCTGATGTAGGCGTTTGTGTTGTCCAGGTGGTCTAAAGCCGTGTGAAGAGCCATTGAGATTGCGTCTGCCGTTGACCTATTGTGGCGATAGGCAAATTGCAATGGGTCCAGGTCCTTGCTGAGGCAGGAGTTCAGTCTAGACATGACCGATCTCTCAAAGCATTTCAACACCAGGCAATAGTCATTAAGGCAGCTGACATTATTCTTCTTAGGCACTGGTATAATTTTTGAAGCAAGTGGGAACTTCTGCCCGTAGCAGAGAGAAGTTGAAAGTGTCCTTGAATACTCCCACTAGTTGGCTGGCACAGGTTTGCAGAGTCTTACCAGGTACTCCATCGGGATCTTCTGCCCTCTGAGGGTTCACTCTCTTTAAAGACAGCCTAACACCAGGCTTTGAGACAGAGATCACAGGGTCATCAGGTGCAGCAGGGATCTTCACAGCTGTACTTGTGTTCTCCCTTTCAAAGCCTGCATAGAAGGCGTTGAGTTCATCTGGTAGTGAAGCATCGCTGCCATTCATGCTATTGTGTTTCGCTTTGTAGGAAGTAATGTCTTGCAAACCCTGCCAGAGTTGCCGTGCATCTGATGTCACTTCCAATCTTGCTCGAAATTGTCTCTTCGCCCTTGAAATTGCCCTCCGCAAATCATACCTGGTTTTCTGGTACAGCCCTGGGCTGCCAGACTTGAATGACACAGATCTAGCCTTCAGTAGACAACGTACCTGGCTCATCCCTGGCTTTTGGTTTGGGAATGTACAGTAAGTCTTTGTGGGCACACACTCATCCACATAGGTTTTAATGAAGTCAGTAACAACTGCAGCATACTCATCCAGGTTCGAAGATGAATCCCTGAATACAGTCCAGTCCATCGATTCAAAGCAGTCCTGTAGGCGCTCCTGTGCTTCCTTCGTCCATACCTTCTTGGTCCTCACTGCTGGTGTTGCAGTCTTCAGTCCCTGCCGATATTCAGGGTGTAGAAGTACAGCCAGGTGATCCAGACTTCCCGAAGTGAGGGCGTGGAACAGCATGGTAGGCATTCTTGATGGTGGTGTAACAATGGTCCAGTGCGTTATTTCCTCTGGTATTGCAAGTGATCTGTTGATGGCAATTGCTTAGGATGCCACTTAACTGCTAGATATTCCAGGTTTGGTGAGCAGAATTGGGACAGCACTGATATATTTGTGCACCAAGAGTTGACCATGAGGCATACTCCTCCACCGCTGCTTTTGGGAGACTCTAAAGATCTATCCTGACAGTGTGTAGTAAACCCGTTGATCTGAATCGCTGCATCTGGTACAGAAGGGGTTAACCATGATTCCGTGAAACAAAGGACACACACAGTCCTAATGTCCCTCTGATTCAGCACCCTAGCTCTGAGATCATCAATTGTATTCACCAGAGCCTGCACATTTGCCAGCAAAGGAGTAGGTATAGGGAATTTAAAACCCTGTTTCCTTAAACACACTTGTAACCCTGCTCTGCACCCGCGCTTCCTCCAAGGTATCCTACGTGGGCGCTTCCAACCACAACTGGTGTTGTTTCCATCAGTTTTAAGCAGCAAAAGCTCGTTTAAGTTCAATAAGACATCTTTGTTGACTGTACTCACCTTGGAAGCAGTTGTGCTTTGTAGCTGTATCAGGTTGAAACGGGAATATTTAATCCCATTAAATGAGATATCAGATCTCAAAATTTTTTTCTAAAATGTGTGGAGGTTAGCAAATTGTTATGGGCTTTGCTGGAGTTTTAGGATTTACTCAACTAATTTCGAGAAACGTTCCTCAGCAATTACTTCCTAATCCACTTTAATGCATAATTATTCATATATAAATGAATTAAAATCATGCAGCATAGACTACTCAGCTCATTGGCTGTTGGTTCCTTGATGCACTTCAATAATCATACCTGCCCAAACGTGCAATACCTCTAACTATATGAAAATCACTCAGTTTAAAACACTGTATCTCTTCATAACCTTTGCCCGGAAGGAAGCAATCCCAACTTCTCTAGTCTCTCCACATAACTCAAGTAAACCTCCTCTACGCTATTTAAAAACAGATATTTATACAACGTTGTACTCAGAAAGGAACATTTATCCAGCAAAAACCCAAGTAGTGATATACGTTTACTACAATTTTTCTTTAGAAAGTTGCCTTTGTAAATAGAAGAATCCCATTTGTTTTATTTTACAAAGTAGCCCAAACAACTTGCTCTGCTATCTAACATCTGAAAATATATACAAATATGACTAAGTTTCCATTTATTCTTGCATTCAATTTAGAACTACACCATTTATATTGCCTCTACCATCAGACTGATCTTGGTTTTATGGGGAGTCCAACACTCCATTCAACCTTCTTGACTAATAAAATTCAATACTCCTTATATTTGGATGAAACAAAGGAAATCCACCAACTCAGTCAGTACTCACTTTAAAACCTTAATTTTGAATTTAAGATCACCAGGCTCTCCATCTATATGTGGTTCACCTATATGGAAAAGAGAATGTACAACTTCATTTATGCACAATAAAGTTGGCAGCTTTAATTATTATTCATCAAATTTACAATAGCAAAAAAGATGAATTGTGCTTTAACATTTATAAATACATCCATCCATTTTGAAAATTTTGATGCAATTATGTACCAACTCATTTCAGTACTGACACTCAACTGAGTTGATGTGATGAATTCAAGCTTAATAGAAGTGCCGTATACCACATTTCAGATAAGACAAGGTTTAGTGTAATGTGCTTTTTCAGATGGATTCAAACAATCTCGCAGCATTGTTCCACTAAGGGAAAGCAAACTCGTCTTCATCCCAATCAATGCCACTAAAATAGGCCATCAATAACATCTATAAAACCAAAACAACTCTAGGCTCCAGAAATTCAGAAATAAAAACCGTAAGACATAGAAGCAGAATTAGGCCAATTGACCCATTGAGTCTGCTCTGCCATTCAATCATGGCTGATCCTTTTTTCCCCTCCTTAAGCCCCACTCCCCGGCCTTCTTCCTGTAACCTTTGATGCCATGTCCAATCAAGAACTTGTCAAGCTCTGCCTTAAATGTAAACCACTGGAAGTACTTGGTAGGTCATTCAACATAGAAGAAAAAAAAAATCAGAATTAGAGCTAATGTTTTAGGTTAACAACCTTACATCTTTTTTATGACACTGCAATTTAATGGTTTCAATTATAAGCAAACTGGGTACTAGTTACCTATATTGAAAAAAGAGAGGCCCATTTAATATTTGTCTGTGCACTCTTTAGAACACCATGATACTAAAGAGTTGGAGCCCTTTCCTTTATAATCTTTTTATTGATTTTCAAATGTACAGATATAAAAGTATTAATAGAGAGATTAGGATTACATTGTTAATAATTGACACGCAAATAAAAACTACAGATAATACAAGTATATTCAACTTCCCAAACTCTTAGTATGATTGAACATGGTAGAGAAAAAAAAGAAGAAAAAAAATCAAAAAAAATCCCAAAGTAAAAAAAACCTAAACTAAACTGAACCAAAAAAAGACTAAGCTAAACAAAACAAATCAAGGCTAGGCTGATATTTTACATCGAATACATCATCACTGTCATTAACTCTGCTCCTCCATCCATATATCCTAGGTTAATAAAAAAGATTCGGAAAAGGTCAGACTACATCATATGAAAATATTGAATAAATGGCCTCCAAGTTTCTTCGAATTTAACCGAAGGATCAAAAGTAGCTCTTCTGATTTTTTTCTAGATTCAAACATGATATAGTTTGGGAAAACCACTGAAATGTGGTAGGGGGACTTTTCTCTTTCCAATTCAATAGAATGGATCTTCTCGCCATTAATGTAACAAATGCAATCATCCGATGGGCTGAAGAGGATAGAGAACTATGTTCCATCATTGGTAAACCAAAAATTGCAGTAATAGGATGAAGTTGCAAATCAATATGCAAAACTGTTGAAATGATATCAAAAATATCTTTCCAATCTTTTTCCAAAAGAGGGCAAGACCAGAACATATGAGTCAAAGAAGCTACTTCAGAATGACATCTGTCAGAAACAGGATTTATATGAGTGTAAAAGCGAGCTAGTTTATCTTTAGACATGTGGGCCCTATGCACCACCTTAGATTGTATCAACGTATGTTTAGCACATACAGAAGAAAAACTAACTAATTGAAAAATTTTCTCCCATTTCTTTATAGATAATTGAAGTTGGAGTTCCCTTTCCCATTCATTCTTAATTTTATCGGATATGTCTGGCTGTATTTTCATAATTATGTCATAAATAATTGCTATTAAGCCCTTCTGATAAGGATTTAAACCTAAAATTTTTTTCTGTGATATCAGTTGAATGTGAAGTCGGAAAGGTAGGAGGCATAGTATTTAAAAAGTTTCTTATTTGTAAATATCTTTTAAAAAAAAAGGGATCTGGGCAAATTATATTTATTGGACAACTGTTCAAAAGACATGAAACAGTTATCAGAGAATAAATCACAAAAACATATTATGCCTTCATTTTCCATATCAAAAAGGCTTGATCCATAACAGAGGGTTGGAAAAAAAATTAGACATAATAGGACCAGATAAAATAAATATGTTCAAACAAAAAAATTACGAAATTGAAACCATATTCATACAGTGTATTTAATTATTGGGCTAGCCATTTGTTTATTCAATTTAGAGAGAGCAAAGGGAAGCAAAGTTACTAAAATAGAAACCAGTAAGAACCCTTGTACAGAATTACATTCAAGGTTTACCCAATGTGGACTTGGACTTATATCCTAATCGTGTGTCCAAAATATTAAATATTGAATATTAATTGCCCAATAATAAAATCTTAAATTCAGCAGTGCCAAACCACCATCTTTTTTAGGGGACTTCTGTAAGTATTTTTTAATTAACCTGGGATTTTTATTCTGCCATATACAAGAGGAAATTTTAGAATCAACAGTATCAAAACCGGATTTAGGAATGAAAATTGGTATTGCTTGAAATAGATATAAAAATTTAGGTAGAATAATCATTTTGATAGCATTGATTCGGCCGATCAATGATAAAGATAATGGAGACCATTTAGTAAACACCTGTTTAACCTGATTAGTTAGCGGTAAAAAATTAAACTTAAATAAGTCTTTATGCTTTTTAGTAATTTTAACACCCAAATAGGTAAAATAATCAGTAACCAGTCTGAATGTTGAACGCCTATAAATGGGAACCTGCATATTTAATGGGACAAGTTCATGCTTACTAAGATTCAATTTATAGCCAGAAAAGCTACTAAGCTGAGCAAGCAGGGATATTACTGCCGGAATAGATTTCTCAGGGTTAGAGATATATAGTAATAAATCATCTGCAAATAGTGATAACGTGTGTCTCATTCCCGCGGGTAATGCCAAATATATTAGGCGAGTCTCGAATAGCAACAGCTAAAGGTTCCAAGGCAATATCGAAAAGTATTGGACTAAGAGGGCAACCGTGTCTAGTACCACAAAATAACTGAAGAAAGGGAGATCTTTGATTATTGGTAGATACCCGAAGCCGAGTTGGAGCCCAAAAACAAAGGGAAACCTTACCTATTGGTCTCAGGTTAAAGGGAACATGGAGACAGAATCTGTCATATTAGGGGCCATATAAAAGGGAAGCATATCTGGTAATCAGAACTTTACTATATTGTGTCTAATTCTGGGTCTACAGAAAATTTTAAGTATATTGAAAAATGAAAAATAAAATGACAGACTATTTATATGGATAGACATGAAAATGATTTATGCTTACAGCGGAAATCCAATACTAGTATTCAAAAATCATGAAGGGTTTAGTAAATAAAAATAAATTGTTCCCATTGGTGGAATGGTTGACACCCAAGTGCTAAAGAACCCATGGAGCTTGATTGCTTCTTTTTTTAAAGAAATGTGCTTGTACGAATATCCCAGTCCCTAAGGTTCTTTCACACCTCACCAAGTAGAGTTTGCGTGGGATCCAAATTCAGAAATGCTTTGCTGAACCAGGAAGAAAAACAAATCTTCTGGGCTTCCAAAAAAAATACTCATTTTTCATTATGGTTTCCATCAATAATGAGCTCTTATTTAGCAGTTCAGTACCTGGTAAGACCAAGATGTTTTACATGCTCCATAAATTTTGCTATGAAATTATAATCAAAAGGCTGACAATTCACACTAGATCTGCTTTATAGTTGTACCCCCCAGAATTGCGTCTCAGTTTTGAAAAGGTGCAGCTTCTAAATGCTTGACTGAATTTATAATCAGGTTACACAGGGAGAACCTAGCTCCTTAATTGCACTTTCTTAAACAATTCCTATTTTAAAAGCAAGAGACTCGATTGTTATCAACTCAGAAACTGCTAGGAATAGGATATCAGATGATTACTCTTAAAAGTCTAAATGCAACATTGGAGTGTTTATTTTTATATCAACTAAAACAAAGCAAAATATACAAAGACGAGAAAAAAAAAGGGACCAGGAAGTATTGTTGAAAAGTTAAATTTTACAGGGATACTAAAGGAGGAATACATTACAATGAATGAATCTGCAAACTGTCTCCGTGCCACATGTTGGAACAATGAAGACTAAAGATGTTCAGTGGGTCTGAAAAGCTACTAGAACACAATGAAGAGGAGTAGGCCAACTAGCTCATTGAGCCTGTTCTGCGATTCAATCACATCATGACCAATCTGGCCATGGACTCAGCTCCACCTACCCACCTTTTCCCATAATTCTTATTACGCTACTATGCAAAAATCATTCTAACACTGTCTTAATACATTTAATGAGGTTGCCTCTGCTGTTTCTCCAGGAAGAAAATTCCACAGATTCACTACTCTGGGGGGAAAAAAAAGTTCCTCCTCACCTCCATCCAAAGTTTACTCACATGAATCTCACGGCTATGTTCCCTAGTTCTAGTCTCACCTACCAGTAGAAACAACTTTATCTGATCTAGCAACACACATAAAAGTTGCAGGTGAACGTAGCAGGCCAGGCAGCATCTCTAGGAAGAGGTACAGTCCAGGTTTCGGGCCGAGACCCTTCTTCAGGACCAACTGAAAGAAGAGCTAGTAAGAGATTTGAAAGTGGGAAGGGGAGGGGGAGATCCAAAATGATAGGAGAAGACAGGAGGGGGAGGGATGGAGCCAAGAGCTGGACAGTTGGCCTCCTGTCCCATGATCCTCTCATATCCCTTTTGCCAAACAACTGTCCAGCTCTTTGCTCCATCCCTCTCCCTCCTGTCTCCTCCTATCATTTCGGATCTCCCCCTCCCACTTTCAAATCTCTTACTAGCTCTTCTTTCAGTTAGTCCTGACAAAGGGTCTTGGCCCGAAACGTTGACTGTACCTCTTCCTAGAGATATTGCCTGGCCTGCTGCATTCACCAGCAACTTTTATGTGCGTTGCTTGAAATTCCAGCATCAGCAGATTTCCTTGTGTTTGCGTTTACCTGATCTACCCCACTTGGGATCAATAAAGTAATTATTATTTTGAAAGGAAAAATAATTACTTATGCTTCTATAAGACCACCTCTCATTCATCTGAATTCCAGCAAGTGGAGTCCCAAGGCAACTCAATCTCTCCTTTCAGGCTAATCCTGTCATCTTCAGAATCAACCTGGTCAACCTCTTCTACACTGCCTCCAAAGCCAGTATATCTTTTCTCAAGTAAGGCGACCTGAACTGCATGCAGTACATACCGTAGATACCTCCCTGCTCTTAAGATCAATCCCTCTAGCAATGAAGACCAACATTCTATTTGCCTTCTTGATAAACTGCTGCACCCGCAAACCAATCTTTTGCGATTCATGCACAAGCACACACAAGTCCCTCTGCACAACAACATACTACAATCTTCATTATTTAATAATCTGATCCTCTATTTTCCCTTCTAAAGTAGATAAGATTTACCAACATTGTTACCCATCTGCTAGATCCTTGCCCACGTACTTTATCTATATTTCTATGCAGACTCTCTGCATCTTCACACAGTTTATTTTTCCACTCAACTTAGTCACATCAGCAAACTTCGATACGGTCCCCTCTTCCAGGTCATTAATGTGGTATCGTGAACAGTTGCGGGCCCAACACCTATCACTCCTATACAGATAAGCATTATTTCTCCCTTATTGATAGCTCAAGCATTTCCTTGACAACAAGCATTCAGATAACTGACCTATGGCTACCTAGAGTACCTTTTGCCCCCATGCTTTTTTAAAATCAGTGGATAATATTTTGTGTAACTGAAATTAAATACTAATACAAAATGGAGTTGGTGGCGAAAGGGAAGCTACAGTGAATGTACGTCTGATTTGATGAACAACTGGAATCAACAGGCAAGAGGTGCATGCATGGAAAATGTTGACAGGATTTTGAATAAGCTGGAATAAGAGAACTAGTGACTGAATTTCAGTAAAATAGAAAGTGAGTAAAATGAGAACTTTTGAGAATAAGGGCATTTGGCAATAAAGCAAAAGGTTTTAGTGACATGCAAGATACAATTTGTAACTGTTGACCGAATTGTAAATGGTTTGGTTTTAACTCAGCTAGCAGTTGGGAAAAGGAATAGAATTTGTTTAGTGGAATTCAAGCAATGCCATAGTCCTCCCAATGTTAGATTGATGGAATTTTGCTTGTACCAGAACTCCATATTATACCAGAAAACTCATTAGCACATCCTGGTGAAAAATGAACTAGATACTCATCACACACAGAAATTTAGCTCACTGTTTCAACTATTATTTTTTGGACAACATTGTCCAATTTCTTCTGATAACTCAATCCCATGAACCCAGGATACACCTCTAAATCTTTTCTGTACCCACTCTATCTTAATCTCATGCAGTGAACGGAACAATTTGCTTGAGGGAAGGTGCTTGTATCCCCAGGTCAAGGCAGGGTTCTGTTCCTGTGAATTGATCGTAACCCCAACAGTTTGCAGGTCAAAAATGCACCCACAAGCCAAGTTCCTACATGGCAGAAGATGCCTGCAGCTCTTCAGCAGCTGGCAAACTCAAACCACCATCCTCCCAAACACTCATTCACATGTATACAAATCAGGTATTCATAACGCGAGGATGACTTGTATATAGAATAATGAGATATGGGAGACAGCCAGCATCTGTTTCCCATGATAATGGTGTTTGAAGCTAGAGGGCACAGGTTTAAGGGTGAAAGGGAAAAGGTTTCTTGGGGATCAGACATACAATTTCCTTTTTCACCTGCCCCACATACACACAAAAGAGGAGCTGATATCTGCAATAAGCTGCCACGTGAAAGAGTGAAGGAGAAATAGTATTAAGTTAGGAGGCATCATGATTGGTAGTTGAATGAGCAGGGAACAGATGGATATGGAATCAATGCAGGCAAATGAGATTGTATAGTTAATTGTGATTGCTGGCATAACTACAGTTGTCTGAAGGACCTGTTTCTACCCTGCTTAATTTTATGGCCGTAGTATGCAAATTAAGGAAAGCACAACAGCAGAAGAGAATTGGTAACCTAGGAGGAAACTGAAATGTTTTTATATATTTAAAATGTGAATATCAAACTCGTTTCATGGACGAGTTGAGCCCCTCCACATTGTATTAATCTATGACTAATGATAATCATGCATCTAATCAATTATAGTAAACCCTATTTGCTTACTAATGTTCTTCATCCAATCTAACTGATATGCATTTCCAGTCTTACAATGTGATTGACACTTCACTGCCTTAAAAAAGATGGCTCAGCGCATTACTCAGAAGAGAAATTGTGGATGTCATCTGGTGAATGAAATATGTAGCAGTACAAAGTCCTCAATTATATACAAATAAGAGATTTGCATATTCAGCTAGTCAAACAGCACAATGCACTTGTTAGCCTCTCCCTTTGAAGTGAAGTGATCGGAAAACAGACAATAAGATTTCTTCCAGTGAATTAAATGTAGACACGACCAAGTTATTGTATCTCCTATCATTTTCAAAGAAAGAAAGGATACTTGTCAGCATGAACTAACCTATAACTTTGAAAGGTACGCGCAAGTTACAAATCCAAAGAACTTTCCATGTAGCCTTCTGTTGATAATGAATGAAGCCAAAATATGGTACGTGATCATACCTTCTCCAATGAAAGGGTATTCCATTCCATCTCTAACTCCAGGCTCTATCTCCACCTCAAGTGTTCTCTCTTCATTGACAAGCCTAAAATTTAAATTAAAAATTATTCATTCCATTGTCTGCTATCAAGACTCAGGATATGCGATTACACCTTCCCCACAAAGTTTATCAAATGGTATCTAAAATATGTGGGTTGTGCTCCCACTTCAAAAAAAAAACATTTTATAACAACCATCGCTAAACCCTTCAGGACCAAATTTAATATATTTTGATATGAAAATTTTCACATGATCATATGACCCAATGTACAGAAGAGAGACAGGTGTAGAACAGCAATGGCCCTAATAATTCAATCCAAACTCCAGGAGCATCAATGTTATTTTTGCTCAAAACAGGTTTCATGAAGTTTGCCATCTTCTTTTGAACTGGCCCTGCATTCTTCTCAATGTGAGTGTATGAAGTATTAAGACTAATACTTACTTTACATTGGGACACTCATCACAAACCATCTCCTGGGTCATTTGAAATCTTCCAGGACCCAACTGTGTTGTTCTCATTTCTTGTCTACAATTACACTTCCTCTTTCCTGGAGCCTGCTTTGCCACTGGCTTGTTTCGTACAACCTGTAAAATACACAATATTTCAGATTCATCTAAATATCAGTGATTTACAACACTGCATATATTAACACATAGAACTATTTTCTCTGAAAGTACTAATCATCGTCTAAATTAGGGGTCGCCAACCCGTCGATCGCGATCGACCGATCTTTGAAACTTTCCCAGCAGATCCCGAAAATAAATACAGGTGCCCCCGCTTTTCTAACATTCGCTTTATGAAACCTCACTGTTACGAAAGACCTACATTAGTACCCCGTTTTTGCTTTCAAAGGGTGTTTTCACTGTTACGAAAAAAAAGCAGCACGCGGGGAAAATCAGCGAGCAAAAAAAATCAGGTGCGATAAAAGGCAGCTCGCCATGCGCCCCGAGCAGCCGCACTCCCCAGATTTGGAACGGCATTGCTTAAACACGTGCCTGTAAGCAGCCGTTTGCAAGATGAGTTCTATGGTGTCGGAAAAGCCTAAAAGAGCTCGTAAGGGTGTTACACTTAGTGTAAAACTAGACATAATTAAGCGTTTCAATCATGGTGAACGAAGCAAGGACAAAGTGAGTTTGGCTTGTGGAAGCTGACGAAGATCATGTTGAAGAGGTTTTGGCATCCCATGACCAAGAACTGATAGATGAAGAGCTGATGCAATTGGAAGAGGAAAGGCTAACAATCGAAACCGAATGCAGTAGCGAACAGACCGAAAGTGACTGCGAGATTTTCGCTGCAATGATAAAGCAAGACTTTCATTTTGAAAGGGTACGTAGGTTTAGGGGATATTTGCAGGATGGTTTGAGTCCTTATAAAGAACTGTATGATAGAAAAATGCGCGAGGCTCAGCAGTCAAGCAAGCCTTCTACATCAGCCACAGCAGACAACGAACCTCGACCTTTGACATCGAGGCAGGCAGTCATAGAATATGAGCTGCCTGCTCTAATGGAAACAGACGACGAGATGACACCCCAGTGTCCCACCACCCTGTGATTCGCGGAGAATGCAGCGGTAGCCGGGAGGCACGCAGCACATCTTTAAGAAAAAAGCCCAAATAAACATGCTAATTAATTAGGTGCCACCCGACACATAATTAATTAACATATTTATTTCGGCTTTTTTCTTAAAGGTGCTGTGGGCCTCCCGGCTACCGCTGTACCCCTGCGTGCTTCGCGGCAATGTATCGGTCGGCAGTCCGGAGGGTGGGGGCCACTGCACCACCCAACCTGTGACGACTCAGTCTAATACACCATCATCAGTGTGCTCGGCCCTGAACCAATTCCAGTAAGTGATACTACACTGTACATACATTATTTCTACTTTATATAGGCTGTGTATTTTTACGTGTTATTTGGTATGATTTGGCAGCTTCATAGCTTAAAGATTATTGGAGAGCGCTTGCGTGAGATTTTCGCTACGGAGAACAGTTCAGTAATGATTGTGGAAAAGTATTTCTACTTTATATAGGCAGTGTATTTATCATATCATTCCTGCTTTTACTATATGTTACTGTTATTTTAGGTTTTGTGTTATTTGGCATGATTTGGTAGGTTACTTTTGGGTCTGCGAACGCTCACAAAATTTTCCCATATAAATAAATGGTAATTGCTTCTTCACTTTACGACATTTCGGCTTACGAACAGTTTCATAGGAACGCTCTACCTTCGGATGGCGGGGGAAACCTGTACACAAATACTGTTGTAATGTGAGCATTATAAAAGTAAGTAATACTAATTAGAATAATGGTAACATAGCAATATTTTCACTAAAAAGCTGTTTGTAAAGAGACACACATCAAAGTTGCTGGTGAACGCAGCAGGCCAGGCAGCATCTCTAGGAAGAGGTACAGTCGACGTTTCAGGCCGAGACCCTTCGTCAGTCCTGACGAAGGGTCTTGGCTTGAAATGTCGACTGTACCTCTTCCTAGAGATGCTGCCTGGCCTGCTGCGTTCACCGGCAACTTTGATGTGTGTTGCTTGAATTTCCAGCATCTGCAGAATTCCTGTTGTTTGTAAAGAGAGATTGTTTCCGGGTTGCGGGGGTTTAGTTCCGTTCTTTCTGCCCAGTGCGCATGTGTGTAGTTCTCCCACTATGCACCGCGTTTTCAGCGTAGCCTGTGCTGCATCAAAGTGACCAATCAGATTAGATAACAAACTGTTGCAAACATCAATATACGGCAGTGGTCCCCAACCTCCGGGCCGTGAAGGAGTGCAGCGGTAGTCAGCATGCACATAGCACATCTTTAAGAAAAAAAAGCCGAGATTAACAAACTAATTAATTAGGTGCCGCCCGGTATATAAATATCGGCTCAGATCAGAGGCGATGCAATCGGCAATCGCTCATGATATCCTGATAGCATAGCGGAGGCTCCACGAAAGAAGGCGAAAACATACAAATTCCATCCAGAATGGGAAGAGGAGTTTCTATTTACCTTGGTGAAAGACAAGTGTGTATGTATGTTGTACCACCAAACACAAGCACTGACTAAAAGAGGGAATCTGGAGCGGCACCGCAACACCAACCACCAGGAATTTAAAGACACCTACCCCCCAAAAGAGCGCAATTCGTGCCTGGAAAGTTGAGCTGAAATCAGGGCTGAAGGCCCAGCAATTGTTTTCCACAAAACGTGCTGCTCAAAATAAGGCTGCTATTGAAGCATCATTTCGTGCAAGTCACCTTTTGGCTAAACACAAGAAGCCTTTTACAGATGGTGATTTATTCAAGGAAGCAATGGTCATTACCGCAGAGACTGTTTTTAATGACTTTAAAAACAAAAATGGCATCACAACCGCAATACGTAATATACTGCTTGGCCCTGCAACAGTGACAAGGAGGGTAGTCACCGTCAGAGGACGTGAATATTTTTCACTACAGTTTGATGAAACCCTGGATGTAATGCAAACAGCTCAGCTTGTTGTATTTGTCAGAATGGCTTTCCAGGACTTTACAACAAAGGAGGACTTCCTCACTCTTTTGCAAGTAAAGGAAAGAACGAGAGGTGAGGACATTTACAATGAGTTTAAAAAAAATGTCCGTGAAAATGACACCCCCATTCATAAACTGGTGGCAATTACTACTGATGGGGCCGAGCAATGCGCGGTGTGCACGTTGGTTTTATACCACTAAAAGTCAGTGCCTACTTCGGGTCAACATATCTATATGAAATTCCATTTTCACAGATGAAAATTATTAAATCTAAGTACAGGAGCTGACTTACTGTCAGACACCTTACTAGGGTTGCCAACTTTCTCACTCCCAAATAATGGACAAAAGTAGCAAGTCAAATCCCGGGACATTTGTGTTTACCCCAAGAAAGACTACCATGACCATGAAGTCTTGCGCGGGCACCTGTGTGCGCATGCGTGTAGTGCTGATTTTTTTCTACAAATTGGTTTTGGCTTAATCTTCCCAACTACACTGTGCATACATTATTTCTATTTTATATAGCCATATATTTATCATATCATTCCTGCTTTTACTATATGTTAGTGTTATTTTAGGTTTCGTGTGTTATTTGGTATGATTTGGTAGGTTACTTTTTTGGGTCTGGGAACGCTCAAAATTTTTTTCCATATAAATTAATGGTAATTGCTTCTTCGACACAAAGCATTTCGGCACGAAAAGTATCATAGGAACGTTCTACCTTAACGGGGGGAATACGGGACAGTTGGCAACCCTACACCTCACAGACTGTCTCAGACTGATTGTCTGTAGTTATGAGCCAAATTTCAGGGAACTAGCAGAAAGTATTCAGCCCCAGTCATCACAGTGAGTGAAACAGTCAATTTTTATTCATTTATTTTTCGTGTTACAATAAAATTAAATAATGAAACTTAGAATTATTGTAATATTCTTATATTCTTTAAGAAAGACAGCTATGGCCTGTTTGATATGCTAGTTAATGTTTTCTTGTTTGAATTTGAAAGTTTGACAAAAGTATTTTGTGTAATTCAAATACAATTCACCCAAATAAATGGCCTCAAATTGGAAGTACAATCTGAGCTGTTTTTTCTCTAAACGATTTAGTAGGTAGATCTTGCCTTTCACTGAGGTCGAGGTAGGGGATCTTGGGCTAAAAAAGGTTGGTGACCACTAGTCTAAATCATGACATTGCTATAGAAAATTGGTATAAAGCTCCTCTTGCTGCTCAATAGATAAGTGAACCACAGTGGTGCGAGAAAGTTTGTGAACCCTGTACAATTTTCTCTATTTCTGCATAAATACGACCTAAAATGTGATCAAATCGTCACGTAAGTCCTAAAACTAGATAAAGAGACCCATTAAATAACACAAAAACGTTATACTTATTTATTTATTGACAAAAATGATCGAATATTAGATGTATTTGCTGGAAAGAATACATGAACCTTTGCTTTCAGTAATGGGCGTGACCCCCTTGTACAGCAATAACTTCAACCAAACGTTTCCGGTAACTGTTGATCAGTCCTGCACATTGGCTTGAAGGAATTTTCAGCCATTCCTCCTTACAAAACTGCTTCATCTCTGGGTGGGCTTCCTTGCATGAACTGCTTGTTTCAGGTTCTCCCACAAAATTTCTATAGGATTAAAGTCAGGACTTTGACTCGGTGATGCTAAAACACAAAATTTCTTCTTCTTAAACCATTCTGTTCTTGATTTACGCAATCATGAGGTGGAACGCAGCAGGCCAGGCAGCAGCTATAGAAAGAAGTACAGTCCATGTTTCGGGCCGAGACCCTTCGTCAGGACTAAATGAAAGAAGAGATAGTAAGAGATTTGAAAGTGAGGGGGGGGGAGGGGGAGATCCGAAATGATAGGAGAAGACAGGAGGGGGAGGGATGAAGCTAAGAGCTGGACAGGAGGCCTAGGGAGAAAGAAAGGGGGAGGGGAGCCCAAAGGAAGATGGAGAGCAGGCAAGAAGTGATTGTGACGGACACATTTTAATTCCACATCCCATTCTGATATGTCAATCCATGGCCTCCTCTACTGTCAAGATGAAGCTAGACTCAGGTTGGAAGAACAACACCTTATATTCCATCTGGGTACCCTCCAACCTGATGGCATGAACATTGATTTCTCTAACTTCTGTTAATGCCCCTCCTCCCCTTCTTACCCCATCCCTTATTTATTTTTATTTCCACCCCTTTTTTTTCTTCTCTGTCTCTCTCACATTCAATCACTCCTTGCCTGCTCTCCATCTTCCCCTGGGCTCCCCTTCCCCTTTCTTTCTCCCTAGGCCTCCTGTCCCATGATCCTCTCCCTTCTCCAACTCTGTATCCCTTTTGCCAATCAACTTTCCAGCTCTTAGCTTCATCCCTCCCCCTCCTGTCTTCTCCTATCATTTCAGATGTCCCCCTCCCACTTCCAAATCTCTTACCATCTCTTCTTTCAATTAGTCCTGACGAAGGTTCTCGGCCCAAAACGTTGACTGTACTTCTTCCTATAGATGCTGCCTGGCCTGCTGCGTTCCACCAGCATTGTGTGTGTGTTGCTGTTGTTGATTTACTCTTGTCTTTCAGATCATTGTCTTATTGCATTATCCAACTTCTATTAAGCTCCAGGTGACAGACTGCTTACCTTACATTCTCCTGTAAAATGTCTTGACAATTTTGAATTCACTGTTCCCTCAACGACTGCAAGCTGTCCAAGCCCTGAGGCAGCAAAGCAACCCCAAACCATGATGCTCCTTCCACTATGCTTCACAGTTGGGATGAGGTTTTTTGTGTTGGGGTGCAATGCTCTTTTCCTTCCAAACATAGCAATGTGCATTTGTGCAAAAAGTTCAACTTTTATCTCATCTGTCCACAGAACATTGCCCCAGAAACAGTGTAGAACATCCAGGTGGTCTTTCGAAAACTTGAGACATACAGTAATTTTTTTTTTTGGGAGGGCAGTGGTTTCCTCTGCGATGTCCTTCCATGAACACCGTTCTTGTTCAGCATTTTTCTTATAGTGAACACATGAACAGAGACTTCAGCAAGTTCTAGAGATTTCTGCAGGTCTTTTGCTGTTACCCTTGGGTTCTTTCTCACCTCCTTCAGCATTGCACTTTGTGCTCTTGGATGTGATCTCTGCAGGACGCCCACTCCCAGGGAGAGTAGCAACAGTACCAAGTTTCTTCCAGTTGTAAACAATTTCTCTTACTGAAGACTGATGAGCACTCAGGTCTTTGGAAATACTTTTGTAGCTTTTTCCAGCCTCATACATTTCTACAAATTCCTCTAAGGTCCTCCGAAAGTTGTTTTGATTGAGGCATGGTGTACATAAACTATTTTTTCTTGAGAAGAGCAGGCTCTGTCAGTAACCTGATTTTGTGTGCCTTTTTTTTTTTATATACACAACAACCTGGCTCACATTTTTACTAGGTTGTTGGTATTTCATTTTGGCAGTTCTGTAAAAGCAATCTGTTCTGATTTCAGACTGTTTGGGTTATTGTTGAAGATGAGGGATGCTGAAGAATGGGTGTCATTCAATTCGGAAGGTTGGTCTTGGGTTTTTTTCTGTTTGGCAGCAGATAAAGAGAGAAGACACTGGAGAGAACCGGTCGTAGGATTCAAGCTGGTCGGAGACCGTGATTCAATGGAGCCAGGCGGCCAAATCGACTGAGGATTGGTGAATATGAATTTTTGGAAGAGTTGAGCTCCAACTTGTGAACATTTGACTGTTTAGTTATAATAGGCCCTTTGGTTTTTTTTTTTCTCTCCTTTCTTTACTAACCCTTCAGTCAAGTTCAAGTTAAGATTCATAATATAATTCCTTCAATCGTATGCAGTGTGCTGCCCACTGTTTCTTGGCACTGAATTGTAAACGAGTAGCAAATTACACAGCATCCACACAAATCGGGGCTTAGGGTGGAACAGCTTTCTCAATCTCACGGGTTTGGTGGGACTGGAATCTGTCTTCCCTAGATGCACACAGCCAAGGAAACCAGCAGGGTTTCAATAGGACAGGGCACCTCTACAACCCACACCTCCAATTTCATCTCATTGATTGGAACACCTAACTCCAAATAGCTTTTGCAGAATGCATTACCCCAGAGGTTCACATACTCTTCATTTAGTTTTAGGACTTGTGAAGATCTGATCACATTTTAGGTCATATTTTTACAGAAATACAGAAACATTTACAGGGTTCACAAACTTTCTAGCACCACTCTATGTAGTCAGCACCAAAATAGGCAGACTAGAAAATTAGCCATGCTGAACTAGGACAGTAATTGAAAATGAATATCAAAATACTCCCTAGCAAAGAGTTGATATTGTGGGAGAAATAAAGATAGAAGGAAAAAAGAAACTGGTAAGATTAAAAAACTAAAATACACTGACATGATCCAATCTCAGATTCATGCATTTTATATTATGTAATTAGATTTGTTTTGGTAAATTTGAGTGTAAGCATTTGACCAGCAGGAATCATAGATTAATACAAGTTTTTACACCATTTCAAAACCATTCATCTTCTGAGTAAATTTAGTAACAAACCCCTTCCTTTTAAAGCCTGTTAGGGGCAATAAACCGGAACACATTACTGACTTAAGTTATTTTACAACTCAACAACAGATCACAGGTGTAACCACAAGTACGGTTTCCACCTGTCCAAGAATGTTGTTAGAAATAACGGTGGCCTATTTTGCATTTTAAGAATAGCAAGTTCACTGGAGTGAGAACACATTCAACCAGTATCACTAACCTGAAAATTTGAAATGATCTTAATGGGAAACCTTCACTTGCCACAACTGTACCATACATCAGACAGTAACACTGGGATTTTTGTGCAGGAGAAGCTTGGCACAGAAATTCCAAACTGCTATCAAAATCCAATGGTCTTTGACAGATCACACTCTTTATAGCTGTCATCATAACTAGAACACTCTAGAAGCATTGTACATTGTGGCACAAGGTGAGTGGAACTGTTAGGGGATTCAGTGGTTGGGGGACAGACTGAGCTATTAAAGGGTTAAAGGGGTCAGGAAATGATTTTTGGACTCTTGTGAATAGCGGGTTAAAATTGCCACAGACCTTGTTTCTTCTGTTCTGACTGATAACCTTACAGATGTTACGCTTTGTGGATCGAAACCACAAGGATTGAGCTAAGCGTTTTTTTTTCGTCGTGTAAGCTGGGTCTATAAATTGTAATACTTCTAAGTTGGACAAAGGTTCGATATGAACTCACAACCCTTGTCTCACCAGCAGAATGGGATGTGGTAAAACTGTCCAAACGAAAGTGAAACTACGGTTGAAATAGCGAGGGGCCATCTCATCCTGCACATTTCCTGAGGTTGATGACCTTTGGTCTAGTAAGGCACCCAAGGGGTCTATATCTTAAAATACTACTGTTGCTAGAAATGTGACTATGGAGGTAGCTAGGAAAATTGTTTCCTGCTACGTGACAGAAAGGATATAAAAAAGGGGACTCTGTATCTGCGTGCGGGGAGAGAGAGACACCACTGGTATGGATCCCGTGTGTGCCCGGGAAGTGCGCTCTCTCTCCAGTAGCGAGCTACTAATAAAGAAGCAGCTGTTCTATCTCCCGTAGTACTGTGTGTTCTTCAATCGGGTAACGGGGTGATAGTTAGAAGTAAAGTTTAACAATTTGGTGAGTCAGCCAGGAGTCCAAGACGAGGCATTCCCATGAGATGGCGTCAGCGATTGGCTCGGTGGCAATGACCTGAGACGGATGGGCCCACAAGGTAAGATTTAACCTGATATCTCTCATTAATTGTCCACCTTGATGACCCCTTCGTCTGGCGGGTAATCCTCTGACAGACTCCTGAAGAACCATTAAGATTACCCGAGTACTACAGTAAGAAGAGTGGGCTTGAGGATTTGTCCTGGTACAAGGAGTGGGTTTGAGGATACACCCCGGATAACAGTTAGAGGATTCACTGGAGTAAGCTTACAATAATTTACCTGTTTCGGAAACCCTGCCTTAGACCGGTTGTTAAGAGGGGAAATCCCCCCCGCGAAGGTCAGGGCCCTGAAGTGGGTGCAGAGAGATGTGGCACAAAATTAACCGATTAAAGGAAAATGGGTCAGACCCTTGATAAGTCAGGACCGGACACCCCCTTGTTTAAAATTTGTAAGGAGAATCCCAGGGACGAAAGTGATTTCTGTAAATTATCTGTTTCATTAAATAAGAAACTGGGAAATGGAATGTGGCCATTAGGAGAGACCTAGGATGTGAAAAAATGTATTCAAGCAGAGGAGGCAATGGGGAAACGAAATTCAGGGGAAAAAATGGAAAATTTTAATGTCAACATGGAGAAAAACGGTCAAGGAATTAACCAGTAAGTCTTGACAAAGTAGTTGGGAACACAATGCAGGTAGAAGAGGAATTAGTGTATGTGATAGGGAAGGCAAACCCAAGCCATGGGAAGTGTTTAAGTATCAGTGTGAGGAGCATGATAAAGGACAGAAAAGGAGGGAGAAAACCGGAGAAGGAACTGGAAAGGGACATGAGGGTGCTAATTACCAGGGTAAAACGGAGGTATCTCCAGACATGTCTGGATTGCCCATGTTGTTCCAAAACGAGACCGATGACACAGACAAAACGGAGGAGGATTGGTTAGTGCGACCCCCCCCCCACCCTTTATCTTCCCCTCCTGCAACCACAGGCATGACAACCATCACCCCCGTACTCCCCCCAAGGCCCCCATGGGCAGGAACAGGATCAGGAGTCGGGACAATTCACTGACCCGACAGCCGGCAGAACTACGAGTCAAGTTAAACAGCAGTTGAAGGAAAAGCCCTCCCGACTGCCAGTGTCCAATGGAAGGGGCAGAAGGAGGAATTGTTTGGTAGGAGATGGACCCTTGATAGACCCAGATGAGGAATACGATGATGACGATCCTTTCGGGCCAGTGGCCCCGAGTGCTAATACTCCCCGACTGTTGCCAACCCGAATTGTTCCTAATCCCCATGGAAATGCTCAGCTCCCTACTCTGCAGGTTTATACCCCCTGGAAACTACATGAAATGTGCATACAACAGGAATTCTGCAGATGCTGGAAACTCAAGCAACACACATCGAAGTTGCTGGTGAACGCAACAGGCCAGGCAGCATCTCTAGGAAGAGGTACAGTCGACATTTCAGGCCGAGACCCTTTGTCAGGACCAAGGGTCTCGGCCTGAAACGTCGACTGTACCTCTTCCTAGAGATGCTGCCCGGCCTGCTGCGTTCACCAGCAACTTTGATGTGTGTTGCTTGAAATGTGCATAATCATGGGCAAGGCACCTAATAGTAAGACGAATCCTGACGATTTTATAGACTATATAATAGTTACCATTCAAATGAATCAGGCCACTCCCCAAGATCTTTTAGTCTTTGTTGTATGGCTCTCATTCAAGATGAACGGACCAAATGGTACGAGGGGCTGGATAATCATAGTAATTGTCAGGCATTTTCAGCAGCAACCCATGACCCCTAGCAACAGGTAGACAAGATTAAACAAGCTCTTAAAACAACCCTCCAGCAGCCCATTGACATGACTGAAGTCTTAGAATGTAGACCAAAGGATAAAGAAGACGGTGCTGACTTTTGGAACCGTTTCTGTTCCACTTACGCGACTTATGCCAGGGATACCGCCTATAATGCTGGGAATTCCTCACCCCAGTTTAATGCTATTCTCTTGCAATGTATCCCTGAGAATATCGCTACTGCTATAAGGACCAACATGAACTGGTCAGATAACTCGCGACCCCAAATGAAGCAAGCGCTCATTTTTTTTTAAACCGGAACCCGTCTTAGTGGCTATGCTATTGTGAATGACTCGGCTGTGGCCGAGTCATTATCCTTACAACTTTCTGTCTCGGCACAAAAGGCCGAACTATTTGCCTTGACGACAGCCTGTATATTGGCCAAGGATAAAGTGGCCAATATTTTTACTGACTCCCGTTATGCTTTTGGGGTAGCTCATGACTTTGGGCAATTGTGGGCCCACCAGGGATTCCTCACTTCCGCAGGGACCCCTATCCAGAATGCCTCATACATAAAGAACCTCCTCACTGCCATCCTCCTCCCAAAACAATTGGCTATCAGTAAGTGCTTAGCGCAACTCTCTGACTCCTCTACAGTTACCCAAAGTAATAACCGGGCAGACAGGGAAGACAAATTAGCAGCGCAGACTGCCATTTGTATTGTCTCCAGGGCAGAGAAATTGGCCTTGGCCTGCAGGCTGACCACAACAACAAAGGGTATTCCAGACATGGACACTGTACAACAACTACAGGGGGACACCAAATTCAGAAAAACTAATCTGGAAGACGCATGGGTGTTCGCACTCTGCATCTGAGAGCCTCCGGTTCACTCCAGTTGGCCAAGTGTGTGTACCTGATGCTTTGTTACCAATGCTTATTGATTGACTGCATACTGATACACATCTTGGCAAGGAGGGAATGAGTAACATCTTATTACGCACCTGGTGGCACCCTAGATTAGAAGAGGCAGTACAAGAGAAAATACGATCGTGTCTGATATGCCAACAAACAAACACAGGAAAAGGAATAAAATGTGCCCCAGGAAAAACCCCCTTGCCAAGTGGTCCTTCTAAATGCATTCAGCTTGATTTTAATCAAACTACCGCGTGTACACTGTTATAAGTATTGTTTAGTGATTGTAGATGTGTTCAGTAGATGGACTGAAGCCTTTCCAACCACCAATAATAAAGCTTCCACGGTGGTAAGGTTGTTACTTAGAGATTATACCAAGATTCAGGGCACGCAGACAGATTAAGTTCGGACAATGGTCCTTATTTTGTGGGAAACATAAATAAAGAGCTATGCGAGGTGCTGCAGACTGAACAGCAGTTTCATTGTGCCTACCACCCGAAGGCTGCAGGAGTAGTGGAACGGGCTAACGGCACCCCGAAAAATAAGCTGGCTAAGTTAATGTCTGAAACCGGGCTGAACTGGCTGAAGGTCCTTCTGTTAGCTTTGTATCATATGAGGATGACTCCCCGTTCCACGACTGGAGTACCAGCAGCTGAAATTGTTTATGGACGTCCTGGAAGCTAACACGCAGCCTCCCACTCAAGTTGACCTTAATGTTATGGGGGATGAATTGCAAAGGTATTTAAAGCAATTAACATCCTTTCTAAAGTTTCTTCATTCTCAGGTGCAGGAGACATTTAAGCCATAGGAAAAACCGGAGGCGAGTGACCAGATTTGAAAATTGGAGATTCAGAACTGACAAGGGATTAGGAGCGCCCCAAGCTTGGACCCCAGTGGAAAGGACCTTTTCAGATCCTTCTCCAAACACTCACAGCAGTAAAAGTACAAGGCACGACCAGTGGATTCACCTGAGCGATTGTAAGCGATGGCCACCTGACGAAAAGTGTTTATTGTTGGACTTGGACTCTTTGTTTGTACTAACGGATACTTTGGAAAGTAATCTCTTATGAAATGCATATGCAATTATATGGTATAGAACTGTATGTTACCCCTTAGCTCAATCTGTGGAGGCACTATTCGTGGCTAACCCATCAGAAAGGAGGTGGGAAGATTTAGTAGAAGAGGATAGGTCAGGCAGAGAGTGTAAAGGTGATAAGGGAAAGTTTACAAGAGGGAGTAGGGGACGGTGTGTGGAGAGTCTGAACGGTATCTCTGGGTGGACCTGAGAATTGGCAATCCAAGTGCTGGGGAACTCAGTCCTAGCTAAAGGCACGAATGCAATGAAATGACGATTGGGAAGAGGGTGTTGGTCACTAACTCTAACTGTAGGGGCATCCAAAGCTACCCTTTCTGTTTCCAGGGATTAGGATGGGGGTATGTAATTGTCAAAGTTCCTGAGAACATCCCCTGCACTGAAAAGCAGCATCTGAATCATAATTGCAGAATAAAACAAGGGAAGTTTTCATGTACCTGTACTCGAGAAAGGTGTATTTCCCTACCCAAAGGGAGTGAGTATGTATGTGGTCATTGTAATGGGACCCACGTTTCTCGAGGGACAATGTCACTGGCTTTCGCCTCAATATACCGCTCTGAACATACCTGGTATCAGAAAATATTTTCTTCTGGTAGTTCCACATGCTACTGGGCAAAGTGCAGATTTGTGTTCCTCTTTAACAGAACCTATACTATGGCTACCAATGTTCTGCCTCCATTATTCGCCTATTCGCAGTAGGAACCATCAGCCCTCTCACCGTTCCTTGCCTGCAGGAAGCCCACGTTCGACGGCAACTGGTGGCTCGATCCATCAGTAAAGAATTTTGTGCAGATTATAAGAACCCAGTAACTCTAGGATCATCTTTGGGTTATGGGTTCCTGAGTACTCTGTCTCTCTCTCTCTGAGGGGGTTCAGCAGGGCCCATAGCAGCAAAACAAACAAACAAACAAATAAATAAATAAATAAATAAATTGCAACCACCTCATCTGTGGGCTGACAGCATTGGGGAACAGCACAATGGAGGGCCTGGAGGCAATCAACCAAGAAATGGCAGAACAGCGACTTTATGCTCTGCAAACCCGGTATGCCGTGGACTACCAGTTAGCTCAGCAAGGAGGCGTGTGTGCCATAGCTGGGGATAAGTGCATCACTCATGTCAGGGACGAGTCCTATAAAGTCTCTCACACAATTCTAGAGATTCAAGAGCAGTTAGATAGTTTTAGGCAAGGGTCTGCCGGAGAAGGGAGGCTCAGCTGGTTGCAAGGGGGATCGTGGGGCTCTTATCTCCTGCATGGGCTAGTCATTCTTGCCGTGATTATCACTGTGTGTTGTGTACCGTTGGCCTGTTTAAACACGCTGCAAGGCTTTCGCTATCCAATTAGCAGCACTGCTTTCAGCCCCAATTTAATTGTGTTATCATGGAATAATAAAAGGAGGGAATGAGATATTAAAGGGTTAAAGGGGTCAGGAAATGATTTTCGGACTCTTGTGAATAACGGGTTAAAATTGCTACAGACCTTTGTTCTGTTCTCACTGATAACCTTGCAGATGTTATGCTTTGTGGATCAAAACCACAAGGATTAAGCTAAGTGCTTTTTTTGTCGTGTAAGCTAGCTCTATAAATTGTAATACTTCTAAGTTGGACAAAGGTTCGATACGAACTCACAACCCTTGTCTTACCTGCAGAACGGGAGGTAGTAAAACTGTCCAAACAAATGTGAAACTACGGTTGAAAAAGCAAGGGGCCATCTCATCTGCACATTTCCTGAGGTTGATGACTTTTGGTCTATAAGGCAACCAAGCGGTCTACGTCTTAAAATACTACTGTTGCTAGGCATGTGACTATGGGGGTAGCTAGGAAAATTGCTTCCTGCCACGTGACAGAAAGGATATAAAAAAGGGGACTCTGTATCTGTATGCGGGGAGACAGACACCACTGGTACAGATCCCATGTGTGCCCTAGAAGTGCGCTCTCTCTCCAGTAGCGAGCTACTAATAAATCAGTTGCTTTATCTCCCGTAGTACTGTGTGTTCTTGTAACGGGTGATAATTAGAAGGTTTAACAAGTCAAGTGGTTATGTGGACGAGAATGAGAGCAGGTTGTCAGGGTCGGGACATAAGAGTCATAGAAAACTAGAGCACAAAAACATGCCCTTTGGCCTGTGCCAAACCATTTTACCTGCTAGTCCCATTGACCTGCACCCGGATTATAGCCTTCCGCACCCCTCCCATCCCATGTACCTATCCAAACTTCTCTTAAATGTTGAAATCAAAATCACATCCATCACTTGTGCTAGCAGCTCGTTCCACACGCTCACCATTCTCTGAGTGCAGAAATTTCCCCTTATGTTCTCCTTAAACACTTCACCTTTCACGCTTAACCAATGACCTCCAGTTGTAGTCTCAACCAGCCACCGTGGAAAAAGCCTGCTTGCATTTACCCTACCTATAATTTTTGTGATTTTGTTTACCTCCATTTCCTAGAATGTAGGAGATCAAGGGGAGATTTGATTAAGTTCTAACCTATTCAATCTATCCTTATTACCCAGATCCTGCAGTCCCAGCAAATTAATTGTAAATTTTCTCTGTACGCTTTCAGTCTTGTTTACATCTTTCCTGTGGGTAGGTGACCAAAACTACACAGATCTCCAACTTGGGCCTAACCAACATCCCAGATAACTTCAAAACAACATCCCAACTCCTGTACTCAATACTTTGACCTAAGAAGGCCAATGTGCCAAAAGCTTTCTTATGGCCCTATCTACCTGTGACATCACTTTCAAAGGTTTATGGACCTGTATTCCCAGATAACTTTGTTATACCACACTCCACAGTGCCAAACCACTCATTGTGCAAGACCTACCCTGGTTGGTTCTTCCAAAGTGCAAAACATCACACTTGTCTGCATTAAATTCCATTTGCCATTTTTTAGCCCACTTTTCCAGTTGGTCCAGATCCCACTGCAAGCTTTGATAAGTCTTCCTCAATGTCCACTACACCTCCAATCTTGGCATCATCCGTAAATTTGCTGATGCAGTTAACCATATCATCCAGACAGTTGATATAGATACCAAGAACGGACCCAGCACCGATCCCTGCAGTGCTCCACTAGTCTCAGGCCTCCAGTCAGAGAGGCAACCATCTACTACCACTCTCTTGACTTCTCCCACAAAACTAATTCACTGCTTCATCTTGAATGCCAAGCACCCGAACCTCCATGACCAACCTCCCATGGCCAACGCCTTGTTGAAGTCCATGTAAACAACATTCACTGCCCAGCCTTTAACTTTCTAGTAACTTCCTTGAAAACTCTATACGCACTATGCACAAAGGAATGACTATCCAAATACTCATATAGCCAGTTCCTTAGAATACCCTCCAATAACTTTCCCACTACTCTCACCGCTCACCGGCCTATGATTTCCTGGTTTATTCTTAGAATCTTTCTTAAACAGCAGAACAACATTAGCTATCATCCATTACTTCACCTGTTACTGAGGATGATTGAAATATCTCTGCCACAGCCCCTGCAATTTTTGCATTTGCCTCCCACAGGGTCCAAGGGAGCACCTTGTCAGGCCCTGGGGATTTGTCTATCATAATTTGCTTCAAGACAGCAAACACCTCTTCTGTAATCTGTATAGGGTCCATGACGTTGCTGCTGCTTTGCCTCACTTCGATAGACCCTGTATCTATCCCTCGCATCTTCCCCATCACTTTTGGCTCCTTGCAGATATTATCTTTCTGATATTCCAGAGGACCAATTTTCTTGCAGGCATTCACAAAGAAAAACTACAAAGATTGACAAACAACCAGTGTGCAGAAGACAAACTGAAAATACAAAAATAAATAAATAATACTGAGAACACAAGTTCCAGAGTCCTTGATAGGTTGTGGAATCAGTTCAGTGTTGAGGCATGTGAAGTTATCCACGTTGGTTCAGTGGCCTGATGGTTGAAGGGTAATAAATGTTCCTAAATCTGATTGTGTGGGACCTGAAGCTCCTGCACCCCCTTTCCACCGACAAAAAGAATTGAATACAATTCACAAAAGAACTGTATACATAAAAAGCAAGAAATTTATCTGGAATGTACTGCCGGAAGAGCTGGTGGAGGAAGATACCTTCACAACATTTTAAAAGCTTCTGGACAAACTGCCAAGGCACAGAACACTACAGACCTAATACAGGTGAATAGACTTGATGGTCAATGTGGACACAGTAGACCAAAAGGCCATTTTTATGAAAATAAAAACAGGGTGGTCATCACAGAGCCCAATAAACAGCCATACAGATTGGTGGAACACTGCCTTGTACTCCAGAGAAATTATCATAATCAATAGAGATTCTAGACATCAGAGATAATCTCCATGTCAAGAAAAAGCTAATGAGGTTGTCGACGTACTCATCACGGGAAAGTTCCAGGTGATAATGGATTCAATCCACACACAAAGCTGTCGTCCCTGCAGCATCTGCTAAAACTGTTCTCGCTAGAGGGAAAGCACTGTACCCCAGGATAGGTGGGAGCAAATGCAGGAATTGTAACAAATAACAAGTGTCCCCTCTGAATATCAAGAAGAGTATTTGTCCATGTTTCCCTGGCCAAAGTGCAGAGTTTTAGCGGAATGCAATTACTCGAATCCCAGGCTGGTTTTGGAACTGAGCATCCACAACCTAACCCACCTTTTCAGTGTAGCAGTTGACCACTAAATGGTGCCTTTATCAAGAACTGTGTGAGCAGGAGCAGTTTATTTAAACTGCTGGAAAGATTAAGCTGTTCAGGGTGATCTACTCCTCACATGATTACAGGGTCAGCTAATACAGGGCCACACTGGAATTCTTCTGATCACAGCAGAGTCATAAAAATGTGTATGCTTGTTGTCATAATTCTTCTCACTGCTATTTTCATGTGTCTCTAGCTTATTCATAGAGAGAGTCTATTTATCCACCAGAACCAACAGAAAACTGTTTAGCCTTACGCCAAGAGCCAAGTCAAAATGCACAAGGTCCTCATTGTTGCACCTCTGGCTGATAATGGACAGGCACTCTCATCCCTGCAGTCTGAGCTTGCTATCAAAATTAGGACGCTGAATGTCATAGGCTAGGATGTTGTTATACCACCAAGTAGCACTGATAATGTGTTACTGGCAGTTTTTCAATTTGTCATTTGAAACTGAGATCAACACACACATCACACTACAAAAGCTGCTACCACTTTGGCTACCTCAGACCCATCCTTAATACTTAGATATGAGAGTGTTTCTCCAACTGCAGCTGGAGGTGTGCAAGAGTAATAGGCTGGTATACCCTCTGATGAGGTCCTGGTGCACTTTTGACTTTACTCTCAGGCAGGGCTGAACAGCTTCCTACTTGGTTAAATAAGGAGTTAGTAGATATACAAATGCATTAATTACCAAAAATCAAATTTGTTATGGGTTTCTGTTGATTACTTACTTCTACAAAATTGCCTGAATATACTTCTTCCAGTGTAACTTCAAGGTCCACTACTATGTCACTTCCTCGGGGAATGTTCCTATCTTGATGTCGAGGACTTCCTCCAAACATAAAACCAAAGTCTCCAAAGAAGCTGCAAGTTAAAAATAAAACGATTTGTCCAGTAAAAAGTTAAAGAAATAGTAATATCTTATTTCTGCATTTCCAAATTTAATATTCAGTTGAGTTTACATTTAATCAAACCAGTCTTCGCAAATGGATCACAACCGTATCACAGCTCTGATGCTTAAAGATCTCAACTTCAATATTTGCTCATGTGAGATCTGCTGATCTCAATCGCTACGTTAGCACAGAATGTGACCATCCCTTATCACTATACAGTAAACTCTAATGCAAGGATTAGCTTTCATGTCAAGTGTCACTTACTCTTATGGCTAATTTTCCCCATAACAATTGAAAATTAACTCAATACCTTTTCAAATCCAGAGTAAACTGAATCTCAGATACGCAGAAAGATGGACAGAAAGCACATTGGTAAGAGTTGGATCTTACAGGTGGAGAACGATTTACAGATACAAGACCAAGATTGCATCCAAAACATGACATTAAAAATGCAAAGTACATTACTTACTGTGAAAAGATGTCATCATGAGAACCTTGCCGACCTTCCTTTAAACCCTCTTCACCATACATATCATACTGTTTCCTCTTCTCTTCATCAGACAAAACCTATTAGAAGTACAGATAGCACTAATCAATAGGTGCTTTATTACTGCCTCGTCTGCTTAGAAGAAACAAAAAAAAGAACACTACAGTTTCAGTTACTCATATTTTGTCAGAGTATTAGAGTAATACACCATAGAAGTGTGCTCTTTTGCCCCTCTCATCTATGCCAACCAATGTCTTTTACAAAATAAACATTTTCAGCATTTCATAAACACTTAGAATAAAACTACAAATGACTCTGCTTCAGTTTCCATTAACCTGGTGTAAAGACCACCTTTGCCAATTCAAGGCATATGGACTTGCACATATCGACCAATGCCAAGAAACTTGAGAGAAAAATAAATTCAGTGAATTCTTTGTGACTAGCAGCCTAGCACCCAAGTTTGTATTTTATTACTAAGCTTTTACAAAGTGTAAAGTAACTGGATTCAAAACTCATCCTAGGTATTTGGTTCCATGAATACTCCTATCCTTAAAAACTGACAACCTAAATCAACAGGCAATCCTTAGAAGCGTATCTCTTTTTTTGCTTCCATTAATGAAGAATTTTCCCAGATTAAAAGTGTAGACAAAGATTCAAACTGTGAAACCCTCCAGGAAGGAAGGGTGGATGGAAAAAACTTATTGATTCCAATTACACCAGCTTGATTTTTCTGGGTTACACCACACTATCATTTTAGGGTACACTTTTCAATCTGATTAATAGCCCAACTTCAGATATGAACCTTTAAAAAGTAAGAGAACGAAGTGTTCACAGATGTTACATGAAGCAGAAGAAATAATTTTTTGACTTGGCATGGTAAAAGAAACCCCTTGAATTTTCTGAGCTGCACTAGTAAATTAAATAACATATGATTCGCAAAATGCTCTCACCTACTCAATTCATTCATGCATCTCAAAAATTTTCATGCTTCTACCAAATGAACAAAATGCAAAGTGGGTAAACGGACATCCTTCAAATTGGAAACCTCTGTTCCAATTAAGGTGGTAACAGATTAAGCAAGATGTACAGAGAGCCTTCATTTCCCCTTCTCTCAATGACACAAGTTACTGTAGTTAAGAGTTGTGCACATTTAGTTATTGTGTCCACGTCTGCTTTCAATAAAGTGGAAGTTTTTTTTATCTGAATTTGCATTTCCTCATGGTTGCATTTTTAAAACTGAGAGCATGTTTAAGAATATATTAAAACAAAATCAAATGAGAGAAACAATAAATTTAAAGATAAACTTTAAAAAAAAAAATGCTGGCATGATTTTTCTATTCTCCTCTAAGGTACAGGATGTGATCCATTTTATAAATGTTCTGGGTACCAAAGATGTACTGCGGAATGTAATCACAAATGTATTTTTATGAAATCAGATAGCTTCTATGGCATCCTTGTGGAACAATATATTAATTACATAGCATTTGTACACATATCATTATGTGCATACAAACATTCAAAATGTTTCTCCAGGATGAGGTAATTCTGTGATAACTTGGAGACACCGTAGACTTTGTTCCAAACTTGTATATGGAACTGGGTGATACAATATTGAAATCAAATCAATCTACTGAACTCAGCACTCCAGTTAAATTAGTATTGCAATGAGAGTGGAAGAGAATACTCCAGGTTTCTTCCATTCAACTCCAATGTTTCAATGGGAGGAGCTGCAAAGTTTCAAGAAACTTTATTTGAAAACAAGTAGGAACAGCTGAACATGGTATAGCTTAGACATCTTTGTTTGAAAATATGAACACCAGATATAAATTTAACAGAACTGTAAGATTAGAAATAGGAAAAAAATAAAGATATTCAAAACAACTTTTGTGCAGAATGTTAAATTAATTGATATTACCATTCGACAGAAAAAGCATAACTATATGAAAAGAACTATTAAGAAAAATAGCATGAAATTAGTTAAAAGAGGAAGGGAATTACGCATGGTAAGGTCAGGTTGAGCATTCTGCATGAGCCTGAGAATCTAGCACAAATTTTCTCTGCATACAAAACCAATGTTTGAACAAGTATCACAGCATTTTTAAAAATCCACCTCCTCAGTAAAGTTCTACATCCCCTGAACAAAACTACACCTACAGTTAACATTGACTATAACATTATTAAACCAAGGCCAAAAGGGCTGCAAAATGCTTTGAGAACATCGAGTTGTTAATCATGCATTGTTCAAATGAAGTGACGTACAGAATGGGAGAGAGATATAAACACCAAATGACAAGCAGCAGACAAGTCTTCCGCAGTTATACTGTGTTCAGGTTCCCTAATGCTAGAGGTCCCATAATAAGCAACACAAAACCTCTGATGTAAAGGTATAGTTTTGAAATTTTAACTGTTTCCCACTCTCAATCATAGTGTATTTAATTCAAATTTCCAGCATGCACATTATTTTGTCTTTTAAATAAAGATTCGTGTCAAATGCAAGGAATTTGGGATACTGTATCCCAAGGTCATGAAAGGTTACTATACAAATGCAAGCTCTTTCCTTACCATCCTGACCCAAGCCTACGCAAAACTGCATTTTCCACAGGAATAGCATTTTGGGTCCCAGTAGAGGATGACATAGCAGATGTTTCAATGCCTACGCTTTACCAATATCATTCAGTATTCATTCAACCACATACAGTGACTTCAACCATTTCTGAACTAGGATAAACTGACTTGAAAAATGGACATGTTCTACAAAATACACGTTAGGAAAACGAATTCCACTTAACAGTCATTGAATTCGAGAATTGGAGTTTCAATTTATTTAAATATTAAGCCATCATTTCTTATAAACAGCTACAAAAAAATTGATTAAAGTATGCATATTGGAAGAACCTTTCCGCAGCTTTCTGTTGGTTTAAATTATAGTGAGCGCCCTCTCACCTCCCTCCTCGTAGCCAATGAGCAGAAGCCACACATTCTCCCCGACTTGTCATTATTACAACTCAGAACTAAAAAAAGTGACTCGGAGATTTCACGTGGAAAACGCGAAACATCTTCAGCCAAATCTTACACCGTCACGCTACTTTAACACACAAACATTATCCTTGACTCCTCTCGGCCCTATTCAGCCCCCGACCCACACATGCACCCTTACTCCGTACCTCATAAGCAGCCCCCAAATCCTGGAACTTCTCCTGTGCCACAGGATCGTCCGGGTTTCTGTCCGGGTGTAGCTGCAGGGCCAGCTTACGATAAGCCTTCTTGATATCCTTCACCGAGGCGCTTTTAGAAACCCCCAAGATCTTGTAGAAATCCCGCCTGTCCTCCCGGGGAGGAAATAGACAATGAAAATTCAGACAGGAGTGATTTAACACAACAAACCATTATTTAACTGATAGACCCAAAGGACCACAGCAATCCGCGTAACACCTTCTATTTTCCCTCAGAAAAAAATGACAAAGTGAACAAGACCCCACACACACCCACCAGCAGTCACACCGGGGCCGCCGATATCTATTCCCATTCAGAGGAGGTAGAAGCTGCAGCAATCCGGGCTGCGAGTGTTCCCCCAGCTCCCGGGGCGCAAAACCCCGCCGTCCCTGGGCCAACTCACCCGGACAACACCTCCCCACTCAGGCACACCAACACAAAGCAGACGGAGCGAAGGCCCACCGCCATGCTTGCCCACTTTTTTCCCCCTGTCGTTTTCTCTTCCTCCGCTGCTCAAGTTGCTCGTTGCGAGCGGCAACTACCGGCAGAAGCACGTAAACAGCATCACCGCTTCCTCATGGCCTATGCCCTCGCTAGGGGAGGGACCTCGACGCCGATGAGAATTTTGCTGCTGACTGAGGAGGGAGGAGAGCTTTTGTGTGTTCAGAAATTGTGCAGGGGGCATTATTTGAATAATCCAAAAAGAGTTTTTCTTTTACGCTGTGGTTGCAAAATTAATGTTTCTTTATATCTAATGTAACAAGCTGAATCGTAAAAAGTTTCACTTAATAATGCGAAAATATAACTTGTTCAGTATAGGAGAATGTATAATGACAATATTTGTAGCCTGTTGGTCGACCTTTTATCCTGATTAAGCTTTGTTTCAGGAAAATTGAAAATACCATCAGAAAATAGAACTTTAAGGGAAATCGAATAAATTGTTAAGTGTGTAAAGTGCAAAATAAAGATTATTCAAGAATTAGTGCAGACACCATGGAGAAGAGTGTTAGGTGGGGTCGCCCATTTATTATAATTACATAATTGATATTGTTACTCAGAATCAGATTTATTATCGCTCTCATATCTCACATGAAATTTATAGTTTTTCAGCAGCAGTACAGTGCAAAGATATAAAATTACTCAAAATTACATAATCAGTAATGCTGCCATGGATAATCCATTGCCCTGCTGCAAAAAAAGAGCGTTGTTGGGCATGAGGCTAGGATCCCCACCCTGTAAAAACACCATCCAACAAAAGCTCCAACAGAAGTTCCAAAGGGCTCATCCCAGGGAGAGGAATGATCTTTGAAGATGGGCTACACCTGAGGACAACTTGAAGGACTGGCCTGGGACAGAGAACTCTGGTGAGATGCAGTCAGTGGCCTATGGGGTGATGGGCTTAACTAAGTACATAATCAATAAACAATGCTATAAAAAAAAAGAATACTAAGGTAGTGTTCATGGGTCCATGACTTGCTCAGAAATCTGATGGTGGAAGGGAAGAAGCCATTCCAAGAGTCTGTGTTAACATACCAAATCTCCTCAAACTTCTAATGAAGTAGAGCTGCTGATGAGCCTTCTTTGTGTTTGCATCAATGTATTGGGCCCAGGACAGTTCCTTAGAGATATTGACACCTAAGAACTTGAATTTGGTCACACTTTCTACTGCTGATCCCTCAAAGAGGACTAGTGTATATTATACTGACTTCCCTTTCTTGAAGTGTACAATCAATACTTTTGTCTTGCTGATGTTCAGTGCAAGATTGTAGTTGCAAAACCACTCAATCATCTGATTAATTTCACTGCTATGTACCTCCTCATCGTCATCTAATCATTGGGGTAGTTATAAATACCACTTAAGCTGAGTGTAGACAGAGTAGAGCAGTGGGCAAAGCGAGGGGCACTTGTGTTGATTGCACGCGGTGAGCAGATATTATTATCAATCTGCACTGACTGGTTTCCTGATGAGGAAGTCAAGGATCCAGTTGCAGACAGAGGTACGGAGGCTCAGGTTTTGAAGCTTTTTGATTGGTACTGAAAAGATGATCGTGTTGAACGCTGAGTTGTAATCAATGAACCATAAGATATAGGAGCAGAGTTAAGCCATTCAGCCCATCGAGTCTGCTGTGCCATTTCGACATAGCTGAGCCATTTCCCTCTCAACCCCATTCTCATACCTTCTCCCGTAACCTTTCATGCCGTGACTAATAAAGAACCTATTAACCTCCACCTTAAACACACCCAATGATCTGGCCTCCACAGCCGCCTGTGGCAACAAATTCCACAGATCTACAACCCTCTGGCTAAAGGAATTCCTCCTGATTTCCATTCTAAATGGATGTATCTCCATTATGAGACTGTGCCCTCTGGTCCTAGACTACCCAACTATTGGAAACATCCTCACCACATCCACTGTATGGAAAACCAAAATTCATTGGGTTTCAATGAGATTCCCCTCATCCTTTTAAATTCCAGTGAGTAAATGCCCAGAGTCATCAATCACTTCTCATACAATGTGTTTCTGTGATATCATACCGGAGGAACATTGTATCATTTCTTAATGCATGCATTACTAAATGACAATAAATGAGGACTGAGTGTCCTTATAATCTAATCTAATTTAATAAACCTTTCATTCCTGGAATCATTCTTGTGAACCGCCGCTGAACCCTCTCCAACGTCAGCATATCCTTTCTTAAATGACGGGCCCAAAAATGTTCACAATACTCAAAGTGAGACCTCTCCAGTGCCCTTTAATGCCACAGCATTACATCTTTGCTTTTATATTCTACTTTTTCCTCACCATCGACTCAACTTGCAAATTAATTTTTAGGGAATTGTGCACCAAGATTCCCAAGTACCATTGCACCTCAGATTTTTGAGCTTTCTCTCCATTTAGAAAATAGTCTATGCTTTTATTCCTTTTACCAAGATGCATGACCATACACTTCCCGTATTCCATTTGAATTGAATTGACTTTATTACTTACATCCTTCATATACATGAGGAGTAAAAATCCTTACATTATGTCTGTCTAAATGTGCAATTTATAGTAATTTATAATAAGTAGTATGTACAACAGGACAGTCAACTTTAACATAGAAATACAATTGTATCAGCATGAATTAATCAGTCTGATGGCCTGGTGGAAGAAGCCGTCCCCAAGCCTGTTGGTCCTGGCTTTTATGCTGTGGTACCATTTCCTGGATGGTAGCAGCTGGAACAGTTTGTGGTTGGGGCGACTCGGGTCCCCAGTGATCCTTCAGGCTCTTTTTACACACCTGTCTTGTAACTGTCCTGAATAGGGTGAAGTTCACATTTACAGATGTGCTGGGCTGTCCGCACCACTCTCTGCAGAGTCCTGGCTCTGAAGCTTCCCATACCAGGCTGTGATGCAGCCAGTCAGGATGTTGACAATCACCCGTTCTCCTAATGTGTCCACATCCTTCTGCAGTCTCCCTGCTTCCTCAACACTACCTGCCCCTCCACCTATCTTCATATTGTCCACAAACCTGGCCACAAAGCCATCAATTCCATCACCCAAATCATTGACATACAACGTAAACAAAAGCGGTCCCAACACCGACCTCTGTGGAACACCATTAGTCACAAGCAGCCAATCAGAAAAGGACCCCTTTGCTTCCTGCCAATCACCCAATGCTCTAAACATGCTAGCACCTTTTCTGGAATACCATAGGTTCCTATCTTGTTAAGCAGCCTCATGTATGGCACCTTGTCAAAGGCCTGAAAATCAAAATACACAACAACCACCAATTCTCCTTTTTTTTTTCTTTTTCTCTCTCTCCTTTTTCTCCCTGTGTTCCTCTCACTATACTCCTTGCCCATCCTCTGGGCTCCCCCCCCCCTTTTCTTTCTCCATAGGCCTCCTGTCCCATAATCCTCTCATATCTCTTTCGCCAATCAACTGTCCAGCTCTTGGCTCCATCCCTCCCCCTCCTGTCTTTTCCTATCATTTTGGATCTCCTCCTCCCCATCCCTCTTTCAAATCTCTTACTAGCTCTTCTTTCAGTTAGTCCTGACGAAGGGTCTCAGCCCAAAACGTCAACTGTACCTCTTCCTAGAGATGCTGCCTGGCCTGCTGTGTTCACCAGCAACTTTTATGTGTGTTGCTTGAAATTCCCGCATCTGCAGATTTCCTCGTGTTTGCGTTTACCAATTTTCCTTTGTCTATCCTGCTTGTTATTTCCTGAAAGAACTCTAACAGATTTGTCAGGCAAGATTTCCCTTAAGGAAACCATGCTGACTTTGGCCTTATTTTATCATGTGCCTCCAAGTACCCCAAAAGCACATCCTTAACAATCAACTCAACATCTTCCAAACAATTGAGGTCAGGCACTGCCCTTTAATTTCCATTCTTCTGCTTCCATCCCTTCTTGAAGAGGAGAACAGTTGGTATCTGTCTGTCTCGAAGGACAATGGGTGATGATAATCATCATCACAAGCCTGGGCAGGAGGTATGTAGATCCTGAGATGCTGAGTTGCCAAGACTGCCCTCTTGGCCTCACCAGTGTAGTCCAAAGAAAAGCTTATGAAGCAATACATTTGGCATCAGCCTGCCTGCAGGAGCTGCCGGAAGTTTGTTCAATGACATCCAGCCGCCTTAGGAACTCCACTCTGGATTTGCTGTCTGGGTTTACTCCTGTAGCCTTCATCTCTCCCAAGGCTGCCCACAAGGCAGTGGGGCTATCTACCCGTAGCTGGGGATCTTGTTCATGAGCACCAGGGCGTGTCCGCACACCAGAGGGCCTGTGTACTTCATGTGCAGGGGTCAGACCTCCTCCCAGTGGAGAGTGGAGTAACATTTGCAATTTTCCTGTCCTCCAGAACCATTCCAAAATCTAGTGATTCTTGAAAGATCATCACTAATGCCTGCACAATCTCTTCGGCTACCTCCTTCAGAACTTTGGGGTGTAGTCCTCCTGGTCCAGGTGACTTATCTACCTTCAGACCTTTCAGTTTCCCAAACATCTTCTTCCTATTGCAACTGTACTCACTTCTGCCTGCTGATGCTCTCAAACTTATGGACAATAGACAATAGGTGCAGGAGTAGGCCATTCGGCCCTTCGAGCCAGCACTGCCATTCACTGTGATCATGGCTGATCATCCACAATCGGTATCCAGTTCCTGCCTTATCCCCATAACCTTTGATTCTGCTATCTTTAAGAGCTCTATCCATCTTTTTTTTGAAGGCATCCAGAGACTTGGCCTCCACAGCCTTCTGGGGCAGAGCATTCCATATATCCATCAATCTCTGGGTGAAAAAGTTTTCCCTCAACTCTGTTCTAAATGGCCTACCCCTAATTCTTAAACTGTGGCCTCTGGTTCTGGACTCACCCATCAGCGGGAACATGCTTCCTGCCTCCAGCATGTCCAATCCCTTAATAATCTTATATGTTTCAATAAGATCCCCTCTCAGCCTTCTAAATTCCAGAGCATACAAGCCCAGTCGCTACAACCTTTCAACATATGACAGTCCCGCCATCCCGGGAATTAACCTTGTGAACCTACGCTGCACTCCCTCAATAGCAAGAATGTCCTTCCTCAAATTTGGAGACCAAAACTGCGCACAGTACTCCAGGTGTGGTCTCACCAGGGCCCTGTACAACTGCAGGAGGACCTCTTTGCTCTTATACTCAATTCCTCTTGTTATGAAGGCCAGCATGCAATTAGCTTTCTTCACTGCCTGCTGTACTTGCATGCTTGCTTTCAGTGACTGATGTACAAGAACACCTAGATCTCGTTGTGCTTCCCCTTTTCCTAACTTGACTCCATTTAGATAATAATCTGCCTTCCCGTTCTTATCACTCACATTTATCCACATTAAACTGCATCTGCCATGCATCTGCCCACTCACCCAGCCTGTCCAAGTCACCCTGCATTCTCATAACATCTGCCAGTCTCATTGCACACTGCCTCTGCTTGTAAACCATACTGCCAGCGTCTTCCACAATGAAGACTGATGGAAAATGCTTAGTCACTTCATCTACCATTTCCTTGCCCCCATTACTATCTCTCCAGCATCATGTTCTAGCAGTCTAATATTTACTCTTGCCTCTCTTTTACACTTCATATATCTGAAAAAACTTTTGGTATCCTGTTTGATATTGTTGGCTTGCTTACCCTTACATTTCATCTTTCCCCCTTCCCTTTTTAGTTGCCTTCTGTCAGTTTTTAAGTTTCCCAATTCTCTAACTTCCCACTAATTTTTGCTCTATTATATGCCCTCTCGTTAGCTTTCACATTGGCTTTGACTTCCCTTGTCAGCACAGTTGCGTCATCCTGCCTTTAGAATACTTCTCCTTTGGGATGTATCTTTCCTGCACCTTCTGAATTTCCCCCAGAAACACCAGCCAATACTGTAATGCTGTCATCCCTAATAGTTTCAACACCCAATCCAGAATAGCTAATCCCCTAGAAGGCTCAACCACAAACTGCTCTAAAAAGCCATCTTGTAGGCATTCTACAAATTCTCTCTCTTGGAAACCAGCGCCAACCTGATTTTCCCAATTTACCTGTATATTAAAATTCCCCCATGACTATCATAACATTGCCCATTTGACATGCCTTTTCTATCTTCCATTGTAATATGTAGCCCACGTCCTGCCTATTGTTCAGAGGCCTGTATATAACTCCTGTCAGGGTTTTTTAACCTCTGCAGTTTCTTACTCTGCCCACTAGGATTCTACATCTTCTGATCCTATGTCACTTCTTTCTTAGGATTTGATTTCATTTTTTTTGACCAACAGTTCGACACCACTCCCTCTGTGTACCTGCCTGTTCAATACAATGTGTATCCTTGTATGTTAGGCTCCCAACTATAATCTTCTTATAGTCATGACTCAGTGATGGCCACAACATTATACCTGCCAATCTCTAAATGTGTTACAAGATCCTCTACCTTATTCCATAAACTGCATATATTCAAATATAACCCCTTCAATCCTGTATCCATCACCATTTTCAATTTTGTCACCCCTTTACACTGCAATTCATCCCACTGACTGCAATTTTGTCTTATCATCTGCCAGTGTCTCACTACACACTGCCTCTGCTTGTAAACCAACAGCCCTAACACTCCAGTTCCCATCGCTCTGCCAAATTAGTTTGAAATAGAAAAAAAAATAGGTGCAGGAGTAGGCCATTCGGCCCTTCGAGCCTGCACCGCCATTCATTATGATCATGGCTGATCATCCAACTCAGAACCCCGCCCCAGCCTTCCCTCCAAACCCCCTGACCCCCGTAGCCACAAGGGCCATATCTAACTCCCTCTTAAATATAGCCAATGAACTGGCCTCAACTGTTTCCTGTGGCAGAGAATTCCACAGATTCACCACTCTCTGTGTGAAGAAGTTTTTCCTAATCTCGGTCCTAAAAGGCTTCCCCTCTATCCTCAAACTGTGGCCCCTCGTTCTGGACTTCCCCAACATCGGGAATAATCTTCCTGCATCTAGCCTGTCCAATCCCTTTAGGATCTTATACGTTTCAATCAGATCCCCCCTCAATCTTCTAAATTCCAACGAGTACAAGCCCAGTTCATCCAGTCTTTCTTCATATGAAAGTCCTGCCATCCCAGGAATCAATCTGGTGAAGCTTCTTTGTACTCCCTCTATGGCAAGGATGTCTTTCCTCAGATTAGGGGACCAAAACTGCACACAATACTCCAGGTGTGGTCTCACCAAGGCCTTGTACAACTGCAGTAGTACCTCCCTGCTCCTGTACTCAAATCTTCTCGCTATAAATGCCAGCATACCATTCGCCTTTTTCACCGCCTGCTGTACCTGCATGCCCATTTTCAATGACTGGTGTATAATGACACCCAGGTCTCGTTGCACCTCCCCCTTTCCTAATCGGCCACCATTCAGATAATAATCTGTTTTCCTATTTTTGCCACCAAAGTGGATAACTTCACATTTATCCACATTAAATTGCATCTGCCATGAACTTGCCCACTCACCCAACCTATCCAAGTCACCCTGCATCCTCTTAGCATCCTCCTCACAGCTAACACTGCCACCCAGCTTCGTGTCATCCGCAAACTTGGAGATGCTGCATTTAATTCCCTCATCCAAGTCATTAATATATATTGTAAACAACTGGGGTCCCAGCACTGAGCCTTGTGGTACCCCACTAGTCACCGCCTGCCATTCTGAAAAGGTCCCGTTTATTCCCACTCTTTGCTTCCTGTCTGCTAACCAATTCTCCACCCACACCAATACCTTACCCCCAATACCGTGTGCTTTAAGTTTGCACACTAATCTCCTGTGTGGGACCTTGTCAAAAGCCTTTTGAAAATCCAAATATACCACATCCACTGGTTCTCCCCTATCCACTCTACTAGTTACATCCTCAAAAAATTCTATGAGATTCGTCAGACATGATTTTCCTTTCACAAATCCATGCCGACTTTGTCCGATCATTTCACCGCTTTCCAAATGTGCTGTTATCACATCCTTGATAACTGACTCCAGCAATTTCCCCACCACCGACATTAGGCTAACCGGTCTATAATTCCCCGGTTTCTCTCTCCCTCCTTTTTTAAAAAGTGGAGTTACATTAGCCACCCTCCAATCCTCAGGAACTAGTCCAGAATCTAACGAGTTTTGAAAAATTATCACTAATGCATCCACTATTTCTTGGGCTACTTCCTTAAGCACTCTAGGATGCAGACCATCTGGCCCTGGGGATTTATCTGCCTTCAATCCCTTCAATTTACCTAACACCACCTCCCTACTAACATGTATTTCACTCAGTTCCTCCATCTCACTGGACTCTCTGTCCCCTACTATTTCTGGAAGATTATTTATGTCCTCCTTAGTGAAGACAGAACCAAAGTAATTATTCAATTGGTCTGCCATGTCCTTGCTCCCCATAATCAATTCACCCGTTTCTGTATGCAGGGGACCTACATTTGTCTTTACCAGTCTTTACCTTTTTACATATCTATAAAAGCTTTTACAGTCCGTTTTTATGTTCCCTGCCATTTTTCTCTCATAATCTTTTTTCCCCTTCCTAATTAAGCCCTTTGTCCTCCTCTGCTGAACTCTGAATTTCTCCCAGTCCTCAGGTGAGCCACTTTCCCTGGCTAATTTGTATGCTTCTTCCTTGAAATTGATACTATCCCTAATTTCTCTTGTCAGCCACAGGTGCACTACCTTCCTTGATTTATTCTTTTGCCAAACTGGGATGAACAATTGTTGTAGTTCATCCATGCAACCTTTAAATGCTTGCCATTGCATATCCACCGTCAATCCTTTAAGTGTCATTTGCCAGTCTATCTTAGCTAATTCACGTCTCATACCTTCAAAGTTACCCCTCTTTAAGTTCAGAACCTTTGTTTCTGAATTAACTATGTCAGTCTCCATCTTAATGAAGAATTCCACCATATTATGGTCACTCTTACCCAAGGGGCCTCTCACGACAAGATTGCTAATTAACCCTTCCTCATTGCTCAAAACCCAGTCCAGAATAGCCTGCTCTCTAGTTGGTTCCTCGACATGTTGGTTCAAAAAACCATCCCGCATACATTCCAAGAAATCCTCTTCCTCAGCACCTTTACCAATTTGGTTCACCCAATCTACATGTAGATTGAAGTCACCCATTATAACTGCTGTTCCTTTATTGCACACATTTCTAATTTCCTGTTTAATACCATCTCCGACCTCACTACTACTGTTAGGTGGCCTGTACACAACTCCCACCAGTGTCTTCTGCCCCATAGTGTTACGCAGCTCTACCCATATCGATTCCACATCTTCCCGGCTTATGTCCTTCCTTTCTATTGCGTTAATATCTTCTTTAACCAGCAACGCCACCCCACCTCCCCTTCCTTCATGTCTATCCCTCCTGAATATTGAATATCCCTGAACGTTGAGCTCCCATCTCTGGTCAGCCTGGAGCCATGTCTCTGTGATCCCAACTATATCATAATCATTAATAACAATCTGCACTTTCAATTCATCCACCTTATTACGAATGCTCCTTGCATTGACACACAAAGCCTTCAGGCGCTCTTTTACAACTCTCTTAGCCCTTATACAATTATGCTGAAAAGTGGCCCTTTTTAATGCTTGCCCTGGATTTGTCGGCCTGCCGCTTTTACTTTTCTCCGTAGTACTTTTTGCTTCTACCCTCACTTTACACCCCTCTGTCTCTCTGCACTGATTCCCATCCCCCTGTTGTGAACAAACCTCCTCACGCCTAGCCTCTTAATTTGATTCCCACCCCCCAACCATTCTAGTTTAAAGTCACCTCAGTAGCCCCCGCTAATCTCCCTGCCAGGATATTGGTCCCCCTAGGATTCAAGTGCAACCCGTCCTTTTTGTACAGGTCACGCCTGCGCCAAAAGAGGTCCCAATGATCCAAAAACTTGAATCCCTGCCCCCTGCTCCAATCCCTCAGCCACGCATTTATCCTCCACCTCATCGCATTCCTACTCTCACTGTCGCGTGGCACAGGCAGTAATCCCGAGATTACTACCTTTGCGGTCCTTTTTCTCAACTCCCTTCCTAGCTCCCTATATTCTCCTTTCAGGACCTCATCCCTTTTCCTACCTATGTCATTAGTACCTATATGTACCACGACCTCTGGCTCCTCACCCTCCCACTTCAGGATATCTTGGACACGATCAGAAATCTCCCCAACAGCTCTGACAAACCTGCCCTCAAGGATGTTGGTCCCCCTTGGGTTCAGTGTGGGATGTGTCCCTTTTGTGCAGGTCATACCTTCCCCAGAAGAGATCCCAATGATCCAGAACCTGAAACCCTGCCCCTTGTACCATTCCTAGCCACACATTCTCTGCCAAATCATCCTACTCTTACCCTCAATGGCATGTGGCAGATTGCTATGCTGGAGGTCCTGCTTTTCAGCTTTCTACCTAGCTCCCTACATTCTCTCTTCAGGATCTCCTCAATTTTCTTACCTATGTCATTGGAGCCAATATGTACCAAGACTTCTGGCTGCTCCCCCTTCCCCATAAGAATACCGTGGACCTGATCTGAGACATCCCTGACCCTGGCACCTGAGCAACAACAGACCATCCAGGTGACTGTATCACATTCTCAGAATCTTGTGTCTATTCCTCTAACTATGGAATCCACTATCACTATTGCACCCCTCTTCTCCACCCCCCTTCCCTTCTGAGCCACAGCACCAGACTCAGTACTAGAGACTCGGTTGGTGTACCTACGCCCCACCTCCAGTAGGTTGTCCCCCTCAACAGTATACAAAACAGTATACTTATCATTGAAGAGAATGGCCACAGGAGTACTCTGCACCGGCTGTCCATTTCCCTTCCCTCTTCTGCCAGTCATGCAGGTACCTACCTTCTGCAACTTAGAGGTGACTGCCTCCCTGTAGTTCCTTTTTGCCATCTCCTCAATCTCCCGTATGAGCCTGAGAGCAGCCTGATGTATGAATTGCTGTTGCCGAGGTGCTCCAAAGCAGAGTGAAGAGCCGGTGAGGTAGCATTCACTATATACGGGTTGTGGTGATAGACAAGTTGCAGTGGGCACAGGTCCTTGCTCAGGCAGGCATTAATTCCAGCTATGACTAACCTCTCAAACCACTTCATCACAGTCGATGTGAGTGTGATAGTTCTTGAGGCCGCTGTTTTGGGCACTGGTGTGATCCATGCCCTGTCGAAGCAGTGGGGGACCTCCAACCGCAGCAGTGGGGAAGGTCAGAGGTGTCCTTGAACACTCCAGCCCATTGGTTGGCACAGGCTTTTGGTACCCTAGCAGGTACCTCGTGCGGGAATGAGGCCTTGCAAGAGTTCATCCACTTGAAAGATGTTCTGATGTTAGCCTCTGAGACAGAGATCACAGAATCACCAGATGCTGTATGGGATCGCACAGGTGAAGTTTGTTTCCCCTTTCAAAGTGGGCGTAAAAGGGAGTAAGGCATCACCACTATTTCTGCCATTAGGTTTCGGCTTATAGGAAGTAATGGTATTCAAACCCTGCCACAGCTGTCGTGCATCTGAATGCATATCTAACTTCACAGGGGTTTACCTTTACGCTCTCACATTGGCCTTCGGTAGGTTACAACTTCAAACAGAAAATGGTATAGTACAGTACAGGCTCTTCACTCATGATGTTGTTCCAACCTTTTAACAAGGTCAATCTAACTCTTCCCTCTCACCTAACCCTCCATTTTTCTTTCATTCACGTGCCTGTCTAGGAGTCTCTTAAATGTCCCTGATGTATTTGCCTCTACCACCACACATGGGAGCAGGTACAATGCAGCTATCACTCTCAAAGTTCAAAGAAAATGCACTATCAAAGCACATATATGTCACCATATACAACCCTGAGATTCAATTTCATGCGGGCATACTCCATTAATCCACAGTAGAATAATAAGGGTAACAGAATCAATGAAAGAATCAGAATCAGGTTTATTATCACCAGCATGTGACATGAAATTTGTTAACTTAGCAGCAGCAGTTCAATGCAATACATAATCTAGCAGAGAAAAAAATAATAATAATAAATAAAACATAATAATAATAACTAAACCAGTAAATCAATTGCATATATTGAATAGATTTAAAAATCGTGCAAAAACAGAAATACTGTATATTAAAAAAAAGTGAGATAGTGTCCAAAGCTGCAATGTCCATTTAGGAATCGGATAGCAGAGGGGAAGAAGCTGTTCCTGAAACACTGAGTGTGTGCCTTCAGGTTTCTGTACCTCCTACCTGATGGTAACAGTGAGAAAAGGGCAGGCCCTGGGTGCTGGGGTCCTTAATAATGGATAATACCTTTCTGAGACATCACTCTCTGAAAATGTCCTGGATACTTTGTAGGCTAGTGCCCAAGATGGAGCTGACTAGATTTACAACCTTCTGCAGCTTCTTTTCGTCCTGTGTAGTAGCCCCTCCATACTAGACAGTGATGCAGCCTGACAGAATGCTCTCCACTGTACAACTATAGAAGTTTTTGAGTGTACTTGTTGACATGCTGAATCTCTTCAAACTCCTAATAAAGTATAGCCGCTGTCTTGCCTTCTTTATAACTACATCGATATGCTGGGACCAGGTTAAATCCTCAGAGATCTTGTCACCCAGGAACTTGAAGCTGCTCACTCTCTCCACTTCTGATCCCTCTATAAGGATTGGTATGTGTTCCTTCGTCTTACCCTTCCTGAAGTCCACAATCACCTCTTTTGTCTTCCTGACATTGAGTGCCATGTTGTTGCTGCGGCACCATTCCACTAGTTGGCATATCTCACCCCTGTAAACCCTCTCGTCACCACCTGAGATTCTACCAACAATGGTTGTATCGTCAGCAAATTTATAGGTGGTATTTGAGCTATGCCTAGCCACACAGTCATGAGTGCATAGAGAGTACAGCAGTGGGCTAAGCACACACCCCTGAGGTGTGCCAGTGTTGATCGTCAGCGGGAGGATATGTTATCACCAATCTGCACAGACTGTGGTCTTCCGGTTAGGAAGTCAAGGATCCATTTGCAGAGGGAGGTACAGAGGCCCAGGTTCTGCAACTTCTCAGTCAGGATTGCTCCAATTTGGGCACTCAAGCAGTGTGCAAAAGACAACAAACTGCAAATACAAAGTGAAAGAAAAATAATAAATAATAAGACCTTAAGACATAGGAGCAGAATTAGGCTATTCAGCCCATCAAGTCTGCTCTGCCATTCAGTCATGGTTGATCCTTCTTTCCCCTCCTCAACCCCATTTCCCGGCCTTCTCCCCGTAACCTTTGATGCAGTGTCCAAAAAAGAATCTATCAATCTTTGCTTTAAAATAAACAATAAGTATCGATAACAGAATACTGTAGGTAGATTTTTCAGTTTATTTATTGTTTCCTTCTTTATAATTGCACAGTTAGAGCAGTAGTGATGCCAGGTAGGGTAGTTGAAAGCTTCTCTTGTAGGATGTGGGAAGGTAGGGAGACTTCCAGTGTCCCTGACGACTTCACCTACAAGTAGTGCATCCAGTTACAGCTTCTACTACTTCGCATTATGGAATTGAATGAACTCCGGATCATCTGGGAGGCTGAGGGTGTGATAGACAGGACTTAAAGAGAGGTGGTTATACACAAGTTGCGGGTCACAGGAAACTGGATGACAATCAGGAAGGGGAAAAGAATTAAACAGCCAGTGCAGTGTACTCCTGTGGCCATCCCCCTCAACAGAAGGTATACCACTTTGTCTTCTGCTGGGTGGGGGGTGGGAGATGTCACAGTGGTCAGGTCTCTGGCTCAGCAGAGGAAAGTCACAGCTGTCAGGTCTGGCTCTGTGGCTCAGAAAAGAATGTGGGGGGGGGAGAGAGAAGAGACGAGCTGTGGTGATAGGGGACTTGTCATTTAGGGGAACAGAAAGGAGGTCAGTGGATGAGAATGAGATTCCCAGATGGTGTGTTGCCTCCTGGGTTGAGCATGGTGGGACTAATATTCTGAGTTGCATATATATCAAAGAAAGAAGTATTGTAGGAAAATCAAATGAGCTCAGGGCATGGATCAACATATGGAATTATGATATTGCAGCTATCAGTGAAACTTATCTGCAGGAGAGGCGGTACGGCAGCTCAGTATTCTGGGGTTCTGTTGTTTAGAGGTGATTGAGCAGGAGGGATTAAAGGGGGAGGGAGGGGTGGTGTTGCTAGGAAGCAAAATGACACATCAGCGTTCAGTCAGGACAGACTAGAGAACTCATCCAGTGAGGCCTAATGGGTGGAACTGAGGAATAAGAAAGGTATGACCACATTAATTGGCTCTAAATCACAACAGTATGTGGGATTTAGAGGAAAAAATTTGTAGAGATCGCAGACTGTTGTGAGAAATGTTTAACTTTTCACATATTTACTGGGATTCCCATACTGTAAAAGGACTAGATGGGATACTTATTTACTTACTGTCTGGAGGACTCGTGGACCACTCTTAGTCTATCCTCTACCCTTTGACCAGTTTGGCATGTGTGACAATCATATATAGTTATTTGGATAGACAAGGAATGAGTAAGGATAATCAGCATGGTTTTGTGCGTGGTAGGTTGTGTCTAACCAATCTAGAAGAGTTTTTCAAGGATGTTACCAGGAAAGTTGATGAAGGCAAGGCAGTGGGTGTTGCCTACATGGACTTCAGCAAGGCATTTGATAAGGTCCTACATGAGTGGGGGAGGGGTTGGTCAAGAAGGTTCAGTTGCTTGGCAGTCAATTTGAGGTAGTATATTGGATTAGACATTGGCTTTGTGGGAGAAGCCAGAGAGCAGTCAGTAGTAAATGGTTGCCTCTGACTGGGGGCCTATGACTGTTGGAGTGCCGCAGAGATGGGTGCTGAGTCCATTGTTGTTTGTCATCTATATCAATGATCTGGATGATAATGTGGTTAACTGAAACAGCAAATCCAGCAAATTTGTGGATGATACCAAGATCTGGGGTGTAGTGGACAGTGAGGAAGACTATCAAAGCTTGCAGTGGGATCTGGACCAGCTGGAAAAATGGCAACACATTGGAATTTAATGCAGACAAGTGTGAGGTGTGGCACTTTAGGAGGACCAACTACAGTGAGCGTTAGGGCACTGAAGAGTCTGGTAGAACAAAGGGATATGGGAATACAGGTCCATAATTCATTGATATGACAGGTAGACAGAGTCTTAAAGAAAGCTTTTAGCACGTTGGCCCTCTTCAAAGATCAAAGTATTGAGTATAGGAGATGGGATGTTATGTTATATAAGACATTGGTGAGGCCTAGTTTGGAGTATTGTGTGCAGCTTTGGACACCTACCTACAGGAAAGATGTAAATAGGTTGCAAGAGTCCAGAGAAAATTTACAAGGATGTTGCTGGGACTGGAGGACCTGAGTTATAAGGAAAGATTCAATAGGGTTATAACTTTATTCCCTAGAATGTAGAAGATTCATACAGGGATACGAAATTGTGATGGGTATAGATAGGGTAAATACAAGCAGGTTTTCCCAACTAAGGTTGGATGAGAATACAACTAGAGGTCATGGGTTAAGGGTGGAAGGTGAAATGTTTAAGGAGAGCGTGAGAGGAAACTTCTTCACTCAGATGGTGGTGAGAGTGTGGAATGAGCTGCCAGCACGAGTGGTGGGTGCGATTTCAATTTCAATGTTTAAGAGAAGTTTGAATATGTACCTGGTAGGAGTATTATGGACAGCTATAGTCTGGGTGCAGGTCGAAAGCACTAGGCAGTTAAAATGGTTCAGCATGGACTAGATAAACCGAAGGGAATGTTTCTGTGCTGTAGCTTTCTATGAGTCTATGAAGAGTCCTTGAAAGTGAGTCCATAGATTGTGGGAACATTTCAATGATGAGGCAAGTGAAGTTGAGTGAAGTTATCACTTTTGGTTCAAGACCCTGATGGATGAGGGGTAATAACTGGTCCTAAATCTGGTGGCATGAGTCTTGAGGTTCCTGTACCTTCTTCCTGATGGCAGCAATAAGAAGAAAGCATGTCCTGGGTGGAGGGAGTCCTTGATGATGGATGCTGCTTTCCTGCAACAATGTTTCATCTAGGTGTGCTGAATGGTGGGCTTTACTCATGATAGACTGCGCTATATCCACTGATTTTTGTAGGATTTTCCATTTATGCACATTGGTGTTTCAATCCCACGCTGCGATGCAGCAAGTCAATAGTCAATATACTCTCCACTGCATTTCTATAGAGGTTTGTCAAAGTTTTAGATGTCATGCCAAATCACCGCAAACTCTTATGGAAGCAGAGGTACTGCTGTGCTTTGCAATTGCACTTACGTGCTGGGCCCAAGACAGGTCCTCTGAAATAACGCCACCGAGGACTTTAAAGTTCTGACCCTCTCCACCTCAGATCCTCCAATGAGGACTGGCTCATGAACCTCTGGTTACCTTGACCTGAAATCAATAATCAGCTCCTTAATCTTGCAGGAGGCTAAGCACACAGCCTAGTGGTGCATCCGTGCTGGTGGGAGACTATGGAGGAGATGCCATTGCCAATCCGAACTCACTGGGGTCTGCAAGTGAGGAAATTGACGATCCAATTGCTCAAGGAGGTATTGAGTCCGAGGTTCTGGAGATTATTGATTAGTTTTGAGGGGATGTGGTATTGAATACTGAGCTATAGTTGATAAAGAGCATCCTGATGGATGCATCTTTGTTGTCCACATGTTCCAGGGTTGAGTGACAAGTCAATAAGATGGGATCTGCTGTGGATCTATTGTTTTAGAACATAAATTGGAACAGAACCAAGTCGCTTCTCAGGCAGGAGTTGGTATGTTTCATCACCAACCTATCAAAACACTTCATCACTAGGATGTAAGTGCGACTGGATGATAGGCATGCATTCAGGTTACCATGTCCTTTTTAGGCACTGTTATTAGAAACCCTACAGCACAATACAGACCCTTCAGCCCACAAAGCTGTGCCAAACATGTACTTACTTTAGAAATTACCTACGGTTACCCATAGCCCTCTATTTTTCTAAACTCCATGTGCCTATCCAGGAGCCTCTTAAAAGACCCTATTGTATCTGTCTCCACTACCGTCGCTGGTAGCCCATTCCACGTACTCACCACTCTTTGCATATAAAACTTATCCCTGACCTCTCCTCTATACCTACTTCCAAGCACCTTAAAACTGTGCCCACTCGTGTTAGCCATTTCAGCCCTGGGAAAAAGCCTCTGACTATCCACTTGATCAATGCCTCTCATCATCTTAAACACCTCTATCAGGTCACCTCTAATCCTCTGCCGCTCCAAGGAGAAAAGGCCACGTTCACTCAACCTATTCTCATAAGGCATGGTCCCCAATCCAATCCTCCGCACCCTTTCTATTGTTTCCACATCCTTTTGTAGTGAGGTGACCAGAACTGAGCACAATACTTCAAGTGGGGTCTGACCAGGGTCCTATAAAGCTGTAACATTACCTCTCGGCTCTTGAACTCAATCCTGTGGTTGATGAAGGCCAATGCACCATATACTTTCTTAACCACACAGTCAACCTTTGCAGCAGCTTTGAGTATCTTATGGACATGGACCCCAAGATCCCTCTGATCCACCACACTGCCAAGAGTCTTACCATTAATACTATCTTCTGCCATCATATTTGACCTACCAAAATGAACCATCTCACACTTATCTGGGTTGAACTCCATCTGCCATTTCTTATCTCAGTTTTGTATCCTATCCATGTCCCACTGTAACCTTTGACAACCCTCCACATTATCCACAACATCCCCAACCTTTGTGTCATCAGCAAATTTACTAACCCATCCCTCCACTTCCTCATCCAGGTCATTTAAAAAAATCACAACATGAAGGGGTCCCAGAACAGATCCCTGAGGCACACCACTGGTCACTGGCCTCCATGCTGAATATGCCCCCTCCACAACCACTCTTTGCCTTCTGTGGGCAAAGCAATTCTGGATCCACAAAGCAAGATACCCTTGGATTCCATGCCTCCTTACTTTCTCAATAAGCCTTGCATGGGATACCTTATCAAATGCCTTGCTGAAATCTATACACACTACATCTACTTCTCTACCTTCATCAATGTGTTTAGTCACATCCTCAAAAAGTTCAATCAGGCTCATAAAGCACAACCTGCCTTTGATGAAGCCATGCTGGCTATTCCTAATCATATTATGCCTCACCAAATGTTCATAAATTCTGCCTCTCAAGATCTTCTCCATCAACTTAGCAACTACTGAAGTAAGATTGAAGCCTGCTTCAAGCAGGTGGATAACTCAGACTGCCAAAGCGAGTGATTAAAAATCTTAGTGAACACTCTAGCCAGTTGATCAGCACAAGTTTTTAGTACTTGGCCAGTTACCCCATTTGGGGCAGATGATTTTCCTGGGTTGACCCTTCAAAAGGCTGCTTGGATTTTGGCCTCAGAAACTTCTTCTGTCATCCACCCTATGCTTTTCTCTAATCGTCTTAAAATTATGCCTCCCCGTATTAGCTATTGCAGCCTTGGGAAAAACTCTCTGGCTGTCCACTCACTCTCGCCCTCATCATCTTGTACACTGTGTCAAATCATCTCTCATCTTTCTTCAGTCCAAACGGAAAAGCCTTGGCTCACTCATCCTATCCTCAAAAGACATTCTCTTTAATTCAGGTAGTATTGTGGAAAATCTCCTCTGCACTCTCTCTAAAGTTTCCACATCATTTCTATATTGGGGCAACCAGGACTGAACACGATACTCCAAGAATGGTCTATCAGAATTTTATAGAGCTGTAACATTACCTTACGGCTCTTGAACTCAGTCCTCTGACTAATGAGGGCCAACATATCCAATGCTTTCTTAACCACCCTTTCAATTTTTATAGAACTTTGAAGGATATATGGACTTGATCATTCTGTTCCTTCAGAACACTGTCAGGGATAATTTCATTCCACCCCCCACACTATACTGACTCAACAACCAATGGACTCACTTTTAAGTACTCTACAACTCACGCTCTCGATATGGCGTATTTATTTATTTTTCTCCTTTTTTTGGTATTTGCACAGTTTTGCTGTCTTTTGCAGATTGGTTGTCTGTCCATCTTTGTTGTGTGTGGTTCTTCATTGATTCTACTGTGTTTCTTTGTATTTACTGTGAATGCCCACAAGAAAATGGTCATATATCAGGGTGGTATATAGTGACAGATATGTACGTTGACAATAAATGTACTTTGAAATAACCCTATACTCTGCCTTCAAGTTCAACCTTCCAAAGTGTGTCCTCTTTTATCCCTGATTAGCCCTGCTCTCAATCTAGTCATCATCCTGTTCTTCATATACATTACATGTAGAATGCCTTGGTGGTTTCCTAAATCTTACTCACCAAGGCCTCCTCATGTACCCTTCTAGCTCTCCATTATTCAGCTATGTCCTGGCTCCCTAGTAAGTCTCTAGAGCCCCATCTGATCGTTCTTTCCTAAACCTTAAGTATGCTTCTTTTTCCCTCTTCCTCCAAGAGGATCACACCTTGTCGTAGGGTTTGGAGGCTTGCATGCCTCAATGACTTAGAGATCTATGTTGGCCTTGACTCTTGGTGGGATCACCCTTGAAAAAAATAGGTCAAAGAATAGAGGCCAGACAGAGAGTGGTCCACCAGTCATCCAGGTTCGGGGGTTCAGCTCAGAGCTAACAGCCCTGACTGGTAAAACAAATCATTACAAAAGCAGCAGTGAAGGACAGACAGAGATGGAGGACTTTCAGTGCTCCCCCAAGTGCCAGCAGCATAATGGCAGTAACTAACTTTCTCCCTCTGGAATAGATTATCTACATCACTTGTCAGCCATCATTCCTTCACCCTATCATCCTTCCCTATCTCAATGGGACAAGCCTATCCAGAACTCCATACAAGTACTCTCTAAACAACCTCCACATTACCATTGTTCTCACATCAGCTCACAACTTGTGCTCCCAAATTCCTGTCTAATAGCATCATAATTTGCCCTCCCTCAATTAAATACTTTCACATACCTTATGCTCCGATCCCTCTCCAAGGTTATTGTAAAGGTCAGGGAGTTGTAGTCACTGCGTCTGAAATGCTCTCTGACTGAGAGATGTGTCATCTGACGAGGTTCATTGTCTAGTACCAGATCTAGTATGATCTTCTCTCTAGTCAGCCTGTCTACGTATTTGTTAGGACACACCTAACAAATTCCACCCCACCTAAATCTTTTTGCAATGATCAATATTAGGTGCCAATCAATATTAGGGAAGTTACCCATGGCAACAATCCTGCTATTTTTTGCAACTTTCCAAAATCTACCTTCCAATCTACTCCTCAGTGTTTCTGGTGCTATTGGGGGGGGGGGTGTAAAGAAAACTCCCAATAGAGTAATCGCTCCCTTCCTGTTTCTGACTTCCACTCACACTGACTTGGTAGACAATCCCTCCACGACATTCTCCCTTTCTACAGCTTTGATACTATCCCTAATTAGCAATGCCTCTCCCCCACTTCTTTTTCCCTCTACAGAATCGTTTGTTTGGGGTCAGGAACAAGGACGATAAACGTAAGGGAGTGGATTAGTACACAGAACTACGATATTGTGGCCATACAGAGACATGGGCAAGAATGGCTGCTGAATGTTCCAGGGTTTAGATGTTTCAAGAGGAGCAGAGAAACATCTAAACCCTGGAACATTCAGCAGCCATTCTTGCCCATGTCTCTGTATGGCCACAATATCGTAGTTCTGTGTACTAATCCACTCCCTTACGTTTATCGTCCTTGTTCCTGACCCCAAACAAACGATTCTGTAGATGCTGGAAATCCAGGGTAGCACATACAAAATGCCGGAGAAACTCAGCAGGTCCGGCAGCAGCTATGAAGAGAAATAAACAGTTAACATTTCGAGCCGATACCTTTCACCAGGACTGGAAATGAAAGGGCTAGAAGCCAGAATAAGGTGGTGGGGGTAGGGAAAGATTTACAAGCCACTGGGTGATAGGTGAAGCCAGGTGAGAGGGAAAGTAGCTAGGTGGGGAAGGGGTGTGGGGAAGGGGGGATGAAGTGAGAAGCTGCGATGTGAAAGGTGGAAAAGGTAAAGGACTGAAGAAGAAGGATTCTGATAGGGGAGGAGAGTGGACCATTGGAGAAAGGGAAAGAGGAGGGGCACCAGCGGGGTTGAGCCAGAGTGGGGAATTACTGGAAGTTGTAAAAATTGATGCTCGGGTTGGAGGCTACCTAGACAAAATATGATGTTGGAGAATTTGGCTCCAACTATCACCTGCTAGCTTATCCTCCTTCCTCTCCCCCCACCTCCTTATTCTGGCTTCTTCCCCCTTTCTTTCCAGTCTTCATAAAGTTCCTTGGCCTGAAAGGTCAACTGTTTATAGATGTTGCCTAAGCTGCTGAGTTCCTCCAGCATTTTGTGTGTGTTAACTTTGTTCAAGGTATTTCTTGCATTAAAGCAGACACATTTAAACCCATGCATCCGACCGCAACTACGCCCTAGCCATGGCCTATCCTTCGTCACAGTCCCTCTACACACTGCATCTGCCTTTACACCACGTCCCCCCTCCTCTGACCTATCATTCTGGTTCCCATCCCCCTGCCAAAACTAGCTTAAACCCTCCCCACCAGCTTCAGTAAACCTGCCCGCAAGGACATTGGTCTCTCTTGAGTTCAGGTGTAATCCATCCCCTTTAGATAGGTCATACGATCCACAGAAGAGATCCCTGTGATCCAAAAATCTGAAACTCTTCCTCCTGCACCAATTCTTCAGCATACATTCAACCGTCAAATCATCCTATTCCTACCCTAACTACGTGTGGCACAGGCAATAACGCAGAGATTACTACCTTTGCGGTCCTAGCTCCCTATATTGTCTCTTCAATATCTCATTTCTTTCCCCGTCCCATGTTGTTGGAACCAACATATACCACGACTTTCTGTAGGGTTCTGTATTGCTGGTCTTGAACACCACAGATCCAATTCTCAGCAGACTGCATCCAGGAATTCTGGTTTGGGAGGACTTGGTATGTTCACAAATGCACACATTCATCCACATAGGTCTTGATGAAGTCAGTGACAGCTGGAGCATATTCATTTTGATCCGAAGATGAATCCCTTAATAAAGTCCCATCTACTGATTGAAAGCTGAAGCTTTTCCACTTTCCTTGACCAAACCTTTGTGGTCCCCCCCACTGGTGATGCTGTCCTCAGTCCTTCTCTATATGCTAGGAGTAGAAGTACAGCCGGGTCATCAGACTTGCCAATGTGTGGGCATGGGATGGCTCGGCAAGTGACCCTGATGTGGTGTAACAGTGACTGAGTGTGTTAGCTTGTTTGGTTTCACAGGTGACCTGCTGTTGGTAGTTTGTCAGAGACTTCTTCAACCTGCTTAGGCGGGCTGTCCGCATCTCCAAAAACATTTAAGTTTGCCATTTGTGTTGTGGCCCTTAATGGAACATTGATAATATAGATCCAGAATTTATGCTATCAATTTCATACTGTTTAACAGCTGATGATTTTTACACTTGTGATATAATATGCCTATGATCTTGCTGCAGGTCAATTTTTCATTGTACACATTTACTTGCATAATGACAATAAACTTTACTTTGATTTTTCTTCTTTTATCAAAGTATTGCTTTTAATAGTGCTTTCTTATGCCTCACTGCTCTTAAGAGGACTGGAATTGGTAGAGATTAGATAACATATGAATTTGTTACAGGAATAGGCATTTGGCCCTTTAGACCCCACCATACATTGGTTACTGATGATCTTTGTCTCAGCACTATTTTCCTGTACATATTCCATTTTTCAATTTCATCGTTAAAATCTAGAAAAATAGCAATCTCTTTATTAAATGAACTCAATGTCTGAACATCCCACACAGCCCTCCAGGCAGAGAATTCTACTTGCCACTCACTGAATGAGAAAGATCATAAGAATAATAAGAAGAGGATCATAAGAAGAAAAAGAAGGAGAATTAGGCCATTTGGCCCTTCAAGTCTGCTCCACCATTTCATCATGGCTGATCCAATTTTCCTCTCAGCTCCAAACTCCTGCCTTCTCCCTGTATTGCTTCACGTCCTGACCAACCAAGAAACTATCAACCTCTGCCTTAAATATACATAAAGGCTTGGTCTCCATAGCTGCCTGTGGCAACGAATTCCACAGATTTACCACCATCTGGCTAAAGAAATACCTTCTCATCTCCATTCTAAAAAGACACCCCTCTATTCTGAGGCTGTATCTTCTGGTCTTAGACTCTCTCACCACAGGAAACATTCTCTCCACATGTACTCTGTCAAGGCCTTTCACCCTTCAATAGGTTTCAATGAGATCACCCCTCATTCTTAATAATTGACTTCAACATCTTCCCAACCACTGATGTCAGACTAACTGGCCTATAGTTTTCTTTCTTCTGGCTCTCTTCCTTCTTGAAGAGTTGAGTGACGTTGCCAATTTTCCAGTCTTCTGGAACCATTCCAGAATCTAGTGATTCTTGAAAGATTATTACTCGTGCCTCCACGATCTTTTCAGCCACCTTTTTCAGAACTCTGGGATGTACACCATCTGGTCCAGGTGACTTATTTACCTTTGGATCTTTCAGTTTCCCAAGAAACCTCTGTCTAGTTATGGTAACTTCACATGTTTCATGCCCCCGACACCTGAAACTTCCAACCATACTTCTAGTGTCTTCCACAGTGAAGACTGATGCAAAATACTTATTCAGTTTGTCCGCTATTTTTTTGTCCCCAATTACTACCTCGCCAGCAGTCCAATATCCACTTTCTCCTCTCTTTTACACTTTATGTATCTGAAGAAACTTTTGGTATCCTCTTTAATATTATTGGCTAGCTTACTTTCCTATTCTATCTTTACCTTCTTAATGACTTTTTTTAGTTGCCACCTGTTGGTTTTTAAAAGCTTTCCAATCCTCTAACTTCCCACTAATTTTTAATTTTTGCCCTATGATATGCCCTCTCTTTGGCTTTTATGTTGACCGTGGCTACTCTTGTTAGCCACAGTTGTGTCATCTTTCCTTTAGAATACTTCTTCCTCTCTGGGATGTATATGTCCCGTGCCTTTTATACTTTATACTTTATTGTCGCCAAACAATTGATACTAGAACGTACAATCATCACAGCGATATTTGATTCTGCGCTTTGCACTTCCTGGAGTACAAATCTATAGTAAATATTAAAAATATAAATTATAAATCATAAATTTGAAAATAGAAAAGGGAAAGTAAGGTAGTGCAAAAAACCGAGAGGCAGGTCCGGATATTTGGAGGGTATGGCCCAGATCCGGGTCAGGATCCGTTCAGCAGTCTTATCACAGTTGGAAAGAAGCTGTTCCCAAATCTGGCCGTACGAGTCTTCAAGTTCCTGAGCCTTCTCCCGGAGGGAAGAGGGACGAAAAGTGTGTTGGCTGGGTGGGTCGTGTCCTTGATTATCCTGGCAGCACTGCTCCGACAGCGTGCGGTGTAAAGTGGGTCCAAGGACGGAAGATTGGTTTGTGTGATGTGCTGGGCTTTTGAATTGCTTCCAGAAATTCCAGCCATTGCTGCTCTGTCATCATCCCTGCCAGTGTTCTTTTCCAATCAATTCTGGCCAACTCCTCTCTCACGCCTCTGTAATGCCCTTTACTCCACTGTAATACTGATACATGTGACTTCTCATCACTGCCCTAAATGGCCTACCTCTTATTCTGAGGCTGTGAACCCTGCTTCTAGATTCCCCAATCAAGGGACATATATTTCTTGCATCCCCTGTGCAAGCACTCTGTAAGTAAATCACATGTTAGACTCTGGTAACTATCCCATTGCATATCATCCTTATAAGTCTCCAGAAAGTTCACTAATGAACTTTTCCTAAATCCCCTGTGGGTGGGGATGGGGAAGTTTTGGGATCAGTGCAAACATTTTGAATTCAATACTTTCAAATTCAACATCAACACCATAAATATATAGATTATATCAGTTACGAATATCCAACTTGTGGAAATCCCTAGATACGAGTGAGTTCTTATCGTTATTAAATTCAAAAGTTTGATCTACATTCACTCCTATGAATTGCAGAACTAGTTTCTTTCTCGGCTTTTTAGTAACTGGTCTTTCTTTAGTCTTATGTGCCTTTGATGCCATTCCTTGCAACGTTTTGAGGATTACCCATATCTATATATTTTTGTGTATTTTCTGACTTCTGGACAAAAATCAACTTGTGGGCATCTGTAAAAAGAGAACCCATTCATTAACCAGGGATGACCAAAACACAGAAAACACAGCACTATCAAAAAGCTAAAACAACATTTTAAAAGATTTTTAAAAATACTGGAAATGCTGGAAAAACTCAACTAGGCAGCGTCTGTGGCATGAGAAAAAAATACAGTTAGTGTTTCAAATCAATGATGTTTCATCAGAACAGGTTAAATGCAGGGTGAAGTTCTGTCCATTACAGTTTCACATCAGAGTGGCCTGTCTCAATAAATCTGACCTGTCAGTTCAACTGTCCAAGCAACACACATCAAAGTTGCTGGTGAACGCAGCAGGCCAGGCAGCATCTCTAGGAAGAGGTACAGTCGACGTTTCAGTCCGAGATCCTTCGTCAGGACTAACTGAAGGAACAGCTAGTAAGAGATTTGAAAGTGGGAGGGGGAGGGGGAGATCCAAAATGATAGGAGAAGACAGGAGGGGGAGGGATGGAGCCAAGAACTGGACAGATGATTGGCAAAAGGGATATGAGAGGACATGGGACAGGAGGCCCAGGGAGAAGGAAAAGGGGGAGGGGGGGAAAACCCAGTGGACGGGCAAGGGGTATAGTCAGAGGGACAGAGGGAGAAAAAGGAGAGAGAGAAAGAATGTGTTTATATAAATAAATAACGGATGGGGTATGAGGGGGAGGTGGGACATTAGCGGAAGTTAGAGAAGTCAGTGTTCATGCCTTCAGGTTGGAGGCTACCCAGATGGAATATAAGGTGTTGTTCCTCCAACCTGAGTGTGGCTTCATCTTTACAGTAGAGGAGGCCATGGATAGACATATCAGAATGGGAATGGGATGTGGATTTAAAATGTGGTCCAGCACCTGCAGAATTCCTCGTGTTTGCGAGTTAAACTGTCCCATGGATGTCTGCCCATTATGATCTAAATTCTGAAGCAGCTGTAATCCATGTTTTTCTGCTAGCACTACTTATAACAGGCAATACAAAACGCAGGAGAGACATCACCTATGCTGCCTCCATAAAACCTGCCAAATCTACTAAACTTTAATGTCCTTTCCCGCACCCAGGTTCCCCAATTTAAGAGCTGATTTCTGCTCTCTCTGCTCCAATGGATAGGCCATATTTTTTTGGGTGTCCAATACCAGACTCTTGAAGCTCCAGTTCTGTCATTGTGGGTGGACAGAGAAAAGTATTCACAAATATTCTTAAAAGTGTTCTTGAAAATATGTAGCAGCCCCACCGACTCTCCACCCTTGCCTAGTCCATCACCAAACAGTGTTAAAGATGCATTCATGTTGACAGAGAACCTCAAGTACATGTTTCAGGAATAGGCAGGACCAGCAGGATACCTAATATAATTAAAACATGTTACCCACCCATTTGTCCCATCATACGCCTTCTGCTCTACTTGTGGCAGCGTGTGCAGGTCCCACATTAGTACCACAGAACCCTCAGCTCCGTGTCAAGATACTGTTTAGGAGATGGAAGTCGTGAATGAGAATTAGACCACTCAGATCATCTCAGTTAGGACACTTGTAAGTGTCAGTAAGGAGACTGACGTAAAATCGAGCCCTGTCCCAAAATGCATTTAATAAATAAGCCTGGCAGCAGACTTGCTGAACTCTGGAAAGGATACCGGTTGGGATTTATTGTTTGCTCTTGAATCCAACATCTGCGGTTTCTTGACCTCCATTTTCATTTGTCGTTGGACTTTTCTAAACGCCTTCTGTCCGCGGGTGGAAAAACGTTAAGCAAGATGCTGGTGGACTTCAGCAGCCGAGGAGGGAAATGGACAGCCGACCTTTCGAGTCCCGACACCTGCATTGCCTGTTGCTCTCCCGAGTCCCGCCACTGGGGCGGCGCTGCTTCCTTTGCGTCGCCTCTTCCCGCCCCCACCCGGCGAACGGTGCCTCTTGGCGCCTGTCAAGCGGCGAGTTGTTGGTGCGTGCACCAAGGCGGCACTAACCGACGGGCGGCGGAGTGGTGGCCCCGCGGGGTCGGCAGTGGCTTCGCCGGTAAGGACTAACCTTCCCAGGTGGACTGGGTATCTCCGAGTCCAGAGCTGCGAGTAGGCGGAGAGAGGAACCGAGGCTATACGTGCCACTCTGGGTTCCTGCCACTGTGCAGGTGGAACGGCGGTGCAGAGGCCGTGGCCCCCGGCCCCATTCCGGTCTCCCTGCCCGCTGCTACCGGGCCTCCTGTCTGATGCATTTACTTGTAGTACTCGCGGTTCAAGTGTCACAGCAGAACCCTGGTGTGGGGCAGTGGCGTGTCGTGATGTCGGAGGTGTTGTTTGATCTCGAGGGGACACTCATCTCCTGCCCCGCTAGTTGCTATAGAATCGTAAAAGTGACAAGAAACTTTATTGGCTATGACTTACTTTGGAATACTGATAATTGATTTATTTGCGTCCCATGTACTGAGATGCAGTGAAAAGCTTGTTTTGCATGCAATCTAGAAACATCATTTGATCCGTAGGTAGATCGAGGAGGTGTGAAAGGAAATCGTTATAGTTAGCTAAAATGCAAAGTCGATGAGGTAGATTAGGAGATTGAGCAAGAAGAGAATCCGATATCAGTGGGATAGAAGCTGCCTTGAGTGTGGTGATGGACGCTCTCAAATACTACCTTCGCTAATTCTTCTGCCCGACAGAAAGGGGGGCGGGTGGGGAAGAGAGAAGAGGAAATGACTGGTGAGAGAAAAACTAGGAAAATGTTATCCATAAATATTAATCTTTATGTATTTACATATTGCTGCAAATGCATGTTGAGCTTATGTTTTCCTCTGAAAAAAACTTCATTGCTTAAATTACCCAGTGCTACAAGTATTTTTCACAGGTAACACGTTTAATACTGGTACCTCATTTGGACTAAAATGGGACTGTATTACAATCTTCCATAATGCAAAGAAGTTCAAGTTGAAAAAGATAAAATTTGGTGTTGATTTGTTTACGTTTTTCACATAAATTTAGTGAGTAAATTTTTTCCATATCTCCAAGTTCTGGGTAATGATTTGTGAGTTTTGGAAGGGTGAAGTAATCCAAATGACTGTACAGTCTAAGTCTTAGGCAGGTATTTGCTCTGTACAGTTAATTTTTTCAGATCATTTAAGTGACCAACTTTACGTATATTTTTGTTTTGGGATGTTTCAATAAGGTTATCTTTTGATAGAGCTAAAGAAAAGGACATCCATAGAAAAGGAAGTTTAAATTAACTGCATTTATCATTTGGACCTGAATGAAATCAGTGTATATTTAATTTTTTTTATTTATTCACTTATGGGATGTGGGTGTCACCAGCTAAGCCAGCATTTAATGGCCATACCTAGTTGCCCCTGAGAAGATGATGATGAGCTGCCTTCTTGAACCACTGCAGTCCTTGAGGTGTAGGTACACCCACAGTGCTGTTAAGGAGAGAATCCCATGGGTTTGACTGAGCGACAATGAAGGAATGGTGATATGTTTCCAAGTCAGGATGGTGAGTGACTTGGAGGGAGATTTTCAAGTGATTTTTAATAATTAAGCAAAAGGAGTACATGTAATGATTATTTTAAAATATAAATATATTTAAGTTATTTTGTCATTAAGTGAACTGTGAAGTAAAATACTGTATATTTCCATTTACACAGAAATGGAGCAACCACTTGTCCGGCTGTGGGCAAAATATGAAACCTTTGTTGTCGGCGTCTTGCAGATCCCACCTCCATCAAAATTCAGCATGCACTATCTTCGAAAGATGGCAACATACGTTCGAACAAAGGGAGGAGATGGCAGTTATCCCAGGCTTTCCTGGCCTATGTGGAGGCATATTGCCTGTGGAAAGTTGCAGCTAGCTGAAAATTTGGCATGGCTGTACTTTGAAACATTTGACATTCTTCTTGAGAAAACGGCAGAGGAGAGGTTACAGTGGGCTGAAGAGGTATCCCGCTGCAGATCGGAAGAAGAAATTGACAAACTTAAAAACAAGGCATGAATTTTTTTTTAAGAATTTGTAATTCTTTTTTGGTAGTGGAGAAATTATAGCCTTTTATTTTAATCAATCATAAAACTCCTCTAACCACTTCTCTACTCATAACCACTTCTCTACTGGTGTCAGACCATACGATTATATCTGGACGCAGTGTGGTGAAAGCTATTTGCTCCGGGAAACTGCCTTTCCCGTCCAGGTCGGCCTTGACACACCAATCATTGGCTGAAGAAAGTATGCTTGATCGTGAGCCTGCGCTGTACACCCTCGACTTGGAGCCTTCTTTCACAAATGATATGCGATGTTCTGTGCAGCATGGGGCATGAGATAAGTTGTGCTGCAGTACTCTCCGCTCAATCGCTTCTGTTACAACTTTGAGAACGTTGTTATGTCTCCAAGTGTACATGCCGCTGGAAAGATTGACTCTGCATGTACTCAAAATATGTTGAAGTGTTCCCTTCTCGCCACAAGCAGCATACCTGTCTTGTCTTACCTTCATACCAGGTGCTGAGGTTGGCAGGTGTTGGGAGCAGATCGTACGCTGCTCTGCATAGAAAAGAAATATGGAGCGGTTCCATCTGCCACAGAACATTCCAAGATAGGTGTCGTTGTTCAACACTCTCCCACCGGGTCCAGGCCCCTTGTTTAGCCAGGCCAGCTGTTTTAGCTAACCTCTTCTCTTCTACCTCTCAATAATGTCTACCATTTTGCTGGGATTCTTCAACAAAGATTATTGCCTTATGAACTTATCAGGTTATTATATGTTATATGTAGAATTATGAGGGAGCTTTTGAAATCCCAGTTTTTGCAGAATAGTAAAAAGTGACACAACACTTTAATAGAGTTTTTTTTTGCATGTGCGTGTGTGTACGATGTTGGCGCGATGTCTTTTTCATACCTTTACAAGGCGCGGAGTGAGAGAGAGACTGTGTGGTGTGCCACTCCTCACACAGTCATTTTGCAGTATTTTTCCCTTTATTTTATGAGGTCGAGTTGTGATCTCGACACTCAACCCGGCATGGATGTAAAGCCTTCTCAGGAGCGGCCCCGACTGGATTCAAACATGGGAACCTTCGTTCCGGAGTCGGGCACTGATGTCATTGCGTCACTAGCTGGCCCTCTGATAGAGTTTTGACTCCTACTAACATGGAGAATAATTTCGTTGGAATCCTAGTCACCCATATTCATCAGAGGCTATGGAAGTGTTTGGTACAGATTCTTCTTGGTGGCGTATGGAAATGAATCTACTATTTCCTGAAAATGCATTTATAGTTAACCGATGGAGAAGACATGCAAAGGCTTCAGTTTTACCAATTCTATATCTGTAGCTAAAGAACCAGGCTTGTTAGATGAGTCATAATGGAGCAAGTTTGTGAATTACTTAATTCCAGCACTGACATGGTTTTAGAAAGATTATTTGCATTATATCCAGTTTATAGTGTAATTGACATTCATGGTTGTGTTGCTTCAGCCTTTTCAGAGCCTCAGAATTTTCTGACAGATTATCTGACTTGGCACATTCTGGGAACGTCTTTATTTAAAGCTGCCTCCATATACTACCTGATACTTTAGAAAAACATTGATTAGTGCAGATACGTTTTGATTAGTTTATACTTTCCATTAATGATTGTGATTGTAAAAATACACTTTAGTAGTCGTCTCATGCAAATTGGTACTCATAAGAATATATTTCAAAGAATGCTCATTACAAAAAGTATGAAAGCTGGTAAGGGTTTGAACTAGAATGCTCTTTCTACTTTTGGGTTACTATGTTAGGAGGACCAAGTAAAGACAAAGTGTGCAGACATGGAAATCTAAGGAATATAACATTTTATGAAAAATTAATAATTTGTTCATTTAGCTTGATAACCTGATTTTTTTTTTTGAGAAGACAGCAGGAAATAATATTAAGAACTCTGAATGTTACACTTTGTTCTAATTTCCTGTAATGGTTGAGAAGTTTTCAAAGCGGATAGTTTCACAGCATTAACTTTATACATGGAAGATAATATTTCTGATATAAAAGGTAGTTAAGTATATTGGAGTAATTTTACTGACACAAGTTTTGTAAAAGGTTGCGATGTCTTGTGTAACACATAAATGTGATACAAAATGTACAATATTTTAATTAGTTGTGTAGTTTTAAAACACATAATTTTATTTTTTCGCACAGTTATCAGTGGATACACTGCAGTTCCTGCTGTTTCTTTATGTTCAACAGCTGAACAAAGTTTCTCTACGTACATCCTTGATTGGAGAGGAATGGCCAAGCCCCAGGTCACGATCACCTGATCTGGATGTAAAATCTAATTCTCAGAGCAAGGTAGGCTTACCAATAAAATGCCTATACACCTACCAAATGAAAGGAAATGCACTTAACTTTATTACATTGGATGTAAGCTTCAGCTCTGTATTGTGCGTTGCTTACTTGCTGTCGAGCAGAAAATGTAACACAGTTGGCAAGAGACGATTCTTCATTTCCCCATTTCAGTAACAGTAATAAAGGTATAGGAATTCCAAGCCAAAAATCAACTCCAATTATCGACTGCTGTTTGTTCTTCTCCATCGTCCTTTCCAAAACATAATTAAAGGCTCTACTGCTGAAATCTTCCAATGATTTTGAGTCCAAGTAAATAGTGGTTTTTCAGTGTCAACAGCTGCAATCAAAAATCAAGAGTCTTGGCATCTTATTTCATAGAAAGAGCTACTTACTTGGTAAATCTATTCTTAAGATTATATTAGTTTGCTGTTTGTTCAAGTAAAATATGAATTTTGATCAAACGTGATGAGCAGATTTAAAATGTATTGCATTCTAAATCATCGTCAAGTAAACATTAGTAATTTGTAGTTCTGTTACTGAATATATAAATTAAATTTTTCCAGGCAGATTATATCTCTAAAACTAGTAAAATGTATGGCCCATTGAGAGTTTGCTATTGCCCTCTTCCTTGTAGACTACTTAATGTATTTACAGAGAAATCCTTATTCAGCTCACTTTAGTCCTAGATCTTTAATTATCCAGAATGATTTGTTAGTGATTGCCAATTTTTCCTGCAGTTAGTGTTTTTTCTACCTTTTTGAAGTTCTATTTCCTTGGTTAGTCACTGCAATTTTTCGACACTCAAATTTTCTACTTGATTCCTCTTTATATGGTTAAGCCTCTTTCCATCAACTCTAAAAGCAGTGGTTTTGTGTTATTTCTTTCTAACCATCTATGTGAATCAGTTCCCCATGATACTGCAATGTTTAAAATACCAGATTAGTAATTAAAATTCTGGACTAAAAGTTCCATGATCAGAGTTCAAGTCCTACTGTAGCAGCTGTAGAGCTTAATTACTTTTAAGTCCATTAAACTATGGCCAGCAACAACTTGTTTACTGAAAAAAACACAATTCATTGCCAAATGCCTTTAGGGGAAGAAATCTGTTGCTTTTGTTGTTCTGGTGTGACTCTAGGCTCTTACTACGCCATGAAATGGCTGAGGAAATAATTCATTTTTATGGTAACCATGGCCTGTCATCACATGGGCAGTTAGGAATGAATCATAAATGGTGGGCTTTGTAAGCAATCCCCACAAAAATTGGAGAAACTCTTGATGCTCAAGTGTGGATTTTGTGTTGTTATTGTAAAGAGCCAGCAAAGATGCAGTGGACTCTTTGACATCCCTCTGCAGTGTAATGCGCGTGGTTCTCAGGATTCATAATAAACTGTTTCAAAAGGGATCAATAACACTGATTTTTAAAAAGCTGGCAAATGAAATCTTATTAAGTATTTGTATAACCCTGTTATAGTACTCCCAATTGCTTGTCCTAAATTCTTATGAATAGTTTCCAAAACCTGCTTGTGTTGGAAGCTTTAAAGGAGTCTTCTGTGAACGTTGTCATGAATTTTTCCATCTATTGTTATCAAAGAACACTCACTCATGTTATATTCTATGCTCCAATTAAATGTCCTTTTTAAATACATGTGCCTATGTCTATACACTTCCATTTCCATTTGTGATTCCCTAAAGATTAACTTGCAGGTTGATATGGTGGTAAGGAAGGCAAGCACACTGTTTCGAGAGGACAAAATAAAATCAAGGATGTAATGCTGAGGCTTTTTAAGGCATTGGTCAGACCGCACTTGAAGTATTGTGAGCAGCCTTGGGCCGCTTATCTAACAAAAGATGTGCTTGCATTGGAGAGAGTCCAGAGGAGGTTCACAAAAATGATCCTGGGAATGAAGGGTTAAAATATTAGGAGCATTGGATGGCTCTGGGCCTGTACTCACTGGAGTTTAGAAGAAAGAGGGTAATCTTAATAAAACCTATCGAATATTGAAAGACTTGGATAGAGTGGACATGGAGCTGACGTTTCCTATAGTGGGGGAGTCTAGAACCAGAGGATACAACCTCAGAATACCAGGATGTCCCATTAGAACATATGAGGAATTTCTTTATCCACTGGGTGGTGAACCTGTGGAATTCATTGCCACAGATGGCTGTGGAGGCCAAGCCATTGTGTATCTTTGAAGCAGGGATTGATTAGTAAGGGCATTAAAAGTTACGGTGAGAAGGCGGGAGAATGGGGTTGAGAGGGATAATAGATCAGACTTGATGAGCCAAATGGTCTAATTCTGCCCCTATGTCTACTACCAACTTTTTAAAGCTGGACTTGTCATGCAATTTGTTATCATTAATGATTAACTGTGCTGTTAACATACTTCTCCAGATTTTTGAGCTTAGAGAGCAGAAGAGGATACGGCAGCATACATTATGGTGGAATCCAATAGGGAAACAAAGCTATTTTAAAACATCCTTTGCTTTCTCTTGAACAGTTTTGCAACCATCTATTCATTCTACACAAAATAATGCAACTTAACTTTGCATAACAATGTCTTATGTAGCGGAATGTTTAAAAAATGCTAGTACTGAAATATTTATTCAAAGCCTTTTATCTTGTTTTTGTGTAATCTAGAACATGGATGACCATAACCATCTAACATTTGCTCTGAGCCACTTGTCAGAGTTGTTGGAACTTCTGCTAGACCCTGAACAGCTTACCATTTCAGCCCACACAACCCATGACAGCATGATATCTGCGGAAGCAGTTAGAGCCTTGAACTTTCTCTTTGAAGGAAGTATCGGTCGGAATGAAGCAATATACCCTGTGCATGAACTGGCTCGTTGGCAACCAATCCTGGGTACTACTGGCTATTCCAAGCTTTCCAAGATGTTCCATTTTCATAAGCTGGAAGTCTGGCTGAGAAGTGTGCTTGGACCTAATCCATTTGGCACTGCCCTCTGTTTCCAAAAAGGAAAGAAATTAGCATGGGCACAGCAAGGTAATTTTTGAGGACTTGATCTTGATGTTTAATTTATTGCAATCTGTGACAAGATACTATATTTTTTTTCAAAAGTTGTAAGTTTACATGGGCTGTTAGGTGCTAGTAGTAAGTAGAAGTTGTTTTTTGAAAAATATATTCTTTTTTGGGCATTTCCCCAACCTACTGAAAGGGCTGAGCCTGGTAATCCGATCGATCCAGGTGGGATGCATCCACCAACCGCAAAGAGCTGACAACACACTGCATCGATGGAAACCTGGAAAGATGCACTTCTTACTGAGGAAGCGTGGGAAAAGAGCTGGGCTGCTGGTCAGATTGAAGCTGAAGGGCTTCAGGGTCCCTATGCCCACCATCCTACTAGCTAATGTGCAAGCCATAGAGAACAAGGTGGATGATGTTAAAGGGAGACTCACCTACTGTAGGGAGATGCAGAACTGCCGTGTATTCTGTTTCACCGAGACCTGGCTCTCCCCTGCCACCCCCGACTGTGCCATCTGACCGGAGGGATTTTCAATCCATCGGATGGACCACACGGCGTCTTCAGGCAAGACGAGGAGAGGTGGTGCTTGCCTACTGATCAACACTGCGTGGTGCTCGGACACAGTGGCACTGACAAGCTCCTGCTGCCCGGACCTGGAACACCTGTCGGTGAAGTGTCGTCCCTACTACCTGCCATGGGAATTCACCTGGGTCATACTGACAGCAGTCTACATTCCTCCCCAGGCGGACGTGGAGTGTGCTCTGAACATACTGTATGCCAACATCAGTGAACTTGAGACCAGGTATCCAGAGGCTTTGCTCATTACAGCCGGGGACTTTAACCAGACCAACCTCAGAAAGGCGCTGCCAAAGTTATACCACCATGTCTCCTACCCACTAGAGGCCCGAATATACTTGATCACCTCTACACAGCAGTCAAGGATGCCTACCGTTCCGTCCCACGACCTCACTTTGGAAAATCGGACCATCAGGCTGTACTTCTCCTCCTGGCTTACAAACAGAAACTGAAGCAGGAGGTCACGGTGTCAAAAGTAGTGTTGCGTTGGACGGAGGAAACGGTTGAGGTCTTCCATGACTGCTTTGAATCGGTGGACTGGTTAGTATTCAAGGACTCGGCAGCTAACCTCAATGAGTATGCCTCAGCTGTCACGGACTTTATTTGGAAATGCACGGAGGACTGTGTGTCTTGCAAGATGATCTGGGTATTCCCTAACCAGAAACCTCGGATGAATTATGAGGTCAAGTCCCTTATAAAGGCTAGAGCTGCGGTTTTTAGGTCCGGGGATACCGGTCGCTACATGGAATCCAGGCGTGAACTCCAGAAAGCCATTAAGGGCACCAAGAGGCAATATCAAGCCAAGTTGGAAGCCAAGGCTAACCAGAGGGATGCCAGTAGACTATGGCATGGTCTAAATGAGATCACTGGGCGCAAAGAAAAGGCTGGGAATATCATTAACTGTGGCGCTTCTCTTCCTGATGAACTTAACGTATTCTAGGCAAGATTCGAACAGAAGAGGAGCGTCCTGCTCCCTCCAGATGAACTGGACCTGGTGGCATCGAGATTCATCATCACCGAGGAGGACGTTAGAAGGGCCTTCCTGAAGATAAATCCAAGGAAGGCGATGGGCCCAGATGGCGTCCCAGGATGGGTTCTCTGGGCCTGTGCAAGCAAGCTAGCTGGAGTGTTTGCTGACATCTTCAACTGCTCCTTGCTTCAGTCTAAGATCCCCTCGTGTTTTAAGAAGGCAACGATAATCCCAGTGCTGAAGAAGAGCAAGGTGGCACACCTGAATGACTATCGACCTGTGGCTCTGACATCAATTGCTATGGAGTGCTTCGAGAGAGTGGTTATGGCACACATCAACCACAGCCTACTGGTCAACCTTGACGCTTTGCAATTCACCTACTGGAGCAACAGGTCAACGGCAGATGCCATCTCTCTGGCCCTACATTCCTCCTTAGAACACCTGGAGAATAAAGACGCATACGTAGGGCTCCTTTTCGTTGACTACAGCTCTGCCTTTAATACCATCATTCCAAATAATCTGATTCCTAACTCCAGGACCTGGGCCTTAGCACTCAGATCTGTAGCTGGATCTTCAACTTCCTCACAGACAGGACCCAGGCTGTAAAAATAGGGGACGAGCTCTCCTCCACAATCACTCTGAGCACCGGTGTCCTACAAGGCTGTGTACTCAGCTCCCTGCTGTACTCACTGTACACTCATGATTGTGTAGCCAAGTTTCCATCAATCTCAATATATAAGTTTGCTGATGACACAACAATTGTAGGCCGTATCTCGGGTAATGATGAGTTTGAGTACAGAGAGGAAATTAAGAACCTGGTGGCATGGTGTGAAGACAATAACCTATCCTTCAACGTCAGCAAGACGAAGAAATTGGTTGTTGACTTCAGAAGGAGTAGCAGACCACACGTCCCCATTTACATCGGTGGTGCGCAAGTGGAACAGGTCAAAAGCTTTAAGTTCCTCGGGGTCAATATCACAAATGACCTGACTTGGTCCAATCAAGCAGAGTTCACTGTCAAGAAGGCCCACCAGCGCCTTTACTTCCTGAGAAAACTAAAGAAATGTGGCCTGTCCCCTAAAACCCTCACTAATTTTTATAGATGCACCGTAGAAAGCATTCTTCTTGGGTGCATCACAACCTGGTATGGAAGTTGTCCAGTCCTAGACCGAAAAAAGCTGCAGAAGATCGTGAACACGGCACAGCACATCACACTAACCAATCTTCCATCCTTGGACTCACTTTATACCACACGCTGTCGGAGCAGTGCTGCCAGGATAATCAAGGACACGACCCACCCAGGCAACACACTTTTCATCCCTCTTCCCTCCGGGAGAAGGCTCAGGAGTTTGAAGACTTGTACGGCCAGATTTGGGAACAGCTTTTTTCCAACTGTGATAGACTGCTGAACGGACCCTGACCCGGATCTGGGCCGTACCCTCCAAATATCCGGACCTGCCTCTTGGTTTTTTTGCACTACCTTACTTTCCATTTTTCTATTTATGATTTATAATTTAAATTTTTAATATTTACTAATTTTTACTATTTTTAATATTTAATATTTGTAATCCAGGGTGTGTGAAGCACAGAATCAAGTATCGCTGTGATGATTGTATGTTCTGTATCAATTGTTTGGTGACAATAAAGTATAATATCAATTATAACATAATTACAAGAATTAAGCTGGTCTTTTTATATTTGGAATATGAAAGCTGGAATCTTCTGAACCGTTTATTGTCAATACAGTCTGTTGTGGGAAATCATCTGAGGGAAAACTCCGTAACTCCATAATTGCTTTCTAACTCTGTCCGAAGGGGTCTCTGTGTTGTTAGAAAATGCTGCTAATCAATTCTAATTAAAAGTACATTGCTTGAGTGATAATTAATACCAATGATTCACAACCATTGACTTCTAACTTCATAATTGAATGTCCACATTCCATGGTCGTCAGGAACCACAAAAATGATTAAGGTGCTCAAACAAGTAATTGTCGGCTGTTTTTCTTGTCAATTCTTTCCTGGCTTTATAACAAGCATACCTGACTAATAGTCAGTAAATTGTCAGTAAAGCATGAGGTATTTAAATATGCAAGAAAATCTATTTTAATTTAGTCACACATATTTTAAAATTTAAGTATAATGAATTTCAAAAAAAAACTGGTGGCTATCAGAGTTAAAAATATGAAAATACATTCTTCCAGGTATTCCTTGGGCACAGTATCCTAGGCATACAATCATCAGTTAATTTATTAATAATCTTTTCTCCATAATACATTATTCCAGGAGTTCCTTGGGCACAATGTCCTAGGCATACAATTATCAGTTAATTTATTGGTAACCTTTTCTCCAGAATGAGACATTTTATATAGTGTCTTGCACAACTTCAGTGCGGTCCTAGTTTTTTTTTTGCCATTCAAATACTTCCACAGTCTGATCACTTTGAAATATGGAAGTTATTCTGTGTATAGTAAACCCCTAAACAGCAATGTTAAAATGACAGGTCAGTGATGTTGAGGATAGAATACCAGCAAGTTCAAGAAGCGGTCATGGATTTTGCTGATGACTGTAGTCTTTTACTTCATTCACAATTTTTCTGATAATTTTTCTCATATCATCAACATTCCAGCTAATTGATTATTGCAGAAAATACTGTGTGCCACTTCAAATAAGGGTCTTATCATTTCTTGACATGTAATGGTATTATTCTCATTCATATTGAGGAATACAATAACCCAAAGTGAAGTAGAGACCAGAAACCTAACTATAGTGTCCATGTTAACTGGTTACAAAGCAGAAAAGTGACTGTGTTCAGCAAAGCAAGATTCCTCAGGATCTTTTCACTGCCTACAAGACCCAAGCCTGCATTGTAATAAACAATTTGCTGGAGGAGCTCAACGGGTCAGTCCTGATGCAGGATTTCCAGAGAAAACAACAATTTATTTTCCTCTTCAGATGCTGCTCGACCTGCTGAGTTCCTCCAGCATATCGTTTGTTCTCTATTCTAGCATCTGAAGTGTCTTGTGTGTCCATTGTAGTGAACTGGGTCTGCCTCAGGATGTGTGCAGCGCCAAAAGTTTCAAGATGTGTTAGAGCCATGTCAGACAAAGCATTCCAATTTATCAGCACATCAAAAGTAATCCTAAGTAGTTTCTCCACCTTGCTCTTGGTTTGCTTCTTTCGTAGTTGATACATCTTGATTGCAGTATGCAGATGGATATCTGCATTTTATCTAGGTTGCATCAGCAACACAATCAAACTATTCCCCTCACCCTGCCCAGTTTAGAAGGCTAGAGTGTAGCTGCAAGTTAAAGCTGGAGCGTAGGCATATTATTTTTTTTCTCCGCGTCACAGGGCATCCTAATTTGGAAATAAATAGCTGGTCCTCAACTATCTTATTCAAGAAGGCATTGACCTTGCTCATGTCCACCAACTACTTCAACCTGATGACCATCCTTGCTGAACAGCACTGACTGAGCACATTCAGTAAAGTTCAAAGTAAATTTATTATCAAAGTACATATGTCACCATATACAACACTGTGATTCATTTTCTTATCGACATTTACAACAGGTAGAAGAAACACAATAGAATCAATGAAAGACGTCTCCCCAACAGGATGGACAAACGATCAATGTACAAAAGATGACAAACTGTGCAAATACAAAAAGAAAAACAATAAGTAATAATAAATATCGAGAACATGAGATGGAGTTATTGAATTAAGTCAGTAGGTTGTGTTAGCAGTTCAGTCATGGGGTGAGTGAAGTTATCCCCTCTGGTTCGAGCACCTGATGGTCGAGGGGTAATTGTTCCTGAACCTGGTGGTGTGTATCCTGAAGCCCCTGTGGCAGCAGCGTGAGGAGAACATGGCGAGATGATAGATGCTGCTTTCCTATTTTCCTGTGACAGGGCTCCGTAAACAGTAGATGTGCTCAACGGTAGGGAAGGCATAATCCACATTTCTGGAACAACAAAACGTCATATCGGCGAAGCATAATTCTTGAAAATGAGGTTAAATGAACTGGGTAACGTGGTAGCACAGTAGTTAATGTTGCTGCCTCATGCTCCAGGGGCTGCAGTTTGCTTCTGATCTTGGATGCTGTCTGTGGAGTTTGCATGTTACCCCACAGGTTTGGTACAACAGGTTGGTTCAATCTTGACTTCAGGTGCTGAAGTTCTGTTCCCTAAGAGAATAATGAACACTATTCCCTGGGTTTCCCCCAATTTATTCCAGCATATCGAAGATCCTTGGATAGATTAATTAGTGGCAAAAAAATTAAAAGGGAGTTGATGGGCTTGATAGAAGAAGTTGCAGGAATATTGGAAATATGTATTTACTTGGCATGTACCATGAGCATGTATGCCTGTGTCAATAAACCTGGATTATTAATGGTAGGATGGGATGATTAATCTGCCTGAAACCAGCATGGACCCAGTAAATAAATATTTATAAAGATGGTGGCCTTTTAGCAGAGTTTCCATATCTGAGTAGATAGATATGTTATTGGTTCCAAAGGAAATTACAAGTGCACAGATATCCAAATATTAGAAGAGAAGTAAGAAAGAATAAAAAATAAGTTTCCTCAAACAGTCTAGTGGCGGGGGTCATCACTTCCCTGGCTATAGGTTGACTTATTATATAGCCTAATGGCCGAGGGTAAGAATGACCTCATCTGTTCTCTTTTTGGAACAGCGCAGTAGTCTTATTGGAAATAATCTTACAGCAAAGCATTGTTTGTAGTGGGCAATATCATCTTTATTTCTGTAGTTCTAGTGCTCATCAAATTAAATGGAATCAGTATTACATTAGTATTTCTGAAACATTTAAAACAGGCATTCATTTTGCTATTCATTTAGTTGATCGGATTTATAACTGGGTTGTTGCAGTTGAATTTGTGGTGTCATGGTATTAAAGTAGGTTTGCTTTAGCGTGTCCAACCACTAACTTGTGACGTCCAGACATTTGGACTATCTATATGTAACTGAGCTGCTTTCTCTCTTTCTAAGTTGAAGGTACAACAAAGCGGGCGAAGATTTCATGCAATACTTACACAGCACCTAAAGGCCACAAGGTGGTGATAATGACACAAGTGTACAAACAGACCCTGGCGAAGAGTTCAGATCAGCTGGTTGGAGCTCATGTTAAAATTCATCGCTGCAATGACTGCTTCATATATCTGCTATCTCCTTTAAGGTAAGATTAGTGTTTCTGAAGTAAAAGTTTTGAAGAAGGACATTTTTACACTCATTCCAATAAAGGACAGACTCATTCAGCAATTTCATTGGCTATATTAGTATATTTATATTGCTTTATGCAGTTGTAGTTTTTTGGTGTTATGGTTGAATGTCTGAATAAAAGGTTTTTGAAAAAAGCAAATAGGCAATGAGGTAATTAGTCTTAGGTCAATGATAACTACTTTAGTGTAGGGATCTTTATACTTCATGTTATTGAAAAAGCCATTAGTACTGAGTTTAAATAGACAATCTGAAAACTCAGCAAATGTGCACGAAATGCATTTTGAATAAACTGCCCTGCTCAGAAAATTGATGCAATAACATGTTGCATCATGGAGTCATAGAACACTGCAGCATAGAGACAGGCCCTGCAGCCCATCTAGTCCATGCTATACTGTTATTCTGCTTGTTTCATTGACCCACACCTGGAGCATAGCCCTCCATATCCCTTCCATCCAAATTTCTCCTGAATGTTGTAAACCTCTCACAATTTTGTATACTTCTATAAAATCTCCTCATTCTCCTATGCTTTGGGAAAATATTCTGTCTTATTCAACTTTTCCCTGTAACTTGGGTCCTCAAGCCCTGGCACCAACCTTGTGAATTTTGTCTGCACTCTTTCAATCTTATTAATAATTTTCCTGAGGGTAGATGACAAGAACTGCACATATCATGACATGGTAAAATTTAGTTTGAGCCTATTTTTAATTCACCTCTATACTCCCACCTCACCCCAAATAGTGAGTTATTGCTGATAACTGATGGCAGCACAAATTGGAGTCCATACGCAAAATCAGTTTGGACTACGTTCAAGATAACACCTCCGGATATGGTCTTGAAGAAAGTAACTTGCTCATTCTCAGGCTAGAAAGTAGTGCTTTGTAGTAAAGAATTTAGTTATTTGTATATCCAGCAGAAAATGTAGATTGGAATGAGATGAATAGTTATGAAGATTTTGTTTTCATTTTTATGTACATCATATGTATATTGGTTTCTCATTGCAGGTCTGTCAGTATTGAGAAATGCAGAAACACCACCTTTGTTCTTGGCCCTGTCCAAACAACCATCCACATCCATGGCTGTAATGATGTGAAAGTAATAGCTATCTGCCGCAGACTTTCAATCTCATCGTCATCTTCGTGTACTTTCTACTGTCTCACAACTACCCGCCCTCTTATAATGTCTGGGAACTCGAGCTTAACATTTGCCCCATACCATACCTATTATCCATTGTTGGAGGATCACATGGCAAGAACAGGGATAGCCACAATTCCCAATTATTGGAATAAGCCAATATGTATTGGTGTGGACAACAATGAAGTACCTGTCTATCAGCTGTTACATCCCAAGGCCTTCTATGTATTTGTGATTCCATTTGAAATGGAGGGAGACACCATGGAGATTCCTGGAGGATTGCCGCCGCCATATGAAAAGGCCATAAAACACAGAGAGCAGAAAATTCAGAACTGGCAGAAGACTGTTAAGGAAGCAGGACTTAGCAAGTTAGTACATGTATACTGAAAATAGATTATTAATTCCAGAATGACATAGGTCTTCTCCATTCCTTTTGAAAGCAGCAATTTGCTGAAAACTGCTTTATGTATATCAGTAGTACCCAAGTATGTTACTCTAAATGCAGTATTTTAGTCCTAGCAATGTTTGTCAGGACTATTTGCAGAACCATAAAAATTACTAATATCATGTCTTTAGGACATGTAACATGTTTGTTTTTAATAGTTTAGTACTCCACTGAATTATTTTTACAAGGTTCTTTGTAACACCAGTGCTGAAATCAATGAACTCAATACAAATTGATAATGAACTGGAGTCCTGACAAAAATGGAGTTCAGTAATTCATATCTCTGTAATTCTATACTCTAGGCTATCTCACAGAAAGGTTGATTTCAGTTGTAATGTGGTCAGGTGCAGCTGTCAGAATTAGGTGTAAAGACTCAGACCGTTGGTTCCTTTTCTAATTGTTATTTAGTGCATTTGAGAATGGAGAATAACCACTTGTAGGCAATGGGCATTTTTGAAAAGGTCCCTCATTCAGTGGTGATCATTTCAGTAAAAATCTTCTGTTAAGAATTTCTGTGTAAATATTGGAGGAGTTTAGCTTTCAACCACAATGTATTTTGGCATCTTTCCATTTATTGCAGCTTTCCAGAAAAACATCATAATTGTTCATACTTTATTCATCCATATGATACTGTATTTTTGTTCAATACTGGCAAGTCCTTTGGAACTAAATCACTTCAGCACATTTCTTAAAAAAAATAGTTGATATTGTAGGATTATTTAGAGGTATTAAGTCATTTTGATCGGCTAATCCTTCAACTAGCTTTATCCCTGATGTTATTCTCAGGTAATTTGCATGTTTTGTGCCAAATTGTCTGAAATGCTGTCATTTAAATGCAAAGGTGCTCCATAACTTGATCACTGAATCATTCAGATTCTGAGTGTTGGCACAAAAGTATTAATTTATTTTGCTCAGCAGTATAATGATAGTGAATACTGTGTCCTATTAAATTGATTTCTTTTTTAATGGGAATTACACCCCAGTATTTCAATGAAAAGAAAACAATTAAATTCAAGACCATTGGCAAGCTATATTCTATCAAGCATGGTTTAAATTTGTCAGGGTGGAACAGATTTCATTTTATGGTTTTCCCAGTTGAAAAATTATAACATTATCAGATCTTTCTTAATATTTTCTCCTGTTTTCTAGAGAACATCGGAAGTTGTTTCAGAACCTGGTGGAAAAGAAATTCTGTGAATGGTTGGATCAAACTGGGCATCGCCAGCAGCTGGACAGTCTTATTCCAGTACCTTCCCCAAAACAGACTACGTCTTAATTCCTACTGGGCTCTGTGCTGAGGAAATAAGCCCATGGCCATTACTGAATTAATGGGCTCATTTCCTCAGCACACTTAGTTGTAGTGGGCTCCAATGTTGGTCCTCAATAATTGGTTATTTTAACTTAAGTGTACAATTCAGAAATATGTGCTAATAACTGTATTTCAAATAGAATTAAAATACAATTTTAAAACATTTCTAATTATATTTAAAAGTTTATTGTTTTGAGCATAAGTATGCTTGCATGAGTTCATAGAGGTTTTTTTTATTCATGATGTACTTTGTGCTTGGGTCTAATTGAAATTCACTTTACATTTGAGGAACCTTGAGAACATATCCTCTGGCTATGGACATGGATTTGAATATCAGGGAAAAATATTTAACATGACAACTTCAGTACCTTTATGTCTTTTTGAAATGTACATATCAACATTTCCCCTTCCCCTTGCTAATTTTTTGGAATTAAAGTCTGGATAGGATTCCTGACACCATGTGCTCTAAGGGAAATTTTGAAAGCCTTTACTGTATTCCCTTAAGTTTAGGATATCATGATCAATTCAGCAATCAATTTGCCTTGAGTTTATTTTTTTTATAATTAAAAAAAAATAATTGTCTCATATAATGTGTTTCTGCTGAAACTGTTTTTTTGGTCTGAGTGACTTGAATACATCCTTGGTTCCACAGCAAACTATTCTGTGAACAGAACCATTAGACTTGTCACATATCCTTGCCTATGGTTCTTCACTTTTCTGCTGATTCACATATATTTTTAATTTTTAAAGCAGTTGAGATAATTTTAACTTCAGTTTCTTTCTCTCATTAATTTACCTCTGTGCAATTCTCAGTCTCGTCAACAGTTATTTTTTCCATGTGCCTATGGCACACGAGCTTTGGCAACACACTGGCAAACCAGTTGATTCTGTATGTTCAGGCTCAGTGTATTCTTTACTTGACTTCTACATGTGTATATGTGCATATTGCAGTACAGTTGATGGCTGGCATTCAGATGTGGAAATTGTATCATTTCTGTTGCTGGGATTTAAATTTGGTCCTTTCAAGTTCCATTGATGCAGCAAACCACATTCTGAACTTTCTCTTCCAAATATTTTTTTTTATTCAATTTGAAAGCCCAAGTTCCTCAACATTTACTTCAAGAACTATTTCCTGCACATGCCTTTAAACTGTTATTGGTAATGTTTGATGACTATCATTTTTGCGAATATTTGCGTTGTACTATAAATATTGAATAACATTCTGTAATGCAAACAAAACACTGTTTCAGTATTAATTGAAGTTAAAGATGAATGCTCAAATTATTTCAACAAAATACAAACTGTTAACTCAAATATGGAGTCATACTCAGTTTTATCTACACAAAACAGAACTGTGGGTTATTGGAATTTAATATTATGTAATCATCAGCTTATACTTGGTCTTTTTGCCTTATGAGGGAGGGAATGTTATTGATGAACCAGGTGAAGATGGTTTGATCTAAAGCACAGCTGTGAGTAGGGACTGCAGTGACATCCTGGGACTGAATTTAATGTCTTCCCAAAATAACACTAACCTACTAGGGGTAATTGATAAGTTTGTGGCCTAAGGTAGAAGGAGTCAATTTTGAAAAACCTAACACATTTATTTTTCAACATAGTCCCCTCCTACACTTACACACTTAGTCCAGCGGTTGTGGAGCATACGGATCCCTTCTTTGTAGAAGTCGGCATCTTGGACCTCCAGGAAGTGGTCCACAGCAGGGGTGATTGATGAGTTCGTGGCCTAAGGAAGAAGGAGATGAGTTATAGAGCTCTCATTACATGCACATGCAGTTCAACTCTGAGTAATTATGCAGGAAGTTTGAAGTTAATGATTCATCCCCTTCTACCTTAGGCCACAAACATATCAATCAACCCTGCTGTGGACCACTTTCTGGAGGCCCAAGACGCCAACTTCTATAAAGAAGGGATCCGTATGCTCCATGACCGCTGGACTAAGTATGTAAATGTAGGAGGGGACTATGTTGAAAAACAATTGTGCTAGGTTTTCTAAAATTGACTTCTACCTTGGGCCATGAACTTATCAATCTCCCTTTGTAGCAAAGTATGACTTCAACCAGTGAAGAATTTTTGCCCTAACTTTCGGACATCAGTTTTATTAATGCCACATTCAACCCAATATTGCTTTGATATCAAGGCTGTCACCTTCATCTTCCCTTTTAAATTCAGTTCTTGTCTATTTGGGCAATGATGTCAAGAGACAATGGAAGTAACTCTGCAATCATAGAAATTGACAGAGAAAGATTAAATTATAGAATGATCTCTATACTCATACCAAATTATATGGCAGTAAAACATGAAACAAAGGTTTGGATCTTAGGATTTCAATAACAGTGGACTATATCTGACCAAGCTCTGAAGAATATGGGCACAGTTAAAGGTGTAAATCTACATTGCAATCAGTGCTTCCTGCTCTGCTGTTGGGTATAATTCAAAGCCTTCTGTGGCAAAATTGACAAATTCAGTATTTACAATACTTAAACTGACCCATATGTAAAATATTCATCCTTCAGTTTCTACTAGTAAGCCTGAAAAAAAACATGCTTTGTTGCATGGCATCTACTTGAGTTTTTAACGATAAACTGAAATTATTGCTTAGCAAACTCTTCAGTCCCAAAATACTAATCACACAGCAGTAGATAGTTTTAGATTTCAAAATAAAGGAGTTTAAAGTAATTGTAATTACATATCAATTTATATCTTAACCTCCAAGTGCAAGTTCCAACCTTTATTCTAATTGAATTAAATATATAAAGATAAAGCCTTCTTACTCTCTGGTTTCTACCTCTGAGAATCCTTCAAAGTGATTGGTAGGTCGTCAGGCTTAATGACACAATTCAAGCTGAGTCACAAGTATTTCATTGAACTGATATCTGTCTACAAATGATGTCAGAAAGGCAACATCAAAATCTTTCATATTGCTGGGTCTTTGTGGGTACATTTCTGTGAGGTTAGTGTCAGGCACTTCCCTTTCACTTCATCGTACTTAGAAAAACAGTAAGTAAAACAGGTTTGTATTTCCATAGTTTCTATAAAAACTGGTAGCAATAGCTAGAGAAATTCAGAGCAATGATCCAAGTTAATGGATTCCTAAATCTTGTAAGAGAGAGAGAGAGAGAGCAATTGGTGACATCTTGGTTGAGCCTCAGTCTGGAAGTTAAAGAAGCAATAGGAGGAAATCAGGCAAGAGAATGGTGGTTGAGTGTGATGATAAATCAGCCATGGTGGAACAGACTTCATGGACTGAATGGCCTAATTCTGTTCCTATGTCTTATGGTCAAAAACTGAGTTGAGACTTCCATTGGAAGTTATACTTTCTGCTGAAACAATAGATGATGGGCCTTAGGAGTCTCATGCTACCTGATAAACCAGGTCAGTGCCAAAATAGGCAATTTAAAGCAAAACAGCTGATAAAAATAAGGGAATGACAAATACATTTGTAGAGTTATTAAATATTCAACTTTGTCACCAATACTTAAGGTTTCTGTCAACTGATTTAAGTATTGTGGACAATGTTCCCTTCCCTAACCTTTTCCCTAAAATGTTCCCTAAATTTCCCTGCCTTAGCAAATTGCTTTATTTTAAGTCAAGAAACTTGGAACAGACTTGCTAATAGAAACAGAGAATTGACTGATGACAATTTTACCTATGAGCCAGCAGGACATCTGTTCAGAATTTTATTGTTGTTCAGCAATATCGTTGGAGCAAACTACACTAATTACTCTTTCTCAGATTATCTGCATTATTTTGTTGAAATAACTCAGCAAAACAAGTAAGGTTTATGCACAACATTAATCCAACAAGTGCAACAAACAATTAAGAAGAATTCATACCCTGATTATTTTGTTATCCCATCAAGTATTCAAGAAAACTTGATTGGATTTGAAATGACTGAGTCAATATTTTAATTGAATTTCCACAACAAAAGTGTTGCTCCTTGTAAACACTGCAGCCTATGAAAGCAGGCTCTACTTACTTAGCAACACAATTGTTCACAAAAGGTTTCCAAAGATGGTGAAAGTAAGTACGTCTAAAATATACCTCTGCCGATTTCACCTCTGTATATTTTCACAGGAACTTGAAGTGTTAAATAATGGTCTTTTTGATGTATCATTGGTATCCGGCATGAACTATCTAAAATATGTCAGTACTTAATTCTGCAATAATCACATAAAAGATTTGACAGCCTGTTATTTTCCTGTCCAGTTACACTATATAGCTTGTTAGTACAAAAAGTGGGGTTTGAGAAAACACTTTTTCACATTTTCCTGTTGCAAATACAGCATACAATTTCAAATTAAAACTTTATGACACAGGAGCAGAATTAATCCATTTGGCTCCTCAAATCTGCTCCACCATTCCATCATGGCTGATTTATTATCTCTCTCAGCCCCATTCTCCTGCCTTCTCCCCGTGACCCTTGATGCACTTACTAATCAAGAACCTATCAAACTGGGCTTTAAGTATTTGGCCTTCACACCATCTGTGGCAATAAATTCCACAGATTCACAACCCTCAGGCCAATGAAATTCCTCCTAATCTTTGTTCTAAAGGAATATCCAGTTCTGAGGCTGTGCCCCTTGGTCCTAGATTCACCCACTATAGAAAGCATCCTTTCCACATCCACTCTTATCTGGACCTTTCAATATTCGATTGGTTTCTTTCTTTTTAAATCTTTTTATTGAATAAGTACACAGAAGATAAACCATATAGGCACTACTACACTGTTAGAATATAATATATTACAGGAAATATTAATACAGAAAAAAATTAATACAAACAGTGCAATTTAAACATAAAATAACAAGGTAATATAATAGTATACCAATTTTTATATATATCAATAGAAAAAGAAAAAAAACCCAACCCCCCCCAAAAAAAACCCCACCGTGCAACTAAACTAAAAAGCAAAGCAAAGCAATGGGCTAACTAGGAAACAAGTAGAGTTAAAGAACTTAAAATCACGTCCTCAAACCCGACCTCCATTAAAAACAGTTAAAAAAAAAGGGAATATAAATATGGACCAAGAGAAAAAAAATTACATTAAATGAAAATGTTGAATAAAAGATCTCCAGGTCTGATCGAATTTAACTGAAGAATCATAAAGATTACTTCTAATTTTCTCCAAATTTAAGCATAATATCATCTGGGAAAACCAAAAAAACATAGTTGGAGCATTAGTCTCTTTCTAATGTTGTAAAATACATCTTTTCGCCATTAAAGTAAGAAATGCAATCATTCTACGGGCTGAAGGAGAAAGATTACTGGAAATTTTAGGCAATCCAAAGATAGCAGTAATAGGATGAAGAGAAATATCTATATTCAATACCTTTGAGATAATATTAAAAATGTCTCTCTAAAACGTTTCCAGAGTAGGACAGGACCGAAACATATGAGTTAAAGAGGCTATCTGCCCCTGACATCTATCACAAAAAGGATTAATATGAGAATAGAAACGAGCTAATTCATCTTTGGACATATGTGCTCCATGGACAACTTTAAATTGAATTAGGGAATATTTAGCACAGATAGAGGAAGTATTGACTAGTTGTAAAATCTGCACCCAGTCACCCGCCGAAATAATAAAACCCAATTCCTGTTCCCAATCTGACCTAATCTTATCAAATGGAACTTTCCTAAGTTTCATAATAATATTATAAATAATAGCCGTTGCACCTTTCTGACATGGATTAAGGTTAATTATAGTATCTAAAATATATGTAGGAGGGAGCATTGGAAAGGAAGAAAGTATAGTACTTAGGAAATTTCTAACTTGGAGATATCTAAAAAAATGTATTCTTGGTAAACTATATTTATTAGATAATTGTTCAAAAGACATAAGGGAACCATCTAAAAATAAATCCAAAAACCGTGAAATACCCTTAGTCTTCCAAATTTGAAAAGCACGATCTGTGAAAGAGGGAGGAAAAAAAATGTTACCTAAAATAGGGATCGCTAGCCCAAATTGGTTAAGATCGAAAAATTTTCTGAATTGAAACCAAATACGTAAGGTATATTTAACTATCGGGTTACAGACCTCTTTGTGGCGTTTCAAATCAAAAGGAAGAGAAGAACCTAAAATAGAACCAAGTGCATAACCTTGAGCAGATTGTAATTCCAATGCTACCCATTTAGGAATGGATAGTGTATCTTGGTCAAGTAACCAAAATTTCATGTGTCGAATATTAATTGCCCTATAATAGAATCTAAAGTTGGGTAATGCTAAACCTCCATCTCTCTTAGCTTTCTGTAAATGTATTTTACCCAGTCTCGGGTTTTTATTTTGCCAAATAAATGAAGAGATTTTAGAGTCAACTTTATCAAGAAAAGATTTTGGAACAAAAATCGGTAATGCCTGAAATATATATAAAAATTTTGGCCGAATAAACATCTTAACTGCATTAATACGACCGATCAAAGTTAAATATAATAGAGACCATTTAAATGAAAGTTGAGTAATATGATCAATTAAGGGTAAAAAATTAGTCTTAAATAGATCTTTGTGTTTACAAGTAATTTTAATCCCAAGATATGAAAAATAATTATTAATCAATTTAAACGGAAGGTTATGATACAAAGGAAGTTGCTTATTAATCGGGAAAAGTTCACTCTTACTGAGATTTAACTTGTAACCGGAAAAAAGACTAAATTGTGCTAATAAATCTAAAGCAGCAGGGATAGATTTTTGAGGATTAGAAATATATAAAAGTAAGTCATCAGCATAAAGTGATACTTTATGAGACTTTAAGCCCCGAGTTATCCCAATGATATTTGGAGATTCTTGAATAGCAATTGCAAGAGGTTCTAATGCAATGTCAAATAATAAAGGACTAAGAGGACAACCTTGTCTAGTACCTTGAGAAAGAGGGAAAAAGGGTGAACTTAAAGAGTTAGTACGAACTGAGGCCATAGGAGAATGATATAACAATTTAATCCAGGATATAAATTTCGAGCTAAAATTAAACATTTCAAGCACCTTAAATAAATAAGGCCATTCTACTCTGTCAAAGGCTTTTTCAGCATCTAAAGAAATAACGCACTCAGGAACATTTTGTTAAGGAGTATAAACAATATTTAAGAGTGTGCGAATGTTATAGAAAGAGTAACGACCTTTAATAAAACCCGTTTGGTCTTCCGAGATAATATAAGGAAGTGCTTTTTCTAATCTGTTTGCTAATAATTTAAAAAAAAATTTAGAATCAACATTTAATAAAGATATTGGTCTATAAGATGCACATTGAGCAGGATCTTTATCCTTCTTTAATATTAGAGAAATTGACGCTCTATAGAAGGATTCGGGAAGTTTACCAAGTTTTAATGAAGCCTCCAGAACCCTAAAAAACCAAGGGATTAATGAAGGTGCGAAAAATTTATAAAATTCCGCGGTAAACCCATCAGGGCCAGGAGCTTTCCCCAGGTTCATAGAAAAAATAACATTCTTAATCTCATCAGTGGTAATGGGAGTATCTAGCATAGAGGATATATCCTGTGAAATCTTAGGGAAATCTAGGTTATCTAAAAAGTCATTCATATATTTAGAGTCTCGTAAAGACTCTGATTGATATAAGGAGGAATAAAAATCAAAAAAGGCTTGATTAATCTCAGCATGATCAAGTATCAGTTACTTGATCAAGTATAACCACCAACCGCGACGCCAGCCTTGAACTCCAAGCCGGGTCTTTATGTGCTGCTGTTGTGACTCCCGTCTCCCCTTCCCCCACCAATACTCTGCAACTCCGTCTCCTTCAGATCCCATCGTCAGCTCCTGGGTCCTCAGAGGCTCCATCTTCCTCTCACCCCAACCCTCCCCTCTCCATTGACACCCCCAGCCTCCCCCCTCCCCTCTCTGATCCCAGCTCTCATCCGTGCCGGGTCTTTACCATCCCCTCCGACCTTCAACTGTCGGAGGCAGAACGCTCGGTCCTCAGTAAGGGCCTCACCTTTGTCCCCCTTCGCCCACACCTCAGCGAGTTCCGTGTTCGCCACGATGCGGAACTTTTCTTCCGCCATCTCCGTCTCCGAGCCTACTTCTTCGGCAAGGACTCTTCCACCCCCACCGATGACCCCTTCTCCCGTCTTCAACCCTCCTCTTCTTCATGGACACCCCGCTCTGGTCTTCTGCCTGCTCTGGATCTCTTTATCGCTAATTGCCGACGGGACATCAACCGTCTCGACTTCACCGCACCTTGTCCCCATTCCAACCTCACTCCTTCCGAACGCTCTGCTCTCCACTCCCTCCGCACTAATCCTAACATTATTAAACCCGCCGATAAGGGGGGTGCTGTTGTAGTCTGGCGTACTGACATCTACCTTGCCGAGGCACAGCGACAACTCGCGGATACCTCCTCTTATTTACCCTTCGATCGTGACCCCACTAAGGAGCACCAGGCCAGTGTCTCCCACACCATCACCGACTTTATCCGCTCAGGGGATCTCCCATCCACTGCTACCAACCTTATAGTTCCCACACCCCGCACTTCCCGTTTCTACCTCCTACCCAAGATCCACAAACCTGCCTGTCCTGGCTGACCTATTGTCTCAGCTTGCTCCTGCCCCACCGAACTCATTTCTGCATACCTCGACACTGTTTTATCACCCCTTGTTCAATCCCTTCCGACCTACGTTTGTGACACTTCTCACGCTCTTAAACTTTTCGATGATTTTAAGTTCCCTGGCCCCCACCGCTTTATTTTCACCATGGATGTCCAGTCCTTATATACTTCCATCCCCCCATCAGGAAGGTCTCAAAGCTCTCCGCTTCTTTTTGGATTCCAGACCTAATCAGTTCCCCTCGACCACCACTCTACTCCGTCTAGCGGAATTAGTCCTCACTCTTAATAATTTCTCCTTTGGCTCCTCCCACTTCCTCCAAACTAAAGGTGTAGCTATGGGCACCCGTATGGGTCCTAGCTATACCTGCCTTTTTGTTGGCTTTGTGGAACAATCTATGTTCCGTGCCTATTCTGGCATCTGTCCCCCACTTTTCCTTCGCTACATCGACGACTGCATTGGCGCTGCTTCCTGCACGCATGCAGAACTCGTTGACTTTATTAACTTTGCCTCCAACTTTCACCCTGCCCTCAAATTTACCTGGTCCATTTCCGACACCTCCCTCCCCTTTCTAGATCTTTCTGTCTCTGTCTCTGGAGACAGCTTATCCACTGATGTCTACTATAAGCCTACTGACTCTCACAGCTATCTGGACTATTCCTCTTCTCACCCTGTCTCTTGCAAAAACACCATCCCCTTCTCGCAATTTCTCCATCTCCGCCGCATCTGCTCTCAGGATGAGGCTTTTCATTCTAGGACGAGGGAGATGTCTTCATTTTTTAAAGAAAGGGGCTTCCCTTCCTCCACTATCAACTCTGCTCTTAAATGCATCTCCCCCATTTCACGTACATCTGCTCTCACTCCATCCTCCTGCCACCCCACTAGGAATAGGGTTCCCCTGGTCCTCACCTACCACCCCACCAGCCTCCGGGTCCAACGTATTATTCTCCGTAACTTCCACCACCTCCAACGGGATCCCACCACTAAGCACATCTTTCCCTCCCCCCCCCCTACATTCCGCAGGGATTGCTCCCTACACAACTCCCTTGTCCATTCGTCCCCCCCATCCCTCCCCACTGATCTCCCTCCTGGCACTTATCCGTGTAAGCAGAACAAGTGCTACACATGCCCTTACACTTCCTCCCTTACCACCATTCAGGGCCCCAAACAGTCCTTCCAGGTGAGGCAACACTTCACCTGTGAGTCGACTGGGGTGATATACTGCATCCGGTGCTCCCGATGTGGACTTTTATATATTGGCGAGACCCGACACAGACTGGGAGACCGCTTTGCTGAACATCTACGCTCTGTCTGCCAGAGAAAGCAGGATCTCCCAGTGGCCACACATTTTAATTCCACATCCCATTCCCATTCTGACATGTCTATCCACGGCCTCCTCTACTGTAAAGATGAAGCCACACTCAGGTTGGAGGAACAACACCTTGTATTCCGTCTGGGTAGCCTCCAACCTGATGGCATGAACATCGACTTCTCTAACTTCCGCTAAGGCCCCACCTCCCCCTCGTACCCCATCTGTTACTTATTTTTATGCACACATTCTTTCTCTCACTCTCCTTTTTCTCCCTCTGTCCCTCTGAATATACCTCTTGCCCATCCTCTGGGTTCCCCCCCCCCTTGTCTTTCTTCCCGGACCTCCTGTCCCATGATCCTCTCATATCCCTTTTGCCTGTCACCTGTCCAGCTCTTGGCTCCATCCCTCCCCCTCCTGTCTTCTCCTATCACTTTGGATCTCCCCCTTCCCCTCCAACTTTCAAATTCCTTACTCACTCTTCCTTCAGTTAGTCCTGACGAAGGGTCTCGGCCCGAAACGTTGACTGCACCTCTTCCTAGAGATGCTGCCTGGCCTGCTGCGTTCACCAGCAGCTTTGATGTGTGTTGCTTGAATTTCCAGCATCTGCAGAATTCCTGTTGTTCAAGTATCAGTTGATCATTTTGATTATAAATCTGATTAATTTGAAACGATTGGTTTCAACAAGATCCCCTGTCATCCTTCTGAACTTCAGCAAGTATGTAGAGGCCCAGAGACATCAAATACTCTTCATATGTTAACCCTTTCATTCCCTGAGTAATTCTTGTGAACCTCCTCTGGACTTTCTCCAATGCTAGCACATCCTTTCTTAGATTAGATTAGATTATGAGGACACGCAGTCCTCTTTTATTGTTATTTAGTAATGCATGCATTAAGAAATGATACAATATTCCTCCGGTGTGATATCACAAAAACACAGGACAGACCAAGACTGAAAAACTAACAAAACCACATAATTATAACATATAGTTACAACAGTGCAACAATACCATAACTTGATGAAGAACAGTCCATGGCACAGTAAAAAAGTTCAAAGTTTCTCGGAAGTCCCACATCTCACACAGACAGGAGAAGGAAGAAAACTCTCCCTGCCATGCCTGGCCACAGTCTGACTCTGAGTCTTCCGAAAACTTTGAACTCTGATCAGCCCTCTGACACCGAGTACCAAGCACCATCACTATACGAATGCTTCGACCTCAGCCTCGGTTGCCAGCAGCAGGCAAAGCCAGGGATTTTGGGGCCTACCCCCCGGAGATTCTTGATCACCCAGTAACAACAGCAGTGAACCAGGCATTTCAGAAATTTCTTGAGATGTTCCTCTGCTTCTCACGTCTGTCTGCATCAAATCAGAATTGTCCACAGCCCCTAATTAACAGATACGATATCATTTCACCCGAGAGCTGTGCGCGCTGATGAGGGGCCCAAAACTGCTCACAATACTCTAAGTGCAGTCTGACTAATGCCTTATGAAGTCTCGGCATTACATCCTTGCTTATATATTCCAGTCTTCTCGAAATGAATGTTAACATTACATTTGCCTTCTTTACCACTGCCTCAACCTGCAAGTTAACCTTTAGGGAATCCTGCACAAGGACTCCCAAGTCCCTTTGCACCTCTGATTATTGAATTTTCCCCCTATTTCTCCCTATTTTCTCCCTATTCTTTCTGTCAAAGTGCATGACCGTATACCTCCTTACACTATGTCCATCCCATCAGCCACTTCTTTGCTCGTTCTCTCAATCTGTTCAACTTCTTCTGCAGTCTCCCTGCTTCCACAGTACTTCTTGCCTCTCCACCTATCTTTGTATCATCTGTAAATTTGGACACAAAGCCATCAATTCCATCATGCAAGTCGTTAACACATAACTTGAAAAGAAGCAGGGCCAATACCGACCAATGTAAAACACTACGAGTCACAGGTAGCTAACCAGAATAGACCTCCTTTATTCTGATGCTTTGTCAATCTTATATCCATGCTAGTAATTTTCTTGTAATACCATGAGTTTTTATCTTGTTAAGCAGCCTCATGTGCGGCACGGTGTCAAACCCTAAAAATCCAAGTAATCAATATCCACTGACTCTCCTTTGTCTATCCTACCTATTATTTCCTCAAAGAATTCCAATAGATTTGTCTGGCAAGACTTCCACTTAAGGAAACCATACTAACTTTGGCCTATTTTATCATGTGCCTCCAAGTATGCCGAAACTTCATCCTTAATAATGGAATCCAATATCTTCCCAACCGCTGAGTCAGGCTAACTGGCCTATAATTTCCTCTCTTCTGCCTCCCTCCCTTCTTAATAAGTGGATTGACATTTACAATTTCCAGTCCTCCAGAACCATTCCAGAATCTACTGGCTGTTGAAAGATCATTACTAGTGCTTCCACAATCTCTTCAGAACCCTGGGGTGTAGTCTATCTGGTCCAGGTGGACCTTCAGACCTTTTAGCTTCCTAAGCACCTTCTTAGTAATAGCAACTACACTCACTTCTGCCCCCTGACACTCGAATTTCTAGCATACTGCTGGTGTCTTCCACAGTGAAGACTAACACAAAATAGTTATTAAGTTCGTCTGCCATTTCTTTGTCCCCCATTATTACCTCTCCAGTGTAACTTTCCAGTGGACCAATATCCATTTTTGCCTCTCCTTTACTCTTTATATACTATATCTGAAAAAAAACTTTTGGTATCCTCTTTGCTATTATTGGCTAGCTTACTTTCATATTTCATCTTTTCTCTCCTTACGGTTTTTTTTCAGTTGCCCTCTGTTGGTTTTTAAAAGCATCCCAATCCTCTAACTTCCCACTAATTTCTTCCATATTATATGCCCTCTCTCATCACAAGGATTCTACATCTTTCAATCTTATGCCACCTCTTTCCAAGGATTAGATTTCATTTTTTACCCACAGAGTCTCCCCACTCCCTCTGCTTTTGACACAAGGTGGATGTTAAGCTCACAACAATGATCTTCTTTCAGCCATGACTCAGTAATGCACACAACATCATACCTGCCAATAACTAACTGTGCTACAAGGTTATCTATCTTATTCCGAAAACTGTGTGCATCCAGACCTTCAATCTTGTTTCCATTACCTTTTACAATTTTGCCCCCATGTTATGCCTCACCTCATCCCACTGCCTGCAAATTTGCCATATCATCTGCCTGTCCTTCCTCACAATTCCACTACACACTGCATCAACTTGTATACCAACTGCCCCATCCAAAGCCCTTTCACTCTGGTTTCTGTTCCCCCTGCAAGTTTGTTTAAACCCTCCCCAACAGCTCTAGCAAACCTGCCCACAAGAATGTTGGCCTCCCTTGGATTCGGGTGTAACCCATCCTTTTTGTACGGATAATACTTCCACCAGAAACGATCCCAATAATCCAGAAGTCTGAAATCCTGCCCCCAGCACCACTTCCTCAACCACTCAATCAACTGTACTATATCCTATTCCTGCCCCGACTAACACGTTATACTGAAGTAATTCAGAAATTACTACCTTGGAGGTCCTGCTCTTCAGCCTCTTCCCTAACTCCCTACACTCACAGTGTAGGACCACTTTCCCCATTCTACCTATGTCATTGGTGCCAATGTGCACCATGACCTCTGGCTGCTCACCCTCCCTCTTGAGAATCTTCTGCAGCCGCTCTGAGACATCCTGGACCATAGCACCTGGCTTCTCTTTCATGGGCACAGAACCTGCTGTCTGTCCCCTAACTATCAAGTCACCTATTACTACTGCGCTGGCTGACTTTACCCTTCCCTGCTGAGCTTCAAAGCTGGCCACATTCGAAAGTTCAAAGTAAATTTATTATCAAAGTATATGTATGTCACCATATACAACCCTGAGATTCATTTTCCAGCGGGCATACTCAATAATTTCATAAATGGAATTAGAATAATAACTGTAATAGAATCAGTGAAAGACCTCACCAATTGGACATTCAACCACTGTGCAAAAGACAAAAAAACTGTGCAACTCCAAAAAGAAGAAATAATAATAATAAATAAATATTGATGATCAAGGGTCAAGTGAAAAGCCAATGAAATTGCATCTGCTGCACCAGTAGGCAAATAGGAGTGGATCCAAGTCGATTCTCAGGAAGGCGTTGATATGTTCCATCACCAATCTCTCAAACACTTTTTCACTGTGGATGTAGGTGCGACTGATTGATAGTCATAGATGCAGGTTACCTCTTACTTCTTAGGTACCAGTATAATTGAAGCCTGCTTGGAGACTCGCAAAGTGAGAGGTTGAAGATATCAGTGAACACTCAAATCAGTTGGTCAGCACAGGTCTTCAGTTCTGGGTCAGATGCTTTTTTTGGGTTCACCCTCCTGAAGGATGCCTGCTTGTTGGCCTCAGAGACTGAAATCACAGGATCATTGGGGGCTGTGGGAATTTGTGATGGTCCCTCCATGTTTTGATGGTCAAAATGAGAATAGAAGGCATTGAGCTCATCTGGAAGTGAAGCGTTGTTGCCTATGTCACTTGATTTTACTTTATAAGAGATGATAGTATTTAAGCCCTACCACAACTGTCCAGCATCCTTTGTTGATTCAAGTTTAGTCCAGAATTGCCACTTTGCCCACGGGGTGGCTTTCTGGAGATTGTACCTGGACCTTTTGTAATTTTCTGGTCACCAAACTTGAATGCCTCTGATCTGGGCCCTCAGTAGATTGTGGATCTCATGGTTCTTCCAGGGCTCCTGATGAGATCCTGTGATTTTGTGGGGACACACTTATCTACAACTGTTTTTATAAAGTCTGTGACAATCACAGTGTATTCATTCAGATCCGTGGATGAACGCTTGAACACAGCCTCAGTCCGCCAACTCAATGCAATCCCATCGCCACCCCTCTGCAGCCTGTGTCTACCTTTATTGTTTGACACTTTGGAGCCTTGCTCTTCAGCCTCTACCTGTGTGCAGGTAGTAGTAGGGCATCAAGTTACATGCTGATGGTAATTGATCAGGGATTTCTTCAAACAAGCCTGGTTGAAATCCCTGACTATAATTTGAAACGCATTGGAGTGGACTGTTTCTCCTTTGGTGACAGCAGCACGCCGTATCTCAGGCGCTTGATTATAGTCGACCCCTGGTGGTATGTAAACTCCAGTGTGGATCACGGATGAGAACTCCCTCGGTAAATAGAGCAAATGGCATTTGATTGTTCAGTGTTCAATGTCATGGGAACACAAGCTGGATGAAAACAGCACACAAAATATTGTTGCCATTGGTCTGGCCGCTGCTGCCGTGCTCTGATAGGTCACTCCCCTCCAGCAGTATCCGGGATGGGTAAGGAGGAAGACCACAAAATGTTGCTCTTCATTGCCAACTGATAAGATCATCTCATGCTACAATGCCCTCATTGTTAAAGTAGTCAGTTAATATATAGCAGTGTAGACCTGTCAAACCAATGGCATTTGTGTGAGCACCACAGGACCACACTCTTGCAAGGAGATGTTCCTTTGAAGGATCCAGGAAGCTAACGGTACAAGGTCAAGATCATAGAAATTAAGGTTGTTTTTACCAGTTATTTGATGGCACTGTCTTCACAAACACTTTATGTTTTGCAGGCAGATGCAGGTAATTACCAGATCAGAATCTGCCACAAAGGTGATTATAACCCTCTGAATAATCAGCTTTAAAATCATGTGATACATATTTACTTAAAACAAATATTTAATAATTAAATATTCATTTTAAGTAGCTATGTATAGTCTGCGGAAACAACGCAATTGCCAGGGCTTCATATTTTGATACAGGAGACATGTTCGGGCTTGTGGGTGAGGTCCCAAGTGATATTGTGTGGAAAACTTGTGTCCAAGTAGTTTTGCTTGCAACACAGCTGGGTTTAAAATTCAGTGAGTTGGTAGTACTGATATAACCAGTGGAAACAAATGCCAACTGTACCCTGAAGTTCAACTTGCTGCATAAAAGAATTGAACTATATTAGTTGGAGTTTCAATGCTTTAAAGTGCACAGCTGATAAAGGCTTAATTAACAGCATTATTACAATCAACTGTTAACATCAGTGATTATGTGTTTAACATAAGCTTATGGAAAATCTTTGGAACTATCTAATTTACTCAAATTAAAATAGATCTTCTGAAATAAGCCCCGTGCTTTCTGTTTGTTAATGTGAAAGTAATTATCAGGTAAACCGATTTCCATCATTTTTTTAAAGGACTGTTAGCAATTGACCTTTTCCTGATCTTCCTGCGGTTAAGTTCATTACCTGGAACGACACTCAGAAGCCACATTATCAGGTCCCTCCTGTACCTAATGAAGTGGTCACTAAGTGTACATTCATGGTCTTTTGCTGCTGTAGTCCAACCACTTCAAAGTTCACCATGTTGTGCATTCAAAGATGCTCCTCTGCACACCACTGTTGTAATGTGTGGTTATTTGAGTTACTGTCACCTTCCTGTCAGCTTGAACCAATCTGGCCATTCTCCTCTGATCCCTCTCATTAACAAAAGCATTTTCACTCATTGAACTGCCGCTCAATACATGTTTTTTGTTTCTTGCACCATTTTTGTAATCTCTAGAGACCTTTGCATGTGAAAATCCCAGGAAAGCAGGAGTTTCTGTGATAATCAAACCACCCCGTCTGAGACTAACAATAGTTCCATGGACAAGGTCACTTGGACCACATTCCTTCCCCCATTCTGATATTTGGTTCTGAACAGCAACTGAACCTCTTGACCATGTCTGCATGCTTTTATACATTGAGTTGCTGTCACGTGATTAGCTGATTAGATATTTGCAACAGCAACCTGGTAGACTACAAAATGAATACGGAGGTTTAAATGGTTCAGCATGGACTAGATGGGACGAAGGGCCTGTTTCTGTGCTGTGCTTTTCTATGACTCTAAAGTTCAGCATTTCTTCTGAAATAAAAAAAATTGTGTGAAACTTTTCACTGTTTCCAGTAATTTCTAGGGTTAATTTCATGAGACATTTACGTTAGTCTGTTTTGAAATGTTGTTTTAAACTTATGATACAAGGAAGCATCATTACCAGGAATAGAAAAGGTCACAAAGTCTGATTTGGCTTAATAGAAATATATCATAGCACACGTATCCATAACACTAAGGGAGCAACATTAAGACAATGACACAGCAGTTCAAGGAGAGCCACAACCATCTTTCTTTAAATACAAGGAATGGAAAAAGATACAAACTTACCTGTAGGATGCGTACTGTACAACCACTTAAAACATCACATATCATTAATAGGTCATGCTAAAATGAAGATGGGACTAAAATAAGGATAGAATGACATATGACCATTTTGGCATTCAAACTTTGCTGTGTTAACTAAGTTATTGATCCAGTTTTATCACATTTTGTACCTATTACTCAAAGTGGCAAATGCAGGAGTTATGTTAAATTAGTTCCTTCAGGTATTCCAAACCAGAGAAAAGAATGAATCAGAAACATACAAACTATGAGAAAAGAACCTTCATTCATATACAGTGGAAGGATACAGTTAAACACACACAAAATACTGGAGGAACTCAGCCGGCCGGCATTTCCCCGGTATTCCTCAAATATTTTGTGTGTGTTGCTCGGATTGCCAGCATCTGCAGACTTTCTCTTGTTTGTGAAGAATACAGTTGCTGGGCATTAGAATCTCCACAGATGCTGCTTGGCCCACTGATTTCTTCCAGTTTTTTGTTTGTTGCTGCAACTTCCAGCAACTGCAGTCTCCTGCAGCTTCATGAGAACGTTCTTACCCTCCATTGTAAATTCGCATTATCTTCAATCCCAGAATTGGCAAGGTACATAGTTTTAAAAATCTGAATAAAACCGTACCTTTAACAATCTCAGGGCACACATGGCCATTTCCAGGCAATTAGATATTGTCCCCATTGTAGAACTGGCAGCTGCCATTTGTGCATGGCAAAGTCCACATATGGAAATTAAATTAAATGATCGGATGATCTATTTATCAAATTAGCTTTCATATTTCCTTAAGTCACTTCAGACCATCCTGTCTATGTTAATTCACAGAGTAACCTTTTTCCTCAATAATTTTTCCCTGTAAAATGTACTTGACACATTTTCATCAACTCCCCCTCAAATTCAACCACTCACCTACACAACATGGTAAATTGGGGGTGGGGGAGCACTTTGGGACCGGTGACCATGATTCTATTAGTTTTGGTATGTTTGCGGAAGCCTGGCAAGTAGGAGGCCTTTAAAAATGAGATAGAGTTCAGGGACAGCATGTTCCGTTTAGAATGAATGGCAAGTCTGGCAGGAACGGAGAGTCCTGATTGACAATGGATATTGGGCCTCTAGTCAGGAAAAAGGAGGCTCATGACAGGTATAGACAGCTAGTTGGCTAGTCCGGAAGGTTAGATCACATAGTGTCCTGGATGAGCCATCCAAGTGAGTACAAAATCTACATAATCTACTCCTATATCTCTTACACTCCTTTAGCAAATCCTTTGAGAAGTACAAGAGAGATAGGACTACACTTAAGCGGGAAAACAGGAGGGCAAAGGGATAATAAGGAGAAAATAGTTCCTCTTACAGATTGATATGGTCATTTATGTGTGGAGCCACAAGATATGGACAGTCTTAAGTGAATATTTCTCATCTGAAGCTGACAGCGATGCAGGTGGATGCTTTCCTGGTGTCATGGATTCTTGATTACCTGACTGGCAGACCACAGTACGTGTGCTTGCAACACTGTGTGTCCGACAGAGTGATCAGCAGCACTGGGGCTCCACAGGGGACGGTCTTGTCTCCCTTTCTCTTCACCATTTACACCTTGGACTTCAACTACTGCACAGAGTCTTGTCATCTTCAGAAGTTTTCTGATGACTCTGCCATAGTTGGATGCATCAGCAAGGGAGATGAGGCTGAGTACAGGGCTACGGTAGGAAACTTTGTCACATGGTGTGAGCAGAATTATCTGCAGCTTAATGTGAAAAAGACTAAGGAGCTGGTGGTAGACCTGAGGAGAGCTAAGGTACTGGCGACCCCTGTTTCCATCCAGGGGGTCAGTGTGGACATGGTGGAGGATTACAAATACCTGGGGATACGAATTGACAATAAACTGGACTGGTCAAAGAACACTGAGGCTGTCTACAAGAAGGGTCAGAGCCGTCTCTATTTTCTGAGGAGACTGAGGTCCTTTAACATCTGCCAGACAATGCTGAGGATCTTCTATGAGTCTGTGGTGGCCAGTGCTATCATGTTTGCTGTTGTGTGCTGGGGCAGCAGGCTGAGGGTAGCAGACACCAACAGAATCAACAAACTCATTCGTAAGGCCAGTGATGTTGTGTGGGGATGGAACTGGACTCTCTCACGGTGGTGTCTGAAAAGAGGATGCTGTCCAAGTTGCATGCCATCTTGGACAATGTCTCCCATCCACTACATTCAGCCAGAGACTCATTCCACCGAGATGCAACACAGAGCATCATAGGAAGTCATTCCTGCCTGTGGCCATCAAACTTTACAACTCCTCCCTTGGAGGGTCAGATACCCTGAGCCAATAGGCTGGTCCTGGACTTATTTCCTGGCATAATTTACATATTACTATTTAAGTATTTATGGTTTTATTACTATTTATTACTTATGGTGCAACTGTAATGAAAACCAATTTCTCCCCGGATCAATAAAGTATGACTATGACTATGACTATGACTATCTACATTTACCATGGAGCAGGAAACTAAGGAACTAAGGGAAATGATACTTCAGTCTTGGAACTTATCTACATTACAAAAGAGAAAGTGTGGCTAGTCTTAAATTATATTAAGATGGATAACCCCCTGGGGCTTAACTAAGTGTATCCCTAGGGCATTTTGGGAAGGTAGAAAAGAAATTCCAGGGCCCCATGGAGACATTTGTATCATGTTTAGCCACAGGTGTGATACCACAGGAGGAGGATGGCAAACACTGTATTTTAAAAAGGGTTACAAGGACAAAAGAGGTCCTTGTGATACCACAAGAGGAACTACAGGTCTGTGAGCCTAATTTACTAACCAGGTGGAAAAATTACTGGAGAGGATTCTGAGGAACAATCTATAATACTTGCATTTGGAAAGGCAAGGACTGATTAGGGATAGTCAACACGACCTTGTGCTGGGAAATCGTGTGTCACAAATCTGAACTTGTTGAAGAGGTGACAGTTGGTTGATGAGAGCAAGGTGGTAAACGTTGTCTGTATGGACTTTAGCAAAGCATTGACAAAGACCTGGATGATGGGCTAGTTTGCAAAGTGAGATCACATGGGATTCAGGGTGAGCTATAAAATTGGCTTAATGTGGGGGTAAGAAGGTCATAGTGGAAGTTTGTTTTTCAGTTTGAAAGCCTGTGATCTGTGATGTGCCACAGGGATTGGTGCTGGGTACTGTTCATCATATAAATTAATAAATTGGATGAGCATGTAGTTGGCCTGGTTAGTAAATTTACAAATGACAATAATATTGGTGGTATAGTGGGCAGTGAAGAGGACTATCTAAGATTGCAATGAGAGCTAAACAAACTGGGGAAGTTGATCAAACAACGGTGTTGGCATTGTATTGGTTTATTATCGTCACGTGTACAGTACCAAAATCCCATGAAAAGCTTGTCTTGCATATTGTTATACAGATCATTGAGATTATTATACAGTGCACTGAACTAAATAAGGTAAAACAATAACAAGAACAATGCATTGTTAATCTAATGTACTAAGAGTGCAGTGCAGGGAAATGATCCGGTACAAGAGGTCAAGGTTTTTGGCATACTCATCAGTCAGGATTTGGGATGTGATGTTTCAACTATGCAAGCTGCTGTTGAGACCACTCTTGGCAGTATTATGTGCAGTTCGATTTGCCCAGTTATAGGAAGGATATTATTAAGCTGGAAAGGATGCAGAAAAAAATTCACAAAGGTGTTACCAGAACTGGAAAGCTTGAGTTATAAGAGGTTGGATAAGCTGCAATTTTTTTCCCTGGAGCATAGGACATTGAGGGGTGACATTATAAACATATATGACATCAGGCAGGTCCGTAAGACATAGGAGCAGAATTAGGCTATCCAACCTGAGTCCACTCCACCATTTCATCATGGCTGATCCCAGATCCCATTCAACCCCATTACAAAATGCCCTCTCACCATATCACTTGATGCCCCGACCAATCAGGAACCTATCAACTTCCGCTTTGGACTTGGCCTCCACTGCAGTCAGTGGCAGAACATTCCGCAGATTCATCACTCTTTGGCTAAAAAAGTTCCATATTACTTTTGTTCTAAAAGGTCTCCCCTCAATTTTGAGGCTGTGCCCTCTAGTTCTGGATACCCCCACCAGAGGAAACATCCTCTCCACATCCACCTTATCTAGTCCTTTCAACATTTGGTTGGTTTCAAAGTTATCCCCATGCTTTCTTCTAAATTCCAGTGACTGCAGGCCCACTGTTAACCCCTTCATTCCCAGAATCATCCTCGTAAACTTCCTCTGGACTCTCTTCAATGACATACATCCTTTCTGAGATATGGGGCCCAAAATTGTTGACAATACTCCAAGTGTGGCCTGACTTCTGTCTTATAAAGCTTCAGCATTATATCCTTGTTTTTATATTCTATTCCCTTTGAAATAAATGCCAACCTTATGTTACGTACCCCATAACTGGGTTGCCAAACCAGCAGAAATGGACCACTCAGTTGGAGTCTGGATTACTGGAACTAAGAAAGTTTCATTAAAGAAATAAGCAACACAGTACTCTAATCAAAAGTATAATAAATGCAACAGTTCAGCAATGATAAACACACATGTACGCAGAACTAGGATAATAGGATCAATCAAGCTCTATCGCCGTCTAGGGGTAAATGACCAGTTTCAAGTGACGCAAAGTTCAGTTCAACTGAGTTTAGTTCAGTTCACAGTAATCACTGTTGTGCCGTTGGGGGCAGCGGGGGGAGAGAGAGAACGAATGAATATTCAAATCGGATTCCAAACAGACCTTCGATATTCCTCGCAGTCAGCTTTTGGGCGAGCCCTTTGTAATGTCTTCTGAGGTCACCGACTGTGACCCCTCTGTTCCAGATACGATCGTTCTTCTGCGGTGAACCCAGCACCCAGGCAAGGGCAGACACACACACCAGGTTCCCGCCGATCCATACCTTTCCACCCTGTGTGTCTATGGCTGGTCCCGCGACCAGACCTCCAAAATACTCCCACCAACTAGTGGGGGGGGGGCACACCGCTTTCAGGGTCTTGTTACCTTGTGGAGTCGTGTGTGTGTAGTCTTAGCGAACCTGCCCCTTTTTATCCCCCTGCTGGGGTATTGCCTGTCCATCACACTTCAAACAGTTCAGGGTTCAAAAGGAGCCGGTCTTGACAATACTCAGACCGGTGTCTCCTTCCGATAAACTCTCTCGTCTCTTTGTTAACATTTCCAAATGCTGCTCCATTGTCTTACTTATCTCTCTCTCCTGAAGACAGGTGGCAGATCAACTGTTGATCCCACTGGTGCCAGCACAGGACAGTTAACATCTTAGTCTATGTGTACTTTTGTAACCCTCTTTCGTCACAATTGCATCTGCCTTCTTTACCATAGACTCAACCTGTGAATTAACCCTCTGGGAGTCTTGCATGAGGATTAAGTCCCTTTGCACCTCTGATATTTGAATATTCTCCCCATTTAGATGATAGTCCACACTATTGTTCCTTTTGCCAAAATGCGTTATCATAGATTTCCCAACACTGTATTCCATCTGCCACTTTGTTGTCCATCCTTCCAATTTGTCAAAGTCCTGCTGCAATCGCATTGCTTCCTCAGCACTACCTACCTGTCCAGCTATCTTAGTATCATCTGCAAACTTTGCCACAAAGCCATCAATTCCACTATCTAAATCATTGACAAACAATGTGAGAAGTAGTGATCCCAATACTGACCCCTGAGGAACACCACTAGTCACTGGCTGCCAACCAGTAAAGGCCTCCTTTATTCCCACTTGCTATCTCCTGCCTGTCAGCCATTCTTCTATCTATGCCAGTATTTCCTGTAAAACCACAGGACATTACCTTGTTAAGCAGCCTCGTGTGCCGCCTTATCAATGTCTTCTGAAAATTTAAGTAAATGACATCTACTGCCTCTCCTTTGTCCACCTTGTTATTACCTCGAAGAATTCTAACAGCCTTGTCAGGCAAGGTATCCCTTAACAAAAACCATGCTGACTTTGACTTATTTTATCATTAGTCTTCAAATTCCCTGAAACCTCATCCTTAATAATGGACTCCAACACAGTCCCAACCATTGAGATTAGGCTAACTGGCCTATAATTTCCTCCTTTGTCTTCCTCCCTTCTTAAAGAGTGGAGACATTTGCAGTTTTCCAGTCCTCCGTGAACATGCCAGAATCAAGTGATTCTTGAAAGATCATGACCATTGCATCTGTTATCTCTTCAGCAACCTCATTCAGGACTCTGGGATGTTGTCCATTTGGGCCAGGTGACTTACCCACCTTAAGACCTTTCAGTTTACCTAGCACTTTTTCCTTTGTATAGCAATGACAGTCACTCCTGTTTTCTGACATTCATGGACCTCCAGCATACATCTAGTGTCTTCCACAGTAAAGACTGACGCAAAGTACCTATTAAGTTCACCTGCTATTTCTTTGCTGCCTATTACTACCTCACCAGTATCATTTTCCAGTGGTCCACATCAACTCTCACCTCCCTTTTATTCTTTATATAACTGAAAAAAAAACTTTTAATATCCTGCTTTATATTATCAGCTAGTTTGCCCTTGTATTTCATCTTTTCCATTCTTATAACTGTTTTTAGTTGCATTTTGTTGGATTTTAAAAGTTTCCCACTCACTTTTGCTACATTATGTGCCCTTTGATTGGCTTTTATGCAGACCTTATCTTGCCTTGTCAGCTATGGTTGCCCAGCCGACATTTGAGAGCAAATTCTGTGGGACATATCTATCCTGAGCCTTGTGAACTATTCCCAGAAACTTCAGCCACCTCTGTTCTGCCGTCTTCCCTGCTAGTATCCCCCTGCAATCCACCTGGGCAAGCTCCTCTCTTATGCCTCTGTAATTCCCTTTATTCCATTGTGATACTGATACATGCAACCTGTGCTTCTCCCTCTCAAATTGCAGTATGAATTCAATCATATTATGATCACTGCCTCCTAAGGGTTCCTTCACGTTAAGCTGACTAATAAAATCTGGGTTATTACACAACACCCAATCTAAGAGAGCCTTTCCCCAGTAGACACGAGCACATGCTGCTCTCAAAAGCCATCTCGTAGGCATTCAACAAATTCCCTCTCTTACGATCCAACACCAACCAGGTTTTCACACCCCCTTGCATATTGAAGCCCCCCATTACAACTGTGACATTACCTTTATTACATGCTCTTCCCTGCTCCCTTTGCAATCTCAACTCCACGTCTTGGCTGCTACCAGAGGCCTATACATGGTTCCCATTATGGTTTTTTCACCCTTGCAATTTCTTAACTCTGCCCACAAAGATTCAATGTTCTCAATGTCCTCCTTCTAAAGATGTAATTCCATCTCTTACCAACCTATGCCTTCCTGCCTGTCCTTTTGATACAAAGTATATCCTTTGATGTAAATTCCCAACTATTGCCTTCTTTCAGCTATGACTCAGTGATGCCTACAGTATCATACCAACTAATCTCTAATTGCACCACGAGTTTGTCCACCTTATTCTGAACGCTATGTGCATTGAGATACAGCACCTCCAGTTCTTCATTCTTCACCCTTATGAATTTTGCCTCTGTGGTACAACTCTTTGCTCTGTCTGCAGTTGTACCCAATCATTGGCTTGTCCGTTCTTACATTCATATTACACCCATCATCTACTTGTAAACCTGCTGGCTACATCCTCAGCTCTAACATCCTGGTTCCATTCCCCTGCCATATTAGTTTTAACCACTCCCAACAGCACTAGTAAACGTGCCCGCAAGAATATTGGCTCCCTTTGGATTCAAGTGCAACCCGTCCCTTTTGTATAGGTCACACCTGCCCGAGAAGAGGTTCCGATTATCCAGAAATCTGAATCCTTGTCCCCACTCCAATTCTTCAGCTATGCATTTATCTGCCACCTCATTCTATTCCTATCCTCACTTTCGCAGGATCACAGATAATATGAATAGTCGTAGTTTACTTCCCAGGACAGGGAAGTCTAAAACTAGAAGGCAGAAATTTAAGGGGAGAGGGGAAAGATTTAAAACACATCTGAGTGGTAAGAGTTCTGCTTGCAGGACAATACCTACAGCACACCTTGGTCCTGCAGTGATGTGCTGACGTAACTTTGTGCTCAAATCGCTGAAGTGGAACGTAAACCCTTGGCTTTCTTTGGAGATGAGAATGCTATCATTGAATCATAGTTGACATGTCATGCTTAGATAAAATGTTTGGCTTGTTTCCAATTGGAAAACACTGGACTTTTCCCATCTCAACTATATCAGAGAACAGCTATTAACACAAAGTCTAGTCAAATGGGAATATACAATCTCTACACTTTGACATCAATTCTTTCAGATCCCAATTGAAGAATAATTGGTCCAGAAGAAAGACAAATCCTTTCCTTTCAATTCATTTGTGAAAATTAATCTCCCTTAATTACATTATTGTTGCAGAATTTCAGTCATGCCCAAGAAATATCCATTGCCTTTTATTGATAACAAAATTGTCTCATGCATAAGTCAGGCAATATAAAGAAAGGCCAAGTTAAAGCTGAATAGATAGGACAGGGTAATTACCAACAGATCAGATCATATAGTTCAACACACTGCCAGAAGCAAAAATCTTAATCTTTCCAATTTAATTGTTATATTGTCTAAAGCCTTGTCACTGGTGAGGCCTCATCTTGAGTATCGTGAACAGTTTTGGGCCCCTCATCTCAGAAAAGACGTGCTGGCATTAAAAGGGTTCAGAAGAGGTTCACAAGGATGATTCCAGGAATGAAAGGGTTATCATACGAAGAACATTTGATGGCTCTGGGTCTTTACTCGCTGGAATTCAGAAGGATGAGGGGGAATCTCATTGAAACCTTTCAAATGTTGAAAGGCCTAGACGGAGTAGATGTGGAAAGGATGTTTTCCATGGTGGGAGAATCTAGGACAAGAGGGCACAGCCTCAGGATAGAGGGGCACCCTTTCAAAACAGAGATGCGGAGAAATTTCTTTAGCCAGAGAGTGGTGAATTTGTGGAATTTGTTGCCACATGCAGCTGTGGAGGCCAGATCATTGGGAGGCAGAGATTGATAGGTTCTTGATTGGACATGGCATCAAACGTTATGGGGAAAAGGCCAGGAATTGGGGTTGAGGAAGAGAAAAAAAAAGGATCAGCCATGATTGAATGGTGGAGTAGGGTCTATGGGCCAGATGGCTTAATTCTGCTCCTATGTCTTATGGTCTAAAGTCTATTTTCCTATAGCTTCCTAAAAATAAAAATTTTGTTTGTCCCCTTTTGGAAAGAAAAGTGAATTAATGTTCAAGCAAAACATAAAAAAAAGTTCAGTTTGCATATTACTGTACTGTGATGCTTTACAGAGAAAAGGCAGGAGAATGGGTTTGAGGGAAAATAAATCTGCCATGATTGAATGGTGCAGCAGACTCGATGGGTTGAATGATGTAATTCTGCTCCTAATTTCACTGTTTTATAGTTACAGGGAAACAAAATTATTGCCCATCATGGTGGTAACCCTGATTTGTCTGACCCTTTGAAGAAAACACATTCATTTACTGTTGGTCATTTTGTATTGTTTCAACATGCCAATGAAATTTCACTTAACAACATAAACAATGTAAGGAAGTACAAGTTATCCTCCAATATGGAGCACTTTTTAAATTTATTCCTTTGACTGTGTACAGAAATCCCTCAATTTAATAATTTACTATAACTGTTTGAAAGGCAATGCAAATTTTAATAGATGGGTTAGATCATAATTTGTCACAAGTCATTAACAAGTATGTATTTAATGGTATGACATTAGAAATATGTCAAGAAATGAATATCTGATATATTATCAACAGATAAATATAAGAGATTCTCTTAATTATATTTGCATCTGCACACCCTCAAATTGGTCACATTCTTAACATCAATTTGAAACAGCCTGTTATGGGTATCATTTCCTGTGTTAGAGTATAAAATTATTATCCAAAAAATAAGAAAATACGTATTTTCCAGAGGCAAAATTTTAAGAATTTTGTGTTCACGAGAGTGAGTTTCCTTCTAAAAGTTATAGGTATTTTGCTTGAGAACACAACAGCTCATTGTTCAAATCAAATCCGCAGGTTCAAACCATTCACATATACTCAACGGCCATTTTATTAGGTACACCTGTACACACACTCATTAATGGAAATATCTGATCAGCCAAGCATGTGGCGGCAACTCAATGCATAAATAGTTACTTTCCCCAAGCTGTAAGGCTGATCAACACCTCCACCCATTAACTCCACCATGACTTTATTATTTTGTGTTAGTCACCTTATGTACAGCCTCGTGTCACTTTATGGACACAATCACTATGTATTAAAGGTATCAGGCATTTATATTTATTGCATTTTTTTCTATTATTATTCTTTTTCTTTATGTTTTCTGTTCTTTTATGCTGTTTCAGATCTGGAGTAACAATTATTTGTTCTCCTTATAATGGCCAAGAGATTCAGTTGTTGTTCAGGCCAAACATCAGAATGGGGAAGAAATGTGATCTAAGTGACTTTGACCATGAAATGACTGTTGATGCCAGATAGGGTGGTTTGAGTATCTCAGAAACTGCTATCAACTCCTAGGATTTTCACGCACAACATTCTCAAGATTTTACAGAGAATGGTGTGAGAAACACCAAAAAAACATCCAGTGAGCAGCAGTTCTGTGGGTGAGAATGCCGTGTTAATGAGAGAGGTCAGAGAATGGCCAGACTAGTTCAAGCTGAGAGGAAGGCGAATAACCATGACCATAACCATAACAAAAGCGGTGTGCAGAAGAGCATCTCTGAACACACAACACATTGAACCTTGAAGTGGATGGGTTACAGCAACACAAAAACACGAACATACACTAAGTGACAAATTTATTAGGTACAGGAGGTGCCTAATAAAGTGGCAACTGAGTGTATTAAATCTATGCCAGCCACCAAATGATGGACAATTTAATTTAGAAAGTAGCTCAAATACAATACCATGAATGTTGACTAATTACTCAAACAATTACAGGTTGACATTCCTTCATATTTAGTGAGGATAAGACAAATGTGATGTAATATAAAACCAATACTCATAAATCTGGCAAAGTCTCATGGTGTAGCCAGGGTCACCGATAATTAAGTTCACAATATTTCATTTGTCACCTTTATGATATTCAGCAGATTCAGCTGTTGGCTTTAGGCCTCCAGGAGAAGTATTATTTCATAAAAGCTACAAACTGTACTCTAATTTTACTGTTGTGTTTCATTTTGTTGGGTCAGCTAATCTCAGGTAACTGTAACAAGACTGGTTGGTAATTCAGGTGTGTTCCAAATGAGAAGCAGTTCCCTCCTCCTCCTATGACCAGTACTTGGCGTTCCTTTGCCAACAGCAGACTACTGTGATTGTGTAACATTAGTGGCCACTTCACAGGGTTCTGTAATAGAGAAAATAATTAATAATCTGAAGACTAATGTCACATAATAGTCTGCCATATGGTGAATTTCTTTCCATTTTACCCTTGTTGGTGCATGGAGGAATGTGACATAAATATATTAAATGAAAAATTCAAGGCCAACATTTTGTTGTCATTCTGGTTACAACTTTTAGTGGCAATAATTATCTTTTATTTATTCACTTAATACTAAATTAAGTAAGGATTAATCATTTAGGAACTCCTGCAAAGAGACATGTACTTTTAGATACTCAGTTCCAAAACCTTCTTGGCAATCTAACTTTTTAGGCTTGACTGGTTGAACTTTGAATGGTTGAACATTTTTCCTCTTGTGCTCTACACCTCACCTTTAACCCCTGACTCCTCCCCCAATTTCCTCACTCTCTTATCTACTTCTCCGGTTTGTTGCTTCATCCTTTATGTCCCCTGGGGCATCCAATATGCATAGTCATAAATAAATACTTCAGCTTTAAAGCACTCAGAGAAATATTATAGAATTATAATTATCTTGTTAATGGTAACAAATCGTTACTTTTAGTCTCAATAATTTGAGGTATTTTTTTGTTCACTGATCTGTCATGCTCAGTGACTTGTGATAACAGAGGGCAGTCTGAACATTTGTGTGTCTACCAAATGACCATGGGCCGGATCATGAAAGGTAAAGTAGCATTTAATACCAAGTCAAGATACTGACAGGGTCTCTGTTCACCAAAATTTGTAGCTATAACAAAATAACAAATTGATCTGGGCTTCTGGAACAATATCAAGGTCTTGCAGGGATAGAGCTTGAATGACAAATTCTTGCTTTCTTTCTGATTAAGTAGGTTATTTTATTCTAAAATATAGAGCTACATCCTTTTACCTTCACTAGTAATTGTCACCAACAAGAAAAGTCATCGGATACACAGTCTTCAAAGGGTAATCTGCCATTACAATTCATTACTAATCTTGGGAAAAAAATCCTTGTCCTCTCTGCTCCTGACATTTGAGCTACTCAGGAATAAGGTTACCAGCAGTAAAAAAAAACACAACTTAAAAAGCTACGGTATAAAATTGTAACAGCTGGGAATAAAAATTAGACATTTTCTCCTCCAGCCATTAAAATTAATAAAGCAAATCCACAAGAGAATACAATTATACATTATTCACAGTCTTACTCACAGTTTCAACATAATCTAGAAAAATATGTTTACAGCTATGTCGTGCCACTGCCATATGACAACATTTCAGGGAATGAGCTTCTTTGGAATAAGTTGGTCATTCGCGTGCTGTACCTTTGATTATTACCAACAGGAAGCAAAATATGTAAATATGCTGGAGGGGAAAATTCCTGAGCCCAATACAACAGATGTTCTGTTTTTATCAGATATATTGCTCTAACACTGATTACTTGCCGTGCTGATGTAGTAGTTACAACTCCGTCCTGCTTTTAAATCAATAAGAGTTACTTCAGGATTTGAATCTGTGTGGATTGATACTCCTCCAAGCAAAATAAGTTTATCATCAAGAATATGTGCTGTGTGCGAGTACCTGAAAAATAAATGCAAACAACTTGAAGGCAATTTTAATGTCACTGGTCATCAACCACCCCTTGTTCCTCCTGCCCTCTGATACTGGAAAGTCCTTCTTTCAACATGTATGTTAAGGTCCAGTAATGTTGCAACCCTAACCCAAGTGAAATTTTAACCCAGGCTTGAGCAGGGAAACCAATTTGGACTTTTCTCTAGAATCATAGTAATATAACAATGAAGTGAATTTCCAGCTTCCTTTCTGGGTGGAAAGGAGAAGGACCTCCCAGCCCAAACTCCTCCATATTGTTCCATCAGTATTGGGAAGCTGGGAAGCTGCAAGTCATACAAGATTGCAAAGGTCAGCAGCCACTTCCAGACAAATTATATCTGTTCTTCACAGGAAGTGGCTGGTGATAGGGTGATAACAAATCTGGGGATATAAGATTGTCCAATTTTCTTATTCAAAAAAGAGAAGATCCTGAGAAGCAGGATTTATGAACATTTGGAGAGGAATAATATGATTAGGAATAGCCAGCATGGCTTTGCCAAAGGCATGTTGTGCCTTATGAGCCTGACTGAATTTTTTGAGGATGTGACTAAACACATTGATGAAGGTAGAGCAGTAAATGTAGTGTATATGGATTTCAGCAAAACATTTGAGAAGGTACCCCATGCAAGGCTTATTGAGAAAGCAAGGAGACATGGGATCCAAGGGGATATTGCTTTGCGAATCCAGAACTGGCTTGCCCACAGAAGGCAAGGAGTGTTTGTAGATGGGTCATATTCTGCATGGAGGCCGGTGACCAGTGGTGTGCCTCAGGGATCTGTTCTGGGACTCCTTCTCTTCGTGATTTTTATAAATGACCTGGATGAGGAAGTGGAGGGATGGGTTAGTAAATTTGCTGATGACTCAAAGGTTGGGGGTGTTGTGGATAGTGTGGAGGGCTGTTAGAGGTTATAGCAGGACACTAATAGGATGCAAAACTGGGCTGAGAAGTGGCAGATAGAGTTCAACCCAGATAATTGTGAGTTGGTTCATTTTAATAGGTCAAATATGATGGCAGAATATAGTATTAATGGTAAGGCTCTTGGCAGTGTGGAGGATCAGAGGGATCTTGGGGTCCAAGCCCAAAGGACACTCAAAGCTGCTGCGCAGGTTGACTGTTTGGTTAAGAAGGCATACGGTGTATTGGCCTTCATCAACCATGGGATTGAGTTCAAGAGCCGAGAGGTAGTGTTACAGCTATATAGGACCCTGGTCAGACAGTTCTGGTCACCTCACTACAGGAAGGATGTGGAAACCATAGAAAGGACGCAGAGATTTACAAGGATGTTGCCTGGATTGGGGGCATGCCCTATGAAAAAAAAGGTTGAGTGAACTTGATCTTTTCTCCTTGGAGCGCTGGGGGACGAGAGGTGACCTGATAGAGGTGTATAAGATGATGAGAGGCATTGATTGTGTGGATAGTCAGAGGCTTTTTTTCCCAGGGCTGAAATGGCTAACATGAGAGGGCACAGTTTTAAGGTGCTTCGAAGTAGGTACAGAGGAGATGTCAGGGGTAAGTTTTTTTACACAGAGAGTGGTGAGTGCGTGGAATGGGTTGCTGGTGACGGTGGTGGAGGCGGAAACGATGGGGTCTTTTAAGAGACTCCTGGATGGATACATGGAACTCAGAAAAATAGAAAGCTATGGGTAACCCTACATAATTTCTAAAGTACGTACATGTGTGGCTCAGCTTTGTGGGCCGAAGGGCCTGTATTGCGCTGTAGGTTTTTCTATGTTTCTAAAAATCTCCGGTGTTAAAAATCACATCACATATGCATTCGGGTAAACTTCCAATTTTCCTCTATACTGTATTATTTACCAGGAAGTATTTAATTTGCTTAAGTCTTCACAGGATAGATACTTGAATAATGACTGCTTTTCCTTAAAATGTAAAGACTCACTCAGGCTTACTTCTTGTAGTTTTAACCATTCTGACAATGGGTACTCTGTATTAAAAAGTTATAAGTATCAATTTGAAAGCACATAAAAAGTAAAAATTAAATCAGTATTTGTTGATATTTCACATACATGGTAATCCTTCCAGGTCTTCCACACAAAATAAATCTTACTCATCTGAGAATCTGAAGTTAAGAGCCCTGGGACTGTTAGGGCGTATTCTGGAGTTACGATATATGGAAAATATATCATAGCACTAGCCAGTCTTCAGACCTGAACGTGGGTTGTACACAGATCAACCTGTCATCATCTGAAGATGTAGGCAAAAGTATGAAGGGCAGAGGAAACAAGAGGGAGAAGGAGGGAGAGAGGAAGAGAGGGTGAGGATGAGGGGAGAGGGGGTGGAGAGGAGGGAGGAGGGACAGGGACAGGGGGAGAGGGGACAGGGGGAGAGGGGAGAGGGGGAGGGGGAGGGGGAGGGGGAGGGGGAGGGGGAGAGGGGAGGGGGAGGGGGAGGGGGAGGGGGAGAGGGGGAGGAGGAGAGGGGGAGGGGGAGAGGGGGAGGGGGAGAGGGGGAGGGGGAGAGGGGGAGGGGGAGAGGGGAGAGGAAAATAGCAATTTTATTTTTTGCTATTAAAATAATCCATATTATTACCGCGGAATGACAGAAGAAATCATTTGTATTCTTTCCCAAACAAAACCAGACAAAGTTGGTTTAAGATAGAAGACAGATCCCAAAGGAACTTGTGCTGTTCCCAATCCACCAGTAATCACAACACCACCCTTCCACGCACACGCACTGTGGGAATGACTGCCTTCCGGCGGAGGACCATCCACTGGGATCTGTAAAGCACACACATTGTGTAACAGATTAGCAGGCTGTTTTGCTTTGTTTTTAGAATATGAACATCAACCAATTTCAAACTGTTAACTGTTTTTCCTAATGGATACTTAAGTTCTAATGGAGGACACTAGTGAAATATTTAGCATAGTAAATGAGTCTAGGTATGTCATTACCCTATCTTTGAGGTTGCTTTATCAAACTTACTCCACAAAAGGAATTAGACTTTCTAGCCTAGACTATATTGGGTTATCCCTGTGCTGTCTTTTAAATATCAACATTATATTAACAACTTCCCAATCAACTTTTCCTCTTCCACATTCTGCATATATTGTCAAATACCTATTAGTCACTTCATGAGTATTCTTGCATAAAATCTATTGTAAAGGATTGCAGTACAGAATCAGTGATATACAGCATAGAAAGAGAAACCTTGTCTCACTGAGTCACCACCAAGCATCAACCACTCATTTACACTAATCCTACATTAAACATGTTTTTATTCTCCCATCAGTCTCTACAACTCTTCTTGCACTCTGCCATTCACCTGTACAGTGGAGGAGATTTACGCTTACCAACACATTTGTCTTTGGGCTGTGAGAATGAACTGGCACACCCAGAGCAAACCCAAGTGGTCTGAAGGATACTGTGCAAGCTGTGTGCAATTCCAGTTTAGGTTGACTCCCAGCCTGTCTATATTCCATTTGTGTTTACTTCATAACTTCCTTCACTCAAACATCTTTCCAGTCTCCTTTGTAAATGCCAAGAATGTGACTTGATTTTACATATCTCCCCTTCCTTGGTCACGCAAGATTATATCACCTTAGGGGACCCTTTAATTTCCTTAAAATAAATCAAGTTTTAGAAACGTTTATTAAAGATTGAATCCTTGAAGGTGCCAACAAATGGATAGAAGAAAGGCACTGCAATCGACTAAAGGCAACTACAGTGGCATGACAGAGGAGTTGGCCAAAGCTGACTCAAAGGAGACCCTAACAAGGGTGATGGTGAAGAAGCAGGGGTTTCTGGGAGTAATTCGGAAGACACAGGTTCATTTTATCCTGAAGAAGAAACATTCTAAAGGGAGGATGAAGCAACCGTGGTTGACAAGAGAAGTCAAAAGTAACATAAAGGCAGCACAGCAGTTGGCATATCGCTTTACAGCAGTAGCTGTAAGATCGCGGTTCGATTCCTGCCACTGTCTGTAAGGTGTTTGTACATCCTCCCGGTGGCCATGTGGGATTCCTCCCACATTCCAAAGACACACAGATGGATTAGTGAGTTGTTGGCATGCTATGTTGATGTTAGAAGCGTGGTGACATTTGTGGCCTGCTCAGCACAGTCCTTGCTGATTTGTGTTGAGCCAAATTACACATTTCATTCCAGAATGGAGATGTCGTCCTTCTTCAAAGAAGGGAGCTTCCCTTCCTCCACCATCAATACTGCCCTCAACTGCATCTCTTCCTTTTCACGCACGTCTGTCCTCACTCCATCCTCTCACTACCCCGCCAGGGATAGGGTTCCTCTTGTCTTCACTTACCATCCCAGCAGCCTCCACATTCAGCAAATAATTCTCTATGAATTCCACCATCTCCAACAGGATTGCACCATCAAGCACATCTTTCCATCCCCCCCACTTTCTGCTTTCCACAGGGATCTTTCCCTACACGACTCCCTTGTCCCTCCCCACTGATCTCCCTCCTGGCACTTACCCTTGCAAGTGGAACAAGTGCTATACCTCCTCCCTACCATTCAGGGCCCCGAACTGTCCTTCCCGGTCAGATGACACATCACCTGCGCGTCTATTGGGGTCATCTATTGTGTCTGGTGCTCCCAGAGTGGCCCCTTGTATATCGGTGAGACCCGACGTAGATTGGGAGACTGCTTCGCCCAGCACCTACGTTCCATCCCCAGAAAAAGAGGGATCTCCCAGTGGCCACCCATTTTAATTCCACATCCCATTCCCATTCTGACACATCAGTCCCTGGCCTCCTCTACTGCTGCAGTGTGGCCACACTCAGCTTGGAGGAGCAACACCTTATATTCTGTCTGGGTAGCCTCCAACCTGATGACATGAACATCGATTTCTTCAACTTTCAGTCATGCTCCCCCACCAACCTACCCTTCTCCATTCCGCATTCCCTTTCCGCTCTCTCACCTTATCTCCTTACCTGCCCATCATCTCCTTCTGGTGCTCCTTCCCCCCTTTTCTTTCTTCCATGACCTTCTGTCCTCTCTTATCAGATTCCCCCTCCTCCAGCCCTGTATCTCTTTCACCAATCAACCTCCCAGCTCTTTATTTCACCCCTCCCCCTCTAGCATTCACCTTTCACCTTGTGATTCTCCTCCCCTCCTCCCTCCTTCTAACTTTGACTCCTCATCTTTTTTTTCTCCAGTCCAAACAAAGGGTCTCGGCCCAAAACTTTGACTGTACTCTTTTCCAGATGCTACTTGGCTTGCTGAGTTCCGCCAGCATCTTTGTGTGTGTTGCTTGGATTCCCAGCATCTGCAGGTTTTCTCTTGTTTGATGCATTTCACTGTATGTTTTAATGTTTTGATGTACATGTGACTTAAAAAAGCTGACCTTTTTACCTTTAAAACAGCACAACAAACAACAGGAAAACAGAGGATTTGGAGGATTCTAAAAACTAACAGAAAGCAACCAAAAATTAATAAGGTGAGAAAAGATGAAAAATGCAGATATAAGAGGAATCCAAAGGCTTTTTTCAGATATATTAAGAGCAAACGAGAAGCAAGAGTGGACATTGGACTCCTGGAACATGTTGCTGGAGAAATAATAGTAATGGGAAACAAAGAAATGGTGGATAAACTGAAGAAGTATTTGTGTCAATATTTACTGTGGAAGATACCAGCAACATGCCAGAAATTTGAGAGTCAGGGAGCAGAAGTGTGTAGAATCACCATTATTGAAGAGAAGCTACTTGGGACGTTGAAAAAGTTTGATGGTGGAAAAGTCACCTGGACCTGATGGACAAAACACCAGGGTTCTGAAAGGGGTAGCTGAAGAGAATGTGGAGGCATCTTTCAAGAATCACCAGAGTCAGCAATTCCATTATTAAGGATGAGGTTTCAGGCTACTTGGAAGCACATGATAAAATATTCCGAAGTCAGTATGGTGTACTTAAGGGGAGATCTTGTCTGGCAAATCTGTTGGAATTCTTTGAGGAAGTAACAAGCAGAATAGACTCAGGAGAGTCAGTGGATGTTATTTACTTGGATTTTCATTAAAGTCTACTCCCAAAATATTAATTATCTTGCTTTCTCCACATAAACTCACTGTAATGTTGAATATTTGCAGCAGTTCATGTTTTGATTTCTGAACTTACATTTGTCCAGCTGTAATCTTTCAGATTGAGGAAATGCCAGTCACCTAGTACCAACTCTTTGGACGAGCGACCACCATAAATGAACAGATAGTTCTGGTCTTTAAAAGAAAATGCATTGACCTTCAATTAGAGATAAATATATTCTTTAGATCTATTATTTTCTAGAGTTCCTTATCAAAGTAATAAAACAGAATCTGGAGGCCTTTGGAGACAGTGAACTCTTTGTCATTTTGAAACTCAGTCACTGATCCCTAATTGGAATTGGCTCTAAAGCTAAACCTCCAACAGAAGTACCTTGTAGGCAGATGCCAAACAGAGGAATTTGTGATCTAAGTTTTGGATTCCTTTCTCAAACATTATAGGTCCTAAGGTACTACTTCAAATACAGAAGAAGTAATCCTGGTATTCTGGCTAACGTTAATCTCTTAAACCAAAACTTCAAAGAATGGATTATATGGTTAATCTGTTTTTATTTAATAGGATATTGCTTTGTAAAAACTGGGGGTATATTACAATTTTTTAGAATATCTCATTGGCTGTAAAGAAATTTATAAAGCCTTGAGCTTGTGTAACACACTATATAACTTCAAATCTTTCTTTAATAACATTTTACAAAAAAAACAAATCTGAGGGTCTTTCCATACAGTATTCCTTCCATGTAATTAAGTTTCCCTTTTTATGTGTCAGGTCAAATTTTATATAATGTTACCATTGACCTGCTAGGACAGTATCTTAAAATTTGTCCAGATTACCAAATAGGGGATTTTGATAGATTTCTTCTATCTAAACAGCTGACTTCTTTCCCTTTTTTTGTTTTTTAAAAAAATTATCAGTGAGCATTCATGAAGCTATAAATCAGAGGAGAAATAGACAGAATGATTTGAAATCTTTCAGCCTTTTGTCTAGTTGTTTTGTAATTAATAGTCCCTTATATCTTACATGACTTGTTCTTGTGTTTTATTTTTACCTTTGTAAATCACTTCTGTTGCTGTGTGCCGCCAGCGTGGTGACGGCATGGTGCCACTGCATTCAATTGCCTTTAATGACAAGCTGACATTGGAGATGCCACCATTGCCTGTGTCACATCTCAAACAAAGAACACTTGTGACTGGCTTCAGTGGAGACGTGCGGCCGCCAATGATTATACAACGACCATCACTGAGTGCGGTCATGCTGTGAAACATTCGCTCAGCTGAAAATAAACAAAAAAATTACAAGTTCAATGCACAAACAGAATAGGTTGCAGTTTAAAAGAATGTTTAGTTAACCTATCAAGAATAAAGACTCTTAAGTGCCATCAAAGCTGACAGATTTTAGCAAAATTCACCAAATTTACATTGTTTCTAAATAGGTTTCCCTGAATTATCTTTTGATTTTAAAAGTAGTAATTAGGAATACATTAGAAACAGACTATTATGTACTGCATACAGAAAAACAAGGATTGAATTGTATGATGATCAAGAAGAATTACTTTTTAAAATTTACTTACCAAATGGTTTACTAAGAGCTGACTGTTTTGTTCATTGAAGTTCAATGACTAAATAAATAGCAATAATTTGTTTTAAAATAGTGATTGGCCTCTTTAACAGCAGGGGGCAATGCAGCCAAGCCCAACTGAGCTCTCAACAGCAACCACATACAAGTGCCTCCAGCAGAGATCAGTGAAACCAAGTTGGAATCTACACAGCCAACTGGAGAACCAGAATTAAAAATAGAAACTGCTGAAAATGTTCAGCGAATCAGGCAGTACTCATGCAAAGAGAAACAGAATTAATTTTACCAATCTGTTTGCCTTTCCACAGATGTCGCTTGACCTGCTGAGTGTTTCCACCATTTGCAGTTTTATGATTTTCATTTACTGGAGAACCAAGATCACTCAAATCAACAAATTGAGAGGAGCAGAAGCTGAAATAGCAGTGTATCCTAGTAACAGCTCAGTTATTAGCAAGATGAACTTGCTAACCCATAGGGAAGTCAGAAATACAAACAAGGACATATTCACACACGCATTAGAGGTTACAATATAAATATAGTGACAAACATGTACATTTTATGAACAAATGCTCATACCAATTTACACCATAAATCTTTTAACATTCATTTTCAGGATTCAGGTATTACTTCCAAGGCCAGCATACAATTAGGTGGTAATGGGCTATTCTTTGAACCACCACAGTCCTTCTAATTAAGATACACTCATAATGCTGGTGGGCAGAGAATTCCAGGATTTAGACTCAATAATGAAGGACAAGTAATATATTACCAAGTTAGGATTGTGGGCAACTTGGAGGGGAACCTGAAGGTGGGGTTTTCTATTGCAGATGTAGCTCTTACCTTTCTTGGTGGTAAACATTGCAGGACTGGGAGCAGCTGTAAGTGAGAAAGACTAGGAGATTAACAGCAGAGCATTTTGTAGATGGTACAGATTGTAGCCCTTGTGCACCAGGGATGGTTGGAATGAATACTTAGGGAGGTTGATGAGGTGTCAATCAAGGAGACTATTTTGTTCTGGATGGCATCAATCTTTATTGGATGCTGTTGGTGCTGTATTCAAGTGGAGAGTTTTACATAATGCTCCTTTGTAGGTTGTGGAAAGGCCTTTGGGTATCGGGGGATGAGTCACTCATTGCAAGATACCAGCCTCTGGCTTGTTCTAGTAGCCACAGCATTGATGTGGCTGGTCCAGTTTAGCTTCTGGTTAAGTGTAACTCCCAAGATATCGATGGTGAGGGACTTACTGATTGAATGTGATTCTGATGGAAATTCTATTGAATGGGAAAGGGAAGTGGTTAGACTCTCTCATAGTTACTTCACACAAATTTGCAATTGGTGTTCAACTTTAAATTAACAACCATGATGTTGAGAAACAGGTGTTTTTTGCCACTTAATATTATAGTTATGTATGGAGTGCAGGCAAACTTTACATTATAGCCATTCAGGTTTTAGAAACTACCCTTACAGAATTCAAAAATAACTACCAAAAAAATTGAGATACAGAATAAAATTGGCTCTTACATAACTTACGTGAAAAAAATAAACACAAAATATACTTTTCCAATTTGTGTTTCTTGATGCATGTTCAGGTGATGTGCCTTTATATTACAGAAGATTGCAATACAGGTGCCCCTGCTTCACGAAGGTTCACTTTACATCACTTCGCTTTTATGAAAGACCTACATTAGTACCTGTTTTCGCTAACCGAAAGAGAATTTTTGCTTTTACGAAAAAAGATGCCTGCTTTAATTTTGTGTTTACCCCTAGAAAGACTACCACGACCGTAAAGCCTTGCGTGGGCAGGTATGTGCGCATGTGTGTATGTGCCAATTTTTTTCTACAAATCAATTTTGGTTAAATCTTCCTGATTCTGTTAAGTGAAACTACATTGTACATACATTATTTCTACTTTATATAGGCTGTGTATTTATCATATCATTCCTGCTTGTGCTATATATTAGTGTTATTTTAGGTTTTATGTGCTATTTGGTATGATTTGGCAGGTTATTTTTTGGGTCTGGGAACGCTCAAAAATTTTTCCCATATAAATTAGTGGTAATTGCTTCTTCGCTTTACGCCATTTTGGCTTAAGAACGGTTTCATAGGAATGCTCTACCTTCAGAAAGCGGGGGAAACCTGTATGCTGTACTTTCTAGAAATGCAAACCCCCTCCCCAACCTCATAACATAGATATCACCTATATACTGATTTTTTTCCAATATGTTCCCATTGCACACCAAGTTCATACTTGGGATTCTAAAAGTTTAAATAATACACTCCAGGAGAAAGGTCACAACTGCTTCTTCAGATCATAACGTATCCCAACATATCGATGCAGCTACAAAGAAGGCATGACACTGGCTAGATTTCATTTGGAGTTTGAGAAGATTTGGTATGTCACCAAACCACTTGAAAATACTGTGGAGAGCATTCTAACTGGCTGCATCTTTGTCTGGTATTGTGGGGGGGGGGGCTACTGCACAGGATTGAAGTAAGCTGCAGAGTTGTAAACTTTGTCAGCTCCATCATAAGCACTAGCTTCTGAAGTATCCAGGACATCTTCAAGGAACCCTGCCCTCAAAAAGGAGGCGTCCCATCATTAAGGACCCCCATCACCCAGGGTATGCCTTGTTCTCATTGCTACCATCAGAAAGGAGGTACAGAAACACGAAGGCACACACTCAATGATTCAGGAACAGCTTGTTCCCATCTGCTATCTGATTTTTGAATGGACATTGAACCCATGAACACTACCTCACTACTTTTTTATTTCTATTTTTGCACTACTTAATTAAACTATTATATATATATATAATTTTTTAAATGTAATTCACAGCTTGCTTTCTCTGTTATGTATTACATTATATTGCTGCCGTAAAGTCAACAAATTTCAAGACATACTCCGGTGATATTAAACCTGATTTTGATCACCATAGATCTTTAGCAAGTTGGGCAAATGTCAAGGCATCAGGCTAGATCATGAAAAATTCTCAGCTGTAATGGTTCCAAAAGCTAAATAGCTTCTGGGATTCATTGCCTGAGCTCGCAGATTAAGAACAAGCTATCATAGTTTTGCAGACATCTGTGAAGCTGAGCCAAGAAAATATCTTCAAATGAAAAGAGGCAACAATGAACAGACTTTTAACTTTTGATGGTTCTTGCTGCTTTTCTGATAAATTAACATCAAAGCCCTAATATCAAGCACAGAGTGTGAGAGAGAAATTACTACTTCTTTTAGCAGTTTAGGCTTTCGTAGTACAACATGGATAACAATAATTCAAAAAATAATTTAAAGCAAATTTTATTATTTTTAAACTTACTCAATAAACCGTCTGCATCCCTAAAGGAGGTAGATTTCCAAACTGGCCCACTTTTAGCCAAAAGTGATATATCTTTAAGGCGTCCATGCTGACCAATTCTGTTGCCAAATCCTCCAGTGGTAACAACTGTATATGGGCCAAGTAGTACAGAGCAATGGGCAAATCTCCTCAGATGAGGACTCTGTGTTTCTGTCTCACACAGAGAGACCGAAAGTTGCAATGAGTCAAGAATATCTAACTTGGTGCAGAAATCTGAAGAGGAAACAAAAGTGTACATAGACTGAAAAAGAAAACAATATTTAACCAATGTTCAAAAGGATGGCAATACCATTACACATCATAGTTTCAAACAGGCAACCACCAAGTTGAATCTTCCAGCAATTTTAAATTTAATTCCATGCCCACAAGAATGCAATTATTGTGAATATTACAACATAGGTTTGCTCAGACATGAACACAGAAAACTAAGATCTTTTGCTGAATTCTGCATCAGATGTGGATTTTTTTTCATGAAACCTGATACAGAAAATGCCATGCTATTATTGAAGGCATTTCACTTCTCAGGTTCAACTCCTGCCAATATCAACATCTGATCCATTAATACTCACTATCTTCTTCAGTCTTTACATTCTTTTACACATTAGACAACTGCTTACCTACAGTCTGCTGTTAATAATGCACTTAATGTCACATTTTTAATGATTTTTTGGCACTTTAATTTTTAAAATGTTTTAATAACTTAACCTTTCTTTATTGAATCACTAAACTTTAATAGTTTTTGCATTCGTCAAATGTTTCTCAATATCAGGGACATTCAGAAGCATTCAAAGCCCTTAACATACTTAACAGCAGGCAAGACCGGGAGCATGGCATCTGGTGATCATATTACCATACATCAGTTAAAGAAAGACGTGTTTTAACTGCCGCTGGTGCTTTGGCAGATTTTCTATGATTGACAGCTCCATGTAGTAAAGATGGCTAGGCACCAAAGAACACATGCAAATTATTACCCTTTCTAGTTTGTTACCATGTGAAATTTTGCCGACCTTACCTGGATGGGGAGTAAATGGCAGATACTTTATCAAATCTCCTTTTGAGGCACACAGAATCATATAGTGAGAACACTTCAAATGCCATTCCTTGGTCAAAAGGAGATGATGAGAATGAAAAGAAATATCTGTCAAGTTAAGCAACCTTTAAAATATCTATTTAAAAAAACTATTTAACATTCTATGAAATAAACCTGTAACAATAGTGTCATAGATGTTTATAGAAGGGGGCCATTACATCCATCACATCCATGCTGGTACATATGGATTGAATTATTTATCTGATTTATGTGGATAAATATTAATGATTGACTAGTTAAGCCTCTTCAAAGTGAATTTTAGTAGGTATTTATTAACAGCATATATTTACTTTTATTTCTAATTTCTCCTGAAATGTGATAAATCATCTGAGTCTAATAGACACTCTAATACCATTTAAGGTGAGAGGAGGCACGTTCAGAGGAAATGTGCTGGACAATGTTTTTCTCAGTGATGTGTGCCTGAATGTGCTGCTTCGGGTGGCGGTGGAGGCAAATATGATAGAGGGATTCAAGAGGTTCTTATATGTACATGAATTTGCAAGAAGTGAAAGGATAAGGGCATTGCATAGGCAGAAGGGATTATTTAGACATTTGATCACTCATTTATTTAGTTCGATACAACATTGTGGGGTGAAGGGCTTGCTCCTATGCTGCACAGTTCAATGTTTTATGTTCATTCAAGGTGACATAAGGATTCAAGTACAAAAATTATTAAAATGTCATAGAAAGGTAAAGGAAAAAGAAAGCTAAAAAATGGGTCAGAGTGCACATAGATTTACTACAGCTATATTACATCCTGGCTAGACCCATGCTGGACTACTGGAAGCGATTATAGGCAACACATTTTAGGAAAAATATTATGGTCTTGGAAAGAATGCAGCACAGATTTATCAAAATGATGATAAGTCTCCAAAGGTTAAAGTATCAAGGACACGTTAAATAAATTAGACTATTTTCCTTGAATTTAGAAGTTTAAGGGTTGATCTGACTGATGCTTTAAAGATAATAGAGGAAACAGAAAGGTAAATGAGTGAAACTATTTTTACTATCTGAGGAGTCTGGGACATGTGGACATAATCTACAAAATTAGAGCCAGGCCTTTCAAGAATGAAGTGAGACATTAAGGGATGCAAGAAAAAGGCAAATATCTGAGTTTAGTCACAGATCAGTGATGATCACACTGAATAATGGAGTAAGTTCCAGACCCCAAACATCCCACTGCCGATCCGATGTTGTGGGTGAAATACCTTTTTAAAAAAAATCATTAAGTAGTTCTTCAATCTACATCTTTCATAATTTTATTTTCAAAATATTTTTCACATAAGTTTTGAGTTAGAATGGTCTATTTGAAAATTAAAGCATAGTTCTAGTCTTTTCAAACAGTTGATATATCTAAAGTTAGATTCACCTCATACTCATCAAAAGGTTCCAACAGTTCAATCCTTTGCTTCTCTTGCTCTGGAATATATCTGACATAAAATTCGTTCATGTCAATACAAAAGCATTCCTCCCAGCCCTGAAACAGACACGTAAGGAAATGAAGACAAATAAATTTATCACTTTGACCACAGACTGCTTCTGTATATTAATCCAGACATAAATTCTAAAGACACAAACTATTGTATGTAATACAAAAAAAGCACCACTCCCTAATACTCTGCTTTCTGTCCCTTTGACAACATTATATTTGCACAGCCATGGGGTTAATTTTCCTAGCGTCTACCAGGCGATACTTGAGGTATCAAATGCTACATGAAACCACATCTACAAATCAACTGCACTACTATTACCCACCCTCTCTGCGGCTTTGTCAAAGAATTCAATGAAGCTAGCTGAACTTAACGATTAATTCTATCCACGATTTTTTTTTTCTTTAGAGGTTTCCCAACCACCCAAGTTGACTGATGGGTAGCTGCTGTGTTTATTAACAAGAAATTCTACAGATGCTGGAAATCCTGAGTATCACACACAAAATGCTGGAGGAACTCAGCGGCCAGGCAGCGTCCAAGGAGAGTAATAAACAGTCAACATTTCCGATAAAGACCCTTCCTCAGCTCTGTTCATTCCCACCTGTTATTTTAAATTACACACACAAATGTTATAGGTATAGTAATCAATGTGTTGTATTGATCGAGCAGTGCATAAGTCAGAATCCCATTGTAGCAATTAACTGAATTCAATAAAACAATAACTTGGAAGCCAGCAGCGAGAAATAATTGTGAATGCACTGAGTTACTGAGAAAGCACAAATAGTCTACTGTACCATGGACAAATCCACACTGTCATAGATATGCCTCCTACTGGTTTGAGAACCTGTAGATGAATAAAACTCCTGCACCTGCACCAAATTAAAGAATTTCAATGATTCATACTGTGATAAATTTGCTCTTAGAGCACTTGTTGAGTGCCATTGAGTCGTCGCCCACTCATGGCGATCCTATGGATAGTGCGGTTGTCAATAGAGTTTTCGTGGCAAGATACGGAAGTAGACTGCCAGGCCTTTCCTCTGCACAGATACAGCTACTGCCCAGTTTGGCACCTGGCTGGATTCTAACTCAGGACCATCTGCCTCTAAGCGCAGAACTGATGCCACTACACCACTGGCCGGCCCTTTCGACCACTTATACCATCATAAAGGAACTTGTCAGCCCTACATCATTTGGGGTATATTTGTCTCCAGTTCAACAGTGCATGGCTGACTCTTAGAGTCTTGGAACACCAAATATCAATTTGTTTGTGTTGCCAATGTCCTAACAACAAATGTAGAGAAAATTCTCCCAAGAGTTCAGGAATTCAAAACTACCTGAGACTCAAGTTTTCTGTGCTCTTACATTTGGAGCAATATCAAATGAAATTTGCAGTTACCTCCAACCTACTTTTACAAAGCAATATGTAAAGCAAAGTGTTAGCTAAAGTGATCACAGCACTTTCCCTTTGTGCAGGAAACAGTAAGTTCAAGCTCCACGCAGAACCCTGAGCACAAAATATTGGCTGAGAGCATACTGACAGAGCCACCAGCTTTCACATGAGACATTAAACCATGGTCTTCACTGGTCCTTCAAGTGGACACAGAAGAACCCAAAGCACTAATCTGGAGGACAGTAGACAACCTATCCAGCTGTCTTGGCCAATATTTACTTCTCAACTAACACCACTACGTCAGGCCGTCTGGCTACTAATGCAATACTATTTGTGTGACTATGCTATGTGAAACTGCCTGCTGTCAACAGTCGAAGTTCACTAATATCTGGAGGAAATTGTTGCTGCTACATGAAACAGGCTGCTCAACATAAAACAATGGACAAATCCACACTGTCACAGATATGCCTTCTTCTACTAGTTAGACAACCTGTAGATGAATAAAACACCTGCACCTGAACCAAATGAAAGAAATTCAATGATTCATACTGTGACATATTTAGTTTTAGAACACCTACACTATCATAATTTTTATAAATGGAAAATGTGCAATTCCCCACTAACCTCCTTCAAAAAACGATTCTGCTGAGCCTCCTTTCCAGGGAACTGAACAAGTGCATGCAGAGTGGAGTTCAACTGCACAAAGTGCTGCTGCATCACTTGACCAAAGGGATCATTTGGACGTATCTGTTCATAGACAACAAACACTGCTGACGAAAATCGCTCCGCTGCCCAACGGATTACAGCTGAAGAGCTAGATAATAGTTTAACTTTGTCAGTGAGCAATCAGAAAACCAAAACTCTTTATTTAATACACGAGTCCTCTGAAAATGGCCCAACTTGGAACAAAAAAAGAATTTATTAGAAAAGATGACCATTCTATTCACAACTGCCTGCTGTTTCTCTGAGTTTGGATTTGGAATTTCTAAGAACAAATTGCTGGAATTGTCAGGGTTAACTACAAATGCTAAGTTGTTCTGAGAGATGTTCAGGCACACCAGGATGATAAACACTGTAACTTTCTTTCTCTCAGAAAATGAAATATGGACTTTTGTCTGTGACAATTCATACCAGTTAACATCCGTGATTCTTCTATTGCTCATTTTACACACTAAAAATTTGTAGGACTTTTAAAACCATAATACAGTGGATTCCAGTTAATTGGTCACTTCAGGACCAGTAATTTTGGCCCAATTAAGCTGCTATCCCAATTAGCCAAAGTTTCATGGAAATAGTTAAAAAGGTATACAAAAGACAAATTGGGTAACAAATTATGTTTTTAAATGAAATATGGAACAAATTAGAAGACTACTGATACTACTGCAGTAATATAAAACTATGTATTAGTTCCCAATACTTGTCACTGAGGAATTCAGCTGTGTTGTGTTCTTTTGACTGTACGAACAAAATCAACACACTTAAGTGTAGGTAATGCACTGCCTTCATACAATGCTGCCAGTGATTGCATCCTCCAAATTTTTATTTTCATTGTACATTCAAGATGATGTCGACACCTTCAAATTCATCAAGTTTCTAACTTGTTGAAGTAGTGAAATCGCTTCATCTTCACACCGGGCCATTTCTGGCACCTCCAAGCCTGAATGCTTGAAACCGCAGTGGGCTAAACAGTTCCAAATTGTCTTACTGCTTAATTCTTGCCAACTATCAGTGACAAAAATCACTGATTTTAAACACAAATGCAGACAACTGATGCTATTTAAAAACTGCTTGCTTGAAGTATGGTGTTGTGTCAATGGCCGTGCAAGTCACATGGTTGATGCTACATAGAAACTCTTCATCAACAGTTTCCTGCCCCATTTAAGCACATAGTGTCCCAAATAAACAAAGGGAATCCTGGCTACTTCCTTGTTTAGTTTTTGTTCTTTAAGGGTTGTCCCACATAAGTAGCTACCTTGATTTACGATTAGTCCAATTAACCAGAATCCTCTGTCATTGACAAGATTGCATTCTTATATCTATGAATTGGATAGCATTTTTATTTACCTTGGTCCTTCTTCCTGGAATCTACAACAGTCCTTTTAATTGAAAGTATAAGTAGCTGGCTGCAACTCCTGAAGTTTCGCAACTATTCCTCCGCTGTGTTTTGAGAATGAATTTTATCTATTCTTACTGCAATTTTTTTCTACCTGCTTCTAATTATCTGGAATACATTAACTTGAACAAATAATGAGCACCAAGCTCAGGTACCAATTGAATTTTAAGCTTGAAAATCTCCCACTGACCCAATTACAAAGTTTAAACACTTTGACTATATTTTTCCACTTTCTCTCAATTTAATACCTGTCCAGTAGCATAGAAGCTGCCACAGTTTTCTAATGAGAAACTCCTTCGCTGCTTACTTGTTCTAAAAATAGCTGCATGGTCATTGACAAGTCCTTCAAATAAACTTACAAATCCATTGTAGTTACCTTTCATTTTTCATATATGTCAGCACAACTTCTGACAGCAATAAGGTTGGGCAAGCATGGTTTAGGCCAATTTCCATCAGTGTGCTATCTAACTTAGTTATTTCAGTAAGATCAATACCTAGCAGCTTGTAATCCATACCGTACAGATGACCTGCAACTTCAAAAAAGAAATCCAATTATAATGTGCATCAGACAGTTGGACATTCAAACAAAGGCATTAAGAAAGCATTTTTTGTAATATACTGTAATTTAATGTGTATTGTTCTATTTTTATGATTCAGTTTTTTGCATCACTGAACAAATCAGTATCCATTATCTATAAAAGACAAAATGAATGTTCATTGTGCAGACATATTTTGTTAATTTTATATTTAAACATTTTCTGCAACTCTTGCCAATAAACATAACATGAAAAAAGCCCAGCAAGCAATTCTTCCTTTAAAAAACACAAAGCTCAGTGATTGTATTATGCTGACAATAAACCTGTTCAGCAAGAGGGCCTTATTTAACTTGCCTATTGTATCACTGTCAAAAGCTGCGCCAAAGTCAGCAAGCATCTTCAATGAAACATGTACTTGGAAATCAATCATACCCGTTTGGGCAAGTCCCATTTCATCAGTGCAGCCTATGAGCTCCACAAGTTCCTGCTTGTTTTTAATCAGAATGGCTTTGCGTTGAACGACATCTGGAAAATCCACCTCATACATAATTACATTTTTCAGCTCACCACTTGCCTTCAGCCGGAAGTACAAGGAATCAAAACCAGCTCCAAGTGAGAGGATCTGCAGAACACATAACAAGCTCTAATATACTACCCTTAGTCACTGTCAGAACACAAATGTTCATACGACAATGATTCTGATCTAAGTATACAAAGTCTCACAGTTTAGCTACATTTATGCTTTTAGAAAGAATAATCTGCACCAAATGCTTGTACCTGAAAATATGTATGGACAACACATTACAGAACATTTTGAATACTGTATCTTGAAACTCATACTCTGCAAGTTACTAGTCGCACCTTAATCAATTTTTAAGATCTGGACATCATTGCTTGGGGTAGCATTTAAGGCCCATTCTTTTTGTAATAAACAATCTACTGGAAGAACTCAGTGAGTTGAGTAGCATCAGTAAAAGAAAAAGAACTGTCAACAATTTAGGCCAAAGGCCTACTTCAAGACTGAGAGTGGACAAAGGAAAGGGCAGATGGCCAGTATAAAGAGGAGAGGAGAGGAAAGGGGAAGTGATAAGACAGCAGCCCCAGGAGATTGATGGACTCAGCTGGGGTGTAAGATATTGAGCAGTTTCTATCAAGCAGTGATGGGAGGAGAGGTGGAGTTAGGAGAGTGGTAGATGGATGAAGAATTGAAGCAGTCACTGCTCCGTGACCTCAGACACTTTCCTTTGTAATCACGGGAAATTTACACTTGTTCTTTTACCTCCTCCCTTACCATCATACCTCTCTGCTCCCCTGCTTGGTGCTACCCACCTGTCACTTTGCACCCTTCCTCAGTCCAGCAATCACCCATTCCTTCTCTCCTCTCCTATTTGGTGCTACTTACCTGTCATCTTGCACCCTTCCTCAGTCCACCCTCGGCACTTAACTCACCATTCCCTCTCTCCTACTTATAATGGCTATCTCCCCTCTCTACACTCAGTCTTCATGCTGGTTTCTGATCCAAAGCATCAACAATTCCTTATCTCTCACAGATATTGCACAATCCACTGACTCCCTCCAGCAGATTGCTTATTGCTCTGGATTCCAGCATCAGCAGTCCCACACGTCTCCTAATTTCTATTGAACTGTGTGGTTAGTAAGACCACTTTGGAGGTCTTTAAGTGACATTCATGTTTGTGAGCCTAATGTCACATACAGGACAGACAGGACAGATTTTTCCCTTGAAGGACATTAGTCAACCAGATGGACTTTTGCAACAGTTTTTTTTACATTTTTTTAAAGTACAGATTGTTAACTAAAGTTTATATTCCCATAGCAACCACAATGGGAATTGAACTTGGTTGTATGGATTACAAGCTTGATAATTTAGCATCTGAATTGCTACCATATTTTTAATTCTATGAGATGAGTACTATTTACCGTAACAAAATGCTGATTTATGTTTGTGGTTCCTTTACATCCAACAATGGATGGTCTACCTGAGTGAACTACTAAACAGAAAACTAGTTGTTTCCTCACAGAAACAGAGAGGGACGAAAGAAACTAATTCACTGAGAAGAGCCACATAATGATATTAGGAAATGTACATTGCACATGATTCATCTTCTTTTTCTCTCATCAATTCAATACATTAGTATTGCTAAACTAAATAATGTTAATATTGCTTTAATAATGGATAAAATACAATAAAAATAGAATAAAACAGTGTACTCACTTGTCTACAAGGGTAATTTTCGGTATGTTTTAAGAAGTAACGCACACTATAATCCACTGCCTTTGCCCTCACATAGTATCCACTTTAAAGGGAAAGAAAGAATTTCCATTTATTGTGATGCAAAGAAAAATAATCAACGTATTCTAATAAGACATCTCCCCGAAGCTGTTATTGTTAAATCTTTTAGATTTAGCTGATTTGGACTCTGCCAGCAGAAAGGACTCCTTCTTGTGGCATCCTTTGTGATTTTCAGGAGCCAGGGTGGTTTTCTCTCTACCACTTGTCAGTTTGAAAATTTCTTGCAAAACGTCAAACTTCCATTCAAGCCTGAATTCATTAAGCCTGAAACAGAACCAGCAACCCTAATTGCTTAAAGCATTTCTCAGCTTGGTTCACAACTCTCAAAATGTTGCATGATTTCTTGGTTATTAACAGCCTTAGCAGTGTTCTAAAAAACACATAAAAATTACTACCCATCTGAAGCCTTTTTTTTTTTTGCTGCTGTATATTTGATCTAGATTCTGTAACTGGCTTTCATGCACTGCCACAATGTCAAAGACTGTTCTTTGTGGTCCAACAAGGTGGCTAGCAGGATACAAGCTCAGCTAGATTTATCTGTAGAAGTGCACGGAGAAGACTGACATCTATCAGTGAGAATTTCATCTGAATAAGCACCAGGTTAAAAGTAGCTCAAGGTTTCCATAATGACCAACAGTTGTGACAAGACCCATTGTTACATTTCTACAAATTTAATTTATTTTCTTCTAATTATCCATGAATATCTTAGCACATTTCTAATCATATCAAAAGACAATATTGGGCAGAATTTTTTGACTGTCATGAGAGAGAAACAAAATCCACTAAGACTAGCTTTGTATATTGTGGTGTATTCTAAAGTATTTCATTCATAAGAATATACATAACAGATGCCTTAAGTTCTTATATTGTCACAAATGCTATACGCATCCTCATTGTATCGCAACATCATCTAACTTTTATCGACTTCTAAACTGATTGATACTACCTTCCTTCTAAAACTGCCTGTCCTCAGCATTACTAAAAATATATGGCCAGAAATCAAACAAGGAAAGCTTAACAATGGATCCTAATTTTATATTATTAATTTTATTTATATTGTTAGATTTTATTAATGTCCATAGTTCTTTAAATTGGTTTCTACAAAGAACAGATTTACTCTGACTTTAAAAGGACATAGACTACACCCAAATAATCACATTGTCAAGTTTGCCAATGACACAACAGTGGTGGGGCTCATCCCCATAACAATGAGAGTAGTGGAGAGGAGGTGGAGGAGCTTGAGGCTTGGTGCCAGGTAAATAACCTCTTCCTGAATGTCAACAAAACAAAGGAGATGGTTACTGACTTCATGAAAACTTGCACCACTCACTCCTCCCTTTATATTGGTGATACAGCTGTGGTAACTACAAGCAATTTCAAACTTCTGGGAGCCACATCTCACACAACCTCCTGTGGTTCCAGAACACATTCTACACAGTCAGGAAACCTTTCTGAGGTGGCTGAAGAGAGCTGGACTATGCACATCCATACTTATGTCATTCTACAAATGAGCCATAGAGAGCATTCTAACAAGCTGCACTACGACGGACAGGAAGGCTCTATAACGGGCTGTCAAACCTGCCCAACGCATCACCGGCACCAACCTACCCACCAGCAAAGACATGTATACACAAATGGTGCAGGGAAAGGGCCAGCAACATCACGAAGGATCCCATCTACGTTGCTCATGGACTGCTTATCACACTCCCATCAGGACGGAGGCTACGTAGCATCCACACTAGGACCACCAGACTCAAAAACAGTTACTTTCCACAAGCAGTAAAGTTGATCAACATCTCCACTCACTAACCCAACTCTCCAAGTTCCCAATCTCCACCACTTCATTATTTTCTATCAGTCTCTTTGTGTATAGACACTCCTGTGCCTACCATCACTTTATAGACACACAATCAATCTGTGTATATAAGCCATCTTCTGTATTTATATTTTTTTATTATTATTGTTATTGTGTTCTTTACCTTCTGTGTTTTTTGTGGTACTTTTGATCTGGAGTAACAATTATTTTGTTCTTCTTTGCACTTGTGTACAGGAAATGGCATTAAACAATCTTGAACTTTTTCATTCACTAGACATGCTAAAAAGCATTTGCTAAGCTATACCATCATAGACTGTGCTGAATTAACTAATATCATCTGAATTTGTACATTAAATTCTACTCTGGCTTCAGCACTTTTGGCAAGGATGTGCTGAATCATCTTGAGTTTCCACTCCACTTCTCTCTGCTGGGATTATCTGCAGTCAGTACGGAACATTGTGAAAAGCCTGCTAATGCTCTCACTGTATGGCTAGACTTAGAGCAGTCTTTTTCTCTCCTCTACTATCACACATTTGAACCAATCAGCTCAATCACACCCCCTTCCCAGTGGTACGGTTGCATTCTCATTCTCTTAACTCTGCCTCTCTTGGCTATTTTGTTATTACTTCAGCATCTTCTGTACTACTTCAGACCTACACTAGAGTCTTCAGATTTATTATTAATCACAGGCACATCAAAACATACAGCGAAATCTGTCATTTGCATTAACAATCAACTCAACGAGAATGTGGTGGGGGCAGCCCACAAATATTGCCACACACTTTGGCGGTAACGAAGCATGCCCACAATGTTCAGCAGAACAATCTTTCCACCACTCTGTAGTTTTGCACTTCATATTTATTGTTGTATTTACTATCTGTATACCATTTACTCTGTGAGCTTCATGCAAGCTAGGGATTTCATTGCATCCTGGTGCATCTCATAATAAACTAACCTGATCTAACTCACACCTCTGCAATGGCTGCTGCTGTCGGGTAAGATCCACAAAAGAACGCGCCCAGTCAATTCTTTCAGAGGGTTGAGGAAATCATTAAAAAGCACCATCTTGTTAGCAAAACAACTCTCAAATATAATTATACCAAAGTCACCACCCTCAATATGCAAGGTTCAGGGTGCCAAAATAATTTTGCAATATAACTAAAAACATTTAATACAGTACCGTACCGATTTATGAGTGGAGCTCTTCTATTGGTCTTATGAACAAATTCTTTCAGGAATCCATCAGTGAAGTAGCCCAAATTGACCATTGAATACTTGCTGACAATACTGCTGTCATTTGTACCCTGGACCTGCAGGAAGATCAACAGTGATACTGAAAATGGGCAACTTCACAATGCTGAAAGCAAACAGACATACACATAAAGGAACATCTGCCCACGTAACTGAAAGTCAATTTTGAATATGCGTGCGTGCGTGTGTGTCTGTCTGTCTTTTGCAATGTATTTTTATTAGGTTTGAATAGTATGGCTTGTTGAAATTTTACAGGCAGCTGCAAAACCAAGGCTTGCAGCAGAATGTAACTGATGTATGGATCTTGAGATGCAGTCAAAAGAACCCAAAAAAACCCCACTTAGATTGCATTGAAATTAGGCCGCAGGTTCAGAGTGCAGAGTAGAGAACAACAAAGTAAAATCTTTTTGATACAGTGCAGTTTGCCTAAAAAACACATTGTAATAACAGCTCACTATTTGCATATTGCTCTAATTTCTTTTTGGCAGCCTCTATTTTGCATTAAAGTTTAATGTTAAAAATATCCAATCTAAGAGCCTGCATTAACTGCAAGTAAGATTGCTGCATTTCTGTCAACCCTTTTATCATCAGCATATTTCTGCAGTAGATTTTCAAAGATAGTTTTTTAAAAAAAATTATTCTTCAGGATCTGGGCAAGGCCAGTATTTATTGACCAGCATTCTCTCGTGGTGGTTTAATAAGCAATTTCAGAGACGCTTTAAGAGTCAATCATGCTGGTGGATATGAAGTCAAATACAAACCAGGTAAGGAAAGGACAGCAGAATACACCCCACCCTTTCAAACCCTAATGGACATTAGTGGGTTTTTACAATAATCTGATTGTGTTGTGGGCATTGTTGATTATTAACTGAAATACCACAGTGATGGTGATGGGATTTGACTGAGGTCTCTGGATTGTTAGACCAGCTTGTGATTATTAGGCTGAGAATTCAATCACTTTATGAACACTGAATACCTAGTTTTCTTACACGAAGCATTTCCATACAGCACCTGCTTGTCTTCCCAATACAAATGGCATCTTTAGAGTAATTATGATTTTACTTTTAGAATTGTCTCAAAGTTCCCGTAATCCAGATTCAATCCTGATCACTGGTGTCATCTCTGTGGAGCTTGTACATTCTCCTCGGTGCTTCTGTCTCCTCTCTCTACATTCCATACGTGTATTGGCAGAAGCGGGGTGGGTGGGGGGTTGCAGTGGTCGAGAATTCCTAGGTTAATGGTGCTTTATAGTCATTTACCCACATGGGCATGTGGGCAGAATTATCATAAAACATGATTAACCTGGGACACTGTGGTGGTGCTGAACTAGCAGGCTGTCCAGGCAACTGAATGGTATTCCAACACACTTTTAATACTCTCTTCTTTTAGATGTTACAGAGCCATATGATAAAATCCCCAGTAAGTTTGAAGAGCCTGTGACAACCAGGGCCCTGGTGAATTAAAAGGGACTGTGAGCATCAGTAGCCTGTAAACTAGATGATGAACTGCCAAGATTTCCTAAAATCAGAGAGTGAATTATCATATTTTATTGTAATGAGATTATTGTTGGATTAGTATAAATGAGTACTTGATAGTTGGCAGAGCTTTGATGGACTAAAGGCCTGTCACTGTGCTATTTGGCTTTTGACTCTCTATGTCTGATTGATTTCCGTAAATTTTATTGCAAGATTATAACAAGGACAAGGAACAGAAGGCGGGGTATTAGTAAACAATCATTTCTTAGTCTGGAGGGAATGTGCAGTGGTGTTTCCCACAGGTTCCTATTAGAGCCACTGCTGTTCTCAACATGATTTGAAGTTGTGCAAATGGGACACAATTTCATTTTGTTATATTTCCAATTCTTATATTACCTACAAGACATTCAGAAAAACTGTACATTTTTAGGGAGATGTCAACATTAGAGATGGGCAGAAAGATGGTAAGTAAAATTTAGCACAGAAAAGTGTGATGCCATCCAACGTAAACTAAAACAAAAGAGAAAAGCGAAACAATAAGCAAGTTAGACAGCATACTGTAGGCAGAAAATCCTAGTTAAAGCTTTGAGTCAGAGGATCTTGGCTAATTCTGATGGAGGATTACTTACTTAGCTGAAATATTAATATTTTCTCTCCTTTGTGTGCTTGCCACACCTGTTTTTTAAAATTGATAAATGAACTAAACTGGACATTCTAAAGGAACTGAGAAACAGGCAAGCATCTAAAGCTTTGAAGTTAACGGCTGGCACGATTGATCAAAAGTATAATTTTAGCTTTATTAAAGGAGGAAAAGTGTTCAAAAAAAAGACAATTGATTTCAATCTTTGTAAAATATTGTTAGGCCTCAGCAGGAACAACATGTTCAAACTGAGGGAATTACAAATTATGAAGTGATAAAGATACAGTGCAGTAACAATGGTCCATAAGAAGGTTGAGGGACTTCAGCTATGTAGAGTGATCATAGAAAATGGAGTTGTCACCTTCACAGCAGGCAAGAAGAGAAATGTTTAGAGTTACTTAAAATCAAGAACGTTTTAACAGAGGATATAATTGAAACTATCTCTTGGATTGTAAAAGTAAGTAGCCAGTCAGAGATTAAAAGTGATTAGCAGTACAACCAGAGACATGAGGAACTTTTTCAGTCATGTGTATCAGCCTTGAAATCAAAATCTGAAAGAGTAGTGGAAGCACAGCTAAGCAGCAGCAACATTGATAAGGGAGTTGAAGAAATAGCTGAAGGGTAAACAGAAATAAATATAAGGGTGAATAAAAGGCAATGGAGTGGGATTTATTGGACAGCACTTCCAAATAACCAACTTTGTACAATAAACTGAACTGCCTCTCTGTACTGCATAATTTTATGAATTAATCAACTGTAAAAATGTGGGAGTACAGAATATGTAATACACATCCCATTGTACGCATAGCAGCATATGATCAACAAGGATGACATATGAAATAAATACAAAGATCCATTACATTTTAATAAATAACAAATAAATAAGCCAAATATGTTATCAAAATGAACGACTGTCAGCACCAATGAGTGATTACTATGCTACATATAGAGAAACTGTCACAATCCATAAAGACCTGCTGGGCCTCACACAATCCTTTCTTTAATCTATAATTTGTAAGCAACTTCACCAATCTTGCTATATTATTATTGCAAGTACAAGTTACTGCAAGAACTCCATCAGATTACTAGGTGGTGCATGTGTTCCAGCATAATTTATTGCAGCATGTAGTATTTCACACTGAGTCATATAGCACTGAATAAAACAGAATTTCCATGATAACCAAACATAAGAACACAACCATTAGGAGCAAGAATTGACCATTGAGCCCCTCGTGCCTACTTAGATTTTGAATGATCATTTACCTCAGGTTTACTTGTATATGCCAATCCTAACAAAAATGATTATCTTAAATGGATTGAAAAAAAACTAGCTTTAAGCAACATAATGCAACACACCGGCCTATTAATAGTTGAAAAAATAAGGTGCTTCTGGAAGCCAACAGATATGCTGAATCATTCCAACAATTTTTGATATTAAACATTCAATAGATATCCCAAACTGCTCACCATTTCCAAATTATATATAGCTGTAATGCAAAACAATTTTTTTATTTCTGACAATTTCTGTCAATCTTCCAAATCAATATGATAGTATTCCTTCATAAAGTAACACAGTTGATGAAGGTAATGCATCTGATGATGTACGTAGTCATCCAAAGGACTTTCAGTAAGGTACTACGTAACAGGTTTATCAGTAAAGCTGAAGTTCAAAACTCAGAAAGGATATTAATAGCTTGGAAATGAAGTTGGTTGTGTTACGGACAATAGAGGGTCATGGTGAATGGTAGTTATATGAGCTGGAGTAAAGAATATTGTGGCCCTCTGCAGGAATCCATATCAGAACAGTTGCTTTTTTTAAATGTTTATTAATAACCATAAATGACCTCCTTGAATGTTATAATCATTCTATGACTCCATTTGACTACTCATTGTGCTGATAATGACAGTATGTGCGATCTGTCTTTATTGCAGACTTGTGCTAATTCAAAGATTTTATCTGGAATTATGACATGTCATACATCCATTCACAGGGACTCATTTGCAAAGTATCATTGTACAGTGCAAAATTAACCTCTTTAATCATACATTACCCCATTTTTGAAACTGTGATAGATAAATCGCAGAAAATTCTGGAAAGGCAGCACTTGAAAAGAGGAAGGGACTTAATGTTTTAGGAAGAAGGTCCTTTGTGAGAATACTTCAGATTTACAGCATCTGCAGTTTTTTTCACTGCTAGTTTTACAATCCTTAGAACTTTTACTGTTTTGATCCATCACCTTTCAACCTCTTTAAAATAATCTTCAGTGCACATTTTCCCCTATCTCATTAATCTGCCTGCTTATTCTGTTAACAGCTACATTTACAGACGCATAAAGGTAATTTTCTTATAAAATGATTTTTGCAATGCATTATATTCAAATCAAATGAAAGGTGGCATTCTGCGTATTCCTGAATTAAATTAAGTAGGATAGCACAGTGGTGCAGCTAAATAGAACTTCAGGCTCATAGATCCAATAACCCAGGTTTAATCCTGCCCTCTGGAGTACATTATATCAAATTGTTTCCAATGAATCCATGGACATTCAATCACAGATCATATTCTGTAAAGTATTTTCCTTCTTTACTTGTTCTGCAGATATGATGGATCTTGGGAGCAAGATTTTGATTAACTACTGAATACGGTTCAGTAACAGGTTAAAGTGCTGAGGTTCAACCAACTCAGAATGCAATGAGGCAGTGAAAAAGATGGGAACATTATTCATATGACAATGATATATTATATCTGTCTAGCTGTGTTAACGTGTGGCTTCTCTACCCAGATCCCCAATCTAAATAGATGATCCTTCATCCCACTTTCAGACTGGCTCAGAGTCATAGAAAACTCAGCACAGAAACAGGATCTTCTGAGCATTTGTCTGTGCCAAACCATTTAACTGCCTAGTCCTACCAATCTATACCCGGACCACAGCTCTCTATACCCCCTCCAATTCATGTACCTATCCAAACTTCTCTTAAACGTTGAAATCAAACCCGCATCCACCGCTTGCACTGACAGCCTATTTCACACTCTCACCACCCTTTGTTCTCCTTATACATTTCACTTTTTACCCTTAACCCATAACCTCTAGTTGCAGTCTCATCCAACCTGAGCAATAAAAGCCCAGTTGCATTTACTCTATCTACACCCTTCATAATTTTGTGTACCCTCTTATCAAATCTCCCCTCAATCTTCTATGTTCTAAGGAATAAATTTCTAATCTATTCAATCTTTCCTTATAACTCAGGTCCTCCAGTCCAGGCAACAGGCTTGTGAATGTACTCTGTACTATTTCAATCTTATTTACATCTTTCCTGTAGGTAGGTAAGCAAAACTGTACACAATCTTCCAAATTAGACCTCACCAATGTCTTACACAATTTGAACATAACATCCCAACTCCTGTTCTCAATGCTTTGATTTTTGAAGGCCAATGTGCCAAAAGCTTTCTTCACAACCCTATCTACCTGTGACACCACCTTCAATGAATTATGGTCCTTTTGTTTTACCGCACTCCTCACTGCCCTACCCTAGTGGGTCCTCAAGTGCAACACCTCACACTTGTCTACATTAAATTCCATCTGCCATTTTTCAACTGGTCCAGATTCCGCTACAAGTTTTGACAATCTTCTTTGCTGTCCACTAGACCCCAATCTTGGTGTCATCAGCAAATTTGCAGATCCAGTTAATCACATTATCATCCAGATTGCTGATATAGATGACAAAGAACAAGGGACACAGCGCCGATCCTTGCAGCACTCCACTAGTCACAGGCCTCCAGTCAGAGGCAATCATCTACTACCACTCTCTGGCTTCTCCCACAAAGCTAATATCTCATCCAATTTACTCCTGCATCTTGAATGCTAAGCGATTGAACTTTCATGACCAACTTCCCATGCGGGACCTTGTCAAATGCCTTGCTAAGTCCATGTACACAATATCCACTGCCTTGACTTCACTAACTTTCCTGGTAACTTCTTCAAACAACTCTTTAAGGTTGGTTAGACATGAACTACCACGCACAAAGCTATGCTGAATGTTCGTAATCAGTCTATGTCTATCCAAATACTCAGAGATCCAGTCTGTTAGAACACTTTCCAGTAATTTTCCCACTACTGATGTCAGGTTCACTGGTCTACAACTTCCTGGTTTATCTTTGGAGTCTCTCTTAAACAGCAGTACAACGTTAGCTATTCTCCGATCCTCTGGTACCCCAACTATCATTAAGGATGATTTAACTATCTTTGCTAAGGCCCCTGCAATTTCTACACTTACCTCCCACAGGGTCCAAGGGAATACCTTGTCAGACCCTGGTGATATGTCCACCTTAATTTGCCTCAAGACATTAAACACCTCCTCCTCTGTAATGTTTATAGGGTACATGACCTTGCTGTTTTCCGTCACTTCTATAGACTCTGTGTCCGCCTCTTGAGTAACCATCAGCATCATTATGTGCTGTGCCATATGACGTAGGATATCATGGTATCCGTGACTATGATTGCTCTTGGCAATTTTTTTCACAGCAGTGGTTTACCATTGCCTTCTGGGCACTGCCTTTACGAGACAGATGACCCCAGCTATTATCAATACTCTTCAAGGATTGTCTGCTTGGCATCAGTCGTCGCATAACCAGAACTTGTGATATCCACTGCCTGGTCCCATGGCTTCATGTGACCCTGATTAGGGGGTGAAGCAGGTGCCACACCTTGCCCAAGCGTAACCTGCAGGATAGTGGAGGGAAGGAGCACCTTACACTTCCTTTGGTTGAGATGTATCTCTACCATGGCAACCCAAGTAAATACAGATGTAAAAAATCCATTTCCCCCATCTCTTCTGGCTGCACAAATAGATTACCATTCTGATCTTCCAAAGGACCAATTTTGTCTCCTGCAATCTTTCTGCTCTTAACCTATCTGTAGAAGCCCTTAGGATTCTGCTTCACCTTATCTGCTACAGCAACTTCATGCCTTCTTTTAGCCCTCCTGATTTCTTTCTCTAGTGTTCTCTTGCATTTCTCATACTCAAGTACTTCATTTGATCTTACATGCCTACATTTGCTATGCACCCCCTTTTTTTTTCCTTAACCAGGGTCTCAATGTCTCTCGAAAACCAAGGTTCCCACACTTGTTATCTTTATCTTTTATTCTGACAGGCACATATAAGCTTTGTACTCTCAAAAATACACTTTTAAAGGCCTCTCACTTACCAAGTACACCTTTGCCAAAAAACAGCCTGTTGCAATCCACACTTGCCAAATGCTTTCTGATGCCATCAAAATTGGCTTTTGTCCAATTTAGAACCTCAACCTGAGGATCATACCTATCCTTTTCTATGAAACTAATGGCATAATGATCCTAGATGCAAAGTGTTCCCCTACACAAACTTCTGTCACTTGCCCTATCTCGTTCTCTAATAGATCAAATATTGCACACTCTCTTTGGGACTTCTATGTACTTTCCAGAACACATCTGACAAACTCTATCCCATCCAGTCCTTTTACAGTATAGGAGTCCTAGTCAATATATGGAAAGTTAAAATCATCTACTATCACAACCTTACATTTCTTGCAACAGTCTTGAGACCTCACTACAATTTTTTCCTCTAAATCCCAAGGACTGTTGGATGGTCTATAATACAGACTCATTAACGTGGTCATACCTATCTTATTCATCAGTTCCAACTTCTAAGCCTCACTAGACGAGTTCTCCAGCGTGTCCTGACTAAGCAGTGCTGTGACATTTTCTCTGATTAGTAACGTCACCCCTGCCACCTTAATCCCTCCTACTCTATCACATCTAAAACAACGGAACCCCGTAGTATTGAGCTGCCAGTCTTGTCCCTCTGCAACCAGGTCTCACTAATGGCTACAATATCACAATTCCATGTGTTGATCCATGCCCTGAGCTCATCTGCCTTTCCTACAATACTTCTTGCATTGAAATATATGCAGCTCAGGACACTAATCACACCATGCTCAATCTTTTTCCTGACTCTGTCTAAAGTCTAAACGACATCTCTACAACAACTCCACTATTTGTTCTGGCACTCTGGCCCCCATCCCCCTGCAACTCTGGTTTAAACCACCCCCCATGTAAACTAACAAGCCTTCCTCTGGTATATTAGATCCCCTCCAGTTTAGATGCAAACCTTCTCTTCTGCACAGGTCCCACCTTCCCTGGAACAGTGCCAAATGATCCAGAAATCTTACTCTCTCCCTTTTACACCAACTTGTTAGCCACCTGATAAACTGTATGATCTTCCCTATTTCTGGCCTCACTAGCACTTGCATGGGTAGCGATCCTGAGACCTCAACCCTGGAGGTCCTATCCTTTAACTTAGCACCTGACTCCCTGAACTCACTTTGCAGAACCTCATCCCTCTTCCTACCCATGTCATTGGTACCTACATAGACCATGACTTCTAGCTGGTCACCCTCCCACCTAAGAACGCTGATCTTGAGGTGTCGCTCACCCTGACACGCAGGAGGCAACATACCATCCAGGAATCTCATCCTTGTCCACAGAAGCTCCTTTGTGTTCTCCTAACTAACCAAGATACTCAGTATCAAGAGACCTTGTTCCTTGGCATTTCACTGACCTAGTATTTAGCAGTCCCTTTGCACTGACTCATCTTGGCACTGCCTGAATCATCAGCTATCCACAGACAGAAAGACCGAAAGATTCAGTTATGCCCCCTGACTAACTCCAAATGATTGGCTATTGTCTTGGGGTGTCACAGCATCATAGCGATTAATGTACCACCATTACACCATCAGTGTCTGGGGTTTAATTCCACCACTGCAAGGAGTTTGTACATTTTCCCTGTTACAGTGTGGGTTTTCTCCGGGTGATCCATTTTCCTTCCACGTTCCACAGTTGTACATGTTAATTGGTCACATGCATATAAATGGGCAGTGCTAGATCCAAATCGTGGCGGTTTTATGCAATTTAAGTTGCCTCATTACAACATTCTGGATTTTATCTTTCTGATATCACAAGCACGATTCATGGAACCACAGAAGTAGGGCTTTCAGCCCACCACATCCACTCAAGTACCAATGTATACTAGTCCCATTTACCAGCACTTCAGTCTACGTGCTGGTGAACTAAATGTTTATCTAAATACTTAAATACTGTGAAATATCCGCCTTCACCAGCCAATCAGGCAGAGCATTCCAGATTTCAACCACTACCCCTGTGAAACAGTTCTTCCTCAGGTCGTTGTTAAACCTCTCACTCTTCACTGTAAATCCACTTTTAGACAGCTGACATGGGAAAAGTTTATGGCTATCTGCACCTGGTTTCCTTTTAACCACCTCACAAAGCCGAAAGGAGTGCTGATAGAGGTGTATTAAATCAAGATGGGCAGAGGCAGACTAGACTGAGAAATTCAGAGATGTCCATAACTGGGAGCATATGATTGCAGTAAGGGGCAACAGAATTAGAGGTGATACAAAAGAAAGCAAGGTTGTTGGGGTTGAGAATACACACTCTGATGAAAAGTTGAGATTCTCACAATATTCAAGTATTTATACAAGCACTTGAATCACCAAAACAAATCTGACTACAGAAAAAGTGCAGGTAAATGAGGATTAGTGTAGTTGTGTGCCCATTTCTTGCTGTATGCTAATCTGATTCCATCAGTCTGAAGAAACCCCTATTTTCTTCAACAGAACAAGACGAACAAGTGTTCTTTTAGTTCTGCCAAGAATTACATACTGCAATCACAAATTCTATCCACCTTAATAGAACAGCACCGCACAGGCAGAGACACTTTGTCTGAAAATATCTATGGTGACCATGCCAATTTCAACAATTCCATCTGCCTACATGTAATAACCACTGTGCCATTCACCGGCTGTGAATGTTTCTAAATGTCTTTTAAATGTGGCTATCATATCTGCTTCTAGCACTTTCCTGGCAGCACATTGCCTTCAACTTTCTCCTTAGAGAGGAGGATAAGTACACTCTTTCTTTATCATGGTGAGAGAACCAAGAACTAGAATACAGAGATTTAAGGTGAGAAGAGAATTCAAGGGGCAACTTAAAAATAACACCAAACAGGTGTGATCTATGTGGAATGAGCTACCAGAGGAAGAGGTTGAGGGAAGTACAATAACAACATTTCAACGTCAAATTGAAAGTAAGTTTCTTATCAAACCACGTATGTGTCATCATATACAACCTTGAGACTCATTTTCTTGCAGGCACTTACAGGAAAATAAAGAAATACAATAGAAATGACGAAAAACTACAAAGACAGTGCAAAAGACAAATTATGCAAATAAAAATAAAACTGAGTCCATAGTTGTGGAGTCCTTGAAAGGGAGCCTGTAGAATCAGTTCAGCATTGAGCTAAGTGAAGTTATCCACACTGGTTCGGTAGCCTGATGGTTGTGGGGTGCATTTATATTTAAACGACAGCTGGACAGGTACATGAATTGAAAAGGTTTAGTTTATGGGCCAAACACTGGCAGATGGGACAAGCTTGGACAGGACACCGAGTTCAGCATGAACCAGTTGGACTGAAGAGCCTGTCCTCTGCTGTATGATTATATAACTATCACTTCAAATATACTTGACATTTCCACCCCAGGAAAGAGAACCTAACAACCCATTCTATCTACACTTCTCATAATTTTTATATGCTTTTATCAATTCACCACTCAGCCTCATACACTCCAGAGAAAACAATCCCAAGTTTGCCCAACTTTACTTTATAGCTAATACTCTCAAATCTGGCCCAGATCTTGGTGAACCTCTTCTGCACTTTCTTCAGCAGATTATGTGTAACCTTAACAGATTTTCTAATCCAAAACTGAATTATTACATAGATCTTTTATGTCATTAACCAAATACAGTATTTCCCCATCTTATCAATCAAAACACATCCCTAATTACTTCATATCTACACTTGACCTGCCAGTCAGATTCCAGATCTCCCTGCTAAAATCCACAGCCTTCATCATCACTGCAACTCAAATCACGAGTTTCTCAGCAGAGAAAGGAGCACATAAACTAAGTGAACGATGTAGGGCAGTACTGAGAGCGCTGCAGCGCTCAGATGCATCTTTCAGATGAGATGCTAAACAGCGATGCCCACTTGCAAAAGAAATGAGAATGTCCCATGGCCTCTCAAACCTGCTCCATTGTTCATCAAGATCATGGCCGATCATCTACCACTGCATCAATGTTGCTTCAATATTCCCATATTCCTAGAATAGCATAGTCTAGAAATTGATTCCGGGGATGGTGTGACTGCCATATGCAGAGACGTTAACGTTAAGTAGATTTACATTCACTGGAGCTCAGAAGACCGAGAAGGCCTGCACTGCGGTCTATACACTCTACTCCATCATCAGCGGAAAGAATCTTCAGCCAGTCTCTGTGCATTGCCTTGCCCTCACCCTCTGACTCCCTAAAGCCTGAACTCATCCCATCGACTGAGCAGCACCTCCACTTATGTTCCCTCTACGGAGCACCCAACAGCCTGGAGCTGGCCCACTTAAACACATGGACTGAAGTGAAATCTGCCCAAAGGACTTGCAATCCCGCCCTTTATCACAGAGCGACCATCACTCACAGCTGCATCCTTCCCGGCCTGCTTCTTATTCCTGCATCTCCTATTTATGGCGCTGACTGAGTGGCCTTCCTCACTCCCATCCTGCAAGCTCATTGCTGCAACAGGCGACGGACTCGACGCATGCCCACAGCCAGGGAGGCCGGCCAAGATTTGCACATGCGCACCGTCTACGAGAAATACGCCTGCGCATTAAAAAGGAAACCGGCTCAATGCCTTTGATGTATTTGCTTTGGTTTGCTCAGCAGCGCAATCTGTTTCGGTAGCAGTACCATTACAGAAAGGTATTCGAGTTTATTTTACCTAGTCACTTGCAAGTCTTTCGAAATAGATAACAGTACCAATAACAGAACTACGATTCTTTTAACTAAAGATGTTTTTTAACGGAAAAGGATATCATAAGTGGGAGTTGTTCATGCAGTCTCTTGCCTTTCAGTAAGATAATGGCTGATTTGAATTTGGTCCAATTTTGCTACCTATTCTCCATAACCATTGACTGTCAGGTAGATTGAAAATTTTTTTTAAAACTGCAAATGGTGAAAAACTAGAATAAAATCAATAAATACGGGGAATATTAAGCAGGTCAAATACAGCTCAGCATTCGTTACCATCATCCCCTCAAAAATTACCAGTAAGCTTCAAGAACTTGGCCTCAATATCTCCTTGTACAATGGATCCTCGATTTCCTCAATTGTAGACCCCAGTTAGTTCAGATTGGCAACAACATCTCCTCCACGATCTCTATCAGCACTTTACACTTTATGACTGTGTTGCTTAGCACAGCTTCAATGCCAAATTCAAGTTTGCTGATGACACCACTATCTTAGGCTCAATCAAAGGTGCTGATGATACATCATATTGAAGGGAGATTGAAAATCTGACTGAGTGGTGCCGTAACAACAACCTCTTAATCAGTTCAGCTCCTTGGTCAGATCAGAGGTGGAGTGGGTTTAGCAACTTTAAATTCTTCAGTGTTATCATTTTAGAGGACATGTCCTTGGCCCAAAACGTAAGTGCTATTATGAAGAAAGCGTGGCAGTATCTCAACTTCCTTAGGAGTTCGTGAAGGTTCAGCATGATATCTAATACTTTGACAAACTTCTATAGATGTGTGGTAGAGAGTATACTGACTGGTTGTATTACACCCTGTTACGGAAATATCAATGCCCTTGAATGGAAAATCCTATAAAAAAGTAGTGGATACAGTCCATCTTCATGGGGCACTGTCGTGGGAAAGCAACATCCATCATCAGGGACCCCCACCATGCAGTTCATGCTCTCTTCCTGTTGCTGCCATCAGAAAGAAGGTACAGGAGGAGCCTGAAGACTCACACCACCAGATTCAGGAACTGTTATTATCCTTCAACCATCAGACTCTTGAACCAGTGGGGATAACTTCACTCAGCTTCACCTGCCCCCTCACTGAACTGTTCCCACAATTTTTAATGCACTTTCAAAGACTCTTCATCTCATGTTCCCAAAATTTATTGCTTATTTATTTATGATTATTGTATTTTCTTTTGTATTTGCACAGCTTATTGTCTTTTGCACATTGTTTTTTTTTGTCTGCCATGTTGGTGTAGTCTTTCATTGATTCTCTTGTAGTTCTTGGATTTATTGAGTTTGCCTGCAAGAAAACAGATCTCAGGGTTGTATATGGTGGTGTGTATGTACTTTGATAATAATCTTGAACTTGAAACTCTCAACCTGCCAGAACGCTGCACTGACCCTCTTCCTAAAGTCAATGACCAGCTCTTTTTCAAACAAGAGAAATTCTGCAGATGCTGGAAATCCAAACCACACACAAAATGCTGGAGAAACTCAGTAGGCCAGGCAGCATCTATGGAAAAGAGTTTAGTCGATGCTTCAGGCTGAGACCCTTCATCAGGACTGGAGAAAACAAGATGAGAAGTCAGAATCAGAAGGTGGGAGGAGGGAGGAAGAAACACAAGGTGACAGGTGAAAACGGGAGGGGGGAGGGTGACGTAAAGAACTGAGAAGTTGATTGGTGACAGAGATATAGAGTTGGAGAAGGGGGAATCTTCATAGGAGAGGACAGAAGGCCATGAAAGAGAGAAAAGGGGGAGGAGCACCAAAAGATAGTAATGGGCAGGTAAGGAGAGAAGGTGAGAGAGTGATGTGGTGAAGGAGAGAGGGGGCATTACCGGAAGTTCAGGAAATCAATGTTTATTCCATCAGGTTGGAGGCTACCCAGATGGAACATAAGGTGTTGCTCTTCCAACCTGAGTGTGGCTTCATTGCTACAGTAGAGGAGGCCATGGATGGACATGTCAGAATGGGAATGGGAAGTGGAATTAAAATGGGTGGCCACTGGGTCAGGTCTCACCAAGCAGAAAGTGGAGGGGGGAGGGAAAAATGTGCTTGGTGATTGGATCCTGTTGGAGATGGCGGAAGTTAGGAGAATCCCTCCTCCGCCACTTTCTACATTCTGCAGGCATCATTCCTTACACGAATCCCTTGTCTATTCATCCCTTCCCACTTATCTCCCTCCTGGTACTTATCCTTGCAAACGGAACAAGTGCTACACCTGCCCCTGCACCTCCTCCCTCACTACCATTCTGGGCCCCAAACAGTCCTTCCAGGTGAGGCGACACTTCATCTCTGAGTCTGTTGGGGTCATTACTGTATCTGGTTCTCCCAGTGTGGCCTCCTGTTTTTGCGGCCAAAAAGTTCTATTTTAACTTCATCAGTCCACAGGACTTGTTTAGCTGTTCCTTTGAACCTTTTGAATGGAACTTTTTGGCCACAATGTGCAAAGGTATGTTTGGAGGAAAAAGGGTGCAGAATTTCATGAAAAGAACCCCTCTGCAACTGTATAAGCACAGGGGTGGATCGATCGTGCTTTGGGCTTGTGTTGCAACCAGTGGCACAGGGAACATTTACTGGTAAAGGGAAGAATGAATTCAATTAAATACCAGCAAATTCTAGAAGCAAACATCACACCGTCTGTAAGAAAGCCGAAGGTGAAAAGAGGATGGCTTCTGCAACAGGATAATGATCCTAAACACACCTCAAAGTCCACAATGGACTACCTCAAGAGGTGCAAGCTGAAGGTTTTGCCATGGCCCTCACAGTCCCCTGACCTAAACATCATCGAGAATCTGTGGATAGACCTCAAAAGAGCAGCGCATGCAAGACGGCCCAAGAATCTCACAGAACTAGAAGCCTTTTGCAAGAAAGAATGGGTGAAAATCCCCCAAACAAGAACTGAAAGACTCTTAGCTGGCTACAAAAAGCATTTACAAGCTGTGATACTTGCCAAAGGGGGTGTTACTAAGTACTGCCATGTAGGGTGCCCAAACTTTTGCTTTGGGCTCTTTTCTTCTTTTGTTATTTTGAAACTGTAAAAGATGGAAATAAAAAAAATTTCTTGCTTAAAATATTAAAGTAATGTATCATCTTTAACTTTATGCCTATTGGATATCAGTTCATCTTTTACTCGCTTAGCTATTCACAGTAAAAGAAATTTTGACCGGGGTGCCCAAACCTTTGCATGCCACTGTACTTTGATCGTAAATGAACCTTTGAATTCAGAAATCTAAGAAGTTTTAGCCACTTTTTCTTTAAAAATGTATTTTTATTTACTCTCATGGACCTCTGATGACAATGCTGTGGATGATCACCAGTCTGTGAACTGGCTTTAGAGAAACAGTGCATCAGTGAATATGAGGGTTTTTTTCCCACAATACTGTAATCTTGTTGTTTCATAGTCACAACAGGATACATCATGGCTGCAAACAGAATTTTTGAAATAATGGAAAGTAGCGGAGTAATGTGAAAGGAAATTGGAGATCTGCATTTTGATTTTGCAATGGTTTGATCACAGGCAAATACATCATGTCCAAATCTGGATATCAGACAGAGGCTACAGAAGGGTCAAAAGAGGTCATGGTGGTGAAGAGCTGGTTAGTGCAAATACGGAAAAGGAACCTGACCTTTTATCACCAGATGATGTAGTATGTATAAAAGAGGAAGATATCAAGAATAGATTATTAGGAGTCTCCAGATGTCCTGGATAGGCTAGGAAGAGATGCATTAACACAAGAGATTCTGCAGATGATGGAAATCCACAGTAACACACACAAAATTCTGGAGGAACTCAGCAGGTGAGGCAGCATCTATAGAGAGTAATAAAGAGTCAATATTTCAGTCTGAGACCTTTCATCAGGACTAGAATGACATGGGAAGAGTCTAGAATATGAAGGTGGGGGGGGGAGGAGTGAGGAAGGATTAAAAGATAGCAGATGATGGGTGAAGCCAGGAGAGAGGGATGGTAGGTGGGCAGCAGAGGGGTGACGAAGTGATGAAGGGTCATGGCCCAAAATGTTGACTCTATTCCTCTCCATAGATGCTGCCTAACCCAATGAGATTCCCAACATTTTGTGTGTGTTACATAGGAAGAGATGCACAGCCAGTGATACTCCAGCTACGGGCAGTTATATTGGAGGATCAAATACTAGAGTGCATTGGTTAGGTTATTGGTGTCACTTTGGAAAGACTATTTTCAATGTGAGGATTACAAGATGGAAGAAATGGTGGTTGTTTGCACTAAAGGGGGGAAATTTACGGTGCATGATCCATTTCAATAATGAAAGGTATTAAGTGAGGACAATTTTAAAAGGATTGTCAAGCTTTAGAAACAACTTTTCAGAGTGTTACCATAAATAATTTGTTAGTGGGATGATTACACTGAAATTAACCAAGGATGGAAGTTATAATAAGAATCTGAAAAGATATTTGTCTGCAAACATTGTATTCCATTATATTTACTGTAGTGAAAATGTTTCTGGCTGAAGTAGACTATTTTTGGCTGTTTGTGGTACCAAGGCTGCATAACTTCTAATGATTCTCTGAAGAGAATATAGCATTATTACCTTGATTTACTTTAGTGAAGAAATGCCAATGCTGTCTTTGAAATATTTAATTGTGTGGGTTCCCTGCTGGGTTCCTTGCTATAAAGGAACAATACCAGAAGTGTAATATAGTATTGCAAGTAAGTGGCCCATTAATTGCTACTATCTGTGACATTTAAATCATACCCTGCTCCTTGGTCTTTTATTCTAAAGTAAGACGCATACTAGTCAACCATGCCAGTGACTTGGGAAATAGCTTTCAATCTAAAAGGCAGATTAACCATGTTTCATCTCGCCATGTTGTTGATAGTTTGAGTGTCTTCATCTTCTTAAGCCCATCACCTCTATTGGAGCATAGGTCACTGACATCAGCTGTCCTGGGCCAAATGTTTATCGGCTCAGTGGCTTCCGCTTTCACCACATGACTTTATAGTTCTTCTAAGTGAAGGTCCTTCCTCTCCCAGGGATGACGTCTTTGGAGCTTCTGCTGGCATTTCTGCAGCTCTGGGCTTTTACAGGATGAGGTTGCAAGCCACATTCCCAACCCTCCTCCTTTCTCAGCCGGACTCGGGACCATCCGTGGTGGAGTTGATAGCTTGAGTGTGCTTTAAAAAAAATTAAAGTGTTGACTGGATACAAATGCCATTATATCCAGATAAATATATCATCCTTTCACAAGAACTTCATACAGCTGCTTAATGTATAACATGTCAATATCGGAATCAGGTTTATAATCACTGACTGTGTTGTGCAATTTGTTGTTTTGCAGCAGTAGTACAATTACTGTAAATTACAAAATAAATAAATACTGCAAAAAGCGTCGAAAAAAGCGACATAAAGGATTTTTAACATTGTAAACCAGTGAGTTGTTTGTTATGTCTCCCTGCTCGCTGTGAAACGGAGACATTTCTTTCTCCCTTATTAGGGAGAGAGAGAACCTGTGGTATGTCGAATGCCAGATGAAATGTGAAGTCTTTGGGGTAACTGCAAATCTGTGTCTTTGCTATTGCTTTGCTCATGCTTGAGTGCTTGGTGATGGTGCTGATGCTTGCTGTTTTTTGCCGATAGGGATTGTTTCTCGCCGCTGCTTGCGCGTGGGGGGGGAGCTGGGGGGGGGGTCTTTTGGGGTTCTCACGTTTAACTGTCGTTCATTCTTTGGGGCACTTTTCTGTTTTTGTGGATGTTTTGCGAAGAAAAAGCATTTCAGGATGTATATTGTGTGCATTTCTCTGACATTAAATTGGACCTTTGAACCTTTGAAGAGGAATAATAGATGGATAGATAGATTGATATTTTATTGATCCTAAAGGAAATTACAGTGTCACAGTGACATTACAGTGCACAGATATAAATATTAGAAGAGAAATAAAAATAATAAAAAATAAGTTATCTCAAACAGTCCAACAGGAGGGGATCATCACTTCCCCGGCTATAGGTTGACTCATTATAGAGTCTAGTGACTGAAAGTAAGAATGATTGTATATAGTGCTCTTTGGAGCAGTGTAGTTGTCTTCATCTATTACTAAAAGTGCTCCTCTGTTCAGCCAAGGTGGCATGCATGCATGCAGAGGGTGGGAAACATTGTCCAGAAATGAGATAGTATTTGTGGGTTCATTTAAGTGGAGACAAAGCAGGGGAACTGAAAGTGGCCAAGTCAGCACTGGACATCCAGATTGATAAAGCTAACTGAACAAAAACAAAAATCACAAACAACACTATCGTCTCATTATCCAAATTCCTGATGTCCAACCTGTTTTGTAAAACACATCTCTAGAATGCTAAATCATAAACCATACACAAAATCTCTGTATTTTGCATGTTTTAAATCTGTTGACAGAGTTTCATCATATGTTCTATGTAATTGCTGTTTCACCCAAAGAGTGTGCAAGAGTTGAGGCAGGTTGTTCAACTGAATTATTAGAGGGAGATCCATTCATGTGGGTCTTTATATTAGATCAGCACTTGTATAAGACCATAAGATATAGGAGCAGAAGTAGGCCATTCAGCCCATTGAATCTGCTCCACCATTCAGTCATGGGCTGATCCAGTTCTTCGGGTCATCTCCACTCCCCTGCTTTCACCCCATACTCTTTGATGCCCTGGCTAATCAAGAACCTATCTATCTCTGCATTAAATACACCCAATGACTTGGCCTCCACAGCCACTTGTGGCAACAAATTCCACAGATTTACCACCCTCTGACTAAAGCAATTTCTCCGCATCTGGGTTCTAAAAGGACGTCCTTTAACCCTGAAGTCCTGTCCTCTTGTCCTAGAATCCCCTACCACGGGAAATAACTTTGCCATATCTAATCTGTTCAGGTCTTTTAACATTCGGAATGTTTTTATGAGATTCCCCCACCCCCCATTCTTCTGAACTCCAGGGAATACAGCCCGAGAGCTGCTGGACGTTCCTCATACAATAATCCTTTCATTCTTCCATGTTGACCTAAAGCTTACAGAGTGGTTACACATGAAGGTAGTGTGTCAGGGCTACAGGTATGTAGTGTTTCCCCTAGACGAACATGAACTGGGTGAGTCTGAGAGTTACAGTAAGAAAGCACAGTGGCAAACACAAGTAATTAATTATTTCTTCTTTCTTCTCACTTCAGCTATTAAGTGCAATATTAGGGTGTGGTGTAGTCAGTCACATTTGATCATATTCATTTGAATTGAGAACAACAAGGCTGTTTTTGTACTCCAATTTCTCAGGAGAACTTGGGGTACATTTTAATGAGGGCATAATTTCCAGGCCCACTTTCAGCATAATATAAGAGGCACAAAGGATTTCAAAGTTATACTCTTGAGTAAGCCGCTAGCAATTGTTATATCTCTATATGTAGCTCCAATAATTCATCAGACTCATTCCTGGGTTGACTGCCTCACTTGTGGCCTACATTTAAGAGCAATGGAGAGCTTTGCAGCCTTTTTGAATTTGGATGAGAGCTGGGTGGAAGAATGTGAAATCCAATGAATTCAGTAAAATGCTGAATCATAGTGTCATTATTTAGTGTTCATATGTGGAAACAAAAAAAGAAATAGGCTCATAATTCGGTGGACTTCTTATTCAGTAGACTGTAGATTTTTGCATGTTCAATCAGCTAAAGTCAGATTTAAGGCAACTTCAGCATTCTTCCTTAAAGAATATAAACCTTATTACTTGAAACTCCTTAAAGATATTAACCAAGAGTGCAAGGGATTTTACATCCTCCCATCATCTGGCCCTTTCTATCTCTGCAAACTCCTCAAACCTTGCACTGACTCCTGATTAAGATAGACCTAAAGTAAACAATTGTCATTCTTGTTTTCAAATCCCTCAGTAGCTTTGCCCTTTTCTAACTCTGAAATGTCCCTCCGGTCAGTAATCCTCAAAGATATTTGCACTATTCCAATTCTTGCCTCTGGAGTATTCTTGACTGTAGTTGCTCTGCCATTGGTGGGTGTTCTTTCAATGTTTAAGATTCTAAGCTCTGGAATTAATCAAACTTTTGCGGCAACCTTCCTCCCACATCCCCACCCACCACTATCACAGTCACTGAATATTATACTCTCTTTAAGAAGCTGCTGAAAATCCACCTCTGACTAAGCTTTTTGTCTGCACAAGCAGGTACTTAGCTAGCATGCCTTCCCTATTTCAGGATCAGGTTTAATATCACTGGCATATGTAGTGAAACTTGTTTTTTGGCAGCAGTACATTGCAATACATAATAATAATAAGTAAAAATCACAATAATACTTATGTGTATATATATTTTAATAACAGAATTTATATTATAATTTATAAAAATATCTATAGGCATCCGTTAGTCTTATGAGACCATGGATTTGCACCTTGGAAAGTTTCCAGGGTGCAGGCCTGGGCAGGGTTGTATGGAAGACTGGCAGTTGCCCATGCTGCAAGTCTCCCCTCTCCACACCACCGATGTTGTCCAAGGGGAGGGCATTAGGACCCATACAGCTTGGCACCGGTGTCATCGCAAAGCAAGGTGTGGTTAAGTGCCTTGCTCAAGGACAGACACGCTGCCTCAGCCAAGGCTCGAACTAGCGACCTTCAGATCACTAGACAAACACCTTAACCACTTGGCCACGTGCCAACAAAAATACTATATAACTACATATATAGTTATATATTTTTTATAAATATATATATAGGTAGTGCAAAAAGTGAGGGAAAAGCTGAGGCACTGTTCATAGGTTCATTGTCCATTCAGAAATCTGATGATGGAGGAAATAAGCTGTTAGAAATATGTTGGTTGTGTGTTCTTCAGGCTCATATACCATCTCCTTGATGGTACCAATGGAAAGAGGGTATGTCCTGGCTGATCAGGATCTTTAATGATGTATGCCTCCTTTTTGAGGCATTGCCTTTTAAAGGTGTCCTGGATGTTGCTGATGCCCATGATGGAGCTGCCTAAGTTTACAACTTTCTGCAACCTTTGCCAATCCTGTGCAGTGGCTCTTCCATACCAGATGGTGGTGCAACCAGTTAGAATGCTCTCCATGGTAGATCTGTAGAAATTTCCGAGTGTTTTTGGTGACATACCAATTATGAGATATAGCCACTGTCATGCTTTCTTTGTAATTGCATCAATATTTTGTGCTCCTCAGAGACATTGACACGCAGGAACTTTAAACTGCTCACACTTTCCACTTCCGATTTCTCAATAAGCACTGGTGTGTGTTCCTTCAACTTCCCCTTTCTGAAATTCCCCATCAATTCTTTGGTCTTACTGACGTTGAGTGCAAGGTTGTTGCAACAACACTTAACAAACTGATCTATCTTTATGCTGTATGCCTTCTCATCACTATCTGAAATTCTACCAAAAGTAATTGTGTCATTTACAAATTTATAGATGGCGTTTGTGCTGTACCTAGCGACACAATTGTGGGTATAGAGTGAGCAGAGCAGTGGGTTGAGCATGCGTCCTTGAGTGTGCCAGTGTTGATTGTTAGCAAGGTTGAGATGTTATTTCTTATCTGCACTGACCCTGGTCTCCTGGTGCGGAAGTCAAGACTTCCTCATCAGGAGTTCAGAGACCATAAGACCATAAGACAATGGAGCAGAAGTAGGCCATTCGGCCCATTGAGTCTGCTCCGCCATTTTATCATGAGCTGATCCATTTTATCCTATTTAGTCCCACTGCCCCGCCTTCTCACCATAACCTTTGATGCCCTGGCTACTCAGATACCTATCAATCTCTGCCTTAAATACACCCAATGACTTGGCCTCCACTGCTGCCCGTGGCAACAAATTCCATAGATTCACCACCCTCTGACTAAAAAAATTTTTTCGCATTTCTGTTCTGAAAGGGCGCCCTTCAATCCTGAAGTCATGCCCTCTCGTACTAGACTCCCCCATCATGGGAAACAACTTTGCCAGATCCACTCTGTCCATGCCTTTTAACATTGGAAATGTTTCTATGAGGTCTCCCCTCATTCTTCTAAACTCCAAGGAATACAGTCCAAGAGCGGACAAACGTTCCTCATATGTTAACCCTCTCATTCCCGGAATCATTCTAGTGAATCTTCTCTGTACCCTCTCCAACGTCAGCACATCCCTTTTTAAATAAGGAGACCAAAACTGCCCACAGTACTCCACGTGAGGTCTCACCAGTGCCTTATAGAGCCTCAACATCACATCCCTGCTCCTATACTCTATTCCTCTAGAAATGAATGCCAACATTGCATTCGCCTTCTTCACTACCGACTCAACCTGGAGGTTAACTTTAAGGGAATCCTGTACGAGGACTCCCAAGTCCCGTTGCATCTCAGAACTTTGAATTCTTTCCCCATTTAAATAATAGTCTGCCCGTTTATTTTTTCTGCCAAAGTGCATAACCATACACTTTCCAACATTGTACTTCATTTGCCACTTCTCTGCCCATTCTTCCAATCTATCCAAGTCTCTCTGCAGACTCTCCGTTTCCTCAGCACTACCGGCCCCTCCACCTATCTTTGTATCATCAGCAAGCTTAGCCACAAAGCCATCTATTCCATAATCCAAATCGTTGATGTACAATGTAAAAAGAAGCGGCCCCAACACTGATCCCTGTGGAATACCACTGGTAACCGGCAGCCAACCAGAATAGGATCCCTTTATTCCCACTCTCTGTTTCCTGCCAAACAGCCAATGCTCTATCCACGTATGTAACTTACCTGTAATTCCATGGGCTCTTATCTTGTTAAGCAGCCTCATGTGTGGCACCTTGTCAAAGGCCTTCTGAAAATCCAAATATACAACATCCACTGCATCTCCCTTGTCTAGCCTACTGGTAATTTCCTCAAAAAATTGTAATAGGTTTGTCAGGCAGGATTTTCCTTTAAGGAATCCATGCTGAGTTCTGCCTATCTTGTCATATGCCTCCAGGTACTCTGTAACCTCATCCTTGACAATCGACTCCCAACAACTTCCCAACCACCGACGTCAAGCTAACAGGTCTATAATTTCCTTTTTGCTTCCTTGCCCCCTTCTTAAATAGCGGAGTGACATTTGCAATCTTCCAGTCCTCCGGAACCATGCCAGAATCTATCGACTTTTGAAAGATCATCGCTAATGCCTCTGAAATCTCCACAGCTACTTCCTTCAGAACACGAGAGCGCATTCCATCTGGTCCAGGAGATTTATCGACCTTTAGCCTACTCAGCTTCCTGAGTACTTTCTCTGTGGTAATTGTGACTGCGCACACTTCTCTTCCCTGCCACCCTTGAGTGTCCGGTATCCTGCTGTCTTCCTCAGTGAAGACTGATGCAAAATACTTGTTCAGTTCCTCTGCCATCTCCTCATCTCCCATTACAATTTCTCCAGTATCATTTTCTATCGGTCCTATATCTACTCTCACCTGTCTTTTACTCTTTATATACTTGAAAAAGCTTTTAGTATCCTCTTTGATATTATTTGCTAGTTTCCTTTCATAGTTAATCTTTTCTCTCTTAATGACCTTCTTGGTTTCCTTTTGTAAGGTTTTAAAGACTTCCCAATCCTCTGTCTTCCCACTAATTTTTGCTTCCTTGTATGCCCTCTCCTTAGCTTTAACTTTGGCTTTGACTTCTCTTGTCAACCACGGTTGCATCCTTTTTCCACTCGAAAATTTCTTCTTTTTTGGAATATACTTGTCTTGCACATTCCTCATTTCTCGCATAAACTCCAGCCACTGCTGCTCTGCCGTCTTTCCCGCCAGTGTCTCTTTCCAGTCAACTTTGGCCAGTTCCTCTCTCATGCCACAGTAGTTTCCTTTACTCCACTGAAACACCGACACATCAGATTTCGGCTTCTCTTTTTCTAATTTCACAGTGAACTCAATCATGTTATGATCACTGCCTCCTAAGGGTTCTTTCACCTCAATCTCTCCAATCACCTCCGGTTCATTACACAATACCCAATCCAGTACAGCCGATCCCCTAGTGGGCTCAACAACAAGCTGTTCTAAAAAGCCATCTCGCAGACATTCTACAAGTTCTCTCTCTTGAGATCCAGTACCGACCTGATTTTTCCAATCTACTCGCATGTTAAAATCCCCCACAATTATCATAACACTGCCCTTCTGACAAGCCTTTTCTATTTCCAGTTGTAATTTGTAGTCCACATCCCTGCAGCTGTTTGGAGGCCTATAAATAACTGCCATCAGGGTCCTTTTACTCCTGCTATTCCTTAGCTCAACCCATAAAGATTCTGCACCTTCCGATCCTATATCACCTCTTTCTAATGATTTAATATCATTTCTTTCCAATAAAGCCACGCCTCGCCCTCTGCCTACCTTCCTATCCTTCCGATACACCGTGTATCCTTGGACGTTCAGCTCCCAGAGACATGCATCCTTTAGCCAGGTCTCAGTGATGGCCACAATATCATACCTGCCAATCTGTAGCTGTACAACAAGATCATCCACCTTATTTCTTATGCTGAGTGCATTTAAGTACAACACCTTAAGACGAGTATTTGATACCTTTTGCTTTGATTTCACTGCAACCTTATTGCACTGCAACTCATCCCAATGGCTACACATTTGCCCCATCACCTGCCTGTCTTTCCTGTCATCTTTACTGCTCACAATCTTAGATTTTAGGTATCTTAGAGGGAGGTACAGAGTCCCAGATTTTTGAGCTTGTTGATTAGAACTGAAGATATATTGTGTTGCATGTTGAGCTGTAGTCAATAAAGAGCAACATGCTGTAGGTTGTAGTCACGCGCAAACGCGCTACTAAAGAAACACACGGAGGCAGACAGAGCTGAGCTCAGAATGCCTTTACTGATTCAAAATCGCGTGATTGAATCTCCCCTCCCATGGGCCCCTGCGACCCGCGAGGCGGATGTGATGTCAGACTGTCCCCGGAAGGTCCGCCCCGAGCGGGTAGTTCCAAATGCGCTACCACGTGTCTGCCCGCGGCTCCCGATGGCGGTTCAAGTCCTGCATGTGTGGGCTGCCACCCCCCCCCCAGAAATGTCCATCGGGGGAGTGGAGCCCCCAGTCTGTGTGGCTTGCTTGGGTGGCCGGCCTCGCTGGCACGGTGTGGGTACCCTCACTGGTTGCTCAACGTCCAAGTGTGCCAGTTTGAGGCGGTCCACTGTAAAAGTCTCTTCCTGGCCACCCACCTCCACGACACACATGGTTCTGTTGTGCCGGATCACCTTGAAGGGTCCCTCGTATGGCTGCTGTAGAGGTGACCTGTGCATGCCCCTGCGAATAGAAACATACTCACTGTCTCGCAGGTCTTTAGGGGTGAAGGATGGCATGGGACCATGCCTGGAGGTCGGGACCGGTGCCAGGGTCCCTACCTTGTCCCGCAGCCTCGTTAGTACCACTGCTGGAGTTTCTTCCGAACCTCGGGCCTCTGGTACGAACTCGCCTGGAACCGTCGGTGGGGGGGGGGGGGTGCTGTAGACCAATTCTGCTGAGGAGGTGTCCAGGTCCTCCTTGAGGGCTGTGCGGATGCCCAGTAGGACCCAGGGAAGCTCATCTGTCCAGCTGGGGCCCCTGAGACGCGCCATCAGGGCCAACTTGAGATGCCGGTGGAATCGCTCTACCAAACCGTTGGATGGGGGATGGTACGCTGTGGTGTGATGCAGCTGGGTGCCCAGGAGCTGTGCCAGTGCTGTCCACAAACCAGACATGAACTGCGCCCCTCTGTCAGAGGTGATGTCTGTTGGGAGGCCGAACCTGGCGATTCAGTTTGCAATGAGCGTCCTGGCGCAGGACTCAGTGGACGTGTCTGCGAGCAGTACGGCTTCCGGCCATCTGGTGAACCTGTCTACCATGGTGAAGATATACCTGGCGCCCGGGAGACTGGCAGGGGGCCAACGATGTCCACGTGGATGTGTTGGAACCTCCTATGCATCGGCTGGAACTGCTGGAGGGGAGCCTTCACGTGCCGCTGGACTTTGGCGATCTGGCAGTGTACGCAGGTCCTGGCCCAGAGTCTGACCTGTTTGCACAAACCGTGCCAGACGAATCTGTCCGCTACCAGCTTGATGGACGCCTGGATGGACGGGTGGGCCAGGTCATGCAGTGTGTCGAACACCCGGGGCCTCCATGCTGCTGGTAGCACGGGTTGGGGTTTGCCGGTAGACACATCGCACAGGAGTCGATTCGCTGCTGGGCCGATGGAGACGTCCTCCAACTGGAGCCCCGAAACAGCGGTGCAGTAAGCCAGGATCCCGGTGTCTGACCGTTGTGCTTCCGCCAGTGCTGGGTAGTCTATTCCTGAGGACGATATGCCTACTGAGTGGAGGCAGGGGCGAGACAGTGTGTCGGCGACGACGTTGTTCTTCCCTGCGATGTGGCGGACGTCCGTGGTGAATTCTGAAATAAAGGACAGGTGCCTCTGCTGCCGAGCGGACCATGGGTCCGATACCTTGGCCAGTGCAAAGGTGAGGGGCTTGTGGTCCATATACACGGTGAACTCCCTTCCCTTGAGGAAGTACCGTAAATGCCGGACAGCCAGGTAGAGCACTAGCAGCTCTCTGTCGAAAGCGCTGTACTTCATCTCTGGTGGCTGTAGGTGCCGGCTGAAGAAAGCGAGTGGTCGTCCCTGGTCCTCGCCGAGCTGCTCCAGGGCTCCGCCGACTGCCATGTCGGAAGCGTCGACTGTGAGTGCCGTGGGTACATCGACTCTCAGATGCACTAGGAGGGCAGCCTTTGCCAGCAGCTCCTTGGCCTGCTCGAATGCCTCCGTGGGCTCCGTGTCCCATGCCACTTCTTTGGCCTTGCCGGCCATCAGGCTGAACAAGGGTCTCATGATGTGTGCTGCCGCCAGCACAAACCGATGATAAAAGTTGACCATCCCTATGAACTCCTGCAGGCCCTTGACCGTGTTGGGCTTGGGGAACTGGCGGACGGCCTGGACCTTGTCCGGTAGGGGAACTGCACCATGTCGGTTGACTCTGTGGCCCAAGAAGTCGATCTCTGTCAGCCCGAACTGGCACTTCGCCGGATTGATTGCCAGTCCGTGGTCGCTCAGGCGTTGGCAGAGCTGGCGCAAATGTGCTACGTGCGCTTGGTGGGAACTGCTGGCCACCAGGATATCGTCCAAGTAAATGAAAAAGAAATCCAGGCCGCGTCCCACCGAGTCCATGAGCCTTTGGAAAGTTTGGGCTGCATCCTTGAGACCGAAAAGCATCCTCAGGAATTCAAACAAGCTGAACGGGGTGATGAGGGCTGTCATGGGCACGTCGTCGGGGTGCACTGGGATCTGATGGTATCCCCTGACCAGATTGATTTTCGAGAAGATGGTCGCTCCGTGTTGGTTTGCCGTGAAGTCCTGGATGTGGGGTACCGGATATCTGTCGGCGGTTGTGGCGTCGTTGAGCCTTCTATAGTCTCCGCAGGGCCTCCTTCCAGTTCGCAGTGGGAGAGTCCGAAGGTATGGATCAAGAGCGCCTTAAGCTTAGTGTACCTGTCCTCCGTTGGTGGCTGGTGTAGGAAGTCGATGACCCAGCCTGCCGTCTCCTGGTCGAGTGTGCTGACCATGTAGTAGTACCGCGTGGCGTCGGCTATAATGTCTCTGATATTGAACTGGGCCTCAGCCTGCTTGAGCCAAACGTGGGGCTGAGTGGCCCAGAAAGTCGGAAGCTTCAGAGAGACCGCACTGTGCGAGTTGCTCAAACTCATAGCTGGTCACTGAGTCGCCGGCTCCAGATGCTGTCTGGAACGTCGGGGTCACCAATGTAGTCGCATGCAAATGCACTTAAAGAAACTCACGGAGGCAGAGAGAGCTGAACTCAGAATGCCTTTACTGATGCAAAATTGCGCGCTTAAATCTCCCCTCCCATGGGCCCCTGCGACCCGTGGGGCAGACGTGACGTCAGACTGCCCCTGGAAGGTCCACCCCGAGTGGGTAGTTCCAAACGCGATACCTCGTGTCTGCTCGCGGCTCCCGATGGCGGTTCGAGTCCCGTGTGTGGGGTCCACCACAAGGTATTACTCTTGTGCAGGTGCAGAGATTAAAGATGTCCTTGAACACTCCCACCAGATGGTTAGCATAGGTTTTCAGAGCCCTACAGGTACATGATAAGGGCCTGACTCCTTGTGAGTACTCACCCTCTTGAAGGATGTTCTGACATCAGCCTCCAAGGAAGAGATCACAGAATCCAGATGTTGCAGGGAATTGCACAGGTGTAGTTTCACTCTCCCTTTCAACGTGTGCATAAAAGACATTGAGCTTATCTGGGAGTGAACCATCACAGCCATTCATGATGTTAGGCTTTACTTTGTAGGAACTAACGGTCAGCAAACCCTGCCAGAACTGACGTGAATCTGATTCCATTTCTAACCTCATTTGGAATTGTTCTTTCACTCTTAAAATAGCCTTCTGTAGGTCATACCTGTACTTCTTATATAGTTCTGGATCACCAGACTTGAATGCCACAGATTGAGTTCTCAGTAGACTACAAATCTCCTGGTTCATCCACGGCTTTTGGTTTGAGTATGTCCGGTATGTTCTCGAAGGCATACTCATCCTCACAGTTCATGATAAATTTGGTGGCTACTGTGGTGTATTCATTCAGACTTGAATATTGTCCAGTCCACCAGCTGAAAGCACTCCTCTGCCTCCTTTCTTGGTCCTCACCTCTAGTGCTGCAGTGTTTAGTCTCTGCTTCTACCCTGGAAGCAAATGTGCAGTTAGGTGATCGGATGTTCCAAAGTATGGGCGTGGATTAGCACGGTAAGCGTTGTTGATGGTGGTATAACAGTAGTCAAGTGTGTTGACTCCTCTGGTTCCACAGGTGATATGTTAGTGGTAGTTGTTCAGAGACTTCTTCAAGCTGACCTGGTCGAAATGATAGTTGGCAGTTTTGTGCCTGCTGATTATGTTGCTCAGCTCCTCCAGTGCCTGCTGGTTTGCCCTGAGGTGGAACGTACACTGCTACCAGGATGATGACAGAAAACTCCCTCAGCAGTTAAAATGGATGACATTTGACCACTAGATATTCCAGGACATTCCTTGTAAGTAGGACTGAGACAAGTCTGATGATAAAGCTTCTACGAAGTGCTCTGGTATATGCTTTTCCTTGTTTAGGTAAGTCATCAGTCTAAGAACCTGTGGTTTTAAGAAAGTGAAATTTTGATCCAGATTATGACCATGAGTCACACTGCCCCATTTTACTCCTGTTACTGCTTAACTCTCTTTGGAAATGTACATTATTTTCAGCTGAATGTGTCTGTGGTAAAAAGGACGATTGTTTAGTATCTCTGCGGTTCAGTCATTTGTCATAGATGGAGCTGAACCTGCTGCACTTGAATTACCATTTCCTTAAAGATCTTTAGGCCATTTTCACTGGGCAATTTTACTGTTCTGAATAAATGCTGTTAACCAAGTAACCATTGCACTATCATCATCAAGTTAACACAAGATAATCAATCCCGTTAATTTATTTGCTATCTTCAAGTAAGCTCTCAATAATCACTTCTGTTAATTTGTATGTAATGAGAGTAAGATCCATGGATCTGTAATTGTCTGTGTCTGTTCTCTCGTCCTTTTTGAAAGTGATAATTGTTCCTTAAATACTAATTATAGCACTGAAGCTGTGCATTTAGCTCCACCGATCTTCGCTATTATTTGTGCTCTACACAAACCTGCTTCCATCCTATTTCACCTTTATCAGCAATTTTTTTTATTCCTTTCGCCCTCTTGTGCTTAAAAGTAACATTTTCTGTGAAGCCTGTTAATTTGTGCTAATTTTCTAGTTTTGGAAAGAGAATCGATAGTGTTTTGATCGAAAGTGAGGTATGTATTGGGCAGAGTATTGATTGCTGTTTGGGGTTTAACAACAATGTCTTGCTTTTCTCATCCAGGCCACATGGTGCAGCCCTCAGAGCATATCAATAAATAGTGTGACTTGTTCACATGCTCATAGCATACATGGATTTGAGTTTCCTTTTGGATCCACCTAGAATGTACATGCAGATCATTAATCATTAGCAGTTTGTATGGTTCCTAATTCAATTGAAGAAGAGTCTGAAAGGTTTATTTTATAAATACCTAACCAGATTTCCAGGAGAGGAGAGGTCGTTCAATTGCCAAATAATGAAAATAGGCACAAAACAAACAGAAAAAAAGTACCTCTGGGAAAATTTCACATTTTCACTCCAAAGGTCTTCAGCCAGATCATTTATAGGATCTGACTAATTACACAGGCAATGTTCCAAACTCAAAACGTGTTCTGGAACAACAGTGCTGGCCAGACGGACATCTGAACTTTTCCAGACAGGAAAAGAGTAGTCGCTAATTGTGTTGAGTATGACTGCTGTGCATTTTACTAACTGCTTTAACTACTACAACAGGACAAAGTCAAATTAGTCCAGTTTAGTCACTCTCAGCACTGAAGTATCCACATCTCTCTTGGAAATTTTTCATTCTATTCTCTCTGCTTTTATTTCAATTACTTCAGCTCTTAATTTGTATTTTTACTATTATGATTGGTTACTCCGTTCCTTGTTATTGATGTTACCATAATATTTTAATACTCAATGCATATTAATCGACGTAACATACTTGCATGTTGAGGGAGTAATGCATGGTTGCAAATACTGAGGCATTAAACTGAGTTCCTATCTGTTCTGGTCAAAAGGATGCAAGACATCTTATGGCAATATTCAGAGAGAACTATGCCTAGGATGTTGCCAATATTTAGCTCCCAAACAACACCAGAAAGTAATTGCTCATTATAAAAATGTGCTATTGTGTCTTGCTGCAAGTAAGTTGGCTTCTCTGTTTCCATGTAATAGGGACTCATCAAAGCCAATGTAGATGAGTGTGTGCCTTTGAGAACATATTGGACATACAGGTTTCCCCCGCCATCAGAAGGTAGAGTGTTCCTATGAAACGGTTCGTAAGCCAAAATGTCGTAAAGTGAAGAAGCAATTACCATTTATTTATATGGGAAAATTTTGTGAGCGTTCGCAGACCCAAAAATAACCTACCAAATCATGCCAAATAACACATAAAACCTAAAATAACAGTAACACATAGTAAAAGCAGGAATGATATGATAAATACACAGCCTATATAAAGTAGAGCAACACACATAAAAGTTGCTGGTGAACGCAGCAGGCCAGGCAGCATCTCTAGGAAGAGGTGCAGTTGACGTTTCAGGCCGAGACCCTTCGTCAGGACGAAGATGTTAACTGTCCTGTGCTATCACAAGTAGGATCATCAGTTGATCGGCCACCTGTCTTCAGGAGAGAGAGATAAGTAAGACAATGGAGCAGCATTTGGAAATGTTAATGAAGAGACGAGAGAGTTTAACGGAAGGAGACACCGGTCTGAGGATTGTCAAGACCGGCTCCTTTGATCCTGAACTGTTTGAAGTGATGGACAGGCGATACCCCAACGGGGGGGGGGGGGGGATAAAAAGGGTCAGGTTCGCTAAGGCAACAGACACCACACGAGACACCACTCACAACACCACGAGGTATCGAGACCCTGGAAGCGGTGCGCCCCCACAAGTCAGTGGGAGTTTTGGAGGGCTGATCACGGAACCAGCCATAGACGCACGGTGGAAAGATCCGGTCGGCGGGAACCTGGTGTATGTGTCCACCCTTGCCTGGGTGCCGGGTTCACCACAGAGGAACGATCGTATCTGAAAACGGAGGGTTCACAGTCGGTGACCTCGAAGACATTACAAAGGGCTCGCCCGAAAGCTAACTGCGAGAAATATCAAAGGTCTGTTGAATCCGATTTTGAATATCAGCATTTGCTCTCTCTCTCTCTCTTCAACGGCACAACAACGATTGCTGCGAACTGAACTAAACTGAACTCTGTCACTTGTGATTGAACATTTTACCCCTAGACTGCGATAGAGCTTGATTGATCCTATTATTCTAGTTCTGTGTACATGTGTGTTTATTCAATGCTAACCTGTTGCATTTATATCCTCACTATTAGAGTACTGTGTTGCTTATTTCTTTAATAAAACTTTCTTAGTTCCAGTAATCCAGACTCCAACTGAGTGATCCATTTCTGCTGGTTTGGCAACCCAGTTACGGGGTATTACCGGGTATTATGTTAAGGGGTACGTAACATAAGTCCTGACGAAGGGCCTCGGCCTGAAACGTCGACTGCACCTCTTCCTAGAGATGCTGCCTGGCCTGCTGCGTTCACTAGCAACTTTTATGTGTGTTGCTTGAATTTCCAGCATCTGCAGAATTCCTGTTGTTTGCTATATAAAGTAGAAATACTTTTCCACAATCTATTTCCACAACTGTTCTCCGTAGCAAAAATCTCACGCAAGCGCTGTTGGCAAAAGCATGGCACAAACGCTTTCCAGTAACCTTTAAGCTACAAAGCTGCCAAATCATACCAAATAAGATGTAAAAATACACAGCCGATATAAAGTAGAAATAATGTATTTACAGTGTAGTATCACTTACTGGAATTGGGAAGACAGCGCTGAGCACACAGATGATGGTGTGTTAGGCTGAGTTGTCGCAGGTTGGGTGGTGCCGTGGCCCCCACCCTCCGGGCCACCAACAGATACATTGCCGCGAGGCACGCAGGGGTCCAGCGGTAGTCGGAAGGCACACAGCACATCTTTAAGATAAAAGCCGAAGTAAACATGCTAATTAATTAGGTGCCACCCAGCACGTAGTTGTCAGCCCAGATCAGTGCCCATTGCCGATTGCATCGCCTTTGATCTAGGCCAACATTTACGTGTGGGGCGGCACCTAATTAATTAGCATGTTTATTTCGGCTTTTTTCTTAAAGATTTGCTGTGTGCCTCCCGGCTACTGCTGCATTCTCCATGAATCGGTACAGTATCTGTCCGCAGCCTGGGTGTTGGGGTGGTGGGGCACTGGGGTGTCATCTCATCATCTGTTTCCATCAGAGCAGGCAGCTCATCTTCTCCTATGACTGCCTGACTCGATGTCGAAGGTTGAGGTTCGTCGTCTGCTGTGGCTGACGTGGAAGGCTTGCTTGACTGCTGAGCCTCGCGCATTTTTCTATCATACAGTTGTTTGTAAGCACTCAAACCATCTTGCAAATATCCCCTAAACCTACGTATCCTTTCAAAATTAAAGTCGTACTTTATCATTGCAGCGAAAATCTCACATAGTTGCTTCACTTTTGCTACTGCGTTCGGCTTGGATTGTTATCTTTTCCTCTTCCAATTGCATCAGCTCTTCATCTGTCAGTTCTTGGTCATGGGATGCTAAAACCTCTTCAACATCATCTTCGTCAACTTCCACAAGCCAGACTCACTTTGTCCTTGCTTTGTTCACCATGATTGAAACGCTTAATTATGTCTAGTTTTACGCTAAGTGTAACACCCTTACGAGCTCTTTTAGGCTTTTCCGACACCATAGAACTCATCTTGCAAACGACTGCTCACAGGCACGTGTTAAAGCAACGCCATTTCGAATCTGGGAGAGAGTGGCTGCTCGGGGTGCACGCTGCCTTTTATCGCGCGCTGAATTTTTTATGGCGTGCTGCTTTTTTTTCGTAACAGTGAAAACACTTTCTGAAAGTGAAAACAGGGTACTACTGTAGGTCTTTCGTAACAGTGAGGTTTCGTAAAGCGAGCGTTCGAAAAGCAGGGGACACCTGTACCCCAAACCAAAAGCTGTGGATGATTCAGGAGATTTGTAATCTGCTATGGGATAGATCTATGGCATTCAAGACCTGTGAGCCAGAACTATACAAGAACTCCAGGTATGACCTTAAAAAAAGGCATCCGTTAGTCTTGCGAGACCATGGATCTGCACCTGGAAAGTCTTCACTCTCCAGGGCGTAGGCCTGGGCAAGGTTGTATGGAAGACCAGCAGTTGTCCATGCTGTAAGTCACCCCTCTCCACGACACCAATGTTGTCCAAGGGAAGGGCATTAGGACCCATACAGCTTGGCACCAGTGTCGTCGCAGAGCAATGTGTGATTAAGTGCCTTGCTCATGGACACAACACGTTGCCTTGGCTGGGGCTCGAACTCACGACCTTCAGGTCGCTAATCCAATGCCTTAACCACCTTGGCCACGTGCCCACAAAGGTATGACCTACGGAAGGCTATTTTAAGAGCAAGAAAACAATTTCAATCGAAGTTGGAGATGGAATCAGATGGATGTCAGCACTGGCAGGGTTTGCAGACCATTATTTCCTACACGGTGAAAACTAACATCGTGAATGGCTGTGATGCTTCGCTTTCAGATGAGCTCAATGCCTTTTACCTACACTTTGTAAGGTAGAATAAAACTATACCTGTGCAAATGCCTGCAACCTCTGGTGGCCCCAGTGCTCTCTGACTCAGAGGCCAACATCAGAACATCTTTGAAGAGGGTGAACCCTCGCAAGGTGTCAGGCCCTGATGGTGTACCTGGTAAGGCGTTGAAAACCTGTGCCAACCAACTGGCTGGAATTTTTATGGACAACTTCAATCTCTCACTGCTGTAGTCCAAGGTTCCCACCTGCTTCAAAAGGGTGACAATTGTACCAATGCCCAACAACTAGTTGATGAGGCAGGATTAACTGCCTCAACAACTATTGCCCAATTTCACTCACATCTACTGTGACGAAGTACTTTGAGAGGTTGGTCATGGCCAGAATCAACTCCTGCCTAAGCAAGGACCTGGACCCGCTGCACTTTGCCTATCACCACAATAGGCCTACAGTGGATGCAATCTTGTAGGCTTTGCACTCGGCTTTGAATCACCCGGGCACAGCAATACCTACGCTAAGCTGCTGTTTACTGATTACAGCTCAGTGCTCAAAGTAATCATGCTCTCAGTTCTAATCAACAAACTCCAAAATATGGGCCTCTGTACCTCTCTCTGCAGCTGGATCCTTGACATCCTCACCGGGAGACCACAGTCAGTCCGGATGAGGAATAAAGTCTCTTCCCCACTGACGACCAACTCTGGCGCATGCTTAGTCCACAGTGCTACTCTCTCTACATCCACGACTGTGTGGCCAGGCACAGCTCAGATGCCATCTATAAATTTGCCAACGGCACTACTATTGTTGGCAGAATTTCATCTGGAGTTGAGGAGACATACAGGAGCGAGATAAATCAGCTGGTTGAGTGGTGTCACACCAACAAGCTTGCACTCATCGTCAGTAGTACCAAGGAATTGATTGTGGACTTCAGGTAGGGGAAGTTGAGGAACACGCACCACTGCTCATTGAGGGACCAGAAGTGAAAAAAGTGAGCAGCTTCAAGCTCTTGGGTGTCAACATCTCTGAAGATCTATCCTGGGACCAACATTTGATGCAATTACAAAGAACGCACAACAACAGCTATATTTCATTAGGAGTTTTAGGAGATCAGATATGTCATGAAAGGCACACACGAACTTCTACAGCTGTACCGTAGAGACAGAATTCTAATGGGTTGCATCACCATCTGGTATGGAGGGTTCAGGATTGGAAAAAATCTGCAGAAAGTTGTAAACTCAGCCTGCTTCATCATGGGCACCAGCCTCCCCAGCATCAACAACACATTCAAAAGGCAATCCCTCAAGAAGATGGCATCTATCATTAAGGACCCCCATCACCCAGGACATGCCCTGTTCTCATTGCTACCATCAGGGTGGAGGTATAGGAGCCTGAAGATGCAGTGTTTCAAGAACAGCCTCTTCCCCTCTGCTGTCAGGTACTTGAAATGATAATGAACCCTTCAACGCTACTTCACTATTTCTTGCTCTCTTTTTGTATGAGTTAATTTAATTTCTCAATTTCTTATTGTAAATTATAGTTTTCTTATTATTATGTATTGCAATGCACTGCTGCTGCAAAATAATAAATATCATGACATATGCCAGTGATACTAAATGTGATTCTGGTTTTGATTCTGACATTGTGAAAAGTGCATTAAAACATCCTGAAAACATTATGAGAAATGCATAATCTTTCTTTTATATTCCTTACTGAAAGGATTATTTTAGTCAATATAATTGGACTACTTAAACACTGAGAACAAATAAATCATTGCTATTCAGAAATATAAAAATTCAAAATAAATGAAATAAAACTTCTCTCACAAGAATCAGTATGAAATGAACAGCTTAAAGTACTGACCATTACATTCAGTCCTCATTTTCTGCTGGTTTGTTATCAGTGGACAAGTGCTGATGGGAATTAGTCAACTCCAATTCCCATCTAGAATTTTTTGAACAACATATACATAGATATTAAGACCAATCATTATCTGTATAAAAAGGGTAATCAGATTCTATACCATTTGTGTTAAGTGGCTCCCTGCTGTCACCGTTCAAATAGAAAGTGGCCTTATTTATGCATACATCTTGTGATTTTATGTGGCAAGCCTTCTGTGCTCACCTTGATTGTCAAAACATGGAGGAACCATCACAAACTCCCTCAGTCCATAATGATGCTGTGATTTCAGTCTCTGCAGCTGACGTAGGAGCATCCTTCAGGAGGGTGAACCCATGGAAAGCATCCATTCCAGTTGGGGTCTTTGGCTAAGTACTAAAGACCTGTGCTGATGAACTGACTGGAGTGTTCACTGAGATCTTTAATCTCTCACTTCAGCAGTCTGAGGTATCCACATGCGTCAAGCAGGCTTCAATTATACCAGTGCCTAAGAAGAACGGAGTAACCTCCCTCATTGACTATTGTATAGTTGCTCTTACAGTACATCCACAGTGATGAAGTGTTTTGAGAGGTTGGTAATGAAACATATTGATACCTGCCTGAGAAGCGACTTGGATCTGCTCCAGTTTGCCTACCGGCACAATAGGTCTACAACAGATGCCATCTCATTGGCTCTTCACACAACCCTGAAACATCTGGACAGTGAAGGTGTGTACAACAGGATGCTATTATGGACTACAGCTTGGCATTCAATACTATCAGCCCTTCAAAACTAATCAATAAGCTTCAAGACCTTGGTCTCTTTCTTTATCAATCTTTTTATTAATTTAAAGAAGCACATATATACAAACGAGGAGGATTATCTCAGATATCTATATTGATAACAGTACATATAAAAGGTAAAATAAACGTCAAGATCATACATAGTATTAATCTAGTAGTATATAATAAAAAATAGATAATCAATTCTCCTCTTATTTCATAAAAAGAAAAAAAAGATAAAGAAACTTTTATAATTTTTATATATTTAAAAAACCACTATTCTCTACAAGACCTTGGTCTCAATATTTCCTTGTGCAATTGGATCCTCGATTCCCTCACTTGCAGACCTCAGTCAGTTCAGATTGGGAAAATATCTCCTCTATAATATCCATCAGCACATATGCACCACAAGGCTGTGTACTTAGTCCCCTGCTCTACTTGCTTTAGGCTTATGACCATGCGGCTAAGCACGGCTCCAATATCATATTCAAGTTGGCTGACGACACCACTGAATCAAAGTTGGTGACAAATCAGCATTTTGGAGGGAGAATGAAAATCTGGCTGATTGGTGCCACAACAACAACTCCTTACTGAATGTCAGCAAGAACAAGGAGATGATTATTGACTTCAGGAAGAAACTGAATGTCCATGAGCCAGTCTTCATTGGGGGATCAGAGGTGGAGAGGGTGAATAACTTTAAATTCCTTGGTGTGATTATTTCGGAGGACCTGTCCTGAGCCCAGCACACAAGTGCAATTATGAAGAAAGCATGGCAGTGCACCTACTTCCTTAGGAGTTCACAATGATGGCATAACATCTGAAACTTTGACAAGCTTCTTTAGATGTGTGGTGGAGAGTATACTGACTGGCTGCATCACAGCCTGGTGTGGAAATACCAGTGCCTTTGAGTGGAAAATCCTACAAGAAGTAATGGATATGGCCCAGAGCATATGGATATGGATCATGGGTAAAGCCCTCCCCACTGTTGAACACATCTACACAGAGCACTGTTGTAGGAAAGCAGCATCCATCAACAGGATCCCGCCACCCAGGCCATGCTCTCTTCTCACTGGTGCCATCAACAAGAAGGTAGGGGAGCTTCAGGACTCACACCACCGGTTTCACGAACAGTTATTATCCTGAAACCATTGGGATCTTGAACCAGAGGGGATAACTTCACTCAGCTTCACTTGCCCCATCACTGAATTATTCCCACAACCTATGAACTCCCTTTCAAGTACTCTATATCTCATATTCTCAATTATTTATTGCTTATTTATTTATTATTGTTATTTCTTTTTTCTGTTGTATTTACATAGTTTGTTCTTTTTGCACGTTGGTTGTTTGTCCATCCTGTTTGGTGCGGTCTTTCATTGATTCTATAATGTTTCTTGGATTTACTGAAACTTTGACAAATTTCTATAGATTGAATGTCTGCATCAGAATCAGAATCAGGTTTATTATCACCAGCATGTGACGTGAAATTTGTTAACAGCAGCAGCAAAATAAAAATAATAATAAATAAACAAGTAAATCAATTACATATGTTGAATAGATTTTTTAAAAACGTGGAAAAACAGAAATACTGTATATTTAAGAAAAAGTGAGGTAGTGTCCAAAGCTTCAATGTCCATTTAGGAATCAGATGGCAGAGGGGAAGAAGCTGTTCCTGAATCACTGAGTGTTTGCTTTCAGGCTTCTGTATCTCCTACCTGATGGTAACAGTGAGAAACGGGCATGCCCTGGGTGCTGGAGGTCCTTAATAATGGATGCTGCCTTTCTGGACACCACTCCCTAAAGACGTCCTGGGTACTTTGTAGGATAGCACCCAAGATGGAGCTGACTAGATTTACAACCTTCTGCAGCTTCTTTCAGTCCGGTGCAGTAGCCCCTCCATACCAGACAGTGATGCAGCTTGTCAGAATGCTCTCCACGGTACGTCTACAGAAGTTTTTGAGTATATTTGTTGACATGCCAAATCTCTTCAAACTCCTAATAAAGTATAGCCGCTGTCTTGCCTTCTTTATGACTACATCGATATGTTGGGACCAGGTTAGATCCTCAGAGATCTTGACACCGAGGAACTTGAAACTGCTCATTCTCTCCACTTCTGATCCCTCTATGAGGATTGGTATGTGTTCCTTCGTCTTACCCTTCCTGAAGTCCACAATCAGCTCCTTTGTCTTACTGACATTGAGTGCCATGTTGTTGCTGCGGCACCATTCCACTAGTTGGCATATCTCACTCCCGTACGCCCTCTCGTCACCACCTGAGATTCTACCAACAATGGTTGTATTGTCAGCAAATTTGTAGATGGTATTTGAGCTATGCCTGGCCACACAGTCATGTGTATATAGAGAGTAGAGCAGTGGGCTAAGCACACACCCCTGAGGTGCGCCGGTGTTGATCGTCAGCGAGGAGGATATGTTATCACCAATCCACACAAACTGTGGTCTTCCGGTTAGGAAGTCGAGGATCTAATTACAGAGGCTCAGGATCTTCAAATTCTCAATCAGGATTGTGGGAAGCTCTCACTACCTATTAAATGCTCCCAACGTGTGCTTCTCAAATATTCTTTGACAACCAAGTCCTTCTCCTGGTCTTCATGTATGCCTTAGCTGCTAAGCCTAGTGGAATCATTTCTACTGACAGAAGAAGGGGCAAAGGCGGGTTACTGACACATTAAAACCAGTTGCTTTGGGCAGATGGGGCTTGTCAGCCATGCTTGGCAGCTCATCTAGGAGAAGGCAAACTTCAATTTCAAACCTCCGCTGCCTTATGGTTATACTCACTCCTGGGAAAAGCTTTGGGAGTAAACCCTGAGGGAAAAATCCAGAGCTGGAGCCCCTAAGGCAGTCCTAAATTGAGTTCAATTCTGACTGGCAACTTCTGTGACACTGCTTATGCCAAACTATATCGGTGTCTGCTGTTCCTTCGAGTTCATCAGCTACGTGGAGAAGAGGAGCTTGCTACATGGGCAACAGCTTGCTGCCATATTTTACTGTCCTAGCTTTGCATATCTAGACAGCTAGGATGCAAAACATCCACAGTTGACCTTGACCAACGAAGACCTCAGGTTATATGTATGGCTTTTGGGTGTGAAATAAGTGCAAAGGAGAAATCTCTAGCGGTATCTGGGTTTTTTATTGTCCACAGCATGTTTATACCTCTATCCTTTGTGAACGGTGAGGATCTTATAGTACCGATTAAGTTCACATAAGTGCTTTTAATGTAAATTTCGCTCTTTGTTCATTATTAGTTCAGATGGTGGACTTCTAGAGCCTTTGCTCACAGGTGGAACAGGTGTTGGTCATTTCAGAACTTTGATCTATGACCTTCCTCTGTATACTAATTTTTCCCTCATTTCTTTTAATTCATTTGTTATACAGGTATCCACCAATCTCAATGTAGGAGGCATAATCACGTACCAATGGCCAGAAAATCATAGTCTGCTTCCCATGATTTTTTGAAATGTAGCAATCATCACCTACCCTTACCAAGAACATCTCATTAATGGACAAAAGTATCCAAATATTGGAGGTGACCAGGACTAAAGCAGCATTGTAGCAGTTAGACAAGCAGTAATGCATAAGTAGACATATTTCAAATTTATTAAATACACAGCCAATTTTCTCCACTCCTTCCCACTCTTAACATATTGCTGCTGATTACAGTGCTAAGAAAGCCTCCTATGATTGTGTGCAAGCGGCTATTTATATGAATGAATCTAGACAATTAACATTGGTTAGTTATTTGACCATGATAGTATATTTATCCTATTCGAGCCTTATCCAATTTCTACAGATGCATATTTTGACAGTAGAGATTAGAGTTCAAGGTCAGTTCAGCAACAACTATTGTTTTCGCTAATCAGGCTACTATGGCTGTAATTAGTTGTGGCAAACAGAATCTGAGATAACCAGCGTTTATATTATAAACTCCTGTCATCAGAGAAACATGGACAATTTAATATTCATCTCTGTTTGGCAGTACTATTCTTCATTATCTTCAAATTATGTAGAATTTTATCCTCATTCCATTTGAGATCTCGTGGGATTGTTCACAATAAATTGATTGTGGGTTGATAAGACAGCCAATTTTGCCACTTGTTTGAATTTAAGTTATACACGAGACCTTGATAGGTCTAATTGCCTGTATATAAGTGATGCCTTTAACCTTGATTTATTTATTTAGTGTGTCATTGGCCCAGTGAATCTATGCTGAATTCTACAAAACAAAATTGTGGCCACTTCTACTTTCCTCAAAACTTCAAATGCCAGAAATTGGGGGAAGACGTGAGTGGAGTTGCACACTTTTAATGTCAATGATTTAGATGATGCAATTGTTGGCTTTGTAGTTTGTGGACAATACAAAGATAGGTGCATGGCCAGGTAGTGTTGAGAAAGCAGGCAGTCTGCAGAAGGACTTAGACAGATTAGGAGAATGGACAAAGAAGTGGCAGATAGAATATATTGTAGAGGAGAATATGGTCATGCACTTTGATAGAAGGAATAAAGGTGTAGACTATTTTCTAAGCTCCAGAAAATTTAGAAATCAGGGGTCCAAAGAGTCTTGGGAGTCCTTGTGAAGGATTTCCTAAAGGTTAATTTGCAGGTGAAGTTGGTGGAAAGGAAGGCAAATGTATTCATTTCGAGAGGACTAGAACATAAGAGCAAGGATGTAACACTGACGCTTTATAAGGAATTGGTCAGACCACACTTGGAGTATTGTGAGCAGTTTTGGTCTCCTTATCTTAGAAAAGTTGTGCTTACATTGGAGAATGTTAACATAAAGGGTTAACATATGAGGAGCGTTCCATGGCTGTGCGCCTATACCCACTAGAGTTTAAAAGAATGAGGGGGGAATTCATTGAAACCTATCTAGTGCTGAAAGGCCTAGATAGAGTGGAAGTAGAGTGGATGTTTTCTGAAGTGGGGAAATCTAGGACCAAAAGGCATAGCCTCATAATAGAGCGATTTACTTTAGGACAGAGATAAGGAGGAATTCTTTTAGCCAGAGGATGGCGAATCTGTGGAATTCTGTGTGAAGGCCAAGTCATTTGGTATATTTAAAGCAGAGGTTGATCGGTTCTTGATTAGTAAGGGCATCAAAGGTTACAGGGAGAAGGCAGGAGAATGGGATTGAGAGGCATAATAAATCAGAATCAGAATCAGGTTTAATATCACCAGCATATGTTGTGAAATTTGTTGATGTCGTTGCAGCAGAGGTGTATATATATATACAGCCTTGAGTCTGCGTGGATAGGTCTCTATCGGCTTTGCACATATGGACACTGCAATTTTTCCCCATTCTTCTTTATAAAACTGCTCAGGCTCAGTCAGATTGCATAGGGATCATGATTGAACAGCCCTTTTCAAGTTCAGCCACAAACTTACAACTGAATTGAGGTCTGGACTCTGAGTTGGCCACTCCAGGACATTAACTTTGTTGTTTTTAAGCCATTCCTGTGTAGCTTTGGCTTTATACTTGGGGTCATTGTCTTGCTGGAAAACAAATCTTCTCCCAAGTTGTAGTTCTCTTTCAGACTGCATCAGGTTTTCATCGAGGATTTCCCTGTACTTTGCTGCATTCATTTTACTCTCTACCTTCACAAGCCTTTCAGGCCTTGCTGCAGTGAAGCATCCCCACACCATGCTTTGTGGTAGGGATGGTGTGGTGTTTAGTCTGATGGCCAAAAAACTCAATCTTGGTTTCATCAGACCATAGAACCTTCTTCCAGCTGACTTCAAAGTCTCCCACTTGCCTTCTGGCAAACTCTAGCTGAGATTTCATCTGAGTTTTTTTTTCAACAATGGCTTTCTCTTTACCTCTTTCCCAGAAAGCTACGACTGGTGAAGTACCCGGCTAACAGTTATTGTATGCACAGTCTCTCCCATCTCAGCCATTGAAGCTTGTAACTTCTCCAGAGTTGTTATAGGTCTCTTGGTGGCCACCCTCACTCATCCCCTTCTTGCATGGCCACTCAGTTTTTGAGGACAGCCTGGTATAGGCAGATTTACAGCTGTGCTGTATTCTTTCCATTTCTTGATGAGTGACTTAACTGTATTCCAAGGGATGTTCGGGCTGAAACATCGACTGCACTCTTTTCCATAGATGCTGCCTGGCCTACTGAGTTCCTCTAGAATTTTGTGTGTGTTGCTCCTGGGGGGGGGGGGGGTTCTATTTATAGGCACTATATATAAAATAGTTAAATTAAATGAATAGTACAAAAGTAGAAAGAAAAGAAGTAGTAAGGTAATGTTCATGGGTTCAATGTCCATTTAGAAATTGGACAGCAGAGGGGAAGAAGCTGCTCCTGAATCACTGAGTGTTTGACTTCAGGCTTCTGTACCTCTTTCCTGAAGGTAACAATGAGAAGAGGGCATTTCCTGGATGATGGGCATCCTTCATAATGCACCATGACCTCCCTTGTTTTATACTCAATGCACTGACTTATGAAAGCTTTCTTCACCATCCTTTGTATTTGACTTCACTTTCAATGAACCATATATTAGTACTCCCAGGTCCTTCTGTTCTACAACATTTCACAGAGCTAAACTTGAGTTAAACTTGAGCATTGTTGTAACAGAACTTAAGGAAAGCATGCCAGGTAAATCTTGCCTTATTCATGATGGAAAGGGTCTGGGAAGTCAGAAAGCAAACTTCATGCCTCAGCTTCTGGCTTTTATTTTTGCAGGCACACTTTATGTTGCTGGTCCAATCAACTTTCTGGACAATGTGTCTCTACTAGTTGGATATAATAATTGCCTGACACTTGAGAGATGAGAATGTTATTTGCAAGATATCAGACCAATGCTAGATGATGCCCATGTCTTGATGCATTCAGGCATACTCAGGCTGATTATCTGAGAAGTTGCAAATGGAACTCAACCCTGAATTATCATCCATATCTCCACTTCTGACCTTAGAACAGAGGGAAAGATATTACTGAAGCACTTGACGATGGTTGGCCAATGACACTGCCCCGAGGAACTCTTACAGTGATGCTTAGAGGCTACCGAGCAGCCGTGAAGTACATACACTTTGACCCTGCATCAGACATCTAGAGCAGTAAGTAAACTGCTGCTTCTTTTCATCATGTAGAAGTGGTTGATGATAACAGCCAAGTGTGGTAAGGAAAACACATGTAAGTTAGTATTCAGTTCCTCATAGTCATAGTCATAGTCATACTTTATTAATCCCAGGGGAAATTGGTTTTCGTTACAGTTGCTCCATAAATAATAAATAGTAATAGAACCATAAATAATTAAATAATAATATGTAAATTATGCCAGTAAATTATGAAATAAGTCCAGGATCAGCCTATTGGCTCAGGATGTCTGACCCTCCAAGGGAGGAGTTGTAAAGTTTGATGGCTACAGGCAGGAATGACTTCCTATGATGCTCAGTGCTGCATCTCGGTGGAATGAGTCTCTGGCTGAATGTACTCCTGTGCCCACCCAGTACATTATGTAGTGGATGGCAGACATTGATCAAGATGGCATGCAACTTAGACAGCATCCTCTTTTCAGACACCACCGTCAGAGAGTCCAGTTCCATCCCCACAACATCACTGGCCTTACGAATGAGTTTGTTGATTCTGTTGGTGTCTGCCACCCTCAGCCTGCTGCTCCAGCACACAACAGCAAACATGATAGCACTGGCCACCACAGACTCGTAGAACATCCTCAGCATCGTCCGGCAGATGTTAAAGGACCTCAGTCTCCTCAGGAAATAGAGATGGCTCTGACCCTTCTTATAAACAGCCTCAGTGTTCTTTGACCAGTCCAGTTTATTGTCAATTTGTATCCCCAGGTATTTGTAATCCTCCACCATGTCCACACTGACCCCCTGGATGGAAACAGGGGTCACCGGTACCTTAGCTCTCCTCAGGTCTACCACCAGTTCCTTAGTCTTTTTCACATTAAGCTGCAGATAATTCTGCTCACACCATGTGACAAAGCCCCGTAGCCCTGTACTCAGCCTCATCTCCCTTGCTGATGTATCCAACTATGGCAGAGTCATCCGAAAACTTCTGAAGATGACATGACTCTATGCAGTAGTTGAAGTCCGAGGTGTAAGTGGTGAAGAGAAAGGGAGACAAGACAGTCCCCTGGTCATTATGATGTCAGGGAAAAGAGAATCAAGTTAGGGGACGAGAATACATATTAAAAATAAAGGGCAGTAACACAGAATCAAAAAGCATAGAGGGAGTAGAAGCTAAATAAACAGAGAAGTGAAAGGACACGGTTAAGTTGTACAGTGGTAAATGGAGCTTTTTTTGATAGAGCGCATTGAGTATCAATTTCTTTGGTGCAAGTGATTCTTAAAGTTTATTCCGTGCCATTACCTGTGAGAAGAATATTATAGGGCAGAATTTCTATCATGTGCTATTTCATGCAAGATCATAAACATGCAAAAATAAAACATTTCCAAAGATGAAATCTCAACAAGAAAAGTAGATTTGTTTCTTCTTCTGGAGTGTATAGTTAGGATCTGTTGCATTTTCTAACAGTTTTGTAGATGTAAGAACAACAAATGATAGGTAGGTAATAGGTAGTTTTGCATGTATGTACAGTTTGTATAATTGTCATACATCTGTACCAATATATTGTGCAGGAAAACCTAAAAACAGAATGGTATCTAGACCCAAACAGAATGATACCTGTATCCAAGGACTAAATTATGAAGAAAGTTTGCTTTAAGTTGGAGTTGGAGTAGCAATGTGTTCCTCCATACTAGAGTTCTATATTATAAATATTTTAATGATTTCACCAGGCCAAAAAAGCTAAGTACATTTATACATTTACCTGTGCTGCTTAGTAGGTTAATTGGTCATTGTAAATTGTCCTGTGATTAGGTTGCTGGGTGGCATGGCTCATGGGTCAGAAGGGCCTATTCCAGGCTGTATCCCTAAATAAAATAACGTACCTCCGACTCTAGCCCCTCAAATTGCCTCTTTGTCTCCTCCAACACATCGGTCCTTACACCGTTTCTATCCTCCTATGTATTTTCTTACATTTCCATCTACCATTTCAAAGTGTAAACAGGGCAAAAAAATACACAATAAATGGGAGAAAAATAAAATGTTAGAACCCCAAAGCCCCCCCTCCCACGCGCAAGCAGCAGCAAGGCAACGACCCCCACTCTTCCCCTACCAACCAAAAATCGTCAGCACCCTCCACCAAGCACTCAAGCGTGCAGCAAAGCATCAGTAAAGATACAGACTTGCAATACCCCAAAGACTAACAAACAGCTCACTGATTTATGATGTTAAAAGTCTGTTGTGTCACTTTTTCTGAGCTCTGCGTGCAGAGAATCAGCTCTTGACACACAGTTCCTGATGTTCCTTGTTCTCCTGCCATGCCTCAGTTGGGGGCACCGGCCTTGAATCAACCCATCTCCAGAGCCACGAAAACTTGGCACCCTGAAGGTGTGCTAGTCTTCCAGGCCGCGGCCTTGATATATCAAGAAGTGGCCAGTTGTGAGGCCCTAAGAGTGAGGCCCATTTGTGCAAAGAACTGAAGTCAGAGTGCAACTCCAGGTCAGGGTCTTTAAAAGAACCTTGAAAAGGAAAAAAAGAGATATCCAAGATAGAAATAGAGCTGTTTCCGAAGGTGCAAGCAAAGGAGACGCTGATTAGTGCCATCTCAACTTTGCTCTGCCCTCCATAGGAACTGGAGCAATAGGGCTGAGGGATGGGCAGTGGGTTTGCAAACAGAGGCAGTGTGTTGTGAGACTGCTTGCAAGGACAGGCTGACAATAGGGCAAACATTGCAGTCAATGAGATAAGTTGCAATGTAAAAGTGGGATAAAATTGAAAAAGCTGATGAATACAGGACTGAAGGTGTTATATTTGAATGCATGCAATGTACAAAACAAGGTAGATGAACTTGTAGCAGGGAGCTTAACATCCAAGGATACACATTGTATCAAAGGACAGGCAGGTAGGCGGAAGTCATGGCGTGGCTCTGTTGGTAAAAAATGAAATCAAATCCTTAGCAAGAGATGACATAAGATCAGAGGGTGCAGAATCATTGTGGGTAGAGCTAAGAAACTGCAAGGGTAAAAAGACCCTGATGGGAGTTATATACAGATCTCTGAACAGCAGCAAAGATGTGGTCTACAAATTACAACCGGAGATAGGAAATGCATGTCAAAAGGGCAATGTTACGATAGTCATGGGGAAGTCAGGTTGATGGTGGATCCCAAGAGGAAGAATTTGTAGAATGCCTACAACAAGGCTTCTTGGAGCAGCTCGTCATTGAGCCCACTAGGGCATCAGCTATGCTGGATTGGATGTTGTGCAACGAACCAGAATTGATTAAAGAGCTTGAGGTAAAGGAACCCTTAGGGGAGTGTGATGATAATATTATAGAATTCACTCTGCAATTTGAGAGGGCGAATCTAAAGTCAGATGTATCAGTATTACAGTAGAAGGAATTACAGAGGCATGAGAGAGGAGCTGGCTAAAGTTGATTGGAAGGGGACACACAGCAAAGATGATGGCCGAGCAGCAATGGCTGGAATTTCTAGGAGCAATTCAGGAGGTGCAGGATAAATGCATCCCAAAGAAGAACTGTTCTAAAGGCAGGATGATGTAACCATGGCTGACAAGAGAAGTCAAAGCCAACATAAAAGCCAAAGAGAGGGCACATAATAGAGCAAAACTTAATGGGAAGTTAGAGGATTGGGAACCTTTTAAGGCTTCTAAAAAAAAGTCATAAGGAAGGAAAAAATGGAATACGAAGGAAAGCTAGCCGTAATATTAAAGAGGATACCAAATGTTCCTTCAGATATATAAAGGGTAAAAGAGAGATGGGAGTAGATATTGGACCACTGTAAAAGGATGCTGGAGAGATAATAATGGAGGACAAGGAAGTGGTGGATAAATTGAATAATTACTGTATTTTGTATCAGTCTTCAGTGTGGAAGACATGATCAGTATGCAGGAAGTTTGAAAGCTTTAGAGGGCTGAAGTGAGTGAAGTTTTCATTACTTGAGAGAAGGTGCTTGGGAAACTGAAAGGTCTGAAGACTGACATATTACCTAGATGAAATGGTTTACACCCCAGGGTTTTGAACTGAATTGAAATGACTTTATTTCTTATATCCTTCACATACATGAGGAGTAAAAACCTTTATGTTACGCCTCCGTCTGAATGTGCAATTTGTCACAATCCTGACCGTTAATTCCCCATTTTCTCCTAATTCCCTTTGATGATGGCACACCTGGTTTTCATCAAGACCTGCAGCAAAAGAACCCCGGCTTTGCACCCACTAGTTGCCAGGTCGTTGGCTTTGCCAGTGTGGTAATTAATGCTTCCCGGCTGCTTAGGATTGTGTGTCCTAAGTTTTGCTTCAGTACCGAGATTTATCTGTGAAACTCAGTTTCTCCGTGTCAAGATCAGCTTTCTAAGTTCCACTCCAGTTCCGAGGTTTACCTGTGAAACCCAGTCTCTCCGTGTCAAGATAAATTCTGCCTGTCTCCTGTCTTCCTGCTCTCTCCCTCCTGTTTGCCGTTCAACATTCACGCCCGTGTCTGCATCCTAACTAAATCTCTGTGTCTGTGTTCTGCACTTGGGTTCGCCTCATTCATTGCAACAGAATGATCTGGCCGCTATGGACCCAGCGGACACGATTACCCTTCAACAAGCCCTCCCCAGCCAGGGTTCCCTTCTGGGTCTGCACAACCAACTCCTCTGGGAGGTCATGGAGAACCTCCGTTCCCTGTCAGCTGATGTAACGAAGATCAGTGACCAGGTGGACCGTGTATCCACTCATTTTACCCCATCTACTCCTGGAACCCTGTCTAACCCGCCCAGACAGCCTGTAGTGGCAACCCCCCTACGTGTCAGCAACATCCCCACCAAGAGAGCCTCACGTACCTGAACTGGAGGCTAGGCTGAGGATTTGGGGAAGTGCCGGGTCTTCCTCCTTCAGTGCTCCTTGATGTTCGAACAGCAGTCGTCCACGTATTCCACAGATAAGTCAAAGGTTGCTTACATCGTGGGGTTGTTGCAAGGAAGTGCCTTAGCGTGAGCCACAGCTGTTTGGGATAACGAACCGGATATCTGCTCTTCTTTCGCCACCTTTATCGCGGAAATGAGAAAGAACTTTGACTACCCCGTCTGTGGTAGAGATGCCGCCAAGCGTCTACTCACTCTTAGTCAGGGCTCACGCAGTGTTGCCGAATATTCAGTGGAGTTCCGGACGTTAGCGGCCAACTTGGGGTGGAACGATGAGGCACTCCAAGGGATATTTCGGAATGGTCTCAGCACATGGTAAAAGACGAGTTGGCGGCAAGAGACGACACTGCCAGCCTGGGTTCCTTGATCTCCCTAGCCACCAGGTTGGACAATCGTCTCCGAGAACGCCATAGAGAAAGAACTGGTTGTCCACCACCTTTGGCCACTCCATGGCACTCATTTCCGCCTCCCGCCAGAACAAGCCTCTCTCCTCCTCCTCCTAGAGTAGCTCCCAGCCCGTCCGTTTCCACTGCCCTGGGAGAGGAACCCATGCAGCTGGGACAGAACCGTCTTTCCCCAACAGAACGACTACGGTGATTGAGTGTGGGTGAATGTCTATATTGCAGCCAGTCCGGCCACTTCCGTGCTACCTGTCCCCTTCGGCCAAAAAGGGAAGGCTCACCAGTAGAGAGGGGGACCCTGGTGAGCCAGACAACATTCCCTTCTGTTCCCCGAACCTGGTTGCAGCTTCCAGCTACTTTACGTTACTACCAACAGTCCCTGTCTCTGTCAGCACTAGTAGACTCCGGCGCTGAGGGAAACTTTTTGGATGAAGGCTTAGCTTTCTGGGCCGGAGTTCCTCGTGAGTCATTGAGTGCCCCCCTGGAAGCCCAAGCACTGGATGGTAGACTACTGGCCCAAGTCACACACTGCACGCCACCCTTGTCTCGCCTTCTCTCCAGGAACCATCGGGAACAGGTACGATTCAATTTAATTTCCCCTCCTCAAGCTCCCATAGTTCTTGGTTACCCCTGGTTAAGCTGTCAAAACCCCCACATTGACTGGTCTACTGGGAGGATAGTCAGCTGGAGTTCGTTCTGTCACTCCACTTGTCTACAATCGGCCCTTTCCCCAGTGGAAGTCACCGCGACCTCGTCTGCCTCTGAACCCCCCGACTTATCCAAAGTTCCAGCAGAGTATCATGATCTGGGAGAAGTGTTTAACAGACAACGGGCTCTTTCCCTGCCTCCACACCGCTCTTACGATTGCGCAATTGACCTTCTCCCCGAAGCCCCTCTATCCACCAGTTGGCTGTATAACCTGTCCCGGCCTGAAAGGGAAGCAATGGAGGCTTACCTAATTGACTCTCTGGCGGCTGGCGATGACCCTCATCTTCCCCTGTAGGCGCATGTTTCTTCTTTGCAGGGAAGAAAGACGGCTCACTGTGCCCCTGCATTGACTACCGTGGCCTGAATAGCATCAGCATAAAGAATAAGTATCCATTGTCCCTTATCAACTCTGCTTTCGAGCCCCTTCACGAGCCTAATTTTCCCTAAATTGGACCTGTGGAGTGCCTATCACCTGGTTAGGATTAGGGAGGGAGATGAGTGGAAAACAGCTTGTAACACCCCTCTTGGTCATTTTGAATATCTGGTCATGCCATTCGGTCTCACCAATGCCCCCTGCCGTCTTCCAAGCCCTGGTAAGCGATGTCCTTAGGGACTTTATTAACCATTTCATTTTCGTTTATTTGAACGACATCCTAATCTTCTCCCACAGTTTTCAGGAACGCACCCAGCATGTCCGTCAGGTTCTTCAGTGGCTTTTGGAGAACAAGCTATTCATTAAGGCAGGTAAGCGCGAGTTCCATGTCCCTTCTGTCAGTTTCTTAGGGTACATCATTGAGAGTGGGCAAGTGAGGGCGGATCCCGAAAAGATCTGGGAGGTGGTGGAGTGGCCAAAACCCACAATGCTCAAGCAACTCCAGCGATTTTTGGGGTTCGCAAACTTCTACCGTCACCTCATCAGGGACACAGCCGGATGGCAGCGCCCCTTACTCAACTCACCTCTCCTGTGACCCCTTTTCATTGGACCCCCGAAGCGGACTCAGCCTTCTTGGAGCTAAAGAGACATTTCACTTCTGTTCCCATCCTGGCCCAACCTGACCCCTCTCGTCAATTCATTGTGGAAGTTGACGCCTCCAACTCTGGGGGGGAGCGGTCCTCTCCCAATGCTCTGGCCCAGACCAAAAGCTCCATCCCTGCGCCTTCTTCTCTCATCGTCTACCCCCCACAGAACGGAACTATGATGTTGGGAACTGGGAGTTACTGGCCGTCAAACTCGCTTTTGAGGAGTGGAGGCATTGGCTGGAGGGAGCTGAACATCCATTCATCATCTGGACGGACCACATGAACCTCGCATACATCCAAATTGCCAAATGCCTAGATTCCCGCCAAGCCCGTTGGGCATTATTTTTTGGCCGTTTCAGATTCACACTCACGTATTGTCCTAGTTCCAAGAATGGGAAGCCCGATGCTCTCTTTCGTCAATACATCTCTGAGGAGGGCCTACCCAACCCTGAGACCATCCTTCCACCATCCTGTGTGGTGGCTGCCCTCACCTGGGAGATTGAATCCATAGCTAAAGAGGCCCAATGGACTCAACCTGACCCCACTCGCCTTTTAGTGCCTGACTCTGTTCGGTCTCGGGTTCTCCAGTGGGGTCATACTTCTCGTTTCGCCTGCCATCCTGGAACCGATCGAACTCTGTCCCTTCTGAAGAGACATTTCTGGTGGCCGTCCATGGATGCTGACACTCGCAGCTTCATCTCTGCCTGTTCGATATGTGCCCGCAGAAAAGCCTCCCATCGACCACCTACTGGGTTGCTTTGTCTCCTACCTGTCCCGAGCTGCCCTTGTTCTTACATTGCTCTGGATTTTGTCACTGGACTACCCTCTTCATATGGGAACACTGCTGTACTCAACGTGGTGGACTGCTTCTCCAAAGCCGTGCACTTTGTAGCCCTTCCCAAACTCCATACAGCCCGTGAAACAGCTGACCTCCTTGTCCAACACGTCTTCCACCTTCATGGAATTCCCTCTGACATCATTTCTGACCGGGGCCCCCAATTCATCTCTCAAGTCTGAAGATCTTTTTGTCAAGCCCTTGGAGCCTTAGTAAGCCTGTCTTCTGGCTTCCATCCGCAGACTAATGGTCAAACAGAATGAGCAAACCAGGATTTGGAAGAAGCACTGTGCTTCATAACCGCCAACAACCCGTCATTCTGGAGCACCCATCTCACTTGGGTAGAGTACGCCCACAACTCCCTGGTCAGCGCCGCCACTGGAATGTCTCCTTTCGAATGCTCCCTCGGTTATCAACCCTCTCTGTTTCCTGCACATGAAGGTGACATTGCTGTGCCTTCAGTTCAGGCCCATCTCTGCCGGTGCTGCAAGATCTGGAAGGTTGCATGCGCGGCACTGCTCTGCTCAGCTGACCGCAACCAGAGGATTGCCGATTGCTATCGAATTCCTGCACCTAATTATCAGCCTGGTCAGAAGGTTTGGCTCTCTTCTAAAGACATCCCCCTCAAGAATGAACCCAAGAAACTCGCCCCTCGTTACCTTGGACCATTCAAAATTGAAAGCATCATCAACCCCTTGGTGGTCAGACTCAAAATGCCCAGATCCATGCATATTCATCCCACATTCCACGTCTCCCAATTGAAACCTGTGTCTGTCAGCCCTTTGTGCCCTCCTGTTGAACCTCTTCCACCCACCCAGATCATTGACGACTACCCAGCGTACACCATCCGGCGAATACTGGATGTGCACTGCCGAGGCAGGGGTCTCCAGTACCTGGTCGGTTGGGAGGGATACGGCCCTGAGGAGCGCACCTGGATTCCCTGCTCCTTCATCCTGGACACTTCCCTCATCCGTGATTTCCATTGAGATAATCCGGATAAGCCTGGTGGTTCATCTGTAGGCCCCGATTGGGGGGGTGGGGGGATAATGTCACAGTCCCGACCATTAATTCCCCATTTTCTCCTAATTCCCTTTGATGACGACGCACCTGGTTTTCATCAACACCTGCAGCAAAAGAACCCCGGCTTTGCACCCACTAGTTGCCAGATCGTTGGTTTTGCCAGTGTGGTAATTAACGCTTCCTGGCCACTTAGGATTGTGCGTCCTAAGTTTTGCTTCAGTACCAAGATTTATCTGTGAAACTCAGTCTCTCCGTGTTAAGATAAGTTTTCTAGTTTCTACTCCAGTTCCGAGGTTTACCAGTGAAACCCAGTCTCTCCGTGTCAAGGTAAATTCTGCCTGTCTCCTGCCTTCCTGCTCTCCCACCTGTTTGCCGTTCAATGCTCATGCCCGCGTATGCATCCTAACTAAATCTCCATGCTTGTGTCCTGTGCTTGGGTTCGCCTCATTCGTTGCAACATAATGTGCAAATTAGTAATTTGTAATAAATAGTAGAGCAAATCGAACAGTATTTGTAATAATATAGTAAGATATACAACAGAACAGTCAATATAGCTTAGAAATACAATTGTGTCCGTGTGAATTAATCAATCTGATGGCCTAGTGGAAGAAGCTGTCCCAGAGTCTGTTGGTCCTGATTTTAATGCTGCCGTACTGTTTCCCGGATGGTAGCAGCTGGAACAGTTTGTGGTTGGGGTCCTCGATGATCCTTTGGCTGAAGAGATTGTGGAGGCGTTAGTAATGATCTTTCAAGAATTAATAGATTCTGGCATGGTTCCTGAGGACAAGAAAATATTACCACTCTTCAAGCTGGGAGAGAGGCATAAGAAAGGAAATTATAGGCCAATTAGTCTGACCTCAGTTGTTGGGAAGACGTTGGAGTCGATTGTCAAGGATATGGTTTCGAGGTACTTGGAGGTACATGATAAAATAGGCAGAAGTCTGCATGGTTTCCTAAAGGGAAAATCTTGCCTGACAAATCTATTGGAATTCTTTGAAGAAATAACAAGCAGGATTGACAAAAGAGAATTGGCTAATGTGGTATACTTGGATTTTCAGAAGACCTTTGACAAGGTGCCACACATAAGACTGCTTAACAAGTTAGTAGCCCATGGTATTACAGGGAAGGTACTAGCACCAATAGAACATAGGCGGGAGCCAAAGAGTGGGAATAAAAGGAAGCTTTTCTGATTGGCTGCCATTGACTAGTGATGTTCCACAGGGGTCTGTGTTGGGACCACTTCTTTTGGATGATGGAATTGATGGCTTTATGGCCAAGTTTGCAGATAATACAAAGATAGTTGGAGGAGCAGGTAGTGTTGATGAAGCAGAAAAGGCTATAGAAAGGCAGATTAGCAGAATGGGCAAAAAGTGGCAGATGGAATACAGTGTCAGGAAGTGTATGGTCATGCACTTTGGCAGAAGAAATAAAATCATAGTCTATTTTCTATATGGGAAGAAAATTCAAAAATCTGAAGTGCAAAGGGACTTGGGATTCCTTGTGTGGGATTCCCTAAATGCTAATTTGCAGATTGGATCGGTGGCGAAGAAGGCCAATGTGATATTAGCATTCATTTGGAGAGGATTAGAATATAAAAGCAAGGATGTACCATTGAGGCTTTATAAGGCAGTGGTGAAACCTCTCTTGGAATATTGTGAGGAGTTTTGTGCCCCTTATCTGATAAAGGAGGTACTGTAAATGGAGAGGGTTCAAAGGAGGGTCACAAAAATGATTCTGGGATTGAAAGGCTTATCATATGTGGAGCATTTAATTGCTGTGGAACCCAGTGGAATTCTGGAGAAGGAGGGAGGATCTCATTGAAATCTAATGACCATTGAAAGTCCTCAATAGAGTGGATGTGGAGAGGATGTTTCCTGTGGTGGGGTGTCTAAGACCAGAGGACACAGCCTGAGAGTAGAGGGACATCCTTTTAGAATGATGAGGAGGAATTTCTTTAGCCAGAGAGTGACAAATATGTGGAATACATTGCCGCCGGTGACTGTAGAGCCCAAGCCATTAAGGCAGAGGTTGACAGGTTCTTGATTAGTCAGGGCATGAAGGGTTACAGGGAGAAGGCTGGAGCTGAGAGGGAAATGGATCAGCCATGATGAAATGGCAGAGCAGATTTGATGGGCCAAATAGTTTAATTCTGCTCCTATATCTTACAATCTTATGGTCTTATTACCGTAATGCTGGATTTCAACTTTCATTGGTTTCTGTTGATAACACTTGCCTGCTTGCAAACCCATCTGCTCAGAAGGGTTATAATTGTCCTGTCCTAGAGAAGGTGATGGTGAGCTCTCTTCCTGGATTACAGCAAGCTGTAGTGAAGTAATTTATAAATACAATACGTTAGGTAATTCTGCAATTTGAACTCAGGATAATGAAGGAATGATGACATATTTACAAGTCAGGATGGCATGAGACTTGGAGGATTAGCTGTGAATAGTGAGATTCCTATGTACCCATTGCCTTTGATTTTCTTGGTGTTGGAGACTGTACATCTAGGAAGTGCAGTTGGAACAGTTTTGATGAGTAACGAAGGTGCATTTTATAAATGGTACACACACTTCTGAAAAACCTTTTAATCACCTAGCTCACAAGTGGAGGTGGTGGGGAGCTGTGTTGGGGGGGGATGAAATGTTTTAACAAATTTTGAGAAATGTTATAATAGATTATCTGGTGTTTTCATTTTAGGTGCGTTACTAATCTAAGCACATTCCGTGGAATATTACCTATTTCCGGTTCTTTGGCTTACTCGGCAGGGGAGGGAGTAGGGGGATGGTGGGAAACTGACTTCCGTCGCTTTATTGCTGCTCAAGTGCTTTCCGGTAAGTAAACAGTGCTGATGACAGGTATTCCTTTCTGAGAAGTTTCAAGTAATTGGCAAAGTGAATGATTTTAATGAAGCACAGTTTGTGCAGTGCTGTTTTTAAAACTGTAATTCAATCTATGAAGAGCATCTGACAACACAGCTCATCTGCCAGTAAGGGCCAGATAACAGGCAGTTTCATCCACTGCCAGACAGCTTACGCTGTTCACTCTGCAAGGCCTCTTAGCTAGGAAAGTTAGGACCAATATTCTTGTTCTTTGTACCATCATGAAACAAGTATATAAAAATGCACTTAACCAAGGGCTGGAGGTCAGCAATAGAACTTCCTTTGCAGCTAATTGGGGGTCAAATTTTTATATTTTAACCAATTAAGCATAAAATGTCTACTTGGAGAATTTATTTTCTTCGGTAAATTATGTTGGCAATAAACGTCAACCTTGCAGAATTTGCATTGTCTTTCAGTTTGCTCTCAGGATACCACATGATGTTTTTCAAAGTGACCAAACGGATTAATGTTACTTTTCTGGTAGATGTGCTGGTCAATGGCAAAACAGTGATCAAAAAAGGCTGGAATAGTTATTGGGCTGAAGTGGGGTGAGAAACATCTATGTTTCTCATGATAACCTATGGAATATTGAAAGGCCTATATAAAATAGATGTGGAGAGGATGTTTCCAATAGTGGGAGAGTCTAGGACCAGAGGGCACAGCCGTAGAATAGAAGGACTACTTTAGAACAGAGATGAGGAGGAATTTGTTTAGCAAGATGTTAATTTATCAAATTCATTGCCACAGATGGTTGTGGAGGCCAAGTCATTTGGCATGTTTAAAGCGGAGGTTGATAGCTTCTTGATTAGTACGCGGAGAAGGTAGGAGAATGGAGTTGAGAGAGAGTAAATCAGCCATGATCAAATAGCAGAGCAGACATGATGGGCTGAACAGCCTAATTCTGGTCCAATGTCTTATGCTTTTGATTCCTTTTAAGAAATGAAGACTTTATTGAAGAAGTAATTAAGGGCTAAATTAACTGGTTATTGTTTTTATTACTGATTTTGGTGGCTGTGACTTAATGGGACCACAAGTCGATACACCCCTTTAGTAAATCTTTAAAATAACTAAATTATCTAATTTTTATTAGTCATAAAAACTACTAGTTTTAATAATTTTCCATGATTAATATATTTTTTAATCTAATGAACCAAATCAAAAATAAAAGCCAAAATATTCAATCCTTAGGCATACTTAGGAAGGAAAAGCCAGTACAATTTATGAAGTGTCAAGTTCCAGGACAACTGGATGGCATGGTACTGAGCACAGATTGCTTAGCACTACTGAGCAACCAGATTTGACAGTAGCATAGTAATTTTTAAAGATTTAAATCTAAAAATAAAAACCTTTCTTGACAATGCTGGTACTTCAATGTTCACTGAGCTTGGTGGTTCTTAGATGTCAGCATATTGATGTTTGAAAATGATAATGACAGATTTCCTCTCTTCAGATAGATTCACAAGTAAAGCTTAATCTTATTTTTCAAAGACAAAAATGAAAAACTAAATACTTGAAATATGAAGTGTGAATAAAATCCTAGAAATACCAAATGGGTCTGGAATATCTGTAGAGAAATAAATGGAGTTAACACTTCTGGTTGTTTTACTTACACCACTATGCAATGTATGTATGTATGTATGTATGTATGTATGTATGTATGTATGTGTGTGTGTGTATATATATATATATATATATATAGATGCCTGTACATAGTATATATATTAATGTATACCTGAATAAGTATGAAAGCATAAGATATTTTTGAGAAGAAGGTAGCCTAAAAATCTGTCAAAATGTGAAACACAACCACATTTTTTGGGAATTTTACATAATTTTATGAATAAAAACACAATGAATCAGGATCAGAATCGGGTTTATTATTACTGACATATGATGTGAAATTTGTTGTTTTGTGGCAGCAGTACAGTGCAATGACATAAAATTACTATAAATTACAAAATAAATATATAGTGCCAAAATAAAGGAAAAAAGAGGTAGTCTTTATGTGTTCTTGAATCACTCAGAGATCTGAAGACAGAAGAATCAGAATTAGAGTCAGGTTTAATATCACTGGCATATGTCGTGAAATTTGTTAACTTTGTGGCAGCAGTACAATGCAATACATAATAAAATAAACAAAAATATCTGAATTGCAGTAAGTATATATATGTATATTAAATAGGTATATTAAGGTAAGTCGTGCAAAAAAATCAAAATTAAAAAAATGTAGTGAGATAATATTCGTGCGTTCAATGTCCATTTAGGAATCGGATGACAGAGGGGAAGAAGCTGTTCCTGAATCACTGAGTGTGTGCCTTCAGGCCTCTGTACTTCCTTCCTGATGGTAACAATGAGAAGAGGACACGTCCTGGGTGATGAGGGTCCTTGATGATGGATGCCACTTTTCTGAGGCACCGCTCTTGCAGATGTCTTGGGTACTATGGCGTCTAGTACCCATGCTGGGGATGACTAATTTTACAACTCTCTGCAGCTTACTATGATCCTGCTCAGTAGATGCCCCTGCCTACCAGACAGTGATGCAGCCAGTCAGAATGCTGTCCACGGTACATCTATAGAAGTTTTTGAGTATTTTAGGTGACAAAACAAATCTCCTCAAGCACCTGATGAAATATAGCTGCTGTCTTGCCTTTTCTATAGCTGCATTGATATGTCGGGACCAGGTTAGATCCTCGGAGATCTTGACATCCAGGAACTTAAAATTGCTCACCCTCGCCACTTCTGATCCCTCTATGAGGATTATAGTTTGTGTTCCCTCCTCTCACTCTTTCTGAAGTCCCCAATCAGCTCTTTGGTCTTAATGACATTGTTATTGTGACACCACTCAACAAGTTGGCATATCCCGCTCCTGTATGCCCACCTGTCAGCATCTGAGATTCTGTCAACAATGGTTGTATCATCTGCAAATTTGAAGAATTTGTTCTTAAATCACTGAATGTGGATCTTCAGGCTGCTATACCACCTCCACGGTGATAGTAAAGGAAAAAGGACGTGTCTTGGATGGTGTGGGTCCTTAGTGATGGACGACAGATATCATTTATTCTTAATATCAAGAACCCAATTCTCCCCAACAAGGAACTATGCTGTCAAAATTCCCATACAAAGAAACACAGCAAAAAAAGAGGATGGTGGGGAGGAACACTGACAAAAATAAAGAGTTATGTCTATAGGTGTGGAATTGTACACAGAGTCAACATTATTCTATTAACAATCAGAACCAAACACAATATCAGAAATCATTTCTCATCGAGTGTTTCCATGGCTTGCCCAGCTCTTGCATTGATATACCTTCATCTCAAATTGTTTGTTGACACATAATACCAAAGGCAAAGTAATGCCAGCTTTAATGACTCATATTCCAACTCACACAGTGAACAATGGCTTCAGCATTTTGAGCTACTTTGTTTAGAAGTTGCATTAATATGTAATGCACTTAGTGTGAACCCAGAGTACTGAAATGTTATCTGAAAGTACATTCACTGATTACCAGCATTCCAATGACATCTTCTTCTACAATTTGGCTCATAAATATAACTTGTCTCCATGTCTTTAGGCTGGAGGTAGATTAATATTACTATAGGTACAGTTGCTATGGAGGAACAACTGTGTTTCTAGCCATTATGTGGATCATTTTTGAAAACCTTACAGGACCGCAAAACATTATAGACAGACAGATAAGGACAAAAGCTTTGCATATCCAGGCATATAGATCTAAGAAGTAAACTATAGTATTATGGAAACACAAAACAATAATTAAGAACATCATTCTAAACTGGGTTATATGTTTTACAGACACATAAATCTGTGCATCGTAAGTATATCATTTGATCTTGTGCTGCTAGGCCTCACAATGGTTTGTATTTTCATTTTAGATAGGTTGCTGTCACTGAGCATTTAGTTTGTATTTTTAAACACTTAAACTACCAACAATCTTCATAATGATAGATTCTTTTGTTCTTAAATGAATCTGTTATATTTAAATTACTTGCAGAGAACTGGACACCAGTTTTCAGACCTTGAGATTGGTTAATCAGGGAATGTAAATATCAACTGGAGTTTCTATTTTCCTCTAAAATGATGACAGCATCCATGAAGAGAGAAGCAGCACCTTCAATCATAACCCTTACCATGACTTCCAATTTGAAATGCTAACAGTAAATATTTCATATTTAGGGAGTTACGTTAATGTAGCAGATATTAACTCAAGCAAGAACCTGTCTTCAGTTCTTATTGTAAATTGCAAGCAGTAATTTGAAGTTAAACTTGTCCACAGACTAAGAGAAATGGTTTACAACATGGTGACTGTGAGATGTTTGCGTATGCATCAACCAAGTGTTAAGACAATGGGGCTGTGTTAATTGCCCTGCAGCAATGCAGAAAAATATAGGTTTAAGTAATTTGCACCATTGTAAATAAATTCAGGGAAGCTTGCAATTAGCAAAGAATTTGAACGTTCAGACGTGTCTCCCACTATAGATATGCAATTCAAAGAAAGCATTATCAATCCAAATATTGAAATAAACGATATTGTAACTATTGAAATTGTACTGAATCACCCGCTGTTCCTTTTGATCTTAAGGGTATAGAAATGTGATGTACTTTCGGATTTGTGAGGCTCTACCACAACGGTTCCGAGAGAATGCCTACATGTTGTGATGAATAATGACTCCTATATCACCAGCTTCAGGGTCTCTCTGGTGACTTTGATCAGAGTCACAACAAAAAGGTGACTGTTATAGGCTCAACGTAGCAAAGTGACCTTGACAATGTGTGATGCCTGATAACTTTTGTCTTGGCTTTCAGTGCAACGAGATGTTTAAGCATAAAATCACATTATAGAATCCCTACATGAAAGGAAAGAATGTTAAAATTTCCAGATATCCTATCTTGGTTTGTAGGTGAATGTGATGCTTAGCATAGGGAAGACATACTCGTGATGTGTAAAGTACTTGCTATATTACAGGAGTTTAAATTTAATTTCCCTTCCTGCCTTCTTAAAAACGCTGGTTTTTGTACTCTTTCCGAATTTCTCTGAATATTTATCAACCTTTCACCTCCACTAACCCGTTGATGATATTTAGACATCATTTTGTACTGAGGAGCCATTGCAAAGGCATGTTGCATAGTAAAATCCCACAGGAAGGAAGCAACACTTATTTTTACTAAAGGTCTCTGCCTGAAACGTCGACTGTTTACCCTTTTCCATAGACACTGCCTGGCTGGCTGAGTTCCTCTAGCATTTTGTGTGTGTTGCTCTGGATTTGCAGACTTCCTCGTGTTTGTCACATACTTCCTTGTGTTTCTTCTTGCTGCCAGTTAAGGACCCTGCCTATGAAGAAAAGATTTTAATTCTAAAGATAGATTTTGCAACAGTAATCTTCTGAGTGAACAAAGATGTTGAATCTGTGAAGTATTTCAAAACATACTGATTTCCAGCTTCTGCAGTAACTTCCATTTGGTTTACTACTGTCTTATTTAAACTAGAATTGTTGGCGGGTGGGAACCGAAGTGAAGAGACTGGGGAAGAGGCGGTAGGCTCACAAATAGAGAAAGCTTGGAGACAGTGTGTGAGGGAGGATAGGCCGGTGATAGAGAAGGGACGCGCTCAGACCGTCGGTTTGAGATGTGTCTATTTTAACGCAAGGAGTATTGTGAACAAAGCGGATGAGCTTAGAGCGTGGATCAGTACTTGGAGCCATTACAGAGACTTGGATGGCTCAGGGACAGGAATGGTACTTCAAGTGCCGGGTTTTAGATGTTTCAGAAAGGACAGGGAGGGAGGCAAAAGAGGTGGGGGCGTGGCACTGTTGATCAGAGATAGTGTCACAGCTGCAGAAAAAGTGGACATCATGGAGGGATTGTTAAGGGTGTCTCTGTGGGTGGAGGTTAGGAGCAGGAAGGGGTCGGTAACTCTGCTCGGTATTTTTTATAGGCCGCCCAATAGTAACAGGGATAATGAGGAGCAGATAGGGAAACAGATCCTGGAAAGGTGTGATAATAACAGAGTTGTTGTGGTGGGAGATTTTAATTTCCCAAATATCGATTGGCATCTCCCTAGAGCAAGGAGTTTAGATGAGGTGGAGTTCGTGAGGTATATTCAGGAAGGTTTCTTGACACAATATGTAAAGCCTACAAGAGGAGAGACTGTACTTGATTTGGTATTGGGAAATGAACCTGGTCAGGTGTCAGATCTCGCAATGGGAGAGCATTTTGGAGATAGTGATCATAATTCTATCTCCTTTACAATAGCATTGGAGAGAGATAGGAAAAGACAAGATAGAAAAGCGTTTAATTGGAGTAAGGGAAATTATGGGACTATCAAGCAGGAACTTGGAAGCTTAAATTGGGAACAGATATTCTCAGGGAAAGGTACGCAAGAAATGTGGCAAATGTTCAGGGGATATTTGTGTGGAATTCTGCATAGGTACGTTCCAATGAGACAGGGAAGTTATGGTAGGGTACAGGAACCATGGTGTACAAAGACTGTAGTAAATCTAGTCAAGAAGATAAGAAAAGCTTATGAAAGTTTCAGAGAGCTAGGTAATGTTAGAGATCTAGAAGATTATAAGACTAACAGGAAGGAGCTTAAGAAGGAAATTAGGAGAGCCAGAAGGGGCTATGCGAAGGCCTTGCAGGCAGGATTAAGGAAAACCCCAAGGCATTCTACAAGTATGTGAAGAGCAAGAGAATAAGATGTGAAAGGGTAGGACCTATTATGTGTGTGACAGTGGGAAAGTGTGTATAGAACCGGAGGAAATACTTCAGTATTCACTATGGAAAAGGATCTTGGTGATTGTAGTGATAACTTGCAGCGGACTTAAAAGCTTGAGCATGTAGATATTAAGAAAGAGGATGTGCTGGAGCTTTTGGAAAGCATCAAGTTGGATAAGTCACCGGGACAGGATAAGATGTACCCCAGGCTACTGTGGGAGGTGAGGGAGGAGATTGCTGAGTCTCTGACGATGATCTTTGCATCATCAGTGGGGACTGGAGAGGTTCTGTAGGATTGGAGGGTTGCGGATGTTGTTCCCTTATTCAAGAAAGGGAGTAGAGCTAACCCAGGAAATTAAAGGCCAGTGTGTCTTACTTCAGTGGTTGGGAAGTTGATGGAGAAGATCCTGAGAGGCAGGACTTATGAACATTTGAAGAGGTATAATATGATTAGGAATAGTCAGCATGGCTTTGTGAAAGGCAGGTTGTGCCTTATGAGCCTGATTGAATTTTTTGGGGATGTGACTAAAACATTGATGAAGGAAGAGCAGTAGATGTAGTGTATATGGGTTTCAGCAAGGCACTTGATAAGGACCCCATGCAAGGCTTATTGAGAAAGTAAGGAGGCATGGGATCCAAGGGGACATTGCTTTGTGGATCCAGAACTGGCTTGCCCACAGAAGGCAAAGAGTGGTTGTAGACGGGTCATATTCTGCATGGAGGTCGGTGACCAGTGGTGTGCCTCAGGGATCTGTTCTGGGACCCCTACTCTTCGTGATTTTTATAAATGACCTGGATGAGGAAGTGGAGGGATGGGTTAGTAAATTTGTTGACGACACAAAGGTTGGGGGTGTTGTGGATAGTGTGGAGGACTGTCAGAGGTTACAGCGGGACATTGATAGGATGCAAAACTGGGCTGAGAAGTGGCTGATGGAGTTCAACCCAGATAAGTGTGAAGTGGTTCATTTTGGTAGGTCAAATATGATGGCAGAATATAGTATTAATGGTAAGCCTCTTGGCAGTGTGGAGGATCAGAGGGATCTTGGGGTCCGAGTCCATAGGACGCTCAAAGCAGCTGTGCAGGTTGACTCTGTGGTTAAGAAGGCATACGGTATATTCGCCTTCATCAATCATGGAATTAAGTTCAGGAGCCAAGAGATAATGTTGCAGCTATATAGGACCCCGGTCAGACCCCACTTGGAGTCACTATAGGAAGGATGTGGAAACCATAGAAAGGGTGCAGAGGAGATTTACAAGGATGTTGCCTGGATTGGGGAGCATGTATTATGAAAACAGGTTGAGTGAACTCGGCCTTTTCTGCTTGGAGTGACAGAGGATGAGAGGTGACCTGATAGAAGTGTATAAGATGTTGAGAGGCATTGATCATGTGGATAGTCAGAGGCTTTTTCCCAGGGCTGAAATGGCTGCCACAGGAGGGCACAGGTTTAAGGTGCTTGGGAGTAGGTACAGAGGAGATGTCAGGGGTAAGTTTTTTACACAGAGAGCGGTGTGTGCGTGGCATGGGCTGCCGGCAATGGTGGTGGAGGGGGATACGATAGGGTCTTCTAAGAGACTTTTGGATAGTACATAGAGCTTAGAAAAATAGAGGGCTATGGGTAACCCCAGTAATTTCTAAGGTAGGGACATGTTCGGCACAACTTTGTGGGCCAAAGGGCCTGTATTGTGCTGTAGGTTTTCTATGTTTCTATATTTTTATTTCACTGTCCGATTTCTAAATGGACATTGAGCCAATGAACAGCACCTTATTTATTTTAATTATTTCTGTTTTTGCACTACTATTTTAATTTAAGTACATATACATATACTTGCTGTAATTTAATTTTTTCTATATTTATCATTGTACTGCTGCCATTAAATTAACAATTTTCACGACACTGTTCCACACTCCAATCATGTTACAATATTACAATGTAATGTAGAATCATGACTTCCAACGTCCCAATCTCCTGGGTCACCATCGGGTCACTTTGGTGAGACGAGTTAGCCCAAAATAGGCAGCATGGAGATACTCCTCAGTCCTGACTTTGAACCCAGTCAAGTGGCATTGTATCGGGTCAAGTACAGGCATATAAAATTCTGAACGATTATCATGCACTGCGTTCCCTCATGTGATAGCGAATCAGAAATCTTACACGTTGAAGAGAACGTCACAGAAAAAATGACAGTGGCAAGGATACAAAATGATTTCCAGCCTTGGGTTTTTTTCCCTCAAGGTGTATCATCACAATAGCATCACTGCAGATTGATTTAGCAAATTCCTGGTGGATACAGCTGCCAAAGAGACCTGTGGCAGTAGTGAGAGAAGCAAGAGGAAGGAAAAATCTACCCAATCTTCCCTTACGAGCCTACGTGTCATAATGCATATTATTTCTTTCTCCTTTACACTTGTGTACAGGAAATGAAATTAAACAATATTGAATCATTTCTGGAAGCTACTCATATCAGTTCCAGGTGCATTAGGGTGGAAATGTATCAGTAGCTTCATCTATGAACTTTGGATCATAAGTTCAGAAATGCAGGTAATTATTCATGATTGTTCCCTGTTTGGTTTTGTTAACTTCCCCCCTCCCACCCCACGCAGCAAGGTGTATAGTATTCAGACTTGAACTGGTAAATTGAAAATATATTCTGGATAGTGACCAAACTCATCAAAGAAGATTTCTGGCAATCAATGACTTTGGTTTTATCAAATCCCCTTCTTTATAGTTTGCTTAGCCAGAAGCTTATCTGGACAAGCCATATAAATGCTATTCTCCTACCAATACAATCACGGACAGATGCAGCTGTGGCTACAACATCAGGTCAGAGGCTGACTAGACTGCATGCTTTTTCACTCCGTCTATAAAGAATTATTAGATTATGAGGACAGTCAATCCTCGTTTATTGTCATTTAGAAATGCATGCGTTAAAAAATGATACAATGTTACTCCAAAATAATATCACAAGAACAACAGGACAAACCAAGACTAAAACTGACAAAACCACATAATTATAACATATAGTTACAACAGTGCAAAGCAATACCATAATTTGACAAAGAGCAGACCATGGGCACGGTAAAAAAAAAGTCTCAAAGTCCCAATCGACTCATCATCTAACACAGGTGGCAGAAGGGAGAAACTGTCCCTGCCATGAACCTCCATGCGCCGACAAATTGCCAATGCATTGGAAGCAGCCGACTCTGAGTCCGTCCGAAAACTTCGAGCCTCCGACCAGCCCCTCCGATACAGCCTCTCCGAGCATCATCCTCTGCCGAGCGCTTTGACCCCACCCCAGCCACTGAGCAACAAGCAAAGCTGAGGACTCGTGGCCTTCTTCTCCGGAGATTTTTGGATCACACAGTAGCAGCAGCAGCGAAGTAGGCATTTCAGAAGTTTCACCAGATGTTCCTCCGTGCTCTCACATCCGTCTCCATCAAATCAGGATTGTGCACGGCACCTGACTTGACAAATAACAGACATCACCACCGGAGTGGCCGCTGCGAGCTGTGTTGCACCACCATCTTCTCCTCCCGCTGGTTGATGGTTGTCATCAACCATAAAGTACAAATCAGGAGTATAATAGAATCATTTCTATTTGTTTTGATGTGTCCACCACCACATAGGACATGTTCTCTTCTCGCTGCTGCCATCAGGAAGAAGATGCAGGAGCCTCTGGACTCACACCACCAGATTCAGGAACAGTTATTACCCCTCAACCGTCTGGCACTTGAACCAAAGAGGATAACTTTACTTGTTCCATCATTGAGATGTTCCCAAAATCTATGGACTCATTTTAAAGGACTCTTCATCTCACATTCTTGATAGTTATTACTTATTTATCTATTATTATTATTATTTCTTTCTTTCTGTATTTGCACAGCTTGTTGTCTTTTGCACACTGGTTAAATGCCCAAGTTGGTGCGGTCTTTCATTGATTTGATTTTCAATATTATTCTATTATGGAGTTTTTGAGTATGCCCACAAGAAAATGAATCTCAGGTTCTAGTGGTGAGATATATGTACTTTGATAATAAATTAATTTCAACTTTGAACTTTGCAGCTTGAATCACTCCTTAATTCAAAAGCATGCAAGAAAAAGAAGCTAGCTTTTCGGTCACCCATAAAGAACTTAAATACTCATTTCAACAACCACCAACATACGTAAGGGTGCTGATCAATAATATGCACTTTTTTAGTTCACAGGATCTGCAACCCGAAAGGACAAGGGCAACAATTGTATTGAAATACCACCATATGTAAATTCCCTTTTGGGGTCACACATTATCCTGATAGAAAATATTTTGCATTAGCTCTTCACTGTTGCTGTGTTAAAAATTGTGGAATTCCTTATCTAACAGGACTGTGATAGATTTTGTTTTCACTACATGAACTGTAGAATTTAAAGAAGGGAGCTCATATTCTCTTTAGAAGACAAATAAATGCCAGTCTTCCTAGTGGTGCCAGCATCCTGTGAAGAAATGAATAAAAAACAGCTTTTTTCTCTCTTTGATTAGATGTAACATAGAGACAAGCAGACTGAAAAACAGGGGAATTTAATCCTTCAGTTTCTGAGCCAACCCAATCCCTCTTGGTAGCCATGATCCACTCTCTCCTTACCAAACAGAAGAATAACTGTGGGCTATGAGAATGACACTAATATACTTAGTTATCAGTACCAGTGGCCAAGCAAGTCTGCCCTTGCATGAGCAATTTATCATTTAAGATATATCTTATCTGTGCTCTCATATCTGAGTCTCCTCAGATGCCTGAATGTATGAAAGAAATAAATAGGGCCAAACAGCCTTTATCTGCAATGGTTTGTCCAACAAAATCTTTACTGTGGTACATAAAGGCACCTCAAACCCAATTTTCCCCTTTTTAATGAACAGCAGGATGTTTAATCATCAGGGGAAAATTAATTTGGAAAATACATGTTTAAATTCACTTATAAAAGGGCAAAACTAGGAGAACAATGCAGATATTTCTGTGCATTAGTATTTTAATGGACTAGGCCAGCCCTTTCACTCACAAATTTAAATATTTTGATATTTATCCATTTTCAGTCATCTTTATTGGCAAAAAACAACATTTATCATCCAACCTTAATTTCCCTTGAGAAGGTTGTGGTTTGCAACCTTCTTGCATTACTGTAGTCTTTTTCGTGAAGGTTCTTTACACACTTTTTTAGTGTAGGAAGTTCCAATGATAATGAAGAGATGACAGTAAGCTTCCAAGTTAAGATGTTTTCCCCTACACCCGTTGCCCATGTTCATCTCAGTGGAAAGGTCCAGGGACTTGAAGATGCACATGGAGTAACCTGTAGTGTAGATGGTAAATGCTGCAGCCAACAGATGCCCATCATGGAAGGACTGAATGCTCAAGGTGGTGGATGGAGAACCAATCAAGTGGGGCAAGCAGTATCTATGGAAATAGCGACAGTCACAGTTTCAGGTTCAAAATACTTCTTCAGATGTTCTGGACATTTCTAGGCAGCTTCCATTTTTATTTTAGATTTCCTATATTTGCAATTTTTTTCATTGTTTGGGTACACTGTATTATCCTGGAGCTTTTTGTTCATTTTGGAGAGGAGCTCATAAGGTAAGTGGAGAGTTCCATCATACTCGTATCTTTTGCCTTATCGATGGAGGGAAGAAAGACTTTAGAGTGTCAGCAGGAGAACTGCTCACCACAAGATACCCAGCCTCTGACCAGCTCCGATAGCTATGATATTTATGTTCTGTTCCTCTTAATAACTGGTTATTGATGACCATCAGGATACAGATGGAGAACTCAACAATAGTAATATCATTCAATATCAAAGGCAGGTGTTTCCACTCTCTCTTGTTGGAATGGCTATTGCTTAGCATTTTTGTGTCATGGATGTTACTTAACAATTATTAGCTCATGCCTTAATGTTTATGTACATCTTAGTGCATGCAGGCCTAGACTATTTTATTTGCCAATAAATAGTGAATAGGATTTAATGTTGAGCAATCATCAGCCTACATCCTGACTTCTGATCTTATTATAGAAAAGAGGCCCCATGATGAAGATCACCGACAAGTGGTAAGAGTGGGCTCCCTCACCTCTGCCCCTCTGACCCTCAACACAGGAGCCCTTCAGGACTGTGTCTTAAGACCCCTCCTTTTCCCATGACTGTGTCGCCATCGACAGCTCCAATCTGCTAATTGAATTTGCTGATGACACTATACTGATTGGCCTAATCTCCAATTATAATAAGGCAGCCTACAGTGAAGAAGTCATTGCCCTGACAGTGGTGTCAAGAAAACAACCTCTCCCTCAATGTCGTAAAAAACAAAGGAGCTGATTGTGGACTACAGGAGAAATGGAAATAGGCTAACCCCTATTGACATCAATGGATCTGGGGTTGAGAGGGTGAACAGCTTTAAGTTCCTTGGCATAAACATCACCGAGGATCTCACGTGGTCTGTACATACCGGCTGTGTGGTGAAAAAGGCACAACAGCACCTCTTTCACCTCAAGACAGTTGAAGAAGTTTGGTATGGGCACCCAAATACTAAGAAATTTTTACAGGGGCACAATTGAGAGCATTCTGACTAGCTGCATCACTGCCTGGTATGCGAACGGTACTTCCCTCAATCGCCGGACTCTGTAGAGAGTGATGCGGACAGCCCAGCGCATCTGTAGGTGTGAACTTCCCACTATTCGAGACATTTACAAAGACAGGTGTATAAAAAGGGACTGAAGAGTCATTGGGGACCTGAGTTACTCCAACCACAAACTGTTCCAGCTGCTACCATCTGGGAACTGGTAGCACAGCTTAAAAGCCAGGACCAACAGTCTCCGGAGCAGCTTCTTCCACCAGGCCATCAGACTGTTTAATCCATGTTGACGCAACTGTATTTCTATGTTATATTGACTGTCCTGTTGTACATACTAGTTATTACAAGTTACTATAAATTGCACATTGCACGTTTAGATGGAGACATAATGTAAAGATGTTTACTCCTCATGTACAGTATTTGAAGGTTATAAGTAATAAAGTCAATTTAATTCAATTCAGCTGAATATGATTGAACACACTTCCCTGCGGTGATGCCCTGGAACTGGAATGATTGACCTGCAACAACCACAACCAAATTTTATGGGAATATAATTCCTAGCAGTTAAGTATTTTCCTCTGATGTCCATAGGCTTCAGTTTTATCCGAGCACCTTGATGCCGTACTCTGTTGAATTCTGCATTGATATCAGGGGCATCTCGCCTCATTTCTGGAACTGAGCTCTTTGGTCTATGTTTGGACCAAGGCTGTGATGAGGTCTGGAATGGAATGCAAAATGTAGCTGGACATGAGCAGGTGCTGCTCGATAACACTGTTAATGGCAGCTTCCATGACTTCACTGATGTCTAAGAGTAGATTGGTTGGGAAATAATTAGCTTAACTTTTTGTGAACAGGAGTTATCTGGGCAAACTTCCACATTTTCAGGTGGGCAGTGGTATTGTAACAGTACCGGAACAGATTGGCTAGATGTACTGTACAACTTGTTCTTGTACCTGCAGATGGGATGTTGTCTGGTCCTTTATTCTTTGCTGCATCTATCTAGTACTTTCAGCCACTAGTTTGGTTGCAAAAGTTAGTGGTACTTTCTGCTTGATAGTCCATCCAATTCTATTCTTTCTCTTTTTGACTGTAGCAGTCATAGTACATCTGCTGGCCTTGCTAAGTTACTTCAGAAAGTGGCTTATGGGGTTGCTAGAACTGACGTCATATATAGTTGAACTGGGAATTGATGGTAGTTTGCCTTCCATTACTGAGTCAAATGGGTTTATATAACCACCTGGTAATTTGTGTGGCAGTCATTACCTACATCAGTTGTTCCAAATTTCAATGATGTCAATGGCCTTCAATGTTGTAAATTTTTCAAATACCCCCTTGGTCTTCCCCTGTGCTATCTCTGTAATTTTCTCCAACGTTTGAATGCACCAAAATATTTGTGCTCCTCCCACTCAGGCCTGGATTTTAATCTCTTCACCAATGCCCAGAGCCTTTTTTCTCTGACACCCTTTTTCCTCATTTGTTTCTTGCATCTTTTGATCATCTTGTTTAACTGCTTTATGTAAGTTTTGCCCAAAAAGTTTTATTTTCTGTTTTTGTGTTCATTTAATTGTCACAACAAAGATAAAAGTAGGACAGGAGTCATCTTAATATATAAACTAAAAAGAAATATTATTTCCATATTTTATTATATAAAATCTGATAAAGCTGGTAATTGTGAATAAATGTCCACCCAAAATACAGTTGAAAATGAAACCTTAAGAGAAATCTTATTATGTTGATGAATGAAAACTATTCACTAGCAGAAGGCTTTTCTGTCAATGATATTTTTAAATTTGCAGGTGACACTCAGTCACGAGTGGCAAATGGATAACTATTAAAAATTTATTTTAATGACCATGAACAGCTTCAAATTAACATATATTCACAACAAAAATAAGAGATTGATCATCAGATGATTCTTCTGTTTAATTTGTTTTTGATTGATCAAGAGTTGTTGCTGGTGCTAACCATCTGGTAAGACAGCACTGTGAGTTGTTCGGAAGTAACCATTTAAGTTTCCCTAGTGTAAGTGCTGCCTGTTACAGAAATAGACAAATCACATCTGCTAATACTCATCATGTTTATTAGCTGTAATGACAAATTGCTTCCTACATGTCATATTTGGAAACAATAAAATTAGTGATCAATTGGAGCCAATTTATTTTGCATTAGGATACTGCATTAAAATATGGAAACGTATAATTTTATTTATATATTGCCTTTGGAGGTATTTGAAAATAAAGCTGAGAATGTTTAAGTTGAAGGATTGCTTAATTAGTGTTGTGACTGTGATTGAAGTCATTAGAGAGACACTAAGGCTGGTAACATAGAAGCCTTTCTTCGTCACAACAAGCAGGCTTGATTCTGGAGACACTCTCAGGAGAGGTTAGAGGTTCACAAACCCAAAGGTACATCATGTTTTTATACCCTTAAGATCAATGGTAACTGTAGGTGACTCAATGCAGTTTCAATAGCTACAGTGACATCATTTACTTCAATTCTCCCTTACTACTAGGGAACAATGCAAGTCAGTGAGCAGAGCAGAGATCGGCATAGAGTTATAGAGCTGTCCAGCACAGTAAACAGGCCCTTTGGCCCAACCCTTCCTCACTGACCAAGTTGCCTAACTCATTTCCTACATTTCATCCGTATCCTCTAAATCTTCCCTATGAATAGGACTTGACCAGAACAAGAGCAAGAGCTTATGGAAAGTGGACAAAGGAAAGCTGGCCAGCAGTAGTTTTGGAATAGTCAATCTGAGAGATAAAGGTTTCAGCTTTATAGTAGTAGCAGTAGTAGTAGTAGATAATAACCAGGAAGCATCAGGTTTCATACAAATACGTTCTCTTTCTGTGTTCTCTACACAATTGTCTAAAGCAATTATCACCTCCTTGCAATAAAATTATTCTTTAAGTCTCAATTAGATATCTGCTTCTCTTACAGATATGATTTTGGTTTTACATAAAATTTGCCTCTGTGCCCTTAATAACAATTCCCCAGACGAGTTGAATCCATGAATCATTCTTCCAGTTGTCGTCAGGGGTATTACATGTTTAACTAATAAAATTTCAACAAAAAAGTTTGTGTATTTTAATACGTGTAACAAAAGCAATGTATGTAAGTTGTCTAATAGAAACTGACCATTAAGTGTCTTTCAAGAGAAGTTTAGTGAAATAATTGAGCGAAACAAAATTGCATGTAATAGAGCATAGTCAGGTAACAGGAGTAAATATATCTTTAACAAACTGAGAGAGGTACCATGAGCTAAATGAGTTCATTATGTCTGCACATGAAAAATGTTGAACTTTAGAAATGAGCGATACTGCATTACTAAAATATGATTATATGGGGTGGTAAATATTACATCTGGTTGGCTGAATATCTACTAAACACAATAGATGTATATTGCTAAAGAAGTGAAGAATATTTTCAGTGTTGCTCAGGTAATGAATTGTGCCTGTCTTCCTTTACTACAGAAAGAAACTGTGGGGTTGGTGATAATGGCTTACAGTCCTTTTAATCCTTAATATAAACAGCTCGAAATAATGAGACACACAAGCTTGATGTGCTGCTCTCAAGAACTCTTACTACAAAGAGGTAACGAGAGACTGACATTGTTTGTGGTTTTCATTAAAACGTTAGTCTCCAAAGTTGTCATCTCTCTGTAGATCATCAGCCTTATATGAGAGAGTGTCATTAACTGCAAGAGAATTCTCCATTTATCATTGAGAGCACTTATACTGCATTGAAGGCCTTATTGAAGTAATGTTAAATTATGGTCCATTTATGTTGTAGGTCCAAAGAGATTTGGAAAACACATTTTATGTAGAACTCTCATGGCCTGAAGTGGAAGCTTCCTGTGCATCATTCAGGGTTTGTGTCAAAGGAATATCAAGTCATGAATGGAAAGTTTGCTGATACTGTGCTATATGACAGAAATAGCTTCCACTGAATGTTTGGTTCATTGGGACACTTTGAGGTTGTGAAAGGTGCTGGATTTATGCAAGCTCTTTGCCCATTCATCTGAAGCAATCATATTCTAAAATTACTTTTGGATTGACACAACTTTCATTTTCAGCCTTTCTTGATAGTGTTAAATATAAACTTGATTTTAAAAACTACTTATTACCTGAAAGCTAAAGGAAATGGGAAATCCTCAGTAGTCAATTTAGAAGGCAATCTAATTGAACTTAGAACATAGAACTATGCAGCACATTACAAGCCCTTCGGCCCACAATGTTGTGCCGATCATGTAACCTACTCTAGAAACTGCCTAGAATTACCCTACCACATGGCCCTCTAAGCTCCATGTACCTATCAAAGAGTCTCTTAAAAGACCCTATCGCATCCACCTCACCACCTTCACTGGCAGTGCATTCCACGCAACCACCACTCTCTGTGTGAAAAACCCCTCCCCGTACCTACTTCCAAGCACCTTAAAGCTATGCCCTCTCATGTTAACCACTTCAGCCCTGGGAAAAAGCTTCTAGCTATCCACACGATCAATGCCTCTCATCATCTTATACACCTCTATCAGGTCACCACTCATCTTCCATCGCTCCAAGGAGAAAAGGCCAAGTTCACTCAACCTATTCTCATAAGGCATGCTCTCCAATCCAGGGAACATCCTTGTAAATCTCCTCTGCACTCTATAGTATCCATATCCTTTCTGTAGTGCGGTGACCGGAACTGAACACAGTACTCCAAGTGGAATCTGACTAAGGTCTTACATAGCTGTAACATTACCTCATGGCTGTTGAACTCATCCCCACGGCTGATGAATGCCAACACACCATACACCTTCTTAACCACACAGTCAACCTGTGCAGCAGCTTCGAGTATCCTATGGACATGGACCCCAAGATCTCTCTGATTCTCCACACTGCCAAGGGTCTCATATCTCCCCTGTTTATGTACACCAACAAGCATGACATTTAAAACCATGGGCATATTTTTTTAAAATCCTCTCTATTACTCTTCCATGGAGTAAAGAACAACTGATTCATTCAGCTGGAGAGGCTTGAATTAAAATACAGTTCCTTGGCTATCAAACAACTTAGAAATGGGATTGAGCTATAGGAGTTACACCTACATGCACCTGTTAGATTTGTAAAATCAACTTTGCAGTGTATGTACTGTAGGCCTTTATCAATTTTTAAGCAGAAGCAATCTTTACAGAGATCTTCAAAGTGAGTCCATATTGACTATAAAATGAGCCTTTTGCTCCTGGCTTAGAGTCAAAGTAAATTTATTTTCAAAGTACTGCCTGATGGTCGTAGCGAAAAGAGAGTGTGGCCTGGATGATGGGTGTCTTTGATGATGGGTGCTGCTTTCTTGTGACAGCATGACACATGGAAATGTGCTCATTGGTGGGGAGAACATTTCTTGTGATGGGGAAGGCTGCACCCATCACTTTCTGATGACTTTTTCATTCCTGGACATTGGTGTTTACCTACCAGGCCATGATACAACCAATTATGATTATTTCCACTGTGCATCTGTAGAAGTTTAACAAAATTTTATGTGACATCTAAATCTTGCAAACTTCTAAGAAAATAGAGGCACTGTCGTGGCTTCTTTGTGATAAGACTTACGTGCTGGTTTCCACCTCTGGTCCCCTAATGAAGACTGGTTCATGCGCCTCTGACATCTTCCTCCTGTGGTCAAAAATCAGCTCTTTGTTTTGCTGACACTGAGTGAGAGTTTGTTGTTGTAGGACTATTCAATCAGATTGTCAATCTTCCTCCTAAATGCCAATCTCGTCACCATGTTTGATTCAGCCAACAACAGTGGTGGTTGTCATCAATCTTAAATACTTAAATACTGATCCATTATGATATAGTTTTATGGATCCTCTTGTGTAACTAAACCAAAATCTGCTTTAGCCATTGAACCATACTTCTTTTAATTCCATGTACTCTCACATAGATTAAAGAACAGCTGATTCATACCAATAGAAAGAAGCTTGAATTAAAATACAGCTTCTTGGTTATCAAACAAATCATAAATAAGTTTGAGCTATAGATGTTACAAACACCTACATGTATCTAAATTCATGGAAAATATATGAAATTGAAAATGCACCAATGCAAATAATTTAATATTAATATTAATGTTATAGTACAATAGATGAACATAGATGCACTTATGGTCATTTTGCTAATATTAATAAGTACTCATGAACCTACCTCTGTGTCACTTTTTCCATTGCTGCCCTCCTTCCTTCTCAACCCCTCACCCACTCTCCCTACATACATGCAATCCTTCCAGTTCCTGAATCCCACCCTGTGTGATCTCTCTCTGATCCTTCTAAGCACACTTGCCACGTTTATGACCATCCTCCTGTCTCTAGCCCCGATTCCAGCCATGCGCCATCACATAGCTCCCAGCTGTATATCTGCCCACATTTCTGGCATCATTAATGGGCAGTATCTGCTGGCTTTGTTCTGGGCCACCTCCGTCATCACACCTGGTCCATTCCTGGCTGTGCTCAGTTTGCACATCCACCCGTGTTTCCAGCTATTCTTTAGTTCCCAGCTCCTGAATTGTCCATAGGCTCAATGGGTGCTGCCACTGGCTCATGGACCTTGCAAAGCCGAATACTACTCTACTGGAAAGTAACTAAAAATTGAATCAGGCTTGACCATGGACTTCGGAGGTTGAACAAATTGCCAATGACCACAGTCCAGACTCTTTCATAAAGAATAAAGTGTCAGAATACTTCACTATCCTAACAAGGAATGAATACAGAGAAAAGGACAGGAAAAAGTTGACAAAAAACTCCTGATATACATGTTCATGTATGTTGTGTGTGGTTATTACAATTTGTACCTATAATTTTTCTTCAGAAACTTTCTTGAGTGTCAAAAGACTAGCATTTCTCTCATCTCCACTTTTTAATGAAGATACTGACTTTTTGCTGGCGTACAATATTCCACCACTAGCTTCCACTGTAGCTGGTAGACCCTGTTCCATCTTCAGATGCATAATATTAGGCTATTCAACTGCCAATGTATGTTTTTTCATACATCCTGATGCACTCACTTTCCTACAGGATCATACACTTAATGAAGGTTGCGGCTGACTTCAGTCTTCTAATCCCAGCAGTAAGAGACAAATTGCAATGCCTACCTTGGCTAATTCTTCATAGAACAGGAAGATCTAATGCCAAAACGAGTTCACAAGATTCAATTCAATATAGGTCAGTGCATGGTTAATCAAAACAGAGAACTATCTTGTTCCTGTAACAAAATGACAAAACCAATGGAGAGTGACAAGCATAGGGAAAATTATGATCAATCACAATGGGTAGTCAGGTTTAGCATGCGAATGCAAGCCTGCATATTTATCTCACTGCATTCAACACACTGATTATAATATCTGGGTAGTAAGTATCTTGCTTCAAAAATATTACTTCAGCACAATGACATGCTTGATGGATGATCACAGTTTTAAAGGGAAATGGTTTTGGCATCGGAAAAGAGTGTAAATATCTGTGGTAAAGATCATAGTGTTAGCCTGTTGTTCAATAATGTGGGGGAATTTCCAAATATTTATTCATGGCATGTGTTTCCACTGCAGACAATGTTGTTTGCACTGGAGTTATTGTAGGCACCACAAAAGATATAAAGGAATAAGCAAATACTATTATCTTGCCAAGTCAGCTCAGTTCAATGAAAACAATACCTTGTAGCATTAAACAAATAGTTAATGAAACCTGTCTGAAGATCTGTCTGATCTTTATTGTGAATAATGGTATTAGGGTATGTTTCTCTGATTTGTATGTCCAGCACACTTCCCAATAAAGAAGGGATAGCAGAGATAGGAACTGAGTATGGCTTTTGGTCCTCCAAAGCTCGTCTTGCAATACAGATCAAATCATCAGGTAAAACAATAAGAATGCAGAATAAAATGCAAAGCTACTGGAAGAGTGTGATGCAGGTAAAACGATAGAAGTTCCAGATCATAATGAGATAGAATGTGAGGCCAAGAATCCACCATATCCTACAAGAGTTCTGTTCAAGATTGGGATCACAGTTGTCCGTGAGCCTGATGTGATATGTGCTCTTAAGTGTTTTTATCTTCTGCCCAGTAGGAGAGCAAAGAAGAAATTATGTTTGGGTGGGTGAGGTCTTTGATTATGCTGGTTGCTTTACTGAGGCAGTGATAGATACGGACAGAGCCCATAGAGGGGAGGCTGGATCCTGTGATGTGCTGAGCTGTGTCCACAACTCTCTGCAGTTTCTTGCAGTCACATGCAGGGCAGTTACCATACTAAGCTGCTATGCATCCAAACATAATACTTTCTATGATCCATTGATAAAAATTGGTAAAAATCGTCTGGGACGTGCTGAAGGAGAGGCATTGGTGAGTTTTCTTGGTGGTGATATCAACATAGTGGGACCAGGACAGGCTGTTGGTGATGGTCACACCTAGGAACTTGAAACTCTCAACTTCAACACTGTAATACTGATGGATAACAGATGGAATAATTGCAACACCTGGTGATGTCACCAGCTAGAGTCCCAAAACATTTTTTCATTTATTTGCAATCAATTGGCAAGCTGCTATTATACTTTGAGGTTAATAGACAGCCTGGCAATTTTGGAAGGTGGAAATTACAGCATGCCATTCAGAAGGTAGAATAACAGATTAAAGAAGAAGCTTGAGTCATACAGGGGCAAAATGGAAACCATAACTTAAGAATAAGCTGTGAGGCATTGTGAGAGCCATAATGTTCCTCCTCCAGCCCAAATAATAAAACCATTAGGAGCAGAATTAGGCCATTCAGCCCATCAAGTCTTCTCCCCTATCCCATCATGGCTGATCCCACATCGCAATCAACCCCATACACCTGCCTTCTCTCCATATCCTTTGATGCCCTGACCGATCAGGAAACTGTCAACTTCTACCTTAAATATACCCACGGACTTGGCCTCCACTGCAGTCAGTGGCAGAGCATTCCACAGATTCATAACTCTCTGGCTGAAAAAATTCCTCCTTACCTCTGTTCTAAAGGGTTACTCCTCAGTTTTGAGGCTATGCTCGTAAGTTCTGGATACCCCCACCAATAAATAATAATAAACCTCTCCACATCCACCTTATCTAGTCCTTTCAACATTCAGTAGGTTTCAATGAGATCCCCACGCATTCTTCTAAATTCCTGTGAGTACAGGCCCAAAGCTACCAAATATGTTAACCCCTTCATTCCTGGAATAATCCTCATGTACCTGCTCTGGACTCTCTCCAATGACAACATATCCTTTTGGAGAAATGGGGCTCAAAATCGTTGACAATACTCCAAGTGCATTCTGATGAGTGTCTTACAATGCCTCAGCATTATCTCCTTGCTTTTTTTTTCTATTCCCCTTGAAGTAAATACCAACATTGCATTTCAAGTCAAGTCACTTTTTTTGTCATTTCAACCATAACTGCTGGTACAGAATATAGTAAAAATGAGACAACGTTTTCCAGGACCATGGTGCTACATGAAACAATACAAAAACTACACTGAACTACGTAAGAAAAAACACAAAAACTACACTAGACTACAGACCTATCTAGGACTGCATAAAGCGCACAAAACAGTGCAGGCACTAGAATAAATAATAATAAATAATAAACAAGACAGTAGGCATAGTAGAAGGTATAGTAGGTTGCTGTCAGTCCAGGCTCTGGGTATTGAGGAGTTTGATGGCTTGGGGGAAAAAACTGTTACTTAGTCTGGTCGTGAGAGCCCGAATGCTTCGATGCCTTTTTCCAGATGGCAGGAGGGAGAAGAGTTCATATGAGGGGTGCGTGGGGTCCTTCATAATGCAGTTTGCTTTGCGGATGCAGCGTGTGGTGTAAATGTCTGTGTTGGCAGGAAGCGAGACCCTGATGACCTTCTCAGCTGACCTCACTATCCGCTGCAGGGTCTTGCGATCCGAGATGGTGCAATTTCCGAACCAGGCCATGATGCAGCTGCTCAGGATGCTCTCAATACAACCTCTGTAGAATGTGGTGAGGATGGTGGAGTGGGAGATGGACTTTTCTCAGTCTTTGCAGAAAGTAGAGATGCTGCTGGGCTTTCTTTGCTATGGAGCTGGTGTTGAGGGACCAGGTGAGATTCTCCGCCAGGTGAACACCAAGAAATTTGGTGCTCTTAACGATCTCTATGGAGGAGTCGTCGATGTTCAGCGGAGAGTGGTCGCTCTGTGCTCTCCTGAAGTCAACAACTATCTCTTTTATTTTGTTCACATTCAGAGACAGGTTGTTGGCTCTGCACCAGTCCATTAGCCACTGCACCTCCTCTCTGTATGCTGACTCATCGTTCTTGCTGATGTGACCCACCACGGTCGTGTCATTGGCGAACTTGATGATGTGGTTCGAGCTGTGTGTTGCAGCACAGTTGTGGGTCAGCAGAGTGAACAGCAGTGGACTGAGCACACAGCCTGGGGGGGCCCTGTGCTCAGTATGATGGTGTTGGAGATGCTGCTTCCAATCCGGACTGACTGAGGTCTCCCAGTCAGGAAGTCTAGGATCCAGTTGCAGGGGGAGGTGTTCAGGACCAGGAGGCTCAGCTTTCCAATCAGTTTCTGAGGAATGATTGTGTTGAATGTTGAACTGAAGTCTATGAACAGCATTCGAACGTACGTGTCTTTTTTGTCCAGGTGGGTTAGGGCCAGGTGGAGGGTGATGGAAATGGCATCGTCTGTTGAATGGTTGGGATGGTATGCGAACTGCAGGGGGTCCAGTGAGGGGGGAAGCAGGGTCTTGATGTGTCTCATGACGAGCCTCTCGAAACACTTCATGATGATGGATGTGAGTGCAACGGGACGGTAATCATTGAGGCAGAACACTGAAGACTTCTTTGGCACGGAGACGATGGTGGCGTCCTTGAAGCACATAGGAACGACAGCGCTGCTCAGGGAGATGTTGAAGATGTCAGTGAGAATATCTGCTAGCTGGTCTGCACATCCTCTAAGCACTCTGCCGGGAATATTGTCTGGTCCAACAGCCTTCCGTGGGTCGACCCTGCGCAGGGTTCTCCTCACATCGGCCACGGTAAGACATAGCACCTGGTCATTGAGAGGAGGGGTGGTCTTCCTCGCCGCCACGTCACTATCTGCCTCAAACTGAGCATAGAAGTAATTCAGCGCATCTGGGAGGGAGGCATCACCCGCACAGTCAGGTGATGTTGTCTTGTCATTGGTGATGTCCTGAATGCCCTTCCATATGCACCACGTGTCTCCGCTGTCCTGAAAGTGGCTGTGGATTCGCTGGGCATGTGCACGCTTTGCCTCTCTGATGGCCTGAGACAATTTGGCCCTCACTATTGTTAGGGCTGCCTTGGCGCCTGCTCTGAACGCGGGGTCACGGGTCCTCAGCAGCACATGCACCTCCATTGTCATCCATGGCTTCTGGTTAGAGCATGTAGTGATGGTCTCGGCCACAGTGACATCATCAATGCACTTGCTGATGTAGCTAGTCACTGATGCCGTGTACTCTTCCAAGTTGGTAGAGTTGCCATTGGTTGCAACCTCCCTGAACATGTGCCAGTCAGTGTGCTCAAAGCAGTCTTGAAGAGCAGAGATGGCTCCTGCTCGCCAAGTTTTCACCTGCTTCTGAACTGGTCTGGAGCGCCTGACGAGTGGTCTTTATGCTGGGATTAGCATAACAGAGATGTGGTCTGAGTAACCGAGGTGGGGGCAGGGCTCTGCCCGGTACGCATCGGGAATGTTTGTGTAAACAAGATCCAATGCATTCTCCCCCCTCGTTGCAAAGTCCACGTTCTGATCAAATCTGGGGAGCACTGACTTAAGGTTCGCATGATTAAAATCTCCAGCGACAATAAACTGTCCGTCAGGGTGTGCATTCTGTGGTTCGCTAATAGCCCCATACAGTTCACAGAGCGCCTCCTTAGCATTAGCGCTGGGGGGAATGTACACACCGACTATAATGACAGTGGTGAATTCCCGTGGTAAGTAAAATGGTCTGCATCTAACAGTCACAAACTCCACTAGTGATGAACAATATCTGGAAACCAGCACAGAGTTCTTTCACCATTCTGTATTGATGTAAACACACAAGCCACCACCGCGAGTCTTACTGGAGAGAGCTGCATCTCTATCTGCTTTCTTTATCACAGACTCAACCTGTAAATTAACCTTCTGGGAGTCTTGCATGAGGGTTCCTATGTCCCTCTGCACCTCCAATCTTTGAACCTTCTCCCCATTTAGGTTCATTTTGGATCTCCCCCTCCCCCTCCAACTTTCAAATCCCTTACTCACTCTTCCTTCAGTTAGTCCTGACGAAGGGTCTCGGCCTGAAACGTCGACTGCACCTCTTCCTACAGATGCTGCCTGGCCTGCTGCGTTCACCAGCAACTTTGATGTGTGTTGCCCCATTTAGGTAATAGTCTGCACTATTGTTCCTTTTACTAAAAGCGTTACAGTACATTTCCCAACACTGTATTCCATCTGCCACTTTTTTGCCAATTCTTCCAACTTATCCAAGTCCTACTGCAATCGTATTGCTTCCTCAGCACTACCTACCCCTCCACCTATCTTTGTATCATCTGCAAATTATGCCACAAAGCTATCAACTCCATTATCTAAATCATTGACAAACAATGTGAAAAGTAGCAGTCCCAATACTGAACCCTGAGGAACACCAGTAGTCACTGTCAGCCAACCAGAAAAGAACCCCTTTATTCCCACACGCTGTCTCCTGCCTGTCAGCCATTCCTCTATCCATTGCCAATATCTTTCCTGTAATGCCATAGGATTTTATCTCATTAAGCAGCCTCATGTTAGGCATCTTATCAAATGTCTTTTGAAAATCCAAGTAAGTGACATCCATTGCCTCTCCTTTGTCCACCTTGCTTGTTACTTCCTTGAAGAACTCTAACAGATTTGTCAGGCAAGATTTCCCTTTACAGAAACCATGCTGACTTTGACTTATTTTATCATTGGTCTCCAAGTATCCTGAAACCACATCCTTAATAATAGACCCCAACACTTTCCTAACCACTGAGGTTAGGCTAACTGGTCTTTAATTTCCTTTCTTTTGCCTTCCTCCCTTCTTAAAGAGTTGAGTGACACTTCCAATCTTCCAGTCCTCTCTGACCACGCCAGAATTAAGTGATTCTTGAAAGGTCATGACCAATACATCCATTATCTTTTCAGCAACCTCTCTCAGGACTCTGGGATGAAGTCCATCCGGTCCAGGTGACTTATCCACCTTAAAACTTTTGACTTTGCCCAGCACTTTTTCCTTTGTAATAGTAATGGCACTCACTTCTGTTCCCTGACACTTACGGACCTCTGGCACACTGCTCGTGTCTTCCACACTGAATACTGATGCAAAGTATTTATTAAGTTTTATCTGCCATTTCTTTGTCCCCCATTACTACCTCACCAACGTTATTTTCCAGTGGTTCAATATCAACTCTCATCTCCCTTTTACACTTTATATAATTGAAAAAAACTTTTAGTATCCTGCTTTATACTATTGGCTAGTTTGCCCTTATATTTCATCTTTTCCCTTCTTATAGCTCTTTAAGTTGTGTTTTGTTGGATTTTAAAAGCTTCCCAATCATCTAACTTCTCACGCACTTTTGCTAACTGATATGCCCTTTCCATGGCTTTTGTGCGGTCCTTAACTTCCCTTGTCAGCCACGGTTGCCTACACCTGCCATTTGAGAATGTATCTATCCGATGCCTTGTGAACTATTCCCAGAAACTTCAGCCATCTCTGCTCTGCCGTCATCCCTGCCAGTATCCTCCTCCAATCCACCTGGGCAGGCTCCTCTCTCATGCCTTTGTAGTTCCCTTTATTCCAAATTTAATGTTAAATAAATTATAATTGATCTCTAACCTGCTTCTAACAAACCTCTAAAGGGATGATTTTTATGACCAGGAAGGTTAGCTGGTACCATTTTCACCTCTGAGTCAGAAGCGTTTGAGATCTACTCCAAAGACTAAAACAAAAATGTTTGGTGATGTGGACACATACTGGAGTGGGATAGATCAGCTTGTCAAGTTGTGTCGCAACAACAACCTTTCAGTCAACATCAGTAAGCCCAAGGAGTTGATTGTGGACTTCAGAAAGGGTAAGACAAAGGTACATACACTAGTCCTCATTGAGGGACCAGCAATGGTAAGGATGAGCAGTTTCAAGTTCCTGCATACCAGCATCTCTAAAGATCTATCCTGGGCTAACATGGTGATGCAATTACAAAGAAGGCACAACAGCATATATATTTCATTTGAGGAGAACTGGTATGTCACCAAAGGCTCTGGCAGTTTTCTACAGATGTGCAGTGGAAAGCATTCTAACTGGTTGCATCACCGTTTGGTATGGAGGGGCCACTGCACAGGATCGTTAAAAACTGCAGAAAGCTGCAAACTCAGACAGCTTCATCTTGCACACTAGCCTCCTCAGCATCCAGGACACCTTCAAGAGGCAGTGTCTTAAAAGGGTGACATCCATAATTAAGGACACTTATCGTCCAGGTCATGCCCTCTTCTCATTGCTACCATCAAGCAGGAGGTGCAGGAACCTGAAGGCACACACTGAACGTTTTAGGAACAGCTTCTTCTCCTCTACCATCAGATTTCTGAATGGACAAAGAATCCATGTACATTACCTCACTATTTTTCTTGTTTTTGTTCTCTTTTTGAACTACTTACTTAATTTATTATTTTTCTAATTTAAAAAATAGATTTATTATTGTAATTATAGTTTTAAAATTATTATGAATTGTAATGAACTGCTGCTGCAAAACAAACTTCATGACATATGCCAGAGATATTGAAACCTGATTCTGATTCTGATAAAGGTTCAACTAAACCTAGGCACCATCAGCTTTTTCATTTGGATGTTAAATAATCTATAATGTTATTTCTTAAAGTGCAGAAAGCTGTTCCCACTTTTAAAAAAAACGACTCCTGGAGAATTCCCGTGGGTCAGGCAGGAACTATAGCGGCAGAGGGATGGGCTAATGGTTGCTGAGTTCCATCACCGTTTTACCTTCACAGATAATATCTAACTACTTGAGTTCCTTGAGCAGTTTTTTTTTGCTCCAGATTCCAGCATCTGCAATCTCTTGTGCCTCCAATTGTTCTCAGTGTCCTCTTCAATACTTATGCCTCAATCAACCATTGAAAGCCTATTTATCTGGTTACTAATATTTATCTTGTTATGGGAGTTCGCTCTGTACAAATTGCCTGCCTTATTGTTCTCCAATACAACTGTTAATGCATTTCAGAAATACTGCATTTCCAATGGGAGTTCTGAACTGTTAACCATTCCTTTCCCACTGCTATTGCCCGATCCGCTACTGTAAGTATTTTAAGCATCTCCAGGTTTTTGATACTCAGAAGTATCCTTTTAGGTGTGAAATGCATTAGGAGAGTCTGATTTTGTGAAAAGTGCTATGGAAATTCAAACACGAGAATATCTGCAGATGCTGGAAATTCAAGCAACACACACAAAATGCTGGTGGAACTCAGCAGGCCAGGCAGCATCCATAATTCAAATCCTTTTTCTGCTGAAAGTTGCTGAAGGTTCTGCACTCCTTTTTGCAAATTTTCCTTGGCCTCAATATGCACCTGTCAAGGTGACTCGAGATGGTCAAAGTCCTCCTGAATATATCTCCATTTTGAGCAGACAGGTGCCAGAATTTCCTTTGTCCTGCTGGGAGAACTGTGTTAAGTATGTCTTTCAGAGAGAGGTGCCTAGGCATAAACAGAGCTTCTATGCTGTGTATATTGGTCTGGGAGAGAATTCTGAATTTGTTTCACTCATTCTACCATTGGATTTAGATAATTTTGCAGAGACAATGCTGGTGATATCTTTTCACTGATTTGAAGAACCTTATCTAGGTACTAGTTATCTTTGAAGAACACACGAACATGAAAGCACACAAGAAGTTGATCAAGAACAAACCATTTGGCCTTGTATTCAATAAGTCATAGCTGATCATTTATATCAACCAAGTGAATTATTATTCATGAATCTATCCTGTCAAGCCCTGTGAGAATGTTTATAATTTTCAATAAGTTCACTCTTTCCAACTCTACAGACCCAATCTGCTTACACTATTATCATAAGGGTAACTCCCTCTTTAGCACACAGGAGAATGGGTCTCACTTTGTCTCTAGTGGATCATGAACTCGGTGCTGGATTTGAGGTCTTGATTTGCTAACACTCTTTTCCTCAAAGGCAAACCAGTGATGAATTTTTGTCAATGATATCATTGATTTCTGAGACATGACTTCTAGAATATACAATATGATTCATGTTTTCCAGAGCCTTGCTCTCTATCTTTATCATTAGATGCAGAGTTGTGCAATGAAAGCAGGTTAGGAGAGGAATAGCAAATAATGATAGAGCATTTTTGATGTTTGAGCAATTTTCTGCTTATCTTGTACGTCAGCTCCACTCCAGCAGGAAGCTTGTTGGAGGTGTGCTGCAATGTCAAGTACAGAACACTGAGAGGAGAGATAGAGCTATGATACAGCCTTACTTGACCTCAGTTTGTTCTGCATTTGGGTCTGTGGTAGACCCTTTGACTAGAATCGTGGCTTGTATGTACATCATTGCTTAGCAGATGTAGAATGGAAGTGAACTTCTGATGGCAGCCAAATTTGAATAAGATTCTCCCTCTGGATTGATAGAGATTTTCCTGTGGTATAAGAATATCAGTGGGAAGGATATTGATGCATGAGTAAATCACACATTTGCATCAATAATTCCCACCTATACACTCAGTGGCCACTTTATTAGATACACCTGTACACCTGCTCATTAATGCAAGTATCTAGTCAGTCAATCTTGTGGCAGCAACGCAATGAGTAAAAGCATGCAAGAGGTTCAATTGTTGTTCAGACCAGACATCAGAATGGGAACAAATGACTTTGACCATGGAATGATGGTTGCTACCAGACAGGGAGGTTTGAGTATCTCAGAAGCTACTGATCTCCTGGGATTTTCATGCACAACACTTTCTAGAGCTTACAGAGAATGGCGTGATAAACAAATTACATCCGGTGAGCAGCAGTTCTGTGGGCAAATACTCTCTATTAATGAGAGAGGTCACAGGAGAATGGCCAGACTGGTTCAAACTGACAGGCAGGAGACAGAAACTCAAATAGTCACACTTTACACCAGTAGTGTGCAAAAGACCATCTCTGAATGCCAGACATCCCACCTCTCCCGGAAGTTCCGGGAGTCTCCCGCATATTAATAGTGGCTCCCTGATGCCCGCAAATTATATACAATGTCCCAGAAATCAATTTTTTTGAGAGAGTGCGTGAGAGGGAGCAAGCGAGAGAGGGTGTGAGAGAGAGAGAGCGAGAGAGCGCACAAGAGAGAGAGAGCGAGAGAAAGAGTGACCATGAGAGAGAGAGAGAGAGAGCACGCCATGGCAGAGTATTCCAAAAAAAGAAAATATAAAGCGTACGTCACCCCAGACTACACTAAAGTGTACCCCTGCCTAATAGGGGTCAAAAATAATGACCGTGTTGCTCGCTGCACTGTTTGCAACAGTGATTTTTCTATTGCCCATGGTGGGTTAAGACTGTAAAAGGCATGTTGAGGTGAGTTTAACAGGTGTCATTCATTCATTAGCATAGCTAATGTTATTTAAACTAGCTGGCTAGCTGCTAAGGAGCTACTCTATTGCAGACATCCCACCTCTCCCGGAAGTTCCGGGAGTCTCCCGCAAATTGATGGAGCTACCTCCCTGAAATGAGTTTTTGCAGGGTGGGATGTCTAGAATGCACAACACATCAAACTTTAAAGTTCATGGCCTACAGCAGCAGAAGGCAATGAATGTACAGAAATATATTCAGTGGCCACTTTATTAGCCTAATAAAATGGTCAATGAGTGTAGGTACATAACTATAGGTAACACCCAGTTGCAACCTATAAGTAGTTTAGTTTGCCGTGCATGTAATATACTTTTTATTATGCAATAACCTTTCTGGAATAAAGTCATAATTCATTCAGATTCAGAGGACAACAGTCCTCACGCTTTACCCAAAAGCCCTAATACATCTCACGAAAATTTTATTTTCTTAAATTTTTATTGGCAAAGCTGCAAGCAATTTATACTACAGGTAAAAACTAATGTTCAGCTATCCTTATTAGCCAAGTATTTTTACAAAGAGTATTAGCAATTTGGTTCCTTACAGTTGTTACGGCTGGGAGAATAAGCTCTCACTACCTATTAAATGCTCCCAAAGATGTGCGTCTCAAACAGCCTCTGACAACCAAATCCAACTCCTGGCTTTCACGTGTGGCTGAACTACTACGCCTGGCGGAACAGTTTCTACTGACAGGAGGAGGAGCAAAGGTGGGTTACTAGTGCAGTTGGTTTGGACAGATGGGGCTCCTCAGCCGTGGTTGTCAGCTCATCTAGGAGTAGGAAAACTTTGATCTCCACTGCCTTGTGGCTATACCCACTCAGAGGAAGGCTTCGGGAGTAAACCCAGAGGCAAATATCCGAAGCTGGAGTCCCTAAGGCAGTCCTCCGTTGAGTTCAATGCTGACTGGCAACTCTTGCAATGCTGCCGGTGCCAAACTGTATTGGTCTCTGCTGTTCCTTTGGGTTCATCAGATGCGTGGAGAGGAGTAGCTTGCTACATGGGCAACAGCTTGCCCTCCACCTCGTACTGCCCAGGCTGCATATCTAGACAGCTAGGATGTAACATCCATGGTCGACCCTGACCGATGGAGACCTCAATGGTCAATATAATCTGTCCAATTATGTATATACAATAGTATAACAATTAGTGCTGCTGCCACACAACTCCAGTGACCCACACTCAATCCTGACTCTAGGTGTTCTCTATGTGGAGTTTGCACCCGTGATAGGGAAGTGGTCTGGCTACATGCTAAAGAGTTGGTTGTTGGTAGGGCAGTTTGTTACTTCAATTACCAAATCACTGGTATAAGTAATTGGCAGCATAATGGGGGTGGGGTGGTTGATGGACGTATGAGAGAGAAGTGCTCATAGGGAAATAAATGAGGGAATGCAAGTTGTGAGAATGTGTGACAGCTGGCTGTGACTTGAGGGGCTAGAAGGCCTCTTTCAACATGAGAAAATATGAGAATATTAATTTATTCAGCATCTCCTTCCTAGACAAGTAATTAATCTATCCTTTCAGATTTCACTATTCGTTAATTAGTGATAGCTATTGATCTCAACAGCAAGAACAGTTACATTCACTGTTTCCACTTCGAAAGCGTTATGAATGGTGGTGTGGTAGTGTAGGGGTAAGCACAATTGCCTTACAGCGTCATTGATCACCGATTGGGGTTCAATTCTCATCTCTGTTTGTAAGGAGCTTGTATGTTCTCCCCGTTACTGCAGGGGTTTCCTTACACAGTCCAAAGGCATATGGTTCGGGTTAGGGTTAGTGAGTTGTGGGCAATCTGTGATGGCTTCAGAAGCATGGCAGTACTTGTGGTCTGTTCCAATTCAATCCTCGTGCTGTGTTGGTTGTTGATGCAAAATGATGCATTTCACTGGATGTTTTTATGTTTCGAAGTACATGTAACAAATAAAGCAAATCTTAATCGTTGAAATGTATAGACTGCATCTAAGTGCCATCCTCCTGTACATCTATGCAGTTTTCTCTTTGAGCTCTCTCTTTTGCTGCTATTGATATTTCCACAAAATCAATACTACATTGTATACCACATCTTTAAGATACTTAAATGAAAAGCTTATACTCTACATTTTGAAAATGCCATGCTAAAAGAAATTTCCTCCAAACAACAACAAAATTCAATATCATACAGTAGGTAGAAATTTCCATGTCTGTTTGAGATCTAGCACTGAGGTAAATATTATATCCCTTGTATTTTGTTGTAGCTTGCTTTCTTTTAAGTTCACAGATAGGGTAGAAAATATGTTGCTGTTACATGCCATCAGTTATTGATGACTTTTTTCCTTTATAACCTTTTGACGGCTTTTATTCCTTCCTGTTACTTGCTGATTGTTACTTTTACTATCTAATGCACTTGTGGTTTTTTGATGTTTGATGAAAGTGAAATTTGAAGACTGGTGCAAGTGTGATAAAGGGAGAATATCCAGAGCAACATGTAAATACAATTCCTGTATTTGCAAAGTAGGTTTTGTGTGTGTGTGTGTGTGTGTGTGTGTGGGGGGGGGGGGGTGTATTTATATCGATTGGTTCTCTTCCGAATACATTTTTCATGAGGATTCTGAGCAAGTGTAGTCTGCATATGAAATCATAGAGCATACGTTTTTGGAACAGGCTCACAAATATCATTTAGTCACCATTTTGAGGTTGTATATTCTGATCTCCTTTGGCTTTGATAATATATGACTATTTACAGTTAAGCACTGAAGCTTTTGATGATTTGGAAAGAAGGAGTTTTGGTGGTTGAGCGATTAAGCTTATTTTGCAATGTTAATTGGGGCAAATCTTTTGGCTGTGACTAATGGTTCTAATGAAAGCTACTGGGGTTCAAGGAATTAAGTCATTGGCATTCCTGGGACCACCATATTGAGCCTTACCAAATGGAGCATGGAGGGGTGGGTCACATCTTTCACTTTCCCTGTTGCCGGACACTGGTGATACTGTTCAATATTGCTGGTGTTCTGGCTTATCAGTCACACCTGTGAAGTTTGTTCTTAACATCTAGTCCAGGGGAATGCAAATCATAGGATCACAAAGTGTACAGCATAGAAAGGGCCCTTTAGCCCATCACATCAATGCTGGCCCTTTTGCCCGTCTATAGTAATCCAGTTTACCCACATTAGGACACCCTGCATGGATAACTGCATTCATCACTAATATGAACTGATTGTTGACCTACAGATTTACTTTCTAGGACTTTCTACAGCTCATGAGATCTCAACATTATTTTTATTTGCACAGCTTGTCTTCTTGTGCACATTGGTTATTGTCAGTCTTTGTTTAGATAGTTTTCCATAAAACTCTATTGTATTTCTATTGTATATATCTCTTTTTTTCCTATAAAAGCCTGCAAGACAAATGAATCTCAAGGCAGTGTGGTAACATAAGCATACTTTGATAATAAATTTACTTTGAACTTTGTATCCTTCTGAAACATGCCTATTTAACTGTCTTAAATGTAGTAATTCTAACTGATTCCACCACTTCCTCTGGCAACATGTTCCAGATGTCCACCACTCTCGATGTGGAAAAAATACATACCTCTCAAATCCCCTTTAATCTTCCTTTGCTTGCCTTAAACTTACGCTTACGCTGTCTTGTTTTGACTTCCCTACCCGGGGGGGGGGGAGGTGGGCAGGGAGTGGAATTCTTTGATTATCTACACTGTCTATGCCTCTCATAATTTTATATACTTCATCCTCCCTTACTCTGGGGAAAACAACCCAAGCCAACCCATTCTCTCTCCGTAACTAAAATCTTCCAATCCAGGGAACATCCTTGTGAATCTCCTCCGTATTCTCTCCAGTGCAATCACATCTTTCCTCTAGTGTGATTACTAGAAATGCACAGGATATCCCAAATTCAACCTAACCAGTGTTTTGTAAAGTTGCAATGTAACATCCCGACTCTTACATTAACATAAACCCAGCCCCTCTCTTATTCCTAAACTCGACCCATGCAGCTACGTTGGGTGAATCCCTTCAGGGTACGCTCTCTACAAACTGATGTGATGTCCTGCCAAATCAGCAGTGTGGTTTCCCTCCTCCTTCTGCATACCTGTCCTGCCCAAAACCTCTACACCGTGTAACATGAAGCTGCAGTACTGGTCTTCACTGAACTATATTTCCTTATTTGCAATAATATCATAATTTCATTTGCTGATCCACGTTGGAAGCTCTGACTTTCCCTTGAGGCTTTCTGCTATCATTTTCCTGGGAATGTGTTCTCAACCTTAAGTGAGGTACCAATCTGTAATGTCACTTTAATGACATTAGATTATCCCAAGGCCTTTTACAGCCAATAAACTACTTTTCAAATATAGTCACTCTTGTAGTGTAGAAAATGCATTGTTACCATTACCACAGAAAGCAATCTGATACCAAGGCAATCTGTGCTTCTTTCAGACAGTTTTCCAAATCTTTCGCACCCACTTCAGAACAAAGAATCAGAGTCAGGTTTATTATCACTAACATATGTCCTGAAATTTGTTGTCTTATGGCAGTAGTAGAGTTCAAGACATAAAAATGTCTCCAAGTTACAAATAAATAAATATTGTAAAAGCCAAATAACAAGGCAGTGCTCATGGAATTTTCAGAAATCTGATAATAAGTTTAGTTTTATTTGTCATAGGTACATCAAAACATGCATTTGCATTAAATCAGATCAGGGGATTGGGAAGTGTCTGCTTGCTTCCAGCACCAACATACAGCTCCCTAACTCTCGTGTATGTCTTTTGGAATGTAGAAGGAAACGGGAACACCCAGAGGAGACCCACACAGTCATGGGGAGAATGTACAACTCTTTACAGACAGTGGCGAGAGCTAACCGCTGTGCTTTGTGTCTTCCCCCCAGAAGAAAGTGTACTTAAAATATTGAGCGTAGGTCATCAGGCTTCTGTACCTCCTCAATGATAGTAATGTGAAGAGAGCATGGCCCAGGTGGCTGCTGCCTCCTGGAGGTACCTCCTCTCGAAGATGCTTTCAGTTTTGGGGAAAGTTGTGCTGTGAAGGAACTGGCTGAGTCTTTAAGCCTCTGCTGCCTCTTGCAATCCTGTGCATTGGAGGCTCCTTATCAGTCTGTGGTACAGCCAGTCAGGATACTCTCTGCTACATATTTGAAGAAATTTGCATGAGTCTTTGGTTAAATCTCCTCAAAGTCCTAGTGGAGTAGAGCTGCTGGTGTGCTGCCTTCTTGATGTTGGGCCCTGAATAGATCTTCTAAGATGTTGACCCACTGGAACTTGATGCTGATCATCTTTAGCAGTGCTGAGCCCTCGATGACTACTGGTGTGTGTTCTCCTTCCTGGTACACGACCAATGACAAAATAGACAGGCTTGATTTTAAAAAGAAGAGTCCTACGCCTGAAATATTTTCTTTCTCTATAGATGTTGCCTGACTAAACCTTCCCCCGCCCCCCCGCCACCCCTGAGTGTTTCTAGCATTTTCTGTTTTGATTTCAGATTTCAACCATCTGAAACTATTTTTTGAACTTTCAAGGCTTAATTTTATGTTTTCTTCTGATATGTAGAAACTTAAATTAGAAAGTTCATACGTACATTAAATATTGAATTTCTCTCTTCATTAATATTAAGGGCTTCCTATAGCAAGAAAAGGAATATGCATAATGATAGCAGCATTGAACAATTGAAAATAAAGTGAACCTGTTTATTTCTTGAATCCAGGAAGATGTAAATAATGAGGATTCTTGGAATGAGTACTGAGTTCATTTAAAGGGCAAATTGTAGATGAGAATCGTGGCTTAGTTTGACTGGGAAGTCACTTAGGAATCATAAATATTATAACAGCAGTATATTTCTGGGGAAAGAGAAATGGGATTAGAACGCGGTAATGAAATAGAAGGGGCAGATACAGAAAGATAGTGAGGGGCACATGGCTGCAATTGCTGCAGTGCCACACTGCTGACAGCTGCTGTTATCGGGTGAAGGAGAAGGAAGTGTGGATCTATGGAGCCGTTGACAGACTCTCAACTGGAGGGAGGAACTGTGGCCTTAGCACCCACTGCCACGGAAATCGCAGCCAGGCGAAAGCCCGCACTCATCCCCTGTGCCCTGTGCTTTCTGCACCGTGCATTCATTACTCACTTTCTATGCCCACTCTTCCCACATCTCCTCTCATTCCCTCCACTCTCATTCCCATCATATCCCTCTGTCCATCTACCCCACCACCCCTCTCCAGATTCCAGCTCTCATCCAGCACCCCCAACTCTCTCTGGACTCTCGATCCAATCTACATCCATTCCAAATCCACCCTCAACTGGCCTTACCTCCACTGGACCTCACATCCACCCTCAATAGCCTCCACCTTAGATCAGCCCAGGACTGGCCTTACCTCAGCTCCCAAGCCATTCCTCTCCTCTGCCTAGGCTCCACTCTTCTTACCGCATTCTCAAAAACAGCTCTGCCCTAGACCCACTCTTGGCCTGGCCTGACCTCACCTCCTGATTCATTCTGTGGCTCACCTTATCCCCTCATTAGTATCCCCCTCCCTCACAGATTACATCAAGCCCCTCCTTCTGCTTCCACTCCATCTCCCTTACCCTCCTGTTATATTCTTACTCTGGATAAGTAAGTAGTGAGAGTTGTCTTTCTATCTGGCATTGCATAAGCAGGAGCTGTAATGCAAGCCAAACTGTAATAAGGCTCCAATATTAAACCTGTCCTCTAAACTTCTGTGTGGATAATGACCATGCGGTACAAGGTTGAGGAGGACGACAATAAATCACCATTTTCCCAAGGGATAGTAGGAAAAACTGAAGGTACAAAATAAAGCCTGCGTTTACAAATTTAAATCTAAGTGCTTGGCAACAATCTGTCTTTATATATGTATTTCAACGAAGAATTATGAGTTGTTATTAAAAAGGTGAAACATTCTTTTTTCTCTTGGTAAGCAATATTATATGAAATTATTGCACACTTTAAAAAGGAAGTTTTGGATGAGAAAATTTACTGGTAAAAATATAAGAAGGATTAGTAACTGATGCTAATTTGCTTCTGATATCACACCGAACCCTGGAACCATCAATTATATGACACTCTATGATAATAATGCTTGAAAGATAATTGCTAACAAAATATTTTTGGAAATCAATCATTCAAATTGCAGAAGACAGTATATTGGTAATTGATAAACATCATCACCATCATCATTACATGTCGTATCTATGACCATGATTGTTCTTGACAATTTTTTCTACCAAAGTTGTTTGCCATTGCCTTCTTTTAGGTAGTGTCTTTACAAGACAGGTGACCCCAGCCATTTTCAATGCTCTTCAGAGGTTGTCTGCCTGGCGTCAGTGGTCACATAACCAGGATTTGTGATATGCACTAGCTGCTCATATGACCATTCACCACCTGCTCATGGCTTCATGTAACCCTGATCGGAGAGCTAAGCAGGTGCTGCACCTTGCCCAGTGGAAGGAAGGACCAACTCCTTTGGTAGACACATAGCTGCACCCTGAGTAAATACAGATGCAAAAAATCCATTTAAGATTTCCCCCATCTCTTTTGGCTCCGTGCATGGATTACCATTCTGATCTTCCAGAGAACCAATTTTGTCTCTTGCAATCCTTTTGCTCTTAACATATCTGTAGAAAACCTTGGGATTCTCCTTCACCTTATCTGCTAGAGCATCCTCATGCCTTCTTTTAGCCTTCCTGATTTCATTTTTAACTGTTCTCCTGCATTTCATAGATGAATAATGTTTTTCATTCAGCAAGCTAAGGTGTTTTCATTGGTATGAACATGTGCTGCTTAATTTTTTAAATTCTTATAAATTGCTTAATCTCAGAGTACTTTGTTTCAAATTTATCCTTAGGGAGAAATCCAGGCAGATTTTACTTTGCTTAGATAAATGCTTGTCATTCAGTTACAGCCCTTTGTGTATTTAATATTTTAGTAATATTTAATTAATATTGTGTGTATATACACTCACATATAGTTTGATTGAGCATTCTTTATTTGTTTTTAGTAATTAATTACGGGCTATATGTAAAAGTACGTAAATGGCACACATCATCATACCACCACGTCATTACATATGTGCTTCTCTTAAAGTAAAAATGAAGTTAGACTAGTCTTTCGAACTCCTTTGTTTTTTTTGCAATTAGTTTTATGTTTCAGAGTTAGAAAACCTAACAGTGGCAACAAGGAAGTTTTAAATGAACTCAAGAAAACTACCTACCTGTTGAAGTGCAGCGATACGTTAGAGTACAAAAAGCACAGCGAGAAATGGTTGAGTGAAAAAATAGCACAGCATATGCTTCGTTGGAAGGAGACGGACATTTGAGAAATACAAGTGGCAGAAAATGGACTAAATTCACAAGTTCATAAACAGTGAGTTCCAGATGACAATAATCATAAATAAAATAAAAGAGCAGAAATGACTGGCTACATCGGGGAGATAGACACATTCAATTACCCAAGAGATAACAGAAATATGTACAGTACTGTGGCAAAAATCTTAGGTACATATATATAGCTAGGGTGCCTAAGACTTTTGCAGAGCACTATATTTGCCAAAGTGGAGAACAAATTTGTAAATCTGGCAAAGGACGTTCAGAATGGTGATGGTGGAGTGCCATGGGAGGGGCAGGATTTGGTGTGGGTGCAGGTTCTGAGAAGGAATGCCAGGAGCTGGGTAGGGGGGGGAAGTGGGGTGGCGTGGGTGCTGACACACCCAGCCATGAGGCACAAGGCAAATTCATTTGATTCCATACAATTGGTTTATTGATCATTACAAAATGTTTCCCTGGTGCTTCCCACTCCCTCCCCTCTCCCTGCACCCTTCCCTCTCTCAGTCCACAGCAGAGACTCATATCAGAATCAGTTTTATCATCACTCACACATGTAATGAAATTTGTCTTTTTACAGTACAGTACAATATATAAAATTACTACCGAACTGTCTTAGGCACCCTAGCTATATATGTACATACATATAAGGCTCACAGTCCTGGAAGAAATGCGGAACATCCATGAGTGTGTCAGGAAGGTGCCTCCTAAGGACGATCTACTTCAGACAGCAGGCAGGGGACATGGAAATGGAAGTGGGTGAAGCAGAGCCAGAGGCCCAGAGGCCATGGAAGGACAAGCCACTGCATGGGATGTACCATTGCCAGATATCAGGGATGGCTGACTTAAGAAAGTCCTACCAATACCTGGAAATGGCAGGCCTGAGGGGCAGCACAGAGGCACTGCTCCTGGCTACACAAGAACAGGTGCTGAGCACAAGAGCAATAGAAGTAGAGGTCTATCACACCAGGCAAGACCCAAGATGCAGACTGTGCGAGGAATCCACTGATAGTAACAGGGTGCAAGATGCAGGCAGGGACAGCATACAATGAACGGCACAACCATGTTGCAGGAATTGTGTACAGGAACATCTGTGCTGAGTATGGATTCCCAGCCCAATCGGAAATATCGGAAAAGGTAATGGAGAATGACAGAGCTAAGATCCTGTGGGACTTTCAAATACAAACCGATAAGCAGGTACCGGCCAACAAACCAGACATTGTAATAATGGACAAGGAACAGAAGAAAGCAATAGTAATGGATGTGGCAATCCCGAATGACAGGGACATAAGGAAGAAAGAATATGCAAAGCTGGAGAAATACCAGGGCTTAAAAGAACAGATAGAAGAGCGCATGACTAGGAACAGCAAGGATGCTGCACTGAACCCTCAAGCTCCAGGCCTTTGGTAGAGGGGAAAATATGCATGCACACTGCCCATAAGGGGTGAGAAAAAATGTGTGTGTGTGTGTGCGCGTGCACACGCGCCTAAGACTTTACACAGATCTACTGACTGAATTGAGCTAAATTTTTGAAGCAAGTAAAATAGCCAATGAGAAGCGAGTACCAGTTTTGCTGGGTGCATTGGGTTTAAAGGCATACAGTTTGTTTAGACGTTTGACTGCTCCAACCAAGCCAGATGTAATGAGCTTTGCTGATATCATGAAAGTAATGCAGAAATATTTAGAACAAAACCATTATGGATTGTAGACTGCTTTAGATTTCATAAGCGAAATCAAAAGGAAGGGGGACTCCATTTCAGCTAATGTGGCCAATTGAAGAAGTTGGCTGAGCTGAGCATTGTCAATTCAATGGTGGGATTAATGATGAATTGGGAGATTATTTAGTTTGTGGAATCTTACAAGAAAGCATTCAAAAATAGCTCCTATCAGAAGCACAACTTGCTTTTAAAAGGGTAGTTGAAATAGCTGTATCAATGGAGGCAACAGACAGAGACACAACTGAGTTGCAATGAGGAATGGAAGTGAGCATGGAGAAAACTGCAATGTCTAAACTGAAACTGGCCTGAGAGGAACAAATTGAATTATCATTGTGGTAGTAGCTGACATGCACCAGACCAATGCAGGTTTAAAGGTGCAACTTACAGAAAATGCAACTGAGTAGAACATATACAAAGGGCATGCTGGGCAGACAAAAATAAATGGACTGCACAGGGAAGAGAAAGGAATAACAACTCAAGTTACAGTTTCAAATACAGCACTAATCTGCATGCTGTTGATGAAAAGTCTGATAATGATGAAGACTGGAGTGCATAGCCTTGAGGTTTATAATGTGAAAACTAACAATAGGCAAGCAATATGGCTGATACCAGAAATTAATCAAAATGGAATTGGACATGGGCTTGGCTGTTTCAGTCATTCCACAAGAAGTGTTTGAATGGCATTTCAAAGATACTGAGTGCAGATATCTAACTAAGAACTTATACTGGAGAAAAGATAACTTCTGTAGAATGACATTTGTAATAATGAAATACAACAACCAATGAGCCACATTGGGCTTGTACTGTATGTGGTAAAAACAGGATGGCTTGATTGGAGATCCATCCACCATTTGCATGTCACATCTCGTGTGATAGAGTAAACTGAAAGTGAATTAAGAAAGGTACTGGATGATGGCACGACTGTCTCCATGCTGTACACCATGAACTTTTACACAGCAGAGGGAAAACAGGTGTTGGTGCCAGCCTCTTTGCCTCTGGTTATAAAGCACATTAGACCAAGGAAGGACCATGCTGCTCAGGGGAATCATGGAAGTATCAGAATCAGTGGTCCAATTACAACAGTTTTTGCAGGGACCATATCCAAGGAAGTTTCTGATATGTTGATCAGGGAGCTACTTGTAAAATGTAGCTTGGTTTTAAACTGGAAGAGAGTTCACGGAGCTACAGGAAAGTTGCAAGCATTCAGGTTTTGTGAGTATAAAGAATCAAAATCTACTCTGGGTGAACTTCAACAAAAAGCTGCTCAGTAAAAGTATATAAAAGACCAAAGCCCAGCTAGCGGAATGGAAGGCCAAGAATGGAGTCAATGGAGATATGAAAACAGATGATTCATCATGTTGTGGATGAAGAAACCAAGAGGAGAGATCAGATCATAAAGGAAGCAATAGCAGGATTAATAAGAGAATATTCCAGTGAACTAAAAGCATCTTGCCAAGATCCAGATCCACAAACCAGAAAGAAGAAAAGGAAAAGAAAAGGGAAGATGACATCTGTGCTATGGAAATGGAAGAGGATAAACAAGATCTAATTTCTCAAATTAGCAGATTCAGAGATACTCACAACAAAACTAGAAGAAGGAAGGTGAGAAAAGGAGAGAAGGGATAGAGAGAAATAAAGTGAGTGAGAAAGTGTGAAAGAGACCAGGATGCGAGAAAGAAAAAGAGTGGGAATGAGACCGTGAGCAGGATCAGGGCTGTGAATGAGACTGAGAAAGGGATCGAGAGTGAGTTAAGGAGAATGAAGAAAGCTGGGACCAGGAGAGAAGCAAGGATCAAAGTAGGTCCAGAAAGAAAAGCCGAAGAAAGATGTAGATCTGTCGAAACTACCTCCTGCAGTCTCAGAGTCAACTCCTACATCCACCATGGAGCAGGCCCCAGAACCTGAGATTGCTTTCTCAGCCTGCCAAGCAGAGTCGTCTCTTTTGACAGGAAAGACATTATCCCACAGGAGTCAGAAAGCCTCCACAGTGATTAAACCTTTAGGCCTGGATGGAAGAATTTAAAATTTATTATGTTGTAGAGGTCTGTATAGTAGTGGTATCATACACATAGAATATTGTGTATGTGCGTGTATATATTTATATGTTAAGATGCATTCTATATTGAGTTGAAGCTTATAGCTAAACAGGGCGAAGTGTTATGTATTTAATAATTCAGTAATATGAGTAATATTGTGTATACATATATATTGTTCAATTAAGCATCCTTTGTTTAAATAATGCTTTACTGGTTATATGTAAAATGTGTAAATGGCATATTGCATTATGGAAATTATGGAAAGTTATTCTTTATAAAGAAATAATTAAAGCATGAGCTAGGGCAGTAACCGTTACTAGGTTTACTGAAGCAAATGTTGCACAAACAGCCAGTCAGTAGGCCTTTGTACCCCAAGATAATTTCCATGAAGCTTACGTGTATTAAACAATCAGCAAAGTTAATTTTTGTCTCCGGTTGCCCCTTTTCTAATTGCATGCACTGAAAATAACATTTGTTTATGAATGTAAACAATAACTGTATATGGTATCTGTATAAAAAAGGAATAGGCAGGCAAATTATGTTCCTTACATTTTAACTAGAAATGGTACATCTACCGCTCACTCATTGCCCAAATTATGAGGGTGACAATTTTATTTTCATAGAGAGTATTTTAGGAGTTCTGGGTTTAATGTTGCTAAATGGTTTACACACATGCTTGATATTGATATTAAAATGTAACTGTTCATGGATCATAGTGAGTGTACTTGAGAAGTATTTCATTACATCTTAAATTGGCAATTGAAGCCACAGTTACAATTGTTTAATGTCCCAAGTGTAAATTATGAAAACGTTGAATTTAGAGGATGTAATTTGTAACACCATAAAACAGAGTAAACAGATGTCACCTTTTGCCATCTCAATTCCGTTAATCTGCCTTTAGCACACTCTTTGTTGACCAGGTTTGTAACTATAGCAGCAGAGGTTAAATGAGTTGGTGCATGTGTTTCCTTGGATACTGATTTTTACCATCACATTTTTTCAATGTTTGCTATTCATTGCAAGTCACTTCTTAGGAAGCAGCAAGAAATGGGATCTCGGCATGTTGAACCCCAACAGAGATTGACACTAATTGAGGCATGCAATAAATATCTCTGTTTCTGAGCCTATCCGCCTGTTTCAAAATAGATACCTGACAGTTGAGAAAATCTAACTTTTGGTTCTACAACAAAATGATGGGCTTAGTATGCCCAGAGAGTGACTGTAAAAGAGTTACATAAATCAATTATTTTTAAAAATGTACTTGCGTTAATATTTGCAATTGATGTCAGCAAATTATTTTTTTTTATTTGAAGAGCCTGGTCTTTGTAATCTAGAGTGTCCAGAGGACTGGTCTGCTTCCATATTGTCCAGGAACTGGCTCCTTTTGAGGTGTACCACGGTATGCCCCTTATTTTTCCTCGTGGCACAAATGTCATCTGTGGTGATGGTGCTTGTGTTGTGAATCAATCATACAGCACAGAAATGGGCCCCTTTGACCCACCTTAACCATGTGATGTTTATCTTTGCTAATCCCTGTTGCCTGCCTTAGACTTGTATTCCTCTATGTTTTTCAATACAAGCGCCTGGCTTTTTAAAGATTGCAATTGTATCTGTCTCTGTCACCTTTTCTGACAGCTTATTCCGGTGAAATGCCACCCCCTGTACCCCTTAGATCTTTTTAAAATCTCTCCTCCTCACCTTAGAACTGCATCCTCAAGTTCTAGGTATCTCTGATCTTGTGGAAGGACCCCAACTAATGTTCTATCTATAATTTCATAATTATTGATATGGTCACCCCTCAGGCCCTAACGTTCCTCGTGTGAATAAACCCACATCACCCAAACACTCCTTATAACTTCAGCCCTTCTTTTTTGGCACTATCCTGATTAATCTCTTCTGCTCTCTTTCAGTTAATATCACATCTTTCCTGTGGTGTGGCGACCAGAGCTGGATGCAGTGTGGTCTAAGTAAGTCTGTACAGGTACTCTAGCTCTTCTACTCAGTGATTGAGCCAATGAAGGCAAACATTCTGAATACCTTCTTCACTTCCCCATTTACTAGTGTTGCCACTTTCAGGGATCTATGGACATGTAGCAGAAGGTCTCTCTGTACATCAACGCTCCTATGTTGCTCTATGTGTCTGACTAGAATTTCATTTAACTTTCGTCTGCCCCGCTCTTCCAATACGAACAGCTGCTCTATGTCACACTACTTCATCCGCAAAGCTTTCATTGAGGTCCCTTGTGGAACACCAATACAGAATACTAAGGCACATGGGATTGAGGTATATAACATACACAGACACAGAGGCCACTTTATTAGGTACACCTGTACACCTGTTCATTAATGCAAATAGCTATTCAGCCAATCATGTGGCAGCAAGTCAATGCATAGAAAACATGCAGACAAGGTCAAGAGGTTCAGTTGTTGTTCAGACCAAACATTAGAATGTGGAAGAAATGTGATCCAAGTGACTGGAATGGTTGTTGGTGCCAGTTGGGATGGTTTGAGTATCTCAGAAATTGCTGATCTCCTGGGATTTTTATGCTCAGCAGTCTGTGAACTTTGCAGAAGATGGGGTGAAAATCAAAGCAATGATTGGCAGTTCTGTGAGCAAAAATGCCTTGTTAGTGAGCAAAGTCAGAGGAGAATGACCAGACTGGTTGCCATAAAGGCGACAGTAACTCAAATAACCATGCGCTACAACAGTGGTGTGCAGAAGAGCATCTCTGAATGAGCACCACATTGAATCTTGAAGTGGATGGGCTGCAACAACGAAGACCCCACTGTGTTTTACTCCTGTACCTAATAATGTGGACACCAGCTGTGTCTATTATATAGAACTGGAAGAAAATGTAGGCAGTTTGATTAGTAGATTATAGATAGTGAGGAGGGTAGTCAAAAGACTTGGCAATGCAAGGAGAAAGGGTGTCAAGTAGGTATACAACATAATCGCCTTTATCAGATGAGTGTTGAGTGTAAGCATTTGGAAGTCATGTTGCATGGCGATCGAGAACCTCCAGAGGGGAAGGCCCCAAATCCTCGGCTTTGCCTATTGCCTGTTGTCGGGGCCAGGGTCGAAGCGCTTGGCAGAGATGGTGCTCGGTGCTCGGTGTCGGAAGGCTGGTCAGAGGCTCAAAGTTTTCGGACAGACTCAAGAGTCGGCTGTGGTCGAGTGCTTCCAGGGTGCTGCATCGGCAAGTTTGCGGTGCTGGAAGCTCATGGCAGGGAGAGTTTTTCTTCCTTCTACCGTCTGCGTGAGATGATGGGACTTTCGAGAGATTTTGAGACTGTTTTTTACCGTACCCATGGTCTGTTCTTTATCAAATTACGGTATTGCTTTGCACTGTTGTAACTATATGTTATAATTATGTGGTTTTTGTCAGTTTTTCAGACTTGGTTTGTCTTGTGTTTCTTTTGTGATATCATTCTGGAAGAACATTGTATAATTTCTTAATGCATGCATTACTAAATGACAATAAAAGAGGACTGTGTGTCCTCATAATCTAATCTTGTCAGGCTACATTTGGAGTCTTGTCTCTGCAGCATAGGAAGGATGTGGAGGCTCTGTAGATGAGGTTCTCCAGAATGTTACCTGGACTAGAAAGTATTACCTATAAGGAGGGTTCGGGCAAACTTGGGTTGCTTTCTCTGGACCATCACAAAAGTATGTAAAACTATGAGAGGCAATATTAACCAGAGTCTCTTCCCCATGACGGAAATGTCATATGCTAGAAGGCTTGGCTTTAAGTGTGAGGTTGAAATTTTAAAGGGGACTTATATGATTTTTTTTTGCACAGAGAGAAGGTGGTGCCTGGAATATGCTCCCAGGGGAGGTTGTAGAAGTAGATATAATAACAACATTTAAGAGGAAGTGATAAACATTAATAAACAGGTAACTGAGGGATATAGACTACATGCTGGCTGATATGAAATTTAAAATGGCATCATAGTTAGCAAAGATATGGGCCATAGTGCCTGTTCATCTGCTTTGCTGTACCACACATCAAAGTTGCTGGTGAACGTAGCAGGCCAGGCAGCATCTCTAGGAAGAGGTACAGTCGACGTTTCAGGCTGAGACCCTTCGTCAGGATGACGAAGTCCTGACGAAGGGTCTCGGCCTGAAACGTCGACTGTATCTCTTCCTAGAGATGCTGCCTGGCCTGCTGTGTTCACCAGCAACTTTGAGGTGTGTTGCTTGAATTTCCAGCATCTGCAGGATTCCTGTTGTTTGCTTTACTGTACTGTCTTGTTCTATGCATTATTAGACGACTTTCTGCACCATCTGTGACTCCACCAATAATTATGGTGCAAACTGATTCATTGTACCATCTACATTCTCATCTGAGTCATTTTATGTATTAAAAACAAGAAAGGTTTAAACACTAACCCCCGCAGTATAGCACTTGTTACAGTCAGGAAAACACCTATCCGTCAGTATCCTTTGTCTCTGATTATCAACCCATTTTTGGATCCAGTTTGTCAACATGCTGCAGATCCCTTAACTTTCTGGATTAACTTATTGTGTAAGATCTTGTCCAAAGCCTTACTGGAGTCCATGGAAACCACATGCACTGCTCTGCCTTCATTACATTTCTTAATTACCTCCTCAAAAAAGCAAATCAGATTTGTGAAACATGATTTCACTTGCACAAAACCATGCTCACTCTGCCTTATCAGTCCCTGACGTGAGGACACATTCATGAGGACATTTTAGAAGTGGGTATATGGTTGGTTTGGGAACCCTTTATCTTAGTAGGAGGAGAGGACAGGGATGCTGTGAAGTAATTGAGTGGAGGGCTTTCAGACAGTGAAAGTGTTTAATAGTATTCCAAATCTAGGGGCCATGAATGTGAGATTCACTAAAAGATTCAGTTGAGAATTCTAGAGGAATCTCTTCACCTAAAGATTGGTAGAAATGTAGAATGAATAACAGAGGGAGAGATTGAGGAAAATATTTTAAATGCACTTAAGAGAAAGCTGGATAAAAAAAGAACAGAAGGAGAAAATGTTTGGTAGGCTCAGAAAGGAGGACGAGAGAAGGAGGATGTGGAGCATAAAAACTTTGATAGACTGTTTGACTGGATGAACTGTTTCTGTGTTGTGCATTCGATGTATGGCAATGACAACTATTTTCACTGAGGACAAACTATAGGAGCACATCAGCCAGTGGACCAAGGTTAAATTTAAAGTTGCTGATATATTTACGTCACTGGTTAAGTACTAGCAACAGGTCTTGTTATTATTGGCAGTATGACAATATAAATGGGTTGACACCTACAGCCACTCACTCCACAGCATCATGCAATTTTTTTGAGGTCATCTTGCAGTACAGGAGGAAAGGAGACAACATTGGCAGCTAAAACGTTAATTCCCTTAGCCACATCGGCTCTGAAACTCACCCAATAAATCTCTCCTCCTTTATCACTTCCTTAAAACCTAATTCTTTCACTGTTTTTCCCTCTGTGTCTGAACGTCTTCCTTTGGTTGTAGTTTTTTTTCTCACTATGCCATTGAAAAGCACATTGAAACATTTTATTGCTCTTAAAAGCTGTAAAGTGGCTTTGTAGTGATTGCTGTTGGAGGATGCTAGATTTCTGATTGCTTGTGGCCTATATGACATGATTCATCAATGAACTAACTTTATTCCCTTCCCCTTTCCCCCCCCCCAGACTGCAGGAGTTATAATCACAAGCTGGATGAGACATGATTGCTAGCTGCACATTGACAAGCCATCAATTTAACAAGCACACTTTCTTGACAACTTCTGCAACTATCTGGGGATGTTAGCAATGAGATTATTGTTGGGAATGAATAATTCAGAGGAGGTGGGAGAATGCTTTATCCCATTCCAAAAAAGACCTTTGCAACGTCTACATCATTAGTATGACAACTTTTCCGTCTGTATGACAATGCCCATGGCTTAGCTTTTCAGTAAATTAATCAATCATGAGAGTAGGTTCTTCTCTTCTTTGGCAGAGATTTTGGGTTGAGGATGACTTGCTCCCAACCACTTTGTGAGTTACAATGTGGCTAATGTAAAACACAGAATCTTCTGTACATAGGTCAGGAGATGGCTGATGGGGCAGGTGAATGGGTAGTTCTTGTGTCAATGTGATCCTTTTGCCACTTAGGTAGGATTTATGTGTGTTCTGGGTGCTCAACACCATTTCAAATGCCCCTCAAATATGCAACATTTCCCTCGACTCCAGGGCAGAGGTTTCGAGGGAAATGTTTCACTTCTTCAGGGAAGCTTTGAGCAACTCTTGAATCTTTTTCTCTGTCATCCTGGTAATCTCTTCCATTGTCAGAGCTTGAAATGGAGAATCTGTTTGAAGAGTCAAGTGTTGAGCATGTCCAGCATAGCTGACCAAAGGTAACTAGGGCTTGTGACTGAAGTTTTTTATGGTTGATTTTTAGGATTTCAGTGAGGATGTCTTGTATTTGTGATTGATTAGCTTCTTGATCTCTTGTAATACTCATCAAACAGGTCTTGCTTCTTCCTGGGGTGTGTCTTCACGGGTACCAATTATAGCTAACTCTGTATCTGTGGATTATAGCTGTGCATACTCTACAGCTCCTGAAGTCTGAAAATGAATGAGGCACTGTCAGATAAGAGCTACTTTGTGAAATCATTGAGGGTTTTGACTCTGATTTTTTTGTTTGCACTGATATCTTGGGGCCCAATGTTGGAAATAATAGATTAAACAATTGTCAGTGCAGCAGGCATTAGTGCTTCTCATGGCACATGTGATGCCAACATCTTTATGATCCCACATTCAGACAATAATAGGTGCTTCTGCTTGGACCAGCAGTGTTGCCAAGGTGTCATGAGCTTGTCCTTCTGACAAATTAGGATGCTCATTATGGCAAGACCATGCACCAAGATTTTGTCACGAAAGGGACCCCAGTGAAGTTGGCCTTTCTTGCTGATCACACATCACCAGAGTGTAGTGTTCTTTCTCATCTGGCATTGAAGTCTCCCAGGTAGATCATTTTGTTTTCCTTTGGGATGAGCAAAAAGTTGTCAGAGAAGTCCTCTGTAGTCTCATCTGAAGCTTTGAGGGTTGGAGCATGTGCACTGATCCTCATAGTGTGTTATTTTCACGTTAGAGTAACTAGAAGGGTCTTAAAATGTTAATTACTTCTGAGGTGAAGTCATCTGAACATTAGACTGGCTCACTCGACTGTCATTTCTCCACCAGTTTACTTCTCCAGATGTTGTATCCACTTTGTTCCTCAGACTGGTTGCCTCGTGCCTGTCGTGTCTTACTCAGTGTGTGATGCTAAAATCATGGAAGTAGATATCACACCTGAGATTTACCTGTTCTACTTTGCATCCACACAGGAGTGCCATGTAGTAGTAAGCACAGCAGTTATAGGAAACTCTCACACACTAATGTTTCATATTTGCTCAGTAGCTATTGTAATACTTTTTAAAAAATGGTTCTTTTTGTTTATAATTCAGGACAGACTTGGTGCCTACAAAAATATTCTAACTTTTAATTACCAGATAGTTGCTGAGACAATCCCAGTGTTAGTAATTATATAATAATCTGCCACCCACCTGCTTTACTGTCATGGTATTGAAACTGATAATCACATGTGACAGTTCACACTCCAAAGGTAAGAGCAAGTAAATTCACACAGTTTAACCTGTGATTTGTTCTGAAAGTAAAACCGTGGTGGTATTCTCATTCTCTTTACAAGTAGAATTGGAATGCAAGAACAAGAACAATACCTGAAAGTATCCAACAGTGTCTGCAGAGGGGAAAAGGTGGTGATTGTATCTGCTTGAAAATGAGCCTGTCCTGTGAATGATCCGGAAAGATGTAATGTCGAACTGATATCAATACGTTAATAAGTGAGGCAGGAAAACAAAACACTAGAACATAAGACATTAGATTTTGAAAAATAATGAAAAAATTGAAGTGTTGAACCTAGAGAAATAAACACATAGGAGTTGTATGCTATGGAGTAGATATATTCTTTTAGCTTGCCAAACCAATAAAACAGCCTCATACCAGTTCGGTTTGCAAGTAGAATTTTCCATGACTAAGTCTCAATACTTTGCTTCTGCTTGCTGTTTTATTCCTGTATCCTAGGCTTCATGAATAAATCAAAAGCCCAAAAAGTCAGATGGCTAAAGCTGTCTCAATTACACATCATGTGGTTGTTATGACAAGAAAAAGAAGTCTGGAGTGTACATTGAAACTGGTACAATTTAATAATGAGTATTTAGTCACTTGTGGCTCCTGTTAAAGCCATCAGTCACTTGTCATGCATTAACTGTAGTCAGCTCCATCTAAATCAAAATTGCAGAAGATGAATATGACTGGCATCCGGCTGGTTTCAGCATTAGCCAGTAAATAACATTTTTTTCCCAAAAGCATGCATGTTTTCTCATCTACCTATATTGGTTGCAGGCCATGTATTTGTGATTTAGAGGCAAATACTGATGAAGATATTTATGATGGAATTGGAACTGGTTTACATCAGTACTGCAAGCCATCCATGCATCTGCTTTAAAACATAAACACGTAAAGGTAGTACAAGCAAAAACCAAAACGGAATGCAGAATATGGTGTTACAGTGCATTTATGGAGAAAGTACAGTGCTAATAGACTGTAAGTTACAAGGGTCATGATGAGGTAGATTGTGAGGTCAAGAGTTTATATTTAATAAATGATGGGGTCCATTCAGCAGTCCTATAACAGCATGATAGAAGCTGTTTTGAGTCCTGTGATGCATGTTTTCAAAATTTTCTATCTTCTGCCCAATGGAAGGGTGAAGAAAAGAGAATGTACTTTGATTATGTTGGCTGCTTTTGGTAAATCGGTTTATTATTGTCACATGTACTGAGATACAGTGAAAAACTTGTCTTGCGTGGTGTCCATAAAGGTGAATTAATACAACAGTGCATAGAGATAGTACAAGGTAAAAACAGTAACAGAGAGCAGAATAAACTGCTACAGTACAGAGGCAGTGCAGTGCAGGTAGACAATAAAGTTCAAGGTCACAGATTGTGAAGTCAAGAGTTCAATTTTTATATGAGGGAAACATTCAATAGACTTAGTGGGATAGAAGCTGTCTTTGAGCCTGGTGGTACTTCCTGTGACGAGGTGCATGGAATAATTGTGGTGCCAGATAGGGGGTTTGAGTATCTTAGAAACTGCTAACCTCCTGGGATTTTCACACACAAGGGTCTCCAGAATTTACAGAGACTAGTGCAAAAACCAAGACATCCAGTGAGTGGCAGTTCTGTAGGTGAAAACGCCTTGTTAATGAAAGAGGTCAGAAAATGGCTAGACTGGCCAGACTGTTTCAAGTTAACAGAAAGATGACAGTAACTCAAATAACCATGCACATTACGAGAGTGGTGTGCGGAAGAGCATCTCTGAACACACACACATTGAACCTTGAAGTGGATGAGCTACAGCAGTAGAAGACCATGAACATATACCCAGTGGCCACTTCATTGGGTATAGGAGGTACCTAATAAAGTGGCCGTTGACTGTAGGATCTTTGATTTTGCTAGCTGCTTTATTGAGGCAGCAAGAAGTCCAGACAGAGTACATGGAGGGGAGGATGCTTTCCTGAATGCACTGAGCTGCGCCACAATTCCCTGCAGTTCCTTGCAGTCATGTGTAGAGTAGCTGATATAACAAGCTGTGACGCATCCAGGTAGAATCCTTTCTGTGCTGCCGCAGTTATAAAATGCTGTTGGTCAAAGGGAATATGCCAAAATTCTTTACACTCCTGAAGAAGTAGAGGCACTGATGAGCTTTCGTGGCTGTGGCAACAAAGTGCTTGGACCAAGACAGGAAGTTGAACATGATCACTCCTTCAAATTCTCAACCCTCTCGATCTCAGTAAACAGGACCATGTGCACCCGCTGTGTTACCTTCTGAAGTTGTGTGAAGTGTAAACAGAGTCAATGGAGGGAGACTGACTTTTGTGAGGGTGTGAGCTATGTTCACAACTCTGTACAATTTCTTGTTTTCGTGAGCAGAGCAGTTGTCATACCAGACTGTGATGCATCTGAATAGGATGTTTTCTATGTGCCTCTATAAAAAATGGAGACATGCTGAATTTCCTCAGCCTTCTGAGGAAGCAGAGGCACTGGTGTGCTTTCTTTGCCATAGCATTTATGTGCTTGGACAAGGACAAACTTTTGGTGATGTTTACACTTAGGAACTTAAGCTCTCAACCATCTCTGCTGAAGCATCATTTATACATAAGGGGCATGTGCTTTGCCCCACTTCCTACAGTCAATGACGAGCTCTTTTGTTTTGCTGAGTTTGAGGGAATGATTGTTGCCATGGCAATAGACTTTCTCCGTCTAGTACTCTGTCTCTTCATTTCAGATCCAGCCCACAATGGTGGTGTTGTCAGCAAACTTGCTGGTGGAGGTAGCAGAAGTTGATAGTACCTATGAACATTCTGCATTAAACAACAAAATTCTTTTAATACTTGGGAACGTTAAATATTATAATTGATGAAATGAAAGATCAGAAATTAAGATTTTGAACATCTATAGAGTAAAACCATTAAACATTTTAAGTGTTTTCTATCATTTTGATATAGAAAACTAATCTAATCATAAATAGAATTTCAAGATTTTTTTGTCACTGATCACTTATTAAATGTAAGCCCAGGAAAGGAAAAACTGCTGCCTCACAAAAACATTTTTGCAGTTTAATATGTTTTGAAATATAATATATAATTATCTTCCTGCTCGTTGTCATCCTTGTTGGAATTGGCATTTAATCTGTTTCATGAGAACTCGTGAGGCTATTGATCCTATCAGTTGCCAGCTAAAAAGAATGTTAAGCCATTTATGTGGAAAGTTTCTCATTCACTGAGAAATTTTGTGTCCAGAATACCGTTGTAGAAGTTCTACTGTGCCCTAAAAGGTGCACGACGAATGTGTTGTACTGGGGCAGTAAGCAACATTTCAGTCATGTAGGTGCCATTGTAAATTTTACAGAATAAACTTGATATATTTCTATAATATGTAAGACCTGAGAGGATAGAGTCTAGAACAGGGGTGGTGAGCCATTTTGGGAGACTGCACGCAATTTGGTGATATCTAAAAAAAAATTCTCTCGCATGCCATGGTAATTTTGAGTAGAAATAATTATTGTTACTAATTCATTAATCAATGATAATGGACATTTTAAGGAAAAAAGATGAGTACTGTTGCTTATTTATGTTTATTCAATTGTTTTAATATTAATAAAAGTATAACAGACAGATTGAAACAAATGCAGTTTTATAGAAAATCTATTCAAAAATTATTAATATTAATATTTTAAAAGACAATTGAAAAAATATGTAATTTCTAAATCATATTGTTATTGTAAACATTTGCTATCCAGTTACCGATGTGTGAACCAGGTCTGTGAGGATTTCAAAACATGTACTGTATCCAACATCACATGTTCTCACAAGCTGGCGTCAAGCCAGTGTAAGACTTCTTCTGTGAAAATATCTATCTCACTGCTCCTGGGCTGTAACAAATCATTCACTGCTCATTTGACAGTGATGATAGTCATTATGTTTCTTTATGTTAGGGGTAGGGTTTGAATAATTGAAGGGCAGCATGCATGTCACATACCAACAATATTTTTGCACGTGCCATTTGGTTTACCGACCTGGATAAGAATCGGTGCTGAATTCCCCAGTGAAAGTAAGAGGAGGGGATGGAAACAGGGGATTTAATTGGTAGTCACAGCCAGTGAGGCAAGATGTTACTTGTTTAGGGATATGGGCCGATCAGGTGGTTGGGTGGTGGGATTAGAGGAACCTTGGAGGGTTGGCAAGTCTTGAGCTTCAGGGATTGGAGTGCCATGGGCCCCTGATCAGATGCTAGGGAGGGCTGGGATTATTGAATCAGGGAAAATCAGGGTCTCACTGTTGCAAGGTCAGAAGCAGACTTGTGGACTTGGAATATGTGTACTGTCTTGTGGTGCCGAGGAAGAATGGGGAATTCTGTAGATCAAAGTTAAATAATGGATATCCCACAGGCTTCTCAATTGCTGGAGGAACTTGACCTGAAAGGCCAACAATTTGCTCCCCCCCATCCCCCAACAGTTGCTGCTGAATCTATTGAGTTCCTCCAGCAATTTTTTTTTACTTTAGATTCCAGCACCAACAGTTTCTTGTGTATCTGTAAACCATGGTTTTCCCCCTGGAATGTTATATGACTGTGTTGGGACAAATTGGTCTTATTGGTTACCAGTGCTCCAAAAGAAGGATCGCCAAGGGAGTAACATCGTGCCATGCGCAAATATGTGAGTAGGAGTTTGGCAAGCTTTGTTAGGCCAAATGGCCTATTCTTGTTGGAAACTTTCTAATATTCTAACATGTGACTGATATGGAAATTGCATAAATTTCATATTAACATTTCACATGTCAGTTTTCTAAAACAGTGTGTGACAATCCAGGTATATATTGTGCCTAAAGTCAATTTTCAATTGTAGAACACTTTGTGGCGGGGGGGGGGGGGGATACAGAATTTTTGTAGTTTTAGTTTTTAGATCACCATTTTTTATTATGGCAATAGATACTGTAGTTGAATAGTTTACTACTAAAACAACCTCCCCAACTATATTCTCATTTTGGTGCCTGAATGTTATAAACCTTGGTCCTTGCCATCACAAATCCATGCAATACTTAGCACAGGTAAAAGCTGCTCGGTTCTTTGTGCCAGTACTATTCTTCCACACTTTTGCCAAGAAAACCTTGACTTTGTTGGAAAATCTTCCACATTCTTGAGTTGTCATCCTCAATTATTTAATCCAGAAGGTACTCATTCATGGGTGGACCTTGACAGCTAGTACTTTAGATTATGAAAGCATGGGTACCAAACCATATTGGAGCCTGATCCACTTCTCATTTAGCCTCCCTTGCAGAAGTGAATGGAGGCTAATGTGGTCGACCATAAGAAAGTGACAGGTGCAGTCAGTACAAATTGTTAGCTTGATCTTGTTATTGATACAGCTGTATTGACAGGAACAAAGTTGTGTTTACCCCTGCTGCATTGATATATACTGTATATTCATTAGGGGTATTTGACATTTTGAGGTGGGAACGTCACTAATCATTGGCTGAAAAAGCTGGCAAAATGATGTTGCAATAGTTGAGTGAACAGCATGAATGAGGTCAACCAACAACAGTCTCAATCAAATTGGGCTCTTTTGGCTCAACTTTTATGGGATAAGTTTATGAACAACTCGCAGAGGACATTGAGGAGCAGATAGGGAGACAGATTCTGGAAAGGAGTAATAATAACAGGGTTGTTGTGGTGGGAGATTTTAATTTCCCAAATATTGATTGGCATTTCCCTAGAGTGAGGGGTTTAGATGGGGTGGAGATTGTTAGGTGTGTTCAGGCAGGTTTCTTGACACAATATGTAGATAAGCCTACAAGAGGAGAGGCTGTACTTGATTTGGTATTGGGAAATGAACCTGGTCAGGTGTCAGATCTCTCGGTGGGAGAGTATTTTGGAGATAATGATCACAATTCTATCTCCTTTACCATAGCATTGGAGAGGGATAGGAACAAACAAGTTAGGGAAATGTTTAATTTGGAGTAAGGGGAACTGTGAGGCTATCAGGCAGGAACTTGGAAGCATAGATTGGAAACAGGTGTTCTCAGGGAAACATACCGAAGAAATGTGGCAAATGTTCAGGGGATATTTGTGTGGGGTTCTGAGCAGGTATGTTCCAATGAGACATGGAAAGGATGGTAGGGTACAAGATCCCTGGTGCACAAAGGCTGTTGTAAATCTAGTCAAGAAGAAAAGAAGAGCTTACAAAAGGTTCAGAAAACTAGAACATGATATGAATCTAGAAGATTATAAGTCTAGCAGGAAGGAGCTTAGGAATGAAATTAGGAGAGCCAGAGGGGCCATGAGAAGACCTTGGCGGACAGGATTAAGGAAAACCCCAAGGCATTCTACAAGTATGTGAAGAGCAAGAGGATAAGATGTGAGAGAATAGGACCAATCAAGTGTGACAATGGAAAAGTGTGTATGGAATCGGAGCAAATAGCGTAGGTACTTAATGAATACTTTGCTTCAGTATTTACTACAGAAAAGGATCTTTGCGATTGTAGGCATGGCTTGCAGTGGACTGAAAAGCTTGAGAATGTAGATGTTAAGAAATAGGATGTGCTGGAGCTTTCGGAAAGTATCAAGTTGGATAAGTCACTGGGACTGGATGGGATGTACCCTAGGCTACTGTGGGAAGCGAGGAAGGAGATTGCTGAACATCTGGCAATGATCTTTGCATCATCAGTGAGGATGGGAGAGGTTTGAAAAGAAAAAAAAAAGGAGTAAGGATAGCCCAGGAAATTATAGGCCAGTGAGTCTTACTTCAGTGGTTGGTAAGTTGATGGAGAGGATCCTGAGAGGCAGGATTTATGAACATTTGGAGAGGCATAATATGATTAGGAATAGTCAGCATGGCTTTGTCAAAGGCAGGTCATGCCTTATGAGCATGACTGATTTTTTGAGGATGTGACTAAGTACATTGATGAAGGTAGAGCCATAGATGTAGTGTATATGGATTTTAGCAAGGCACTTAATAAGGTATCCCATGCAAGGCTTATTGAGAAAGTAAGGAGGCATGGGATCCAAGGGGACCTTGCTTTATGGATCCAGAATTGGCCTGCCCACAGAAGGCAAAGAGTGGTTGTAGACGGGTCATATTCTGCATGGAGGCCAATGACCAGTGACGTGCCTCAAGGATCTGTTCTGGGACCCCTACTATTTGTGATTTTTATAGATGACCTTGATGAGGAAGTGGGGGATGGGTTAGTAAATTTGCTGATGACACAAAGGTTTGGGGGTGTTGTGGATACTGTGGAGGGCTGTCAGAGGTTACAACGGGATAGCGATAGGATGCAAAACTGGGCTGAGAAGTGGGAGATGGAGTTCAACCCAGATAAGTGTGAAGTGGTTCATTTTGGTGGGTCAAATATGATGGCAGAATATAGTATTAATGGTAAGACTCTCGGCAGTGTGGAGGATCAGAGGGATCTTGGGGTCCGAGTCCATAGGAAATTCAAAGCTGCTGCGCAGGTTGACTGTGTGGTTAAGAAGGCATGTGGTGCATTGGCCTTCATCAACCGTGGGATTGAGTTTAAGAGTTGAGAGGTAATGTTACAGCTATATAGGACCCTGGTCAGACCCCACTGAGAGTACTGTGCTCAGTTCTGATCACCTCAGGTAGGATGTGGAAACTATAGAAAGGGTGCAGAGGAGATTTACAAGGATGTTGCCTGGATTGGGGAGCATGCGTTATGAGATAAGGTTGAGCGAACTCGGCCTTTTCTCCTTGGAGTAACAGAGGATGAGAGGTGACTTGATAGAGGTGTACAAGATAATGAGAGGCATTGATCTTGTGGATAGCCAGAGGCTTTTCCCCAGGGCTGAAATGGCTAGCACAAGAGGGCATAGTTTTAAGGTGCTTGGAAGTAGATACAGAGGAGATGACAGGGTAAGTTTTTTACGCAGAGAGTGGTGAGTGCATGGAATGGGCTGCCTGTGGTGGTGGTGGAGGCGGAAATGATAGGGTCTGTTATGAGACTCCTGGATGGTTACATGGAGCTTAGAAAAATAGAGGGCTATGGGTAAAGCCTAGGTAGTTCTAAGGTAGGGACATGTTCAGCACAGCTTTCTGGGCCGAAGGGCCTGTATTGTGCTGTAAGTTTTCTATGTTTCTATGGATAAAAGGAACTTCATTTTTAATTAATTAAATACACATTTAGAATTAAATAAAAGTTGATAAAAACTGAAATCTGTTTCCAGTGAATAATAAATTTTGTACAATCAAGACAGGCACACTCAATCTATCTATTATAATGAGACCATTCAGACTTTTGTGGTGGCTGAAAGCATTTTCCAGCAGTTAATCAGCAATCTGTGCATGCAGCCAGGTACTTTAAGTGTGATTGATGCTTTTACTATTCCTTCAGGCAAAGAGTTCTAGATCTAGGGTGAAAAAAAATCTCTTTCTAATGTCTCAACCTATCACTTCAAATCTGACAAAGGGGTTCCAACCTTAAACATCAACTCTGTTCTTTCCTTGCCATAGATACAGCCTGATCTGCCTATTACTTCCAGCATTTTTGAAGGGTCTCGGCCTGAAATGTCGACTGTACTCTTTTCCATAGATGCTGCCTGGCCCACGGAGTTCCTCCATCATTTTGTGCGGGTTTCTAGCATCTTGTTTTTTTTTTCCAGATGTCAGCATTTTTTATTATTTCACTTTACATTTATGACCCTCGCCACTTTTCAAAGTGGAATAAGTCCTTACTGCTTATTTGCCTATGACCAATAGTACAGCTCAATGAAGTCTCTTTCCAGTACTTGCTCTAAAGAAAACAACCCCAACTTCTCTGTTCTTTCCTCATAACCGCACAGAAACAAGGTGATAATTAGCTGATTTAACTGCTGAGCCAGATTAGAATGGTAAAAGTGTCGAGGCAAAGAATGAACCAGTGTTCAGCTTTACTTCCCTCAGCATCAAAATGGCTCCGTGGCTGTGGCTTGCAGCCATCAGGCTCCTGGACCGGCTCCATTGCTGTTGCCTGCAGACATCGGGCTCCTGGACCGGCTCCATTGCTGTTGCCTGCAGCCATTGGGCTCCTGGATCAGCTCCATTGCCGTTGCCTGCAGCTATCGAGCTCCTGGACCAGCTCCATTGCTGTTGCCTGCAGCCATCGGGCTCCTGGACCAGCTCCATTGCCGTTGCCTGCAGCCAACGAGCTCCTGGACTGGCTCCATTGCTGTTGCCTGCAGCTATTGAGCTCCTGGACTGGTTCCATTGCTGTTGCCTGCAGCCATCGAGCTCCTGGACCAGCTCCAATGCTGTTGCCTGCAGCCATCGAGCTCCTGGACTGGCTTCATTGTTGTTGCCTGCAGCATTGGACTCCTGGACTGGCTCCATTGCTGTTGTCTGTAGCCATTGGGCTCCTGGACTGGCTTCATTGCCGTTGCCTGCAGCCATTAAGCTCCTGGACTGGTTCCATTGCTGTTGCCTGCAGCCATCGAGCTCCTGGACCAGCTCCATTGCTGTGGCTTGCAGCTATCGAGCTCCTGGACTGGCTCCATTGCTGTTGCCTGCAGCCATCGAGCTCCTGGACTGGCTCCATTGCTGTTGCCTGCAGCCATCGGGCTCCTGGAACAGCTGCATTGCCATTGCCTGCAGCCATCAGGCTCCTGGACCGGCTCCATTGCTGTTGCCTTCAGCCATCGGGCTCCTAGACCGGCTCCATTGCTGTTGCCTGCAGCCATTGGGCTCCTGAACTGACTCTATTGCTGTTGTTTGCAGCCATTGTGCTCCTGGACTGGCTCCATTGCTGTTGCCTGCAGCCATTGGGCTCCTGGACCGGCTCCATTTCTGTTGCCTGCGGCCATTGTGCTCCTGGACTGGCTCCATTGCTCTTGTCTGCATCCATCGGGCTCCTGGACCGGCTCCATTGCTGTTGCCTTCAGCCATCAGGCTCCTAGACTGGCTCCATTGCTGTTGCCTGCAGCCATTGGGCTCCTGAACCGGCTCTATTGCTGTTGCCTGCAGCCATCGAGCACCTGGATCAGCTCCATTGCCGTTGCCTGCAGCTATCGAGCTCCTGGACCAGCTCCATTGTCGTTGCCTGCAGCCAACGGGCTCCTGGACCAGCTCCATTGTCGTTGCCTGCAGCCAACGAGCTCCTGGACTGGCTTCATTGTTGTTGCCTGCAGCCATTGAGCTCCTGGACCGGCTTCATTGCTGTTACCTTCAGCCATCGAGCTCCTGGACTGGCTCCATTTCTGTTGCCTGCAGCCATCGAGCTCCTGGACTGGATCCATTGCTGTTGCCTGCAGCCATCGGGCTCCTGGACCAGCTCCATTGCCGTTGCCTGCAGCCAACGAGCTCCTGAACTGGCTTCATTGTTGTTGCCTGCAGCCATTGAGCTCCTGGACCGGCTTCATTGCTGTTACCTTCAGCCATCGAGCACCTGGATCAGCTCCATTGCCGTTGCCTGCAGCTATCGAGCTCCTGGACCAGCTCCATTGTCGTTGCCTGCAGCCAACGGGCTCCTGGACCAGCTCCATTGTTGTTGCCTGCAGCCAACGAGCTCCTGGACTGGCTTCATTGTTGTTGCCTGCAGCCATTGAGCTCCTGGACCGGCTTCATTGCTGTTACCTTCAGCCATCGAGCTCCTGGACTGGCTCCATTTCTGTTGCCTGCAGCCATCGAGCTCCTGGACTGGATCCATTGCTGTTGCCTGCAGCCATCGGGCTCCTGGACCGGCTCCATTGCGTTGCCTGCAGCCATCGGGCTCCTGGACCGACTCCATTGCTATTGCCTGCAGCCATTGGGCTCCTGGACTGGCGCCATTGCTGTTGCCTGCAGCCAGTGGGCTCCTGGACTGGCTCCATTGCTGTTTCCTGTAGCCATTGGCCTCCTGGACTGGCTCCATTGCTGTTGCCTGCAGCCATCGGGATCCTGGACCCACTCCATTGCCTTTGCCTGCAGCCATCGGGCTCCTGGACCGACTCCATTGCTGTTGCCTGCAGCCATCGGGCTCCCGGACCGGCTCCATTGCCTTTGCCTGCAGCCATCGGGCTCCTGGACCGACTCCATTGCTGTTGCCTGCAGCCTTTGGGCTCCTGGACCGGCTCCATTGCTGTTGCCTGCAGCCATCGGGCTCTGGACCGGCTCCAGTGCTGTTGCCTGCAGCCATTGGGCTCCTGGACCGGCTCCATTGCTGTTGCCTGCAGCCATGGGGCTCCTGGACCGGCTCCATTGCTATTGCCTGCAGCCATTGGGCTCCTGGACTGGCTCCATTGCTGTTGCCTGCAGCCATTGGGCTCCTGGACCGGCTCCATTTCTGTTGCCTGCGGCCATTGGCCTCCTGGACTGGCTCCATTGCTGTTGCCTGCAGCCATCGAGCTCCTGGATCAGCTCCATTGCCGTTGCCTTCAGCCATCGAGCTCCTGGACCAGCTCCATTGCTGTTGCCTGCAGCCATGGGGCTCCTGGACTGGCGCCATTGCTGTTGCCTGCAGCCAGTGGGCTCCTGGACCGACTCCATTGCTGTTGCCTGCAGCCATCGGGCTTCTGGACTGGCTGCATTGCTCTTGTGTGCAGCCATTGGGCTCCTGGACCCGCTCCATTGCCTTTGCCTGCAGCCATCGGGCTCTGGACCGGCTCCAGTGCTGTTGCCTGCAGCCATTGGGCTCCTGGACCGGCTCCATTGCTGTTGCCTGCAGCCATGGGGCTCCTGGACCGGCTCCATTGCTATTGCCTGCAGCCATTGGGCTCCTGGACTGGCGCCATTGCTGTTGCCTGCAGCCAGTGGGCTCCTGGACTGGCTCCATTGCTGTTTCCTGTAGCCATTGGCCTCCTGGACTGGCTCCATTGCTGGTGCCTGCAGCCATCGAGCTCCTGGATCAGCTCCATTGCCGTTGCCTTCAGCTATCGAGCTCCTGGACCAGCTCCATTGCTGTTGCCTGCAGCCATCGGGCTCCTGGACCGACTCCATTGCTGTTGCCTGCAGCCATCGGGCTCCTGGACCAGCTCCATTGCCGTTGCCTGCAGCCAACGAGCTCCTGGACTGGCTTCATTGTTGTTGCCTGCAGCCATTGAGCTCCTGGACCGGCTTCATTGCTGTTACCTTCAGCCATCGAGCTCCTGGACTGGCTCCATTTCTGTTGCCTGCAGCCATCGAGCTCCTGGACTGGATCCATTGCTGTTGCCTGCAGCCATCGGGCTCCTGGACCGACTCCATTGCTGTTGCCTGCATCCATCAGGCTCCTGGACCAGCTCCATTGCTGTTGCCTGCAGCCATCGGGCTTCTGGACTGGCTGCATTGCTCTTGTGTGCAGCCATTGGGCTCCTGGACCCGCTCCATTGCCTTTGCCTGCAGCCATCGGGCTCTGGACCGGCTCCAGTGCTGTTGCCTGCAGTCATTGGGCTCCTGGACCGACTCCATTGCTGTTGCCTGCAGCCATCGGGCTCCTGGACCGGCTCCATTGCTATTGCCTGCAGCCATTGGGCTCCTGGACTGGCGCCATTGCTGTTTCCTGTAGCCATTGGCCTCCTGGACTGGCTCCATTGCTGTTGCCTGCAGCCATCGGGTTCCTGGACCCACTCCATTGCCTTTGCCTGCAGCCATCGGGCTCCTGGACCGGCTCCATTGCTATTGCCTGCAGCCATGGGGCTCCTGGACTGGCGCCATTGCTGTTGCCTGCAGCCAGTGGGCTCCTGGACCGACTCCATTGCTGTTGCCTGCAGCCATCGGGCTTCTGGACTGGCTGCATTGCTCTTGTGTGCAGCCATTGGGCTCCTGGACCCGCTCCATTGCCTTTGCCTGCAGCCATCGGGCTCTGGACCGGCTCCAGTGCTGTTGCCTGCAGACATTGGGCTCCTGGACCGGCTCCATTGCTGTTGCCTGCAGCCATGGGGCTCCTGGACCGGCTCCATTGCTATTGCCTGCAGCCATGGGGCTCCTGGACCGGCTCCATTGCTATTGCCTGCAGCCATTGGGCTCCTGGACTGGCGCCATTGCTGTTGCCTGCAGCCAGTGGGCTCCTGGACTGGCTCCATTGCTGTTTCCTGTAGCCATTGGCCTCCTGGACTGGCTCCATTGCTGTTGCCTGCAGCCATCGAGCTCCTGGATCAGCTCCATTGCCGTTGCCTTCAGCTATCGAGCTCCTGGACCCGCTCCATTGCCTTTGCCTGCAGCCATCGGGCTCTGGACCGGCTCCAGTGCTGTTGCCTGCAGTCATTGGGCTCCTGGACCGACTCCATTGCTGTTGCCTGCAGCCATCGGGCTCCTGGACCGGCTCCATTGCTATTGCCTGCAGCCATTGGGCTCCTGGACTGGCGCCATTGCTGTTGCCTGCAGCCATCGGGCTCCTGGACCTGCTCCATTGCTGTTGCCTGCAGCCATCGGGCTCCTGGACCGACTCCATTGCTGTTGCCTGCAGCCATCGGGCTCCTGGACCGGCTCCATTGCGTTGCCTGCAGCTATCGGGCTCCTGGACCGACTCCATTGCTGTTGCCTGCAGCCATCGGGCTCCTGGACCGACTCCATTGCTGTTGCCTGCAGCCATCGGGCTCCTGGACCAGCTCCATTGCTGTTGCCTGCAGCCATCGGGCTTCTGGACTGGCTGCATTGCTCTTGTGTGCAGCCATTGGGCTCCTGGATCCGCACCATTGCCTTTGCCTGCAGCCATCGGGCTCTGGACCGGCTCCAGTGCTGTTGCCTGCAGCCTTTGGGCTCCTGGACCGGCTCCATTGCTGTTGCCTGCAGCCATCAGGCTCCCGGACCGGCTCCATTGCTATTGCCTGCAGCCATGGGGCTCCTGGACTGGCGCCATTGCTGTTGCCTGCAGCCAGTGGGCTCCTGGACCGACTCCATTGCTGTTGCCTGCAGCCATTGGGCTTCTGGACTGGCTGCATTGCTCTTGTGTGCAGCCATTGGGCTCCTGGACCCGCTCCATTGCCTTTGCCTGCAGCCATCGGGCTCTGGACCGGCTCCAGTGCTGTTGCCTGCAGCCATTGGGCTCCTGGACCGGCTCCATTGCTGTTGCCTGCAGCCATGGGGCTCCTGGACCGGCTCCATTGCTATTGCCTGCAGCCATGGGGCTCCTGGACCGGCTCCATTGCTATTGCCTGCAGCCATTGGGCTCCTGGACTGGCGCCATTGCTGTTGCCTGCAGCCAGTGGGCTCCTGGACTGGCTCCATTGCTGTTTCCTGTAGCCATTGGCCTCCTGGACTGGCTCCATTGCTGTTGCCTGCAGCCATCGAGCTCCTGGACTGGATCCATTGCTGTTGCCTGCAGCCATCGGGCTCCTGGACCAGCTCCATTGCCGTTGCCTGCAGCCAACGAGCTCCTGGACTGGCTTCATTGTTGTTGCCTGCAGCCATTGAGCTCCTGGACCGGCTTCATTGCTGTTACCTTCAGCCATCGAGCTCCTGGACTGGCTCCATTTCTGTTGCCTGCAGCCATCGAGCTCCTGGACTGGATCCATTGCTGTTGCCTGCAGCCATCAGGCTTCTGGACAGGCTCTATTGCTGTTGTCTGCAGCCATTGCGCACCTAGACTGGCTCCATTCCTGTTGCCTGCAGCCACTGGGCTCCTGGACTGGCTCCATTGCTGTTGCCTGCAGCCATTGGGCTCCTGAACTGGCTGCATTGCTGTTTTCTGCAGCCATCGGGCTCCTGGACAGGCTCTATTGCTGTTGTCTGCAGCCATTGCGCACCTAGACTGGCTCCATTCCTGTTGCCTGCAGCCACTGGGCTCCTGGACTGGCTCCATTGCTGTTGCCTGCAGCCATTGGGCTCCTGGACTGGCTCCATTGCTGTTGCCTGCAGCCACTGGGCTCCTGTACTGGCTCCATTGCTGTTACCTGCAGCCATCGGCCTCCTGGACCAGCTGCATTGCTGTGGCTGGCGGCTATCGAGCTTTTGACCGGCTCCATTGCTGTTGCCCGTAGCCACCGGGCTCCTGGACCGGCTCCATTGCTGTTGCCTGCTGCCATCAAGCTCCTGGACTGGCTCCATTGCTGTTGCCTGCAGCCATCGGGCTCCTGGACCGGCTCCATTGCGGTTGCCTGCAGCCATCGAGCTCCTGGACTGGCTCCATTGCGGTTGCCTGCAGCCATTGGGTTCCTGGACCGGCTCCATTGCTGTTGCCTGCAGCCATCGGGCTCCTGGATTGGCGCCATTGCTGTTGCCTGCAGCCAGTGGGCTCCTGGACTGGCTCCATTGCTGTTTCCTGTAGCCATTGGCCTCCTGGACTGGCTCCATTGCTGTTGCCTGCAGCCATCGAGCTCCTGGACTGGATCCATTGCTGTTGCCTGCAGCCATCCGGCTCCTGGACCAGCTCCATTGCCGTTGCCTGCAGCCAACGAGCTCCTGGACTGGCTTCATTGTTGTTGCCTGCAGCCATTGAGCTCCTGGACCGGCTTCATTGCTGTTACCTTCAGCCATCGAGCTCCTGGACTGGCTCCATTTCTGTTGCCTGCAGCCATCGAGCTCCTGGACTGGATCCATTGCTGTTGCCTGCAGCCATCGGGCTTCTGGACAGGCTCTATTGCTGTTGTCTGCAGCCATTGCGCACCTAGACTGGCTCCATTCCTGTTGCCTGCAGCCACTGGGCTCCTGGACTGGCTCCATTGCTGTTGCCTGCAGCCATTGGGCTCCTGAACTGGCTGCATTGCTGTTGCCTGCAGCCATCGGGCTCCTGGACAGGCTCTATTGCTGTTGTCTGCAGCCATTGCGCACCTAGACTGGCTCCATTCCTGTTGCCTGCAGCCACTGGGCTCCTGGACTGGCTCCATTGCTGTTGCCTGCAGCCATTGGGCTCCTGGACTGGCTCCATTGCTGTTGCCTGCAGCCACTGGGCTCCTGTACTGGCTCCATTGCTGTTACCTGCAGCCATCGGCCTCCTGGACCAGCTGCATTGCTGTGGCTGGCGGCTATCGAGCTTTTGACCGGCTCCATTGCTGTTGCCTGTAGCCACCGGGCTCCTGGACCGGCTCCATTGCTGTTGCCTGCTGCCATCAAGCTCCTGGACTGGCTCCATTGCTGTTGCCTGCAGCCATCGGGCTCCTGGACCGGCTCCATTGCGGTTGCCTGCAGCCATCGAGCTCCTGGACTGGCTCCATTGCGGTTGCCTGCAGCCATTGGGTTCCTGGACCGGCTCCATTGCTGTTGCCTGCAGCCATCGGGCTCCTGGACTGGCTCCATTGCCGTTCCGGGGACTCGGCTGTTCATGTTGTGTGTCTTATTTGTTTGCATTCTTCATTGTTTTTACAATCTGTTCTTGTTTTGGCATATTGGGTGTTTGGCAAACTTTGTTGTGTGAGTTTTATTTTGTGGATTCTATTGTGTTTCTTTGTTTTGTGGCTGCCTGCAAGAACGCAAATCTCGAGGCTGTATATGAACTCAAGTTTTTCAATGCAGCCAATATCCTTGTCACACACATCAAAGTTGCTGGTGAACGCAGCAGGCCAGGCAGCATCTCTAGGAAGAGGTACAGTTGATGTTTCAGGCCGAGACCCTTCGTCAGGACTAACTGAAGGAAGAGTTAGTAAGAGATTTGAAAGTGGGAGGGGGAGGGGGAGAGAAAGCAGGATCTCCCAGTGGCCACACATTTTAATTCCACGTCCCATTCCCATTCTGACATGTCTATCCACGGCCTCCTCTACTGTAAAGATGAAGCCACACTCAGGTTGGTGGAACAACACCTTATATTCCGTCTGGGTAGCCTCCAACCTGATGGCATGAACATTGACTTCTCTAACTTCCGCTAATGCCCCGCCTCCCCCTCGTACCCCATCCATTATTTATTTTTATACACACATTCTTTCTCTCACTCTCCTTTTTCTCCCTCTGTCCCTCTGACTATACCCCTTGCCCATCCTCTGGGTCCCCCCCCCCATTGTCTTTCTTCCTGGGCCTCCTGTCCCATGATCCTCTCATATCCCCTTTGCCAATCACCTGTCCAGCTCTTGGCTCCATCCCTCCCCCTCCTGTCTTCTCCTATCATTTTGGACTTCCCCCTCCCCCTCCAACTTTCAAATCTCTTACTCACTCTTCCTTCAGTTAGTCCTGACGAAGGGTCTTGTCCTGAAACATCGACTGTACCTCTTCCTAGAGATGCTGCCTGGCCTGCTGCGTTCACCAGCAACTTTGATGTGTGTTGCTTGAATTTCCAGCATCTGCAGAATTCCTGTTGTCTGCAATATCCTTGTCAATGCATTTGTCATTCAAATGCAATGACACCTTTCCTGTGATAATGTGACCAGAACTGTATGCAGTTTCCAAGCCGTCGCCTAAATTGCATTGTATGCAATTCAGGTATAACTTGTTGGATGTTCTATTGGTCCTCCTCAAACTAGCAAGCAAAGTTTAGCATGTGCTTTTATTTTAAAAACACCCTAGTAACACATAACTTGTGGTATCCCATGAGGAACAGCCTTATGGTCACAAAAAAAAGTCACTTTTACCTTTTGCTTCTTGCTTCTGAGCTCATTTCATATACAGACAACCCCCTAGGTGAACAAGAAGTCTTAGATTCCTATTAAATCTCTCCCCATTCACCCTAAACCTATATCCTCCCAGTTTTGATCCCTCAACCCTGGGGAAAAGACAGTGTGCATTCTGTATCCCTTGTGATTTTATACCCCTCTATAAGATCACTCCTCTTTCTCCTCACTTATTTACAGTAAAGGTCCCTCAACAGTACACTGTCAAACAGGGTCTGGTCAGTGAGAGTTAGAGCTGAGATACAGAATAAAGCTCTCTCTATATCCCAGAGGTAGTACCAGAAGATTAGAGGTCCAAAACTCAGGAGGCTTGGCATCCAGGAAAACTTGGCTGAGTGCATTCAGAATTGGCTTGCACATGGAGCGCATTCCACCTGGAAGTCCATGACTACTGATGTTCTGCAGGGCTCTGTTCTGAAACCTGCTGTTTGTGATTTTTATAAGCAACTTGGATGAACAAGTGGAAGGGTGGGTTCATAAGTTTGGAGGTGACACGAAGGTTTGTCATGCTATGGATAGTGTAGAAGGCTGCTGTTGGCTACAATGAGATGTTAGCAGTGGGGAGGAACAGAAAAATCTTGGAGTCCACATCCATAGATCCCTTAATTTTGCTGTGTAAGTTGATATAAGGGGTTAGGAAGGCATATGGTGTGTTGGCCTTCATTAGCTGGGAGATAGAGTTCAAGAGCTGTGAGGTAATGTTGCAACTTTATAAAATTCTGGTTAGTCCACACTGAGCATGCTGTGGTTAGCTCTGGTTGCATCATTATAGGAAGGATGTAGAAACTTTAGAGAGGGTGCAGAAATTTACCAGGATGTTGCCTGGAGTGGAGTGCATGTCTTAAGAGGAAAGTTTGAATGAGCTAGGGCTTTACTCTTTGGAGCAAAGGAGGAAGATGAGAGGTCACTTGATACAGGTGTATAGGATGATAAGAGGCAAAGATAGAGTAGATGGCCAACACTAATTTTCCCACGATGGCAATAGCTAATAAAAAGGAATAATTTTAGGATGGGAAGAAAGCATAAGGGGGTGTCAGAAGAAGTTTTTTATTTACACAGAGTGGTAAACACATGGAATGCACTGCAGATAGAGGCAGATACATTAGGGATATCTAGGAGATGCCTGGGCACATGGATGAAAGAAAAACAGAGGGCTATGTGGGAAGGAAGCATTAGATTGATTTTAGAGTAGGTTAAAAGGCCAGCATGACATCGTGGGCTGAAGGGTCTGTACTATGCTGTACTGTTCTGTGTTCTACCACACACTCTTAGGGACGGGATTGCATATCTTGAAGAACATCACTATCTCCTGTAAAGGCAGACTGCTGCCTACAGGACATAATGTTGAATTTAGCAATTTCAGATAAGTAGCCTTTTCCTGCTTCTTTAGTAACTTCCCAGTAGGATTATCAAGCTGTAATATTAACCAAGCTTTTGTTTCTCTGTGCAGAAGTTGTCTGATCTACTGGGCATTGTCAGCATTTTCCTTTTGATTTCATAATTTCTTTTCCTCTCTAATTGCACTCATTAATCTTTCAACTAAACACATAAACGTTGGAATCATCTGACTGATCCTGGCTTCACTTTATTAGAGATATTCTCTACATCCTATCCAGTCATCCCTTCCCTTCCCTCTTTGCAACTGAAACATAACTTTAAATGTTCACTCACGTACCCAGTACTGATGCTGGGTGTTCAAACTGAAACGTTGAGTTCTAGTCACAGATGCTGCTTGACCTTCTGAGTGTCTCGAGCATTTTCTGCTTTTGTTTCCTATTCTTTGATTTGAAATACTCATTAAGTGCCTACTCATCTTCCTTTTCATCTACACATGGGTTAACTTTTTGATCACTAATAGTCCCCACTCTGTCCACAGTTAGTGGAAAAATCTCTCAGTATTTGCTTCAGCTATGTCCTCTGTTGCTCTTGCCATACATTCTATCATTCTCCCTATTTAAACGGTTATATCCCATTTCTTGGAAATGCTCATCCGATGTTACTTCGCTTTGCCATCCTTGAATCCGCTATGTTTTGTAATGTTATTCTGCTATCTATTCAAGCATTTGGTGAATGTGATCCCCCAAACATCAATGAGCTGTAACCTGTTGAAGCAGTCTGTCTACTCTTTATAGAACCCTCCTGATTTTTGTTCAGTTAATTTTACTAATACATAAATATTCTATCAAGATATCAACCAAGCAACACAGATGAAAATTTTCTTCAAATTAACCTCTTGCTATCTCTTCCTTTGCAAAGTATCACATGTTCCATAGCAGGAATAATGTGTTAAGTATAATCAAGTTATTTTCCGTCTTGCGTTAAGATTCTCTGGACCATGCCATATGCAATAAGTTAACAACAGATAGGTCCCATCAGCTGCTTGCAAATTGGGACGTTTCTTCCCATGTATCATTTTTGTGAAAGGAGCCATATTTATGCAGAAAATCAAGGCAACACATTGAGCATATTGTTTGACTTATCTAACCATACATTTTGAAAGTAATGTTCTACTATCCTTGACAAAGATAATTAGGAAAGTATTAAAAATTAATGCATTATTTTATTTGCTATCTCTAGAGATACAATGTCTTTCATAAAAGTATTATCTGCAGATTTTTTATAGCGGTTAAAAGTATTGAGGTGGCTTCTGTGCTGTAATTATTAGGATAACATTTTTCACTTTTCTGCATGTTAGTATACTGAAAAGGCAAGTATTCTTTTTGCAGATCTTCTTGTCTCCTTTCATAAAGGTGTTGCATAATCTCTTGCTTTTGTTTTGGTGCTTTGCCAAATGACTATTCATCACCTGCTGTGCAGGTTGACTCTGTGGTTAAGAAGGCATACAGTATATTGGCCTTCATTAATCGTGGAATTGAACTTAGGAGCCGAGAGGTAATGTTGCAGCTATATAGGACCCTGGTCAGACCCCACTTGGAGTACTGTGCTCAGTTCTGGTCTACAGGAAGGATGTGGAAGCCATAGAAAGGGTGCAGAGGAGATTTACAAGGATGCTGCCTGGATTGGGGAGCATGCCTTATGAAAACAGGTGGAGTGAACTCGGCCTTTTCTCCTTGGAGCGTTGGAGGATGAGAGGTGACCTGATAGAGATGTATAAGATGATGAGAGGCATTGATCGTGTGGATAGTCAGAGGCTTTTTCCCAGGGCTGAAATGGTTGCCACAAGAGGACACAGGTTTAAGGTGTTTGGGAGTAGGTACAGAGGAGATGTCAGAGGTAAGTTTTTTACTCAGAGAGTGGTGAGTGTGTGGAATGGGCTGCTGACAACGGTGGTGGAGGCAGATACGATAGGGTCTTTTAAGAGACTTTTGGATAGATATATGGAGCTTAGAAAAATAGAGGGCTATGGGTAAATCTAGTAATTTCTAAGGTAGGGACATGTTCGGCACAACTTTGAGGGCCGAAGGGCTTGTATTGTGCTGTAGGTTTTCTATGTTCTATGTTCTATGTCTCTATGCTCTATAAATGACTAAAATAATGGTTCACAGAGGGCTGGGGAGAAGAGGTGGGTGTAAGGGATGGAAAGAAGGAAGATCATTCTGCTGTGGAAGTGTCATCATTAAATTTAATTTTATCCTTGCCCGGGAGAGGTCCATATATAATTCAGCATGTCTTTTGCATTTTTGGCTAGTGGTCAGGGATAGATGACTTTTCCACTTCCTAATTTGAAAACCCATACAACCATTGCATTCTGTAGCATCTACAGAGAGGTCAGTGTAGACATAATGTTTCTGGATTCTATAAACTCTATCCCACTGGGTAATAAGATATTGACAGATATGGGTCATGTGGGAAGCGACATCTCCACATTTTCATAAATCACGGCTAATCAGTAAACACACACAAAATGCTGGAGGAACTCAGCAGGCCAGGCACCATCTATGGAAAAAAGTACAGTTGACGTTTTGGGCCGAGATCCTTTGGCAGGACTGGAGACCACCAGGAAGACCTCACAGCTCTCCGTTTCTTTCTGAAAAAAAGTACCCTGGTCTCATCATCTTATTTTCACTGTGGATGTCCAGTCCCTATATACCTCCATCCCCCACCAGGAAGGTCTCAAAGCTCTCCATTTCTCTCTGGACACCCAACTCAACAAGTTCCCCTCCACCACCACTCTCATCTGTCCAGCAGAACTTGTCCTCACTCTTAATAATTTCTCCTTTGTCTCCTCCCACTTCCTTCAAACAAAAGGTGTGCCCATGGGCACCCACATGGGTCCTAGCTATGCCTTCCTTTTTGTCAGCTACGTGGAACAGTCTATGTTCCAAGCCTATACTGACATTCATCCCCCATTTTTCCTTTGCTACATCGACAACTGCATTGGTGCTGCTTCCTGCACCCATACCGAGTTCGTCGACTGCATCCACTTTGCCTCCAACTTCCACCCTGCCCTCAAGTTTACCTGGTCCATTTCCGACACCTTCCTCCCCTTTCTTGATCTCACTGAATCTATCTCTAGAGACAGATTATCTACTGATGTCTGTTATAAACCCACAGACCCTCACAGCTACCAGGACAATACCTCTTCCCCCCCTGTTATTTATAAAATGCCTTCCCCTTCTCTCATTTCCTCCGACTCTGCCACATCTGCTCTCAAGATGAGGCTTTTCATTCTAGAACAAAGGAGATGTCCTCCTTTTTCAAAGAAAGGGTTTTTCCTTCCTCTACCATCAACACTGCCCTCACCTGCATCTCTCCCATTTGGCACACGTCTGCCCTCATCCATCCTCCCACCACCCCACCAGGGATAGAGTTCCTCTTGCCCTCACCTACCACCCACCAGCCTCCACATCCTGCACATAATTCACCGTAACATCTGCCATCTCCAACAGGATCCCACCACCAAGCACATTTTTCCATATTCCCTCCACTTACTGCTTTCTGCAGAGATTGCTCCCTTTGTGGCTCCCTTTGTGATTCCCTTGTCCGACTGTTCCTCCCCACTGATCTCTCTCCCGGCACTTATCCTTGCAAGCAGAACAAGTGCTACACCTGCCCCTACACCTCCTCCCTCACTGCCATTCTGGGCCTCAAACAGTCCTTCCAGGTGAGGCGACTCTTCACCTGTCAGTCTGTTGGGGTCATATACTGTGTCCGGTGCTCCAGGTGTGGACTCCTGTATATTGGCGAGACACGACATAGATTGGGAGACCGCTTCCCTGAGCAGCTACGCTATATCTGCCAGAAGAAGTGGGATCTCCTAGTGGCCACCATTTTAATTCCACTTCCCATTGCCAGTGTATTCATTTCTCACTTGCTGCAAATTAGAGTTTCCAAATCAGATTCTGGTTTAATATCATTGGCATATGTCATGATATTTGTTGTTATGTGGCAGCAGTACGTTGCAAAACATAATAATAAAAACTGTGTTAGTGCAATAAAGTAGTGTTCTTGGGTTCAATATCCATTCAGAAATCTGATGGCAGAGGGGAAGAAACTGTTCCTGAATCACTGAGTGTGTGCCTTCAGGCTTCTGTACCTCCTCACTGATGGTGGCAATGGGAAGAGGGCATGTCCTGGGTGATGGGGGTCCTTAATACTGATGTCACCTTTTGGAGGCTTCACTCCCTGAAGATGTCCTGGATGCTGAGGAGGCTCATGCCCAATGATGGAGCGGACTGAGTTTACAACTTTCTGCAACTTATTTCAATCCTGTGCCGAGCACCGCACCCCCACCCCTGCCACACCAGACGGTGATGCAGCCAGTTAGAATTCTCTCCACAGTATATCTGTAGAAATTTGAGGAAAAGTTTAGAAAATTAGGCAAGATAAAGGTGATTACCCCATATAAATTATGATTGACAGATATACAAGTTTAAAGAATAAAACAAATGAATAGACGTGCAAATTCGGTTTAAAGGGTATGATGAACTCCTTGTTACATTGACCTGGACTTGGAGATGAGTGAGTAGTCAGTGTTTCTAGATGGACTTATCAAAAGGAGAATGGGCGGCAGTATTATAAAAGATATAATTATTGCATTTGCTGTAAGGGAGTAATTTGAACAGAAGTGGATGTGCTGTAGGAAGGATTAAGGAACAGGAAAGGATTCGAGACTGATCGGGATGGTTCACTTGATGTGTGATAATAATATTTGTGGATGCATAAGTATAGAGATGAAGGAAGCATAAATCAACAATTATGTAGTAATTGTATGATTTTAACATACAGCTATTCATTCCACTAAGTGTTTTATTGAAATCATCCTCAAGATCAATTTTCTTGATTTGAAAGCAGATAAGATAAGGTTTAGTGTAAGCAATGAACTAAACTGTTGAAAGAAGTATTTGGCACAATGAAAAGTATCTACATAAAGTCATAGTTTTTAAGATTATTAGGAAAGAATTGATGGTCAATGTGTGAGACAAGGGAGGGCATCAATTTAAAAGACTTACATCACTGAAGGAAATCATACAAATCCAGCCATAAGAAACAGCAAAATGTTCTGAGATTTATAAAATAGATATAACAGTGAACTTACAAATGAAATTAACAGCATTTCTTTCAGAAATATATGAATGAAGAAAGACAATAAGGAAAAATCTGGGTATATTACAGTAATCTGAGACTATGATGTCTGAGGAGGAATGCTAAAGTTTTACAGACAGCAACTTCAAAAACACAATGTAAAATCTTTAATTAATGATTTAAACAACCTACAATTGGCACATGTATAAGATTAAATTAGAAGCCAAAGTAATGTAAATTTTTGATATTTATATTTTTAAATGATTTACTTATTGAAACAACAATACACAAAAGTAAGGTAGTATCGAGGCAGAGCTAATAGAGTTGCTGCCTCATAGTTCCAGCAGTTCTGGTTCAACCTGACATCCAGTGTTGTCTTGCGGAGTTCTCATGTTCTCCCTGTGACCACTTAGGTTCCCTACCACACCCCAGGCTAGTTCATGAGACATTGCAAATTCCCCTTCATATGCAGGTAAGTGGTAAAGTCTGAGTACGTTGATGGGAACGTGGTGGGGAATAAAATGAGATAAATGTAAATGGGTGGTTGATAATTGGTATAGACTCAGTGGGCTGAAAGGCCTGCTGTCATCCTGTATGGGTTTTTTAGGTTAGGGTGATATGGTTCGCTAAGTGGTGTTATAAAGTCATATTGCAGTTTTCAGGGCATTTTATAGCAAGGCTTCTCAAGTAGCTTGAGATTGTATCAGTTCAAGTGATTTCTCATGAGTGCTGTGGAGAAAGATGATCGCTGTGCTGAATTACAAACAGCAACTGCAGGAATACGGAGCAAACAACTTGTGAGGAAATCTTATAATTGCTGACTTCCTGCACTGCGCTTTATCTGTAAATGCAATACAATATTCTGCATTCTGTTTTCTTTTAACTCCCTTGATGTAATCATGTGAGGCATGATCTGGAACAAAACTTTTCATTGTTTCTCAGTACATGTGACAATAATGAACCGATACCAGGGGAGAAGTGATAAACATATTTTCTGTTTAATAAATGACCCATCCTCACCAGCAATGTGTTAAAATAAATAACAAAAGATATTGTAGATAGATTAGGTATCATTTTACAAAACTACTGAGATTCGAATATTATGGATTCAGAAACTATAAATGGCACTTATATAAAAATGAAACAAAAAAGAAACCAGGTAACTAAAGGCATGTTGGTTTACATTGGTTTTGGAAAAATTACTCAAAATTATATTAAGGATCTCCACCCTGTTGCAGATATTTGTTCCTGGACCATTCATAAGATCTGATGGTGGATGGGAAGAAGCTGTTCCTGAATCATTGCGTGTATGTTCTCAGACTTCTGTCTCTCGTCCCTAATGGTAATAACAAGAAGAGGGTATGTCCTGGATGCTGAGGTTCTTTAGTGATGGATGCGCCTTCTCGAGGCACCACCTTTTGAAAATGTCCTCGATGGTGGGAAGGGTTGTTCCCAGAGGGCTGAGTCTAGGACCCTCTGCAGCCTCTTGCGATCCTATGCATTGCTGCTTCCATACCAGTCCACGACAGAGTGCTCTCCTCCTTCCACCTATAGAAATCTGCACGAGCCTTTGGTGACATACCAAATCTCCTCAAACTCCTAACCAAGTAGAGCTGCTAGATATAGTGGCTGGGCATGGACAGCTTTCAGCTGATCAGATTTTACGTTGATTTGTGAAGGAAATAATATGCTTAACTACCTGAATTTACTGAATACCTGAACTCTACAAGCTGAACTGTGGAAGTAGGATGTCAATGGATTTTGTTGATCCTTTATTTGACACATTTTATAAGATTCTGTAAAATAGATTAATATGAGAAATAAAGCTCGTAGAATTGGAAGCACTTGTGATTTGAATTAGTAGTTCAATGGGAGCCAGAAGATAAACTAGAAATAAAGTGAATGTCCTCTGCATGCTAGGATGTGGTAAGTAGTGTTCTCTGTGGATAAGTAATGCAGACAGAGCATTTCACAAAATGATAAATTATTTTAATTAAAGATTGCAGAGTTATACATCAAAATTGTGGATATTGTTATGATTGAAGACATGATAAATTGTGTGCATGTGCACAGGAAAGAAAGGAAGAGAAACTTGCATTTAGATATTGCACATCCCTTCACACATCAAAACAGTTTGCATACAATGAAGTACTTGCAGGAACGTAATCACCATTATAATAACATGGCTGCCAATCTGTGCATGGCAAGCTCCCACAAAAGCAATGCGGTAATAACAATAAAGAGAATGTTGATTAAGAGAATATTGGGTAAGTCCCCTGACCAATCTTTATTCTTTTACATTAATCAGAACGCTTATGAAACCTTGATATTTGAATATATAGAATAACAGTGCAGCATTCCAGTGTGGTACTGGAAAGTCCTTTGAACTTAGTGTTCAAATTGCTGGAGTTAGCTTGAGTATAAACTTCTGATTCCGACACAAAAGAGGTCGGAATCGAAGTGAGGCGCAGTTGGAAGAAAATGCATGAAAGGATGCAGACGGGCCAAGTGAGGGAAATGAACATAGGAAGAAAATTTATTGTGGGAAAGTGCAAATGTGCCCTCCTTGAATCCAGAAGTGCCTCAAGTGATGCTTCAGTTGTCAATAGCATTGGTCAGACCCTTTCTGGAATATTGCATTCTTTTGGCCCAAGCCTTGGAAAACTATATTTGCCCTTGGAGGGAATTAATAGAATGGTCACAGGCATCAAAGAGTTAAAATATGAGGGTGGGTGGCATAAACACTACATTCCCTTGAATTTATCAGATTATATAATTAAGTTGTTTAAAATGCAATAGAAATTTGATAGGGCTGTCACAGAGAAATCGTATCCTCTGATGAGGAAATGCAGAACAAAGGGACACAATTTTTAAATTATACGAAGCCATGTGGAGTGAACCGAGGTGGCAGAAAGCTAACAAGGATAGTGGGGACAGGAGGAAGATAAGATTATTCATCTGCTTATTATTTCTGGGTGAAGATGTTGCAATTCTTTTGCTCTGAGTTGTTAAGATTGGAGATATGCATAGAGCTTTGCCATCCCACCGTTCACCAGAGGTTCTGGGTATGATTGCAGGGATTTGATCCGGTCTTATCTAATAATTTACCCTGGAAATATCCCTAATGTATGAAAGTTCAGTAAAGATAGCATCTGTAACAAAAATACGAATCAGATGACAATTAATCATCCTTTAGTCACTGGTGCCTGATCAGTAATGTTAATATGGCTGAATGATTCACAAATGAGTGTTAGCCCTGTGTTTCTCCAGCTGAGTGTTAGGATGTAATTTAATAATAAAAATGCTAGTTAGTGATCAACTAAGTGGTATTGTTATTGATAGCAGCTGTGGATTGTTGTTTAATTGTAATGCAATCGATACTAATTCAGTTTTAAAAACCCACATCCATCTGGCTCACTTAGGAAAGAATATAATGTTTCAGATTACAGGCATCATCAATATTGTGCATGGACATCATACTTTCTTGTCAAAAGTCAATCATTAATGAAGATATTAGTTGCAGAGAATGAATCCTGATGAGACCATTAGAAGAGTAGAGAAATTGCTAATGTCAGAGGCCATGTGTAGCTCTAATGAGACTCAATAAAAACCTAGTTAGTCCGTGGTTTGTTTGTGTGTGTACATATATATATATTTCATCTTTTCATCCCCACTCCAGTTAGCTTCTTGATCTCCTGATAGTGTTGATTCCTAACTGGGGCCTGGTTGTAACTTCCAGTTGCTTTTTGTTTTCTTTTCAGCTTGGCACAGGTGAATTAGTTCCTGCCCCTGGTTGCCTGGTGGGAGCGGTTGCCATACTATTTGACTGCCAGTCTTGTGGTGAAAATGAATTCATGATCACCATGGTTTGTTGTTATTGTTGCAAAAACTTATTCAGAACACATTCATATATAGCATTTGTTCATGGCATAATGTAAAATGGAATTGATTGATTGTCAGCTCTGAAGACAATTGGAAAGTTAACTTGCACGTTGAAAAATCATGATGAAAAATGAAATCTCTAATCATTACTCATTAGAATAAGAATGCAACAAATGAAAAGAATTGTGTTTTTTTCCTTGCAAAAAGACCATTTGCCCCATGGAGTCTGCACTTGCCCTTTGTAGAGCTATCCTGCCTGGCTCAATCACAACTGTTTCCCTTTAGTCCTATGTATTATTTCCTTCCACTCCTTTATGGAAGTCCTAATTGATGCTGCTTCCCCAGCACTTGTAGGCAGTGATCAATTTACCTCTTTATCAATTCATTCTTTTCTTGCATTCTGTTTTTTTTTTGCCCGTCACTTAAAATGAAACATAGGCAGTGCAATCAGAGTACTGTTTCTGTGTGGTGTGCTGATTCAGAATGAGCTCAGTGTAACAGTATTACACTACGTATAATATAATGCTTCTGTTGAAATTATGTAATTTCATGGCTAATCTTTGGATCTTTACAAAACTCTCACTCCAAATCAGATTCAGAGCATGGAGAGTTTGTACTGGTTATTTATCACAAACAACTGGATCAAAGCAGTGCTCCACTCATGAGATAGGGTGTTTCCATTAAACAGACCTGAATGCCTTTAGTCAGTTTTAATAGTACTTCCACTGAAATCAAAATTTTAGCTGTTTTTAGATTTTCAAAGAAGTTTGATGCTTTAACTGAGCTTTGCAGTGAGTTATGATAGTTTCTTTTTGTGCATTATCCACATTTACATAGTTCAGCATATATTGAGGCACAGTACACCATGGGGTAAGTTAAAAACCCACTGATGCTGGAGATCTAAACTGAAAACAAAACTGCTGAAAATACCCAGCAGGACAAGTTGAATCTGTGGAAAGTGAAACAATGTTTCATATTGGAAGCTCTTTTTATCAAAGACAAAAAAAAGCTTATGTTACAGGGAGGTTAGAGGTGGGGCATGTCAGATAAAGTGAACCAGGGACATAAGCTGTAAGCAGGTTATCTGGTCAGTGGATGAATGGTTCAGAGAGTGAGAAGATAGACAAGCTAAAATGGGAATTGCAAAATGCAGAGCAAGAGGACATGTCCAGTAGGTTGGCCATGTCTCTCTTTCTGAGAGGGAGAGAGAAGAAGAGGATGGGGATTGGGGTGGAAAGCAATATGAGCTAATATCACTGATAGAGACTGATAAGTGAAATTACCTGAATTCAAAGAGTTCAATATTGGGTCTAGAAGCTACAAAATGCCCAGACAGAAGAGAAAGGGGGCTGTTCCATGTTTGTGTTGGGCCCTTCTGTGACTGTAGAGGAGGTTATAAACTGATAGGTTAGAGTGGGACTGGAAATTGTAGAGTTGCCCTGAAACATGGTTATTCTGTAAAGTAATTTCCCAATCTGTGTTTTGTTTCTCTGTTGTAGGGGAGACCATATCGTGAGCACTGAGTGGAATACATGCAAGTGAATTGCTGCTTAACCTGTAAAGACTGAGTCCTGAAGAGTGGGAAGGAAAGAGGTGAAAAGGCAAGTGCAGTGTTACCTCTTGCTGTGAGAGGTGGGGTAGTTGGTGGGAACAGAAGAGTACATGCAGAAGTCACAAAGTGAACAGTCCCAGCAAAATGTTGAAAGGGCAGGAAAGGGGGTGTGTGTGTGTCTGGCAGGGGAAGTGGCTGAAGTTATGGCGAATGATCTGTTGACTGTAAAGGCTGGTGAGGCGAAAGGTGATGACCAAGGGAAATCTATCTTTGCTCTGCCCAAGAGGAGAGGGGTGGGGTGAAAGCAGAGGCTTGGGAGGTCGATGAGATGTGGTCAAGGGCTATCTTAACAATGGTAGATGGAAAGCTACAGGCGAGAATGGTAGAGAAGGGAAGAAGATATTTCAGAGGCATCTATACTGAAGTCTCCTCATCAAGGGAACTGGGAAAATGGAATAGAATCCTTAGAGGAAGCAAATTGGGACAAAGAGGAGTGGAGATAGCTGCAGTATTTGATAGACTTATGATGGCTGTTAATCACCACCCTCCTGAGATTAAGTATTGTGGGCTCAATAATGAATTCTACGGTTTCAGGTAACTTGATTTCTCAGTATATATCTGTGATATTAGCAAGTTTCCTTTTTTTCTCACCTTGAGCCATACATACCTTGTCTGATCTTCTGGACTTGACCTGATCTGCATTTTGCAACTCCATCTTCCTCCCATTCATCCACTGACCAGATGACCACTCTGAAGCTTTTCCCTGTGGTCACCTTGGTTTCACCCTGTTGGAGACACCCCTTCTCCCACCCTCCCGGCAGCTAAATGAGCTTCTTTTGTCATCATTTCAGTTCTGAGAATTGGTACTCAACCTGAAACGTTGACGCTACTTCTTTTCCCCAAAAAGCGAACTGATCTGCTGATTTCCAGCCTCTTCTCTTTGATTAATGTTCATTGAATGTAGGCTTTTGATCTAGACCTGGCTGCTGAACAGAAGTCCAGTAGAATCTGACTATATGTGTCGAGTTTGAGTCAGATTAGGTATGCGTTCTGTGAAAAAATATGAGATGGTATTGGGTCAGGTTGTGGCATGTCAGCCTGTCTCTGCACCTGATCCAGGTGAAAATGCTTTGCTCAGTATCACTGCATGTGTCCCCTGTTTCTGATTAAAGCTTCATGTTTCACCTCTAACAAATCAACATAATGTGTTTGATGGCTGTGTCAGCAATAGAGAAAAAATATAAGTTCGCAGGCTTGGGTCAGGTTTAAATACTGTAAGGCTTGCTGGGTTCAATTCAGAATTTGATGCCTAGCTCAACCTCTGTTTTGATTAATCTTAGTGCAGTATTCTTCCTATTCCTATTGTGTTGAAAACAGGAGTTACCAAATGCTTAGAGTTTTCTCCAGACCCTCAATATCTTGGAATTCAGGTCTTACTAATTTATTTTTCTCTTTGCAATATTTTCATTAATTTAAATCTGAGCATTGAGTCATTCCCCACTTTCCGTGTTTTCTCTGTATGTAATGTACTGCACCATTGATTCCTTGTCTTCAACTCAATTTTCATAAGGAATTATTAATGAGACATTTGAATAGTTAATCTCTCAGTGGCCAGTGATGGTTTGATACTTGCACTATTATTTTAAACATTCAGAATCAGGTTTATCATCACTGACGTTTAGTCAATGGCTGTTTTATTAGGTACACCTGCACACCTGCTCGTTAATGCAATATCTAATCAGCCAATCATGTGGCAGCATCTCAATGCATAAAAGCACGCAGACATGGTCAAAAGGTCCAATTGTTGTTCAGACCTAACATCAGAATGGGGAAGAAATGTGATCTAAGTGACTTCCATCATTGAATGATGGTGCCAGACGAGGTGGTTTGAGTATCACAGAAACTGCTGATATACTGGGATTTTCATGCACTCTCTAGAGTTTATAGAGAATAGTGCCAAAAAACAAAAGAACACATCCAGTGAGCAACAGTTCCGTGGACAAAAACACCATGCTAATGAGAGAGGTCAGAGGAGAATGGCCAGACTGGATCAAGCTGACAGGAAGGCGACAGTAACTCAAATAACCACATGTTACAAGAGTGGTGTGCTGAAGAGCAAATTGGAATGCACAGCACATTGAACCTTGAACTGGATGGGCTACAGCAGCAGAAGATCACACCTGATTCCTCCCCTGTCCTAATAAAAGTGGCCACTGAGTGTATATTGTGAAATCTGTTGTTTTGCGGCAGTGGTACAGTGCAATATGTTAAAGAATTAGTATAGGTTATAATAGGAAATATATTAAAAAGTCAATAGTCCAAAAAGAAAACATAATATTGATGTAGGGTCCATGGGTTCATGGTCTGTTCAAAAATATGATGGTTGAGGGGAAGAAGCTTTTCCTACAACATTGAGTGTGCATCTTCAGGTACCTGTACCTCTTCCCTGATGATAGTAGGCAGAAGGGGGCATGTCTGGAAGGGAGAGGGTCCCCAGCAGTGGATGCCGCCTTCCTGAGGTACTGCCTTTTGAAGATGTCCTCAATGGTGGCATTTATATTCCAACTAACATTGATGTCTAAAATATTAAATTTGTGTGGCTCAGTTTGTGTTCAGCTGCAGGGAGTAACTCTCACAAGCACTATTTAAAAGGGAATATCAAGTACTTGCAGGTTTGTTGCTGATTAATTTAGCTGGTGGTACAGTAGTTTGAGTGCAAGTGCAAGAACATCTCAGATTCCATGGGTAGCTTATCATTTGTTAGCAATAGTACAAATACCAAATTTTCCAATTTCAGATAAGCCACATCTCCAGTGTTCTCTCTCGCACAATTAACTGTCCACCTAGTTTATTTCTTTTGTTCATCCTTTCCATGCACTCCACCCATGTGGTTCCATCTGCCAATCATCTCCTCCCCATCTGGCTCTACCTATCATCTATCAGCCTTTGCCCACCCACCCAGTCCCCAAAGATTCCATCCATCAACCCCTCCCCATCTAGCTCCACTCCACTCTACTAGCTTCTATCCCACCCATACATCAGCCAACCCCCCTCCCCCCACCCCAGGTACAGCTATATACTGGCCAAGTCCCATCTCATCTCAGCCATGACATGGAATCTTGCCCCAAAATACTGACTTACACCTTTTGCCTTCTCGAAATACTGCTTTGACCGCTGAGTCCTTGCAACGTTCTGTTTCTCTACAGTAGCCTGATGCTTCTGAAGTTGTATTAAATTTCAGAAGTCTACAGGGAGCTGCGCTGTAGGTTCCTAAGGATTTTTTGCTGATGTCATGGCCTCTGCCCAGATCAGTTGCTCCTGATAGGTATTCCCTTTGGAATACATCACAACTGAAAATGAGCGACGTGTACAGAGGACTGATTTCTGGAAGCTTCTAGGGAGACCTTTCAGGAAGCCCAGGATGTCTAGTGAGCATTTCTTCCACCTGAAAAACATGTGAGATGGTAGTAATTTAATAAGGGTGCCCTTGCTAAAACCTGCCATCACTAGCCATCACAGCATAGAGCACAATGCTCGGTAAATTGCACACTGACAACAGTTGACAAATGACTGTGGTACTTTTCATCTAGGTTGAAGCTGGAGATTTATTTCTTTATAGTTTACAGATGCTTCAGTGAATAAATATCCAGTTGGCCACAATACAAAAATAAAAGCCAACTCAAGATACACAGAACCAATTTTATAAAGAAATTTAAAACCTAATGATACCCAAATATCAATTCATTGTCCTTAATGCTTGTCTCCTTATATTTTGCCATAGTACTGCTACATCCTGGCTGCAGCAAAGCTGTTGGAAGCTGTTGACTTTTGCTGGAGGACATTGTAGGTGTTAGGGATGATGTCTTGAGCAGCTTGGGGGCCAGTAGAAGGGATGTTAATACCTGAGGACATCACTGACCTTCAGCACTTACTGTAGGTGTGGTGATTGATGTTCTTGTAACAGTGCATCCGACTTGTTGACGTTGACATGTGGCAGTGACCTCCAACATTCATTTACCAAGTGTGTCCCTGACAGAGTTATGAGACATCTTCAGATGTAGGGCTTCCCAGCAATGGATGTAGACTAAATGTACATTATGAGTCTGCTTTTGGGTGCTATAGTGTAGCCCCCAGATCCTGCATTGGTCTTCAGTGTTTAGTCTTGAAACAAAATTGGAATGCACTCTACCTATGCTAGAATAAGAAATGAGAGAAAGATCAAATCCTGCTTTAAATGTCTTACAAGACATCAGAATGTTTATACATTGCAGAATACTGACTTGTCCTTTGTGGTTCAACTAGTCTGTTCTAATTCTTTTCAATAAAACCCTATATATACAAAAAATATAACGTGCTTTTTAATTGAGGTTTTAAGCATGTGTGATCATGGCACCTGCCTAAAGCCAGAGTTTCAAGACTGAGGATGTAGCTAAGGTACAATTCCATTGTTGATTCACAGAAGGGCATGCTGGGTAAAGATGACAAGAGATCCTGCAGATGCTGGTAAACTTGAACAACACACAGAAACTGCTGGAAGAGTTCAGCAAGTCTGATAGCATCTATAGGGAGGAATAAACAGTTGGTATTCTGGGCTAAAATCCTTCATCAGGAAAGGGGGGCAGAATTCAAAATAAGGTGGGGAGAGGGGAAGGAATACAAGCTGACAGGTGATTGGTGAGAGCAGGTGAGGGGAAAGGCAGATGAGTGAAAAAAGAATCTGGAAGATGATAGGTGGAAGAGCTAAAGGGGTGAAGAAGGAATCTAATAGGAGAGGACAGTGCATTGTGGAAGAAAAGGAAGGAGGTGGGGAACCAGAGGGAGGTGATGGGTAAGTGAGGAGTAAAGAAGGGGTAACAGAATGAGGAATGGAAAAAGAGAGAAGGAGGGAAGTGTGAGAATCTAGAAGTTAGAGTAATTGATATCCATGCCATCAAGTTGGACACTACCCAGACAGAATATGAAGTATTGCTCCTTCAACCTGAGCTTGGCCTCATCACGGCTGTGGAGGAGGCCATGGATATAAATGTAGGAATGGGAATGGGAAGTGGAATTGAAATGGATAGCCATCGGGAGATCCTACGAACTTCACCCACCTGACTCACTACTGAATCCAGTGCCTCTCGTGAGGCCTCCTCTATATTGGTGAGACTGACGCAAATTGGAGTACTGCTTTGTTAAGTACTTTCACTCACTCTGCTATTTCACTTGGTCTGGTGTATGGCTGTTTCTGTTTCATTCAAAAATCTACAAAAAATTGATGAATTTTGGAGTAGATCATCCTAGTGATCATTCCCAGGTAAAGAAGTGTGTGTTGGAAATTGCACCAGGCACTTCCAAATACTAAACGTGTTAGCATTATGCATCTAATTATCCTACTGTTAATTTTCACCCATTTCTATCTGTACTGACATAACCTGGAGCCTTTTTGTGCAACCTATTGCTGTTTTGAACAATTCTGGTCCTTGTGGACAATTACCTTAATTTTTAATAAAGGGTTCAATTTTGTCTATTTGCTATATGTTGCACAGGTTTAACATAACAAAAAATGCGAAGTCCAAATTCTAGACAATCGTTTGTGAACTCTGTTACTTTGGGAACAGCTACATTATTAAGAGAACATAGTGATGTAAAAATATCTCAGTCCTGTTGAACTTGCAGTACAGTAATGAATTACAAAGTTTGATGTAGATAACAAGACAGTAGATCCTACTGAAACAATTGAAGCTACCACCAGCTCCCCAACACTCTGAGCATGCCCTTATTCAATTCAGCAGTTCATGATTGAACGTAGAGGCAGAAAATTTTGAGGGTATTTTTACTGGATTCTGACAGGGAAACATCCTCTCTTTGTCCACTGTATCTAGACCCTTCAATATTTGATGGGCTTCAATAAGATTTCACCCCTCCCCCATTCTTCTAAACACTAATTGGTACAGACCCAGAGTCATCAAACACTCCTCACACATTAACCCTTTCATTCCTGAGATCATTGTTGGAAACCTCCTCTGGACCCTCTTCAATGCTAGCACATCTTTTCTTAGATATGGGGCGCAAAACTGCTCATAATACTCCCAGTGCAGTCCAAACAATGCTTTATAGACCCTCAGCACCACATCCTTGCTTTTATATTCTAGTCCTCTCAAAATGAATGCTAACATTGCATTTTCCTTCCTTACCACTGACTTAACCTGCAAGTTAACCTTTAGGGAATATGAGGACTCCCAAGACCTTTGTGCCTCTGATTTCTGAATTTGCTTCTCATTTAGAAACTAGTCTATGACTTTATTCCTTTCACCAAAGTGCAAGACTATATATTTCCCTGCACTATATCTGCCACTTCTTTGCCCATTCTCCTTGTCTGTCAAAGTCCTTCTGCAGATTCGCTGCTTCCTCAAAACTACCTGCCCCTCCATCTATCTTCATATCATATGCAAATTTGGCCTCAAAGCCATCAATTCTGTCATCCAAATGATTGACGTAGAAAGTGAAAAGAACACTGGCCCCTGTGGAGCACCAACCAGCAACCAACCAAAAAAGGCCCCCTTTATTCTCAGTCTTTGCCTCCTGGCAGTCAACCAATCTTTCATCCATGCCAGAACCTTTCCTCTAGTACTATGGGCTGTAATCTTATTTAGAAGCATCATTTGCAGCACCTTGTCAAAAGCTCTTTGAAAATCCAAGTAAACAACATCCACAGTCTCTCCTCTGTCTTTTCTGCCCGTTATTTCCTCAAAAAATTCCAACAGATTTGTCAGACAAGATTTTCCCTCAAGGAAACCATGCTGACTTAGGCCTATTTTCTCATGTGCCTGCAAGTACCCCAAAATTTCATCCTTAATGGACTCCAACATCTTCCCGACTACGGAAGTCAAGTAAACTGGCCCATAATTTCCTGTCTTCTGTCTCCCTCCCTTCTTAAATAGTAGTGTAAGATTTGTTATTTTCCTGTCCACTGGAACCATTCCAGAATCTAATGATTCTTAGAAGATAACTACTAATGCCTTCACAATCTCTTCAGCTACCTCTTTCAGAACCCTGAGGTTTAGTCCATCAGATGCACGTGAATTATCTACCTTCCAGCTTCCCAAGTACCTTCTCTTTACTAAGTACAACTACACTCATCTCCGCCCCTGACACTCTCAATCTTCTGGCATACTGCTGGTGTCTTCCACAGTGAAGATTGTCACAAAACACTTCTTGAGTATTTATAGACATCTGATATGGAACTCTAAATTTGCTAGGTAATGTACAAAATCAAGCGCCACTGCAGTATTGTATATTCAACATTTTAATTGTTCAAAAACAGCATAGTCTGCTACATTAAATACTGACATCCTTTTAACACGTGCTTTCAGTGACGTATTTTAGTTTGCATTACGATCAAACCTCTTCTTCCTATGCAATGACTCTTTGTATGGAAGTGCTGCCTAAGAGGTATATATAGAGACTATAATGGTTACAGAATTTTTTTTACAGAGTTGGATAACTTACTCCCTGAACTGCTAGCGCATTTATTTGATATGCTCTGTCATGATTCAACTTTCTCAGAATAGAACATGATTTCTTCTTGGTTTTGTCAAGGTGCAAAGAGCTGTTACTGATGTGATACCCTTGGTCCCAAAGCAACAATCTACCTAAACATGATAGTACTTCATTTCAGAGTGATCATTTGTTCCAAAATAAGGAAACCAAGATCACAGGCAGCCTCTGATGAACTACATTGGCTCCTTATAAACACAGTTCCTTGTTTAAACTCTTAACCTCACCTTAAATTATTTCACAGTTTGTCATTACTGGCAGTCACAGTCCACATACTTTAACGATGACTGACCTTCAAAAACACTTCATTGGCCGTAGTGCTTTGGGATTTCCTGTGATCATGAAAGGGACAGTATAAATCTGAGTCGACTTTGCAGTTTGTGGAACTCCTTAGGGAGAATGTGTCATATTTTTTGGAATCTGGATTTTATGGCAGATGAAAAGGAGGCCTCCTGCAGGCAAACTTCAAGAAGGATTCTGCTTCTATTTTGGTTTAATGTTTTGAAAATTCACTGGTGTGTGTAGTTCTTTAAAACTGAGATAATGGATTAAACATGATAAAATTTCATTTGGAATTGAATACTTCAAGTACAGCAAGCAGAATTTTAGATAAGTATATACAGTAGTCCTACTTTTCTCCAGTAATGTAGGTGCAGCATATTATGACAACTAATTTCCAATAAATGCAGTGATTAGTGTTGTAGTGAATTCCTTCAATGAGCAATCCAACAATTCCTCACATAAATCACAGCTCCAATGCAAATAATTAACAATAAAGTACTTTCTCAATGGAATGAGACCCACACTGACAGGACAAGTTGTTTGTACAACAGGAGTTCTTAACTCTGAAGCACCAAGAAAAATATGGGTTCACAAGAGGCTTGGTAGTGTAATTTTAACTTGATTTCATTTTTCACCAACATCATTTTGTGTTTAAAGGTTTAAATTGGGTTAAGACTTTTCTAAAGCCTCTACTGTAATATTGTAGATCAAACTGAGCCAAAGCTTGAACATCAAACTATTCTTTTATCAATGATTGTGTGGGAAACTTAAAGGAAAGGAAGTTAAATGTTTAACAAATCCCAGCTCATCAAATCACAACTTTTCAGTGAATAAACTTTGCTTCCTAAACTTGTTAATTTTTTGTATATAATGAAAATGTAATCCTCAAAAGAAAGAGTAAATTAGCAACTGTTTGGATGGTTTCACAGAGGGGTTTCATCAGTTATTACATTTGGGAATATGAATGCTGAAACACAGCAAGTGACTCACATTGTGTAATTTATGTGACAAGCAGTTATTGAGTGTTGTTATAACACTAAAAACAATTTTTATTTAAAAATTAGTCCCTGGCCTTCAAATGAGCAAACTAACAGCTTGCTGCATATCTTGCCGAAGGTAAGTTGCTGTGATGGGTGAAAAGTCTGTAAAATCCTACAAGAGTCAAAATTAAAACAAATGCTTAAAATGGAAACTAACACTGTTTAAATATGTTTGCCTATCAGTTTGGCATTTTAGAAACTTTGCTTTTATTCCTGCTTTCTCATTTTCCCATCTGTCCTTTTGAAAGAAAGAATTCATTTGAATTACCAGGGAACCAGAGAAAGTTGATATTATAGTGATAAGGAGTAAGATAGAACCTGCTGATTTTGTTTCCCCGCTGTTCTCAGGGCCAGAGGCTGTGTGTAATGCCCTGTGTTTCTTGCTGTCTTGTCTGCCTAAGGTTCAAACGATGACCTTTCTTTCTTTAGGAAATACTTCCAGTGACGCTCACTCATAGATTCCAGGGATCTACTACGGCTGTCTTGAGATAATCCAGGGAAATCTGACATATAGATTTTATATCAATGACAATTTCAGATCCACTTCTAAATGCACAATAGCAGGTCAAATAAACAATGAAATGTAATGAAAAATATTGAACTCGTGTGTATTTGACCAGATTGCAAAGGGACTAGTTAATTCAACTATACACGGAAAATAAAAAGCTTATGCCTCAGATGTTCAATCCAGCTCAAACATTGAAAATTGTATGTTACATTTCAATTATTGGTTCAAAAATCATATTGATAAGATTCATAACAGATAATGAACTTATCATTGCACAAGCAGTTTGCAAAGTATTAAGCTCTTGGAACCAGGCCAATCCTATTCACTCTTAGGAGTTGGAGCAAAAGATCATGAGGACAAGCAGTACCATTTGGACTTGACATCTACATGCAGATTTATTGTCAGCCTTTCCACCCACCACCATAGATGAAATTTTAACGTGCAGCTGCACATTTCATTCTGCCATTTAACAATGCAGCATTTTAATAAACAATAATATGTTTCCATGTTACCTGTATGATGCTTTTTGAAGTCAAAAGAAGACATGAACTAACTGATTCAAAGATTTTGCCAGTTTATGTTTTGTGCTTTTCACTTGCTGTTTGCAAAGTTCTCAACCAAGTTGTTATTCATATCTGGTTGGGGATCAGGTATCCTATAAATACCCTTAATTGTCACTCTCATAAGAAAGCTAATTCTAATCCATGGAAGAGCAGGCAGAGAGCCAAGTACAATGTTGACTTCAGTTAAAGAAATTCGTTGTTGTTGTTCTTGTTCCTTTTCATGCCTTGTGGTACAGCGGGTGGCATTTTTGCTGTTTCTGTAGCATTTGATTAATTAGGCCAAATTCCTAGCCAAAACACTCAACCCAGTGTTGATGCAAGATGCAAGGTGCTGGATGGGTTTGAACTTGGGACCATTCACCTTGAAGTCCGATGCTGATGTCACTACACCACTCGCTAGCTAATAGATGTTGGTGTTGTACAATTAATATGATAGGTTAAGGTCAATGAGGATTAATTCAAATTAAATCCAAATTCCAAATCATTTCCAAGAAAGCTTTCACAGCTCAGGAGAAGATACAGCTGAAAATCATGCAGAACTCTCATGAGAAAAGTCGGTTGCCACCAGAACAATTTCTCTTAAAGCTGTGTCAGAATTTTTTTGTAAATCATTTTTTTCTAGACAGAATATGACTAATTACTTTATTTATGGATGCAGAAAAGGACAAAAATGGTTTTGCACACATTGATTACGATTGGACAATTTCTTGTGATTATGATGGTTGAGAGATAAATATTGACCTTGCTCTGGAGATTCCACTTCACTTGCATTCTTCTGAGATTCTTTCATTATCACTTATTTCTTGTTAACTTTTTCCATTCTTGCTTGTCCTTCCATGACCTAAAGTCACATGGCACAAAAATAGTCCCTTCAGCTTTGAGCTCTCATCTGCACAAATCCCATTTTTCAAACTGGAATCTTCTAGTTTAATTACCCAAATACTTTTTTTTTGTGATGTGAGAGGATCTGCCTCCACCACCTTCTCAGGCAATGCATTTCAGATTGTAACCACCCTGTAGGTGAAATTATTTTTCCTCATTTTCACGCTAACCCACTTATTCCTCACTTAAAACCTAGCCTTCTAATTTTAGAGACTTTTGTAATGGTGAAAAGTTTCTCATTATCTCTCTTATCCATACTTTTATTAATTCTGTAAACCTCTATCAGGCCCCCCACAGCCTACTACAACTCCACAGTGTTGTATAAATTACTGATTTTATTTAAAGGGAAACCAGTCACAGCCTATCCAGTTTCTCCTTGTAACTGAAACTGTCCATCCCAGATAACATAGTGGTAAATCTCTTCTGCGTCCTCTCCGGTGCATTCTCATCCTTCTGGATATTGTGGTGACCAGAACTATGTATAATCCTCGTGATTTTTTAAAATATATTCAATCAAGGGAAATGGGTTTTGCAAGCCGAGCTTAGCATTTAATTGCCCATACCTAAATGCCTTTTGAGAAGGTGGAAGTGAGCAGTCCTCTTGAACTGGTGCAGTCTAGTGTGGCTATGCCCACAAAGCCGTGAGAGACGGAGTTTACAACGGCTGTGATGGAATGGCAATAGAGTTCCAAGTGAAGGTGGTGTATGACTTGGAGAGCAATTTACAGATGGTGTTCCTGTGCTTTTGTCCTTCCAGCTGGTAGAGATTGTGGGTTTGGAAGATGCTAAGGAGACTTGGTGAGTTACTGAATTGCATCATTTTAAACCTGTCTATGATTTGCCAGTCTATCTCCCACTGACTGTTAGGGGGCTGCAGTATAATTGCTGCAAATTAACCATTCATCTTTTATTTCTAAAAGAAGAATGATTATCTATCCAGACTCATATGAAGACCTTCAAAGACATGCTTCTTCCTTCCTTTAGTCAATAATACAATATTCCTCTTTGGTTACTTCTTCAAATATTCCACCTCTTTTAACATTGACTAGAGCCGGACATCCCTGTTGCAGCTTCTTCTTGACCTTATTCTTACCATCACAGAGGAACTGTATAGCCATGTGGTTGTTATGGCTACTGCCAATAGTGACACTATTCAGCCAGCCTCCATAACTGTATATGTAGCCTTCACTCTGTGGTACTAATGACTCTAAAATCCTCAGTTTTTCCCGCTGATCTGAGGAGGATATGCTTTACATTAACTTATCGCAGGCAGGCAGAGGCACAGCAGTTAGTGTGCTCCAGATACCCAGGTTCAACCCTGACTTCCTGTGATGTCTGTGTGGATCTTGTGTGTGTTTCTTCCCACATCACAAAGACACATTGATAGGTTAAGTTTGTATTATAAATTGCCCATGGTAAGTGGGTAGCAGGCAAATCAGGAGGATGGGAGGATAGCTTACATGGGAATAAGTGAGGGGAATGGAAGTTAGAGAATGCTCTGAGAGCTGGCATAGAATCAATGGGCTGAATGGCCCTCATATATCCTATGGTGAAAACAAGGGCTATCAGCAGATTAGAAAGTCCTTTTTGAAACTGGTCATTTAAGTGGGTAAAAGATGAACTGTGGCCCTGATACCTGAGATTGAGACAAGATGCAATTAATAATTGTTATCTGATAATTCTTCTGTAAGTCCTAAATAAAATACAATATCCTACAACTCTACACATTTATTCTTTTCATACACCCACTCATCTGAACCCTAGTCTTCCGAGATTGTTTGTGATTGAGGAATACAGTGGGTTCCAGTTAATAGGGCCATCCGTTAAATGGGTCAGCCACATATTTGGGACAAGTCTTAAAGAACAAGAGCATATTGAGAAAATTTGGGACACTGTGCTTCTTAATTGGGACAGGGGACTGTTGCCAGTTTCGAACTAGTGTCAGTCATATGCACTTGCACGGCCATTAGACAAGACTCTGTGCTTTGAGTGAACAGTTTTTAAGTAGCGATTGTTGTGTGTGTTTGTTTTCAAAAAGCAGTGATTTTTGTCACTAATAGTTGGTGAGAAATAAGCAGTAAGACAATTCAGAACTGTTTTGCTTACTGTGGCTTCAAGCATTCAGGCTTGGAGATGCCAGAAACGGCTAGCAGTGAAAATAAAATGATTTCACTACTTCACCTACAAGGAATTTGAAGGTATCGACAATCATCTTGCATGTTACAACGAAAATGCCAATTTGGAAGATGAAATTGTTGAATGGTTTCTATCAAAGCAGTCCATTATCTGCGCTAGGTGTCTGCATTCATTTTGCTCATTTACAGTCAATCAATAGAACACGGTAGTGTATACTGATTGAATTCCTCCACCGATAACTATTAGGAACCAATACATGGTTTTATAGTATTGCTAATGTTCTAATTTATTCTGTATTTAATTTAAATTCATAAGTTGTTATTCAGTTATGTGGTAGTTTGCATTCTTTATACCTTTTTAACTATTTCCATGAAACTTTGGCTAATTGGGGCAGCTGCTTAATTGGGCCAAAATGTAGAAACATAGAAAACCTACAGCACAATACAGGCCCTTCGGCCCTCAAAGTTGTGCCGAACATTTCCCTACCTTAGAAATTACTAGGCTTACCCATAGCCCTCTATTTTTCTAAGCTCCATGTACCTATCCAAAAGTCTCTTAAAAGACCCTATCGTATCTGCCTCCACCACTGCTGCCGGCAGCCCATTCCACACACTCACCACTCTCTGCATAAAACACTTATCCCTGACATCTCCTCTGTACCTGCTCCCCAGCACTTTAAAACCTGTGTCCTCTTGTGGCAACCATTTCAGCTTTGGGAAAAAGCCTCTGACTATCCACACAATCAATGCCTCTCATCTTCTTATACACCTCTATCAGGTCACCTCTCATCCTCCGTCGCTCTAAGGAGAAAAGGCTGAGTTCACTCAACCTATTCTCATAAGGCATGCTCCCCAATCCAGGCAACACCCTTGTAAATCTCCTCTGCACCCTTTCTATGGCTTCCACATCCTTCCTGTAGTGAGGCGACCAGAACTGAGCACAGTACTCCAAGTGGGGTCTGACCAGGGTCTTATATAGTTGCAACATTACTTGTCAGCTCCTAAATTCAATTCCACCATTGATGAAGGCCAATACGCCGTACATCTTCTTAACCACAGAGTCAGCCTGCGCAGCTTCTTTGAGCACCCTATGGACTCGGACCCCAAGATCCCTCTGATCCTCCACACTGCCAAGAATCTTACCTTTAATACTATATTCTGCCATCATATTTAACCTACCAAAATGAACCACTTCACACTTATCTGGGTTGAACTCCATCTGCCACTTCTCAGCCCAGTTTTGCATCCTATCAATGTCCTGCTGTAACCTCTGACAACCCTCCACACTATCCACAACACCTCCAACCTTTGTGTCATCAGCAAACTTACTAACCCATCCCTCCACTTCCTCATCCAGGTCATTTATAAAAATCATGAAGAGAAGGGGTCCCAGAACAGATCCCTGAGGCACACCAGTGGTCACCGACCTCCATGCAGAATATGACCCATCTACAACCACTCTGTCTTCTGTGGGCAAGCCAGTTCTGGATCCACAAAGCAATATCCCCTTGTATCCCATGCCTCCTAACTTTCTCAATAAGCCTTATCAAATGCCTTGCTGAAATCCATATACACTACATCTACTGCTCTTCCTTCTTCAATGTGTTTAGGCACATCCTCAAAAAATTCAATCAGGCTCGTAAGGCATGACCTGCCCTTTTGGAGAGAGGAGCTCATATTGTATTAGAAGCGGTCTTAAGATGCTGGGAAAGGACTGGAAGTGGACAGATTTCTTCAGTGTTCATAGTTACATTCTGTAGAGTTCAGAATTCATTTTTGAGTCTGCGCCTTAATTGGCCTTGATATATGGATTTCAGATGCATATATGTTCTGGAAGTGATATAAGTGTGTAAAGTTGGCAGCCATAACATTTTGTAGAGTGATGTTAATGTGTTTTATTTGGTGGTTAGTGTGTGCCCATGGCTGAGTGGTGTCTTTCTGGCAGCAGAAGATTTTGGGTTCTCGTCCCTCTGAGTATGTAATCTAGACTGGGAGGGCAGTACAGTCCGACATGGAAAGAGTGCACAGCTGTTTCAGTCGCTGTATGTTTTGATGAAATATTAAGTCACGGCCTCACCATTTACCTAAGATAGGATAAAATATCACATAACATTCTTTGAAATTTTGTTTTCTTGTGAAATGCCTAATATTTATCTCTTGACCATTATCACCATAACACATTATCTGTCATTTACATTGTTAGTGGGACCATTCTGTCTGCACAAACCAATTTTATTTTTTTATAACAGCCACAATGTAAGTAATTGGCTATGATGTACTAAATTGGCTATTTGTACCTTTGTAAAACATTGATGGTGCCATATCAAAGTAAATAGTTTATTATTTAATCTAATTAAGCATCCCTCGATCAGGTATTTCTTTTAATCTTGGTTTAGACTCACTAAGTGCTTACAGCATTTTCTGTTTTTATTTCTTTTAATGTATCTCTTACCACTTTGTCAATATTACACAGATGTACTTTTGATAAAGCTGGAATGAAAATAAGTCTTACGACATTTTATTAATGTAGTTGGCAGTAATGGCACGAACAATGATGACAAATAATGTAATAATGTTAAGTGGTGATGTGGCTGCAAGAGGAAGTGGGAATGATGATCAGCCTGTTGTTTCTCAAGGCTCTTTTAGATACAGCCGCTCTGACGGTGGAAGTGCAAATGGATACTGCTGACGCTGTTACTTTTTCTTTAACTCCTTCAAAGAGCAGAAAATGAAAACTAAACATGTGGCTGTAGAAATGTGTGAACTTTACCATCAGATAATCTCAAACTGGAACTTGTTGTCTTCTGAGTACTCTGAGCTTTCTACCCTGCAGCCAGTTTATGATTATTATTAAACCGATGACTACAATGACCACTGCAAATGCCCATCCACAATTTTCATTGTGTGTTCTTTAAAAATTGAGTTAAGATGTGATTTGATGCTTTCATTATATGTCCAAGTCAGCCAGTACTGTTGTGGCCTAGTTAGTAGTGCTGTTCCTTCACGGTTTCAGCAGCTTGGGTTCAATCTTAAAATCCAGAGCTGTCTATGTGGTGTTTGCACGTCTTCCTGTGATCAGGTGGATATCCTCCAGTTTCCTGATATATCCCATAAGATGAGTGGGTTGGTAGATTAATTGGCCATTGTAAATTGCTCTTAATGTGTCGGGCGTGGTAGAATAGGGGGAGAAAATAAAATGGGATCCGTGATGATTTGGTGTAAAACTGAACTGAGTGGGCTGAAGTGCCTGTTTCTGTGTTGTTTCGTTCTATTACTGCTACAGGAATTCAACAAAGAATCTTCAACTTGAAATTTTTACTGTTTTTCTCTTTTCAGAGATCTGCCTGACCTACTGAATATTTGCAGCACTTTTCCATTTTTATTTTGGATTTCTGGGATCAGCAGTTTCTATAATTTAAGGTATTGTAGGATCCACAGGAACATTAGTTAGTTATCCAGTAATGAGGGGATATATTTTTAAAAGTTTGCACTTGTACTGTTGAAGCAAGGACACCTCATATGGATTCTGGCTCAAATTTTGTCATCTTTATTCAGTACTGATGTGGCCATAGGGGCAAGTGATCCAAATCTTGCTTTGACAACACAGATAAATAATTTTAAACAATTACTCTAGCAAAATAAGTGGAAAATAATGACCTAGCTTACCCTTTGCTTTCTAATCCAAGGTCCCCATTGGATTCAGTGGTCCCTCAGACCCTGTGAAGTGAATCTAAGGTCACCATTGGGATCAAAGGGACCTCAAATCCTGAGAGGTGAATACTGACAGAACTGTTGGAGAACACCAGCAAGACTGGTCAACTACCCCAACCCCTGTTGGACTGCGTGTGGGGTCTAAATTTAATGATAACTCACCACTGCCCCACCTGCTTGAACCTGTCACTACATCCCAAACCCACAGTGCACTCAAGTCAGGGACTTCAGCTCAAGAGGCTGAACATCGGTATTCCACTTGCAATCACAAGACCTAGCAAGCAAGGTTTGGCCCATTATTTTTCCTGCCAATAAAATTCAAGATCAGATTTCTAATTATTAAAATTAGACTGCTATTTTATTAAATCTTAGGGCTACTTGGATTTATATTGTGGGGGGGATGAAGTTATCAATGGAATATTTATGACAAATTTCAAGTGATTGCAATTAAATAATGATTTAAATAATTATATCCAGTAATTTTACTTTGTTAATAAACTTGATTTAGTCCAATATAATCTTCAGTGGGGGAAGGAATATTTTCATCTTATTACAAACTTTAGAAAGAATAACTTATTAGAAAGGAAAATAATTACTGCACTAAATCCTGCTCATTTAAAACTATCTTACATAGCAATACATTTTTGTATTGCTATGTAAAATAGTAATTGTAATGTGATTTTGTGAAACTCATGTTCACGAGGCCTTGAACACCTAATGGTCAAATGCTATCTGATCTATTTACCTAGGGAGTTCTTTTCCATAAGCCTAACCACAGTTTTCATACCAGCAGCAGCCGACTATAATCAAGCACTTGAGATACTGCAAGATGTCGTCTCCAAACAAGAAACAGTCCACCCCGATGTATTTCAAATCATAGTTGGGGACTTCGACCAGGCTTGTTTGAAGAAAGCCCTGCCTAATTACCATCAACATATAACTTGTAGCACCCACAGATACCAGCAGACTAGACCACTGCTATACTAAGATAAGGAATGCCTATAGTTTTGTTCCCAGATGGTATTTTGGAAAGTCTGATCACTTGGCTGTTCTTCTCCTACCTGTTTACAGGCAGAAGCTATAACGCAAAGCTCTGGAGATTAGGACAACAAAGAGGTGATCGCAGAAGGCAGAGGGTCAGCTGTGGGATTGCACGAGTTAGTGCACTGGGCCGTGTTCAAGGACTCATCTGTGAATCTGAACGAATACATCCTGGCAGTCATGGACTTTATTAAAGTAGTCATGGATGAGTGTGTTCCCACAAGATCATTCAGAATCTTCCCCAACTAGGAGTCCTGGATGAACCGTGAGATCCGCGATCTGCTGAGGGCCAGATCAGAGGCATCATGTCCGGTGATCAAGAAAGTTACAACAGGTCCAGATACAATCTCCAGAAAGCCATCTCACAGGCAAAGCAGTATTACTGGACTAAACTTGAATCAATGAAGGGTGCTTGACAGTTGTGGCAGAGCTTGGATACTACCACCTCTTATAAAGTTAAATCAAGCAACATAGGTGAGAGCAGTGCTTCACTTCCAGATGAGATCAATGCCTTCTACGCTCATTTTGACCATCAAAGTATGGAGGACCCATTATGAACTCCCAAAGTCCCTGCTGATCCTGTGATTTCAATCTCTGAGGCCAACATGCTAGCAGCCTTTCGGAGGGTGAACCCACGATAAGCATCTGACCTATACGTGGTACCCGGCCAAGTACTAAAAACCTGTGAACCCCCTGGTTTCCTTGGTTATGTAAGGCTAGGGAAGACATTCTCCGGTCCCGCCAAACCTGTGAGATTGAGACAGCTGTCCCATCCCAAACGTTGGTTTGTGTGGATGCTGTGTAATTTGTTACCGTTACAAATTAGTGCCACAAAATGACAGACAGTACACTGCATACAATTAAAGGAATTATATTTATGAATCTTAACTTAACCAAAGGGTTAGTAAAGAAAAACAAAAAGAAAAGGGCCCATTTTAATTAAACAGTACACAATGTTTCACCATGTTCACCGATCCTCAATTGATCATCGCCCCTAGCTTCATCAAATCACGGTCTGGGTCGAATCCTACAAACTGTTCTCTCCAGCGTCTTCTCTCTTCATTTCCCGCCCAGCAAAAGCCCAAGCCCAACCTTTGTGTCCCTCACCAGAGAAACCTCCCCTCAGTTCTACCATCCTGATTGGATGGCACACATCCCTCATCATCCCTTATCTTCAGCAATAACCCAAACAGGCTGACAGCAGAACAGACTGCTCTTACAGAACTGCTAAAGGAAATACCTACAGCATAACAGTAAAAATATGAAACAATGCCTTACACCTACGCTGATCAACTGGCTGGAGTGTTCTCTGAGATCTTTAACCCCTCGCTTCGCCAGACTGTGACACCCACCTGCTTCAAGCAGGCTTCAATTACACTGGTGCCCGAGAAGCACATGGTAACCTGCCTCAGTGACTACTGTCCAGTAGCACTTACAACCACAGTGAAGAAGTGTATTGCGAGGTTAGTGATGAAACATATTTACTCCTGCCTGGAAGGCTACGTGGATCTCTCCAATTTGCCTAGCCGAGCAACAGGTCCACAGCAGATGCCTTTTCATTGGCTCTTCATTCAACCCTTGAACATTTGAACAGCAAAGATGCATACATCTGGATGCTATTTATTGTCTGCCACTCAGCATTCAATACTATCATCCCCTCTAATCAATAAGCTCCAAGACCTTGGCCTCAATAGCTCCTTGTGCAGTTGGATCCTTGATTTCCTCACTTGTAGGCTCCAGTCAGTGTGGATAGCGACAACATCTTTTCCACATTCTCCACTGGCACGGGTGCACCTCAAAACTATGAGCTTAGCCATATTTAAGTTTGCTGATGATACCACTGTCGTCGACTGAATCAAAGTGGTGATGAGTCAGCATATAAGAGGGAGATTGATTATCTAGTTGAGTAGTGTCATAACAACAGCCTCTTAATCAATGCTAGCAAGACCAAGGAGCTGATTATTGATTGCAGGAGAAAGAAATCAGAGGTCCACGAGCCAGTCCTCATCGGAGGATCAGAAGTGGAGAGGGTCAGCGACCTTGAATTCCTCTGTATTATTGTTTCAGAGAAACTGTCCTAGACCCAGCATGTAAATGCAATTACAAAGAAAGCATGGCAGCGTCTCTGCTTCCTTAGGAGTTTGTGAGGATTCGGCATGACATCTAAAACTTTGACAAACTTCTATAGATGTGTAATGGAGAGTATATGGTCTGGCTACATCACAGCCTGGTATGGAAACACCAAAGCCCTTGAGTGGAAAATCCTACAAAAAGTAGTGGATACAGTCCAATGTATCATGGTTAAAACCCTTCACACATTTACACAAAATGTAGTCGCAGGAAAATGGTATCCACCATCAGGAACTCCCAGGCTCTCAGGTCATGCTCTCTTCCTGCTGTTGCCATCAGGAAGAAGATACAGGAGTCTCAGGACTCACACCACCAGGTTCAGGAACAGTTATTACCCCTCAATGACCAAGCCCTTGAACCTAAGGGAGTAATTTCACTCAACTTCAGTTGCCCCATCATTGAAATGTTCCCCCAACCTTTGGACCCACTTTGAAGGACTCTTCATCTCATGTTCTCAATATTTATTGCTTATTTATTTATAATTATTATTTCTTTTGCACACTGGTTGAGTGCCCAAGTTGATGCAGTCTTTCATTGTTTCTTTTAAGGTTATTATTCATTTATGGATTTATTGAGTATGCCCTCAGCAAAAAGAAAATGAATCATAGAGTTGTAAATGGTGCCATCTATGTACTTTCATAATAAATTTACTTTGAACTTCTGCAGAAAATCTTTTGAATTGGAATGAGTATATTCATAGATTCTTATTAGCGATGAGAGGATTTCTCCTCCCCTATCAAGACCGAAACTTGTTTATAGTTTCTAAGTGGCTTCCTTCTCCCCCACTCATGCACATGCAACTTAAATCTGCTGACCACAAATTCTTGGGATAAGTTCAATTTGTGCTCAGCATAACTGTAATATAAAAGTGTTGTCTGTATTGAATATCTGCAGTTTGGATTTTAATTTATTACACATGGAATTAAATCCTGTATATCTTTCACTGCATAAAAATTAAAAGTGAATTTATCACGATGATGCCTGGTTCTGTTTTGCATCTTTATATTGTTGATGAACATCTGTGCCTTTCATTTTATTATTTCTTCATGGTTTATAACAAAATTACATCATTTCTTATTCTGAATGAAATTTAGAACTAAATTCAGGTTTAGAACTATCTAAAGTTACCAGATCTAATGACGTTATAATTCTAGTTATTATTTAATCACAATCATTTTTCTTCCTTGTGCTCTTTAACTATAATTCTGTATTCCCCCTCCCCCTTCCACCCTCCAACACACGAATCCAAGTACTCCCTAGTTTTAGTATTCGCTGACCTGGCTGGTCTTAGTTGCGTGGAAATAGAATCATGCGCCAAATTATTTGCCTGTTAATTACATACGCTGTAAGCCTGGTGCCTTCCAACAGATTTGAACAAGCAAATCTGTTACTGCATTGTGAACTCCACGTTGAGTTTGGTATCCGAGTTGAGTCTTACTCGTTTCGCCAGCAGTAGTAGGATATGAGACCTCAGTGATTTCATTAGAGATTCTAGGTCTACAAATCAGAAGGAAAAGGGAAATTGTTTTCATATTTTAATTCTTTCCACATAGATTGTAAGTGGTTAATATCAGTCATTTATTTGAACCATTTGTGCTTTAATTAATAGAGCAAGTCACAGGTAGAGGCCCGTCATTTTTTATTAGACGTACAATTTCTAGCAAATCTAGATTTTAGCAAATCTTCTAATTCTGAGTTCCATCACTTGACCATTCCTGATTACTAGGAGAATAATTGAACAAAAGAGCTTTTTACAATCATATCTGTTTTAAGACTGTAATGATCTGTACAGCAGTTCGCTGTGCAAGTGCTATAATGTAGGATATTCAACAACCAGTAGAATATCCTACATTCACTGTTTATGTAACATCAAGAATAATACATTCGGGATTTCTAGGTTACATATCTACCTCTTGTATCAGATACTATAAACTTAGCTTCAGATTGCTATTCCCAGAATGTTCAATATATTTATTTAGTGTTGCCTTTTCCTGAGATTGGAACACAAAGGTTTTCGCCCTGTCCGAGTAAAAGCTTGCAGTGTGAGCTTGTCAATGGACATTTTGTCTATCAATTAACCTCCAGACTCTTTCAGATTTTTCATTATTGGGCAGAACCTAGTTAGATTGATCCAATCTTTGATTGTGGGAATTCAACATTTTTTTTGTGTACTTAAAAACACTTCTAAAGGACTGATACCAAATCATGCAAGATTAATATGTTCATTTTTCTAAAAGTGTTTTTCATAAAATGTCTACTATGAACACAATTTGATCACAGGTGAAATCCACTTGGCTCTGATGAAGCATGTGAGTGCAACATTATTCACTAACACAATGTGAGCTAAGAGATAGACAGCTAAGTTTAGATGGCTTCAAGTGTATGGAGTATGACGAGCAGGTAAGGTCTAGAGATAACAAAGGGCAAAGATAAGGAGCTGAAGCGGTGAGCAGGCATTTGCTACAGAGGTGGAATTTGGTGATCATGGTAAAGCCATGGATATTTGGTGCAAAACCCTTCAGGGAGACAAGTATGATGCAATGATTTATTCAGCCTGAGACTGCTACAGGGAGAGGAATGAGTGATCAGAGAATCGACAGGGACGGACTCCAAAGGCCGTGCCTTCAGACCATGCAAAAGTTTAGCTGGAAGGTATAGGGATAAATTGTTTATTGTTTCCAATGAAGGATGCCATCGCACACACAGAAGTAATAATCTGTTTTTGATTTGTGGCTTTGTGTAAGGAGCACCCCCAAGGTACTTCATAGTTGATCAGTTAAGTTGAGCCAATACGAAGAGCAGTGACTGAAGACATGCCCAAAGACATGGATTTTGAAAGAGATCTGGAAACTGGAAAGGATGTTCAAGGACTGAGATTTAAGGAGGGAATTCCAGTGGGCAGGAATTAAACAGCTGGTCGGAAGTTCGGTTAAATAATGGCCTCTGATTATCCTTCTCATTCTGCATATGAAAATCCTCAGCATGTGGTAAGTTACCTCCCCATATGCCACATCAGAAATGCAAAGCTCACCACAAAACAAATGTAATGTTTTACATATGGTATTAGTTGAGGCTAGCAAATAATATATTGCAGGGGACAAAAAAATTAGGAGAATTTTTAAGAGTATTGTGCTGAAAGTATAGAATGCTTTTTTCAAACATGAAAATGCCATGGATACCAGTTAATTAGCCCATGGGTTAATCAGTGCAGCCACTTATTTGGGACAAGTCAAAGATCTAACACAAATCAAGAAAATAGCTGGGATTCCCTTCATTTAATTGGGGCAGAAGACTGTTGCTAAACAGTTTCTGACTAGCGACAGTCATATGCACTTGCATGGCCGTTGAGTCACGACACCATGCTTAAAGCGAACAGTTTTTAAACTGTCAGTTGCTTGTGTTTATGTTCAAAAGGTAATGATTTTTGCCACCAATGGTTGGTGGGAAATAAACAGTAAGATAATTCTGAACTGTTTTGCTCACTGCACTTTCAATCATTCAGGCTTGGAGATGCCAGAAGCAGCTGGGAGTGAAAACAAAATGATTTCACTACTTCAACAAGTTAGGAACTATGAAAAATTTGAAGGTATCAACAATCATTGTGAATGTTACAATGAAAATGAAGATTTGGAGGATGCAATTGTCGACAGCATTGTATGAGGGCAGTCCATCATCTGCACTACATGTCTGCATTGACTTTGTTCATTTACAGTCAAAAGTACATGGCAGCGTACACTGGATGAATTCCTCTGTCAATAACGATCAGGAACTAAAATAGAGTTTTATAGTAAGTAGTATTGGTAGAGTTCTGTATTTCATTTAAATTCATAATGTGTTACCCAGTTTGTCTTTCTTTATAACTTTTTAACTATTTCCCTGAAACTGGATAATTGGGGAAGTTGCTTAATTGGGCCAAAATGTACAGGTGATGAAAATTGATGAAATGTACAGGTGATGTATATTGATGAAAATTCCCTTTGTTCACAGCCTTAACAAATCTAATAAATGGTTTAAGGGCATAACAAATGTTTTTCTTTCGGTAATTACTACTTTTCATTATGGTGCCTTGAGTCTTTTCTATAGGTAAGTATTTTTTCACTATTTCTCTGATCTTTCTTCAAGGTGCTCCCCCACGTTGGAGAATTGTGTACAGTGTGATCATTCACACAGTCAGCAACAAGCATTATACCTAAATCTGATCCTGCCTTACATGCACACTTACTGATTGACAACTGGAAAGTCCTCTAACCATTCACAACTCAAATATCAGTTAACTCAGCACAGAGCAAGATCAAACTACTGCTCGTGAGGCTCGCTTGCTGGGCCATTGACGAAGTGGCATGGATGATTATCACAAACTGACCACTGGTATTTAGAGGAGTACTTTGCTCTTTTTCTTTGTCAGGAGGAAGAGAATAGCTGGCATTTCCAGGAAACTTGGTGTGAAAAATGTTGTATACAGTGCACTGGAGAATGTGAAAAAGCAGATCAAAGCAAGGCTCAATATGCCACATTTTGATGGGAAGGGAGAGATGGAAGCTTGCTTTAGGGAACTTGGTGCTCCCATGGCAAGCATTAGAATGCCAGATTATTTTGAAAATTTTCTTGAATCCTTGTAACCCAGTAAATCAGGCAAGGACTGCTATGTTTTGGGTAGGTGGATGGAAATTCCAAATTGTCATTTTGCCATGTGTAGATGCATAGAGTTATACAGCACAGAAACAGGCCATTCAGTTCAATGTCAATGCCATCTAAGATGTCTGTCTACGCTAATCCCATTTGCCTGCATTTAGCTCTATCCCTCTAACCCCTTCCTGTCTATGTACCAATCCAAATCTTTTTTAAATATTTTAATTGTGTCCACCTTTTTACCACCTCCTGTGGTATATTGTTCCATGTACATATCACCCTCTGTGTGGAAAACCTTATCCCTCTGATCCCCTTGAAATATTTTTCCTTTTCACCTTCAACCTATACTCTCCAGCATTTGATACCCCTAACCTGGGAGGAAGACTCTGGCTATCTAACCTATCTAAACCTCTCATAATTTTGCTTACATCTGTCATGTCATCCATCAGCCTCCTTTGTTCCAGGGAATACAGTCGCAGCTGATCCAGTCTTTCCTTGTAAATCAAACTCTCCAGTTCAGGCAACATTTCTGTGAATCTTTTCAGTACCCCCTCTAGCTTAATCACATCCTTCTTATAGTATGGCATTCACAAATGCACACACAAGTGTGGGGGGATCAATAGTTTGTACCAATGTAACATGACTTGTCAACTCCAACAATCAATGTCTCAGCCTATGAAGATAACATTCTATATGCCTTCTTCACCATTCTATTTACCTGTGTTTCCACTTTCAGGCAAGTGTATACTTTTACCCCAAGGTCTCACAGTTATGTATAATTGTTCTATTATAACAATTAATTGCAAGTCTGTTATGTATTATTAAATTGCATGTTAATACCCTTATCAATTTTGACATTAAATCATAATCAGGTTTGATTTAATTTGTTTCTCCAATTTACTTCTTCTACTTCCTCTTCCTCTTTTGGAATATTACCTGTGGTAGCCATGAGCTTTCCAGTACCTTAACTAAATGGTATCGTTTGTGCCCAGGTGAAATACATTGATGACCCAGTTTATTCTGGAAGGCATTACTATCCAGTCAGTCCTGTCCCAGAAACATATCTGAGGGTGAATTTAGAGAGCAATCAGAGACAGAGGCCCCAGGTGACATTTTTATTCTCTGAGGCTACAAGAAATAAAATCATTTTGGACAACCAATTGTTACTCTGGCTGAAAGCCAGAAACTCAGTACAATGTGAGGATTGAACCTAGAATATGGAGCAGTTATGTTCCTAGTGCTAAAGAATATTAGTTGATGAAACCCACAACTGTTAAATGACAACTTCCAATAGAGGGTTTCTAATTAATAGAGGGTTGATTAATGTGCTTAATCGCTGAATTTCATTATTTCAGCTCGAATATTTTGAAAATCCATTGAAAGTCTGCAGGATAATAGAATAAGGTTAATATGGAGTTACCATTCGCATTTCATTTCATTCAGCCTTGATTGTCAAGTATCAGCAAGGTTTCACTGTGATAAGAGAAAATGTTTTGGCTAAATGAGAATTAATTTGTTATGAAAGCAATTTTATGTAATTGATTGTAACAGCACTTCATTTACTTTGGTCTCTGCACCTGTTTGAAAAAATGTCTAAATTGTGCATTAAATTGCAGAGAAGATTTGAGAAGGAGATATTAAACAGAGCAGATTAGGTATCAATATATTTGTTGTTGTAGAGGTGAACCACTTACCCTATTGACCTGAGCTAGTTTGTTTGGAAGGGCAAACCATTCGCTCACTCCGCCTCTGCCCCTCCTCCTGCTCTTACCCAATATCCCTACAGGTATTTATTCAATTTTCCTTGGATATTGAGTTAGGAGTCTCAAATTCACTAGTTTGAGTATTTCAAATTCCAACCGTGCATTGGATTTTTAAAAAATCTTGCATTCTCTTCACCTCTTATGCAAATCACATTAAATCTCTACTCTTTGGTATTGGAACTTCCACCTATCTTCATCTTCCTGAAGAAAAAAGGCTCCTCATGATTTTTTTAAAAAACTTTCTTATCAAATTTCCTCCTAACCTTCTCATGCCTGTTGAAGTACCTAATTCTCCAAAGCATCCAGCAACTATAGTTCTCATCATTAGAACAAATTCTACTTGATCGTTTCTATGTTGTTTGCAATCTGACAGGTCCATGACTGAAGTGCCCAGAACTGGACACAGCACCCCTATAGAGACTTAACCCATACTTTAGTATCACCTTTGCCTTTTATAATTTGTGTCTCTATGTGTAAATTCCTAAATATTGTTTCCAAGTATTATCCTTTTAATCTTCAATGACTCGTGTGTAAACACCCCCTACATTTCTTTTTTCCTTATCCCTTTAAGCTTGCATTATATTTCATCTACTATGTGTTCATCCTACCTATGGCTTCTTGAAGTTGATTGTTATCTCCTACAGCATTTGCTACACTTCCAAGTTTCATGTCATCTGCAAATGTTGAAATTGTCTCCTGTACGCCAAAGTCAATGAAAGAGACCAGCACTTCCAGTGCTGAACCTTCTCATCCCACATCTTTTATGCCATGCCATGTTTGATGAAGACAAGCATCACATCTGCCTTCTTCCTCCACCCTTTCTACTCATGGTATCACCTCCACGAATCTGTGGACTTTGCACCCTAAGGTCCCTCTGTTCATCAACACTCCCTAAGACCCTACCAGTTATTGTGCACATTCTACCCTTATTCAACCTTCCAAAATACATCACCTCAGACTTGCCAGGAATAAATTCCATTTGCCATTGATCTGCCCCACTTTCCAACTGATCAATATCATGGGCCTAGTCTAAGATAATCCTCCTTGTTATCTACAACACCACAAAACTTCTTTTTTCCTGCTACAATTAACTCATCATGGATCCAAACATCCATAGTATTTGCCATAACTATTGCTTGATAAGCAATAAGGCAAAGTGCACACTTACTTTTACCGATAGATATTCATTTTTGTCCCCTACTGAACCTAGTCTGACAATCCCTTTACTGCTACTATGCTAATAAAAACTTTAGATTTTCTTGCAGCTGCAAACTTTGAATTTATTTTCAAATTATGTGCTTATAACTATCCAGGTAATTAAATGTTTTTTCCAAGATACTCCAGTGGAGGTAATCTCACTAGATGGGATGTCTGTCGGAGACTTGGGTGGGGTTTGCTGGCCATCTTGAAAAACCCTGCAGAGCATATTTGGAAACAGATAGGCCTCAGTACTGACAGGCTTGCAATTAAAACTACTACTACTATGTCGACTCAGGCCTAGGGGGCCGGCAATTAAAAAATATGTTTGAATTATGCACAAACATACTGGGAAAATGATCAATGACTCTAAGGTTAGTTTAAATTATTCTCATTTTGTAAAAAGTAATAAACGACACCTAAGTCAGACATCTCAAACTGAAGGACATAGAACATAGACGTCTACAGCACATTACAGGCCTTTTGGCCCACAATGTTGGGCCGACCATGCAACCTACTTTAGAAACTACCTAGAATTTCCCTACCGCATAGCCCTCTATTTTTCTAAGCTCCATGTACCTATCTAAGAGGCTCTTAAAAGACCCTATTGCATCCGCCTCCACCACTGTAACCAGCAGTACATTCCACACACCCACCACTCTCTGTATGAAAAACTTACCCCTGACATTCTCTCTGTACCTACTTCCAAGCAGCTTAAAACTTCTTCCCCTCATGTTAACCATTTCAGCCCTGGGAAAAAGCTGTGGCTACCACACGATCAATGTCTCTCATCACCTTATAAACTTCTATCAAGTCATTGACAAAGCCTGAGTATTGAGACCTGGACGACTCGTACTATTTACATTCACAGTTACTGTGCTAGTTCTTTTTTCTGCTGTATCCTGTGGGCCAGGCAGTTGGGAAAATTTAATCACAGCAGTGGATTAATATTAAATTGCATCTGGTTGACTGATCTGGGTCAAGGCACCAAAGGTAGGTTGCTAAAATTACTGATGATACAAAGATATGCGGAGAAGTAAATTGTGATGAGGGTGTAAGGAGATTATGCAGCAAGTTTAAATGAGTGGGCAAAGATCTGACAAGTGGAATATAATGTGGAAAATGTGAAATTGTCCAATTCACCAAGAAAAATAGAAATCATATTATCTGAATGACGAGAGCTTACAGAGCTGCAAGTGTCACTGTGTGATTTACAAAAGGGTAATGTGCAAGTCCAGCAGTTAAATGCAAAAGCCAATAGATTGTTATTGTTTAGTGTTGTGGGAAATGAATACTGAAAATAAGAAGGTTATATGAGGGGTAATTGATAAGTTCAGTAGAAGGAGAAAACCTAGCACATTGATTTTTCAACATAGTCCCCTCCTACATTTACACACACAGTCCAGCGGTCGTGGAGCATACGGATCCCTTCTTTGTAGAAGTGGTCCACAGCAGGGGTGATTGATAAGTTTGTGGCCTAAGGTAGAAGGAGTTGAGTTACTAACCTCAAACTTTCTGCATTATCACTCAAAGAGTTGAATTGCACGTGCATGTAACGAGAGCGTCTTGGACCTCCAGGTGGATTGATAAGTTCGTGGCCTAAGGTAGAAGGAGATGAGTTATACAGCTCTTATTACATGCACGTGCAGTTCAACTCTTTGCGTGAAAATGCAGAAAGTTTGAAGTTTCAGCTCAGCTCCTTCTACCTTAGGCCACAAACTTATCAATCACCCGGGCTGTGGATCACTTTCTGGAGGCCCCAAGACGCCGACTCCTACAAAAAAGGGATCGATATGCTCCACAACTGCTGGACTAAGTGTGTAAATGTAGGAAAAATAAATGTGCTAGGTTTTCTAAAATTGGCTCCTTCTACCTTAGGCCATGAACTTATCAATCACCCCTCGTACAGTAGAGTGCAGTAGTGAGAGCTCATTTGGAGAATTGTGTACAGTATTGGACTCCTTATTAAGGAAGGATGTTTTAAGAAGATCATTTAAGAATATGTTGGGAGGAGTTCAGAGAAACCTTCCTAAGTGTGGATTCCTAACTAGAATTAGCAAGTTATCACATGAGGAAAGGTTGGATGGGCTTGGCTTATATCTGCTGAAGAGTGAATATAGTTGAAATATATAAGATCCTGAGTAGTCTTGACAGGATGAATCTGGAACAGATATTTCCTCTTGTAGAAGAAACTAGAACTCGCAGATGTTTAAAAAACAAGGAGTTGCCCATTTAAGATGGAGATAAATTGATTGTTTTCTCGAAATGTTTTCAGTCCTTTGAAATTTTCCTCCTCAGGCGACAGTGAAAGCATAGTCCTTGAATATTTTAAGGTACAAAAACATAGATATATTTTTTATGACCAAGGAGTGGAAAGCTTATGAGTAGGTAGATGGGAATTTGTAGTTAAAGTAAAAAAAAATCACTATTTAATGGCAGAGGACTCTTGAAGGCCAGTGGTCAAAGTATTGAGTGCAGAAGATAGGATGTTATGTTGAAGTTGTATAAGACATTGGTGAGGCCTAATTTGGAGTACTGAGTACACTTTTAGTTACCTGCCTACAGGAAAGATGTAAATAAAGTTGAGAGTACAGAGAAAATTTACAAGGATGTTGCAGGGTGTGGAGGACCTAAGTTATAAAGAAAGATTGAATAGGTTAGGACTTTATTCCTTAAAACATAAAAGATTGAGAGGAGATTTGATAGAGGTATACAAAATTATGAGGAGTATAAATAGGATAAATGCAAGCAGGCTTTTTCCACTGAGGTTGGGTGGGACGACAACCAGAGGTCATGGGTTAAGGATGAAAGGTGAAAAGTTTAAGTAGAACATGAAATGAACTTCTTCACTCAGAGGGTCGTGAGGGTGTGGAACAAATGGTGCTTGCTAGCTCAATTTCAACGTTTAAGCAAAGTTTGGATAGGTACATGGAAGGTAACGGGTATGGAGGGCTATGGTCCGGGTGCAGGTTGATGGGAGTAGGCAATTTCAATTGCTTTGGCATGGACTAGATGGGCCAAAGGGCCTGTTTCTGTGCTGTACTTCTCTGTGACTCTTTGGTCTACAGCTATTCTTAATTCACACACTCATATGTATGTTTGTATTACAACTTTAAGATATGAGCAAATTAAAAGAGTAGAGAATCATAAAATCTACAGGTATAAGGAAGCAGTTCAGCCTGTCATTCCTATCCCAGTTCTTCGAAAGAGCTGGTGAATCAGTCCTCCCATGTCTTCCCCATAGTGTTTTGAATTGACTTACACTTTCCGTCCGGCCTTGAACTGCACCGTACTTATTTTGTGGAGCATCAGCAAATCCCAGCATTCAAGGATGTTTATTTTATGCTGGAACTTATTGGTGGTCTTTAAATGTAGCAAGAGATTTGAAAAAATGTTATCTTTGTCCTCAAGATGTGGCAAGGCTGATGGATTACTTAGTATCCATCATTTATTGAGAAGGTGAAATTGAATCACTTTCACCAGAAAGGAAAACAAGGACATTGACTCAGTAACAAAGAACAACCGACAGTAGGTGTCCATCCAGGGCAGAGTGTGACTCAAAGGGGAAATTAAAAATGTTGGTGTTCCCATAGCATTACTACTCTTGCTCGTTATAGCGCCGAGGTTACTTATGGGACAGAGGTGCTCTGGTACGTTGGATGTCAAATGTGGTTACTCTTATCAATACTGTGTTCCATTACAAGTTCACCCTAGCTTACAAACCCAATTTACATCCTGTCCATAGATATAAATGAGCTCTTGGAAGATCAGCATGGATCTGCTGGCTAATCATAAACACAAGATATTCTGTAGATGCTGGAAATCCAGAGCAACACACACAAAATTCTCAAGGGACTCAGCAGGTCAGGCAGGATCTGTGGAAATGATTAAAATGTTGACATTTTGGCCTGAGTCCCTTCTTCAGGACTGGAAAGACAGGGGGAAGATGCCAGAATAAAACTGAGGGGGAAGGGGAAGGAGGGTAGCTAGATGATAGGTGAAGCCAGGTGGGTGGGAAAGATAAAAGTATGGAGAAGAGGGAATCTGATAGAAGAGGAGAGTTGACCATGGGAGAAAGGGAAGAAGGAGGGGCATGGGGGAGATGATAGACAGGCGAGGAGAAGAAGTAAGAGGCCGAGAGTGGGGAATAGAAGAAGAGAGAAGGGGGAGAGGAAACAATTTACCGGAAGAAGAAATCAATGTTCATGTCATCAGGTTGGAGGCTACCTAGTTGGAATATGAGATGTTGCTCCTCCACCCTGAAGGTAGCCTCAAAATGGCAAAAGAGGAGGCCATGGACCGACATGTTGGAAAGGGAATGGCATTAGGAATTATGCAAACACGAGAAGATCTGCAGATGCTGGAAATTCAAGCAACACACACAAAATGCTGGTGGAATGCAGCTGGCCAGGCAGCATTTTGTGTGTGTTGCTGGAGTTAGGAATTAAAATGTTTGGCCAGTGGGAAATTTCACTTTTTGCCGATGGAATGGAGGTGCTTGACAAAGAGGTCCTCCAATTTACGTTGGGTCTCACCAATGTAGAGGAGGCCGCATCAGGAGCACCGGATACAATAGGTGACCCCAAAAGATTTGCAGGTGAAGCATTGCCTCACCTCACAAAGTGCTGCAGATTCCCATAGCTATCTTGACTATATGTTTTCCCTACCCGTCTCCTGTAAAATGCCATTCCCGTTTCTCAGTTCCTTCGTCTCTCCTGCATCTGTTCCCAGGATGAGGGTTTTCTTTTCAAGATATCAGAGATCTCTTCCTTCAAAGGGCAGGGTATCCCTCCCTCCACATTGATGCTGTCCATTTCCTGGACATCTGCGCTAACCCCATCTTCCCTCCCCACTAATCTCCCACCTGGCACATATCCTTGAAAGTGACAGAAATGCTACACCTACCCATTCATCTCCTCTCTCACTTCCATTCAGGGGTGCAAACAGTCATTCCAGGTGAGGTAACAATTCACCTGCAAATCTGTTGGGGTTGTCTGTTGTATCTGGTGCTTCTGATATGACCTCCTCTGCATTGGTAAGACCTGACATAAATTAGGGTAACCGCTTTGTCAAGCATCTCTGCCCCATCTGCCAAAACCAGAATTCCCCAGTGGCCAACCATTTTGATTCCTATCCCCGTTCCTGCTCCAACATGTCGGTCCATGGCTTTCTCTTTTGTCACAATGAGGCCACTCTCAGGGTGGAAAAACAACACCTCATACGCTGTGTAGGTGGCCTCCAACCTGATGGCATGAACATCACTTTCTCCTTCCAGTAATTATTTTCCCTCCCCTTTCCCTCTTCTTCTATTCCCCACTTGGGCCTCTTATCTCTTCTCCCCAACTGCTTATTACCTCCCTCTGATGCCCCTCCTTCTTCCCTTTCTCCCATTGCCCACTCTCCTCTTTATCAGATTCCTTCTTCTCCAGCCCTCCGCCTTTCCCACCCACCTGGCTTTAGCCATCACCTTCTAGCTAGTCCTTCTTTCCCTCCCCGCACTTTTTACTCTGGCATCTTCCCCCTTCCTTTTCCAATCCTGAAGAAGGGTCTCAGACTGAAACGTTGACTGTTTGTTCATTTCCATGGATGCTGTCTGACCTGCTGAGCCCCTCCAGCAGTGTGTGTGTGTGTGTGTGTGTGTGTGTGTGTGTGTGTGTTGCTCTGGACCTGCAGGGCTGCAGGGCTGCATGCATCCTCCGCTGTGTTTGAACTACGTTAGTGCTTACCTTTCTGACTTGCAAACTGTTCCAATTACAAATAGTTCTCAGGAATAGAATCCTGTCGTAACCTGTATTGCATTTATATGTGTCTCAACATTATGATGAAATCTGGAATTCAAGTGATTTTCTAGTAACACTAATTGACGTTGGGAGGCACAGTCACACAGCTAGTAGAGCTGCTCCTTCTCTGCCCCAAAGACCAAATGGACATTTTCCCAATGACCAATTGACTTTTCTTCAGGTATTCTGGTTTTCTCCCATATCCCAAAGACATGTGGTCTGGAAGGTTAAATCACCTCTTGTGTGGCAGTGTAGAATCGGGAGGAGTAGAGAATACGGAGAGAATACAAATAGGATTAATGTGAGACTAGTGTAGGTGGGAGGTTGATGATTGGCACAGACTTGATTGGATGGAAGGTCTGTTCCATGCTGTATCTTTCTGTGACTCTCTAATTCTCTGACTTTGTCTATAATTCCTTTTGTGGACCTCTTCCCTACTCGTATCCCACAATCTTCTGGTTGAACAAAGATTCCATATAATGGGTGACGTGCTCTGCCATTTCAGAAGTTATTAACATCACCAATTATTGAACAATTGAGAAGGTCACTTTGGGTAGAGGTGTTCAGATTGTTTTCCTGGTGGAAACTAGGATGGTATCCATCACTGGATTGGAGCTCGCAACTTCTGATTTTTGAAATTGCTCTGTACAAGAACAAATTAGTTAAAATCTGGAGCATTCATATCAAGGTGCACCTTGAAAACAGTTTGAAGTACGTACCTACTTTAAAAACCAAAATCAGCTTTTGATTTAGATTATTTAATTAGTCAAATACACTGTTTCTGCTAAACTATAATGCCTGACAGAAGAAAGGCTGAGCCTTCATTCCCTGGTGTCCTCAAATGATTTTAGAAAAGTATGGTATACTTTTAGCTTCAAGTTTAGCTTTAAGCCCATTGATACCAAAGCAGCGGGGTTAATATGTACTGTCAACTGTATCTCTGCACCATTTGTCATGCACAAAGAATTCGTCAAGACTGCGTGTGGGTTAAGTTCAGTAGACCCTGAAACTGGGACTGCAGATTGCAATGTGTAATTAATGAGCACCTGTTGTTTCTGCAGCAGGAAGGTAAAACCCTTTCTGATTGTTACTTAATAGTGTGCACCCAGTGTTAACTGTTGGGTGGATGATTGCTTCAACAAAGGACTTTGAATTGTGAAAGATCTGCACCACGTACAGTGAGACACTCTCTGTGTCTCTTAAACCCAGCCTCCGCTATTTATAGTTTATCTGCATTTCTTTCGACTACTTAGAGCTAGCCTGAATTGCTTGTGCCAACCTACACTACTTAAGGTAGTGTAATCTCTTACAGGCAGCGGCCACCTTGCAGACACAGTACTTACCTTGTTTCGAGCACCGCTTTTACACTTTAAGCACCGCACTGCCAAACTAGCCTGCACCTTTTAAAGTGGAGCTGCACTGTGGTTGGAGCAGGTGGAAAAAGTAGTGGAATTCAATCTGACGTGCAAAATCCATAAAATGGCACATCATGACAAAGAACAAGTTCCAAGATTTACAAATGGAGAGGTTTGCCCTTTCAATAGGAGGCCCTCTAGGCTAAATCTTAAAAGGACTTGAGACCAAATAGCCATGAAGATGAAATTTGGGAGTAAGACCTAGAGGACATAGATACTCTGTTGCAAGAACTGAAGCAACTGCACATGCTTGGTAATGGTCAGTGATTAAGCCCTCAAACTCTTTTTCTTTCTAACTATACCACATTGATACTTGACATTAATGAGTTCACATCACCCCATGCATACTCTAGTGCCTCACACCCACATCGCAAGCTCACACATAATGCCTCCTATTCACTCTGATACATTGCACTGACACTTTCCTCTCTTTTACAAGAAGAGGTGGAATATAATCAAAAGCAGCAGGAGTAAGTGCTCCCAGATTCTCTGCTGGCCACGGAGGAGATGACAGAGGCCATTGTTTAAAATGTTGTTGGTGACACTTTGGTGGTACTGGAACACAAGCCTATTGTCCTCCCTCAGACTGGCGGCATTTACACTCCTAACACATCGGTACCCTTTCTGTTGCCTGCCATTATCAGTCACAAGCCAAGGCTGCCTTTGAACCCAGACCTCTAAGGGACCAAGCTCCTTCAAAGCAAATGTTATAGTTTTAGCGATGCTTGTACAAACAGCACGACAGACAGCAAATCAAATTAGTTGTGTGCACAACAGTAATTTGCTGCAGTCCTTGCTTTATATGAGAGCGGGATGTGTCAACTGACCTGTTATCGAACTGAGACCTGTATGACACCATGAAGACATGAAAAGCAGATTTTCATTATTATACTGAATCACGGAGTGTTTAAACATTTAATTATTTTTCTAAGAAATACATTTGACATAAATGTAAGTGTTTGATTAAACTACAGCCTTGTTTGCTCAGATAATAAATGAAATTTGTTTCCTTTAGTGACAGGATATTTTTCTTATTAATGCTTAATCCATCATTGTGCAATAATAAATTAGTTATGACTGCTACACAGCATTTCTTGGATGGGAATAACCTCTGGCTTGGAGAGAGATTACAGATTTCCATTCTTTCAGATCTCAGTTGAAGATTATGCAAAACTCAATTTTTCCAGGAGACCAAGAACTTACCAAAATGTTCCAATTTTACATGAAACTACCTGCTCACAATAAGGACCTGACATTGAAATCAAATCCGAATGCAAAATCCTTTGAGTGGATGTCAAAAACCAAGAATGCCTTTGTGAATGATTGAGATTCATTTTCAATGTGGAAAAAATAGAACTTGCATAAACCTCTTGGGACAAGCAGCTTACCTGTGTACTATTCATGTGTTAGCTTTGAAACATTATTCAAACAAGCCACAGCCAAGCATTTTCGCCACATATTTATAGAACATTCTTAATATAATACCTTTCAAGAGTTGCTGCTTATCTCAGTAACTGAATATTCACTGGAAGTGACTCTCTCTCCCTTCATAGGATTATCCTTAACTCCGAGTTCCTTGGTCAAGCTTTTGGTCACCTTTTCTTTATTAATAATTATTTATATTGTTTTTGAAGCACCTTGTAAATGGCTGAATATTTTACATTGTGTATGCTTGCATTATGAACTTAATGCTTTTGTGTAACCACTACGTACTCTAAAGATTTCAAATGAGAATTTGAAGAATACAGAAAACATGTAATGTTAAATTCTGAACATGTGTAAAAGGAAGTCAGAAAGTGCTGCCTCTGCACTGTAGGAAGCTGAATCAAGGACCTTTCTACGTTGAGTTCTTTACCTGATCAGTAAGGAAATCTAAGTGTCACGTAAACAGAAGCAGGGAAAGGATATATAAAGAAAGAAGCAGCAGCCACATGAGAAGAGAAAAGTAAATGAAATGATTTGTTAAGTGCACATGTAGAATAGGAAATGGTTAAATTTCAAAAGACACTTACATGAGGTGTCAAAAAGCATTAAAGTTGTAGTTAATGTATGATGAGACATTTAGAGTCATTTAGAGCCTCTGTGCTGGACTGAGACAGCGGCCTGCAACTAGTGGGCTTCAGGATCAGTTGTAGTGATGCCTGGTTTTGTGAACTTCAGTTCTGAAAACTGTTTGCTTGCTTTCATTGTTTGCACGATTTGTTTTTCCTCTCTCTGCGCTCAGGGTGTTTGACGGTCTTTTGTTTTTAATGGATTCTATTGGGTTCTTTGTTTCATGGCTGCCTGTAAGGATAAAGGTTGTAAAAAAGTTGATAATAAAGTGAACTTTGAACTTTGAAGTTGCGGATTTGTACAGAATGGAAATAGGCCCTTCAGCCTTGCTTGTATATGCTGATTGACATGCCTTTTATGCCAATCTCACTTACTGACATTTTACCCGTATCCCTCTATTCCTTTCCGATCCATGTACCTGTCGAAATGTTTAATTGTGATTGTATCCACCTCTACCATCTGCTCTGGCAGTTTGTTCCTGATACGCACCACCCTGCAAAACTTATCCCCCAGACCTTCTTTAAATATTTCCCCTTTTGTCTTAAACCTATGCTTTTTAGTTTTAGATTATCCTACCCTTTGAAAAAAAACTGTGGCCATCTACCCTATCTATGCTACTTATAATTTTCTTTTTTTTTGTAATTTATTTTTTATTGAATTTCATCATCAAACAAACATTTCCATAAGATGTAATTCAGATACTGTACATATCTATCATATAATCATATTTATCACAAATCTCCACATAATATTTATCTTATAGAAAGAAGAGGAAAGAAAGAAAGAAATTCACCCCTCAGCTTCCCATGCCCCATGGAGAACAATCCTAGCTTGTCCAACCTTTTCTTGTAAGTAAAGCACTCCATTTCAGGCAAAATCCTAGGTGACTCTCTTCAGCACTCTTTCTAGAATGATCAAATCCTTTAGAGGCTTGCCCAGAACTGCATACAATATTCCATATTTGAACCAACCAAAGTCTGCAGCACAGGTTACACTTCCAGCCAGAAGAACAACCATTCAACAATCTCTGCCTCCTATCACCAAGCTAATTTTGGATCCAGCTTCCCAAATCAGCTTGAATCCCATGTGGTCCAACTTTCTGGACCAGCCTATCATCCAGGACCTTGTCAAAAACCATGCTAAGGTTCATGTTACCATGTTAACACCTGGTCTTCATATATTTCTTCATAATCTGCATAAAAACCTCAGTCAGGCTTGTGAGGTAGGCTTTTCCATGTGGAAAACCACACTGATACCACCCCTCCCCCACCCCAATTAATCCATGCCTTTCCAAAAGATCATAAATCCTGTTCCTAAGATTTTTTTTCCAGTTGTCTTCTCACAACTGAAGCTTCACTGCCTTGTAGTTTCCCACAATTTCTCTACCACTCTTCTTGAATATGGGAAGAAAATAAGCTACCTTCCAGTCTTCTACTACCTCAACAGTTTCTAAAGATGTTGCAGAAATCTCTATCAGAGCCCCGCAATCTCCACCCTTGCTTTCCCCACCACACTGGGATAGATTTCATCAGGCCCTGGGGATTTGTCCGCCTTAATGTGAATAAATATCTCTGATACTTCCTTTCCATACATCCATGTTCCAGACGATCACTGTACACCTCCGCCCTAACTCACCACCCTGCCCATCCTTCCCCCTTGTGAATGCTGTTGTAGATGGTCCAGTTCTCAGAAGCATAAAGAAGGGCAGGAGTTGTTGCTGCTGGTTGACCAGTTTTGTGCAAGGTCTGTGATCTTGACCTTCAACTACCCTTTTCAGTGCTGGGACACAGAAGACAATGGTGAACTCCATCAATGATGTCTGCCAAGAGGTGGCTCCTGAATATGAGAAATAAATTGTATAAGGTCTTGTTGTTACAGGGCACTGTGGTGCCGGAGGTAAGTTCGAAGAGGACTTTTGTCTCGTGGATGTTGAGCGTAAGGTCCATTCTCTCCAATGCTTCAGCTAAATGTGTTGATGGCTTGAAGCTCAGCCTCCGGGCACTGCGAGTGCAAGCATTGACATAACTTAATTCTATTACCACTGATATAACCCTGGCAGCTTTGTGCTTTGTTCTTTTCTAGCTCAATACATCTGTTTTGATTTAGATATATTTTTCACAAGTACATCGAAGCATACAGTGAAATGTGTCATTTGCATTAACAACCAACACACCCAAAGGTGTGCTGCAGGCAGCATGCATTCCAGCTCGCACATAGCATGCCCACAATGTTCTGCAGAACAGAGAAACACAGCAAAGCAAGCAACAACAGCAGAACAAGCCTTGTTCCTCCCTCCTTACCACCCACCCCCACACACACATTCATTTATTTATTGACACACCACCCAGTAACCCCCAACTTAATCCCAGCCTAGGCACAGGATAATTTACAATGACCAGTTAACCTACCAACCGGCGCTCCTTTGGACAGTGGAAGGAAACTGGAGCACCCGAAGGAAACACATGCAGTCATGGGGAGAACGTACAAACTCCTTACAGGCAACTGTGGGAATTGGACCCAGGTCGCTGGAACCGTAAAGCATTGTGCTAACCACTACGCTACCATGCTGCCCCCAGGACAGGTTGTCGTCAGTCTCCAGTGCACTCGTGGGTTCACAGATACTGGCCCCAGCTTCCCCCGCAGACTTGTGGAGATACGTAAATTCAGCTACTGTTTTTCCTTCACCATAACAATAAATGCACTTGAAGTGTATTGCCTTGACTATAAAGCACTTTAGAATATCTTCATAAGGATGTGAAAGTGCTTTATAAATGTATATCCTCAAGCAATGAAATCTCATTCTATTTGCTTTCAATCCACTGTAGAGTACTGATATCACAAGAACTGTTAAGTATTATTTGGAAAATGAGTCATAGATTAGTGTTAGTTGCAAAACTTTGAGCATTTTAAAGCTTCATTTTTAAACCAATTAATAAGTAGTGATGATTTGAAACCTGTTACGTCTTTGCTTGAGTAGTTCATTCATAGAAATTCTTGCGTGGGTGGTACCTTCTGCCAACAATGACAGTTCTTCCTGTGATGTTGGACCACAAGTCATCAGCTGGGTGGTGTTATAATGTGGGAGGCAGTTGAGAAATTGCATCCAGTATTATAGCATAAAGGCAACAGCTTCACCTGCACACATCTGAAAGAGTTCATCAGTATAATTAACTATATGACAGACCACTCTTGCTTTATTTTTTGACATCCAGGAAACAAATTTTTAAACGAACTCATTAAAGAAAAGTATAGAAACATGCTATATCAAACATCCTTCTCACAAAGTTCAGTAAATTGATATTTTGGATCTTTGAGAACGAGTTGTTTAAAAATTCCATCTCAAATCTAAAGAATACTCTTTCTGAAGTATAGATATGGATTAAAGATGTAAGTTATTAGTTGTCAGGTATAAATGGTTTAAGTTAGCTGGTGGTGTAATGACATCCGCACCAAACTTCAGGGCAAGTGTCCCGGGTTCGAATCCTGCTGCTCCTTGCATGCTTTCCGTCTGTTGAGTGTCGAGCTATCAACTTGGCCTTGTAAAGAAAATAGGCAAATGCTAAAGAAACAGCAAAGTTGCCGCCCGATGAGCCATGAGGCGCGGAGAGGTTTTATAAATGCATCGGCTCAGATCTTCCAGGCTATGACTGATAGTTCTGAAGGGAAACACTGGCATTCAGCAATCAACACTGAGGTAAGTCCCTTTCAAGTTTCTAGCATCTGAAGTTTGTTTTATGATATGCGTAAGAAGTGAGAAGCTGTTCATTTCAATGATGATTCTCAGCCTGCAACCTGGAAAACATAGAACAGTAAAGCACAGGAATAAGTTCTTTGATCCATCTTCCAGACTAATCTAAGTAATCCATCTGACTTCACACGGTCTGTATCTCTGTCTGTCTAAATGTTGCTATCACGTCTGCTACTACCTCAGAATCAGGTTTAGTATCGCTGGCATATGCTGTGAAATTTGTTGTTACGTTGCAGCAGTGCATTGCATATATAATAATAAAGAAATGCAAATTACAGTAAGAAGTATATATATATATATATTTAAAAAGTTAAATAAGTAGATCAAAAAGAGAAAATAAGTAGTGAGGTGGTGTTCATGGGTTTAATGTCCACTTAGAAATCAATGGCAGAGAGACAGAAGTTACTCCTGAATCATTGTGTGTGTTTTCAGGCTCCTGTACCTCCTCCCTAAGGGTAGCAATGAGAACCAGACATGACCTGGGTGATGGGTATCCTTAATGATGGGTGTTGCCTTTTTGAGACAATGCTCCTTGAAGATGTCCAGGATGCCGGGATGCTGGGCAGACCAGTGCCCACGGTGGAGCTGGCTGAGTTTACAACTCTCTGCAGTTTATTTCGATCCTGTGCAGTCCCCCCCACCACCACACCAGACGGTGATGCAGACAGTTAGAATGTTCTCCACAGCACATCTGTAGAAATTTGCAAAGGTGCTTGGTGACATACCAGTTCTCACACTGCTAATGAAATATAGCCGCTGTTGTGCCTTTTCTGTAACTGCATTGATAAGTTGTCTCTAGAATAGATACTCAGAGATATTGACACCCAGGAACTTGAAATTGCTTACTCTTTTCACTTCTGATTCCTCAATGTGGACTGGAGTGTATTCCCTTATCTTACCTTTTCTGAAGTCTACAATCAGTTCTTTGGTCTTACTGACAATGAGTGCAAAGTTATTGCTGCAGCACCATTCAACTAGCTGATATAACTCACTCCTGTATGCTCCCTTGTCACTATCTGAAATTCTGCCAACTGCAGCACTTTTATAGATAGTATTTGAGCTGTGCCTAGCCACATAGCCAAGAGTGCAGAGAGGGTAGAGCAGTGGGCTAAGCACACTTCTCTGATGTGCACCAGGTGCCCGGAAAATAGCAAACAGAGGCTTTCAATTCTTTTACATTTTCACTGATTATTTGATAAGTGATAGGTATTAAAGAGAAGAAATAAAGCTTCATCAAATAATGAATAATCAAGAACTGCTGCTTTAAACATTTGCTAAAGCCTGAATGGGTTCTGAATGTTTGTGAGAGAAGTACTGTATACTTTGCAGCAGACACATAATGCTGGAGGAACTCAGCAGGCCAGGCAGCATCTAGGAAAAGAGTACAGGTGACATTTTGGGCTGAAACCCTTTGGCAGGACTGGAGAATAAAAACTGAGGAGTAGATTTAAAAGGTGGGGGGGAGAGAGAAACATAAGGTGGTAGGTGAAACGTGGAGAGGAGGGATGAAGTAAAGAGCTGGGAAGTTGATTGGTAAAAGAGACAGAAGACCATGGAACAAAGAAAAGGGGGAGGAGCACTGGGAGAGGCAATGGGGCGGGCAAGAACGTAAGGTGAGAGAGAGAAAAGGGGATGGGAAATGGTGAATGGGGGGTGTGTGGGGGAATTGCTGGAAGTTTGAGAAATCAATGTTAATGCCATCAGGTTGGAGGCTAACCAAAAGGAATATAAGGTTTTGTTCCTCCAACCTAAAGTGTGGCCTCATCACAACAGTGGAGGAGGGCATGGATGGAAGTATCCGAATGGGAATGGAATGTGGAATTAAAATGGGTGGCCACTGAGAGATCTCGCTTTTTCTGGCGGACAGAGCGTAGGTGCTTGGCAAAGCGGTCTCCCAATCTACGTCGTGTCTCACCGATATACAGGAGGCCACCCTGGGAGCACTGGACACGGTATATGACCTCAACAGACTCACAGGTGAAGTGTCGCCCCATCTGGAAGGACTGTTTAGGGCCCTGAGTGGTAGTGAGGGAGGAGGTGTAAGGAGAAAATATGCCTTCCCCACCAGAGAGCAGCAGACCGTTTTCTTCTTCTAATATCATGTTATTCCCTTCTTTTTCAAATATTTCTTTATTTCCTTTTTATATGATACTACGGTAAATAGATGACAATATATTAATGTTATGATAACCTTTCAGATAGAATACTGTATATTCTAATATTTTCTCCTTTGACAATTCAGATATAGTGACTTATTATTTATTTATCAATAGAAACAAATGGTTACAACTGCTTTCTCAAAATAGTCCTGAATTCTGAAAATCTCTGTCATATTCCCTGTTAGTGGAAACATGTACTTTTTTAAAATAAAATTTATTTCCTGTTTGTAATTTTATATGACTGTAACAGCTTTATTTTAAAAATATTTTTCTGAATTATTTCTACAATTTTTTTAATGGTATCTTGCTTGTCAAAGCCAGTAAGTAGTGTTCCAAAGTTCAGCCATAGCAAACTGAAGGTGTGCTGTGCCCCACTGGGTATCAGTCTGGTGTTTGCACAGGGCTGCTGTCCAGATGCTTCACTGGAAATCCTGGGAAACTGCAGGAGGTTGGAGCTCCAGGTTGAGTCTCCCATCAGAAAATGCTCAGACTGAAAACTCCTGAGGAAGCAGAGTACTTCTGCACTTCCAAGAGAGGCTCTCTGAACAGGTTCAGATTCTCAGTACTGCATTGTCCAATCCATAAAATATAGTGCATTCCTGTCACGGGGGAATTTGTTTTTCCTTCCTGTTGTGGAAAGGCTGGCAGATTTAAGATAATATGTTAGAATGAGAATCAGGCATAATATCACTGCATATGTTGTGAAATTCATTAACTTTGGGGCAGCAGTACAGTGCAATACATGATAATATAGAAAAAACTGAAATGCAGTAAGTATGGATAAATAATAGTTACTTTAAATAAGTAGTGCAAAAATGAAAGTAAAAAAGTAGTGAGGTACTGCTCATGGGTTCTCTGTCCATTCAGAAACCAGATGGCAGAGGGACAGAAGCTGTTCCTGAGTCAGTGAGTGTGTGCCTTCAGGCTTCTGTGCCTCCTCCCTGATGATAACCATGAGAAGAGGACATGTCCTGTGTGGTGGGACTCCTTATGATGGGCTCTTCCTTTTTGAGGCACTGCTCCTTGAAGATATCTTGGATACCATGGAGGCTCGTGTCCACGATGGACCTGACTAATTTCACCACTCTCTGCAGCCTATTCCTGTGCAGTAGCCTCCCCTCCCCTGCATGCCGGACAGTGAAGTAGCCCGTCAGAATGCTCACCACGGTACACCTGTAGAAATTTGCGAGTGTTTTAGCTGAGAAACCAAATCTCCTCAAACTCCAAATGAAATATAGCATCTGTCTTGCCTCCTTGATAGCTGCATTGATATGTTAGGTCCAGGTAAGGTCCTCAGAGATATTAACACCCAGGAACTTGAAACTGCTCACTCTCTCCATTTCTGATCCTTCTATGAGGACTGGTGTATGTTTCCTCAACTTACCCTTTCTGAAGTCCACAATCAGTTCTTTGGTCTTCCAGCTCTTTGAGTGCAAGGTTGTTGCTGCCACACCACTCAACTAGCTGGTATATCTCACTCTTGTATACCCTCTCATCTCCATCTGAGGTTCTGCCAACAATGGTTATATCATCAGCAAATATATAGGTGGCATTTGAGCTGTGCCTAGGCACACTCACATGGGTGTAGAGAGAGTAGAGCAGTGGGCTAAGAACACACCCCTGACATGCACCAGTATTGATTGCCAGCAAGGTGGAGGTGTTATCTCCAGTCCACACAGATTGTGGTCTTCCAGTTAGGAAGTTGAGGACCCAATTGCTGAGAGAAGTACAAAGGCCCAGGTTCTGCAGTTTTTCTACCAGGACTGTAGGAATGATGGTGTTAAATAAATTAAGTAAACTTAAGGAGGATATAAATTGGTAACTTGAAAGGACTATATGAAAGCATGACAGCATCAAATTCAAAATATTTTTCACAAGAGAATTAGATAAGTATATAAAGAGGTAAAACATAGCAAAAAAGGGTGTGTGATTAATTGGATAGTTGAGAACAAGATTAAATGAGAGCATTTCCCAAGATCACACTCTGGGTGAGATAAACCAGCAGGGTACTTTGAATGACTAATGTGGCAATTTCCTTACCTTTATTTCTACTGATTTTAATGGAAATTAAATTGGGCTCATTCTAATACGAGCAAGTAACATGTAGCAGTGGAGCTGAATATGAATGATTCTACTGGATTACAAAGATTTCGCAGTAACAAACAGGACCTGTGAACAATCTGGTAAATTTTGCCACAGAGGAACAAATGAAAAAGGAATTACAGCTGCTCATGAATTTGTATATGTTTTATTTGGCAAGTGTTTCATTTTTGTCTAGTTTCTGGGTTCTAGATCTTTTTCCAAAACTGATCTCTCTACATTAACATGAGGATTCTGCAGATGCTGGAAATTCAAGCTACACACATCAAAGTTGCTGGTGAAAGCAGCAGGCCAGGCAGCATCTCTAGGAAGCGGTACAGTCGATGTTTCGGGCCGAGACCCTTCATCAGGACTAACTGAAGGAAGAGCTAGTAAGAGATTTGAAAGTGGGAGGGGGAGGGGGAGATCCAAAATGATAGGAGAAGACAGGAGGGGGAGGGATGGAGCCAAAAGCTGGACAGGTGATTGGCAAAAGGGACATGAAAGGATCATGGGACAGGAGGCCCAAGGAGAAGGAAAAGGGGGAGGGGGGAAGAACCCAGAGGATGGGCAAGGGGTATAGCCGGGGGGATAGAGGGAGAAAAAGGAGAGAGAGAGAAAGAATGTGTGTATATAAATAAATAACGGATGGGGTACGAGGGGGAGGTGAGCCATTAGCGGAAGTTAGAGAAGTCAATGTTCATGCCATCAGGTTGGAGGCTACCCAGAGGGAATATAAGGTGTTGTTCTTCCTACCTGAGTGTGGCTTCATCTACAGTAGAGGAGGCCGTGGATAGACATTTCAGAATAGGAATGGGATGTGGAATCAAAGTGTGTGGCCACTGGGAGATCCTGCTTTCTTTGGCGGGCAGAGCGTAGGTGTTCAGCAAAACGATCTCCCAGTCTGCGTCGGGTCTCGCCAATATATAGAAGGCCACATCGGGAGCACTGGATGCAGTATATCACCCTAGCCGACTCACAGGTGAAGTGTCGCCTCACCTGGAAGTGTCTCCCTCCTGGCACTTATCCTTGTAAGCAGAACAAGTGCTACACATGCCCTTATACTTCCTCCCTTACCACCATTCAGGACCCCAGCCAGTCCTTCCAGTCCACTAGCATTCTTTGAAGTTTCTGTGGTGTAATTATCAACACCTTGTCTACCAACACAGATCCTTGTGCTTTCTGTTGGTTGTGAGTACTTCTTCATTACCTTTCCTGGCATCAATGAAAATATGTAAGTGATGCAACAAAAGCATCTTAATGAAAATAAAATCCTTGAAAACTTTTCTTTTGTTGGAGATAGAAAACATATGATTTTTGTGTTTCCATACATGATTTATGTCCTGCCATAGAGCAGTGCACAATGAACAATATGGTCTACTTGGTTGAAAATTACTTTAAATTGTTCAGTATTTGCAGACAATGACTTATCAGTCTGTTATCTCTCCTGTTAAATTGAAAGTAACCTTCCATTCAAATGCATGTTTTGAAGCATAAGGCATCTCTGTTGTGTGGACCAACTTTGCTTTCTCTTTCATCGTTACTTAGATGAAGATATTCAAAGAATTTGCAAGTACTTAAGTAAACTAGCAAACCTGATTGCTGACTGTTGTAGATTTTGCACTATTTCCATTCTACTGATTGGTTATTTGGCTTTGCTAAGTGGCCATACATAGTTTGTATTTCTCCCAGGATCCCTTTAAGAAGCTTGTTTGAAACTTATTTAATGTGTAATACCTTTTGAATGGCACATGTACCTCATTACTCCAAACATTTTGAAATCTAATAAAAGCATATGGCCTTGTAAACCCTGATGAGCTGTTATTCCAAATTGGACATGTTTTCCTCATGAAATTGTGGAACTTTTTTTAATAATATTTGTGGTGTGAGATCCACGCTTTGGCTCTGTTTGAAAGCTGTGGACCCAGGGAGAAACAGATTTGATTCCTTGCTGCAGCTCTCTGTTTCATAATCTTAGTCTACTCTTCACAGAAGCAGATGCTGGTGAGTCATACATCCTACTGTGTTTGGCACAACACAAGGGCACTTCCTGTACCCTGTTAGATTGTATTCAAGTTGCTAACATGGTTAAAGAGGTAGAATGAACTGCAGCAGCTATGAAAGATTATTCCTGTTAAAAGCAACTTAGTGTCTTCCCTTTTAAAGTAAAACCTTCGAGGTCAGAGGTCATTTGTTGGTACTTGAGGAAAATGCCTGCAGTTCTGTTCAAAATTTAACAGGCAGCTAATTTATTTTAATTCTGTTGTGCTGGAAATGTTGTTCTGAAATAAAACCTTTCTTTCTTCATGGAAATTTGTTCCTATTCACCATAAGATTTTCTGTCGTTTATTGTCTAAACAGTCAAACTGTTGAGTTCACATGCGGATATCTTGAAAATACCTGTTTAAGAATGCCTTTGTTTGGAAAGTTACATATAATTAAACAGACAATTGTGTAAGACTTATTGATTCCCATTTCCATAACGTATGTTGATATAAAAATGCTACTCATTTGTTTTGACATTTTGAAAGCTTGTAGTTCAAACTATTATTCATCAATGAAATATTAATGTCTGCTTCTAATATCCATTTGAGAAACCATTGTTTGATGCAAATATTTAGCTGCATCAAGTAAGTACTTTTCCCATTACCCCTGGTTCTGTGAGTTATTCATGTTGGTGTGAAAGAAGCTGCCTCCTCATGCTGGGGTGCACTTCCATAGACCACAGTCAGTGCCGATCAGTAATAACAGCTCCTCCTTGCTGACAATCAACATGGGCACACCTCAGGGATGTGTGCTTAGCCACTGCTCCACTCTCTCTACAGTCATTACTGTGTAGTTAAAACACCATCTATAAATTTGCTGATGATACCACTATTGTTGGCAGAATTTCAGGTGGTGATAAGAAGGTGTACGGGAGCAAGATAGTTGAGTGGTGTCACAACAACCTTGCACTGAACATCAGTAAGACCAAAAAATTGATTGTGGGCTTCAGGAGGGAGAAGTTGAATGAATACATACATCTCAAATTTCTACAGTGATGACTGGTTTCATCACTGTCTGGTATGGAGGGGCCACTCTGTAGGATTGGAAAAAGCTGCAAGGGGTTGTAAACTCTGCCAGCTCTATCATGGGCAGTAGCCTCCCCAGCATTGATGACACCTTCAAAAGGCAATGCTTCAAAGAGGGAGCATTCATCATTAGGAACCCCCGTAACCCAGGACAAGCCCTCTTCTCATTGCTACCATCAGGGTACAGAAGCCTGAAGACACACACTCAGCATTTCAGGAACCGCTTCTCCCCCTGCACCATTAGATTTCTGAATGGACAATGAACACAGGAATGCTGCCTCACTTTTTTTGCTCTCTTTTTGCACTACTTAATTAATTCAATTTTTATATACACTTACAGTATTTATCATTTTTTATTAATATATATTGCAATTTACTGCTGCCGCAAAACAACAAATCTTACGACCTAAGCGTGTGGTATTAAGCCTGATTCTGATTCTGACTCAAGTCAGCCTTGCCTGAGAAGTGAATGCTTGCAGTTTTAACCATGCAGGAATAACAGTTCGTGCTGATCGCTCTCACACCCTACTATTATAAAAAGATTATTCTTTAGTAATCACTGAACCATAATCTGCAAACAATCTACAGTTATGGAGTCATAGAATCATACAGCTTGAAGCAGACCCTTTACCCACTGAATCCACACCAACCACTCATTTACACAAATCCTTTGCAAGAAGATAACAGGGTTCGGTACTGTGGTCAATTAGCTCTCTTCCGAATCAATAGGAATAATAACAATCTTAAATACAATTTTATAGCAGCTTTAATGAGACAAAACTTCCCATGATGCTCCTGGGGAGTGTTGCGAAACAAAACCTGACGGTCTCCAACAGTGACTCTAAAGCAGATGATAGAAAGCTTTATCAAAGAAGTAATTGTAAGGAGTGCTTTAAAGCAGGAAAAAGAGTTAAGGAATTAGAAATGTTTAAGGAAAGAACTCTAGAACTTAGGAGCAAAGGAAATGAAGACACAGCCAGAAATGGGAGAATGATTAAGTTTGAGAATACACAAAGGATTCATGTAAATCAGTAGTTGTGATTTCAGTGGGCAGAAGGGCCTGTTTTGAGCTGTATGATTATGACTCCATAAATGCAGTTTGCTTGAGGTGAATACAGAGAAACAGAGGGGTGAGACCATGGAAGGATCTGAAAGCGAAAATAAAATATCTAATGACCCGGATCTGGGCCGTACCCTCCAAATATCTGGACCTGCCTCTTGGTTTTTTTGCACTACCTTACTTTCCATTTTTCTATTTTCTATTTATGATTTATAATTTAAATTTTTAATGTTTACTATCGATTTGTAATCCAGGGAGTGGGAAGCGCAGAATCAAATATCACTGTGATGATTGTACGTTCTAGTATCAATTGTTTGGCGACAATAAAGTATAAAGTATAAAGATGCTTTACCTAATGGGAACCGAACAGGGCTAATGGGTGAAATGTATCTGCAGTTTCTTTTTGATTTTTAGAAACGAGTTGAACATCGTCAGTAGAGGTTTAATTGACTTCAAGTTGATGGAGAATGTGGCGAGAGAAGCTAGGCAGGAGAATATTGGAGATATTAGAGGTTAAATAGCATGAATGAGCACTTCAGAAGTAGTTGAGCTGAAACAGTGGAAATGTATCATGTCCAGCTTCAGATCAATTAGTGCAGCATTGATCAGAAATGAACCCTGACACTTTCTGATTGACATGGCATGGTGCATATTCTGAAAGTAATTTTATAATTAATTAAATCTCTTCTACAGTGTGAAAGTTTAACAGCACATCCATTTCTTGTGATATCTCTGTTTCCATTGGTTAACTGTATTGGTTGCTATGGTCTCAGATGCTTAGAGTTTATCACAGAAAAGTGATTTAATTTTGAGCAAAGGAGAAGCAAATCATTTTGGCTTCAGCCACTAAGGTCACATTGACTGAGTACCAGCTGAGATTTTATCAAATCCTTGAAACCCAGGAAAAGCTAAGGTGTAACCTTAATCTAAATTTAATATAAAGTGAACTTAACCGAAAAGCACAAAACTGTAGATGCTGGTAATTTGATATAAAACAGTAAATCCCAAAAGTCCTTAGCAGGTCATCTTGATGACAATAGACAATAGGTGCAGGAGTAGGCCATTCAGCCCTTCGAGCCAGCACCACCATTCACTGTGATCATGGCTGATCATCCACAATCAGCATTCTGTTCCTGCCTTCTCCCCATATCCCTTCACTCTGCTATCTTTAAGAGCTCTATCTAACTCTTTTTTGAAAGAATCCAGAGAATTGCCCTCCAATGACCCTACAATGGAAACATTCAGATGAAAGATTATTGACTTGAAATGTTAAGTTTACTTCTCTCTTCAGGGACACTGGCTGAATGACTGAGTCTACGTTCAAACATGGACCAATGAGCTAAGTTCCCAGGGTTAGCTGAGAATGACTGCCCTTGATACGGGGAAGCAGTTGTCTGATGAGGAATCAAGAAGTCCTAGTGAGAGCCCAGGTTAGTAGACATGGGAAAAAGACTCCAAGCTTCCTAGGCCCAAGCATATTCAACTGCTCTATCAATGACTGTCTCTTCACAGTGCAGCCAGACATAGAGGCTTTTGCTGGTGAATGAATAATGTTCAATTTCTGTTGCAACTGGGCAAAAGTTAGTGCAGTCTATGCATGGGTATGCAAGTCCTAGACAGCATTCTGGCATAGATCACCATCTCCAAAAATACTCTAACCATTTACTCTTGGTGTTCATTGGCATTACCTACATCCTAGGGGTAACCATTGACCAGAATCTCAACTGAACCAGTCAAATAAATACCTTGTCTACATTTTTGGATATCCTCCAATGAGTGACTCACATCTGATATCCCAGTGCCTTTCCTCAACCATAAGGCACAAGTCCACAACCAGGGCATCAAAAGGTATGGGGAGAAGGCAGGGGAGTGGGGATGACTGGAAGAATTGGATCAGCCCATGATTGAATGGCAGAGCAGACTCAATGGGCCTAATGGTCTACTTCTGTTCTGAAATGAGGAGGAGAAGATGACGACGCGACGGCAGTGCACGTGGCCTCTCTGGTGGTGAATATCTGTTTTTTTGTCAAGTAGGGGACCGTGCACAATTCTGATTTGATGGAGACGGATGTGAGAGTATGGAGGAACATCTGGAAAACTTATGAAATGCCCGCTTCGCTGCCGCTGCTACTGTGTGGTAACTGGAATCTCCGGAGCTGAAGGCCCCGAAATCCTCTGCTTTGCTTGTTTCAGTGGCTGGGGCAAGGTCGAAGGCGTTTGGCAGAGGATGGCGCTCGGGAGGCTGTATCGGAGGGGCTGGTTGGAGGCTTGAAGTTTTCGGACCGATGGATTCAATGTCGGTTTAAGGCAGGGAGTTTCTCCCTTTTGCCGCCTGCAATCAGGGACTCGGGAGTCGATCAACTCGGGGACTTTTGAGACTTTTTTTACCGTGCCCATGGTTTGTTCTTCATCAAATTATGGTATTGCTTTGCACTGCTGTAACTATATGTTATAATTATGTGGTTCTGTCAGTGTTAGTCTTTGGTTTGTCCTGTTTTCTGTGATATCACTCCGGAGAAACATTGTATAATTTCTTAATGCATGTATGCATTTCTAAGTGACAATAAAAGAGGATTGAGTGTTCTCATAATCTAAATGGTGCTCCTATATCTTATGGTCTTATGGCCTTAAGTATTGGGTATATGGGAATACTCTCTACTTGCCTGGATGAATGCATTTCTAGTGTCTAGAAGCTTAACACCATCCAGAACAAAACAACTACTGAATCTTGATAGTATAAACATTTGTATGCTTCACCTGCTATTGCTTGTCCAGAAAATCTGAATGCTTCAACTAAATCCATGCCCTCTACTACCAAGAAGGACAGGTGCATGGGAAGATAGAGTTACCTTTAAGTTGCGAACTATTCTGACTTGGGAATACTGTATGGTATTTCCTCATTGTAATTCTATCCCCCACAACAGTGTGAAAGTAGGACTACAAAACCTCAAGAAGGCAGTTCACCACCAAATTCTCCAGAGTACTTCGAGATGATCAAGCAGTTGGGATACTGTAGCTGCAACCTAAAAATGTAAAATGAATAATGAAATGTATAATGAATAAATTACATTAAACAAAAGTATTTGATGGTGACCCATGACAAGTGGTCAAAAGCTTGGTCAAAGATCTCCTCAAAGAAGGGAAGAGTAGTAGGGAGACAGAAAACTTTAAATAGCAACTCTGGGACTGAACAATTTGCCAGTTTTAGTCACGGGCTCCGAAGGAGAAGGGGTTAAACCAATGCAGATCTTTTGGGTTGACAACGTGTGGGCTTGATTTAATCCATCCCTATGAATTTATGAAGTCAGATTAATTCTTTGCAATCAACATGTGCTTGATTGAAATAAATGTGAAATCATGAGCTGGTTAATCTTAGATTGATTGCATCAACTCCCTCATTTTTTAACATATAATTTTTTTCAGATTTTTTTGAGATGGTCTCTTAAGAAATCATATTGTAGTGGAAATTTACATCAAACCAGAACAAGGGAATGGATCCATAAGACATAAGACCAGAATTCAGCCATTTGGCCTATCAGGTCTGCTCTGCCATTCGATCACTGCTGATTTATTAGTCCTCTAAACCCCATTCTCCTATCTTCTCCCAGTAAGCTTTGACGCCCCCGACTAATCTAGATCCTATCAATCTCTGCTTTAAATATACTCAATGACTTGACCTCCACAGTCATATGTGGCAATGAATTCCACGGATTCATCACCCTCTGGCTAAAGAAATTCTTCCCCTTCTCTGTTCTAAAAGGATGTTCGCCTACTCAGAGCTTATGTCCTCTGGTCCTAGACTGTCTCATTAATGGAAACATCCTCTCCGCATACACTCTATCTAGGCCTTTTTATATTTGTTATGTTTCAATGAGATCCTTCTGTCCCCTTATTCTTCTAAATTCCAGTGAATACAGGGAGTACGCTCCTCATATATGACCCTTTCATTCCCAGGAGCATTTTCATAAACCTCTGGACCTTCTCCAATGCCAGCATGTTCTTTCCTAAATATGGCGCTCAAATCTGCTCACAAAACTCAAAATGTGGTCTGACCAATGCCTTATAAAGCATTACATCTTTGCTTTCATATTCTAGTCCTCTCAAAATGAATGCTAATATTGCATTTGCCTTCTTTACTATCCATCCAAACAACCAAAGCTGCAGCTAGATGGCCAACTGGGCTGCTTCCGTGCTGAAGTGCTCTATGATTTATTGTTTCAGTGTCTAGTCAATGTATAGAATTAAGTTTGGAACTATTCGGGAACCAGCAACTAAGTGACATCACAAAGAAGACACGGCAGTGCCTCAACTTTATTAGAAGTTTGCATAGGTCCGGTTTGTCACCTAAAAATTTGACAAACATCTATAGATGCACAGTAGGGAGTATCATAACGAGTTGAATCATGGTCTGGTATGGAAATACCAATGCCCAGGCATGGAAAAGCCAACAGAATGTGGCGGATACAGTGAAGTATATCACAGGAAATACTCTTCCAACCACTGAGCAAATTTACATGGAATGCTGTCAAAAGAACGCAAAACCCATCATCGACGCCCCTGCCATCAAGACCCTGCTCTCACTGACACCATCAGGCAGGATGTTCAGGACCCTTAGGTCCCAGACTACCAGGTCCAGGGTCATTGCCCTACAACCGTCAGGCTCCTGAAATGGCTCACCACAACTCTGAACTGGTTCCACAACCTACAATCTCACTTTCAAGGACTCTACAACTCATGTTCTTGGCATTATTTATTCTGTTTATATTTGCACAATTTGTCTCCTTTTGCACATTGGTTGTTAATGTATAGTTTTTCATGAATTATATTGTACTTCTTTATTTTCCTGCAAGAAAATGAATCTCAAGGTAACTTTGATAATAAACTTACTTTGACAGCGACCTTGACAAATGTCAAGAACCATGGTCACTTTACATGAAGTAACTAATACATTTTAAGAAATATATCGCTCATTAGTATTGTTTCTATATTGCAAGTATTCAGTACTAGTCACAGAAAATATATTGCACAGTAACACACACAAAATGCTGGTGGAACTCTGCAAGTCAGGCAGCATCTATGAAAAGGAATAAAAAGTCAACATTTCAGGTCGAGATCCTTCATCAGGATTGGGAAAGAAGGGGGAAGGAGCCAGAATAAGAAGGTGGGGGAGGGTAAGTGGGTAGTGGAGGGGGGAATTAAGTGAGAAGCTCAGAGCTGGTAGGTGGAAAAGGTAAAGAAGGGATCTGAGAGGAGAGGAGAGTGAAGCATGGGAGAAAAGGAAGAAGGAGAGGCACCAGAGGGAGGTGATAGGCAGGTGAGGAGAATATATTGCACAGCACTGTTCTAATATATGTTCCTTTCTTGTTTCCTGTCTCTGTTTCCAAGAATCTTCTCAAGACCAACAGCATGGATTAACATTACCTTTTTAATGTGGTACTGTAAAATATCTCAATGGAAACAATTCAGGTAACATTTAAAACCGAGCAGCTCAGGAAGAAATTATATTAAGCAGCCAACAGCTTGGCAAAATGAGTTTTAATGAATGCCCTGCTGAAACAGAGGTTCAGTATTTAACATCCAGATGGTTGACAACACTGTTGCCTGTGGCTGGCAAAGAAACAATAGAGGACAAATCTGAAGATGTGCAGGCCTGTGCAAGGTTGCCCTTTGTCATGGGGCATCAAACACAAAAATAACACATTTAAGTTTAATGATTTGGTGGGCTATGAGTCAGAGGGCCACTGAGATCCTATGATGGACATGTTAGTAGAAATGACCATACTTGGCAATTCCAAAACGAAGCACTGCCTCCAACTCAGTACAGTAACGCATTCTGTGCTGTGTTGGTGGCTTCTGCGTAGACTCCAAATGAGCAGTGCAAACGTTTGCAAATTTTCCATCTTTCAGGTCGAGAGATGATCTTACAGCCTAGGGTGTTCCAGAGTTCAGAGTTCATTTCTGGCAGCGTCTGCAAAGAGTACGTCTGCTCTCCCCATGTGACTGTGGGTTTCCGCCGAGTGCTCTGGTTTCCTCCCACAGCTCAAAGACGTACCAGTTAGTAGGTTAAATGGTCATTGTAAATGCCCTGTGATCAGGCGAGTGTTAAATAGGTGGGCCGGAACTCTCAATAAATAAGTAAATAAAATTATACATTCTTCTCGAGATTGGCTCGGCCTCCTTGATTTTAGAAGAAAGAAGTAAAAGTGTGTTTTGGATTTGGTTAAAACAAGAGAAACTGTGCATCAGTAAGCAAAGGAAACAAGAGATATTAAGTACGATTGCAATCCATTTATAACCTTTGTGTTGATAGCTCCACTTACCAATATCCAACCAATAGACTCACTCATAGCATGTCTGGTTAATGGCACATGAATTACTGCAGCTGGTGAGTGAAGCAGTTAGGAGCTTCTGTCCTCCATGCACAAAGGCAGCTGCTCTTCTCTAAACCTTCAACACTCAATGGGCCTACCTGTTTCAATGAAACACTCTGTTACTGGGGAATACTTTGTTCTTTGCCTTCATTGTGGAAATAGATACAAACATGAAAAAAGTATTTGAGGCTGGAGATGGATAGTATAACTTCTTTGCTCAAAATATAAGATGGGGTAGTAGAAAACATGCTGCCAGTAAACTCAAACAACAGGAATTCTGCAGATGCTGGAAATTCAAGCAACACACATCAAAGTTGCTGGTGAACGCAGCAGGCATCTGTAGGAAGAGGTGCAGCCGACGTTTCAGGCCAGTAAACTCTCCCAGTAAACAATGTGATAATGATGGACCAGGGAGAACTTCCCAGATCTTCTTTGAAATAATGCCGTAGTATTTTTTTTACATGTTCCTCAAAGGCTTTGATTAAACAGCTCATCTAAAAGTTGGTATCTCCGACCCTCTTAGCAACTACTGTGGAAAGCTTTCAGTAGTTTTGAAGAGCCTATTTGGTTCATGACAACTGAAACTGTGACCAGGTTGAGCATTTTATCCCTTGCCTTAAAAATAAGAATAATTGCATGTGGTATAACAACAAATCAAAATAGTTTTATGTCAGCATGCCTTAATAGAGGAGATATTATATAGCATGCCTTAATACATTGTGCAATTGGATCCTCGATTTCCTCACTTGCATACCCCAGTCAGTTTGGATTTGCAACAATATCTCCTCCACAATCTCCATTAACACAGGCGCATCACAAAGCTGTGTGCTTAGCTTCCTGCTCAACTCGCTTTTTACTTATGACTGTAAGGCTGAACACAGCTCCAATGCCATTTTCAAGTTTGCTGATGGCACCTCTGTATTAGGACAAATCCAAGGTGGTGACAAATCAGCATATAGGGGAGAGAGATTGAAAATCAGGCTGCGTGGTGCCATAATAACGACCTCTCACTCAATGTCAACAAGACCAAGGAGCTGATTATTGACTTCAGGAGGAGGAAAACTGAGGTCCATGAGTCTGTTCTCAATGGGAGATCAGAGGTGGAGAGAGTCAGCAACTTTAAATTGTTTGGTGTTATCATTTTAGAGGATGTGTCCTGGGCCCAGCACGTAACCACATTAATGAAGAAAGTACGGTTATGCCTCTACTTCCTTGGAAGCTTGCAAAGATTTGGCATGACATCTATTGACGTGTGCTGTAGAGTATATTGACTGGTTGTATCACAGCCTGGTACGGAAGCACCGATACCCTTGAATGGAAAATCTTCTCAATTGTTGTGGATATGGCCCAGTCCATCATGGGTAAAGCCTTCTCCTCCGCTGAGCACATCTCCATGAGCACTATCGCAGGAAAGCAGCATCCATTATCAGGGATCCCCAGTCACCCAGCTCATGCTTTCTTCACACTGCTGCCATCAGGAAGAAGGTTCAGGAGCCTCAGAACTCACACTACCATGTTCAGGAATAGTTATTACCCATCAACCACCAGGCTCTTGAACTAGTGGGGATAACTTCATTCAACTTCACTTGCCCAGTCATGGGATGGTTCCCACAACCTATGGACTCAACTTTCAAGGACTCTTCATCTCATGTTCTTGATGTTCATAGATTATTTATTTATTATTATTATTTTCTTTTTCTCTCCCTTTTGTATTTGGTCAGTTTGATGTTTTTTTGCACATTGTTTGTTTGTCCACCCTATTAGATGTGGCCCTTGTGGCTACGGGGGTCAGGGGGTATGGAGGGAAGGCTGGGGCAGTGTTCTGAGTTGGATGATCAGCCATGAGCATAATAAATGGCGGTGCAGGCTCGAAGGGCCGAATGGCCCACTCCTGCACCTATTTTCTATGTTTCTATGTTTCATTGATTCTATTATGGTTCTTGTACTTACTGCGATTGCCTGCAAGAAAAGGAATCTCAGGATGGTATATGGTGACATATATATACTTTGACAATAAATACACTTTGAACTTGGAATATTATTTATTGTAGACCAAAATTATTTATTATTATTTTGATGTTCTTTTTTATTTGAACAGTTTGCTGTCTTTTGCACATTGTTCATTTGTCTGTCTTTGTATGTAGTTTATCATTGCTTCTATTGTTTCTTTGTATTTGCTGTGAATGCTCACAAGAAAATGAATGTCAGTGTATGTATATGGTGAAATATATGTACTATGATAATAAATTTACTTTAAACTTTGAAGAAAAGGCATAATTCAGTTCACAGGGAGTAAAGACTTGAATGATTTGACAGGGTCTCCTCCCCACAAAAAAACTGGAACATTTGGAATTAAGTCTAAAAATATAGCAACGTTAACGAACTCTAAATATGTATGACTAGTGATATAAACATATTTGTTACAGAAAACCTTCTGATTTCACTAGCCCCTTGCATTGATTGATAGACTGTGTCTTTGATCATCTGAACCACTTTGAAATCTCTGATCCTACCCAAGCAAGAACTGGATAATTAGATCAGTGTGGGATAATGATGACGTTATTTGTGTTTCTTTGGTCAAGATTCTTTCTGATATTTGATATTTTAAGCCATGCTTGTTTATTGACTAGTTTGATGAATAAATCATGTTTAGTCTGGCAATAACTGAAGAGCCAGTCTCATGTCACTCCATTCTTCATGAAGGCAGAAGAAAGGAAATTATCAGCCAATTAGCCTGACCTCAGTGGTTGGGAAGATGTTGGAGTCAGTCGTCAAGGATGAGGTTTTGGGGTACTTGGAGGCACATCAATAAACAGACCAAAGTCAACATGGTTTCCTTAAAGGAAAACCTTGCCTGACAAATCTGTTAGAACTCTTTGGGGGAATAACAAGCAAGATAGTTGTGTACTTTGATTCTCAGATGTCCTCGGATAAGGTGCCACACATGAGGCTGCTTAGCATGTTAAGAGCCCATGGCATTACAGGAAAGATTCCAGGATGGATAGAACATTGGCTGATTGGCAGAAGGCAAAAAGTGGGAATAAAGGGAGTCTTTTCCAATTGATTACCAGTGACTAGTGGTGTTCTGCAGGGGTCAGTGTTGAGACCGCTTTTTTTTATGTTGTATGTCAAAGATTTGGATGAAAGCTGATGGCTTTGTGGCCAATTTTGTGGACGATATGAAGATAGGCAGAGGGGCAGGTAATACTGAGGAAGCAGGGAGTCTGCTGAAAGACTTGGACAGATTATGAGAATGGGTAAAGAAGTGACAGGTGGAATATAGAGTAGGGAAGTGCATAGTCATGAGCTTAGGTAGAAGGAGTAAAAGTGTAGAATATTTTATAAACAGGAAGAAAATTAAAAATTCTGAGATGCAAAGGGACCTAGGATCCTCACGCATGATTCCCTGAAAGTAAACTTGTAGGTTGAATCGGTGGTGAGAAAGCCAAATGCAATGTTAGCATTCATTTTGAGAGAACTAGAATATAAAAGCAAGGATGTAATGTTGAGGATTTATAAGGCACTGGTGAGGCCTCACTTGGAGTATTGTGAGGCGTTTTGGACCCCTTATCTAAGGAAGGATGTGCTGACATTGCAGAGAGCTCAAAGGAATGAACAATGAAGCAACATCACTTCCAGGTCATTGCAAATTCTGTCAAATTAATGGTGACAAACAGATGAGTGATATAAAAAAAATTATAAAAGGCAGCAAGTCATGCAGCAGCTATGGAAAGAGCTCATAGTTCAGGCAATGAACAGACAGGTAGTTGAGTGGAACACTGCTCTGTACCCCAGAGGAATTATCATAACTAAAGGAGATTCTATGTGTCAGGAAAGAGCTTATGTCAGGGAAGGACTAGTGAAGTTATCAGCATACTAGGATGGAAAAGGTCCCAGGTGATAATGATTCTACCTGAATTATCAAGCACAGGAAGTTGATGCTCCTACAATATCTGCTGGAACTTCTCTGTCCCTGTTAGAAGGAGATCGCCATTCCACAGGATTGATAGATGCAAAAATCACGAACATCATAAAAATTCAACTGCATAAACTGTAACGTGTATCTAGACTTTTCCCCACTGAGTATCTATCAAGGAGAATATTTGTCTGTGTTTCTCTGACCAGAGTGCAGAATCTTAGCTGAACGCACTTACCCAAATCCCAGGATGATTTTGGAACTGAACATCCACAACCTGGCCCAGCTGCTCAATGCAGATGCTGCACGAGAAATGCCGGGAGCAAAGACCATCAAATATTACCTTTATTGGCCTCACCAAGGTCAGTATGAGCGGGAGCAATTTACTCAACCTGCTGAAGCCACTCAGAGTGATCGACTTCTCACATGAAAACAACAAGCACAGAGAGCCAGCTAATGTGGGGGAACACTTGAATTGTGCCTGATCCACCTCTGGGTTAAGCAGAGCGACGTCTACATCCATGCTTTGGCTCATGTTCTTATCTCTGCCGCTCTCATGTGGTGCCAGCTCATTCAGTTTTCTACTGGTTGAAAGTTCAAAGTAAATTTATTACCGTAGTACATATATGTCACCTTGAGATTCACTTACTTGCAGCATTCACAATAGATCAGAGAAATACAATAGAATTGAAAATGAAAAATTACACACCAAGACTGCCATCAACTAATGTGCAAAAGACAAACTGTGCAATTAATTAATCAATACTAGGTACATGAGTTATAGCATCCCCAAAAGTGAGTCCATAGGTTGTGGAATCAGATTAACATCGAGGGGAGTGAAGTTATCCGTGCTGGTTTAGGAGCCTGATGGTTGAAGGATACTAACTGTTCCTTTACAGAAATTAGTGGATATGGCCCAGACCATTATGGATAAAGCCCTCTCCACCATTGAGTACATCTACACGGAGCACTGTTACAGGAAATCAGCATCCATCGAGAACTACCACCACTCCCTCCCCTCGCAGTCTATGCTCTCTCTTCTAGCTGCTGCCATCAGGAAGATGGTACAGGAGCCTCAGGACCCACATTACCAGGTTCAGGAACAGTTATTACCTCCCCAACCATCAGGCTCCTGAACCAGTGGGGATAACTTCACTCACCCCATCACAGTACTGTTCCCACAACCTATGGACTCAGTTTCAAAGACTCTTCATCTCATGTTCTTTATACTTACTGCTTATTTATTTATTATTTCCTTTTTTTTTCTTTTGTATTTGCTGTTTGGTTTCTTATGCACATTGGTTGTTCATCTGTCCTGTTGGGTGCAGTCTTTCATTGATTCCATTATGTTTCTTGAATTTTTGGAGTATGCCCTCAAGAAAATGAATCTCAGGGCTGTGTGTGTGTGTGTGTGTGTGTGTGTGTGTGTGTATGTATGTATGGATGTGCATGTGTGTGTGTATATATATATATACGTGCACACACAAACACTGAAAATAAATTAACTTGAGCTTTTGACCTAGGCCTTTGTACCTCTCTCTCAATGGCAACAGGGAGATGGCACAGCGGTTCTGCTGTGTAAATAGATACACAGAGAGCATCTATTTATACATCAGAACCAATGAAATGTCATTCAGATCTACGCGGAGAGCCATGAGAGCTAGAGAGTACAAAGTGCTCCAGGTCTTCCTCAGAGTTTCTCTGTGCAGGTGATATTAAAGCAGCCTCCCACACCTCTCGCCACTAATGGACAACACTCTGACATCTGTAAAGAGCCATCAGCATCAGGAAGCTGAATGTCATGGCCCAGGATGCTGTTACACCACGATCAATTAGCACTGATAATGTGTTACTGGAGGTTGTTGACAGCTTCACAAATCCAAGCTCCACAATCACCAGCAATCTGTCATTTGATGCTGAAATCAACACGCACATTGCAAAAGCTGCAGCTGTTTTGTCTAAGCTGAGCAAGTGTCGACCAACGGCAGTGAGAATCACACAAATAAATGCCTTGGTTTACATTGATAAAGGTCAAAGAATGAGAAAGCAGTATATCACGCCCACATCCTTGGTACACGCCTCTATGCTGACAACACATCAAAAGCAGGAGAGAAAGGCTTATCAGCTCCCACCTTTGCAGTCCATATCAGACATGTTTCTGCCATCTTCTAACAGAACAGGGTCACTAACAGATTCTGGAGTGCATCAAGTCCACCATTATGATTATGATTCGGAGGACACATAGTCCCCTTTTATTGTCATTTAGTAATGCATGCATTTAATCACCGAACCCATGATATTTCCAGTGAATTGGCCAAGCCTGACAGATGGGTAACTGCCACATTCCTAGGGACATTTTACAGTGATGTGACCAACTGGTCACAAGCCACTGGACCAGCATACCCCTGTTGATATCTACCATCTTCCTACTAAGTGAGATCAGAAGGTCGGGAACATTGCACTGGAAACTGGGAGATAGAGACAATGGCATCAACATGGGTGGTGCCAACAGATCAATAAACTAATTAGAATGGCCAGCTCTGTTACTGGAGTCAAACTGGACACGATGGAGCCTGTGATAGAACAAAGGACCCGACAGAAAATTCTGAACAATGTTTCTCACCCTCTGCATGCCACCCTGGCTGAACAGAGGAGTACTTTTAGTAATAGACTAAGGCAACTGCACTGCTCCAAAGAGTGCCGTAAGAGGTCATTCTTACCCTCAGCTATTAGGCTCTATAATGAGTCAACCTATAGCCAGGGAAGTGATGACACCCTTCTGTTAGACTGCTTGAGGTAAATAACTTTGTCTTTCTACTTCTCTTCTAATATTTATATTGCTGCACTTGTAATGCTACTGTGAGACTGTAATTTTGTTTGGGATCAATGAAGTATCCATCTAACCAGGATGACTTTGGAGAAGTTGTTAATATTTTGTCCTAGAATGTTACTGTATTTGTTAATGTGATAAATGTCCTCAAGAGTTGCTTGCTTCGTGATGTTTCGATATTTTAAAGTTCAAAGTAAATTTATTATCAAAGTTCATATATATCACCATATACTACCCGGAGGTTCATTTTCTTGGGGGCATTCACAATAAATACAAAGAAACACAATAGAATCAATTAAAAACTGCAAGACAGACAAACAACCAAGGAGCAAAAGATAACAAATTGTGCAAATACAGAACAAAAAGAAAAATAACAAGATAATAAATAAGTAATAAATATTAAAGTCCTTGAAGGAGAGGCCATAGGTTGTGGAACTAGTTAGGCTGGACATGTTTCGCAGTATTAAAACAATAGGAATCTTCACATGACCCTGTGTAACTTCACAGTTTACCTTCTTCCAGGCTGGTAACTGTGAATCATCACCGCTCTGCTTTGTCATTCATCCTATTTTCTACTAATATTACCATGGCCTTTTGTCTTTCAATATTGCTTACAGGTCAAATATATGGCATTCTATCAAATACCAAGGTCAGTACACACATCAACTTCATTACTGTTATCAACCTTCTCTATTGCATTTATCTATAATGTCTGGCAGATTAACCCATATTTTTCCAAGCTACTATTAACTACGAGCATGATCTTTGATTCTAGAATTTATTTATGCCACTAATGTTAGATTGGAAGCTTATGGTTACATAGAATAGCCTCTACGTCTCAACTTCCCTTGGCAATCTGGGAAGTGTACTTTTGAGTGTCACCAAACTACTAACATAGAACCTTATACTTTATTTGACAAAGACATAAAATATAAATGAGTATGAGGCCAAGAAACACTTTATTGTACACAGAGAGATCAAACATTTATTTGGTGTACATGAGAGTTTTCCTTAAATGCGCAACTGGATTTGAAAATAAAGGTAAATTTGCTTGATGGTTATCAATGGACTTCGAGCAAACGATTCAAAAGTAAAAGCAAAACATTTGAACTCCCAAAATAAAATACAATCGAGACCTGGTGTAAAAATAATTTTGTTTCCAAAAAAAAAATATAGATCCTGGGGACTTTATACATAAAATGTCACAAACTGAAACAATGTGGATATGTTGCAATTATACAATTGCAGTATGCCATTGCAAGATACAATGAGCAGAAACAGTCATACCATTATTTCATTTCCAAAGATTAAACTGTAAAAGATATTCGGTGCAAAGCTTGAAGCAGGCGTGTATAACCTGCAGCTGAATGAACTGTTTTACACAGTAAGCCCTAACCCCCTGATTAAAGCAGTAACATCAAAATATTGGAACTCTAACCTTTAGAGTGCAGTGTCATTAACAAAAAGATTTTGTCTTGAGTATAAAGACAAAACAAATTACAAATTTAATAAATTTTTTTTGAAAATATTTTGAAAAATACCTGCAGATTTCTTCCCTTTTCCCTATCTTACCTTCTCACCCACTCTAAATGAAAATGATAGAATATTACGCAGGTAGAGCTGCTTATGGGGAGCATTGTATGTACAGATGTTATGCAATACAACTACATTCTCTAGAGTTAGATCAAGCCATCAAACATTTGATACTAGCTTTTTTTTCTTTTTTTTCTACAAAGATTAGATGCCGAAAGAGGAGGCAGGGCAGCAGAGATTGGGAATGTGAACACAGGTGGGGGGGGAAGAGAAAATATCAAATGCAGTTTTAAACTTGAATAAAGGCCTTTTTTTTCATTTGATAAATACAATGGGTTTTAAACATTTGGAAATTGCTACATTTACATGTGTAGTTTAGAAAAGGAGCAAGACACAAAAAAATGTTTACAAGGTGCCAAAGACTTCAGGTTTCAAAGATTTAGAACATCTAAGCATTTTAAAAAAACAAAATAAACTACAAGCTGTACTCTATTTAAGTCTCAGGTAGACAGGACTTTCGTCTTTAGCTATTTTAATACAGCACCAGTTTGTATCCAGTCCAGGGAACAGATCCACATGCTATAGTGCACACAGTTTCCTTTTCGCGTCTGACCCATGATACAACTGTGGGATTGTGCAAGTTGAAGCCCTTTAACATCAAAAAGGCAGCTGAAAGAACTGTGTTCTACACAAAGCAGATTGTCATTACAAACGCTAGCCACACGGTCTATCCAAGCTCTGTGAATGCCACACTGAACAATCACAAATGCCACACCTGAATGCATTTCTGATAGCAACACACAGCCTGGTTGCTAGGCTTCCCTCCCACCCCCCCTCCCAGTACCCACGGCTATCAAAGTGGAGGACTTAGGCAAATTAAGTCACACTTGTTAGTGCATCATCAGTGAAGCACGTGGCAGCTTCTTCAGTAGTGTGATGCTACCGTACAACTTTTGCATGTTCTGAAGAGCTGGATTCTTAATACAGCCAAGTGCAAAAGTACCACATAGGGTGCACTTTATCAGCTGGACGGTGATGCAGTCAGTCACAAGAGCTGCTGTGATTCAGTCAATATGCAAAGCCCTCTGAATACTGAAGATTGTTGCAGTGATCCACCTCCAGCAAGAAGGCTGCATTATCATCAAAATGTGTTAGAGGAACGGTATCCTCCTTAATGTGACAGTCGATTTCAGTCTTCAGAAAGGGACGCTGATTGTCTGGGAAGGCCATAGAGAAAAGTGCCTCGGGATCACACACAAACTTGTACACATACCGCTCCCCCGCAACCTGGATTGCAAAGAAACAGACACATTAAGTTATTCAACCAAACTAGAGATGGATTTATATCTATAATTCTAAATTAAAATGATTAAGCAGAAGACAAAATACTTTCAATATCCCAGTACAATGGAATCCATTAAAGGGTTTTTTTAAAAAAAATAATTAGACAAGATAGTGCCAGAATATAAAGAGTGAGCCTAGATCTTCTACCAACCAACCAACAAGCTCCTTGAAGTGGTTGGTCACCTGTCCTTGGAGCCCACTGCTACCTGGAGAAGGGTCCCCATGTAGAAATTTTCAAGAGACCACAGCCAATTTATTGGCAAAGCCTAGTAACTGTGCCACTCCAGTTAAAACCGCCAAGCCTCACTGCAGCATGTCAAAACATAAAGGAGACTGAATGTCTAAATTCCTGAGGAGGCAAAACTATTCAAAAGATGTTAAAGTTAAATTGAAACAAAATTAAGAACACTTAAAACAACTAAATACAGCTAAATGAATTTGGCTAACAAGAATGGAATTCCTTGTATTTCGATCGAAGACTGCCCCATCCCCTTAAAATGATTGCAATGGCTGTACTCGGCACAGTGGGCAAATTTCTTAGATTAAGTACAAGGAAATCTGTGGAATTAGTCCTACACATTTCACTACACATGGGGAGTCTGATGGAGAAGCAGTTGCCCCAGTGAAGACACTGTACCGTCATAAAGACAAAAGCCAGCATTTCAGAAGCTAGCTGGAGATTCCCAAGCAGAAAATCTATGTTTTGAAAACCTGAACACAGCTCAAGATCTGCATTTTGGACTAAAGCAGAATTCAAATGCAAACAGAGTTACAGAGGGGTTAAAATAAAGCATGGTAAAAATGAGTCCCTAGACACATGTACATAATGCCCAAATTAACAGCAGCTGGACTGCAGGTTTATTCACACAAAAAAATCCCAGAGTTCAGTTCCACTGAAAATACACTGACATTTAGTGTACGTGAAGAAGAACCATGTTCCACCCTTTTATTAACCATGCTGATTGGATAATAATTGTGCAGATCTGATACCACAGATGCTGCCACTTTTAGCAAGGCCTGCACAGGGACAGCAGATGCCCACGCGCAGGAAGTGCTGCTGTATTTTATAAATGCTGACCTCCTTACCTTTTGCATGATCCCCTTTTCATAATAATAGCGCAGTGAACGGCTCAATTTGTCATAGTTCATTGCAGGGCGGTTCTTCTGGATGCCCCAGCGGCGGGCGACCTGCGGCAGGACAGGGGAGGAGAGAAGAAAATCTGTTGATAATGCTTGTAGTTAAGGAAACAGGGCATATGAACTCTTAAAAGGAAGCAACGGGTAAAATGACCGCAAGATTGTGTTTATATGCTATTGATCTTTCTCTCATTAGTGCACATCTTAGCAAAGGCAGGAGTATGAATTTAGCAATCAATGGAAACCCCATAGGTCATTACTGTAACAGTAGCACTGCATCAGCTACTTACTAATGGGCTTGTTGATGTGATAGCATGATTTTAATGAGATTCTGGAGAGCATATAGCACTTATCTGCTCAGCTACCCTTCAACAAGGGTGACAATGGTAGCTCTTTTGCTTTCATGGAAATCCTTTCCAATATTTTGACCAAATTAATTGAGAGCACAAATACAAAATTGTGAAACACGACTGGAAGAAACAATGTAAATTTAAAAAAAAGAGTAACAAGTATTCTTAAAATTCAAGCAGCCTTTAGAGGTCCTAAAATTAGCACAGTGGCCATCAATTGTTGCAACTTAATGCAGGCTTCAATTCCCTTGGAGAGCTCCAAGTGATCAAATGAACAAGATGCATCCACCATGCATTTATCATAAGTGTACACAACAACCAAGGTTAGTTGTAATACTGCTTCCTTCATTTTAGCTCATGTCCTCTATAATTAGCACTGAACATTAGCTCATCATCTTCACCACCGACATACAAATCAGATAAAGAAGCTTTCAATTCAAATGAAATTTGGCCAGTGCCTAAGTGTCTTTCATTTCATGCATTTTTAAAGTCACAAGGCTGCTTCTTCAGTAACGTGAAGCTATGGTCTTCAGCCATGTTGTGTTGAAAACACAGGCATCCATAACCTTTACATCAATTGCATGATAGTCACTTAATACAGATCCTGCTGTTCTACAGCAGAATTATCCAGTTCCTGAAATGTTGATTTTGCTTTAAATCGTTCACTGTTATTGCAACAACAAAGGCCACTTTCACAGATCATGACCTCCTAACACTCCTTCCCATTTTTGGTGATAAAACCAAGTTGTAGACTGACGGAACAGTCTAATGTCCTGCACTCACATTTAAAGAGAAAAGGATTGGATTAAAAAAAATGTAGTGGGATATGCTGAGCTATACAATTTACTTCAAAGGAAGCTAAAACCATGTGATATTCTCTGGTAATAAAGGAGACAAAGTGCCCTATTCCAAGCATTGCATCAAGAGAGCTACCTTCCCTCCTACATTCTGGGCACTTGTGTTGTGTTTACATGTTAGCTGCATTGGTCTGCTTGGATTCCGCAGGACTCTAGGTTTGGAAACGGTTGTTATTGTCTTTAGGGTTACTGTTTCCCAAGTCAGAACATCAAGATATGGCAGTACTCGGTGTCTGACGCTAATTTTAATGGGAACCTTACATTTAAACATTACATTTTGAATATTCATGCCACTCAAAGGAAAAGCCCAGACTTTCTTGCTCGGGTCTGAATACAGTACATAGTCAAGTAATGAACAAGAACTGATTAAGTATAACAAATGATTTACATCAGTCTAATGTATAACAAAGCTATAACATGTTGATCACCAAAATTCACTCATATCCCTACTTTTCAGCAATCTCATTTTGTTTACAGCTGTTAGTAGTTCAGAAAAATGTCGTCAGTAAAACCTGTCCTCTACTCGAACAATGAGCAACTGTGCTACAGAAAACAGTCAAAGAGGAAATATTTTCTGAATGAGACTAGATCATTTTGCTATTTCATTCTTGAAATCACCTGTGGACTCCACAACCATTCCAGACTGTGCTCCTGCACAAATTAAGTCAGCAAATTAAAATGGCTGATGCCATCGCACACACCACCCACACAAATTTAAAAATACGACAAGCAGCTCTAGCAGACAAAGGTTTGTAAGAAGCCACTGCAGAGATGTGACTGCTCCTGTTACTGCTTCATTCATAATTTCTGCAGTGTCCCAGGCTTTTAATGAAGTTATTTGTCTTTAATGACAGGGTGTGGTCACAGATTCTCATTCATAAATGTGGTCACACCCCAGCAAAACAGATGAACAGTTTTATTAAGATCCTAGAGCAACAGAAACACTAGCATGTGAAAATATTAAAGCAGGCCCATCTCCTTGGTAACAGGGCTCCAGAGCATACTTGTTAGTCTTTCTGTTTTCCAGGAATATGTTCTAGAGCACCACAGAATCCGATTCCCAGGTAAAATGTACTGTTTCCGGGTAACACTAATTCATGGGGGGGGGGGTGGAATTCTGGTTTAGTTCTGTGAAATCACAATGGAGAGAGAGGGCTGATTCAGGGTTACATAAAAGAAGTAGAGTTAAAAACAGACCGTGTTCTTCGAATAGTTACTTTGTGCTGTTGCCTTCAGCTGTATGACTGATAAAAATCTAGCAGGGAATAAGTTCAACACAGATCATTTTCTTCAAATAATGCTTTTGAAGGAACATAATAATTAGATGAACTATTCCAGAGATAAAATCAATTTGCTTGCTCCTCTCATTCATATATAAGTTTATCTTTATGTTCCTTTTGGCATAGGAAGCTGCTATGCAAGCTCTCACTGCGATGCCATCAATCACTTCTCTAACCTGATCACACTTGCTCCTAACGCCCACCAGCCACCTACAACTGGGTGAGTTGTGGTTGTCAATCAGCCTTCCAACCACCATGTTTTGGGAACGTGGGAGAAAACAGGAGTGGCCAGGAGAAACGGAGAGATAGGAAAACACCACACAGTAAGCACCTGGATCACCGAGGCCACAAAGCAGCCTGCAGAGCTACTGTGCCACAACTTCTCTCAAGGACAAAAATAAATCATAGCAATGTTAAAAAAAAAGTTGTGGAATGGTTAAACTCCACAAGGAGGAGAAAATTTGTACACCAGACTGTGAGTTGTACCCTTTCTCTGTAATAGTATAGTCTAAATGTTTAAGAGCACCATCAGCAAACAAAAGCCAGCAGAAGGTGGACAAAATAAGGATTAAATGTTAAGGAATGTCTATAAGGAGGATTATTTGAGATGCAGGGGCTTAAGGATAGAATTCCAGTGATCAGATCCTAGGCAATTGAAAGCAGGTCTGCCAATAGTGGAGCAGTGAAAATCCAGGGTGTGCAAGATGCCAGAGCATGCAAAGCTCACTAAAAAGTGGAGTACAAACCTCCTCGGGCTCAATTAACTTGAATTCCATGCCTCTGCCTGTCCATGCGATGAAGTGGGAATTTGATGGATCATCCAGCAGCGTTACTAGGAACTGCCACAGCTGTAAAGAACCACGTCGTTGGTAGGGCAGATTTTCTCTGTACACTGGGGATTCTTGTTTGACTTTATCTGTTAAACACACCAAAAGTGAGAAGCTGGTTGCCATTTTCTTGAATCATTTCCCATTCTTTAACAGAATGGGTAGTCACACTGAATTAAACCACTTCCAAAAATAAAATCTTGCCTTATATAAATCTGCCCAACAGAGGGGTTAGAACTTTGTATATTTTATATTGGCAAAGAACGTCTGTAGAGATTTAATTTTTCCACATGTTCAGCTCCTTCAAGAGCAAACAAAAATTCCATTGAGAGGAACAAGTCACTTGAAAAAACATGAGAGAGGCCCACATTGAACATGATTGGCTCAAACTCAGTTCCTGGTGCACTCTGTAAGCAATTATGAATGACTCAATGTTATCCCTTTCAACAAAAATATTCACTAACAGGGCACTGACCTTGTTGCACAATGCCAGTGTGAATAGAAGGATCCCAATCCTTCTGGTGTGTATTTTTGGTTAACATGAAACAATGACGATCTTTACATAATTGCTGAATCAGTATTATTCGTCTTATTAAAGTGATCATCAACCCAAATGACTTGACTCAATCTGATGGTAGTTGTAAAATCAAAACAAAACTTCAAGTCTTGGTTATGAGCCCAATAATGTTAAAAGCAAATCTTAGGTATTTATTAGCAAAGGGCGTCTTAACAGAATGGACTGCATCTTGAAAGATATGGCTCATATTTCCCCTCCAGTAAAGAAATGGGACTCACAGGAGTCTGCCATTCCCAAGGGCAATCTGCTACTGAGTCATTTTGCATGCATCTATATAGGTAAAGTGACTAGACGAGGGGATGATAGTGTAAAATCTATCCACATGCTAAATCTGGTTTATGCCAAACACGAGGAATTTCCAGCTGAATGGTACCAAGAAGCAGGGCTCGAGTGATGCCCTTCTACGCCATCGGTTGCGTCCTATCAATGTCCCAGTTGAGATCAACCAAGTAAAAACAGAGACACCAAAGTCAAAACTGATGCTTTCTATACTGAAACGCTGAAGAATGTCTTTCCAATCAACCTTAACCAGATCTGAGATATGTTAAGTATGTATATAACTTACTGTCAATCCTATCTGGTACCACGCATGTATCGTCATAGTACATTCGGGGATCCTTTTCATAAGGAAAACCTGGGAAAAGGAAAAAGATACAGATTGTCAAATCAGTTAGAAATTAATTTTCATTGGCAATCTACTTGTCTAGTTTGCTTTTATAAAGCAAATACTGCCTTTGTAGGAATCTTATAGTGTGTGTAGTGACAGAGTGCAATGGGATACCATATTGTACAAGCATTCTCCAGAACATCTGACAAATTTAGAGATAGGTGTAAGGGAGGAAAACGTAGATAAATGAAAAATACTGGGGGTTTTGAAAAGTAAATAGTAAGGGTGTTAATAGAGTGAAGACTAACGTTTATATGTGCTGGAGAAAACTGGACCATCAGGCGTAACAAAAATCCCATTAAAGTGACATCAAGTCTGTGAACTTCATGGTGGCCTTTATTTTAATTAACATAAAGCACTAAAAGAAATGGTGTTGGGATGAGTTCTTGTGCAATGCAATAAAATGCTCCTCTCAAGTTGGCAACCTACTCCTGCACTTTTAATTTCTTCTGATTATATTCTACAATATAACCTTGGGTAGACCTTCAGTGTTGCTTAGCATTCTAAATCGGATAGCCGAAAGATAAATCCCAGTGACATGGTCACATTATTATTCCACTTAGTAACCAGAGGAATAACTTGAGATCACTGCATCAATCCTATTGGTCCCAGATGGAAGAATTTATTGATTTGTGATTTTACCTTCCAAGGGCATGGAAGAGAGAGGGATTTAAAAAGCCACAGCGTTTCTAATGAACAACTATCCTTGTGTTATATGTTATTGAATGTTATACTTTAACACTGAAGGCGTTTACCATATTTCCTTGTGTCTATTCTGCCCAATGAGCAACGCTGCCCAAAAGCCTTCCATTCAATCCCATGTCCCTACTGATTTACCTTTAACCTATCCTCTCTCAAACACCCACTAACCCCCTCCCTGATTCTCTTACCGCTGATCTACACTAGGAGTATTTTACAGTAACCGATTAACCTACAGATCTCTGGGATGTGGGAGCACCCAGGGGGAAATCCATACAAGCACATACAAGCACCAGACTTGGAGCAGCAGTGATCAGGACTGAGCCTGGGTTAACGGATCAGTGCAACAGCAGCACTTCCTGATGTACTACGGTGCCAGTGGAAACTTGTGATTATCCAGGAGAAGTGGTAATTAGCTCTTGTGCACGAGTGGCACGTTGGAGCAGCAGTCATTGCTTTTTCCAGTGATCCAGCTTTAACCCCGTGAATGTACACATTTCCTCCAAGTGCTCCCGCTTCCCCTGTACATACAAAGGTATATTCATTTGCTACTGCAAGATGCCCCTTGTGCAGGTGAGTGGGAGGAAAATTATGGAGTAGATGGGCATGCGAGAGAATAGGGTCCATGGAAATAAGTGTTGGTGGGGGGGGGGGGTTCATCTTTGGGAATGCTCCAACAGCTAGCATAGGTTCAATGGGCCGAATGTCTTCCTTCTAGATGTTATCAATGAATAAAAGTACATATAACTCAGTGCCAATTAAAATGCACACACAGACACAAAGAAAGGCAGCCTGAATTTTACATTGAGGTTTTCGGCAATCTTGTATTTTTCTAAATATGTAACTGAGCAATACTTCGTCAGAAGGCTGAGGTACAGTTGCAACAGATGCATCAGCCACAGCAGATAACATTGCTTGGTAGAAAGCATACGAGGAGAAACAGGAACAAGCAGCTAACCAACAGCTGCCTGAGATCTTTGTAGATCCGTTAAACCCTGATGGTTCCAAAATAATTTTATTTTTACACCTGCATTTTTCAATCAGATAAGTTTCAGCAAGTTAAATTGAAGAAACATTGTTCAGCTTGCCAGTAAACACTGTCTTCAAAAAGCATCTGAAAAGTACAATCTATATTTAATTTTTTTGTAAAGTAACAGGTATAAAAATTTATGGCTGGGTACTTGCTGCAAGTTGTTCCTCATTTTCCATGGTAACTTCAGCTCAAGGAGCTCTTTAAACAAAATTCCCACCAGCTACTTGACGAAATAGAATGGGAGTTGTACTGAAGAGCATATCAGCCTATGGAGGGGCTTACAGTTTTGCCTCAGTTCTGGATTCTGTTTCTTTTAAAAACCCATCACTCAAATGTCTTCCTTACCCACGCTTTGCTGAGGTGGTTCGAAAGATCAGAGTAGCCAGCCATAACTATTCAAGGTAGCAGGAAAAAAATACTTTGATGCCCTTCTTTGTGATGAAAACATTGGAATCTGTTCTATGTACAGGATTCATATCCTATTTAAATCAATGGTCTTAATAAATTCTATTTGTACATCCTCTGCACAGATTCATAAAGGGCATAGATAGGACAAATGTACATGATCTTTCTCCCCAGGGAAGGGCTAAAATCCAGAAGGCATAGGTTAAAGGCAAGAGGTGAAAGACTCGATAGGCAGCTTCTCCACGTAGAGTGGATTACGTATGTGGATTGAGCTGTCAGAAAAAGCTGTTGAGGATGGTACAATAACATTGAATAGTCATTTGGCTTAGTACATTGATAGGTGGGGTTTAGAGGGAATGTGAGCCAAATGGGACTAGTTTCGTGGGTACCATGGTCCGCATGAATGAGTTGGGCCAGAGGATCTAACTAAAATACCAACTTTGAAATTCCAAACTATGCTTTAGCTATTAAAACCAGACCGTGAGACAAATTTGTTTCTAGATTCCTCGGGTGATTGTGGCATTGCACATCAGCTGGGTTTCCATATCCCTCAGCACAACATTGGCAAAAGTAAATAACAGCAAATGCTGGGAAATTGAAATGAAAACAGTCAGCAGATCAGGCAGCGTCTGTGGAGAGGGAAACAGGTTTTCCGGTTCAATGACCTTTGGTTGGAGCTTGGAAAGTTGTTTCTGACAGCATAGGTTGTTTGCTTTTATTGCATTAGACAGTAGAATGGAGAAATCAGTGCCACTTACCCTCCTGGTTGGTGGGTGCAGTGTAATAGCTTCCTCCCGTCAGATACGAGGATTGGCAGTTAGGCACTTCTAAACAGAAATATTAATCAAAACAAAAGGATTTTCAGATGGAGGCCAGAACATTACTAGACCGCAACAACAGTTTATTTAAATGCAAGGATTATAATCCATGGAAAATTTCAGGGCAAACAACATAGAATAATAGCTCATACATTAGGACACATGAAAGTTACATTGAAAATCGTCCGCAACAGGAAAACGCAACTTAAATGACCTTTAAGGGACAATAAAAACAGGTATTGGCCCTGTAATCATTGTAAGGTCTTTGACAGAAAGCAGATGGGAGAGTGGAATGCACACCTCACTAATAACCTACCCCATTTGTGAAATGCTGATTCTTGCCTCTATCCATGGTGAAGTCCTAAAGAGCACTCACGGCCAATTACAATTGTTTAACCCACGTTTCCTTTGAAATGTAGGTCAGATTGGCATGAAAAGACTGACCATCAAGAGATCTTTGCCATCTCTGACCCGTTGAGATCCATGTGACCCACAACATTTTGCACTGGAAAAGCAGATGAGCCAGACAGTGTATTGAATTAAACTCAGGTTTTTAGCGGAGAGGGGAAGTCTAATTATCTCCAGTGCTGAGTCAAGCACGTTTACACCTGAAGTTTGGTCAGCTGTGTCACAGAACAAACTGCAAGGTGCGGCCATTGGGCTGACTGAACTTTGCTTCTTGGTTGTTGTCAGTTTTAAGTAGGATCTCTCTGCCGGTCTGACAAACGGACCAATGATCTTTAACTGGTGATTAGAGACATAAGATGCAGGAAACCTTGACCTACATTTTAAAAATTTGTTCTGTTAAACCCTTAGTCATTGGTAAATGTTGTCCTTTAGATTTAAATCTTAACCATCTGCTTGGCTTTACAGCAGATCCCCAATCACCGCCTCCTATTAGGTTTTAGTATTAATAGGCCTAAGCTGATTAGAAGATTTTACAGTTACGTCACCGAGCATCAAATTAATAACACCCTTGAAGAAAGAGTTTGGCAAGCCACATATAAAAGCATGATCCTTTAAATATCCAAGCTAAGCTTGGATGCTTTTTCCCCTTAAAAAACGAAAGGATCCACCAAGCAGAGGGCAAATCATCTATCTGAGAAATCAATACAGAGTAATTATTCTAAATAGTAGATGGTGTGATGGTTTCCTTTATCTCCCATGTCTGTCAAGCTACCTACATAAATTTAAATTGTGAAATGTCAACCAAGGCCCATCGCCATGGTAACAAATCTCTCATCTTGCCAATTTCAAAAGATAACAAAAGGCCATGCAAAATAATCTAGGGTAGGAAGAAGGCCCAGGTTTGTTCCTTCAAACGATCAGCACACAATTATTAGCCAACCAGTGGAGAATGGATTACTCAGAATGGAGCCACAGATCAGAACGCTTCAGTACTCGCACAAGAAGAGAACCTACCTGAGTCATAGCAGTAGTCTCTTGGTTCTTGCTTAATCCCAAGAGGGGGTTGGAAATTCTGCCTGCTGGGACCACTGACATGATCGTAATGTGAGTCGTGGTACTCCTGCTTGAAGGTCTGAAGGGATGGTGAAGGCATGGGCTCTGACAGTTGTCGCTGATAAACTTGCCGACTGTCGTTGGGGACTCCTGACTGATGCGGATATGGGTGGCATGGCTCGGACATCTGTCGCTGGAACCTTTGATGACGAGAAGCAAAACTAGATATATTTGGTTGCCTCTCACAGCACAAACATTATCACCAGATATAAAATATTGAATGAGAATTATATATGCCAGAAAATAAAATGCCAGTTGTACATGCACCCCGTCATACACAATTATTTAAATTGGCTTGTTTTGTTGTTGAGTTGTTAAGTCGAGTACGACTCTTCGTGACCCCATGGACCATAGGGTCCATAGGGTTTTCATGGCAAGATACGGAAGTAGATTGTCAGGCCTTTCTTTCACGCAGATACTGCCAATGCCCAGGCTGGGACCCGGCCGGGTTTGAACATCTGCCTTGAAGTCCAGCACTGACGCCACCACCCCACCAGCCTGCCCAGTAAATTGACTACAAAAGTTTTACTTTGGTACATGCCATCTAGGTTGTATGATTGCCATATCAGAATTGGCAAAAAATTGCTGACATCAAATTTACATGCAAATTTACAGACAACTATCTGGAAGTCAAACTATATGAACCTCTAATCCTTAGCAAATAATTATACAAGGTCATCTTTAACCTTCTTGTCTGGTTAGATATGTGGGACTATGTCATGATTTTTTTTAAAGAATCGTTTATTTAGTAAAAGGCTGTGCATTAGGAAAAGTGAACATCTGAACAGCCTGAACAGAATGTACAGGCTAAATTATTATAGAAGAGGATTATCACACTAAAGGAATGTTGCTTTGGCTTTATCATTACTTCCCTTTTGGAAGATTTGTCAGCACAATTCCAAAATAGAACTCTTGAGAATCATTTAGCACCTTGAAAGGCGATCCCACATAGATCAGCTCTCTGCAAATCACCCAGGTCCTCGGGACCACTTTCCATGTAAAATGATCCTTCACAGCTGATCGCATTCAGATTAGTCCCATTTCCACTTTGCATCAACCTGCCTGCCAAACTGTAATCTATAGCTCTGCTGGTATGCCTCCATCGGAACAAACACTTCCAGATGGTCTCCAGCCAGCGTCCCGCACATACCAGTTGGCAGAGGTGAAAACCAAGAGCTGTGGGAAGCACAAAGGCAGTTGCCGTCAAGGGAGCTGCCACTGCCCAAAATACCATCTTTCTGAAATCCTTTGAGATTTCAGAAGCATGACAGAACTTTTATTTATTCTGCCAAGGCTCCTAAAATACCTCCAGGATAACATGGCAATGCAGAGATGGAGGGCTTAACCTTTAGAATAAAATTTCTCTCCTCTCTGCAGAATGGTGCGTCTAATATTTATGACAATAGCTCGGATTTTGACCGAGTTTGTTAGGGGGAGGCAGTTATAAGGATATTTCTCCTCACTGGGGGACTTGAGAACCTTGAGACATCATCTCAAAAAAAACGACCCAACCACTTAAGACTGAGATTTGAAGTCATTTCTTTTCTAAGAGGATTGTGATTCTGTGAAATTCTCTACCACAGAGAGCAGAGGATACTGAGCCACTGGGTATGTTCAACCCTGGGCTGTTGGACTATAGGTTTTGAAGTGGGGGGGGGGGAGAGAAGAGAAGAAAGTTGGGGAGGAAATGGTGGCAAGGCCAAAGGTCAAATCAGTCATGATGATGTTGAATGGTGAACGAGGCTTGAGAGGACACATGGCCTAGTGCTGCTTCTCTTTCTTACTTAATAATTGAACACAAGACAGTGTATTTGTTGTCTTTCTCTGGTAAACTAAAGCCAATGTGCTGTGAAATCAAGAAGAGAAGCTTTTCCTGCTAAAATGTTCCCTTCCTCTGCTAATTCTTTGACTCCTCGTAACGCCTCAGCTGGTGTACCATTGCTACAGAACTCTTCAGTCAAACTGCTAAACCTTATAAACACCTAAGCAGGCTGCATGTTTGGCTCACCGCAAGGATCTACTGCACATAGAGAAGTCCAGTTCATTTCCTCCCCAGCAACCCGCAAAACTCAATGGTCTAAATGGCCTAACTCTGCTCCCAAGTCTTATAACCTTAAAACACTGGAGGAACTCAGCATGTCAGGCAGCTTTTAAGGAGAGAAATGGAAGTCGACTGCCTGTTGCTCCAGATTCCAGCATCAGCGATCTCTTGTGTCTCCCTTGCTTTCCTCTCTAGTTCAGGGGAACAAACACCAACTGTGACATCCTCACAATTGCCTGAATTCAGCACAGACAGCAGAAAGCCCACCCTGGAGGAACAAAACTGATGTGAAAGAATAAATTCTGGGAAAGGAAACGGGGCAGATCCTGCAGACTACAAGCTTCTCTCACTAAACTCCTTCACTTGCATGACAAGACAGCAAAGTGATTTGTCACTCACTTACCTGTGCTCTGGAGCGTACTGGGACTCGGGCAAGGTCTGGGGCATCTGGAGTGGGGGGTGAGGTGCCTGAGGTACTGCGAAGCTTTGCTGCTGCGGCGGCGGTGGTGGCGGAACAGTCGCAGGGGGTGCAGCCTGCACTGGGGACGAAGTGGGGCCATGGGTTGGCGGTGGCACTGCAGCAGGAGTGAGGTGAGGCAGAGGGGAGTTCTGATGACCTGGAGAGATGGGGGTGGCTGGTGGAGATAATGGCTTGAACCCAGCGAGGGGCTTCCTGTCGTAGGCACTGCAAATAAAAACCAAAAGGCAAGGAAGATTCAGACACTTTGCTGGTGATGCACTTAGCAAGTCCGTGGCTCACACCGTTGTTAGCAAATCAGCACCATAAGTAGGTGTTAACGGTGTGAGGATCACACTGTCCCTCCAACAGCTCTCCACTCCCCAGCACAGAATTCCCGAGCAACACACAGAAAAGTGCTGGAGGAACTCGGCATTTCCAGCACCTGCAGAATCTCTCGTGTTACAGAGTTCCTTTATCACCTTTCCAAAAGATGCCGAGTCCTGATTTTCACAAAAGCAAAGGCCAGATTTGTAAGCTTCAGTATCTGGGCAGCGCAGTGCGGCAACAGGAAGAGCAGCAGGTGGGTTCAATCCTGACCTCCTGCGGGGTTGCCTATTCTCCCTGTGGCCAGGCGAGCTTCCCCTGAGCACTCGCTTCTGTGCATGCGTGCCCACGCAAGACACATGAAAGGGTGGTAGAGTTTGTGCTGCTGCCTGACAAACCGGGCAAACCCAGGTTCAGTTCTGGCCTGGGGCTACTGTTTGTGTGGGGTTTGCACATTCTTCATGACCATGAGGGCTCCTGCTACATACTACTGCTCCCCCTCATGTCCTGAGTTTACATTCAACTAGATCTGTGATTACCATACTATATGGAACAAGAGTATACTGCTAAGGTTCTTCAGAATCCTGCTTAAGGGTCTTGGCCCCAAACATCGACTGCTTATTCTTTTCCATAGATGCTGCCTGGCCTGCTGAGTTCCTTAGGCATTTTGTGTGTGTTGCTTGGATTTCCAGCATCTGCAGATTTTCTCTTGTTTGAGGTTCATCAGAATATCCCATTCAATGGTAAATCCTGGATGCTACTATTTGTGATGATTGTCAGGAACATTTAAAAACTGCAAAAAAGTCATAAAACTGTATTGAAGCCTGCATTGGACAAGAGATTTTTTAAAAAATGCTTCTATAAACTACTTACATGTTACCTAAAAAGAAGGCAACGTCATCATTGTGAGAAGTAAATACCGTTTCGTCAACTGCTGAAACAAGTGCCAACAATGGGGAAAGAAACACAGAAATGGAATAAAGATGGTGGGAGGATTAGCTCTGTCAAGAGTTATGACACAACCAAGAGCAGTTAAGTAATAAAGCCAAATAACGGGACAAGAGACCAGGAAAATGAAGTCTAAGCTGACAGGAGCAAAAGAACTGACTTTTGCCACTACCGCACTAACCACTAAAGCACCTTTGATGCGCTCAGAGGCTCCCAGTAAGAATGTAAAATGTTAACTAACTCTGTGCAAATCTTCACTGCCAATGGTTTAGCTGTGAAGCACAGTCACTGTCATCATGCAGACAGGAGGGCTGTCCAAAACTAAGAATAAGTCATTGCGTACCTGTAACTGTAGAGGCAATTTTCTCCATAGCCGGAACTGAGACTCTGCTTGTGACGGCAGGACACTTCCGTATTCGGGCTCTGAGTTTCGCGCTTGATCTTTGCCGGGGAAGGTCCATGAAATACCACTGAAATAAAATAAGTTCACTTTGTAACTCTAGCCGTAGACAGTGACAGATGCAAAACTAAGATAGCCAATGACAAGCACGTACTAACTAGCATTTGATCGGGCGTTAAGGGGGCAAGCATAATTGTCCGGATGCAAGTGCGTGAGTGGGGGAAGCTGAAACAGATCCATTCCTCTTTATCAAAGTGTCAGCTTTAACGTAGATTAATGAAGAATGACTGGTAAAGCATTGGGAATGAACTGATGATGGATGTCCTCATATCTTACAGACACACATAATCTAGAAAAAGATGCTTCATTTGCCAATTTGCAATGTTTCACAACAACGGTTTTAAGAATGACCTACACTCCCTTAAAAGTCAATAAAAATACATACTCTTTGTGCAGATCAGCTGTCAGGTTTTACTTTGATATCAACTCATTAAAAACTCACCAAGAGCGAAAGTGCATGTGTGCAGATATGAATTCTCACACAGCGGTGCAACAGAATCATTGAGCTAACAGGTGTGTTCCAAACCTCGAAATTTACTGTGAGGAAACATTCTTACAGAGACAGTGAATGGTTTACAGATGGAGGCCAGACATTGGCCCTTACATCTTGTGAGAAAGTTAAAGACCTTACAAAGATTGAATTTCACTTCACAAGGAGAGATTCCAATCCTTGAAAGAATGTAGATCTTCTTGAAAACAGAACAGCCCAACTCCAGGGTTACTCTGACGTAACCCAGTTTACTTCATTAAGTAAGGCCCAGGATTAAAATGTAACCATTAAAGTATTTGTAGACAGTGCACTTTATCCCAGTCATTATTTTTGCTAAGTGAAAACAGCAAATGCTAGAAATTCTCAGCCAGCCAACTGAAACATTAACTCTGTTTCTCATTTCACAGTTCCTGCTCGACATGTGTATTTCCAGCATTTCTGCTTCCATTTCAGACCTCTAGAATCTGCAGTAGTTTGCTTTTATTCCTTAATGCCCACATCCTGGTTGTAGTCAAAGTTCAGTGGCAGATAATAGTTACCTTTGTTAAGGACGTGCCTTTTCTGAACCATGCAGGCAAAACAGATTTTCAACACCTGTAACAAAGGCTGCTCAGTTTTACGACCTGTACTTTATACAGTGCCTTTAATATTTAGCCCATGTACCATCACATATTTTCTTAGCAATTCCCATATAATGTTGCAATTAACTATGAAAAATGAGGAACTAGCAAGTTTTCCACATTTTTTTTTTAAGATTTTGCTTTTCCAAAAGAACCTATCATTTATCTCTTCCCTACTGTCAGCAGTTGTATCATTTTACAAAATCACCACTCAGCACTGAACACACGTCAATTGTTATCCCCATAGCTGCAGTCTAAGGTTAAATGATCCAGGATGAAAATGGTGCACAGCTGCAAAATGGTGGCAGCTGCAAATCACCAGAACAGTCTAACAATGGTTACATATTTTATGCACGTGACATTTCAAAACAGATGCACGGTGGAGAAAGACTTGCATTTATATAGTATCTTCCAATGCTTCAGGGCATCCCAATGCAATTTAGTGCTAAAAAGTACTTCTGTACTGTGGTCACAGTGTTAATTAGAAAACCATACTAGAAAGTATCAGGACATTTATACAGTACTCATGCAAGAAAGACACCATCTCTGTCAGGACAACACTGGAATATCAGTTTACGTTCATGTTGCTCCGTTCTCTCAAATGGAACTTGGAACAAATTAATCACTGAGTTAGGTCCAGGAGTGCTAACAACTGAGCAACAGTGGCATTTAAAATTTTTGAATAATGAGATTCTATAGGGTTTTTAAAAAATAGATTTCATTAATACCTAAATGCACACACTTCAGGGTACAGAGGACTACAAGCTGTGACCAGCTCATCTCCCCGTGAATAATCCCTTGAACAGAGGAAAGACAATATTAATACCATTAGAAGACATCACCTCACCTGACCTGATGGCAGGTGGGTGGCTGAAGGTGTCCTAATAAACTTGGCGACACAGGAGGAAATTCAATAGATTCCACAGCCAAATCTTTACAGAAGACAACTCCTGAAGTCATGTTAAGAGCATGAAGAGAATTCCTAATGTTGTGAATTTTAGTACAGAACCACTGAGATACAATCAGAACCAAAGATCACTTAGGCACTTCCACGTGAACCCAGTGAACAAACTACATGAAAGGTGGTGCCCTGGGTTAATTGCTTCCATCCATCTTTCCCAAGAGAATGATGCAACAGATCACTAGAGATGACTTGCCCACTGTTGAATAATCTGATAAACTGCACAAACGCAGCTGGCAGCTGACCGAAGGAATTCAACTATGCAAATAAAAAAATGCTTACAATAACTGGACAAAAACGATAATCCTCCTTGTAGTTACAAAGGCAAGTTTTAAAAAATCATCTTTATGCTTGCCAGTTGAGGAAAATTGCAAAGTGCCATTTAACAGGACAAAAGTGCTGCATTTGGTGGAAATCAAACCAAATGTTCCTTACAGATCTCCCATTTTCTTTTAAAGTTGTTTTCCTGCTTGAGGACATTATTTTCTGGTGGTCAGCTGGGACAGTAAACCAGGAGAAAGAGGAGAGTCAATGGATCCTTTAATGTGCTAATTATCTCTGCAGTCTGCAAGGATCAAACTGCTGTTCCAAGTCTTTCATGTTTTGCCGACTTTTAGTCATCACGGATAGTCAAGGTCAACACTGGACCTTTATTCTGCAGTTGTAGTGGGTGGTTTGACATTTGTGGAATAATCTGTTGTCAGGCAACAACAAATTTCAGTGCCACGGTCATCAACAACACCAAAGCCAAATGAGTGCTTACATTTTGTGCTCCATATTGTCTTTACACCCAGCAAAGCATCACATGGTAGTAAATTAAATATTACAGGACACGTTTCACATAAAGTTCAAGATTTGTTCTTAATTAACTACAAGTAATATGTGGAGCATTATTTGATATTTTAAAGCAATAATGCCATCTTTGAATTAGTAAAACTAAGAAACATTTTAAGAATAATCAGCAGTCTCTGTGCCAGAGGAGACATCAGCATTGGTGGCTTGAGAAGTTCTAAAGAGTTTTAATGATTTGCTTTTTTTGTCACATGTACAGTGAAATGCATCGCTTGTGTCAAATCAACAAGGATTGTACGGGGAACCCACAAGTGTAACCATGCTTCCAACCTAGCATGACCACAACTTACTAACCCTACCCATACGTCTTTAGAAAGTGGGAAGAAACAGGAGCACCTGGAGGAAACCTATGCAGTCACAGGGAGAACGTACAAACTCCTTACAGGTAGCAGCGGTAATTAAACCCATATCGGTGTTCGCTGGCACTGTAAAGTGTTGAGCTAACCACTACCGCGCTGTCCCATCTAACAGGGGAAGATCATTAGAAATGGGGCTGAGTTTGAGAGAGATGTAGATAGCTGCGGACCTAACAACTGAAGCCACATCACCAATAGTGGTGTGAAGGGACAGGGCAACAAAGGGCAAGAGTCTATAGTTCAAATACATGGACAATTGTGGCACCTTGAAGACACTACAGAGATGGCGAGTGGAGAGGTGAAGAGAAGAATTTGAACTGCAGATGAAAACTTTAAAGACAGCAAGAACAGGGGTAGCATGATGATGCAGCTGTCTCACTGCTCCACTAACCAAGTTTTCTACCCTAAGACTGGGTACTAACTACGTGGAGTTTGCATATTCTTTATGTGTCCACGCGTGCTTCCTCAAATTGCTTCACTTCCCTCATATCCCAAAAGCCATACAATATTGGAGCAGAATTAGGCTATTTGGCCCATCGAGTCTGCTCCATCATATGGTTGGTAGCCACAAAATTGTTCCTAGTGTGCAGATGAATGGTGGAATCTGCAGAGTTGATGAGAAAGTGGGAGAATAAAATGGAATCACTATAGGATTAAATGTTTAATAGTTGACACAGATTCAGTGGGCAGAAGGGGTTCTTTCTCTGCTATCCAACTCTATAGAGATTGAACAGGACTCAAATTCATAGAAAGTAGAGATGGGAGTCGGGGAGCACTGGAATGTGCCAGTGTACAGATGAATGGCGATTTCAGTTGCATGAGGTTGGTGGTATGGTTGATGATGGCAGTGCTAACAGGACTGAAAGCAGATAAGCAAAAGTAACCAAATACCTGACTCAATCCATGATAGATCTCTAATGGAGAAGCATTTACAATCAGTGATAAAACTGGGGTTCCTTCCCTGTGTTTTAAATGTGAGTGCACAATGATATTTTAAAAATCCACTTTGCATTTAAATATGTGTTGTTTTGTTTATAGACACATAGTTCAAAGGAAATGATTTTATTAAATCAACACTGCACTTTCTGGAATGGCTTTTACTGGGCACTAGCTTGGATTTTAAAAAAACTGTTTTTTCTGTTGCATGTTTAAAGGGAACTCAGCAACCAAAATCTCTCATTTGCACTCACTGGCGCACTCAAAGGCAATTACACGACACGATACAGGTTCTCACCAGTTGATTTTTTTTCCAGTTTATTTAGAGATACAGCGTGGAATAGACCTATCTGGCCCCTTGAGCCATATAGTTTAGTAACACCCAACAACCCTGATTTATCACTAACCTAATCACGGGACAATTCACAATGACCAATTATCCTATCCGGTCTGTCTTTGGACTGTGGGAGGAAACCAGAGGACCCGGAGAAATTACACGCATCCCACAGAGAGGACACGTTCCTGTAGTCAAGTGTGATCAGTGAAAATCTGACTCAATTCATTCACCAAAATTTCAATTGTAAACCCTAGTTAAGTAGTGAGATTTAACATTGTGTAATTTAATTTTCTTTAGACTTATACCGCAACCAGCTCTGCAAAAGTAAAGCAGCATATTTCTATTTTACTGATTAGCAGATAGAGTGCTGGAGTAAAAGCTCTTCAGGGATGAACTGTAAATAAGTGCCAAAGGAATTCAATATGTGGTGATCATTAAAAAAAATGAGGACACTACAGTTACACAACATGAAAATCTAGTTTTGTTGATGGTGGTCATGACATCAACAACTTTATTACAAGATTTATACAGATATTATTAATACTGCATGGATATGCTTAATATACAATGGCTTTAAGTTACAGCTAGAGTCAATTAGAATATATTTTCTGAGTTTAAAAGAAAATTAATTTCTTCCCTAATCAAGTGTGTTGTTCCAACCATACCACATAATCAAAGAATCACTGAACTAGTTAGAGATGGCTATCTCACTAGCCACAATACGTACAGAAAATTACTCTCAAGGTTAATTTTTCTTCTCCATCTTACATGTTGGCAAAATTCAACGTCAGTAACCTTTACTCCACACCTCTAGTACAGATCACCAGGGTAGAGGAGAGGCTAGCACAAAAATTCAACAGAGCGAGGATTATGTGAATTAAGATAGTCTTTCTTTAATCTGCCTCTCGTGGCAGAATCCCAGTGCACACACTTTGATAATGAATTTCTTTTGAACTTTGAACATGAGAGTCATGATGCGTTGAACCAACTGTCCGCTCATAAACGCAAAAGCAGCAGCAACTAAACTTCTCACTGCCGTACTGGCACTTCCTCAACATTGATTTAGTATAATCCATAACTCACAGTTAAAGGCAAGAACAAAAAGGCATACCTGTTGTGCACCATCTCTCCCAGGTACTTTGTACTGGAGGTTCATTTCCCAGGGTATGTCTTTTACGCTGGGGATATTGATGGGGATGCACTATGCTAGATGAGTTTTTTGTGAACCCCATAAAAATGTTATGTGTATCAACAGCTGAGGTTACATTGGCATGAGATGTCACATTACAGGGATGGCAGTATCTCCGCCATAAAATACTGCACTCAATAGAACAGGTCCAATTACACTGAATTTGAATTTGCTGCAGTGTGCCAAAGAATCATTATAGCCACATATGTTCCAAGTACATCTCTCTGCTCCTGAGGGAAATCAGAGGACTTTAAGGCAAACAGCAGACTGACTTGCCACATCACCACCACAACAGAAAACAATTTTGGAAAGAAGACTGAAGACACTACAGGAAGCCAATAACTTCAGTGAAATCTCTATAGTTACAAAGATAATTCAGTAACAAACAATAATGCAAAGCAGAATTCAGCCTTCAACATTAGTCTATGTTCTTACAATATAATGTTTTCTAGAAAAGCTCTTCAAAAAGGCAGGCCTAATCTAATTTAAAATTTGTTTTTAAGATGTTTTCCTGATAAGGAATTGTTTGATGACTGTCTCCCTTAACCATCAAATGGTAAATTCTAGGTTGTTGATCACTTAGTCTGATCAGAAAAATAATTATTTACAATGTTGATCTTTTAAATTGATTTCATATCCTATTACAATCAAGGACAGTTTTGTATGTTTCATTAAGCATAATTAAAGTGGCAAGTCATGTGTTGTACCAGAAATAGCAACCCGCGTTACTAGCTCGGTTTAAGTTGACACTCATTTGACTTCCTACAAAAACCATTAGGACTGACATCTGAGAGTGAGGAATGAGGAAGACAAATGCCTTCAGCAAAGAGAATTCTATATAAAACTCTGACTCAATTTAGCAGGAGATCATTGCCTTTTCAATTAAAACATCATTGTTACTAAGGATAAATTTTGCTTCAACACCAGAAGAAATGAATTTTATTTAAATACTATCCACTGCTGGACAGTACAGAAAGAGACTTTGCCTAGGGTAGTATTTTTATTTTGGCACTTAAGCCAATTTTCAGTGAGAAATAGAAGCGAGCAGGCAACTTTAGCAGTGGGGTGAGAGAAAATAATACAGCATTTGTCGAGGCCGTGGAAGTCAGTAAAAGTAGACAAGACAAACATTACACAATTCCCAGATTTCACAGAAAGTCTCAATTTTTGTATGTCTTTAGGAGAAAATCACTGCAGGTTGAACTAATTTGTGGACCAGTTCTCCATTCTCCCCACCCCCATCCTGATTATTCCTAGAGAATTACCCCTCCTTCCTCAATTCCCATCTGTAACTCCTTTCCTGTCTTGTCACTATGCTAACAGCAATTCCCCACCCACTCATTATTCTGCAAGGCACCTTCATGAATGTACTGGAAGGTGACTTTGCACTTGACCACGTGGTAGAGCAAGTGCAGCATGGACGGGAAATTCCACAAGGATTCAATAATACACACTGATGTGCTGGACCCAAAGAGTGCATGAAGAGCAGACTCGCACAAGCCAGCTTGCCAGCTATCCCAATATTTTACAATGAAGGTTCCCAAGTGAAGCACATTTGCTGTTGGGAACCTCTCCAATCAATGCCTCATTTTTAAATGCCCATACTGTGTACTTAAATCATACTTAATATTCGGGTTTAACATAAAGCAAAATCAAACACAATTAATTAAAATTCTACTTTAAAGTGTTGCTAAATAGGTCAAACAAAGGAAAGCATAGTGAAGAAATGCTAGAGTACAAATGGTGAACAACTCTTCTTGCTTTTGAAATGATCAGAATTGACTAAAGAGTTAGGGTAGCAGAAATAAAATTCAATACTATTGCACAAAGCAGTAGTGTACAGCATAAGGAGCTTCACTGGCTATACACATGCTTTGAGATTAGGAAAAATGCTTCAAAAGTACAAATCTTTCACTTACTATCACTGCTCTGTCCCAGTAAACTTCACCACAACAAAGGACATTTTTTTTTAAAGTGCATTGGTAGCTTTCCATGTGCAGAAAAAATCAAAATGACTAATGCTATCTAAAGCTGGTAACAGATGGCCAAGTTTCAGTTATACTGTTTTTTAAAAAATCAGTCAGATCATTATATAACCGTAGAGCCAAAATCTGTAACAGACCTGATTAAGGTCTTTGTGGCGCAAATAACATTGGGATGGAATAAACTGCCGTTCGTGGTTAGCTCATGTCAAAAGTCTGACCAGGAGTTAAATGCCAAATAGTCACAGGAACCATAAATCAGAATGGACATAACCCAGGACTACTGGCTTGGTGCCAATTCCTCCTCCCCATCCAATATCAAACCAGTCACATGACCTTTAGTGGAGTCTACAATTTCCCATGTGGCCAGAGTAGCCAAGAATAAATGGACTAAAAGGAAAACAACAAATCCCATTCCTATTTTCCATTCAGTTCTATTTATATAATCTTTGTCAATGAAGCAACTCGTAGAATGTAGGCAAAGAATCCCATCCAAATCCACAGCCTCTTTTGGCAGTCCTAACAAACTGCGACCATCAAGGTAAAACACTCTGAAGTGAGCGATCTGTTATGTGTCAGTACATGGACTTAGACAAAAAAATGTTAAAATGCTAAATTTAGAAGTTGCATCAAATTGAAAAAAAAATTCTTCCAGTGAAGAAGCCTGTCTTTGTTAGATTCAGCAAAAAAAAGTTTCATTTTCCAGGAATGTGAATTTTGATGGTCAATTTGAAAGTCAAGTTGTACAGCAAAGATTCATTTCCTATAACTTCATACATTTGCTCTACTAATTTTATTACGAATATAACTTATAGTAATTTGTAATGTCTGCCCCATACTGCTGTCACAGAACAACTAATTTCACGACTTCTGTCTATAACAATAAATACCGAATTATGACCTAAACCTGATTCTTCAAAGTCTATTCCCTGCACTTTCTCTGTGATGGGAAGCTTAGATGCACACTGACCTTGAAAACCTACAATTAACCAGTTACACCCCCCCCCCCCCGGCCCCAGGAACAGTCACTCCAAACGTACTCCACTCTGATGATCTTCTGCCCCAGGTGATAAACACTCGGAAAATGCCCGTTTGTACTATTATCCAAACATAAGCAGCTTTAAGGAGACTATTTACTATTACTAAATACATTATTATTTACGAGCGTTAAATTGCAAGATTGAAAAAAAAATTAGAAATTAATATATTTGAGAGCTCCTTTGCCCTAGTAATATCATTTCATCAAAAGCTTCTGGTGCAGCCAAAGATGAGCCAAGATTAGCGCCACCTCCCCAAGTAATTTGCATCTCAACAGGATCCCGAACACAGGAGGGATACAAACATAAATGGTAATCGTTAAAACAGAAAATAACGTAAATTTTTTATTCAGTATTTGATGTTACAGTTAATTTAAATACAGACAGGTAGTTTTCCCAGGCCGGGGTCGGCGCACAGGGCTGCACTTTGCCTGGATATTTAAAATTAATCGTCAGCCTTCCCGTGAAATCTCAGAGAATTGTCAACTCTTCGGCACAGATATGTATTAAATACAGCATTTTCCGGCCTGGTTATTCTTTCCACTAAAATAGCCACTATCTTAAAACAGCAAAAGAGATATACTTACAATTAACCGATTGGAAGTCTGGTACAAACTGCTCATCATCTTCGGGAACCTGAGCTGCGCAAAGAAAGAGAAAAACAATCACGTTCGCTTGAAATAGTTCACTGTTCTATTTTACTCAGCAAAGCGCTTAGCTGTCTAGCATAAACGTGCAATTACTGTGATCTGAGATGGGTGATTTATACATACCTTCTGCTAGCCATGTTTCTTGCAACTGGCTTAAATCTTGGAAAAGTTCTGGGGAAGCGAAACAAATCACAAGCATAAACAAGACAAGTCTGTGCGATTGGTTCTACAATCCGCAGTAAATCCAGAACAGTTATTACCTTCCGAATCGTGGGCAAGGTCAGTCTCCACTAATTTCCTCTTTCTCTCGTTTATTTGTCGCCCACGAAGTTCTTCCCCGCGAGTTTTCTGTGAAAATCAAATAAACTCACATAGAAAATCGAGCAAAGAAGCGCAAATTTTACAGTAACACCCGTCCCCTATTTAATGCACAAATCGATCCAACTTTGTTCATATTTAAGAATGAATTCTGAAAATAGTTGCCTTAAAAAAATAAAGTGGGAATAAATGGTTTACTTACCGGTATATTGTGCACCATAAAAGGAACTTGCTGATCGTAAAATCCGTCCATTTTGTAGCTGATCTTCTATTATAAGTCGACCTACAATCCTTTAACATGGACTCGCAGAGCACAGTCGAGATTTTTTTTCAGGTTGTTTTGTTTCGCTCTTTCTCCACAGCTCCTAAGAGACGACAGAGCAAAAATTATGAATGGGGCAGGCAGGCTGGCTGGCGTCAGGTATGAGCGTAACGGGATCCGAGCGCCCCATTCACAAAAAACACACACACGCAGCTGAGCCCCACCGCCCACCGCCTCCCACACAGCAAACAACAACTCGCATTGAGTTTAAAGGCCGCTGGAAAAGCAATCGCCCCAAGCTCCAGAGATTGTCTGCAAAAAAAAAATCGGCCTCACAGACGGCGGAACAGTTTTTTTACCAATTGCAGAGACGTATTCAAGAAAAATGGCGAACATTTTTCTAGCCAAGCTCTCGTTAGTATCTATCTTTAGCAGTAAAATGCAACACTTTCATTCCCTTTCTAAGTCTTACGCGCATTAAAAAAAAAACAAACTTTATTCGAAATGATATTGTAGACTCGGATATATTTTCTGCTTACCTGTGAAATTATTTGTACTGTATTTAAAAATTACTTTTTAAAAATACACCATCTTTAAAAAATAAAAACACCACACATTCAGACTCACGAGTCGCCGTCAGAAAAAAAAGTTGAATGGGTTTTTTTGCTCAGTTTAAGTGAACGCGATTTCTTTTCCCCAGAGGCAACTCGGGCTCGCGCATCTCGCCTGCGCACTGACTGGACAGATCGCACGCTTGTCACAAAGCGAAGCATTTCATTGGTCAGCGTTGAAGGGACATGTGAACCAATTGCTCAATAGCAAAAGGAAACTTCTAAAGCCTATTGGTCAAAAACGGATGGTGCCTCGACAAGCGCAAAAATAACTTCCATAAACCAATCAGAAAACTGGGCGTGTCTTTGATTGATAACTGGCCTGTTGATGGGTTTCATTCACGAAAATTTGGTCAGGGCTGAGTAACTGCGCCATTGAAGGATTGGAGATCACAATAGCAACTCGATGTATCTTGATCCCATGCAAGGTCACCACAGCATTAAAAGCATATAGAACAGATTAATCAAAGCTTAATCAGTTGTGCTGTAAAATTAGACACCGTTTTATTCATACTTTTTGAGTAGGATCTGGTCTTTTATTATACTTTTAAAAATGCGCATCTCGGAAAATCATTCGGCTAAACGCACATTGCATTGTTAAATGTCAGAGGAAATTTGTTTTTTAAAAGTAGAAGAATGTACATGAACAAAGGATATTTATTCTACTTTGGCAATTTTGGAAGATTGTTTTTAAAAATCAACAGTATTTTGTTTAAAAGTATTAAATAGCCTGTAGATTTTTTTTGTCTGCTGATTCAACGCTCTGCATGCACCACATATAGGTCGTTTGAAAATAAAACCATTCTTGGCAGAAAGTTTGGAAACATATTTTCAGGTGCTGGCCATTTAAGGGCTTCCAGTGCACACGGATTGGGCAGCCTCAGCCTTAGGCTCCCGGGCGACATTTAAAGCTGATATGTGGTAAGAGTGGGAGGAACGAAAACATATTAGAAATGACAACATCTCGGGTTCAGGACGAGGTTTCTCGTATCCCGCGTGTTTCATTAATTCCAGAGTCCAGTTTTTCTTCCTAATCTCCCCTCTAGTTCCATTAGTGTTACTTAAAACAACAGCCTAACCAATCAGCCATGGCCCATATCTGCCAGGTATTTCTGTGACCGATCTTTCGCTAACATTCGATCAATAATATTCAGCAATACAGTAGACCTGTTAACTAATTCCGCTAGAACTGCGCCCCACAAGGTTAGACTCCGACTATTTCCTGAACTTTCCCCTTAATAAATGAAGCTCGCTCGTCCCAGGACAACGAGGGCCCCAGAAACTGGAAGCAATTAGCAGATCCGCAAGGTGGGCAGGCACACTCCCATCCAGACCCTTTTCTTAATGATTTGGTCAACTTGCCTCTTCTCACAAATGGTGAGTGGGCTGTCGGTAGCTTACAGCGTTTACTGTTTAGGTGTTGCCTTCGTATCTCCCCGCTGTGGGGAAAATGGAGGCTACCTGGGCGGCTCTGCGGTTCAGTGGATAACATGCACTCATTGCTGGAAATGCAGGAACGGGGCAACCAGTTGCATACAACTAATCTAAAGAAATAATACTATCTGTTTTGGTGATATCTACTGAGCGATGAAAAATAGCCGGGACTCCATTCGCTAAGCATACAGTTCGTTTTTAAATCTAGATGGGGTGGTGTTATTATGCTCACCTAAGAGGATAGAGAAACTTATTATAATATTCTCTTTTAAAAGGCAGCATCTCCGGCAGTGCAGCAGTTTCCCAGTTCATGAATGAGTGTTATACCACAACACCGACTCAGAAACGAGAATGTGGAGCTGGCGGATAGATTTATTGTGACTATCAATGGACCAGATTCACTCTGTCATAAACTTGATGGTATAAATCGAGTAACCTGAGGTTGTTGGAACCAGACTGTAAATTATACCCGTTACAGGATTCCCCCCCCCCCCCCCCCGTGTTGTAGATTGGAGACCAGTAATAATGTCAGTGCGGTGGGAGGGAGAATACTTTGATCTCTTTGTGTATCTCCGGGTTACAAGGAATGTAATTGTAATGACTTCTAGTTAACATATTATTGTCGAGGCTGACACTTAAAGTGAAAGCCCCCCTGCAAAGAGAAGTTCCCTCTTCGACTCCAGCCAACCATCGCTTTGAGCAACTTCCCCAGTGACGTGTATCATTGGGTTTCGAATGAGTCGACATTGTGGGCTGCTCTCTCTCTAAGGACACAAAAACAGAGTTACATTTGAGTCCAAAACTGAAATGAACAGTCATCTACTGGTATTATTTTTAGTTACATCCAAAATGCTGTGTGATAATTTGCAGTGTTGTTTCTTTTTCCAGATTTTCAGCATCCACGTGATTTTTGGATCCCTTTGCAGTCCTTGCATGGATGCACATATCTTATAGTGAGTGGGAACAAAATTCTCTCCTTAACTCAGGAGAGTTTAAACTGGCCACTGCACCTCTAGTGCGTATCCCCAGCACTGCTGAAATTAATCCATTCTGATCAGGGTGAGAATTAAACGTACAGTTTTGTTACTTGCAGTTTGGAAGCAAGAAACATTTTATTATTGAAACTGTTGCTTGTGAAGAGTATGGTGTCATGGTGTTATTGGTCTAGCATTTAATGATCATTCACAGTGTCAATTAGTAATTTGATTAACTACATAAATAGGGACTTAAAACTCTGATGTCAAAAGTTTCTAATTTTATGGACCAATCCTTTGTGTCTCCAAATTCAGATCAAAATGGTTGATTCTTACTTGGATTGGCCAAGAATGTTACAGTTCAAGTGCACTGGTCTTTACTGGTGATGTTCAGTTCTCAAGATAGATTGTGTTAACTGCACAGCATTTTTCTTTAATTGGGAGATAGCAAATTTTGAAAATGAATCAACAGCCTCACTGAAATATTGCTCAGCTTATTGTTTTAGAATCATCCAGGCTGCCTTTTCTATATCATGTGACCAAAACCACATAATAAATAATAAACTTTCCTGTCCTTCCCATTTTAAAAAAAACTATCATATGCATTGTAATTTTGTTGTACTTCTTAAAATTGAGTATTTATTTGAGGAAAGGTGTTCAAGGGGATTGTGACTACAATTTGCATAATACACCTATCCCCTTTTCCTCTCCCCTGTCTACCCCATTCCGGGTTTGGCATTGGAAGCTGGAATTGCCAATCCTCTGAACTCGGACCGAAGAAAAACAAATCTGGAGTCGAGACAGGAAAGCAGAAAAGGAAGCTTTTTGCAAGTATTTTCAACATTACAATTCTAACTTTATTTGTACTGTATATATTGTATGTGCTTATCACTTCTCTTATTACTTATTGTTAACTGAGCTGTAAGTGGAAATTTAGCAGTGTCACTTGACTTGGAAGCAAAGTCTAAGGGGCAAAGTGAACTGATTGTACTTCTGGAATTTATAAATGGTAGTAATCAGATAGTTGACAAATGAAAATGGTGGATTAAATACTCCCCCATTACCTAAGACCAACATTAAAACATGAAATCATATTTTCTCTTACATATAAGTGTAAGAATCTTAAAGATGTGAAAGGCCATTCTAATTTCATTTGAAAAGAAAAAGCCGATATTCCCTCCACTGCAACCTTTAGTGAATTGAGTAAATTCAAGACTTCCTGGCAAAGAAAAGCCTCCAATTGGAAGTCCTAATGTTATTTTGTAACCATTAAGAATGTGTGCCTCTTTAATATAAACCACCCTGTTAGATTAGCATTTCTATGTCTTATATATTTCTATAAGAGCATTTCTCTTTGTTCTAAGCTGTAAAAGCTGGGCCTTGAAAATATAATAGAAAGCACAATGTTTCTGTGACTTCCATGTTGAAATTGAAATCCTTGCAGCTTTATTTTTGCCAGTTTCAGGAAGAACTCATAGCAGACACACCTGAGGTTGTGGAGTCTGAAGCTTGACTCCGTGCACACAAACACACCCTCCTTCCGACAATTGTAATTTAGGCTCTGTCCAATCATGACACTTCCTGTCACAGAGTGACCCTTGGAGATATATATTTTTTCCTGAACACTCTGATTGAATATGCATTCTTCAGATACATAACATGTAAAAGAGGTGAGAAGGGATATCCAGCCGCTGGAAAACACTGCTGGAGAAGTAGTAATGAAGGGACAGTGGAATGGTGCATGGACTGAGTAAGTATTTTACATCAGTCTTCACTGTGGAAGACAATAGCAATAAGGTGGAAGTTTCAGGTGTCAAGGGGGCATGAAGAGTGTGAAGTTACCACAACTAGAGAGAGGATTCTTGGGAAACTGAAAGGCCTGAAGGTAGATACACCTCAGAGTTTGGAAAGAGGCGGCTGAAGAGATTGTGGAGGCACTAGTCACCTTTCAAGAATCACTAGAACTGGAATGGCTCTGGAAAACTGGAAAATTGCAAATGTCACTCCACTCTTCAAGAAGGGAGAGGAGCAGAAGAAAGGAAGCTATAGGCCTGTTAGTCTGACCTCAGTGGTTGGGAAGATATTGGAGTCAATTATTAAGGATGAGGTCTCAGGGTACTTGGAGGCACATGATCAAATAGGCTGTAGTTAGATTGGTTTCCTCAAGGGAAAATCTTGCCTCTCAAATCGGTTGGAATTCTTTGAAGAAATAACAAACAGCATAGACAAAGGAGAATCAGTTGATGCTGTGTACTTGGATTTTCAGAGGGCCTTTGACAAGGTGCCAGACATGAGATGACTAAACAAGCTATGAGCCCGTGGTATTACAGGAAACATTCTAGCTCATAAAGCAGTGGCAGATTTGCATGAGGTAGAGTGGGATAAAGGGAGCCTTTCGTGGCTGTCTGCCGGTAACTAGTATTGTTCCACAGGAGTCTGTGTTGGGACCAATTACTTTTACGTTCTATGTTAATGATTTGGATGATGGAATTGATGGCTTTGTTGCAAAGTTTGCAGAGGATATGAAGATAGGTGGAGGGGAAGGGAGTTTTGAAGAAGTAGAGAGGCTACAGAAGGACTTAGACAGATTAGGACAATGGGCAAAGAAATGGCAGATGGAATACAGTCTGGGGAAGTGTCTGGTCATGCACTTCGGTAGAAGTGAAAGGGATGACTACTTTCTAAATGGAGAGAAAATTCAAAAAACTGAGGTGCAAAGGGACTTGGGAGTCCTTGTGCAGGATTCCCTAAAATTTAATTTTCTGGTTGAGTCTGTGGTGAGGAAGGCAAGTGCAATGTTAGCATTCATTTCGATGGGATTAGAATATAAAAGCAAGGATGTAATGTTGAGACTTTTTAAAGCACTGGTGAGGCTTACTTGGAGTATTCTGAGCAGGTTTGGGCCCCTTAAATATTATAAAGGATGTGCTGAAACTGGAGAGGGTTCAAAGGAGGTTCATGAAAATGATTCCAGGATTGAACGGCTTGTCATATGAAGCGTTTGATGGTTCCGGGGCTGTATTCACTAGAGTTCAGAAGAATGAGAGGTGACCTCATTGAAACCTATCGAATGGTGAAAAGCCTTGTTAGAATGGATGTGGAGAGTATGTTTCCTATGGTGGGAGAGTCTCAGATCAGAGGACACAGCCTCAGAATAGAGAAGCGTCCTTTTAGAATGGAGATGAGGAGAAATTTCTTGAGCCAGAGAATGGTGAATCTGTGGAATTCTTTCCCACAGGTAGTTGTGGAGGCCAAGTCTTTATGTATATTTAAGGCAGAGATTGATAGATTCTTGATTGGTCAGGGCATGAAGGGATACAGGGAGAAGGTAGGAGATTGGGGTTGAGAGGAAAATTGGATCAGCCATGATGAGATGGTGGAGCAGGCATGATAGGCCAATTGAACTAATTCTGTTCCTGTATCTTATGATCTTATGATAATCCTACCCAATCCCATGAGTATTTGACATCTATCAGACTTGTGAACTGTGATCTCGTTCCTAAATAGACAGAGATGATAAAGGGAAACCCTTCGTGTAAGTAAAGAGTGCAAGTCCCTGAGCTTTTTGTGTACATAACGGCAATAAAAAGGAGTAGTTGTAGGAGAAGGCAATTAGGCCCCTCCCATCTGTTCCTCCATTTTGTAGATTGGTGGCCAATCTTTTACCTCAACACCAATTGCTGTACTAACCTTGCACCCTTTGAGTTTCTTAATATCTAAAATTACTACAGTAATAGAGACAAAATATTTGGCAAAATATTGGAGTAGACAGACCCACACATAAAGTTCATACTGACATCCTTCACATAGGCAAGTTAATGGACTTTGTTCCTGCTGTGGAACAGTTTTTAGGCCCTAGATTCTCAGATTTTTTTCCCTGGAAGTCAGATCCCTGTTGCAGACTCTTATTCTTGAAAGTTTTCAGTGCTCAACATTTCTCTAGTTCCTTAGGACTTGACCTGGTCACAGTTTCCCCTTTGTATGTACTAAGTGATTTGATTGCAGCCAAATTGCACATTGTTGAAAAAAATTTGATTCAACTTGAGCTTCCACATAAACACTTTTCAATATATCAAAGAGAAAATAAGTTGCAAATAGGCACAGTATCTAGAATGTGGCTTAGAATGTAATTTGTTTTAGAAACTATATTTGGAATTGGGCTTATTTGCAGTTTCATTACAACAGCTGAAAATATTATTGAAAACAAGAACCACATTAATTGGTGTGTATATTAACAAAACTGTTACTGAATTGATGTAAACTGAAAATGTCTCAAAAAGATCTGTTTACAAACATTTTCTAGTTAAGATATGCAGAAACTATTCTCTTGATGAATTTAAAAAATTCATTCAGAAGCTTTTTTTAAAAATGATTGTTTATATCCTTATGAGTAAAAGATTAATTTTAAGTTAACAAACTTGTCAAACTTGAAGGCTGGGTACAAAGTTAATGTGCTGGAACAGATGGATCTTGGAGTCCAAGTCCATAGATTCCCCAAAGTTGTCATGAGAATTGAACAAGTGTTTAAGAAGACCTATGGTGTGCTGGCCTTTATTGGTCAGGGTACTGAGTCCAAGAGCTGTAGGTTATATTGCAGCTCTATAAAATTCTGGTCAAACCACACTTGGAGTATTGTGTTCAGTTCTGGTTGCTTCATTATAGGAAAAATGTGGAAGCATTAAAGAGGATGCAGAGGAGATTTACAAGGATGTTGCCTGGATTAGAGAACACGTCTTGTGTGGAAAGCCAGCGCTTTTCCCTTTGAAGTGAAGGAGGTTGAGAGGTGACTTGACAATGGTGTATAAGATTATAAGGGACACAGGTAGCACGGTCAGCCAGCACTGTTTTGCTAGGCAGCAATGACTAACACCAGAGGAAATCCTTTAAATGGGAGTGGAGGAAGGTGTCAGGGAGATGTCAGAGCAACACACACAAAATGCTGGAGGAACTCAGCAGACCAGGCAGCAGCTAGGAAAAGATTACAATCGACGTTTTGGGCCGAACCCTACGGTGGGACTGAAGAAAAATAAGATGAGGGGTAGAGTTAAAAGGTGGGGGGGAAGGGAGAGAGAACCACAAGGTGACAGGTGAAACCGAGAGGGGGAGGGATGAAGTAACGAGCTGGGAAGTTGATGGTGAAAGAGATACAGGGCTGGAGAAGGGGGAATCTGATAGGAGAGGGCAGAAGGTCATGGAAGAAAGAAAAGGGGGGAGGAGCGCCAGATGGAGACGATGGGCAGGCAAGGAGATATGGTAAGAGAGGGAAAAGAGGTTGGGGAATGGTGAAGGGGGGGTGCCATTACTAGAAGTTTGAGAAATCGATATTTATGCCATCAGGTTGGAGGCTACCCAGATGGTAATCCCCCCCCACTTCCCCCCTTCACCAGTCCCCCATCCACTTTTCCCTCTCTCACCTTAACTCCTTGTCTGCCCATCGCCTCCCTCTGGTGCTCCTTCCCTCTCAACCCTCCCCCCCATCTTTCTTCCATGGCCTTCTGTTCTCTCCTGTCAGTGTCCCCCTTCTCCTTCTCCAGCCCTGTATCTCTTTCACGAATCAACTTCCCACCTCTTTGCTTTACGCCTCCCCCTCCTGATTTCACCTATCACCTTGTGTTTCTCCCTCACCTCCCCCCACTTTTTAACTCTACCCCTCATTTTTTTTTTCTCTCCAGTCTTGCTGAAGAGTCTTGGCCTGAAACGTCGACTGTACTCTTTTCCATAGATGCTGCCTGGCCATAGATGCTGCCTAGCCATAGATGCTGAGATCCTCCAGCATTTTGAGTGTGCTGCTTGGATTTCCAGCATCTGCAAATTTTCTCTTGTTTGTCAGGGAGATATCAGAGGTTGGTTTCTTACACAGAGAGTTATAATTGTCTGGAACACACTGCTTGGGGTGGTGGTAGAGGCTGATACAATAGGAACATTTAAAGATGCTTTGTTAGGCACATGGATGAAAGAAAAATGGAGGGTTATGGGTTATGTAGGAGGAAAGGGATCATAGAGTAGGTGTATGTACTATAGGTGTGCTATGTTCCTCAGTAGGTCACAAATTAAAAACAGTGGTAAGAGTGATTTGTGACTAAGGTGTGGTTGTAGAGAAATACTGTTTTCAGATAATATAAACTATAGCACAAATTTAATTTGTACTTAAATGTCTGTGACATTCAGCTGAGCTTTGGACAATTACTTTTGGAGAGAATCAAAAACTAAAACAGTTTAGGAAAAGCTTTAGGTCGTCAAAGATCCAGTTGAGCTGATTTAAATGATCATGCAGCTTGATAATATTCTAGTTTGATGTCTGTTGCAGTTCATTAGCCTAGGATGTTGAACTTACTGAGGCGTTTAGGTTTTGTTTTCAATTTGCTTCTTAGCTTTACCCACACTCTTTATGAAGTTTGCATGTTAGCTGTTCTTTCCGACATTTCCTTATTGACTTATACCTGTTCAGCATTTTTACGCTGCTCACATACCCTCAGTAGTCACTTTATTAGGTACACTGGTACACTTGCTCGTTCACGCAAGTATCTAATCAGCCAATCGTGTGGCAGCAACTCAGTGCATAAAAGCATACAGGCATGCTCAAGAGGTTCAGTTGTTGTTTAAACTAAACATCAGAATGGGGAAGAAATGTGATCCAAGTGACTTTGACTGTGGAATCATTGTGCCATGCAGAGTGCCCTTGTTGATGAGAGAGGTCAGAGGAGAGTGGTTGGACTGGTTCAAGCTGACAGGAAGGCAACAGTAACTCAAATAACCATGTGTTACAACAGTGGTGTGCAGAAGATCATCTCTGAACATTCAACACTTTGAACCTTGAACTGGTGGGCAGAAGACCACACCGGTTCCACTCCTGTACCTAATAAAGTGGCTACTGGGTGTATTTTGCTCCTGGGATATCTCCTTTCATTCTGCAACTCAAATTTAATGGTTAAGTTTTGAGTTTAATTAACAGTCATTTGTTGAACTGTATCAAACTGTGTTTGGAAGGCTTACATTGTCACTTTGAGGTGTTTGGGCAAGCAAGGTATCACCTGTAAAAGGTGTATTGACTGTTACAGTGGTTTTATTTCATAATTAATCCTTTTTTTAACTCCTGTTAATCAAATGTTATTTTGCATTCAATTTAAATAAGATGAATGAATTTGTATTTGCCTCTGATTAATTTATTACGCATCTACAGAATGGTCACTAAGATGCCCAGTTTTCAATCTGAGAACCTCCCTAGTGTGTTTTAAGCCTTTTCTGCTTGCCTAAAGCTTGCACTTCATTACAACAAAGTCTTGACTTTTATCTGGGTAGGCTTTCAATGAAGTGGGAAAGGATCTGATGAGGAACCTACATTGCTTATCTCTTCTCTCATGCATATCTTGAAGAAGTAATTGTTCAGGAATTGTTATTATCTTCATGTCACAAAATACTCATCTATTTTTGTGTCTGATGACACTATATTGGAATAGCCTGAAATAAATATTGTAAGTACCGTATAAATTGTATGAATAAAGTCAGCGTGATATGAGGATGCATTTCAGAGTACAGGTGGTCCCCGTTTTTCGAACGTTCGCTTTACAGCAGCTCGCTGTTATGAAAGACCTACATTAGTACCTGTTTTCGCTAACCAAAGAGGATTTTGGTTAGCAAAAAAAAGATGCCCGCTTTATAAATGTGTTTACTAAAAAAAATGCCCGTTTTATAAATGTGTTTACTAAAAAAAGATGCCCGCTTTATACGTGTGTTTACCCCGAGAAAGACTACCATGACTGTGAGGCCTTGTGCGGACAGTTGTGTGCGCATGTGTGTACGTGCATAGGCGTGTATGTGCGTAGGTGTATACGTGCACATGTGTGTATATGCTGATTTTTTTTTCTCCAAATTGATTTTGGCTCGCTGTCTTCCCGGTTCTGATGAGTGAAACTACACTGTACATACATTATATATGCTGTGTATTTATCATATCATTTCTGCTTCTACTATGTGTTCATGTTATTTTAGGTCTTGTGTGTTATTTATTATGATTTGGTAGATTATTTTTTGGGCCTGGGAATGCTCAAAAAAATTTCCCATATAAATTAATGGTAATTGCTTCTTTGCTTTACAACATTTTGGCTTACAAACAGTTTCATAGGAATGCTCCACCTTTGGGTAGCGGGGGATGCCTGTACTCTGAACACGCTGGTTAACATAGCAAAACATTTGTCTTTTATACAAGAAACTGCAGTGTACAGAAGCTAACCCCTTTTCTATTACTGCATGAAATCATGGGCTGCACAGTTCACTGAGTCGAGTTGCTCCTTCACAGTGCCATAATTGACCCTGACCTTCGGTGCTGTCTGTGTGGAGTTTGCATGTTCTGCCGATGACACGTGAGTTTCTGCTGAGTGCTCTGGTTTCCTCCCACATACCCAAGGAGTGTGGAAGTGGGTTAAGTTTGTCATTGTACATTTCCCTAGTGTGTATGGTGTGGTATAGTCTGGGATGTGTTGACAAGATTGGAGGGAAAAGAAAATCGGATTAATGTGAGGTTAGTGTAACTGGCTGGTAGGTGGCTGGAGTGGCTCCTTGAGCTGGTGGGACTGGTCGGTGCTGTATGTCTCTATAACTGCCCCTCTCTCCATGATGTTACCTCATGGCAAGTATCACAAGCTGCTTAGCTGTCTCTTTCCCCACCAAGTGAGTAGTTTGGTCTTGAAAGAGTGCCGCTTCAGGCTGCGTGTTCGGACCTTGTGCCTGGGCAGTGTGCTGTATATGCTGTTGCTGTGCTGCAAGCACATTGTTCTGAAGGAGCGCAGGCTCAGAGACTCTTGTTATACTGCGGATGACAGGAACGTTGGTGGTGTTGCAGATGGTGTAGAAGGTTGTCGTAGATCGTAACAGAACACTGATGGGATGCGGACCTGGGATGAGACTTAACAGATGGAGTTTAATCCTGAAAAGTTTGGAGTGATACACTTTGGAAGATCGAACTTGAAAGCAGAGCACAGGGTTAATGGCAGGATCCATAGACCCTCAAAGTTGCCGTGCAAGTTCATAGGGAGGCTAAGAAGGCATATGGTATGCTCACCTTCATTTGTCAAGGAATTGAGTTCCAGTGTTGCAAGATAATGGAACTCTATAAAACTTTGGTCAGACCATACTTGTAATATTGTCACAAACAAGAGAAAATCTGCAGATGCTGGAAATCCAAGCAACACACAAAATGCTGGTGTCAAAGTACCAATGATTCAAAGCGTGGATCTGGTGGAAGATAAAGTATCGTACAGGTTCATTACGGCAGAGAGAGAATTCCAGAGTTGTGGAAGTGACTGGTATAGGGACACCAGGTATCTCCTCATGGCGGAAAACGTGGTGTGTAGAACACAGTGGGAGAGGCAGCGGGAGAAACAGTCAGTTGAATGTGAGTACCTGGGGTCCTCAGAGGGTCCATATCAAGAACCTTGAAAACAAATCTGTAAACCGTGTGGTGCAAGCTGACGGCGAAGACATGCTTCCAGAAAGGATACGTGACTGTAGTAGAGGGTCTGGGCAAACACATGGTCGAAGAGTCAGGGAGCAGCAGAGATCACAGAGGGGGAGCAGTGAGAGAGGGTTTCACTGAACTCCCATCGAAGGGAAGATTTAAACTTTTCAGGGTGGGCATCCCTGGATATTGTATTCAGTTCTGGTCACCTCACTACAGGAACGGTGTGGAAGCTTTAGAGGGGGTTCAGTGGAGATTTACCAGGATGCTGCCTGGATTAGAGGGCATGCCTAATGAGGAAAGACTGGGCGAGATAGGGATTTCCTCTCGGAGCAAAGAAGGATGAGAGTTGAATTGATAGAGGTGTAAAAAAATGATAAGAGCCACAGATGGAGTGGACAGCCAGCACCTTTTGTCCCAGAGTGGCTAATATGAGCAGGCATGATTTAAAGGTGATTGCAGGAAAGTATAGCAGAGATGTCAGAGGTAGATTTTTTCATAAAGAACATTAAGTGTGTAGAATGCAGTGCCAGGGTGGTGGTAGAAGCAGATAAAATAGAAACTTTTTAAGAGACTCTTAGACACACTGATGATGGCCCTACGTTTTTCTATGTGGGAGGGATGCATTAAAATGATCTTGGAGTAGGTTAAAAAGGGACGAAGGGCCTGTACGGTGCTGCTTTGCTCTATGTTCCATGCTGCACGCTGAAGCTCAGAAGATTGGCAAGTCTAATGACTCCTATAACACCTTGAAAACCTGAATGTCAGAAATCCACAGAGGCCACAATGGTCATGAATCTGTCAGATTAATGAGGCAAATATTTTCCTAATTAGCTGCAGTATCTTCAGCATGACACTTCAATCATTCCATTCCCAGTCTTTAAGGCTGGATTTCCAATTTCTAGTTGCCTCTAACACATTATATTTCTTTGGTAGGTAGGTCAATTGGATTTTTCCAGTGGGTGTAAGTAAAATAGTGAAGTTCTGGTGAACACCAGGGCTTTGCAGAAGGAACTAGGAAAGGGTTTATAGGAGTCTGTGGGATTGTTCTACTCTTGATAGGTTGACTGGTCTTTACTGTGCTATAATACTTCAGCAATTCCACCCAAAACTTGTAGTCACATACTGTTTAATGTAGCTCAGAGATTCAGTGGAGTATTATCTGTTGGAAAATATTCGATGACTGGAAGAGTGGTCAGAAAGACAGAACTTTGAGAGCTTCTTAAAGGGGTAAAATGTAGACATGTAGGAGGGAATTCCAGAACTTGGCTCTCAGCAGCTGAAACGCAGCAGCAACATTGAAGTTATAATCTGAAGGTTGAATAAGGAGCACATGTTGGATTGTTGGACAATAGGCGATTACGGGGATGAAAAGCTGCAATACAGTGGAGGAGACTTGAGACGACAATTTCAAAACCATGGCCTTACATGAACCTAGGCCAGACACCCACATGAAGATGAGTGAAAGGGCTGATCATATTAGGAGATGGGCAAATTGCTTTTGTACAAGCTCATGTTTGGGGAGAGGGTGGCCAGAAGTACTGTTTGTTGGAAAAAGTCAAGCCTGGAGAAGAGTTGATGATCAGGGCTTTAGGAACGAATGAACCAACGGAAGGGTGGAACTGCATGCGTAAGTGTTATATAATCGTAACGTGCAAATGCTATGTAATCTTAGCATGCAAATGTTATGTAATCTTAGCAAAGGCTTCGACTTCGTGATCCCATCCAAATCAAATACGATAGTATTGTGAACAGACAGTTTCAGATGACTCCAAGACGAGGAATGTGGTGTGAAGTAAAAAAAAAAACAAAGTTAAAGGTAAGGACTGAAGATGGAAGCTTTAGTCTTCCCAACATTTATTTAGAAGAAATGTCTGTTCACCTAATAAGACCATAAGACATAGGAGCAGAATAAGACCATTCGGCCTATCAAGTTTGCTTCACCATTCCATTATAATTGATTCATTAACTCAATTCTCCTGCCTTCTCCCCGTAACCTTTGACACCCTTACGAATCAAGAACCTATTAACCTCTCCTTTAAATATACTCAATGATTTGGCCTCCACAGCTGTCTGTGGCAATGAATTCCACAGACTCACCGCCATCTGGCTGAAGAGATTCCCCCTCATCTCTGTTCTAAAGGGACATCCTTGTATTCTGAGGTCCTAGACTCTTCCACTGTAAGAAACATCCTCTCCACTATATCTACGCTTTATGCTTAATAACTGACAATTAATTTGTTAGTTTAGACATAGTGAGGATGGTGGAAACTAACATTGTTTAAAAGTGATGTTGCTAAGGGGAATTGTAAGATCGAAGAGAGCAAGCAAGAATTGTTAGGGAAATCCGCAGGTAATAGAATGAATCAGGGAGATCAGTCATTGCTGATTACCCTTGACTATGACTGAATGGAGAAGGCTGGAACCAACCTTCATAGGTGTGCCACGGTTCAAAGGTGTGGGAGAAAGATGGTAGAATCAACTGAGTTAAGATGTAGTGAGTGGGTTGAGAAGGAAAAAAAGACAGGTTAACTTTGTTGTGACAATTCATTTCAATAGTGACTTGGTCTAGAGCTGTTTTGATGTTGTGCTAGGTTGGATCAAGAACCTGGGTGGAAGAATTTGGTTGAGGATTTCTGGAAAGGAGGACAGCCAATTTCAGTGGCTACTGGACATTTGGGTTAGAGAGTGAGTTTGGGATGGGTAGCAGAAGGTAAGGACCAGGGGTTCAAAGGTTGTTTATTTAGGCAAGGGGAAGACTTAAGAGAGAGACAGCACGTGAGAAGAGAGAAGTGGATAATTAACATAGGAGCCAGAGAAGGTAGTCATCAGTTTAGTACTGAGATTGCCCTGAGGGTTGAAGAGGAGGAGGAGGATTAGACTTGAGCAAATTTTAAAATTACATGATCTATATCTATTGTGTTAATTGTTTGGGGGAAATTACATTAAAATTTCATTAAAAGTTGCATTTGCTCGAGGCACAAGATGGAAAACAACAATATGAGGCACTACAAGCTTTCCACAAATTGCCCTTTATTGGAATATGTGACATTAAATCAATAATAGTCAACACTTCACCTCAGTGGCTTTTAAACCGTCCCCAGCTAGATTTGTAGCATCCACTCAGCTCAAGCACCGTTAGTATTTTATCTCTCCAGTGTTTAATTTCACTCTCCTTACTCTGTGGAAGGTCTGTGGATGCCTATTTCCCATTTGTGATCCATCCCAATGCTGGCTGTTGTCTGTCAGCTCTGAGAGTGTAGGTCATCATGTTTGCTGGTGACCGAGGGTATCATTAGAAGGTGGGCACAAAATCTTTCCTCTCCACTGCCTCAAATTCCAGTAGGTATTTGATGCTACTGCCCAACTCTCTGCCTCACCAGTCTGAGGCCATGAATTTTAGGAATGCAGTAGTGGCAAACAAGATTGAGGTGTAGCTCCTGACAGCTGGAGACTGAGTAGCAATCCGAGGCCGTGGTGCAGACTGCGGGCTTTCAGTTATGAAAGTAAGAAATGCACAGAGGCTGCCCTTGGTGTTGCTCCCTGTAGTCCAGTATGATAGCAGCACTGGGAGCATCAGTGAAACAGCCAGTCCTGAGCTCCCACAGGGGGAGGCGAGAATCTTGATAATAAGTTCCCCTTTTCCTGTCATTTCCAACTGACTTTAAATTTAAGGTAGCTCCGAAGCAAGTAATTGTTGAGAAAATCCAGCTTCAATGTGTGAGGCCGAAGAGTGGAGAGGTTGCTAAATTGACACTTATTTAAAAATGCACTCCTCAGAGTCATGAAGTATACAATGGGTGCAAAACGTTGCTAATACAGTGAGGACAAAGCAACATCTTATTGATGGCAGGTCAAAGGCTTCTAATTGGCTCCCATCTGCTAACCTGATATTATTCCTCTTCACTTTAGTCACCTTCTTGACCGATTTCCGCAGCTGAAAGGGTGCCCACAGTGACTGAAATTAATGAGTAGTATCGAGTACCTCCTCTTCATTAATGCTATCTGCCAGTCAGAGTCACAGATGGTATTAGGAATTGGTGATCAAATCTATCCTCCTATGTTTCAGTATCCTCTTCTTTTTCCTATACCTATTGGCCTTTCTGTTTCTTTTTTTGAAACCAGCTTTATGGTTTCCTGAATCTCTTTTTCCTTTGATTTTTCTGAAGGCTGGGCTCTACTTACTTTTGTGTTCTAGATCTGTAACGTGGCAACACTGACATTCACATTTCATAAACACAGGTAATAGTCAGACTTAGTTTATTATCAAAGTACATTTACTGTATGGCACCATGTACTACCTGAAGAGTAATTTTCTTGCAGGCATTTACAGGAAGAATTACAACAGAATTTATGTTATACGTAAACAAAGACTGACAATCAATCGCTGAACAAAAGAAGGCAAACTGTGCAAATAAAAAAAATAAGTAAATAAATAATACTGAGAACATGAGTTGATGAGTCTTTGAAAGTGACTCTACAGGTTGTAGAGTTCAGGTGAGTGAAGTTACTCCTGCTGGTTCAGGAGCCTGATGGTTGAAGGGTAATAACTGTTCCTGAACCTGGTAGTGTGGGACCAAAGGCTCCTGTCCTTTCTCCTGATGGTAGTAGCGAGAAGGGAGCATAGTGGGGACCCTTAATGATGGATGCTGGTTTTTTTTGTGGCAGTGCTCCTTGTAAATGTGCTCAATGCCATGACTTGGCTGTTCCTTGTGGTACAACTTTTTTTTAAACTTCAGAATGATAGGAAATATACTTGACTTATCAGGAACACTTAACTTGTTTACCAAATCATCGGGTGCTATGGTGCAGAAACAGGCCATTTTGTGCAATGGATCCATGCCAGTGAATTTTTGCATTGGAGCTGAGCCGATTAATCCTACCTTCCTGCTCGCCCTCCACACCTTTCAACATTCCTTGTTGTTTTCAAGTCTCTATTTAGTTTTTAAAAAAAGACCGTCTTTCGTTTGTGACGGAGAATTCCACAATTTAACCACTCTGTGCATAAAAAAATTTGTCCTCAGGGCCCTAAGCACATGTTTTAATAACAGCTGCATATTGGACTTGCCTTTCAAAATTTAGGATCATTGAAGTTAATGGAGCTGAACGTTGAAACCTGAGTACAATACAACTGTATTGAGCAAGTATTCAAACAAAAATGTTTTTACCTCATTCATTCTGAGTTAGCATTTATTTCTTTGGTTTTATTTCTCTGTGCTTGAGCAAAAACTTGCCCTGCACATTGCTTTGAACATTCCCTCTTTGAACAAAAATGCATCCTCTCTAGTGTAAGACACTTTGACCCTGGGGAGAAAAGATACTGGCCTCTCATATGTCTCTAAAGATATCTATGCCTCTCATAATTTTATAACTTCCATCAGATCTCCCATCAGCCTCCACCAATCCAGGGAAAAAAACAAGTTAACCTCTCCTTGTTGAGCATGCCCTCAAGTAGGGTACCATATTTCTGCACCTTTTCCATATCCCTTCTAAACAAGGCAACTAGGACTGAACACAATACTCCAGATGTGGTCTAGAATTTTATAAAGCTACGACATGATTTCCTTACTCCTGAATTCACTGTCTCGACTAATAAAGACAAGCATGCCACAACATGTTATCCTTTTAAATTCTATGGTCTTGCTGTAGTCTGATAGACCAGGGGAAAAGTAACCCATCAACAGTTAACTTACCTCAACCAACCTTTATGGCAAATATACCTCCATCAGGTTAATGAATATTTTCACCCCAAAATCCCTTTGCCACTCCTCCCCAACCCACCCCTCATTATTTTGAAAACATCCCAATCGATCCATGTTGAAATTTATCCACTGTTTTCTGAAAGCTCATTGGTTGGAGCTATGGACCAGCTGCAGCTTAGCATTGCCCATATGTTGCAATGTTTGGCTCTGGATATAGGAGCAAGGACATCTGCTATTTGCATCATTAGAAATGACCTATCTGCCGAGGGTTTTTTTTCCCCTCCACCTTCTTGATAGTGGTGTAGATTCCACCCTAGGTCAACGCCAGGCAGGTTCTGGAGGAGTGAGTAATGTAATCAGCAAGCACAAAACCGCACACCATGCTGTCTTCCCTATCATTGCGAGAGATTTCGACCAGGTCAGCTTGAAGAAGTTTCTGAACAACTGCCACCTACATATCACCTGTGGAAGCAGAGGAGCCAGAACACTTGACCACCGTTATACCAAGAAGGTTTACCATGCCATTCCACAGCCACTTTACCATGCCAACCCACAAGTCCAATCACCCGGCTGTACTTTTACTCCCTACGTACAGGCAGAGACTAAAGACCACAGCACCAGTGGTGAGGACCAGGAAGATATGGTCAGGGGAGGTGGAGGAGCCCTTGCAGGACTGCTTTGAGTCAGTAGACCGGACAGCGTTCAGAGATTCATCTTCGAGTCTGAATGAATATGACACAGTTGTCACTGACTTCATCAAAACCCGTGTGGATGAGTCGTCGAGAACATACTGAACATACCCAAATCGAAAGCTATGGATGAACCAGGTGATAAATCACACTCTGCTGCGGACTAGATCTCTGCCATTCAAAGCTGGTGTCCAGAACTATATGAAAAGTCTGGATATGACCTACAAAAGTCAAATTTAAGGGTGATAAAACAATTCTAATTGAGTTTAGAAACAGAATCAAAAGCACATCAGCTCTGGCAGTGTTTTCAGGCCATTAATTCCGACGAAGCGAAATCTAACATCATGAATCATGAATGCTTCGCTCCCAGATTACCTCAATGCCTTTTATGCATGCTTTGAAATGGAGAATAAAACTCCTCCTGATCCCTGCAGCACCTGGTGACCCTGTGCTCTCTGCCTCTGAGGCCAATGTCAGAATATCTTTCAAGACGTTGAACCTTTATCAGGTGTCAGGCCCTGATGGTGTACATGGTAGGGCCCTGAAACACTGTGTCAACCAACTGGCGGGAGTGTTCAAAGACATCTTCAATCTTTGACTACTACAGATTGGGGTTCCCGTCTGCTTCAGAAGGGTGACAATTATACCAGTGCCCAAGAAGAGCATGGTGAGCAGCAATGGCTGGAATTTCTGGAAGCAATTTGAAAGGCACAGAATATATACATCCCAAAGAGGAAAAAGTATTCTAAGGTCAGGATGACACAACTATGGCTAACAAGAGAAGCCAAAGCCAACAGAAAAGCCAAAGAGAGGACATATAATAGAGCAAAAATTAATAGGAAGTTAGAGGATCGGGAAACTTTCTAAAAACCAACAGAAAGCAACTAAAAAAAGTCATTAAGAAGGTAAAGGTGGAATATGAGTGGTGAATCTGTGGAATTCTTTGCCACAGGCAGCTGTTGAGGCCAGGTCTTTATGTATATTTAAGGCAGTGGTTGATAGGTTCTTGATTGGTCAGGACATGAAGGGATACAGGAAGAAGGCAGAAGATTGGAGCTGAGAGGAAAATTGGATTTGTCATGATAAAATGGCAGGGCAGAATCAATGGGCCAAATGGCCTAATTCTGCTCCTATATCTTATAGTCTAAACATGGACTTTTCCCCTTAATACGAGATTTGAGCAATTGAGTTTACAGGTGACAGATAACGTGAATGCCATGTGTATTGGTAGTCAGTGATTATCATAACAAAAATAGGCTCATTTAATACCTCTTGACCTTTAGCAGCACCTATGCCCTTAAATTCTATAACTATCTACATCCTGCAAGTCATAATTGATTGGAGCATGATTTAATCCACTGATGGTAATGTGCCTGTAGCTTCTGAAAAGTGGCCAGACAGTCTTTTATAAGTGACTCGTCTCCTGGTTTTTCAGACGATCTCCATTACCAGCAGAAGTTAAGTTAGGTCTCTGATGCAATATTTGGCATCCCTGTATAGTCATAGCTATAGACAGATCTGTGAGAATCATTTCTACCTGGATCAAAATAGTCCATTAGATTGGTGCTGCACTATCAGACTCACTGTCCATTCTCTGACCCCAATGTGCACAGTGTCTGCAATCTAGATGACTTGCAGCAATTTGCTATTTTTTTAAACTATACTTTGTGTTCTATAGCATTCATCACTGAGAAGAAGAAACAGGATAACATCCTGAGAAGTTCATGTTCAAGTTTAAAGATTATTCAAGCATACATAAATATAGCCAAACGTAGTAGCATTCCTCCAGGGCCAAAGTGCAAAACACATTACCAACAGCACGCAGCACACTACACATAGCATATAGCAGAAATATCACATATGGTTATGATTTCAGAAAAAACATTGAGTCACAAAGAAAATAATATGGCCCATGATCCTGACTGGCATGACTGTAAAATTGATGGGAAGTTGTCCTGATCCAGTTTGTTCTTCTACTGAGCGAACACCATAGGGCAGCACTGATGGAAGGGTCCAGCTCCCAACCCAAGTACAGATTCCAGCGCGCCCCGCAGGGCTCTGCCATACAGCCTTGGCGTCTCCTCTCCTGGTCGGCTGTAACAGGCGACTCCTTCGCCTTGTCCTCGCCACAACTGAGGCAATGGAGCTCCCCTGCCATCGGCCTTGCCAATGAATCAGTGAACCGGACTTGCATTTTTGTCTGTTACCAACATTCAACAGGGTCTTGTGATTGCAATAAATAATGTTCAAGACAATCATTTGCACTGCGCACCATCCAAGTCCAGGCGACAACACAACAACGGTGCACAATATGTCCAGCTCCATCGCTATCGAGCAACTCACTGATGGGATAGTCCTACAAGACTTTGATGTTCTTAGTATTCAGCAGTGACTTGCAGTTGTGAAAAGGACATACAAGACAAACAAATTCACATTTGATTGTATCCAGAGTGGCCGCTGCGTATGTGCGTGCTGCCATCTTACAGGAATCATCACTATCACTTCTGAGTTATGGAATACCCTGACTTGGGTATACAAAGCTAATTTGTCAGTGATACTGAGCAAACACATCAGTTCCCTACACCATCGTGCAAGAATTGCAATATGGCCATCAGCGTCTTTCAGCGGGCAACCAGGAATGGCTGACAAAGGTACCTTTATCATTTGTGTCCCTAGAATAAACTTAAAAACTGCATCAGTAACTGCTAAAAATGCATTGAGAAACAAAATCCATGCAGGGCCCATTTGTACATCTAACATCTCAATGGGGAGTGAGTTTAATAGTTTTTCAACCCGCCATTGACGACATGTATAAGAAAAGGTGCCAGTAAAGAGCCAGTAATATCATGAAGGATTCCCCTCCCCATGTCTGCTCATGGACTGTTTGTCCCACTCCCATCAGGAAGGAGGCTACATAGCATCCATATTAGGACCACCAGACTCAAAAACAGTTACTTTCCACAAGCAGTAAGATCAACATATCCACCCACTAACCCACCCCTTCACACCCCCAAGCACCACTATTTTATCATTCCCTGTCATTCACCTTATGTACAGACACTCCTGCGTCTAGCATTATTTTATGGACGGACGATCTCTCTGTACATAAGCTGTCTTACGTATCTATATTTATTGTGTTCTTTGTTATTGCGTTCAATATCTTAGTGTGTATTTTTGTGCTGAATTGGATCTGGAGCAATAATCATTTTTTTTCCCTTGCACTTCTGTACTGGAAGTGACATTAAACAATCTTAGTCTTAAACTTAAACAATGCAATATAATTCATAACTCATGTATGGAGTTTTGACAAAGTAGTCATTTGTCAGCCAATAATTGTAATTCATGTTCCTAATGTATTCAGGTAGGAGTGTGATTTCCAACATTGGTTTCCAAATCTGTTTCAGTTAATACTCAAAATGTAGTATTTAAGTTAATAAATTGTCCTGTGCTGGTTTGGTACTTTTTCTTTCTGAGACTCATTAGCATTCTTGATATAAATACATATTTCAGTGGAAAGCTTTGGGAGAGGCAGAATGAAGTAAAGGCTCCCTGGTGCTGATGAAAGACAATAGCCTGAAGGGAAATTAGAATAGATATTTGCATTGGACCAACTTCTATCAACTTGCCCAAATTCCAGCTGACTTTGTATTCTAGTATGCTCCTAACATATTTGATAGAGAAACCATGTCCTGCCCTTTGTAATTCCCACGTGTCCTATGTCCCATCCACTGTATTTCATAGGTGGATCTTTGCTTCCTGTTGGCTGCACTTAAAAAAGAAGGAAATACTTCTCAGTGCCCTGCCCACATCTTCTGTTCTTCCCACTCTAGCTGATGGAGCAGGAATCATGTCACCGTCCTGTCCGCTGTGTCAGAGCAAAGGAACGGTCTCCCCGTTTGTTGCCCAACATATTTGATAGAGCAGGAAGCAATTCAGAATCAGGTTTAATATCACTGGCGCATATTGCAAAATTCATAGTTTTGCAGCAGCAGTACAGTGCAATACATGAAATATACTCTAAGTTACAATAATGAGTAAATAATGCTAAAAGACACCAAGATAGTGAGGCAGTGTTCATGGGTTTGTGGGATAGCAGAGGGAAAGAAGCTGATCTTAAAACGTTAAGTGTGGGTCTTCAGGGTGGCTGCTTCCTCCCTGATGGTAGTGATGAGAAGAGGGCATGTTCTGGGGTGGTCAAGATCCTTAATGATGGGCGCGTCTTCTTGAGGCACAGCTTTTTGGAGCGGCAGGAACTCTCACAATGTTGAAGAAGCCTGTAGACCAAAACTTGAATTGCCAAAGCATAGCAGACTACAGCCATGTGCTGGTAAATGGAATCAGTATAGATGGGTCTTTGGTGGTCAGTAAAATCATGCTGTGCCAATGAACCTGTTTCTGTGCTGTATGACTGTCTTCTTATATTTATCTGTTGTTGCCATATTTTAGGAGAGATGTGAAGATGTCAGCGACAGGGCAGAACTGTTTTATTAGAATTCTTCTAGGAACGAAGAATTTGGTAAACTTTTAGAAGACAGGTTAAAAGAGGATTTGTTAAAGAAAATAATAGATTTAGATATGATAAATATAAGGAAGTAGTTTCTTTAGCAGGTGATTCAGGAACTAGTGGATGGCAAAAGACTTGGGTAAGTATTGAATGGTCATTCTTTTATGTAAGGGCTTGATTGTGAAGCTCATTGTCTTTAACGGTGGTAGAAACAATCAGGGAAAGAGAAGTGAAATGGAACAGAGTCCTAAAACACTGGATCCTTTTTGGGACAGAATAGTTTGCTGAATGAACTGCTGGTATAGATTTGATAAGTGGAACAGCCTCCAGTGACTTAGAATTCTTTGAAGCTCTTGCATCATGTACACAGTTTTTAAGGAGAGTGAGGGAGTTATCTCAAAGCCCTGGCTAGTGTTTTATCCACCAACAGATCTCAGTGAAACAGATTATCTGGGCATTATCACAACATTGTTTGTGGGAGCTTGCTGTGGTATTTGTTGACTATTGTCACATCTACCAAGGTACAGTGAAAAACTTGGTTTTGCAAACCATCCATACAATTTATTTTAATACAAAAGTACAACAATGTAGCACAAGAGAAAGTCAGTAATAGGATGCAGAATACATAGTGCAGTGCAGGTAGACAAAGGTGCAAGGCACATGACAAGATAGAATGTGAAGTCAAGAATTCACCTTACGAATGCTGCTTGTATTTCGCTATGTGCCTGTGATGCTGCTGCAAGTTATCTTTTCATTGCATGTACTTGTGCATATGACTATAAACTGAGTTTGATTCTGACTTTTAACATATAAGAGATCCATTCGGCAGTCATATAACAATGAGACAGAAGCTGTCCTTGAGGCTGGTCTATGTTTTCAAGCTTTTCTGCCTAATGAAAGGTGGGGGTGGGGGGAAGAGAAGAGAGAATGTTAGGGGTGGGAGGAATCTTTGATTATGTTGGCTACTTGAGGCAGCGAGAAGTATTAACAGAATTGAAGGGGAGAGTTTGTTTCCATGATATACTGAACTCTGTCCGCAACCCTCTGCCGTTGCCATACCGAGCCATGATCCATCTTGTTTGGGTGCTCTCTATGGTACGTACATCTACAAAAGCTGATGGGGGTCAACCGGGACATGCTGAATTCCATTTTCCTTCTGAGGAAGTAGAGGCACTGGCGTGCTTTCGTCGCCAAAATGTCTACTTGGTTGGACCAAGCAAACGATTTGTGATGTGTACACTTGGTAACCTGGAGTTCTCAAACCATCTCTTCCTCAGCCCCATTAATACAAATAGGAGTATGTGCAGCCTGTTCATTTCCTGTAGTCAATGACCAGCTCTTTTGTTTTGCTGGCATTAAGGGAAAGGTTGTTGTCCTGACACTATGCCACTAGGCTCTCTATCTCCTTACTCTACTCATCTCTACTGTTATTGAGATCTGGCCCCTGCACCTCCTCCCCAGTGGTAGTAAGGAGAAGGCTGTTCTGGATGGTGATGGACTTTAGTGATCAATTGCCACCTTCTTGAGGTGCCTGCTCATGACGCTGCCTCTGGGGTTTGATGCATTCTTCCTTACCACACTCTTGCAGCTGCTGTGCAGTTCACCTCCTTCCTCACTGTCCTCTGAGATCTGCATTCCTTCAACCCAGGTCTGCTTGCTGTATACCTTCCTCCCCACCCCACCAACCACACACACACACACACACACACACACACACACACACACCTTCAGTGTTGCTGACCATGTTTTTACAGATCTAAACTTTTTCTCCCTTTTACCTTTTCATTTTGCCTTTTAGGCCCCTGCCTAAAAGTCTTCTACATGGGCCAAGTGTTTAATCTCCCATTCTGACATCTGCAAAAATGCTGGTTTGATGAAACCTGTCAGGTTTGAATGTGCTGGAAATTGTCTGTAAACACAGTGGGTAAATAGATTTGCCTATTGAATCACCAATTCTAATGATTACTCAGATTCTTTCATAGGGATTGGCATCAAAAGGAGGCCATTTGTGATTTTGCTACCATGCTGTATTGCTGTAGAGATAGTGAGTAAATACCATTGCTTTCTAGATGCATCCTTCTTGCAGCAACCACATTGAGATATGAAATGTAAAAAAAAAGGGGATATTTTAATACCTTGCGTGGTTTGGAAGCTCCTTAGAGTGGATCAGACTGAAATCCCTCAACTGCTGTCTGAACATGGTCAGTTTTAATAAATACATTTGGAACTGTGGTAATTTCAAATCAGCCCAGTATCAATAATTTGAAATGAGAATTGCGCCTGGGTAACCTCATGTAAATTACTTATTTATCATATTTATTTAGAGATACTGCATGGTAACAGGCTTTTCTGGTCCAATGAGCCCCTGCTGCCCAGTTATACCCATGTGACTAATTGACTTGCTAGCCCATATCCCTTTGGAATGTGGGAGGAAACCAAAACATTCAGAGGAAACACACCGTCGCGGCTGGGACACACCGTCGCGGCTGGGACGTACCGTCGCGGGTGGGACATACAGACTCCTTACAGATAGAGGTGGAATTGAGCCAGGGTTGCTGGTACTGTAACAGTGTTATGCTCACTCACAACTCGCTGGAGGAACTCAGCAGGTCGGGCGGCATCCGTGGAAACGATCAGTCAATGTTTCGGGCCAGAACCCTTTGTCAGGACTGACAGTGTTACGCTAACTGCTGTGCTACTGTGCTACCTCATTTTCATGAATGTTTGTGCACGAGTAAGTTAGGACACAATTTCAAGGCCATCAATCCCTTACAATGCTATCTGGAGTACTTTCACGACTGGAAAAACAGCACTCAAAGGTACGACTGCAAAGTTTTCCAGACATTCCAAGGTACTGCCGTCTTTTTCCTGGAGTGGGACTTGAACTCATAACTTTCTGTCTCAGAAGCAACAGCACTATTGACTGAGCCTTTCTAACTAAATATCAGACCAAGATGAGAAGCTCTTAGTGGAGAGGCTGACATACACTGTTGTGGTCATTGACTGAGGACAATATTGGGTTTGGCTTTATGCCTCTGTGGTCAGTAACACATTCCTTCTTATCTCAGTCAATGATAGGGTTTCTCATGGTAAGTTTGTCTCACTGCCAATTTCATTATTTATTTGGTATTCACTTATTGCATTCTTAACTTCTGTTGATAGTGTGTGAAGGATTAGTGTTAGAATCACAGCAGTGCAGGCCAAGAATGTCAATATTAATGCAAGGTTACTGTTAAAAGAATCTAGCTTGCTATATAAAAATGATTCCTTGAACCTTTAGCTTTGAGCAAATAACATTTCAATGTATGAGTGAGGCGCCCGTTCAGCCTGCTGTGCCATTCCGCGAATCACACTTGATCAGACTGTATCCACAACCTGATTCCATCTATTTGAAGTTGGCTTATACTGTAAATATTCAAAGACTCTTCTTCCATTACCCTCTGAGGGAGAAAGTTCCCAAGACTCACACCGCCTGCAAGAAAAAAAACTGTTATCTTAAATGAATTACCCTTTATTTTTAAATAATAAACCTCATTTCTAGATTTTCTCACACGAGGATTCATCTCTTTTACCTCTACTCTGTCAAGACCTCTCTGGAATTATGTATCAGTGAGATGAGATTGCCTCTTACAGTTCTAAACACCAGGGATACAAATCTAGATTCTTCAGACTTTCCTCATAGGAAAACTGCACATTCCAGTTGTCAGTCTAGTAAACCTTCCCTGGCCTGCTTCCAATGAGTGAAAAGTCTTCCTTAAATCAGGAAAGCAAGACTGTGGACATTTCTCTATAAGTCAGCTAATGCCCTTTGCATCTGAAGCATAATCTCCTTACTTTTGCATTGAATTCTTGTCACAATAAACTATTATGTTCTGTTAGTTTTCCCAGTTACTCACTGCACCCGCATACCAGCCTTTGAGAAACATGCACATAATGTTTCCTCTACGTCTCAGTCCTCTGCAACCTCTCATTATTTAGATAATATTTTGTTTAAATTTTCTAAACATAATGAATAATTTCTCACAATATACTCCAGTTGCCAGATCTCTTCCAGCTCGTTTAACTCATCTGTAGCTCTTTCTGTTTTGCTATGTCAATCCTCTTCAGAACCTACCTTCCTACTTATTTTTGTGTCATCAGTAAATTTAACATTTATACCTTTGGTTCCTTTGCCCAGGTCATTTGTATAAATTGGTAAAGGCTGAGATCACAAGTTATATTTTGTCACCAAGCAAAAAACCCCTTTATGTTCTGGTTTTCCCTGTAGGCAGCCAATCTTCCACCTCTCCACATCCATCCAGAATTGTAGTTTGCAATCACTGTGAGTCTTCAGTAATTTTGACTGAAAAATGTTGGTGGTGTTGTGGCTGGTGTAGAAGGTTGTCATAGGTTACAGCAGGACATTGACAGGACAGAGAGCTGGGCTGAGAAGTGGCTGATGGACTTCAGTCTGAAGAAGTATGAAGTCATTCATTTTGGAAGTTTGAACTTGAAGGCAGGGTACAGGGTTAATGGCAGGATTCTTAACGATGTGGAGGAACAGCGGGATCTTGGGGATTAAGTTGTAGGGTGGTTAAGAAGGTGTATAGTGTGTTGGTCTTCATTAGTGGGGATTGGGTTCAAGAACCATGAGGTAATGATGCAGCTCTCTGAAGCTCTGGTTAGACCACTCTAGGAGTATTGTCTTTAGTTCTGGTTGCCTCATTATAGGTTGAATATGGAAGCTTTAGAGAGGGTGCAGAGAGAGATGCTGCCTGGATTAGAAAGTATGTCTTATGATGAAAGGTTGAGCAAGTTAGGGATTTTCTCTTTGGAGTGAAGGAGGATGAGAGGTGACTTGATCGAGGTATACAAGTTGATAAGAGGCATTGACAGAGTGGATGCCAGTGCCTTTTCCCCAGGACAGAAATTACAAGATACCGTAATTTTAAAGTGATTGGAGGAAAGTTTAGTTGGGGATATCAAAGGTAGTTTTTTTACACAGAGTGGTGTGTACCTGGAACAAGCTGCCTGAGATGGTGGTGGAGGCAGATACATACTGTACATTAGAGATATTTAGGAGACTCTAAGATAGCCACATGGATAAAAGAAAAATGGAGGAGTATTTGGAGAGACCAATAGATTGATTTTGGAGTAGGTTAAAAGGTCAGCGTGATATCATGGGACAAAAGGCCTTTACAGTACTATGCTGTATTGTTCTATGTTGTAAAGCTGAAAGATTCTTCAATACATTCTTTACCTCATTGCTATTTATTTGCAGTACTGATTTTGCCAGTGTGAATTTCAAGCAAAATGACTGGACTGCTTTCTATAGTTGTACGAAACTGAAAGATACTTCCAGCTTTAGTTGAATTTCTGTTGGTTAAAGCAACCTCTAACTAAATTGTCCAGATGTGTTCCTGATTTAATTCCAGCTGTGGACTGGATCAGCTGACCTTAGCAGGATAATCATAGATAGTAAGAGCTGCATCAAGTCCTGTCAGCCATTGGTTCTGTGGTTACTGAATTGCGTTGACTTTCTGCCCAGTTTAATTACTCAATTTCAGGTTCTGATCCTTGCAGCTCTTCACAGCCGTACCCCTCCCTATATTTTGGGTACCTCCAGAAATGTCAACCTAAGATCTCTGCATTCTGGCCTTTATGATGTCCATAAGTTTTCATCAATCTACCGTCCTGCTGTTTGAGCTGCAAGGTCTGGAATTTCTTTCTCTCTTTCACTCCCTTCTATGTCATCTTTTAAAATGCATTTATGCCAAAGTATTGGTCACACATCATGGTAGCTCACTATGTGACTTAGGGTCAATTTGCCTTTTATGAAGTCCCTAGGGATATAATATAGTTATTGGTACTGCATGTATAGATATGTCACATTCAGCAGGTCAGGCAGTATCTGTAGAAAGAGAAACAGAACTAACCTTCAGGTCAAAGATGCTTCATCAGATGAAAGGTTTGGTCATTATTTGTTTTGATTGGAAGGGACACAAGCAGTGACAATGGTAGAGCAGCACTGGCTAGAGTTTCTGCAAATAATTTGGAAGAGATGGGATTGGTTCATCTCTAAGAGGAAGACTATACCTAACAACCATGATGCGTTCCACCAGCATTTTGTGTGTGAAGTTAGAATGGTTTCTTTAAGGAGAAGCTTGCCTAACAAATCTGTTGGTAATTTTTGAGGAAATAGTAGGCAGGATAGATAATGGAGAGTCAGTGGATGTTATTTACTTCGATTTTCAGAAGGCCTTTGACAAGGTGCCACATTTAAGGCTGCTAAACAGGATCCCATGGTATTACAGGGAAGATACGAGCATGGATTGAAGATTGGCTGACTGGCAGAAGTGAGAATAAAGGGGGCATTTTTTTGTTCACTGCCAGTGACTAGTGGTGTTCCGCAGGGGTCAGTGTTGGGTTTGTTACTTTTTATATGTTAATGATCTGGATGATGGAATTGATGGCTTTGTGGTTGTGTTTGTCGGTAATACAAAGATAGGTGAAGGGACAGATAGTGTTGTAAAAACAGGCAGTTTGCATTGGTTGGGAACCTTGGCTCAGCCCTTGCTTTCCCATCTATAGATCCTTCTGAAAGCTTGAAATTGGGTTCTGCTGTGAATCACACTGTGGAGGATCATAAATATATAATAGATGACATGCAGAAGTAATGTCTCCCAGCAAGAAATATGCATTTTCACAGGGGAGGCACGCAGTAGCACTGAGAAAAAAAAATTACTTTAAGATTATTGTTTCAAATATTATCCTCATTGTCTAATTTAATGGAAAGAGGAAGCTTTGGATTAGATTGTTAAATATCTAATTGCAGCCAAAACGCTCAGGGCAATGGCTTCCAACTATGTTTTTTCAAAAGTCGAGTCTCCCAGAAAATGTAGCTTTCACACTTGAATAAATTCACCTTTGGTGTTTTTCTTAATTGTTGAAACCATTTAGGGTGGCTTCTACAATTAGAAGAGTTACTAAATGTGCATAATAAAACTGGTTACAAGCAAAAAATGCTAGAAGCACTCAGATCAGGCAACATCTGTGGAAAGAGAAACAGTTAATTTTTCAGGGTAAAGCACAACTATCAGTGCTGGTTAGACGTACTCAGCCATGTTGATAACTATCAAAGAAAGCATAATAAGAATTTCTCTAAACCAAAATAATTATTTTTGGAAACAACAGATTTAATTACGTATTAATCAATGGTATGCTTTTTAATAACAATGATCAATTTATCATTCTCCAATGACATCCATAACCATTTATTTGCAATCTTAAGGGCATGAGACTGTATTAAAAAAATCATTTGTTTTCAAGAAAAAATTATTTTCCCAATTCCAATGGAATCCTTTAAGTAACCTAACATAATGTATTGCCTGTTATTGAATATTATAGTTTCAGAAAGCAATACAGGAGTGACCTTTCCACTTTCTAAAAAAGAACCTCTAATATGCGTGCTTTTCTCCTCTAACACAAACTCTCCAGCTTAGGCCTGAGTACATCTGTTCCATTTCCCACATTTCTGGCCTCCCTCTTTCCAATAATTATAACAGAACTTCTCTTTTCACCATCTGCCCCTCCAGTTGTCACATTTTTGGTTTCTTCTGCACATTGCATCACCATCAAATACATCTTCTTTGACCTCCACATCTGTGTTGTTTTCCTTCCACAACCCTGATTTTTTTTCTTCTGTCCGTTTCCATCCACATAACATTTCATCGTGCAGGCACAGAAGTTACAATATCTTCCCCTTTTTGTTTACTTTTCTTTCCTATTGCAAATGGTTTCAACCACTCTCACCCAGAAACAGTGATTTCCCTTCATTACTTCCAGTTGAATATACTATGCTCGTCACAGTATGATCTCCTATACACTGAGAAGACTGACTCCAGATTGTGCTACTGCTTCTCTTCAGTGTAACCCTAAGGTGCCACCTACCACTGAAATTCCTCACCCTATGGTATTTCAATAATCTTCAATGCCTGCTGGAAGAACAATGCATTGCATCCTTTGGGATCAACGGTTTCAGAAAATAATTCTGCTGTTTCTCTTTTTCTGCCTCAGACCTTGCTTCTATTTCTTATCCCCTCATTACCACCTTTTTGTCTTGGACCTTTGACTTTTGTCTTCCACCCTTTCAGGTTGTTTCCATTCCATTTGCTTTCTATACTTCTACCTTTCTTCTCCCTGGTTCTGATGCAAGGTCATTGACTGGACTCTTCTTGATTACGTTCACGTTCAGGGTTACCATCGTCTGACCTTACATATATACAACTAAACAAAACAACATTCCTCCAGACCACGGTGCACCCACAAAACATATATCACACACAGCACATAAAACAAAATATTACCATAAATATGTTAATACAACATAATTCAAAATGCATGTAGTATGCAGCACAGGTGAACAGTAAACACCTCGCTGTCCTAGTGATGAGATCTTGGTGATGGCAGTGTATTCGTTCAGTCTACCCCGTTGAATTACTTCATTATCATCTTCTTCTGAGATTACAGGAATAATCTATTGGCCTGGTGCTATCTCATATTAGTCAACAAAAAAAACAGGTAAAATTAAAGGTTATATGCCCGCTATGTAATAATGATATTCAGCACAAAGAAGATGCTTTTCAGTTTATTTGTTCTAAAACAATATCCATTTTGGGTTACATATAAACATGGTACATAACAGATCTACACAATACCATGCAAGCAGCCAAAAGCAATTCAACAGACGAGGGGCAACATTACATTGGTAACTTTATTTTACATAAATTTCAAATTCTTAACAATATACTGGTATGAAAACCCTAAATTATCCAAATGGCTAAAAGTAAGTATTTTCTAACAGCTTTACAGTACATTCAAAATAGATATGGACCCTCTCACTATACTAGTAGTGTGTTTAGTGGCATTTCTATTTAAATGCAGCTAACACAAAGAATATAAAAAACAAGTGCTATATATTTGGCTTCTTTTACGATGTAAGATCTATTGATTTTTTTTCAATAATTATTGCACCTTTTTATGTTCAGACACATTGTTAAGGCTGATGATTGTAAACAGACACACAGAACACACAAGCCTACTGTTGCCACTGATATACTACATCAAGAATGATAATCTACACGTAAACACAACCACTGCTGATGCATATGTTTAACTTGAATACCAGTGATGTTTTGCAACCATGTATATGATGCACACACACACACAGGTCAGGCTTCTAAGCACAGCTTTCTCTGAATGTCGGTTCAACTAGTTTACAAGTTTCTCAGTCTTTACCAATATTAGGAATATTGGTGCAGCCAGTTAATTATAGTTTATCATAAATGTTATATAGCTATGGCAATGATATCACAGCAGGAAAAAAACAATTCATCATTATGTACTGTCATGTTTTGACCTGAAACCATGAGCTGTTCAATCAAAGTGCAAGGTACGGAACTTGCAATTTCAAAACGTTCCTACGTACACAATCCCAGAATGCAAATTCCTTGCTGCTGTCCCAGAACTGCCTGCAGCTCTGAGATGATGACCTGGAAGTGTAACTTTGTTAGGCAATAGGCATTGGTCAGTATGCAACAGCTTAAGTCAATTGTTTTACTGTTGTAGTATGGGTGAGTTTGGATTGCATCCTGGAGCTTTGCTTCTCTCTTTGCTCCATTGTTCCTAGGATACTAGAACAAACATCTGAAACATGGCAAATGAAAACACCAAAGTATTTACTGATTCTGTTCATTCTTGGAAAGTTTATGACTTTGCTTCATAGATTCATTTTAAATAGTACAAAGTTATTTTCATTGAAGTCCAAGTTTTATATATTGTTACTGTACAGTGTTTAAGTCCGGTGACTCTGTGGTATAAATGTAGAATAAAAATAAAACATCTAAAGTAAAAAGAAAATATTCATTTGTCCAGAGGGCTTTCCTGTAACATTATGATCTTCAGCTGTAACATTTTCCTGCACATTTAATCTCTGCTGCGATTTCTCCTTTTCCAGAAAAGTAGACTTGCCTTTGCAGGAGGTCCCAACAGCATAGGGACCTGGTTTTTGTGAGTAATTCTAATCTGGAAAATAAAATATTACAGATGAGTCTTAAACTGGGTAATTGTTAAGTAATACTATATTTGTACATCATGACATTCAGCTGAATGTGTTTATGATATTCAACAAAACAGCGCTTATGGAGCGGGAGCCCCAAAGGTTGCTAAGGGTTAAAATTAAATAAATCCATATTTGATCTGCAAATTGTTAGTAATAATTATTTAAATGACAGAAATTTACATTATCCTCAGATATCACTTGGCCCTCTTTCTGCATCTACAAGAACAAAAACACAGTCACATGGCCCATTCCTGTTACTGTTCCATTTAACAAGATCACGGTTGATTTTATGCACTGACTCTAGTCCCCTGACTAATCCCTGAATCTCAACATTCTTTAAATTCCAAAAATGTATCAATCCCGATATATTCAATGGCTGTGCATTCACAGATCTCTCAAGTTGGGAATTCTCAATGTAAAAATGAATTCTTCCTGATATCATGTCTAAATGTTCAGTTCCACATTTTGTAGCTATGTACTCTAACACTAACTCTAGCCATTCCCATCTCCAAAATTCGAATAACCTGTAAAGATTATTATAACATTCTGTAGTTGTGATTAACAAATAAATTCAGTGGATTCTGGTTAATTGGGACACATTGGGATCAATACATTTTGGCCCAATTAATCAGCTGTCCCAAATTAGCTGAAGTTTCATGGAACAGTTAAGAAGGTATATTAAAAAAAAAGACAAACTACCCTATAACTGAGTAACAAATTATGCATTTAAATTAAATACAGAATACATTAGAAACTAATAAGGACTATAAAACTGTATTAGTTCCTAATAGGTATTGAAGGAGGAATTCATTCAGTGTATGCTGATGTATTCTGATTGACTATAAATGAACAAAATTAATGCAGACACATAGTGCAGATATTGGACTGTCTTTAAACAGTGCTTTTGACGAATGCAACCTTAAACTCTTCCTTTCAAATGTAACATTTAAGGTGACTGTTGATACCTTCAAATTCTTCATAGTTCCTAACTTGTTGAATTAGAGAAATTATTTCATTTTCACTCCTGGCCGTTTCTGGCATCTTCAAGCCTGAATGCTTGAAACCGCAGTGAGGAAAATAGTTCTGAATTGTCTTACTGTTTATTATTCAGCAACTATCAGTGACAAAAATCACTGTGTTTTGAACACAAACACACAAGTGATGCTACTTAAAAATGGTTTGCTCTAAGCACGGTATAATGTCTAATAGCCACATGACGTGCATGTGACTGACGCTAATTAGAAAAATTTTTGGTGACAGTTGCTTGCCCTAATTAAGTGGCATAGCATCCCAAATAAGCAAAGGGAATCCTGGCTATTTTCTCAATTTGTTTTTGTTCTTTAAGAATTGCCCCAAGTAAGCAGATGCCCCGATTAAGCAATGGCACAATTAAACGGCATCCACTGTATGACATTTTAAAGGTAAATTTTAGTTAAAATCTCAACCATAGGCAGAGGATGTCAACAGTTCTGTTGAACCAAAAATAACTTTTCACTGATCTTCCCATTTATGCTGCTAGGAGGAATTATTTCTAAATAAAAAATACAACGATAAAAAATGATTTTTGTATTTGCCTATTGTTAATAAAAGGAGGGGAAGTTAAATATTCCTAGGATAAATTTTACACATTGCTTTTAGACACAACTATACAGAACATAAATTCTGGATGTAGTGCATATGTGCTAGGTCGTGGCACATTGGACATTTAGGTGCAGGTAATGTTATATGTGAACTGGGCAGTGCTAACCTGCCACCTACATTTCAGTTACTTGCTGCTGACGCCTGAAAGTCTATACTGGCACGCCAAACTCCTTGGTGGTTTTGGGGTTAACGTGTTTAGTGGTGATTCCCGACCTTGACCATGCCAACAAGGTGAAGCATTGAGCAGATGGTAAGCTGCTTCTCTACACACCAGGACTGCTCGTGCACGTGTCCTATTGGTCAGATCTAGGCCAGATTTGGCAGAAGGCTGGAAATAGGTTGCTGGGTGTTGAGAGAAATCCAAAAGGAAGGATTAAATATAGTTTTATGTGGTTTTATAGAGATAAAAATTAAATGTTCTAAGCAAGTTATGTTGGTAGAACCATACAAGCAAGAAAATTAGTGAGGATGAAAAGGGGCATATTGTTACTTAAATTCTGTTCTGTCAATGGTATCGTAAAGTTTTCAACAGCAGTTACTAATTTATCCTTGGGAGGTCATTAATAGATGTGAAATCTGTTAAGGTGTAGCATGTCTAATCTGGAACCACTTGTTTCGTGTCTCTACTGAAGTTGAATGTTAGCAAAAATTATCTGAAGAAAGCTCCAAAGGTGAAGTGGGGAATGTAAGTAACATGGTTACTCTACGGAGCTACAGTGCTCTCTGTCATGTGATCATGTCCCGATCTCATTTGGAGACTGCTCCATCCACTGATGCCTTCCATTAATGTTCAACTGTGAAATATATTGGTAGGAAGTAGAGGACGCCAGAATCTGCAACTCTTACGACTGGTGAACTCTAAAATGGAACATCTCTCAATGGAGTATAATTTATGTATGATTATACAATTATGTACAACTTTGTATTCTGTGTGTTGTCAATACCTGTGTGCCTTTGCTTCTGTTACAAATTTTTCATTGAACTATACCTCACCATACTTGTGTACATGACAATAAACTTAACTTCCCATGAGAGGCACTGCCAGAAGACATCAGGGATTAGAGGAGTCTACAGATTGTTGACTATAATAATACTGTTGTATTGTTGATGGTCTGTTTTGTAGTACTTGCACATGTAACTTTGATTTCACACCAAACTTCCTGAAATTGCGGATCTAGTTTCTTATGTTGTAGCTCAGAGATAAGTGATTTCTACTGTCCGTGACTCTTCCTGTGCTTTGAATTGTAATTAGTTTATTATTGGCACATGTACAGCGCTACAGTGAAAAGCTTGTCTTGCATGCTGTTCATACAGATCAAATCATTATGCAGTGCAGAGTGAAGTGTAACAGCTAAAGATAAAATGTAGTGCAGGTAGACAGAAAAGTGCAAGATCATGTGAAGATAGATTGTGAAGTCAAGAGTCCATCTTGTGAGACCCTACGGCACAGAAGCAGAATTGATCCATTGAGTCTGCTCCACCATTTGATCACGGCTGATTTATTTTCCCCCTCAACCCAACCCTGCAGCCTCCTTCCCATAACTGTTGATGTCCTTACTAATCAAGAACATATCAACCTCCACTTTAAGGATTTCAGATGAGCAGGGAATCATTCAATAGTTATATACCGAGAAACATTGATTGTGTGGATAGTCAGAGGCTTTTTCCCAGGGCTGAAATGGCTAGCATGAGAGGGCACAGTTTTAAGGTGCTTGGAAGCAGGTACAGAGGAGATGTTGGGGGTAGGTTTTTTTTACACAGAGAGTGGTGAGTGCATGGCATGGGCTGCTGGCAATGGTGGTGGAGGCAGATACGATAAGGTCTTTTAAGAGACTCCTGGACAGGTACATGGAGCTCAGTAAAATAGAGGAATATGGGTAAGCCTAGGTAATTTCTAAGGTAGGGACATGTTCGGCACAGCCTTTTGGGCTGAAGGACCTGTATTGTGCTGAAGGCTTTCTATGGTTCTATGACAGCAACGTAGAAGCTGTCAGAGCCTGGTGGTAGGTGCTTTCAGGCTTTTATATCTTCTGCCTGATTGGAAAAAGGAAAAGAAAATGTTCAGAGTGGGTGAGGTCTCTGATTATGCTGGCTGTTTTACTGAGACAGCAAGATGTGTAGATAGCCCATGGAGGGGAGGCTGTTCTCCACGATGTGCTGACCTGTGTCCATGACTCTCTGCAGTTTCTTGGGATCATGGCAGAGTAGTTGCCATACCAGGCTGTGATGCATCCAGATTGGTGCATTGATAAAAATCGGTAAGGTTCAACAGAGATTTGCTAAATTTCTTTAGCCTCCTGAGGAAGTAAAAGTGTTGGTGAGCTTTCTTGTCTGTGGTTATTACATGGTTGGATCAGGACAGGTGCTTGGTGCTGTTTACTCCTGGGAACCTGAATCTCTACATTCTCTCAATCTCAACACTGTTGATATAGACAGGAATATCAGTGACAAGGAAAGCTAAAGTCTTCCTTTTTCTGAAAAGTCAATGGATTTCTTCCCTGTTGTCTGACAAACATTACCTTCTTGCTAACATTCTGCCTTCTTACAGGCACTGACAGTGCTGGGTCTTCCTCAAGCAGCTATTGTCATGTGTGATCCTTTGTCGTGAAAACTCTTAAACTGCTGAACTACATGGGCACAGGCAGGGAAAGTGGATACAGGAGCAAACCGTAACCCTACGTTCACTCGAGTAAAAAATAGCACTGGCAATAATGAAAGGAACCCTTGTGAATTTTCATAACCCCAGGGCAGGAATCTAATTTTACGGCATGGAACTACGTATATCCTAACCAAGAGTTAATGTTGCATTGCATGAAACCCATTAAACTGTCTCAAGGTGCTTTGCAACTATGACTTGTAATCAGTGTTCTCATGCAGACAAATCCAGTAGTTGTTAAGATCCCATAACCTCACTGGTGTTATTCATCAATTTCTCGTGTTGCTTGAGGAGGTATGATTGATCAGGCCAGCAGGACATATTCCTGCATCTCTTTGAATAACTGCACCAATCTTGGTGTAACTTCTTACTTATTTTCCTGACTGCAACATTCCCTATATATTGCACATCATGGAGACTTTCAGAGTTTTATGGATTAAAGTGATAGTATGAATCTACAATCTTTGATTCAAGGAATATTAAAGAAAATCCTCCCGACAGTTTTTTTAAAACAGTAACGAGTTGTTGGGTTTTGCCATGGTATTTGTTTGGAGGTTTTAACATTAAGTAAAACAAAGGAACAGTTGGCATTAATAGGAAGTTTCAATTAGAAATCAAACAAATATCATTGATAGGAATGCATCAATTCATCGCACAGCTATAGAAATAAGGAAAATTCACACTTACAGTACAAGGAGGCTGCATCCAGGGCTCCCCATCAATCTGCATAGGCAGCAGCTTAGTTGTTCTATAAATAATTACCTGCAGTTAGCTCAGAACTTTTACTGTAGTATACATACTTTTAAAGGGTGATATAACCACAATACTAATAATGTAAGAATATTTCTCTTTATTCATAAGGTACTATGGGTAAAGGAAACATCTAATGTCAGTCCAGAGCTGTCCCCTTCCTTGAACACTGTAGTAGCCCATTTAATGAAGGTACATTTAAGATTTTGATACAGTGATATTACCAGATCAGCAATGTACACATATATCTCTGATAATCCAGCACCCAGTTGCTTGGAAACCCTAATGTTGTTGTACCTGGCTCAGTCACTGAGTCAGGGCTCCAGAGAGCAAGAGCGTGTGTTTCCTAGAACGCCAGCAGTCAGTGTCATAGGTCGGTGTGTGGCCAGAGCCATGATATAGAATGCCCGTACATTTCCTGCTCTTTTTAAACTCAGCATTCAGTAAAAAAAAACATGATATTACCATGTAATAACATATTAAGGGAAAAGTAGAATAAAATAGTGTGTGTATTAGTATAAGGAACATTCAACAGTCTAGGAGATCTGCTGGTCTGGTCCAACCAAAGCTTAAAGGCTTTGAACTTTAAGGAATTAGCAGAGTTTTACTCTATGTCCTGTTTAGGTGTGACTTGGAGGAGTCCTTCAAGGTACTGGTGTTCTATGAGCCTTTGCACTTGTCCTTCTAGCTGGTAGCAAGTTGTACATACTGCGGCCTGAGTGCACTGTTGATGAAGGGTATGAATGCTAAAGTGATGGATGGGTGTCAATCAATTTGACAGCTCAGTCCTAGATGGTGTCGTGCTGTTCTAATGCTTCAGTCATCCAGGCAAGTGAATGGTCACCTGCTGAAGAATATTTGAGCCTCTGATCTGCTCTCAGTATATCTTAGTGACTGGTGAAGTTAAATTTCTGGTGATCCCAGAATGTTGTTGATAGACGGAGAAGTTGGGCTGGGGGGTGAAATGGTGAATTTAAGTTATGCTCCCAAGCTTGTGTTCTACATCAATGCACAAAGATGTAAAGATTATGCAGCATCTTCTTTCCATTGACTATTCAGTAGACTGCTACAGTTGTGGTTTTGCTCTAGCTGCAGAATATTTCCCTTGTTTCCCTTGCATGTAGTCCCGTGTTGTCATTTCACCAAAGTGGCATCTCATCTTTAGGCAGACCTGTTGCTGCTCCTCCACGTTCCTCTCCACCGTTTATGGTCCCTTCAAGGCATGTGTGAGACTAACGTACCAGCCTTTTGAATAGAATACACATGGTTCCTTTTGTCCTGGACCAGAATTGTTTATAACCTTGTGACCACTGCTGCTGCTTGGTTTCCCTTTGTGCAAACTCCCGCTCATCAACAGTGTGAAGGATACAAGCATGTCAGGCCATGAAGTTACAGAATGAAGTGGATCCCAATTTATCTACTTGCTGACTTTGAACTTCTGGATTTGTTCACGTTCAGAACATGTCCCACCTAATCCATATCGGTGTGACAGAACATCAGAGTCTTTGATGTGAAAATGGGGTCTCATCTGCTCAAGGTCTCTGCTATGATCACTCCTACCAATCACATCAAGGACAGAAGCATCCATGTCAAGTACATTGTTGGGGGCAATGGCAAATAACTTCTTGCTGCATGTTGACTTCAGAATCAGAATCAGGTCTGATATCGCTGGAATGGGCCATGAAATTTCTTGTTTTGTGGCAGCAGTACAATAGTACATTGCGCTAATAATAATGTAGGTCAACAGACAATAGACAATAGGTGCAGGAGTAGGCCATTCAGCCCTTTGAGCCAGCACCACCATTCACTGTGATCATGGCTGATCATCCACAATCAATACCCTTTTCCTGCCTTCTCCCCATAATTTTTCCAGGTAGCGGACGACTTCCTCCCACACCACTCTGACGTAGTTGGAACTCACGTACGAGGCAAGTTACAGCAGTGGTTTGCCATTGCCTTCTGCCCGGTGAATTTTTTTTAAAAAGAAATCACCAGCTCTTAACCCCGCACGGATGGAAAGAGTGCCGGACGGAGCCGGCTGGGTTTGAACTTGGGAACCTCCGCCCCGCAGTCCAGCGCTGATCCCACTACGCCACCAGCCGGCTCACATTGCGCTACATAATAATAAAAAACTATAAATTACAACAAGATATATGTCTCCTATTTCTGCAGACTTAGTTATAGAGCCTTTATCCTTCAGGCTGTGGGGCAGATTGATCAATAATCTCATTATTAGGCCGTAATTAAGCCAAGATTAATTAGTGATGATTTCCAGGACCTCTCCTTTCCAACTTTGCAATTCATCTCTCCTGCTAGTTGAATAGGATATAGCCTGGGATAGTATTAGGGTCTGGAATGCTGTTGTTGTTCACGTATTGTGGCAAAAATGCCACTTCCATAGCATTTGACTGATTTTACGAGGCCGAGTTGCAAGCTCGATGCTCAACCCAGCGTGGATGGAGAGCGTGCAAGGAGCCATCGGATTCAAACTCGGGACTATTGGCCTCGAAGTCCGGTGCTGAAGCCATTACACCACCTTGGCTTAGGAATGTTGACTGAAAGTCTGAGTCTGAGAATGGTTCAACCTGGATGATCCTTACCTTGAGTATTGAATGTATTCTGCTTCTGTGGTTCTGTCAGCTGCTCCACTTCCCTCCCGTGTTCCAAAGTAGGAAAATTATTTGGATCATCGTGAAGAAAGTATAAGGGGAGATGGTGTGCATTTGAGACAGGAACACAGGGAAATAATGAGAAAGGGAACAGGACCAATGAGGTTGTTCAGCTGGGAGCAATGGGTGAATAACAATCTCCTGTGTCCTAGTAAGCAAATGCACAATCTCAGATATTTCTGAGGGGACCTTTACCTTTGTAATTCTGTGTGGCTAACTTGATGCTGGTGTTCAGTTTAATTACTACTCCTCCTACTTGCATGAGATAACTGAGAGAACAGGTAAAATTTGATCTCACGTTATAATTGGTCAAAAATCAGTAAGAACATCAGATCTTCCCCAAAGGTTATTGGTGAATGTGATGAATTCTAATGACAGTCCAGTAGTTTGCTGATCACATGATCAGTACTAACTTCTTATTAGAGATTTAATTAACCAGATTGAAATTTCCCAGCACCCTCATTCCATAATTCAAAGTACCTCGGGTAAAGTTTCCAGTGAGTCGTACAGAAACTCCAGCGTATGTGACCGATTTAATGCCGAAGTAATGAGTGAGCAGGTTTGGATAGCTACCTGATGGTGACGCAAGCACACTGAGCCAGTCGCTTCCCAGCACTCTTCAGTCCAGTGTAGATTTGTCCCATCTCCATGGCACCCTCAAGGCCAACAACCTCAAGCAGCTGATCACTAAAGTCTGAACAAAATAGAAAGGAAAAGTCAGCTCCATTTGAAGGCAATGACTGTGACAGTCACAATGAAGTACCACACTTCTCTTCACATGCTGCGTATAAGCAATCACAAGTTTTTAAGACCTTTGTTAGTTATGTGCCCTGTTGTATGACTTGTGATGTGTACCACCTGCTCCCATGGCTTCACGTGACCCTGACTGGGGAGGGTGAGGCAGGTGCTACACCTTGCCCAAGGGTGACCTAGTGGAGGGAAGGAACAACTTACACCTCCATTGGCAGACCGCCCTGCCACCCTAAAAATTGTGTTAAATAGATTGAAAAAAAACCTCTAAACTCTAAAGCAATTTTATAAAATCTTGAAATAATAAATCAAGTTCTTTCTGTGAGTAAAGATGACCATAAAATACTTCTTCTCTTGTGCCAGTTGCACTGCAGTGTGATGATGTGATGTTCTCTGTCCCGCACATCTGCTGTGCAGAAGGCAACATTGGTGGGATCATTAAGTTTCAGCCTGAAGTATCCAGCTTAAAAGTAAAAATACAGGTGAAATTGTTTCCACCGACACGAGAGTTGTAATCAGAAGCCATAAACTTGAGATAATTGGAGAAAATACCATAAATTTTTTTGGGGGGGGGTGGGAGTTATGGATCAAGATGAGGAGCATCTTGTTTTGCTGTACTTGGAATGCATTGCCTGGAAGGGTGAATAAAACAGTTTCAGCATCTACTTGAAAGGAAACACGGAGTGACGGATGGTTGGGTGCAGAACACTTTCCATTGCTCTGTTAAACACCTGACACAGTCAAGTTGCTTAGAATCTCCTCCTCTGCTAGAGAACTCAGGACAAGAATACCGTCTGTGGAGAGAGGCTGAAGGTAGGTTACCAACGGGCATTTTCTGCTTTAATTTCTTATTTTATGCACTTGTGTTTTCTGAGTCAAAAGGACAGAATTATTAACAAATCTAAGCATGCACTGTGACTTAACATATTACATTCAAGTACCTAAGTGGAGACACTGACTCCTGGCCTTCATTTAACAAGCAATGAACTGCAGTGCCAGTGGAAAATGCACAAGCACTTTGGTGGTTAGGGAATTGGAAAATCTCAAGGAATTCTATTTTCTTGTCAATTCCAGTAACAAAATAGCCTGTTGTCTGCTCACTAAAGCTGTAAGTTTCACTGCCCTCCTCTGTGAAACTCAGCTTTGCTCTGAGGACAAGTAGAATCTATTTATTTGTTAGTTTATTCGAGGGATATGGTCAAAGCTGGCCATACCAATATTTATTAGCTATCCATAATTGCCTTTGAATTATCAGCCAGTGAAGAATTAGTCATATCTATGGGGTTGGAGTCATATAGTATATAGGCGAGAACAGGTAAAGATTGCAGATTCTCTTCCCTCAAAGACATCAAAGTTCAAAAGTTCAAAGTTAATTTGTTATCAAAGTACATATATGTCACCAAATACTGTATAAATCCAATCACCTTAATAGAATCCATGAAAGGCCACACCAACAGAGTGGATAACCAGTGTGCAAAACACAACAAACTGTTCAGATGTGTGTGTGTGTGTGTATGTTGTGGGATGATTTCAGTGATGGGGCAAGTGAAGTTTACTGAAGTTATCCCCTTTGGTTCAAGAGCCTGATGGTTGAGGGGTGATAACTGTTCCTGAACCTGGTGTTGAGGGTCCTGAGGCTCCTGTATCTTCTTCCTGATGGCAGCAGTGATAAAAGAGCATGATCTGGGTGGTGGGGGGTCTCTGATGATGGATACTGTACTGCTTTTCTTTGACCATGCTCTATGTAGTTATGCACAATGGTGGGGAGGGCTTTACCTGTGATGGACTGAGCTGTATCCACTACCTTTTTTCTGTTCAAGGGCATTGGTTTTTCCATACCAGGTTGCGATGCAGCCAGTCAATATACTTCGCACCACACAAGATGTCATGCCAAATCTTTGCAAACTTCTAAGGAAGTAGAGCTGCTGTCATGCTTTCTTCATAACCGAACTTACCTGCTGGACCCGGGATAGGTCCTCTGAAATACTAACACGAAGGAATTTAAAGTTGCTGGCCCTCTCCGGCTCGGATCCTCCTATGAAGACTGGCTCATAGACCTTCAGTTTTCTTCTCCTGAAGTCAATAATAAGCTCTTTTGCTTTGCGGACATTGAGTAAGGGTTTGTTGTGGCACCATTCAGCCAGAGTTTCAATCTCCCTCCAATATGCTAATTCATCACCACCTTTGATTCGGCCTACGACAGTGCTATTGTCAGCAAACTTGAAGATGGCTTTGGAGCTGTGCGTAGCCACACAGTGTAAAGTGAGTAGAGCAAGGGGCTAGGCGCAGCCTTGTGGAGATTGTGGTGGAGATGTTGTTGCCAATCTGAACTGACTGGGGTCTGCAAATGAGGAAACCAAGGATCCAATTGCACAAGGAGGCCTAGATCTTTAAGCTTATTGATTAATTTTGGGGGGATGATAGTATTGAATACTCAACTGTAGTCAATAAAGAGTATCCAGATGTATGCAACTTTGCTGACAAGATGCTCCAGGATTGAATGGAGATGCTGGTGAGGTGGCAGCTGCTGTGGACCTGTTGACGGTAGGTAAATTGAGGCAGATACAAGTCACTTCTTGGGCAGGTATTGATATGTTTCATCACTATACCTCTCAAAATTCTGGATGTAAGCCATCAAGGAAGGTTACCACGTTCTTCTTGGGCACTGGTATAATTGAAGCCTGCTTGTAGCAGGTGAGTACCTCAGACTGCCAAAGCGAGAGGTTAAAGCTCTCAGTGAACACTCCAGCCAATTAATCAGCACAGGTTTTTAGAATTTGGCCAAATACCCCATCTGGGCCAGATGTTTTCCACTGATTCATCCTCCTGAAGGATGCTCTTATGTCAGCCTCAGAGACTGAAATCACAGGGAAATGGTGGGGGGGGTGGGGGTGTAGTTTGTGATAGTTTCTCCATGTTCTGATGGTCAAAGTGAGCACAGAAAGCACTGAACTCGTCTGGAAGCAGAGCCTGATTTCCCTTGATAGCATTCAAGCCCTGCTACAGCTGTCCAGCATCCTTCGTTGATTCAAGTTTATTCTGGAAATGCCACTTCACCCTTGAGGTGGCTTTCGGCAGATTGGACCTGGACCTCTTGAACCTTGCTGGGTCACCAGACTTGAGTGCCTCTGATCTGGCCCTCAGCAGACCGCAGATCTCATGGTTCATCCAGGGCTTCTAGTTGGGGAAGACTCTGAATGATTTTGTGGGGACACACTCATCTACGAGTTTTAATAAGGTCTGTGACAACCATGGCGTATTCATTCAGATGCACAGATGAGTGCTTGAACACGGCCCGGTCCGCTGACTCGATGCAGTCCCATCACCACTCCTCGGCCTCCCATGGACATCTCTTTGCTGCCTAGTCTCTAGAGCCTTGTACTTCAGCCTCTGCCTGTATGCAGGTCGGAGAAGGACAGCCAAGTGATCAGATTTTCTGAAATGCGGTCTGGGCATGGAATTCCTTATCTTAGTATAGCTCTGGTCTAGTGTGTTGGGACCTTTGGTGCTGCAGGTTACATGCCGATTGTAATTGGGCAGGGATTTCTTCAAACAAGCCTGGTTGAAATCTGTGATTACGATATGAAATGCATCAGGTTGGACTGTTCCTTGTTTGGTGACGGCATCATGCGGTATCTCAAGCACTTGGTTATAGTCGGCTGCTGGTGGTATATAAACAGCGGTCAGGATCATGGAGGAAAACTCTCTAAGTAAATAGAATGGTTGGCACTTAATCGTTAAGTGTTCAAGGTCGGGGTAACACAAGTATGACAAAACCGCCACATCAGAGCACCACAGAGAGTTTACCATGAAACATATACCTCCACCTTTTGCCTTTTCCAAATCAGCAGTTCAGTCCATCCTGTGCATCGAGAAGCCTTTGGGTCTGATACCAGTATCTGGTGTACTCTGAGTAAGCCACATCTTAGTAAAATACAGAACACAATAATTCCTTGTTCCAATCAAAAAGAACCGCGTTTTTGACAGCAGTCCAGTGTGGTTTCATGGTTACTGTTACCAGAGAGCAGATTTTTTTTTAAATTCCAGATTTATTTATCTTGTTGAATTTAAATTCCCCAGTTACCAACACAACTCCAGATCAGTTGACCAGAGGTCTAGCTGCTAGTTCAATAATGTAATCACTATGCCACTCAGCTGTCTTATCCTACTATGACTGACAATGGAAAATATAGAGTTATCAAAGCTGCTTTTGTGGAAAAGATAAATTTAAGGTCAAGGTTACATAGTACACAAAAGATTTGTCAAAATACACTGATTTACAAAATGTTCTAAAAAAATTAGAAAATTTGTTAGTAGCAAAAGGACTCAGGATATAAAAACTCAGGGAAAGCACTTTCCAGCTGGGAAATCAGCCACTCTTTGACAGCACTTTAACTGATCCCATCAATTTGCTATATTTGCTGAATAAACAGCTGCATACATTCTGCTTACCTGCAAAATAATGTAATTAGATCATGATAACTATTTTTCAGGAATCCCTGGTACTATGTTAAAGTTCTAGGAAATTATGTTCTAAAAAGTTTGAGGAAATCTCTTGTGTTTAGGCAAGAATGCTGCACATTTACATCAATATTAAACCAATTGGAACTTTGCACTGAATTATTCAAGATGATGGGTGCGTGTCAGAATGTTAACCCTCTATGTGAATGAATTTCATCTCACTCTGTCAATACATCCTTCTCATAGTCATACAGCACTGCCCACCATGTCCATACTGACCATCAAATACCTATCTATACTAATCCCATCGATCAGAATTTGGTCCATAACCTTGCGTGCTTTGATGATTTAAGTGGTCATATGGATAATTCTTAAGTGTTGTGAGAGCACCTCTGCCACTCACTCAGATAACGTGTTCCAGATTCTAACTACACTCTAGGTGGAAACATTCCTCTGCAGATCCCCTCTAATCCTCTCAATCGTTAACCCATTTCCTTTATTTCCAGACACCTCTGCTACAGCAAAAATGTCCTACTCTCAACTTTATCTATGTCCCTCATAATTTTGTTTCCCTTCTATCAATTCTTCCAATTCAAGAAAAGCAAAACCAGCCTCTCCTCCTAACTGAAATGCATCTTGCTGGTGAATTTCCTCTGCATCACATCCTACTGCGTAGTGTGGCAACCAGAACTATACACAATTTACAGCTGTAAAAAGTTTACCATAACCTATATGTTCTTGTATTCTATGTCCTGACTAATGAGGACAAATAATACACATGCACTTTCTTCACCTTATCTGTCTGTGCTGCCTGTTTCAGGGATCGTTGGACTTGTACACCAAAGGTCTCTTTTTCTTCAGTACTCCTGACAATTCAGTGGGTACATCCTCCCCCCACTGGCCCTCCCAAAGTGCATTAACTTGCACTTATCAAGAGTAAATTCCATCTGTCATTGCTCTGCCCATATTACCAACTGATCACTTTCATAGCCCATGACTATCCTCCTTGATATCAACATTGGTCATTTTTGCATCATCATTACTTACAATGCCTCTCCTGCCTTCATTACCAAATAGCAAGAGTCCCAGCACTGGTCACAGACTTCCAATCACACAAACAGCCTTTCACCATCATCCTCTGTTTCCTATTGCCAAACCAGTTTTGGATCCAATTTAGCCAACTTGTGCTGGCTATCATGGGCTTCGACCCTTTTTGACCAATCTCCCATGTGCGATCTTCTCAAAGACCTTATTAAATTTTACACAGATCACATCAACCACGTTGCTGTCATCAATACATTTGTTACCTTTTCAAAAAATTCCATCTTGTCAGACAGGATGTTCCCCTAGAAAGCCATGCTAACTCTGTTTGAATAATTCCAAGTGTACTAATCCCACCGCTCAGGATTGTTTCCAATGACTTCTCTGTCACTGACATTAGATGCAAGAGCCTATAAATTACCAAGATTCTCAGTTATCTTTGTTGAATACAAGTGCCACATTGGTTGTCCTCTCATCAAGTAACACTTTGTCTGTGCCCAGTGAAAATTTTAGAAGCTCTGTTAGGGCCCCAGCAGGTTCCTCCTTTGCCTCCCATTGTGGCCCGTGTACCTCTTCCTGGGGCTTGGAGGTTTCTCCACTTTTAAGCAAGCTACGGCATCCAAGACCTTTGTCATAATAGATTCTCCAGCTACAATGTTCCTTCATACAGTGCCTATAGGAAGTATTCACCCCTGGAAGTTTTCATGTTTTATTGTTTTACAACATTGAATCACAGTGGATATAATTTGGCTTTTTTGACACTGATCAACAGAAAAAGTGTCTTTCAGGGGTAAGTGAAAACAGATCTCTACAAAGTGATCTAATTTAATTATAAATATAAAACACAAAATTGATTGCATAAGTATTCACCCCCTTCAAGTCAGTATTTAGTAGATGCACCCTTGGCAGCAATTACAGCCTTGAGTCTATGTGGATAGGTCTCTATCAGCTTTGCATATCTGGGCATGGCAATTTTTCCCCATTCTTCTTTACAAAACTGCTCAAGCTCTGTCAGATTGCAAAAGGATTGTGAGTGAAAAGCCCTTTTCAAGTCCAGCCACAAATTCGCAATTGGACTGAAATCTGGACTCTGACAAGGCTACTCCAGGACTCTAACTTTGTTGTTTTAAGCCTGTCCTGTATAGCTTTGGCTTTATGCTTGGGGTCATTACCTTGCTGGAAAACAAATCTTCCTCTTTGCAGACTGCATCAAATTTTCCTCCAGAACTTCCCTGTATTTTGCTGCATTAATTTTACCCTCTACCTTCACAAGCCTTCCAGGGCCTGCTGCAGTGAAGCATCCCCACAGCATGATGCAGCCACCACTAATCTTCACTGTAGGGATGGCACGTTTTTGTTGATGTGCATAGCGTTTAGTCTGATGGCCAAAAAGCTCAATTTTGGTTTCATCAGACCATAAAACGTTCTTCCAGGTCACTTCAGAGTCTCCCACATGCCTTCTGGCAAACTCTAGCTGAGATTTCATGTCAGTTTTTTTCAACAGTGGCTTTCTCTTTGCCACTCTCCCATAAAACTGCAACTGGTGAAGCACCCGGGCAACAGTTGTTATATGCGCAGTCTATCCCAACTCAGCCACTGAAGCTTGGAACTCCTCCAGAGTTGTCATCAGTCTCTTGGTGGCCTCCCTTACTAGTCCCCTTCTTGCACAGTCACTCAGTTTTTGACGATGGCCTGCTCTAGGCAGATCTACAGCTGTGCCATATTCTTTCCACTTCTTAATGATTGACTTAACTGTACTCCAAGGAATATTCAGTGACTTGGAAATTTTCTAGTATCCATCTCCTGACGTGCTTTTCAATAACCTTTCTGCAGAGCTGCTTGGAGTGTTCTTTTGTCTTCATGGTCTAGTTTTTGCCAGGATACTGACTGACATACTGACTCCGGTAGAGCTCATGGAGTGAAGTCGTGTTCTTGACTCGCTCCATTACCTCTGAGCTTTATCCTATGATCAGCTAGATTTAAGCTAATTTTTAAGGCACCGATTTTTACAATACCTTGCAGTGGATTGCTATTATATATTTGGATGCTTTTAAGGTCCGCTATGTCTAAGAACGGGAAAGATGGCAAACCTCCGGTTAGACCGAAAGTTACCGACCCTCCTCCGATTGAACCAACGTAACTATGCAAGCTATATCGGATCTGATCCATACGGAAATTTCAACTACTCTATCGGATCTGATTCGTGCGGAAATTTCAACTAAACTGCAGAAAATTATCGATGAAATTGATAAGATGAAAACATCTATCACTGAACATCAGACTGCTATATCTAATCTCCAAAAATCCACGCAACAAAATGAACTCAAGATGGGGAAAATGGAAGAAACAATTACTGTAATGAAGAAAAAACTTCACTTTCTGACCTTTAAAAATTCTGACTTACAATGCAGAATGCGATGACAGAACATTTGAATTATTGGTATTCGTGAAGCTGCTGAATCTGATGACCCTATAAAGTTTTTCTCTCAACTTTTAAAAGATTCATTTCCCACCTTATTTCCTGATCAACCACCACTATTGGCTCGGGCTCACAGAGTCCCATTATATTCTCCTAAGTCAGATAAACCTCGGCATGTTATTTTATGACTTCATTATTTTCAAGACAAGGAGAAGTTGCTTCGCTTTGCTCGACCTAAAGGTTACATTGATTTTTCGGATCTTCGCTTTCGATTGGTGGAAGATTTTAGTAAGCAGGTTCGTGATCAACGTGTCCGTTACAGATCTGTGATGTCGGAATTCTACAAGATGGATTTAAAACCAATGTTGCTTTATCCCGCACGTTTGAGGATTCGATTGTCTGATGGGTCTTCCCGTTTTTTCGACTCTCCATCGGAAGCCCAGAGTTACCTGGATCAACTCTTGCCTTCAACATCTTAATCGCACTATTAAATTATCTCTGTTTGATCGGAGGCAGTTAATCTGTTCGGTTTAATTTTTTTTTGCTTTATATGAGGGCAGAAAAGTTTTTTTTTGGTTTAATTAATATAGTTGCCAAACTTTTTTTTAACTGCGTCATTCCTTTCTTCTGGAGTGTTCTTTTGTCTTCATGGTCTAGTTTTTGCCAGGATACTGACTCACCAGCAGTTGGACCTTCCAGATACAGATGTATTTTACTGCAATTAATTTAAATACCTTGAATGCACACAGGTCTCCAAAAACAGATCGCCATTTAACTAATTATGTGACTTCTAAAACCAACTGGCTGCACCAGCGATGATTTGGTGTGTCATATTAAAAGGGGGGGGGGGTGAATACTTATACAATCAATTATTATGTGTTTTACATTTGTAATTAATTTAGATCACTTTGTAGAGAACTATTTCCACTTTGACACAAAAGAGTATTTTTCTGTTGATTAGTGTTAAAAAAGACAAATTAAATCCACTGTGATTCAATGTTGTAAAATAATAAAACATGAAAACTTCCAACGGGGAGGGGTGGGGTTGTGGTAAACCATAGATATAGGTTGTAACTGAGTTACCTGTCTGGACACGCCCCTCTGCTGACTGCTCCTGTGGCTCCTTCCACAGACCCCTGAATAAAGGCGATTGTGTCAGTGCTCCTCCCTCAGTCCAGGACAGATACTCAGCATGGACGTTGGTCCATTTACTGTTAATAAAAGCTTTTCAGTATTTACTCTATTTCTAGTCTTTTGGAGTAATTGATAGTGCATCAGGGGGTCTGAATACTTTTAATAGGCACTGTAAATGCAGATGTAACATTTTCACTTAAGACTTTATCTAAGTCCTCTGGCTCCACATAAGGACTGACATTTTGGTCTCTAATAGGCCCTACTCCTTTCCAAGTTACCCTCTTGCTTAAAAAACTTAAAAAAAAATACACTTAGGGGTTTTTCCTAATCTTGGCGGCCAGAAATACTTCATGCCCTTGCTTTGCAGGCTTCCAGTCACAAAAGCAGCTTTCAACCATCACCACAAACACAGGAGGTCTGCAGGAGCTGGAAATCCAGAGCAACAGACGCACAATGTTGGAGGAACTCGGCGGGAAAGACAGCATCTATAGAAATAAATAAACATTACGACATTTTGGGCTGAGACCCTTCGTCAGGAACCTTGTCAAAGGTCTTATTAAAGTCCACATAGACCACATCAACCACATTGCCCTTATCAATACATTTTGCTATCTCTTCAAAAAATTCAATCAAGTTTGACGACAGGATCTTACCCTAGAAAGCCATTCCCCAAGCACTCCCAATTTCCTTTGCCAGTAGTCCCCAGCATTTCCTTTACCCCTAAGATGTACAAGAGCTTCAAGTTCCTTGATGTAAATATCAATAATTTGAGTACAAATTCAACCATATTGAATCTATATCCAAGAAAGCAAACCAATGTCACTAGGCTAAAGAAATTCGGTATGTCCCTAATGAACATTAACAAATTTTACATAGGCACCATAAAAAGCATCCTATCCAGATACCAGTCCTGATGAAGGGTCTCGGCCCGAAACGTCAACTGTACCTCTTCCTAGAGATGCTGCCTGGCCTGCTGCGTTCACCAGCAACTTTTATGTGTGTTGCTGTCCAGATACATCATGACTTGGCATAGCAACTGCTCTTCTCAAGACTGGATAAAATAGCAGAGATGCAAATGCAGCCCAGTCCATCACTTAAACCAACCTTCCCTCCATTTACTCAGTCTCTACTTCCTGCTATGTTTGGAAATCAGCCAATATAATCAAGAGCCCCCTTCCACCCTGGTCATTTTCTCTTCTTCCCTCTCTTGTCGGGCAGGAGATACAAAATTTTGAAAGCACCTACCACAAAACTCAAGGACAGCTTCTATCACACTGTTATCAGACTTTTGAACAGACTTCTCACTTGTTAAAGACAAATCATAGCCTTCCATATACTTTGTCTTGGTCCCTACATTTTCACCTGGACGGCATGGCAGCACAAGTTTTTCACTGTTATCTACACGTGATAAAAATGAACCAGTATTAATACCTACACTTTTCATTGTTTAGATTAGATTAGATTCAACCTTATTGTCATTGTGCCGAGTACAGATACAAAGTCAATGAAATGCAGTTAGCATCTGACCAGAAATGCAAAGAATAGTGTTACTTACAAAATAACTGCGAATAAAAAGTGCTACAGCACACAAATATAAAAGTACTGAGACAGTACAATATGGGTGCAATACTGAGTGCTGTGATGAGAGGTTTAGCAGGGTCACAACCTCAGGGAAGAAGCTCTTCCTGTGCCTGCCGGTGCGGGAGTGGAGGCTCCTGTAGTGCCTACTGGATGGGAGGAGAGTAAAAAGTCCATGGTTAGGGTGAGATGCATCCTTGATAATGCTTTTCACCCTGCCCAGGCAGTGGTTATGGTAGATGTTCTACATGGTGGGCAATTGGGTGCTGATAATCCGCTGGGCAGTTTTCACCACACGCTGGAGTGCTTTGCGGTCCGATACAGGACAATTGCCATACCACACTGAGATGCAGTTGGTGAGTATGCTCTCAATGGTACAGCGGTAAAAGTAAGTCAGTATCCTGGGACAGGGGTGAGCTTTCTTGATGCTCCGCAGGAAATAAAGGCGCTGTTGCGCCTTTTTGATCAGGATGGAGGAGTTCAGGGACCAGGTGAGATCCTCGGAAATGTAGACACCAAGGAATTTGAAGCTTGATACACAATCCACTACAGCTCTGTTGATGTAGATGGGGAAGTGAGTGTGGCTCCTAGCATGCCTGAGAGTTGTCCGTTCCTGCCATAAACTTCCTTTTGCAACACACAGCTTTCCAGCATCTGTGGACTCCTGTATCTCCATCATACTTTCTTTACCTTTAGCCAGCCCTCGACATCTAGGATTCCACAGTCTAGCTGTCTTCATCTTTCACTCCCTCACACAGTGCCCCCTGTACTCTCATTATTTCACTTTGAGTGAATTTGTAACTTCTCCCCAGTCTACTTTCTTATGATGCTGAAATCAGTTTTCCTCCAGTTCAGAACATTAGTTTCTGTACTATGCTTACACTGTCCATGACATTTATGGCCACTCTCTCCAAAGCGTTCACCAGTTAACCTATCAACTACTGGCACGGCTCCACTCTCTAAGATTAGGTTCAGGGCTGTCTCTTCCTTTATTTCTATACACTTGCTCAAAAAGCCATCTTGGCAGCATATTATAAATTCCATTCTCAAGGGAAGTGATTGCTCCTTTTGCTCCCCAGCACTGGGAAACAAAACATTTGTAAAATATATTGACTTTGTTTGCCACCACAAATAATCCCAGTATTCTATAAAAGGATACAGTCTCTCTGTCTTGAGAACGCTGATTAAAAACTCAGTTGTTAACTTCCCTCCATGATAAAATCCATAAGACATATGGTCAGAATTAGACTATTTGGCCTATCGATTCTTCTCTGCCAAACAATCACTGTCACTCTCAAACCCATTTTTAATTCCTTCTCACCTTAGCCTTTGTTGCCCTTACTAATTAAGAACTTATCAACCTGCGTTTTAAATATACCCAATGACTTGTGCTCCACAGCAGTCTGTGACATTGAATTCCACATTATCATTGTCCTCCTCTTTCCTAAAGGGATGTCCTTCTATTCTGAGGTTGTTCTCTGGTCCTAGACTCTTCCACTATTGGAAACATCCTCTCCACGTCCACTCTATCTAGGCCTTTCAATATTCAGCAGGTTTCAATGAGATCCCCCTCATTCTACTAAATTCTAATGAGTACAGACCCAAAGCCATCAAACGCTCCTCAAACGTTAACTATTTCATTCCTGAGATCATTCTTATGAACGTCCTCTGGACCCGCTCCAATGTCAGCGCATCCTGTCCTAGATATGACACCCAAAACTGCTCACAATACTCCAAATGTGCTCTGACCAAAGCCTTATAAAGCCTCAGCATTACAGCCTTGCTTTACGCAGTCCTCTTGAAATGAATGCTAACATTGCATTTGCCTTCCTTATCCAAACCATCCACACCACTGGTAACGTCATCTGGATGAGGTGAAAGAGAAGGCAGGTTATGTACTATATGTAGTTATGACTAAGTGATATATGACAAGAACTTCAGCCTGTTAGTCCAAAACCACCATACCCTCCAGCCAGACAAGCCCACCCTTACACACCACAGTGTTCACAACATCTCCTCACAGTTTAAAACTTCTGCTTGGATACACAGTCATGAATCTTAACAAGCAGTATGTGTTATCTGTCACCTTTTTGCAAAAGTGCTGTTGCTTAGAACATCAGTTGTCAACTTTCTCAAATCCCAAAAGAATCTGGGTCATAAGGCATGTGGAAGTCTTTGCATACCTCAGCCAGTCGCCTTTCATTATATGCAAATTTAACACTGACTGATACTGACATATTATTCAACCCGAGAAGGAATCACAGTTAAATCTAATCCTGTACCCACTTAAAGTCCGGAGTGTTAAATTTCCAGATAAAATTACTTTATAAAAATCATAAATAGAAACAGCAGCTGGCTATTCACCTCAGTGGAACTGAGCCAGTTGAGCTAACTGAATTGTTATGGTTTAGATAAATCCACACTGTTTGGGATTGAATTTGGTGTTTTGCCAGATCAGAATCAGATTTAATATCATCAGCATATGTCGTGAAATTTGTTAACTTAGCAGCAGCAGTACAATGCAACACATGATTAATATAGAAAAAATCAATTACAGTAAGTATATATATTTATATTAAATAGTTAAATTAAAAATAGTGCAAACAGAATAAAAGTGAGGTAGTATCTATGGGTTCAATGTCTATTTAGAAATCGGTTGCAGAGGGAAGAATTTGTTCCTGAATCACTGAGTGTGTACCTTCAGGCTTCTGTACCTCCTTCCCCACAGTAACGATAAGAAGAGGGCATGTCCTGGCTGATGAGGGTCCTTAATAATGGATGTCAGCTTTCAGAGGTACTGCTCCTTGAAGCTGCCTTGGGTACCTTGAAAGCTAGCACCCATGATGGAGCTGACTAATTTTACAACTTTGTGTAGCTTCTTATGATCCTGTGCAGTAGTCCCCGCCTCCTCTCCCCCACCCCCCATACCAGAGAGTGATGCAGCCTGTCAGAATGCTCTTCTTGGTGCATCTATAGAAGTTTTTGTGTGTTTTAGGTGACAAACCAAATCTCCTCAAACTCCTTGTGAAATATAGCCACTGTCTTGCGTTCTTTCTAGCTGCATCGATATGCTGGGACCAGGTTAGATCCTCAGAGATACTGACACCCAGGAACTTGGAATTGCTCACCCTCTCCACTTCTGATGCCCCTGTGAGGGCTGGTTTGTGTTCCCTCGTCCTCCCCTTTCTGAAGTCCACAATCAGCTCCTTGGTCTTACTGATGTTGAGTGCAGTGTTGCTGTGACACCACTCAACTAGCTGGTATATCTCACTCCTGTACGCCCTCTTGTCTCCATCTGAGATTCTACCAACAATGATTGTATCATCAGCATATTTATAGATGGCATTTGGGCTGTGCAGTGATATGGGTATAGAGGGAATAGAGCAGTGGGCTAAGTACACATCCCTGAGGTGTGCCAGTGTTGATTGTCAGTGAGAAGGAGATGTGATTACCAATCTGCACAGATTATGGTTTTCCAGTTAGGAAATCCAGGATCCAATTGCAGAAGGAGGTACAGAGACCCAGGTTCTGTAGCTTTTTGATCAGGATTGTAGGAATGATGGTGTTAAACACTGAGCTATAGTCAATGGACAGCATGAATAGGTATTTGTATTGCCAAGGTGATCTAAGGCTGCATGGAGAGCCACTGAGCCTACATCTGCCGTTGACCTATTGTGGTGAAAGGAAAATTGCAGTGGGTCCAGGTCCTTGCTGAGACAGGAGCTGATTCTAGCCATGACCAACCTCTCAAAGCATTTCATCACCATAGATCTGAGTGCTACTGGACAACAGTTATTAAGGCAGCTCACACTACACTTCTTAGGCACTGGTATAATTGTTACCCTGTTGAAGCTGGTGGGAACTTCCAACTGTAGCAGTGAGAGGTTGAAAATGTCTTTGAATACACCCCACAACTGGCCTGCACAAGTTTTCAGAGCCTTACCAGGTACTCATCAGGGCCTGCCACCTTGCCAGGGTTCACCCCCCACCCCCCGAAAGACAATTTGACGTTAGCCTCTGAGACAGAGATCACAAGGTCACTGGGTATAACAGAGATCCTCACAGCTGTAGACATATTCTCCCTTTCAAAGTGGGCATAAAAAGTGTTGACCTCATCTGGTAGTGAAGTATCGCTGCCAATCATGAAGTTGGGTTTTGCTTTGTAGGAAGTGATGTCCTGCAAACCCTGTCAGAGTTGATATGCAGCCGATGTCGCCTCTAACCTCACTCAGAATTGTGTCTTTGCTCTTGAAATAGCCCTCTGCAAGTCATACCTGGTTTTCTTGTACAGGTCTTGATCATCAAATTTAAATGCCTCAGATCTAGCAGATGACGAACCTCCTGGTTCATCCATGGCTTTTGGTTTGGGAATGTACAGCAAGATTTTTAAGTACACACTCATCCACATAGGTTTTAATGAAGTCGGTAACAATTGCAGCATACTCATCCAGATTTGAAGATGAATCCCTGAATACGGTCCAGTCCACCAATTCAAACCAGTCCTGTGCTTCCCTTACCCAAACCTTCTTGGTCCTTACTACAGGTGCTGCAGTCTTCAGTCTCTGCCTATACTCAGGGAGTAGAAGTACAGCAAGGTGATCAGACTTACCAAAGTCTGAGATGGTGGTGTAGCAGTGGTCCAATGTGTTGCTTCCTCTAGTACTACAAGTGATTTGTTGATGATAATTATTTAGTGACTTTTTCAAGCTGGCCTTTTATTGCAAAATGATTTAGAGTCTAGGGAGCTTAAATTGAAAGTCAATAACTTTTGGTGTCCTAGTTAGTATAATTTCAAGGCAATTTTGCAATATTGGACAAGGTCAATAATTTAAATCTCTTTATTGGTGGGAGTTTGGAACTGCATTCCGTTTGCTATCCAACACAAAAGCATTACTATGTCATGATACAGCACCAACACTACATGATGGAGAGTGGAAGTGGAAGAGAACGTACTATACCCGCACTGAAGGACCAAAAACAATACAGCATCCCCTCAGTGGCCATGGAAATGCCAGTCCAGTTTAAACGCCTACCAGCTGTGCTGCCAGGTGGACAATGACCCGCATTTGCCGAGCATTGTGGTTTCAATGTTGGCGCCAGAACGTGTGGCAGTGCTGGCAGGCTGCCCTCAGCACACGTTAACTGTGTTATTGTTAACGCAAACAACGCATTGCACCATATGCTCGATGTACATACAGTATGATAAATAAATCTGAATGTGACCTGTCTCATTTTGCAGACACCATACAATACAAAAGAGGGAGTACATTCGAACAAATAATTGGTGCGGGTTAGGATGGATTTGACTAAAGTAAATGATGTTTTGTCGGATTACACAGAATGGCTGTACTGGATTACTTCAAGCATTCTTTATTTGTTGCAGAGGTTAACTTACACATAGTAACATCCCATAAATGATGAATAAGCAGCTTTTAACAGACCTTGAGGGGAGGGGAATGTTTAGCGAGGCCAATAAAACAAATCATTCTTTCACACCATAATATCTTTAACAATTTCAAACACTCAGATGGTGATTGTCTTCTACATCTGCATCTCATTCAAGAATAAATCAATTTTAGATATGAGGTTTAGTGTGATCGGAGGTAGGGTGAGGAGGTTAACGTCAAAGTTTACGATCAAGAGTATAAGATAACTTCAAATAAACACAGTAAGAATACAGGAGAAGCATCACCACCCTGCGCCAATTGGAGTAATCGAGACAATGCATTTCAGAGGAATCTGGTAAGTACAGGAGGAAGGAGGAATAGAAGAGATAAATAGCAGCATATAGTTGCTGGGCTGAGTGGCTATAATTTTTGTGTAATAATTTTCTCCTTCCTGGCACGTAGTGACGCAACATAGTCTTATTTTATTCAACTATTTTCAGTCAATTAGCGAGTCACCAAAGCACCAGAAATTTTGCAGCACTCCCTCCCTGGCCACTGAAATACCAATCCAAGTTAAAAGCATTATAGAAGGTGTATTGACAGAAATCAATTCTAACTCTGGAATAGAAGCAGGTTAGGCTTTTCAATTACCAGGATTCTCATGTGATACTGCGTTTGTTGAGCGCTGCAGTTATTTTGTGGTTAAAGTTAAAACCACTTGAACTGCTGTTGCAAACAGCGTATCAGAGACACACTTGGGAATCTAAACAAGACACGCATTCAGGTTACACTAAATGCCTTAGCCAGGAAGCAAATATTTATTTTCTTGACTCTTTTAGGAAATAAATGGTCAAGTATTTTAATGCAATGTTCAGAACTTGATAAAAGGAAGAATTTGCTAAATTTGGAAAAAGTATCTTATATTACTTTAAGCCATTATCCATCGCACTGCCTTCCCACCCTTAGCTCTGAGGAAGATTTACTCTTTTCATGGTGGGGGTAGATTTCTTGGATTTCTTGTCATTCAGCCAAATGGTTGTTACTTGGAAGACTTCACAGTGTTGGCAATCTATCTGACATTACAACTGTGCCTGTTCCTGTCCTCCTCAAATGCCCACAGATGCATACCTACAGTAGGGGAGGCTTTGGATTTCATTCAGGAACACAAACTCTGCTTGATAATTCCTTTTTTAATCCAGAACACTGGTTAATTGTAACTGCAAAGGTCGACGTCCACGATAAGAACTGGTTTATGGTTTATCTGCCCCCAGGATACGTCTAGTGAACTGTCAGTATTTTTGTTCTAAAAACATGTGGGGGCAAAGTAACCATAGGCAAAATTATTCACAACATGCCTATACTAAAAAGAGTCAATAGTATTTAGTAGTAATTCTACAAGCTGTTTAAATCTTAGTATATTCGTTAACTTTTAAGAAGAAACCTAGTTTGCATCCTCTTAGCACTGCTTGATGCAGATTGCTTTTAAAATGCAATGAAACTCACTGTGAAATCAGCTTTTATACTTTGTTCGAGTTGCATAATGGAACCTTGTAACGCTGTTGGCATCTTGTAGAATCTTGGTTCCTTATGTGGCAACAACCTAAGGCATAACAAGCCCAGGGCATCAACAGCTGATGGCCGTGTTTGCCAAGAATTCATGAATGAAAAACAGGATGTAGTGCTGCTGGAGGTGGCACAGTGAAGAGAGAGAGAGCGAGAGAGCGAGAGCAAGAGAGCGAGAGAGAGATTCAAAGATTCTAAGCACATTTCAAAGTACAGAACAGCTCCCCACCCCCACCCCCACCACATGCAGGTATTTTGTTGGAACAAATCAGTCATTATGAATTTGAGCAATAGAGCTTCGTGCAACACAGCGTGCTCAGAAAAATCAGGACCTGAGTGTACTGTGGAGAAAGAGAATGAAAGGGCAGTCTGTGGTTTATTTGAGGGGCCTTGGTGCTCCTGGCCTTTTAGAAATAGTTATAGTGTATTCTTCACAGCCCTATTCTGGCCCTTTTCCATACACACTGCCATTGTATTCACCGACCTATTTGATCCAATGTATAAAGCATCCCCCCCTCCTCTTGCTCCTTTTGGGAGTCGTTGCAGAGCAGGACCTGAGGGGTGAGAGAAAGTAGGCACAATTGTTTTTTTTCCCTGACCAGACCATTCACTCAATTAGTCAAAAGATCTTTTTGCTGAATGGTTGTGAGGTCGCAAAGCTTCCCTGTGCAATCCTTCCAAAGCCCTGAAAGCTGTGGTGTAGTGGAAACAGTCACATTCATCCATGCTTTTGCTTCCACTCTACTCAAATGTTCCAGAACTTGCTCATTTGTCTTCAACATAATACAGTTCTCACAGCAACTCCGTCAGTTGTACCAACACACCCTTTCCCCCCACCCCCACCTATTTCCCTGTATTCTCCTCACCCTGCAACTCCCCTCAACTCTCCTCACAATCCAACAACCAACACAGCTTAGCGACATGGAAGGAAATCAGAGCCCCTGGGTAGACCCAGGTGATCACGGGGAGGACTTGCAAACTCCACACAGACAGTGCAGGAAGTTAACATTGAATGTGGACCGCTGGACCTGCATTCTGACTCGCACCAGGTCTCAATCATTCATCAACCCGAAGCTTTCTATTCCATATAGGCTACCAGTGTGGCAAGGTCTCTACTTTAAAATTCCCATCCTTGTTTTCATATCCCTCATGGCCCCTAACTCCGTTGCCAACAACCTAAAACCTTACAAGATTACTGCAGTCCTGTACATCGCTTCTGCGGCCTAAGATCCGAAATTTACCCTCTTGACCAAGGGTGGAGTTTGCGCGGAGTCTGCATATTTTCCTTGTGACTGTGAATTCCTTCCTCTGGCTTCCTGCTACATCCCAAAGGGGCCCTGCTAGGTTCATTGCTCATAAGTTACCCCAGGTGACAAAGAACCAAAGGAGGTAGTTTGTAGGCACATGAGAAGGGATAAGTTACAGGGCCACAGTGGAATAGGATGAGGAGGAATGGGACTGATAGGACTGCTCTGCTGGCGCGAGCTTAATGGGCCGAATGGATGCCACTTACACTGGAACAAGTAGTATATCTATCTCTTGGCCAGATTCACTGGAGTAAAATCCAGTGAATCAATTGTCTTTATCACCATGTGTTACACTTGAGCTGCTGAACCAAAAACACAGCTAACTCTAAAGAGCTGTAGGATTGTCAACAAAAATCGACACGAGTGTAATTACTTCTAAAGTACACTTTATTCAAACCGCAAACAAATAGCAACATTGTATATATTAAAAAAACCTGCCCCCAAAACGTAATAATGTAGAACATAACACGTAATGTTCGTGGCGAGCTTAACCCTTAATAGTCTGGGTGAATTCTCCCCAATGAAATTAACGAGTCCCTACAGACTGTTAAATATCCCATGACTGGGTGAAGATGAGGGGGAAGGCACTTCAGTGTCCTGGAAGATATCCACTGAGGCATCACTAACAGTTGTTTATAAATCTGGATTCCTGTTTGTAGAATCTTGCTATGTGAAAGCTGATTCCTGGGTTTGTCTATTCAGTAACAGTTAATGCATTTTGCGAGCACTTCACACGTGTAAAAGCACTTATGAAGCTATAAGAATTTTGGTAGGATGCAAAATGTTGCTTGTGGCTTTTGGTAGAATCCTCTCATTGAAAAGTCTTGGGTTCAATAGCAGTTTTAGGGACTTCATATCAAAAATTTAGGAAGCGTACCTATAGGAATGGAGTGACTTTAACAGCAGAATACAAAGGGAGTGCTGAAAGCACTAAATCAGAGCAGTTTTCCTGTTCAGGTAGCTATTAAAGGCTCAATAGCTCTACTGAAAGTAGAGTGGAGAGTACTTACAATGTTTTTCAATACCAATAAAGCAGATTGATTCGTCATTATGTGGAGAGAATTATCGGCCTGGTACAGCTTCTCTGCTTGTCTACAATAACAACATACAACCATCCAAAAATAACTGTTTTATGAAATGACCCACTGACTCACTGAAATGCCATATTAAGAAAATACCTCCTTTTCTCATTTGTGAGAGAGGATGAAAGATCAGTAATTCTTAGCAATACACACAAAGTGGTGGAGGAATGTAGTGGGCCAGGCAGCATCTATGGAAAAAAGTACAGTCGATGTTTCAGTCCTGCTGCTCATAAATCTCTGCAGCCTCCTCCAAATCCCTACAATTTCTCTAGATTTTGATGTTTGTTGATACACTATTGCTAGAATTGCCTTGTTTAGGTTCTAAATTTTGTACAGCACACACAAAATGCTGGAGGAACTCAGCAGATAAGGCAGCAGCTATGAAAAGAGTAAGGAGTCCACGTGAAGGGTCTCAGCCCAAAACATCGATCGTTTACTCTTTTCTAAGATGCTGCCTGGCCTGCTGAGTTTCTCCAGCATTTTATGTGTGTTGCTTGGGTTTGAAACATTTGCAGATTTTCTTGTGTTTGTTCTAAATTCTGTGATTATTTTACTAAATCCCTTATATTCCTGCTTTCTTTCTTCTTTAAGAAGCTGATTAAAAATTGTTCCTTGGGCCCAACTTTTATTTACCATTTTGGAACATTTTATTACATAAAAGGACAACATAGCTCTAAGTTATTGCAATGGAGACCTGCAATCATAAGTGGCACATGTTGATTTTTTGAAGATAAATGGCACTTACTTAAGACAGGAATCTCAAACAATGCCAAATGATTTTGCAGTATACGGATGCCTGGTCATTTAATCTTATAAATGAATCTGTGAATCTAAGAGGTCAGAAAGGAACTTTACTGATTTTGTTGTCATTTTGAACATCCCAAGTTTTTATTTTATTTTCTTTTTCCCAAGGGTTTGTTAGTGCAGTTGGCTGAGATTTGAATGTTTCTTGACACTGTGCCTTAGAATTATTCATGTCTTGATGGACCTTCTGAATTTTACTTTCTCCCTTAAGTTTGTAAAAGCATACTCCCATTAAAGTCATAGTCCTAGAGAACTAGGAGCGGGCCAACTGGCCCATTATATCCACACCTGCCATCTGTGTTAATCTCATGCACTCAGCCCATTAACCTGCTATGCCCAGTAATCCAAAGATTTGTCTCTCTGAGCCATCTGACTCTGCAGCTTGAATAGAAGAATTGCTTGCATTGAACCTTTGGAACCATGATCTATCTGTCTATTCACACAAAAGTCCCAGCATCCAAAGTTATGATACCTTCACCAAATCCCCGGAATGTAAGGGAGGAAAAGTCTCTGCAAGATCTCTTTCGTACAACACTCTACCAGGTAACAGGTCTGCTGTGTGAAGCTCTTCCTCCTCCACTATCACAAGTGAGAATTACTGACAAACAAGAGAAAATCTGCTGATGCTTTTGTAGCTGAGATACTGGCTGACGGAGGAGATACTGGATCATGCCATCGAGTCCTCTGGGTTCTCCCTGTTCCGGGCAGACAGGTCGATAAACCTCACTGGGAAGAGTAAAGGAGGTGGGTTATGCTTCATGGTCAGCAATACTTGGTGCAACCCCCAGAATGGGAGGAGGAGATGGCGGCGCGATGCAGCTCACAGCGGCCACTCTGGTGGTGATATCTGTTACTTGTCAAGTAGGGTACTGTGCACAATCCTGATTTGATGGAGACGGATGTGAGAGTACTGAGGAACATCTGGTGAAACTTCTGAAATGCCTGCTTCGCTGTTGCTGCTACTGTGTGGTCCAGAATCTCTGGAGGAGAAGGCCCCGAGTCCTCGGCTTTACTTGTTGCTCGGCGGCCGAGGCAGGGTCGAAGTGCTCGGTAGAGGATGGTGCTCAGAGAGGCTGTGTCGGAGCGGCTGGTCGGAGGCTCGAAGTTTTCGGACGGACTCCGAGTCGGCTGCGGTTGTGTGCTTCCAATGGTGCTGCATCGGCAAGTTGGCAGCACTTGGAGGTTCATAGCAGGAAGAGTTCCTCCCTTCTACCGCCTGTGTGAGATAATGAGTCTATCGGGACTTTGAGACCTTTTTTACCGTGCCCATGGTCTGCTCTTTATCAAATTATGGTATTGCTTTGCACTGTTGTAACTATATGTTATAATTATGTGGTTTGGTCAGTTTTGTGGGTTGCTGTGTTTTCTTGTGATATCATTCTGGAGGAAAGTTGTATCATTTTTTAATGCATGCATTTCTAAATGACAATAAACGAGTACTGAGTGTCCTCATACTCTAATCTAAATGTGCATGCACTCAAATCCTTTTGTTCTCCAGACCTGGAATACCTGGTGCTGCTGTGCAGACCCCATTGGCTGCCTAGGGAGTTCACGGCTGTTATCATCACAGTGGTGTACGTTCCCCAGCAGGCTGATACTGACCTGGCTCTCAAGGAACTTATGAGACCATCAACATGCTGGAACCTGCACACCCAGAGGCTGCCTTTATCGTCGCCAGTGACTTTAAACGAGCGTCGCTGACGAAAGTTCCTCCAAAGTGTCAGCACATCTGGGTGAGCACTCCTGGAGATCACACACTTGACCACTGTTACACTCCCTTCCGCAATGCTTACAAAGCTCTCCTTCCCCCAGCTTTTGGAAAAGCAGATCACTCTTTGATCCTGCTTTTGCCGACATACAGGCAGAAGCTGAAACAAGAGTGGCCATAGTTAAAACCATCCACTGTTGATCCGACCAATCGGCCTCCATGCTGCAGGACTGCCTCGATGACGTCGACTGGAATGTCTTCCATGATGAGGATGTCTTCAAGTTCACTGATGGAGTGATGTGCTTCATCTGGAAGTGCACCAACGATGTTGTCCCCCAGAAGTCAGGCAGGGTCTTCCCAAACCAGAAACCCTGGATCAATAGTTCTGTGCGAGCAGCACTCACTGCACGACATAGAGCTTACATCGCTGGCAATCAGTTAGATCTCAAGAAAAGCAGCTACGATCTGCGCAAAGTTATGAAGGCTGCAAAACAACAATACAGGGACAAGGTTAAGTCAAGATTCACAACGAATAGCACATGTGACTTGTGGCGAAGGCTGCATACCATTGCAGGCCTTAAAGCCAAATGTTGTGGTGCTGCTAACATTGCGGCCTCTCTCCCAGATGAGCTCAATCGTTTTTACGCTCGGTTCAATGTCGCTAACTCTGAGCCTCCGAGGAAAGCCACCGCTACAACCTGCAACCTGCTCATCTCTGAGACTGAGGTACACAGATGCTTCCAACGAGTGGACAGCCGCAAGGCTGCGGGACTGGACGGCGTCCCAGGGCGAGTACTCAGGATGCACACAGCACAACTGGCAGGAGTGTTTACAGTCATATTTAATTTCTCCCTCTCCCAGTGTGGAGTGCCATCTTCTTTCAAATTAACCACCATTGTCCCTGTACCAAAAAGACCAAGGTAACATGCCTGAAAGACTGGCATCCTGTCACACTCACCTCAATAATAAGCAAATGCTTTGAGAGGCTGATCAAGGATTACATCTGCAGCTTGCTACCACCCAAACTGGACCCCCTACAGTTTGCCTGCCGACACAACTGATTGACAGATAATGCAATAGCTACTGCTCTCCATACTGTCCTTACACATCTAGAGAAGAAGGATGCTTATGTGAGAATGCTGTCCTTGGACTACAGTTCAGCATTCAACACTATAGTTCCATCCAGGCTTGACAAGAAGCTCAGAGACCTCGGCCTTGACCCTGCCTTGTGCAGCTGGATCCTGGACTTCCTTTCAGATTGCCAGCAGGTTGTAAGAATGAGCTCCCTCACCTCCAGCCCTCTGACTCTCAATACAGGAGCCCCTCAGGGCTGTGTACTAAATCCTCTCTTTTACTCCCTGTGTACCCATGACTGTATCACCACCCACAGCTCCAATCTGCTAAGTAAATTTGCCGACGACACTACATTGATTGGCCTTATCTCAAACAATAATGAGGTGGCCTACAGGGAAGAAGTCATCTCTCTGACACAGTGGTGTCAAGAAAACAACCTCTCCCTCAATGTCACAAAAACAAAGGGGCTGGTTGTGGATTACAGGAGGAATGGAGACGGGCTAACTCCTATTGACATCAATGGATCTGGGGTTGAGAGGATAAACAGCTTCAAGTTCCTTGGAAACCACATCACCAAGGACCTCACGTGGTCTGTACACACCAGCTGTGTGGTGAAAAAGGCACAACAGCACCTCTTTCACCTTAGGCGGTTGAGAAAGTTTGGTATGGGCCCCCAAATCCTAAGAACTTTCTACAGGGGCACAGTTGAGAGCATCCTGACTGGCTGCATCACTGCCTGGTATGGGAATTGTACCTCCCTTAATTGCAGGACTCTACAGAGAGTAGTGCGGACAGCCCAACGCATCTGTAGTTGTGAACTTCCAATGATTCAGGACACTTACAAAGACAGGCGTGTAAAAAGGGCCCGTAGGATCATTGGCGACCCGAATCAACCCAACCACAATCTATTCCAGCTGCTACCATCTGGGAAACGGTACCGCAGCATAAAAGCCAGGACCAACAGGCTCCGGGACAGCTTCTTCCACCAGGCCATCGGACTGATGAACTCATGCTGATTTGAGTGTATTTCTATGTTACATTGACTGTTCTATTTATTATAAATTATTATAATTACTATGATTGTACTTTTAGGTGGAGACATAACATAAAGGTTTTTACTCCTCAAGTATGTGAAGGATGTAAGAAGTAAAGTCAATTCAGTTCAAACATGACTCTTAATTCTCTCAAACAAAGGTATTTATCCACTCAGATGAAATAAAGCCTTCTCAAAATTGGAGATCCCTCTGTCTTTGTATTTGTATTAGTTGAAAGGATATATATCAACGTGTTTTACTCTACCTAAATAATAAAGGCCAACAATTACACCAGTGCCCAAGAACAGCAGTGTGAGCTGCCTTAATGACTATTGTCCAGTAGCACTCACATCTACAATGTTGAAATGCTTTGAGAGGTTGGTCATGGCTAGAATCAACCCTTGCCTCAGCAAGGATCTGGACCCACTGCAATTTGCCTATTACCTCAATAGGTCTATGGCAGATGCAATCTCAATGGCTCTCCACATGGCCTTAGATAACCAGGGGAATACAAATACCCTATGTCAGGATGCTGTTCATTGACTATAGCTCAGTGTTGAAAACCATCGTTCCTACAATCCTGACTGATAAGCCACAGAACCTGGACCTCCGTACCTCCCTCTGCGATTGGATCCTCGACTTCCTAACTGGAAGACCACAATCTGTGCAGATTGGGAATAACATCTCCTCCTTGCTGACGATCAACACTGGTGCACCCCAGGGACGTGTGCTTAGCCCACTGATCTACTCTCACTACACCCATGTGAGTGTGTCTGGCATTTGAGCTATGCCTATTGATCAATTTGCTGATGATTCAACATTGCTGGCAGAATCTCAGATGGAGATGAGAGGGTGTACAGGAGTGAGATATACCAGCTAGGTGAGTGGTGTCGCAGCAACACTGCACTCAACTTCAGTAAGACCAAAAAGTGATTGTGGACTTCAGAGAGGGTAAGAAGGGGGATATACAAACTGATCCTCATAGAGGGATCAGAATTGGAGAGAGTGAGCATTTTCAAGTTTGTGGGTGTCAATGTCTCTGTGGATCCAACATGGTCCCAACATATCGATGCAGCTATAAAGAAAGCACGACAATGGCTAAATTTCATTAGGAGTTTGAGAAGATCTGGTTTGTCACCTAAAACACTTGAAAACTTCTACAGATGTACCATTGAGAGCATTCTGACAGGCTGCACCACTGTCTGTTATGGGGTGGGGGAGGGAAGTTTCAGCATAACATTGAAAGAAGCTACAAAAAGTTGTAGAATTAGTCAGGTCCATTATGAGTACTAGCCTCCGTATTAGTTACCCTGTCCAAGTGCTTTATGTTTTTGTGACAAATATTCTCTTAACCTTCTCTCCTCTGAGGAAAACAATAATCTTTATTTTTGTCTCTTCTTTTAAATGAAATACAATATCCCTGATATGATTGTTGTGGATCACTTCTGCATCCTCTCCAAGTACGTTTTACATATTTTCTGAAGTTCAAAGTTCAAGGTGAAGTTATGTATTTATACAATGGCAAACTTAACCATAATAATCTAACTCGACATTCACCAATATCTTATACAGGTATAGCTTAACTTCTTTGCTTTTGGATTTTATGTCTCTCATTTATTGAGCTAAAGAACACATGCAAGTTTATTGTCAGTTCTATCAATCTGTACTACCTCCTTGAAAAATTTGTATTACTTGTATGTACAGTCCCAGGTCTTTTACTGTCATCCTCTTTAAAATTAACTATGGAGTTAACATTATATTTCTTTCTTTCCTTCGAAAGGAATTACTTTACACTTGTCTGCACTAAACTTTGTCTATGCTGCCCATTTCACCAGGCTATCTGTACTATTCTCCCCAGTGCTCAGTATAGTCTAGTCTTTTAAATTATTTCCTGCATGCTTAAATCCAATGCATTAAATATCAAAATATATCATACTCTTATCTACATCACCCCTTGATGATCTCTGCTAGCTTGTCAAGAAAAGTCTAAGTCTACAGCACAGATCTGGGCCCTTCAGCACACCACATCCATGCCAACCTTTTTGCCGATATACAACAATCCCATTTGTCTGCATAATGACTGGATCTTTCTTTTTGCCTATAAAAACATCTGTTTAAGTGCCTCTTAAACATTGTAATTTTATCAGATTACAGCAGTACTGTGGCAGCTGAGAAGGTTGAGGCAAATATAGAAGTAAACAAGAGGAGATCTAGTAGGAAGGGGCAGGACAAGGAGCAAGGGAAGTATTTTTGTAGGTATCACCCATTTTTACTGTCCCAAAGTCCCAGATCAATGCTAAAATGATTGGAATAAAATTAACTAATTCTGGGCTTTTCCCAATCTTCTTTTTGGATAAAGCATCAGATTACCCAGTTACCTTCCCAATTTTCCCTGAAAGCTGTTATGGTTCAAATTGTGTGTGAATTTCTAAAATATGTTTCAAAAAGCACCATATAATGGGTTAGAAAAGTTGGAAGTCTGTAGGATTGAACAAGAGTGGCTCCCTGGATATGATATTTACTAATAGACAGAAAGCAGGTAATATTATGCAGCCCTGCCATTACTTTTCAGGTTTTAACACAGTCAACCTTTCAAATACCTTTTTTTTTATTCCTATTCAATTTTTATATTATATTTTTTACCTTAACTTAGCAATGTCTGCTTTAGTGAAACAAATGCAAGTATTCCTTCAGTACCTTAGCCAAGCCCTGTGCTTCCCAAGCAGATTTCTTTTACAGTCTGATTGTTCTCTTTCTTCTACTTTGCTTGTGTAACATACTGTATTCAGTTCTGTATTCTACTAAAGTATGAACTCAATTTTTATCACAACATTCATTTCCTCCCACTATTATTACTATCTTATTGGATAACTACCTACAGGTGACTTGGTTCTACTCCTTTGGGAGGTCATTTAATTCCTTGTTACACTGTAACAGATTTGCATAAGACACCAGAGCAGAATTAGGTCATTCGGCCTATCGAGTCTGCTCTGCTATCTCACAATGGCTGATTCCCAATCACCTTCTCCTTACTAATAGCAAATACATTTAACTTCTGTCCCCCGACACACTCAAATTTCTGGAATACTGCTGGTGTCTTCCAGAGTGGATATTGATGCAAAATACTTATTAAGTCCCTCCATCATTTCTTTGTCCTCCATTACTACCTCCCTAGTGTCATTTTCCACTGGTCCAATGCCCACTTTCACCTCTGTTTTACTCTGTATATATCTGGGAATAAAAACATCTGATATCCTCTTCGATATTTTTGGCTAGCTTACTTTCATATTTCACCTTTGCTCACCTGACGGTGTTTAGTTGCCTTCTTTAGGTTTTTAAAAAGTGTCCCAATCCTCTAAATTCCCACTAATCTTTGCTCTATTATATTCCCTCTCCTTTGCTTCTACGTTGTCTTTGACTTCCCTTGTCAGCCATGGTTACCTCATCCACCATTTAGAATAGGTCTTCATCTTTGGGTTGTATCTATCCTGAGCCTTCCGAATTGCCCCCAGAAACTTCAGCGTTGCTAATCTGTCATCATACCTGATAGCACCTGCTTCCAGTCAACTTTGGCCAGCTCCTCTCTCACATCTCTAATTCCCTTTACTCCATTGTAATACTGATACATCTGACTTTATCTGCTCCCTTTCAAACTGCAGGATGAAATATTTCATATTATGCTCACCGTTTCCAAAGGCTTCCTTTACCTTAAACTCCCTAATTAAACCTCATTCATTACACAACACCCAATCCACAATTATCTTTCCCATAGTGGGCTCAAAAACAAACTGCTCTAAAAAGCCGTCTTGCAGGCATCCTACAAATTTCCTCACTTGGTTTATCCAGCACCAATCTGATTTCTCAATCTAGCTGCATAGTGAAATCCCCCATGACTATTGTAACATTGCCTTTATTACATGCCTTCTCTATTTCCCATTGAAATTTATGTCCCACATCCTGGCAACAGTTTGGAGGCCAGTATACAACTCCAAATCCCATCAGGGTCTTTTTAACCTTGCAGTTTTTCAACACTACCCACAAAGATTCTCTATCTTCCGATCCTATATCACCTGTTTCTAAGGATTTGATTTAATTTTTTACCAACAGAGCCACCTGACCCCGTCTGCCTATCTGCCTGCTCTTTCAAAACAAGAACTACCCTTGGATGTTATGCTCCCAACTACCTTCTTTCAGCTATGACCCTGTCGTATATGAAATCATACTTGCCAATCTCTAACTGTGCTACGAGATCATCTACCTTATTCCGTATACTGTGTGCATTCAAGTACAACATCTTTAGTCCTGTATTCATCACCCTTTTGATTTTGTCCCCATGTTACACTTCAACTCATTTTACTGACTGCAATTTTACCTTACATCAGCCTGTCCTGCCCAACAACATGCTGCATCAACTCGTATACGAACTGCCCCTATCCTTAGCTCTACCATTCCGGTTCTCATCCCCCTGCCAACTTAGTTTAAACCCTCCCCAACAGCTCTCGTAAACCTGCCCGCAAGGATATTGGTCCCCTTCAGGTTCAAGTGTAACCTGTCCTTTTTGTACAGGACATACCTTCTGCAGAAGAGATTCCATTGATCTAGAAAACTGAAACCCTGCACCACTTCCTCAGCCACTCATTCATCTGTACTACCATCCTATTCCTTATATTCCTTAAGGTTGGGGAGGAGAGTGGGAGATAAGTTCCCACTACCTATTAAGTACTCCCAATGGCATGTATCTTAAATAGCCCCTGACAACCAAGGCCAGCTCCTGGCCTTCACATGTGCTTTAAGTACTAAGCCCGGTGGAATTATTTCTACTGACAGGAGAAGGGGAAAGGTGGATTACTGCTGCCTTAAAACTAGTCACTTCAGGCAGATGGGGCTCATCAGCCATGGTTGACAGCTCACCTAGGAGAATGAAAACTCCGATCTCAAGCCTCTGGTATCTTGCAGCTAGACCCACTCACGGAGAAGGCTTCGGGAGTAAATGCCAAGGGAAAAATCTGGAGCTGGAGTCCCTAAGGCAGTCCTACGTTGAGTTCAACGCTCACTGGCAACTCCTGCGATACCGCTGGTACCAAACTGTATCAGCCTCTACCGTTCCTTTGGGTTCATCAACTGTGTCGACAGGAGAAGCCTGCTGCAAAGGTGACAGATTGCTCTCTATATTGTACTGCCCTGGCTTGCATATCGATGTAGACAACTGGGACACAACATCCATGGTTGACCCTGACCATGTAGGACCTCCATTATCTTATTCCTGCCCTGACTAGCAACTGGTAATTGAAGTTATCAGGAGATTACTACCTTGGCGGTCCTCCTCTTCAAGTCCTGCTGAAGGGTTTTGGGCGAAACATTAACTGTACTCTCTCCTATAGATGCTGCCTGGCCTGCTGAGTTTCTCCAGCATTTTGTGTGTATTGCTTGGATTTTCAGCATCTTCAGATTTTCTCTAACTCCAGTTCCTTGACCTTGTCAGTCAGGAGCTGAAGTTGGGTGCATTTCCTGCAGATGTAGTTATTATGGAGACCATTAGGTACCCTGCAATCCCACATCTCAGGAGAGTAGCATTCTACTGCCTGAACTACCATTCTGACTACACTTGTTTTTTTTTACTAAAATACACTTTATTCAAAAATAAAATTATGTACAATAAACTATTCAATGTCTGTCAATCCTTTACAGATGTTTCCATTACGGTCTATACATTTCCATACTCTTAGCCACCCATGTGGCACTCTGTTGTTTCACCTTTCCACACCTGACTACACTTGTTACCCCTCTAAATTCTCAAGTATTATTTCTAGTCTGCGATTGTTCTTGTCCAAGCCTGTTGAGTCAAAGCTGGTCCACATGTATATTATCATAGAGATCTTTTAAAAATTATATAAAGCATTAAACATTATTCCTGTCTTTATAGAAAAGTATTTTTTCTGGTCATGCCTGAACATAGGTTTTTTGCTTAGAAAGAAAGGGCATTGGCTTGTTAATTAAACCCTTTGTAAATTAACATTTTGTGAAGAGGTTTGTATCTGCAAGCTTTTATTTAGGGCACTTCCTAAAATTCACAGTTCTTTGTTACATGTGGTTTTGTGGTAATTTGCGCCTTATTTGACTCAACATGTTCTCTGCTGTCCTTTGAAAGAATGTGTTGTGGAGACAATGAGTAGCAACATTGAGATATGCATGGATAAAGTGAAATTTTGTTACTTGGCACAGAATGGAATAGCCAGGCAAAGATGATCAATTACACTTGTACTAAATGAATTCTTGCTCATTTCAATCCATTGGAACCAAACATGGCATTCAATGTACAGAGACACTGTTGCTCATCATAAAACGAGTTGTTGCGGGCACAGAGCTAGAAATAATGACACGCAGTCTGTAAGTTGCACTCAAGACTAGTTTATTCAAACTTCGCGGCACTGGCTTTTACGCAGTTCCGTTCCCGCCCTCTCCGGGTGGAAATGACGTCAGAGGTGCATTACAAAAGTCTCTTCCCGCGCGCGGGCTTTTTTCCCTTGCTGGTGAAGAAGGCCCAGCGCCATTTTGGGGCTGGCCTCTCTGCCGACACGTGCACCATTTTGTGAGCCGATTCGCCTGCGTAGAAAGTGGGTCGTACATAACCCCCACCCAGAACCGGTGATACACCCTCCAATGTCCACAGTCCGGATCAGTCTCTGTTTGGGAGGTCTGCCCCTGCGCCGTGGTGCCTGAACCTTGACCGGCTGCGCCAAGTCCACATGGGCTGGTTTGAGTGGGTCCGCCGTGAAAACCTCCTCTCTCCCCCCAATGTCCAGAACATACATGGACCCGTTGTTCCTGATCACCTTGAACGGCCCCTTGTAAGGCCGCTGTAGCGGTGCCCGGTGTGCGCCCCTTCGTACAAATACAAACTTACAGTTCTGCAGGTCTTTGGGTACGCAGGTCGGGATCTGTCCGTGCTGTGAAGTCGGTACGGGGGCCAGGTTGCCGAACCTTTCGCATAGTCTGTTCAGGACTGCTGCGGGTTCTTCCTCTTGCCCCCTTGGGGCCGGTATGAACACTCCTGGGACTACCAGGGGTGTGCCATACACCAACTCGGCCGACGAGGTGTGTAGATCCTCCTTGGGCGCCGTGCGGATTCCGAGCAGGACCCAGGGAAGCTCGTCCACCCAGTTAGGCCCCTCCAGGCGGGCCATGAGAGCCGATTTCAGGTGACGGTGGAAGCGCTCCACTAGTCCATTCGACTGTGGGTGGTAGACAGTTGTGTAGTGTAGCTGTGTTCCCAACAGGCTGGCCACAGCCGACCACAGGCTAGAGGCCTCTGTCGGAGGTAATGTGGGCCGGTATCCCGAAGCGTGCTACCCAGGTTGCAATCGGTGCTCGGGCGCAGGAATCGGCGGTGGTGTGGGTGAGCGGGACCGCCTCGGGCCATCTTGTGTACCAGTCTACCATAGTTAGGAGGTACCGCGCTCCTCGCAACACTGGCAGGGGCCCCACGATATCCACATGAATGTGGTCGAACCTCCCGCGGGTGGGTACGAACTGCTGTGGCAGGGCTTTGGTGTGCCACTGCACCTTGGCTGTTTGGCACTGCGTGCACGTTTTGGCCCATTCGCTGACCTGTTTGCGAAGTCCGTGCCACACGAACTTGCTGGAGATCATCCGGACGGTTGTGCGCCAAGCTGTGTATGGAGAAGAAAACTCGCAGCTGCCAGGCTGCCGGATGATGTGGCGAGGTTGGCTGGTAGCCACGTCACACAGGAGGGTCCTCTCACCTGGGCCTACGAGGAAGTCTTGCAGCTGCAAACCCGAGACTGCGGTCCTTTAGCTGGGCATCTTGTCGTCTGCCTGCTGCGCCTCCGCCAGTGCTGCATAGTCCACCCCCGGGACAGGGCCTGGATAGCTGGTCTGGATAGTGTGTCCGCCACGACGTTGTCCTTTCCTGAGACATGCTGGATGTCCGTCGTGTATTCGGAGATGTATGACAGATGTCGCTGCTGGTGGGCTGACCAGGGATCCGACACCTTCGTGAACGCGAAGATCAACGGTTTGTGGTCCGTGAACGCGGTGAATGGCCTGCCTTCTAAGAAGTACCTGAAATGCCGGATTGCCAGGTATAGTGCCAACAGCTCCTGGTCGAAGGCACTGTACTTGAGTTCAGGTGGCCGTACGTGCCTGCTGAAGAACGCCAGGGGTTGCCAGCGCCCCTCGATGAGTTGCTCCAGCACCCTACCGACTGCTGTGTTGGATGCGTCCACTGTGAGGGCGGTTGGAACATCTGTTCTGGGGTGCATCAGCATCGCGGCATCTGCCAAGGCTTCCTTGGCTTTAACGAAAGCGGCCGTGGCCTCTTCATCCCAAGTAATGTCCTTGCCTTTACCCAACATCAGGGTGAACAAAGGGGGCATGATACGGGCTGCTGAGGGGAGGAGGCGGTGGTAGAAGTTCACCATACCAACGAACTCCTGCAGGCCTTTGACTGTGTTGGGCCGGGCGAAGTGGCGGATCGCGTCTACCTTGGCGGGCAGAGGTGTTGTCCCATCTTTGGTAATCCTGTGGCCCAGGAAGTCGATGGTGTCGAGTCCGAACTGGCATTGGGCCGGGTTGATCTTGAGGCCGAAATCACTCAGGCGGGAGTAGAGTTGGCGGAGGTGGGATAGATGCTCCTGACAACTACTGCTGGCTATTCGGATGCTGTCCAAGTAGATGAACGCAAACTCCAGGTCATGTCCCACCGCATCCATTAGTTGCTGGAACGTCTGTGTGGCATTCTTCAGGGCAAATGGCATTCGGAGGAATTCAAACAGGCCGAACGGGGTGATGAGTGCTGTTTTGGGGATGTCTTCAGGGTGTACTGGGATTTGATGGTATCCCCAGATGAGGTCTACCTTGGAAAAGGTGCTTGCCCCATGCAGGTTTGCTGCAAAGTCCTGTATATGCGGCATGGGATAGCGGTCTAGCGTTGTAGCCTCGTTCAATCTGCGGTAGTCGCCGCATGGTCTCCAGCCCCCGGCTGCTTTGGGCACCATGTGCAGGGGGGAGGCCCATGAGCTGTCGGACCGCCGTACGATCCCCAATTCTTCCATCCTCTTGAACTCCTCCTTCGCCAGGCGGAGCTTGTCCAGGGGGAGCCTTCGTGCACGGGCATGGAGGGGTGGTCCCTGGGTTGGAATGTGGTGCTGTACTCCGTGCCTGGGCATGGCTGCCGTGAACTGAGGTGCCAGAACCGATGGAAAGTCCGCCAGGATTCTGGAGAATTCGTTGTCAGACAGCGTGATGGAATCCAGGTGTGGGGCCGGCAACTTGGCTTCACCCAGGGAGAATGTCTGGAAAGTCTTGGCATGGACCAGTCTCCTGGTCAAGGGAGCTCACCACGTAATAGTAATGCGTGGAATCAGAAGATACCTGCTGAATCTGGAACTGGGCTTCTGCTTGGTCAAACCACACGTGTGGTCGCAGTATCCAGAAAGTTGGTAGTTTTAGCGAAACTGCGTGAACAGATGACGAGTCGATCATCTTTGGTCCAAATCCTGTTTGGACTATCGGGGTCACCAATGTTGCGCCGTGCTACACACAGAGCTAGAAATAACGACACGCAGTCTGAAAATTGCACTCGAGACTAGTTTATTCAAACTTCGTGGCACTGGCCTTTACGCAGTTCTGTTCCCACCCTCTCCAGGTGGAAATAATGTCAGAGGTGCATCACAAAAGTCTCTTCCCACACGTGGTCTTTCTCCCCTTGCTGGTGAAGAAGGCGGCCCAGTGCCATTTTGGGGCTGGCCACTCTGCCGACGCGCACGCCATTTTGTGAGCCGGTTCGCCTGCGTTGAAAGTGGGTTGCCACAGAGTATTCTTTTTGCTTTCATTTAATATGGCAACTTGAATTGCACAAGTATTGACAAGTTAAAAACCTATTTTGCTGTCACCTCTTTCTACTGAAATCACATGACAAAATCTAATGAAAAATAATCCTGAAGGATAAAGAATTTGCTCAATGGGAACCTTATTTGGTATCTTCAGCTGGACACATCTGTAATCTTTTACAATTCATTTGCATTGGCCAGACAATCACCAGCAAAGAGAAAAGATCAAGTGGACAGATCGTCATTACTCATTGCTTCAACCCATTATCTCTAACAGACCTGCAGGTTTGAGCTTTGACACTTTTTTTTATATATGTGCCACTCATTAGCTAAATAGTATTTTCTTCAGAACGGATAAACAGGCATTCATCATGTAGCAGCCCAGGGTAAAGACGCTGGCTGCATTTGCCTCTGTAACTGGAGGACGGAGGAGCCAATTTTTTTTACTTATGATGTTGCTGGAACAATGCCAGTTAACGGAGTTCACAGATGGAATGTTCCTGCTTTCCAAACTACAGTGGATCCTGGTTAATTGGGCCATCGGGTATCGGGACAGCCGCTTATTTGGGACAACTCCTAAAGAACAAAAACTAATTGAGGAAATAGCCATAATTCCTTCTCTTTATTTAGGACATTATGCCACTTCATTGGGGAAGGAGACTGTTGCCAAACAGTTTCTATCTAACGTCAGATGTGTGCACTTGTGTGGCCATTAGACACTACACAGCGCTTAAAGTGAACAGTTTTCAAATAGTATCACAAACACAAGAAAATCAGGAGATGCTGGAAATCCAAAGCAATACACACAAAATTGCCTTGGCCCAAAACATCGATTGTTTACTTTTTCCATAGATGCTGCTTGGTCTGCTGAGTTCCTCCAGCATTTTGTGTGTGTTAGTTTTTAAATAGTATCAGTTGTGTGTGCTAGTGTTCAAAAAGCAGTGATTTTTGTCACTGATAGTTGGCGAGAAATAAGCGGTAAGAAAATTCAGCCCTGTTTTGCCCAATACAGTTTCAAGCATTCAGTCTTGAAGATGCCAGAAAAGGCTGGGAGTGAAAATGAAACTATTTCACTACTTTAACAACTTAGAAACTATGAAGAATCTGAGGCAATCAAAAGTGGGTGCTTGGAAAGATTCAGGACAGAGCTGGACCACACACATACGCAGTGAAGATTGCGTCTGATGTCATCTGGAGATGAAAAGTTGAAGACAGCAGAGTCAATTGTTAGAGAAGAAAGGTGTGCAGAGCTGTCAGAACCACTTCCTGCAGTCCCAGAGTTAACTCCTACAACCACCACAGAGGAGGTTCCAGAACCTGAGATTATTTCACAGCCATTTGTCTCACCTGCCAAGCAGAGTGGCCCTTCTATATATAACTGGAGAGCAACACATTACATATTTGAGTTGAGATGCATGCTATATTGAGTTGGAGTTTATAGCTAAGCAGGGAGGAGTGTTGTGTATTTCAGTAGTATTGTAATTATGTTGTTTGTTTAAGCTCCCTGCCCTTCTGCTCCACAAAATGACATTTTATCTAACTCTCTGTCGAGAACTTTGGAAATATCCCATCCATGGATGGAATGCCTTTTTTACACTAATATAGTTCCAGTCAGAGATCCAAGCAGGGAGTAGTGATGGCTAGACTTGCCAGGACTGGAGTATGGGCCAAGTTTTTAAAAATCCCAGGTTTCCTTATGCATCTGGAGTAACTCTGCTGAGCTTTATCCAGATGCATTGCATCCACTTCGTGCTCCTCCCCAAATGACCTATTCCCTGAAATCCTGGGAGCACCATTTCCCATCCCAAGCAGCTTAATCACCATAAAAGAATGTGCAAGTAAGTTGCAAACTGATCGAGTAGTTTGGACAATATTATCTGACTTCTGTTATTAGTTTGGAACATCTTTAGTCACTGTTGGTATCTGTTATTTTACGTGACATTGGATGTGTGAAATGTGGAGCTATATTCTTTCACCATTCCTGTGAAAGTTCTAGGGTTTCTTGACATTTTAATGGTGTTAGAGAGTGTCAGAGCTGTGCACAATCATTCACAGCAGAATACCCTACTTGTTCCTGACATTGCTACAAATTTGGGGAATAAAACTGCATAAGATTCATGGAAATATATTGCATTCAGTAGCTAACTTTGGTTGTATTATTTGCATATGTCAATAATGATATAACTTGCAGTTTCATAAATCACAAATGTTCATTTGATCAGGAAATTCATGCCAGTGCATTTGTAAGAGTCACGTGTACATTCAAATCTATTTCAGCTGTGACTTTCTCATGGACCAAGATGTAGAAACAACAGGGAGCCCAAACCTGTCAATGGTACTAAATTGTAAATCAGATCACAAATTTTCTTTCTGAACTTGCATAGCTAAATATAGAAATCTGGAGACTTCTGCTTCGGAAGCTTTGTTACTCCATAATTTATGTTTCTGAAAGATGATATCCAAGTACATGCAACAATGTGAAATTGTAGTATTTACATGATGGATACCCATTTTGCCGTAATATGAAGTTTTCAAAAATAGAACTACAGCATCCATTAATAGAGCATCTTTAACAAAAGCAATAGTTCCAAGAGGTTTATAAAATTTATGAAGTTCAAAGTAAATTTATTATTAAAGGACATATATGTCACCATAGACAACCCTGAGATTCCCTTTCTTGTGGGCAATCACAGGAAATACAAGAAACACAATAGAATGAATGAAAGACTGCACCCAACAGGGGGACAACAACCAATGTGCAAAAAAATACAACTGCAAGTACAAAAAGGAGAGAAAAATAATAAATAAGAATAATAAATAAATAAGCAATAACCTTAGAGATCATGAGATGAAGAGTCTAGTTCAGAGGAAACAGTTCACTTCAGCAAATGAAGTTGAGTGAATTTATCCCTCTGATCCAAGAGACTGATGGCTGAAGAGTAATAACTGTTCCTGAGCCTGGTGGTGCGGGTCCTGAGGCTCCTGTACCTTCTTCCTGGTGGCAGCAGCGAGAAGAGAGCATGGCCTGGGTTGGTGGGGGCCCCTGATGATGGATGCTGCTCCATACAGATGTGCTCAATGGTGGGGGGGGGGGGCTTTACCTGTCATGGACACGTAGGAAGGTACTACAGCAGATGATAAAAGATCTGGGAGGCTTAATGGGAAATCTCAAAGGAAAAGAAATGGTAAGGATGATAAGTTTAGAAAGGAAACTCTAAAGCTTCAGATCTTGGCAGATGAGCCATTCCACTCAAAGGTGAGCAAGAGGCTGGAACTGCAGGAGAATGACAGAAATGAATGATGTTCAGAAAACTATCAAATGAATGACCCGCAAAACTCCCTCAAGCATAGGGAAAATAACTTCCATTTATATCGTATCTCAGGTTGTTACAAGATGTTTAATAGCCAATGTATTCAATATTTGAAATATTATTACTGTTTCAGACGGGGAAAACAGTCTAATTGCATACAGCAAAATTCCATAAACGGCAATTGGCAGCACAAAAGCTTGCATGACTTGTGTTTCAACCTGACCTCCAGAGCTGCCTGGCGTCTACATGCTCTTCTTGTGGCTGCGTGCATTTCCTCCCACATTCTAGAGATGTGTGAGTTGGTTGGTTAGTTGGTGTGGTGGAATCAGAGGGGATTGATGAGAATGTGGGAAGAAGAGAAACATGGGTTCAGTTCTTGATTGTCAGTGCAGACACAGTGGGCCTGTTCCATTGCTGCATAACTCTAAATACAAGTCTTAATAAATCTTAGTTTCTGTCAAACAAACCCACTAGCATTGATGATTAACATTAACTAGTTGAAGTCTCATTCTTCCTGATTTCACTCCATGCATTTCACTTTTTCCTTTGACTGCTAATCACATTGTCTCTCTTTTGCTTTGGGTCCACTTGATTTGGCTTTGAACTCATCATTCAAACTAACGTTTACAGGATCCTGACACGATACTGCATGTATCCTGACCCGATTCTTCAACGTGACTAGTTAGGGAGATACACAACTCTGTTCAAATTTTCTCCACGCTCTCTGTAGATAGAGTGCTCTTTTACAGCATGTTCTAGAACAACTTCCCATTTAAAGTGTTTGTGACTCAGCACAACGTTAAAGAATGGCTTGCAGCTTTGCTTGAAGCTGATAAGGAAAAACATCTCACCCTCAGTGCTAGAAACGTGTGTGAGTAGTTGAAAAAGGCCATTTCCTTAAGAAAAATATATTCTTTCCACCAACATGGTAATTAAATCCAGTTGAAATTTCTCCTCCATTGTATAAGGGGTCGTCTTGTTTGAGGTTATTTATTGGCTGTTCACTCTTTCAGTAGTAACTTTGAACAGAAGATGATCAAGGTTTACTCATAAAATATAGTGAAGCCTTTTTTAAATTTATTTTCCAGGATGTAGATATAGTGGAAATTTATTGCCCCTCCATAATTGTCCTTGAGTGGCGAGTGTTGAACCATTGCATTCGTCCTAGTGAAGGTACGTCCACAGGGCAGTTGAGGAAGAAGTTCCAGGAATTAGGCCCAGCAGCACTAAAGTACCGGTGAACTTCCAGATCTGTAATAATATGTCATCTGGGTAGGAACCTGCAAATGGTGGTGTTCCCATCTGCCTTTGTCCTCAGTGGTAGAAGGTGTGGTTTTGGGAAGTGTTGCTGCAGTAGTCTGAGCAAGTAACTACAATCCATTTTGTAGATGGTAACTGCTGTGCCCTATATAAGGAGGCAATATTCAGGTTGGTAGATGCGATGCCAGTCAAGCGAACTGCTTTGTCTTGGCTTTTTGAGAAATCTACAGTGGAGGTAATCCAGGCAAATAAGATGACACCTTAATCCATCTCACCTATGCCACGTGAAGAGTGGAAAGGCCAAAGGGGTGTTAAGAGGTAAGTTATTTGCTGCAGAATACCTCAATCTTTTACTTGCTCTTGGAATCATGGTACCTACAGTATGTGACTGGTCCATGTTTAGACCAAAGCTAGAGCCAACTGGTCTTGGTGCGAATGAACAGCTTCCATTGCTGATAAATTGAAAGTAGACTGAGTGGCAACAAACTGGATTAGATTTAGATTTGCCCTGCTTCTCATGCACAGTACAACAAGAGTAGTTTTCAACTTTATCGTGTAGATGCTGTGTACTAGAACAGCTTAGCTAGGGCTGCAACTTATCCTGTAATAGAGTACCACAGCAGAGATGTTGTCTGTCCTCCTAGTTTTTGCTGTTTCCAATCTTACTGACAACTAATTTGCAATTTTCAAAATTATTACAAATCAGCCACTGCTCTCTAACCCGTGCATCATATTGCCTTTGGAAACACCAGATCTGACAGAGATTGGATTGAGTGGAAACAATCTTCATCACACAATACTTTATCAATTCTGCCGTCCAGGCTTATACACGTGAAGAACGCAAACAAATGTCCTGACAAAGGGTCTCGGCCTGAAACGTCGACTGCACCTCTTCCTAGAGATGCTGCCTGGCCTGCTGCGTTCACCAGCAACTTTTATGTGTGTTACACATGAAGAACATTGGCTTGGTCAACGGGCTGAGGGCTCTCAAGAAAGATAATCCATAGTATCTTCAGTAAAGGAAGGTAGAAAAGCCTCTAAGGAATCAGTATCACATATAGTATATCTATGTGGCCTGATGCTGTGTTTTGACCCTAAATGTCAACAATTCCTTTCCTCCCACAGATTCTGCTCAAGCCATTGAGTTCCATCTGCAGGTTGCTGTTTCAAGCATTAGTGTTGACTAAAATCGCAGTGTATCTTAGTCATTTGTACTGACGAAATTAAGCTGAAACCAGCATAGCAGAAAAGAAAATCATCGCTGCAAGGCTATTAATAACGAGCATAGATGTCTTTTACTTTGTACAGATCAAATGATTTATGTCGTTTTGTTAGTTTTGGGAGAACGGGAGAACCTCAGTGAGCGTTCTGACCCACGATGCTTTTTAACCTGTTTCTCAGCCCTACCCACTGCCCCGTGTGAAAATATATCTGTTTTTTTTACTCAGTGAAGTACAGTGTCACAGAAAACAGAAGGGACATCCAGGAAGAGTGGAGTAGAAGAGTGGACAAAGAATTATGATTGAAAGAATGAAGTTAAATTACTACTTACTTTTTTCATATGAAAAACTAATCTTTGTTCCTGAAATTGCTGGCAATGGTATTGAAAGCCCTTTTATAATCACCTAATTAAACACAATATTGTTGTTTACCTCACGGATAGGCATCGGGTTGCCACTGTACATTCTATTTTGGGAAACACAATATTAAAATAAATCACGGCAAACACCAGCAGAATTGCTAAGTGCAATGTAGTGAAGTTTAGTCAGCCACCATGGTGATGATTATTAAAACTGTTCTGCAAAGAGATGTTTTCACTGATCTGTCAGAACCTGCATCTGTCTTCAAGCCTAACATGTTCCTTGCATTCCCATCTACTGGTTTCAGCATCAAGCAATCGGCAAGATGAGTCAGACAAAGCGATGATGTCAACCATGCGGCATGGCCAGCAGCTTAGGCAGCTTTGATTACCATATGGACTGTTCTCTCCTGCATTCAAGCATCAGTTCAAAGGCAATCTACATGCAAAGAGGCCAATTATGTTGCTACTGCCTCACAGAAGTCAACTGCTCCATCCTGTTGCTGAATGGACTTGCAGAGAAGGTGGCTTTTATTATTGGAGCTTAAAATGGATTAAAATCAAAATCTTTTATCTTCTAAACATGCTTATACTGTGCCTAGTCCATGATAGGGATGAATATTAACCAGAGGAACAGGAAAACTGTGAGATGCAAAAGATGGTAAAACTTATTAATGTCAAAACCCAGCCCTGGGCCATCTAACAAGATTTTTAAAAGAATGTCAGAAATGCTCAGGTTAGGCAGCATCTGCAGAGAAAGAAAAAAACAGAGCAATCACTTTGAAGTGTTAACTCTTGTTTTCATCACTCCGCAGATATTGTCTGATCTACCGATTGTCTCTGACATTTTCTGGAGTACTTCAGGCAGGATTTTGCTTTTCTAGCTGACTACTGCTGGGTTGTAATGGAGATGGAACATAAAGGTGGCAAAAAACCTGTCCCTAGGAGCTAGATTCATGATTTAAATATAATAAAGAGGGTGTGTTGTTGAGATTCAGGTTATAAAGAGGAGACAAAGAATGCTTCATTTTTATTAATTCCTATTACCCATTTCTGTGGAAAAGGTACATGGTTTTATGACACTACAATTGGGCCAGGAGAAGCAGGAATGCTTCATCTTATTCCTTCTTCCCTTCAGAACCCTCACCACCCTGCATTTCCCAGCTGATCAAAAGAAAAAGGGTTAACATCTATGTCACAGACCTTTGTCTTGGGAGGCAGTGTGAAGATATGGTTCTCAATGTCTATTTATAAAATTTAAATCATATTCCCATTAGTTTAGTCAATTCGGATACACTGATATTGGTATTCCAATTGGAATTCATTCACTGATGAAGCAACAGCATTTAAAAGCAAAAAATAAACTACTCGAGGAACTCAGTTAAGCAGCACCTGTGGGGGGAAATGGATAGGCAATGTTTCAGGTTAAAGCCCTTCACCTGGACTGCCTATTTCTCTGCACAGTTGCTGCCTGACCTGCTGAGTTTCTTGAGTAGCTTGTTTTATGCTTCAGATTCCAGCATTTGCAGTCTCTTGTGTCAGCATTTCAAAGCATTCCTTCTAAATCTTCTTAACCACAATATTCAAGCAGGACCACCAAATAAGTATGAGAAACCTCACTGCAAAGAGCAATGTTTGTTGAAGTTCATTGTCATTCAACCATACCCATGTATACCACCAAATGAGACAATGATCCTCCGGATCAAGGAGCACAACGCAGTACACATAACTCACATACATAAAGCATAAAGTAATATTACCACAAATAAATTAACAAATAGTAAGGTGTCTTCCTTTGGATTAGTTTAATGCTTTGAAGCTACAAGACATCATGTGAATTAATGTTTAAAGACTGCATATTATTGGTGTCTGCCCTGTTGAGATTACTGAGGTAATCGGAGTACACTCAAACAATGGAGGAGATAGGAAAGATTCACAAAATCTAGAGATACAGATACACAGACACAGGAGATTCTGTAATGTTGAAAATCCGGAGCATCACACACTAAATACTGGAGGATCTCAGCAGGTTAAGCAGAGCCTATGGTGGGAAATGTACAGTCAACATTTCAGTCTGAGACCCTTCCTCGAGACTGGAAGGGGGGAGTAAATAGAATAAAAGGTTAAGGGGAGTACGAGGGGGAGGTGCATGAATCCAGATGAGAGGTGGGGGGGTGGGAAGGGAATAAAATGAGAAGCTGTGAGGGGCAAAGGACTGAAGCAGAAGGAATTCGAAAGGAGATGACATGGAATAAAGGGAAGGAGGTGGGGAATCAGATGAAGGAAGGAGATGCATAGGTCCTGAGTGTGGGGGAGGGGAAAGGGAAGGGGTAATGGGGGCCACAGGGATAAGGGAAAATGGGGGTGGGGAGGTAGGGAGCAGAGAGGAGTGATTACTGGAAGGTAGAGAAATCAAATGTTCATTCCATCATGTTGGAAATTACCGGGATGGAGTATGAGATAACCAGTCAAGAGGACTGAGAAGATGGAGGTGATGTGATTCTGTACCATGTCATCACAGAGATGAAACGCTATTGACTGAGTTTGTTAGCGGGTAATACAAAAAAGATGCCCCGGGATAGAAAGGAATCCCATTACTTATCAAGTTTATATTGATTGTAAAGTACACATTTGTGGCTGTTTAGGTGAAGGCAATGAACTTGCTTATAACACTTCAATGTCAGAGTAGCAACCCACATCTCATCTGGCTCACATATGTGAATAACTACTTGGCAGACTTATTGATAGATTGCTGACACCATCAGTGCATTCTGAGTGTAAGCTTAACATGAAAAGTGAACTGCAATGCAAAAAGTAAAAGGAAGAAATTAAAGTAATGTTTTGTAAACCAGTGAATAGACATTAACGGCTAATGTTGACCACCTTTGTTCTAATTTGCAGGTTTCAATAAGAACTCAGTATCGCATGCCCAGAGTGGTGAATCAGGATCACCACTTGCTCCTGAACCTCAGTATAATTGGTGAATAATGCTGGAAGAATGGGGTTGTCCTGTGAGGAAAATGAGATTGTGGCCCTCTGAGATGCAGAGAATGTGAGGAGATTTCATTGAAACATTCTGAGAGGGCTAGGTAGGGTGGCTGTTACTGGGATGGTTCTCTTGGTGGGAGGTACCTCATTAGAGAATGAGGATTCAGTCAGTTAACAGAGATGAAGAAGAATTTTATCTCTCAGAACAATGCAATATTCTTTCTGCAATTCCCTGCTCATGAGTGCTCTGGATGTTGAATTGACAAGTACATTCAAAGCTGGAATAGTTTTTTCAACTAAATGGGAATCAGGTGGGAAAGTGGTGTTGAAGCCAAATATTAGGTCAGCCATGATAGATCAAGTTTGAGGGAATCTCCTCTTAATTTGTTTTTCCTGAAGGAATTGGGATATTTGAACTGTAACTCCGTTTGCAATACTCAACCCAAGTCACAAAGGGCAAATAAAACAAAATTCATAATTATTTACCTAATGGAGTGAAAGATTGAATCAGCTTCCAATCTGGAACATTTTCATTACAAAAGTATACATAATTAAGAGATAAAAATTCTGCGTACATTGCATGAATATTCTTAATCAGTGAATCAAACGTGAGAAGTAATTGCAACAGAACAGTAAAAATTCGTTATCCAAAAGGACTTTAAGTAGCCAGGTTATGGGTTATTTTGTATATTAATGCAGCTTTGCATTTGCAGCCTGTTAATTATTAAGATGTATTTCTTGATTTAGATTTGGGACTCCCATGAAAGCAATGGAAAAGTATAAGTCTGGAAACAACTATGTGACGATCCAAGTATGTACTGAAGCAGTCAGTTCTGGCTTTCGCCACACACTTGGTCTGTTCTCCCAGCTCTCGTTCCAGCCACAAACCTACTCACATTGCTGATTCCTCAGTGTTCCTGACTCTGACCCTGACTTTGGCTACACCTAGGCTATTTACATTTCGCTACTTGCCAGCACAAGACATCAACTGCAATCCAACACATAGTAAACAGGGTTCATCAAACACAAACAGATTATAGTTATTAATACTGTCAGTAGTACATGGTCATCCTTGCAAGCCTCATAGATAGTAAGTCTGTTGATAAAGGACTCTGTATGAAATGGCTCACCTTTTCACCCTTCAAATTTTGGCAGCATTTACAGTGAGACGTATAGAATGCTCAGCATTTGCACACATGGGACTAATTATTAACAATAGTACAATACATCATATGCGACTGACTGGTCTGCATGGTCAGTACTCCTTCACCACCAGTGCAGAATGTACGATTGATAGGATCTACAATAACTCCTGGAAGATCACTTCAAGAACATGCCAAAAACTTTACAGGAATAGCATTTTAGAACACAGAACAGTATAGGCCTTTCGGTCCACAATATTGTGCTGATCTTTCAACGTACTATAATATCAATCTAACCCTTCCCTCCTACATTGTACTCCATTTTTCTCTCATCCATGTGTCTATCTAAGAGTTTCTTAAATGTACCTACTGTATCCGTCTCTGCTACCAGCCATAGCAGGAGTTGCATGCACCCACCACTCTCTGTGTAAAGAACTTGTCTCTGACATCCCCACTTTACTTTCCTCCAGTCACCTTAATATTATGCTGCTTCGTGTTAGCCATTTCCAGCCTGAGAAATGATGGGACGGCATCCTGTAGTTCAAGATCAAAGTATATTTATTATCAAAGTATGTGTACGTTACACAACCTTGAGATTTGTCTCCTTACAGGCAGCCATTAAACAAGAAACCCAAAAAAAAGACCATAAAAAACTACGCCCGTCAAACACCTAATGTGCAGAGAGAGAAAAAAGCGAATTGTGCGAACAGAAAAAGTAATCACAAAGCATTTAGAATGTAAGTGAGTCCTCAGACTTAAAGCCTAGAGCAGCCTGAGCCTCAGTTCAGCGCATAGCAGAGTAAACATCGCAGAGCGGAGTAGTCACATAGCAGAGTAAATGTCACATAGCGCAGTAAATGTTACATAGCGCAGTAAACGTCACACAGTGGAGTAAACGTCGCAGAGTGGAGTAAATGTCACATAGCGGAGTAAATGTCGCAGAGCGGAGTAAACATCGCAGAGCGAAGTAGTCACATAGCGGAGTAAACGTCGCAGAGCGGAGTAGTCACATAGCGGAGTAAACGTCGCAGAGCCTGCAGCAGCCTGAGCGGGTCACAGCCTCAGCCCAGGGAAGAGTGGAGTGAACGTTTTGGAGCAGTGAACAGAACCAGCTTGACTTTCACCTCTGGTCCTGACACCCGGCCTTTTCAATCTATTTGGCCCAGTTGTTAAATCATCCAAACATCAGGTGTTCCTTGATCTAGGACCCGGGCTCTGTCACATCGATACTCTCCGGGCCCGGGCCATGCTGCTACGTTTCAGCCCGTACCTGACCTTTCCAAACTGGCTCAGTGCTTCAATCGACCAGACCTCACTCTCAGTTTGGGGGGACGGGTCTCGAATCTGCCTCTCTGCTGCTCCACTTGCCCCAACTTTGTCTTGAACATGCCTCAACCTCGCCTCACACTGAAACACTTTGATTCTCGACTCAGCTTTGCCTTCATTTGCCTCTCCAACATTTACTATAGATTTTTTTTAAGAAATGTATTATAAGTAAAGTATTTAGTTAGGACAGTGAACCCACAGAAATAATCCAGCCCTGGCTGTGCACCAAAGACCTGTCCTGATCAACTGGCTAGAGTGATCATTGATATCTTTAACCTCTCACTTCAGCAGTCTGAGGTACCAACCTGCTTCAAGCAGGCTTCAATTATACCAGTGCCTAAGAATTTCATGGATAACCTGCCTTCATGACTATTGTCCAGCAGCACTTACATCCACTGTGATGAAGTGCTTTGAGAGGTTGGTGATGAAATACATTAACTCCTGCTTGAGATGCGACTTGGATCAGCTCCAATCTGCCTACTGGAACAATAAGAACACAGTAGATACCATTTCATTGGCTCTTCACTTAACCGTGAAACATCTGGAGATCAAAGATGCATAAATCAGTGTGCTCTTTATTGATTACAGCTATACATTTGATACTATTCTCCCCTGAAAACTAATAAATAAGCTTCAAGACGTTGGCCCCAATACCTTCTTGTGCAATTGGATCCTTGATTTCCTCACTTGCAGTCTCCAGTCAGTTTGGATTGACAACAATATCGCCTCCACAATCTCCAGCAGAACAGGTGCACCACATGGCTGTGTTTAGTCCCCCACTCTACTTGTTTTACACTTATGACTGTGAGGCTAAGCACAGCTGCAACTGCATATTCAAGTTTGCTGACGACACCACTGCTGCAGGCTGAATCAAAGGTGGTGATGAATCACCATATAGGAGGGAGATTGAAAATCTGGCTGACTGGTGACATAACAACAACCTCTCACTCAATGTCAGCAAGAACAAGGAGCTCATTATTGACTTCAAGGGGAGGAGGAAATCGAAGGTCTATGAGCAAGTCCACATCAGGGGTTCACAGGTGGAGAGCATAAGCAACTTTAAATTCCTTGGTGTTATCATTTCAGAGGATATGTCTTGGCCCAGGCACGTAAGGACAATTATGAAAAAAAAGCATGGCAGCACCTCTACTTCCTGTGAAGTTTGTGAAGATTCAGCACGATATCTAAAATTTTGAAAAACTTCAATAGATATGTGGTGGAGAGCATATCGACTGGTTGCATCATGGCATGGAACGGAAATGCCGATACCCTTGAATGGAAAATCTTACAAAAATATGGCCCAGTCCATCATAGTAAAGCCCTCCCCAATACTGAGCACACCCACATGGAGTCCTGTTGCAGGAAAGCAGCATCTATCATCGAGGACCCCAACTACCCAGGCCATGCTCTCTTCTCGTTGCCACCATCAGGAAGAAGGTATAAGAGCCTCAGGACCCTCACCACCAGGTTCAGGAACAGTTATTACCCCTCAACCATCAGGATCTTGAACCAGTGGGGATAACTTCACTCAAAGTCACTTGCCCCATCACTGAACGGTTCCCACAATCTGATCCCACTTTCAAGGACTCTTCATCTTATGTTCTTGATATTTATTGCTTAATTATTTACTACTTTATAATTTCTTTTGTACTTGCACAGTATGTTGTCTTTGGCAGATTGGTTGTTTGTTCATCTGATGGGCATGGTCTTTCATTAATTCTATTATGTTTCTTGGATTTATTGAGCGTGCCCTCAAGAAAATTATTCTCCGGGCTGCATATGGTAACATAGATGTACTTTGATAATACATTTGCTTTGAAACTAACCCAACCTTCCAGTTCTTCATTCATTATTTATAAAAACACAATGAGCAGTGGTCCTGGAACAGACCCCTGTGCAGAACCACTGACTACTGACCTCCAGACAGAATATACTCCATCTACGACCATCTTCTGCCTTCTATGGGAAAGCCATGTTTCTCTGGATCTCATGAGTTTCTGAATGAACCTACCATGGGGAACCTTAATAAACCCTTTACACCATATTCACTGCTCTACCTTCATCATTGTGCTTTGCACATCCTCAGAATTCAATCAGGCTCATGAGGCTTCATCTACCCCTCACAAAGCCATGCAGGCTATCCCTAATCAGACATTGCTTCTCCAAATGCTCGTGAATTCTGTCTCTAAGAACCTTTTCGAATAATTTACCCAACAATGAAGTAAGACTCACTGGTTTTTAATTTCCAGGGTGATCCCTACTCTCTTTCTTGAACAAAGGAATAGTATTTGCCACCTTAAAATCATTTGGTACTACTCCTGCTCCCTTATTAATCTGAGGTATATCCCATCCAGCCCCAGGGACTCAACCAAGAGAAAATCTGCAGATGCTGGAAATCCAAGCAACACACACAAAACGTTGGAGGAACTCAGCAGACCAGGCAGCATCTTTGGAAAAGAGTACAGTCGACGTTGTAGGCTGAGATCCTTTGGCAGGACTGGAGGTAAAGAGATGAGGAGTAGATTTAAAAGGTGGGGAGGGGAGAGAGAAGGTAATAGGTGAAACCGGGAGGGGGAGGGATGAAGTAAAGAGCTGTGAAGTTGATTGGTGAAACAGAAATATGATTGGTGAATGGGAATTCTGATAGGAGAAAACAGAAGGCCATGGAAGAAAGAAAAGGGGGGAGGAGAACCCGAGGGAGGTGATGGGCAGGCAAGGAGATAAAGTGAGAGAGGGAAAAAGGGATGAGGAATGGTGAAGGGGGGGCATTGCTGGAAGTTTGAGAAATCAATATTCATGCCATCAGGTTTGGGGCTACCCAGATGGAATATAAAGTGTTGTTCCTTCAACCTGAGTATGGCCTCATTGTGACAGTAGAGGAGGCAATGGATTGACATATCGGAACGGGAATGGGAAGTGGAATGTGGCCACTGGGAGATCCTGCTTCTTCTGGCAGACAGAATGTATCTGTACTAGTATTTTTCAACAGTTCCAGCACATCCTTTTTTTAAACTTCAACATCTGCCAGCCTAGCAGCCTATATTATGCTTATCCTCAAAACCATCAAGACCCCTCTCACTGGTGAATATTGAAACAAGGTATTCTTTAAGGACCTCCCCTACCACCTCAGACCCCAAGCACGTTTCCTCTACTATCCCTGACTGGTTCCACTCTCACCGCAGTCATCCTCCTGTCCTTGGCACATGTGTAGAATGCCTTGGGGGTTTTCCTAAATCCTACTTGCCAGGGTGAGTGAGATTTTGATTTGGATATGTCCCCACTTCTCTATGGTTATTGAAAAGCTAATCTTTCTTTAGCGATTATCAGCTTGGGAGCACTTTCACCCTAAGCATCACAGTGGTTCAGGACCATGATTCTCCAACACCTCATTAGTGCTAAATTTAGCCTCCCAGACATAGCTTGTTTTGAGTGAACAAGGAAATGGCTACAAAGCTTGGGGCTAGAAATAGGTTGGTGCATAGAATCGTGTAGTAAAAGAATGTTGCCAGAAGACCTCATGTCTGTTTCTTCTAGGAAGGTGGAGAATGGATTTTCTGCTCCAGTATGCCTGGAATTGTACATGTAAATGGCACAGCTGCTCAGTCTTAAGTGATAAAATAATCTTGCAAAATGTCAGTAATTGCAGAAGGAAGATACATTTACTGGCACACTCTCTTCCTACTACAGGAGCATATAAAGCAGCGGCAACCTCTGGAGGAGTGAGGAAAGGTATTGCCCTTTGGTAGGAATAACAGGGTGATCGGATATCTGGGTGGGCTCTCAGGGCCAGGATCGGAGAGATTAGGAGGTGGGGTCACATCCTCCAAGGGAAGGTCGTTACCTGCAAAATGCAACTGTAGGTGAATCATTGATGCATCAGACGATAATCTGTAATCAATGTTGTCCTCTATAGTGATTCCCTTTGAGTGGACCGGGAAAGAACCCAGATGTACTTAAACAGTATTCATATGTCTAAAGGCAAGCTCTCTCATTTCTACGCAGATATTTCCCCTTACTGTGATAGATGTACTAATGGAGTGGCCACACTAATTCATTGGACTTGTCCAAGCCTTGAAAAATTTTGGAAAGATGTAGTTCAAATTTTTTCTGTACTTTTCAATGTCAGTTTTAAGCCCAATCCTTTGACTGCTATGGTATTGTTGAGGATAGTGCTACAATACTTAAGCCATCTAATTTGCGGGTATTGGCCTTTATGTCTCTTATGGCCAGGAGGGCGATCTTGCTCAAGTGGAAGGAGGCCGCACCATCCGCTTATGTTCAATGGCTATCTGATGTTATGTTGTGCCTAGATCTAGAGAAGATTCATTGTTCGATTTCTGATTCTAGACGTGATTTTCTAATGTTACGGGGACCCTTTCTGAGTTATTTTCATAATCTTTGAACTGTTATTAAAGTATGGATCTGAGCCATTATTATTATTATAATATTATATGGTAAGGTATTTCTTTTTTTTTCTCTTTTTTTTTACCAACCAGCTCATCTTGGTAGTGGGGGTAGACTTTCTAAAATAAAATATCATTATTTTATTTTATTTCATTTCATAATTCAATCTTTTTCTTCTACATGATTGATTTAGAATATGGGATGCTGTGATCATATTACTGTGATTTAAATGTAATGTAATTCATATTACTTACTTGTATCCTTATGAATTTTGTATCTGTATCTATGCAATTTATATAACTTTAATAAAAATATTGAAAGAAAAAAACAATATTCAAGCAGGCCTTCCTCTAATATCTGTTTTCTTGGTTGAGGCCTAAACTGTTTCTCCTTCCCATAAAGACACAATGGCGCTGCATCAGCAAAGCTAAGCTTGCAATACATGCCAACTGAAAGCACTGTGGGAGGGCCAAAGGTTCACGTATATAATCATCATGAGAAGAGTGTGACATTGCCTTCTTTAATTTCCAATATCACTGATTTCAACTTCCAGTAATTTCTCTCTCCTCTTTCTTTTACCATTTTCCAGTTCCCATTCTGGCTACCCTCTCACCCTTTCTCCTCGCCTGCCTGTTACCTCCTTCTGGTTCCCCTCCTCACCTGCCTGTCACCTCCCTCTGGTTCCCCTCCTCGCCTGCCTGTCACCTTCTTCTGGTTCCCCTCCTCACCTGCCTGTCACCTCCCTCTGGTTCCCTCCTCACCTGCCTGTCACCTCCCTCTGGTTCCCCTCCTCCTGCGCGTTCTTCCACGGTCCACTCTCCTCTCCAACTGGATTCCTCCTTCTTCAGCCCCTTCCCTCATCCCCCCCCCCCCAGTTTCTTACTTCATTCCCCTCACCTTGGATCACCCATCACCACTTGCCTTTTTACTTTGGTTTCTGCTGCCTTCTTTTCCCGTTCTGATGAAGGGTCTAGGCCTGAAATGTCAACTGTTCATTCCCCTTCACGGATGCAGCCTAACTTGCTGAGCTCTGCCAGCATTTTGTTTGTGTTGCTCAAGATTTCCAGCATCTACTTAATCTCTTTTGTTTAAATTTCCTAGTGCTGATCCCACTTAGCAATCAGTTTTACAGACCCATTCAACAACAAACTGAACATTTATAGCCTTGAGGCTTTTTAGTTTTGAAACTAGACCGCTGTGGGTCTTGTAATTTAGAAGTTTACATTGGAATGCAAAGTTTAGATAGAGAAAACTACTTATAAAATTAAAGAGTAATGAAAGCATGAGAACAAGTTGGCAGGTTCAAACTAGCATAAGGAAAACTGAGAGCAGGTGCCAGGAAGTACTTTGCATCACAGGTGATCAACACATGGAATTAACTTTTACATACAGTACCACGGACAAAAGTTACAAAGCCATTTAAGAGACAACTGGAATACAGTTAAGGCATATTTTGGCGGTTTTAAAGAGAAGTGAGTTAAGTTTGCCTACTGGTCTTCATCACCATGACCTTGTCAGAAATCACTAGACTTTCTACAAAGCATTAGAATCCTTTTTGACTGCATGAATAAGTGTTCAGAGGCTGCAAAGCACATGGGATGCCCTGAGGATGTGATAAATTCAAATTCTTCCTTTGTGTGAGGATGAATCATTTTGTTGCAGTCTGTGCCTGCTGGCTGCATAACAGCTTTGAAATACACACAAAAAAAAGTTGAGATAAGCGATGCTGTAGATCCTGGCAGTGGGGTGGGAAGGAGGGGTTGTGGCTCTATTGTGTGTGATGTCAGCTGCTTCTCATGGATCTGACCTGTTGTTTCTAGTGGAGTGTAAATGGGGAACAATTCTGGAATGCTTATCCATGTGAATTTTCTCAGTACAGGTGGGGAATTTGCTTTAACTGACAACTGAATGCAATGCAAAAACAGCAAAAGACTAGCAAAGCCACTATTAAACTCTCGCTTAACAAATAACGTATGTTTGATCAGTTACATCAACTGTTTTGCCAATCCAATGTTAAAACAGCTGTTACTTGTCCAGCAGAGTTTCTCCTACCCTTGCCCAATTTTCTCCTCTAGGAAGACATAATTTCCTGTTGAGGTATGGCGCCTGAGATAATCACTCACTGTTTCAGAGCCTTGCAGCACTGGTCTCCTTTAATGCATGGATCTGAGTAACACGTGGCCACAGACAACTCTGCAGTTGAAAGAAAACTAATCCTGAGGTTAACACACAGACACAGCCATCTGCCATTCACAGTTTCCCATGCTGTAAGAAGCTGTGATCTAGTGTAGATTGTGCACTATCACTTCTGTCTGGATAAAGCAGGAAACCTGTTGATCTCAAACTGCCTCACTTAGTTTGTTAAGTAATATTGTTTCGCATGAACTGCAGCCAGCAAAAGAGCACCCTGCCTTTGGCCAAAACATACTTTGGGTGATATCATGGACAACTGTCTATGTACATTATGGACCAAAGATGGAGCCACTACACCAGACCATTCAGCATCATTGTCTCAGTCTTCCCTCATTGGTTATGCAGTGAATCATCAGCACAGAGGAGTCTACAGTTGCTGGAAATCAAGAGAAACACACACACAAAACGCTGTTGGAATAGGTCAGGCAGCATCTATGTGGAGGAATAAAGTCATCAAGTTTTGGCTGAGACCCTTCGTTAGGACTGGAAAGGAAGGGGGAAGAAGCCAAAATAAGAAGGTGGTGGAGGGGAAGGAGTACGTTGGCAGGTGATAAGTGAAACCAGGTGGATGGGTGGGGGAGACGGGATGAAGCGAGAAGCTGGGATGTGATAGATGGAGGAGGTAAAGTGCTAAAGAAGAAGGAATCTGAAAGGAGGGGACATTGGACCATATGAGAAAGGGAAGGGGGGCACCGGAGGGATATGATGGGTGGATGAAGAGAAGAGGTGAGAGGGGTGCCAGAATGAGGAATGGAAAAAAAGGAGGAGGAGTGGGGAGAAATTCCTGGAATTAGAGAAATCAATGTTCATGCTGAGGCTGAGGTTACCCAGATGGAAGATGAGGTGTTGCTCCTCCATATTGAGAGTGGCCGTAGATGAGGCCATGGACTGACATGCTGGAATGAGAATGGGAAGTTGAGCTGAAATGGGTGGCCACCAGGAAATCCTGCCTTTTGTGGAGGACGGAGTGAAGGTGCTCAAGGAAGAAGTCCCCCGATCTACGGTGGGTCTCACCAATGTGTGTGTGTGTGTGTGTGTGTGTGTGTGGGGGGGTGGGGGGGCGGGTTCAGCTGCACCGGGAGCACTGGATACAGTGGATGACTCGTCAGATTTGTAGGTGCTGTGCCACCAGATTTGGAGGAACTATTTGAGGCCCTGAATGGTGGTGATGGAGGAGGTATAGGGAAAGGTGTAGCATTTACAGTGATAAGGCCCAGGAGGTCTGTGGAGCAGGACAAGAGGACAAGGGAGTCATCTAGAAAGCAATCCTGGTGGAAGGAGGAGAGAGGAGTGGAAGAAAAGATGTGTTCAGTGGTCAGCAGCTCTGTTTCCTGTGTAATTTTGTAAAAGTGAAAAAATAACCACCATTCAGCCCATCAGATCTATTGCTAGCCCCAGCAGTCCTATTCTCTTTCTCCTCATTTCCTTGCAGCCTGCCACTTATTCTCACTTGCTGACCACTCTTATTTATTTTGTTACCTCCGTACACTATGGACCAACTTGCAATTTACATGTCTTTAAGATACTGGGAGAAACTGCCACATCTGGGAAAACCCATGCACTCAAGGGGAGCACCACACATCAAAGATGCTGGTGAATGCAGCAGGCCAGGCAGCATCTCTAGGAAGAGGTACAGTCGACGTTTTGGGCTGAGACCCTTCGTCAGGACTAACTCAAGGGGAGGACGTGCAAATGTTACACAGGTGACAGATGAGGTCTGAACTGAACACAGGTCACTGAAGCCATGAAGGAAAGCACAGAATATTGTGCTATATGCCACTCTTTTCCTTTCCTTTTCAATTCTGTCGTCAATGCACTTAAAATAAAAGCAACCTTAACCCCTCCGTCTTCGCACACTACCAGCCTGTTTCTGATCTTCACCAGGGTCGCTGAATATGTTATAGCCTTCCAAATTGGTGAGCATCTTACCTAAACTCTCATTAGTCGCTGCTTACAGACAGTTACACCTATGTGGATTGGTCACTGGCCCACACTTACCTGTTGTCCCATTGCTGTCTCCCGATAAAATCACCTGAAAGCACATGTATACTGACAGCACTCAGCCGTACACCTCTCAACCAAAATTGAATCACTATCTACCTGACATCCACTACTGGATGTACAAATGTTTCTTCCTCACTAATAGGTGAGAAAAATGGATCACTAATCTGTTCCCTGGTGATCATGCCAGCTGTCTGAATCTGAATTTGACTGTTCAGAACTAGGTGACACGGTGACAGCAGGATCACTATTTCTACCTGTATAACATTACCCAGCTTTGTCCACCCTCAGCTCTTCTACTACTGAAACCTTCATCCATGTCCTGAAACTGGACAACTCCAACACACTCCCTTCTGACTTCCCTCATTCTACCCTCTTTAAATAAGATGCCATCCAAAAACTACAGCTCTTGTCCTAGTTTACACCATCCTATCCGCCCATAATCCCTGCACTGCATCATGATAAAGCACTTGATTCAAATCAGAGCATTTGTCTCTCACCTTTATGTTGATATATTTTTAATCAGACTCTACCTTTATAAAATAAAAATCACAGTGATGAGTTAAAATCATAGTACTGAGCGGAGAGTGAGTTAGTAAACCTGACAGAAACAAAGGATGTTGGGAATGGCGAGGGTGGAGTGCTGCAGAAGGGGTGTGGGCAGATGAGAAGTGCCAGGGACATGGGGTGGAGTGGGTGGAGGCAAAGTCAGTTGATTCCAAACAATTGGTTTATTGATCATTACAGAATGTTGCTCTGGTGCTTCCCACTCCCTCTCCTCTCCCTTCCCTTTTCCTAACCATGATTTCCCTCTCCTTGCCCCCTTCCCACTCCCAGTCCACTATGGAGACCCATATCAGAATTAGGTCTATCATCACTCACATACATCATGAAAGTTGCCTTTTTTGTGGGCAGCAATACAAAGGAACAAATAAAATTACTACAGTTCTGTGAAAAAGTCTTAGGCACCTAAGTAGATGTGCCTAAGAAATTTGTACAGTACTGTATTTATTTCATCAGAATCACACTGGAAAAGTAAAATACTGCTACAGTTAGAAATGCATAAATATTTTCAGCCTGAGAAATATTTTCAGTCTCTCTCCTCCCAGACATAGTACTGTGGTCCACGGCCGCCAAGACACTCCTCCTCATCGAGTTAACCATCCCATGGGAGGAAGGATTGGAGCCTGCCCACAAGTGGAAGAAGCTGAAGTACTCAGACCAGGCAGCTGAATGGAAGGAAACTGGCTGGAGGACCATCATCTACCCTGTGGAGTTAGGATGCCGGGGCTTCATCAGTGCATCAACGACAAGGTTACTCTGAATATGGCAATGACTGGAGTGAGGCTCAGGAGGGCCACCAGAGAGTTGGCTGAAGAGGCAGAAAAGGGCAACTTTTGACTGTGGCTGAGGAGGAAGGACAGAAATTGGGGGAACTGACTAATCCCATTGAAAGCTGCAGGGGGTGACAGGGAGATGTCCCTGCCACTGCTCCACCACCAGGAGATGTACCAGGGCTAAGGAAGTGAATGGTTGTCCCCAGCTGATGACCCTACAGCTGACTTAAGGGAGGTGCAGCAGACAGCAATGTCAAGCAGGAAACATCTTCGTGTTTCGTCATCTTCGAAACATTTCCCCCGGGATCAATAAAGTATGACTAAATCTCATCGACCATCCCCTCAGTAGCCAAGCTCTGGAATTACCTCTCTAAAATTCTATTTCCTCCTTTAAAATGTTTCTTAAAATCCACCTGGACCAAATTCATGGTATTCTAATGTGGTATTTCCACCTGTAGCTCACTGTTTTTTGATAACAATTCTGTGACATTCCTTTGTACATTTCAGGTGCTATACCACTACAAATTGCTGCTGGTGCATTAATATCACAATGAGATGTTAGTGATGCAGAAAATCTTTGGAAACATCCATTCACCTTTGGGCATTTGTACAGTGTTGATGTACACTGTGAACAGGGCAGTCTGCAGGTGGCTCCTCTGATGATAATAAGTCTAGACAAACCTTTGTGCATTTCAAATAGCAAGTGTTTTACATTGCCCAATGTGATTTTGTTTTAATTCAGACATGAGAAATATTTACACAATGTAAAGAAACTATATACAGTATTAGCACAATGACTGAAGACATATGATTGGATATGAACTGGTTGCAACTTTCTTTTTCTTTATTGCCTTGAGAGATGTTCACAGATCTGTGGTATCAACCTCAATACGCAAATAGGAGAAATCGATCTTTAAGGGAAACAACACAAATGCACCTTTACCAAATGTTTGGTCAGATCGCATTATATTAAAATCATGTACAATTACTATGGAAGATTGTTACATGGAAAGAAAATGCCAGTAACCAACTGCAATGCAAACCAGACATTAATAGATTCTCAGAGCTAATTTGATAACCAGTGTTCGATTAATCTGTGCCTATTTATGGAAAGGGTGATGCACATTTTCAGGCATCAGCATCCAAACGGGAAGACAGGTAGAACCACATGATCTCAGCCAAGTGATGTTGACCATCATTTCTGAATTGCTGTCTCTTACTGTGATTAACCATGATGCAACCTGGGGATTAAAGGAGCTAATATGACCGCCTTTATAAGAGGGCATGTGGCTCTCAGTGTTTGATGAATGGCATTCTTTCAGTGGTGCACAATGAGTCGTTAGTTGAGTTTTTACAGAGAACTTGTGGGTAGCCATAGTCTGTCTTCTCCCTTCACCTTGCTTCTCCACCTCCTGCTCTGCAGCTGTTCATTGCGTAGATGTAAAAAAAAATTGTCGATGCATCGACCAAGTTGTGCAATGCACTGCAAATGTGCCCGTTTCAGTATCTGGGGTTTGCAAACCAGAAGGCAAAAATCAAGAGTGCTGGAATCTGTAAGGCTGGTGATAGATCAACAGCATTTCAGTTCTGACAGCGTTATCATTGATTGAAATTATGTGTTATGAGAATTTGCTGTAATTCAGGGAATGCATTAGTGGCGGTTATGGGTTAAGAGAAAATGTTTAATGCGAATGTCTCATTCCTATGTGTAAACAGTGAGCTGTCCAATGCAAATCAGCCTATTTTAGAAGCTAGATAAGTAAAATGGGAACAAAATAATGCCAGACCACCTTTTGATAAATTTGTTGCCTAGTGGTGGAGAGCATGACTCTTGAGAAGTCAAATTTTTTTGTGATGCATTAATAATCTCTGCAGGGATGCCTCAAGTAGATAGAGTTTAGAGGGAAGCAGTGGGGGAGGCATGAGTCCCAACAATAAGCAAAGAACAATTCTTTGAAATCATTCATAGTTACAGAAAGAATACAAAGCATATAGCCTTATGAAGCTACTGACATTGACAGAGGGAAGGGAAGATTACCATGGCAATGTGGGAAGTGGGAGCTTGGTTTTGCTGAGGAGGGATCAGCATCTTTGTTGCAGCAATAGGTATATTTAAAGTGGAGGTGGAAAGGTTCTTGATTAGTAAGAGCATCAAAAGTTACGGGGAGAAGGAAGGAGAACGTGGTTGAGAGGAATAATAAATTAGCCATGATCAAATGGGAGAGCAGACTCAGTGGGCCAAATGACCCAATTCTACTCCTTACGGTCAAAGGGATGATGGGAAGGAGCATGACTATGACCTCATCATCATGTTAGGTAGCAGATGAACTACACTAACCAATCGGTTGTGTTTAATTCCCTGGAAAGGTGACTCTCCTGTAATGAAGCTGAACAGATGGGAGAATTGGGCTGCCTGGCTTGCTGTTATGCCCTAATAACCCCAGAAAGCAGATCTGAAAGAATACCTTTAGCTATGCCTAAACAGCAAGAATAAACTGGCTGGTGAAGGATTCTGAAGGCTAAATTTAGGTTACTAGCAGATGTTTATTGATTTAACCAGAACAAGATCAACAGTTTCAAGTTGTTGTCATAGACATAGAGTGTGGTTTATGGCTAGTACACTGAGCTCATTGAAGAAAGAGTCAGATGTTGTCTTAAGAGGTAAATTTGTTCAGCTCTACAGTTGGGATAAATTACATGTTAAGGTTATTGAAAAAATGATCTTGCTATTTTCTCATGAGCTTGTTTCTGCCATCCACACAGAAACTTTTTCCCAGGAGAATGCAACAGACAATACTGGAAGTTAAATGCTTGTATTCATTAATCCTAAATGTTTGAAATGAAACATTATATCATAGGAATTTTAAGACACAAATTATAAAAACTAGTCAGCATTTCAAGATGTTGTAAAATCTTCATGGAGTCAGTATCAGTGCAAATAAAGCTGAGTGCCTGTTTTCTTTGATGTACAGCTAGACCTTTACTGTTTCCTCGCTATTGGTCTGAATTTTTAACAATCGGCACCAGACAGGAAGCACAACTTTGTGGGAAGTACAGAAGATTGGATAAAGAATGAAGTAAAATGCATGTGGACTTTTCCTATAATTTGCACTTGTCAATTATTTTCTGAGGTAGATTGAACCCAGCTTCAAAGGCTCAACAGCAATAAATGTCTGGCACGGTAACCTTTGGAACAGTTGATGAAAGATGATACTGAGTGTTGCTATTAATTGATTTACATTGTATTCAAATAAGATTAAATTACACCCATTCCGGCAACTCACGATACCCACAATGTAAAATTGCTGGTTTATGTCCATTTTCAGAGCAGGTCTCTGCAAAACATTTTATGATTATCTTCAGCGCTAGAGATGTGCATTAGAAATGTCACTGTTGCTGCAATCTAGATCAACGTGTCTCCAGGCACTGCAATCTCAGTACTCAACACTTTGAAGGGAAAATGGTCACTCCAGTAGGAAAGGCGAGTATAATATTGCAACACATCAAAGCAGGCGGGTGTCATAAAGTATGGAGCAAGGTCACCCCCGGCAGCCCGGCAGCCCAGCAGCCACCCCTCCCGCTCCACCCTCTTGTTTTTCCTTTCACCTACTGGAGTCATAGGCTCATGCTAGGATATGTTCAAAGTGAGAGTAAATTTGTCATCAAAATACATATATGCTGCCATATATTAACTTGAAATTTACTTTCTTGCTGGCATTTGCAGAAAAAAAATAAAGAAATACAATAGAATTTATGAAAAAAACAATACATAGACAAAGACTGACAAACAAATAATGCACAAAACGAATGCAAACTGTGCAAATTTAAAATAATAATAGTACTGAGAACATGAGTTGTGGAAGTCCTTGAAAGTACATTTGCAAGTTGTTGAATCAGTTCTGAGCTGCAGTGAGAGAAGTTATCCACGCTGGTTCAGGAGCTTGACGGTTGTAGGGTAATAACTATTCCTAGGGAACTCTGTAGGCACAGAGATTTAAACCTGATATTTCAACCAAAAGCCATGTGAGAATTAAACTTCAGTGCTGGGAAAAACTGGGTGCAGGATGGTGGCTGGGGGTGGGGGATTGTGGGCTGCAGTTGAAACCAGTGCAGAGCTATACGTTATTGCTTCAGGATTATTGGGCAGACCTGGCATCCAGCTCTTTGTAACTGGACAGGATTCTTGCCAGCTCATGATGCCATTTCTGATTATATGTCACTGGTTTCATCAAATATCTCCTCTGTTCCAGAACAGAATCTGAGGGATATGATAAAACATACTGTACTATTCAATGAAGAAATCTACTGCAGATCATTTAGCCACAAGCCAAGCAAAGAGTAATGGATTACAGTAGCAAACAATGACTTAGCAGCATTGTCGCCATATCAACATGGGACAAAGGTCACCGTCCTAACCCATTGCTATATCTCGCACTGAAAATCCATTAATTCAGTCTCAATTCTACTCATCTACATGGCCCTTTGAGATAAAGGGTTCTCATCTCAGTCCCAAATGGCACTTTAACCTTTTTCTTAGATTGCCTCACAAAGAAGAAACATTCTTTGTTAATCCCTCACATGGTATTATTAGGGTCACTTCTTGATCTTCACTGTCTTCCTGCACAATTGTTAGATCTGCCTCTGGAATTGACCCACCCATAACCATCTGTTCAACAACATACAGTTATGTTATGACTGATTTGTACCTCAACCCCATCTGCCTGCTTTTGTTCTGTATCACTTGACTCTTTTGCCAAATGAAAGTTAATTGACCCCGGTCTCCTTAGCAACTAACCACCCCTCCTCTCCGGGTTGTCAGGAATGACTAATTCCTTCCTGTTGATCCTAGCTGAGGGAAGGTTTGCTGTACAGGTATTGCCATCATATTTTTAATCAAATACTCACTGCTGTCTATCAGTTGTTCATTGACACACAATAAGATCATTAGACCATAAGATATAGGAGCAGAATTAAGCTATTTGGCCCATCAAATCTGCTCCATAAGTGTATGCTGAAAGCTCAAAGAACTCTGGCAACTAGACAGTTTACTTTGATCAGTATATTTTATCTCCATATGCAATGCTCCTGTTGCTAAGGTGAATCTCTGAAGCATTTGGACAGATACAATTGATAGAAGTGGCAAAATACAGTTCACATCAGCACCATGGGATAAGAAGATGAAAATACAATATTCCTCCTTTGCTCATTTTTATATTGAAATCCCCCCCCACCCCAAATAGAAGTGCTATATGGAAATTGGCTGTGGAATTATTGAGTGACGCCACTTGTAGTGAATATTCATTGAAAGGGTTCACACAAAGAGAATGGCTACTTGGAAATGTATCTGGTATACATGAATTTAATGGCACCAACAAAAAAATGATTTTTTTTTTAAGATCACGGATGAGCTCCAGAGAAACAGAATCAATCAAAACAACTTGTACTGGGAAAGTTAAAGTGTATTTTACAATCTAGAATCTACTGCTTGAAACATACTTGTATCATGTGCCAATGCAACATTTATGTGACTAAAATGTGAACATTGACTGATGGCTCAGATTCACACGAAATAGAAACTCACAAATTAAATGGCACACTGGATTTCCTACCTTGCACACAGAATTTCAGTTCCTTCACATCTATCACCGTTGTTGAGAAGAGCTTCTCGGGGACCTTTTTACTCATACGGTTATAGTTCCTTCGCTTCTTTGTCTCGCCCCAAAGGTTGGAGCCTCCATGCATACTGGGAATGTTGAGGATTGCGATTCCTTCTAGTGACGTGTTACTTAGATCAAGGACAATACCATCACACTGGAAGATACAAATCATAAAACATCACATTCTTTTGTGAAACTGATCAACATAATCTTCCAAAGTCAAAAGGAAGACACACAACACCTCTGTTATACTGTCATACATCAATGATTACAAGTTTCAGAGCTCTTTAATAATGATTATGATTTCATCCATCCATCCAGCATCTTCTTTGACTTTCTACCATCAGGCTGGAGACTCCGATGAATAAAAACAAGGGTCCGGATGAGAAAGTTTCTTCCCTCAGGCATTAAGCTTCTGAACACCCTGCCATGTTGCATTCCAAGTGTTACTGGTTAATCTGTTCTGTACCTTTTTATACACTTTAGTTTGTTTATTTATGTGTGATCCATATGTAGATTTCATCCTTACTTTCATAAGTTATTGTGTGTTATGTATACTAAAGTGCTTTACATCCTGGTTCAGAGAAATGTCTTGTGTGACAGTATACGTGTAGACAGTTAAATGACAACAAACTTGACTTGGCTTGATAATCTTCATCCAAAAGATTAAAAAATACAAGATTTACTTTATTACTCTAAGTTTAAAAGTAGATTTTTTTTTGTTTCGCAGCAATATAATTATTACCTAAGCTCATGACGCACATGAAAGCGAACAGAGGTTTGACTTACCACTCGAAAAATTAATAACAGTACCATATTGAGGTATATTTTGCTTATCATTTTATATACCTCAACCTCAGTCACATTCCCTCAACCTCCAAGGAACCTCTTTTCCTCGATACTCCCTAAGAACCCACCATTGATGGTGTACTTCCTAGCCTTATAAGTACTCCCAAACTGTATCAACTCAACACTTGTCTGGATTAAACTCCATCTGTCATCTTTCAGCCCATTTCAACAACATTTCAATATATCTCTGCAGCCTAAGACCATTTTCCACACTATCAACAACTCTGCCAATCTTCATGTTATCTGCGAACTTGCTGCTCTTGCTTTCTACAGTACATTCACATCTAAGCCATTCACAAATATTACAAACAACAATGGTTCTGGTGCTCTTCCTTGTGTGACACCACAAGTCACAGGCAAATGCAACCCTCTTCCATCACCCGGTCTCCTATTTCTAAGCCAATTTTGGATTCAATTGTAGGCCAGTGGAGACCAGCATCTAACAATAAGAGGACAATGCTCTGCACTTTGGATATGTACACTAAAAATCTCTCTCTATGCATATGTAGTCCAGAATTCCATCCCTCGCAGAATTTTGAAGTATTCAATATGATCACCTCTTTTGAACTCTGCTGAACAGCCTGATGCCTTCCTGATCATTGAGGGGGACTTCAACCAGGCTAGGTTGAAGAAGTCTCTTGCAAACTACCACTAACACATCACCTGTGGAACCAGAGGAGCCAACACAAACATTATCACTGTTATACCACTATGGCATCCCATGCCTGCACTTTACCAATTCCAATCAGCTGTCCATACTTCTACCACAAAGGTATGGTCAAGGGAGGCAGGAGAGCGTTTACAGCACTGCTGTCAATCGGAGGACTGGACCATATTGAAGAATTCATCTTTGGATCTGAGCGAATCTGCCACAACTGTCATTGACTTCGACAAGACTTGCGTGGATGAGTGTGTGCCTTGAAGACAATACCAAACTTACTCAAATCAGAAGCCACGGAAAAAACAGATTTGTAGTCTGCTGAGGCCTAGATCTGTGACTTTCAAGACTGGTGAACTAGAACCCTAAAAGAAGTTCAAGTACAACCTAAGACCATCATAAGATTGAAAAGGCAATTCCGTGTAAAAATAGGGAAAGACACTGTCAAATGTATAACAGCTGTGGCAGGGTTTGCATGCCATTACTTCCTAAACAGCAATACCTAACAGCATAAATGGCCGCGATGCTTCACTCCCCAATGAGATCAATGCATTTCATGCATGCTTTCAAAAGGAAATCAAAACTATAGCTCTGCAAGTCCCCACAGCATCTTGCAATCCTGTTACCTCTATCTTAGAAGCTGACATCTGAACATCCTTCAAGAGGGTGAACACTCACATGGTGCCAGGCCCCAATGGTGTACCTGGCAGGATACTTCAAACCTGTGCTGATCAACTGGCTGCAGAGTTCAAAGAGAACTTCAATCTCTCACTGCTGCAGTCAGAGCTTCCCCCCTCCTTCAAAAGGGCACTGCCATACCGGTGTTGAAGAAAAACAGATTGAATGCCTCAATGACTATTGCCCGGTAGCACTCACATCTACTGTGATGAAGTGCTTTGAGAGGTTGGTCATGGCTAGAGTTAATTCCATCGAAATTTGCCTACTTTCACAATAGTCCTACAGTGGATGCAATCTCACTTGCTCTCCACTCAGCTTTGGACTACCTGAACACCAGCAATACCTATGTCAGGCTGTTTTTTATTGATTACAACTCAGCATTCAACATCATAACCCTGTTAGTACTCATCAGAAACCTTCAAACATGGGCCTCTGTACCTGCCTTTACAACTGCATCCTTGCTTTCCTTAATGGGAAACCAAAGTTAGTGTGGATCAGTAATACTACCTCCATCTCGCTGACAATCAACACAGGTGCACCTCAAAGATGTATGCTTAGCCCACTGCTCTACTCTCTCTAACTTCAGGACTGTGTGGCCAGGCACAGCTCTCAAATGCCATGTGCACAATTGCCAATGACAGCACTGTTGTTGGCATAATCTCAGATGTTCAGATGGTGACAAGGAGGCATACCAGAAATGAAGTAGCTTGACTGGTTACTTTCAACATCAACAAGACTAAAGAATTGATTGTGGACTTCAGGAAAGGGAATTTGGGAGAACACACACCAGTCCTCATTGAGAGAAGAGTATTGGAAAGGGTGAATAGCTTCACGTTCCTGGGCGATAACATCTCAAAGGATCAAATCTCATTAAGATGGTGTCACCATTCAGGACACACCCTCTTCTCATTACTACCAACAGGGAGGAGGTACAGGAACCTGAAGATCCACACTCAAACTTTCAGGAACAGCTTCTTCCCCTTCACCATCAGATTTCTGAACAGTCCATGAACTAATGAACACTATCTCATTGATCCTCTTTTGCACTATTTATATATTTATCTATTTTTATTGTAAATTTTAGTATTTTTAAAAAGTTTTGTACTGTACTGCTGCAACCGAACATCAAACTTCATGACGTATGCCAGTGATAAAAAATTTTTATTCTGATTCTTACACAGGGTAATTTCATTCAATCTTTTCTCAAAGGGCAATCCTTTCATCCAAGGAATCACATGACTCTACTCTATGGCAAGTGTATTCCTGCTAAATCATGTTTAGTATTCTATGCTTGGTGTCAATGAAGCCATTTATAATTGTAGCAAAGATTTTTATTGCTTTGTATTTCAACATCTGCACAACAAAGGCCAACATAGTATTTTGCTTTCATAATTGCATGCCAAACCTTAATGCTCACATCAATCACAAATCCTTTTTACTAGTTTCACCAGTATTTACTAATTTCCTTCTGCTTGAAAATTATTCCAAGCAAAGTGAGTAACTTCCTGTTTTCCTGCACTCTGCAATCCCTTAAGATTATCTAATTTATCAGTTTATATCCCACTGTAACCTCCTCCCTACTCACTTCCTACCTAGCTCTCAGTTTAGTGAACTTGGATATGTTACTCTCTTCCATCCAATGCAAATAGCTTAAATTCAGTACTGATCATTGTAGCATATCACAGGCCTGCCAGCCTGAAATAAACACTATTACCCCTCTGTTTTCACTAACTAGTGCTTTATTCAGTCCAGGTCCTTACCTTGAGCCCTTTTTTACATAGTAATCTTGTGTGGAACCCTTATCAAATGCCTTTTGAAAATTGAGATATAGTACACTCCTCCTTCTAGTTACTGTACAATCTCAAAGGACCTTATCACGTGTCAAACAGAATTTCCCTTCCATAAAACCATATTGACTTTTCCTAATCATATGACTTTCTTCTTAAGTGTTCAGTTATCATGACCATAAAATAAACCATGACTCTAGAATTTTGCTGAGAACTAATGCTAGGATAATTAATCAACAGTGTCCTACTTTATCCCTCCATCCCTACATTAATAATGGTGTTACATTTGTTTTTTGCTGATTTTGTTGGGACTGTTTCAGAACAAGGAGCTAATGCACCACTAATGCATCCATCATCTCTGTAGCCACCTCAATGACAATTGAGGGGTTTTAGTCTCTAATCTTCGGGAAGAATATACTTCCATTGGCGGCATTGCAGGGAAAGTTCACTAAACTAATTCTTGGGTTAAAAGGGCTGACGTATGAGGAAAGGTTGAGCAGTTTGGATCTGCATTCGTTGGAGTACACAAACCTAAGAAGTGATCTTATTTAACCACTTGAGGGTCGGTGACAGGATGGATGCTGAAACAATTCTTTCCCCGTGGGCAACATGAGACTGGGGCATGATTTCAGGATCATGGTGCAGCCATTTGAATTGAGGATTTTCTCTTAGAGGGTTACCAGTCATTGTAATTCTTCATATGTTTCCATACAACACAGGAGGTAGCAACTTGGAACAGCAACCCCATTCCCCTACTAATTTACATTGTAACCTAATCTTCCCAAATGGTCACCAACTCCCCAAGATAACTACACACTAGGGATAATCTGCAGTGACCAGTTAAGCTGGCAAGCTTTTGGGATGTGGGAGGAAACTGCAGGGAACCCAGGAAGAACATGCAAATTCCACACAAATAGCACCGGAGGTCAGGAATGAACCTGGATTGCTGGACGGGTGAGGAAGCAGCTCTACTCACTTCAGAAATTGTGGTAGTGGAATCAATCAGAACACCCTTTGTAGAGATTGACAGACATTTCAGCTACAAGGGAACTAAGAGGTGTTGAAGCAAAGATTGGAATAGCCATTACTGTATTGAATGGCAAAGTGGTTCTGCAGGGCCAATAGTTCTACTTCTGTTCATGTTTCTTATGGTTATCCAAAGAATTTTCTTTAACTACAATCACTTAAAGTTCCTGAATTTTCTTACACTTGGATGCTTTACTATTTCTGATGTTTTCTGTGTGACTTTCACTATGAATATAGATACAGATTATTTGTCTAAGCCATTTTTAGTTGCTCATTATAACTTCTGTGTTGCCAGATCATGCTCTAACTTCACCTACATGTTTGCAGATAACATCGCTGTGGTGGGCCAAATCTCAAATAATGATGAATCTGAGTCCAGGAAGGAGATGGAGAACCTAGTTACATGCTGTCATGACAACAACATTTCCATCAAAGTTAGCAAAGCAAAAGAGCTGGTCATTAACTTCAGGGGGAAGGGGGGGGAGGTGGGTGGAGCACATGCTCCTGTCTACATCAGCGGTGCTGCGATTGACAACTTCAGGTTCCTAGGAATGAATATCATCAGTAGCCAGTGCTCATGCAACCGTGTAGACATCATGGTCAATAATGCATATTATTAGAAGTTCAAGTCACTTTAACTTCTCAGGAGGTAAAAGAAATCTGGCATGACCCCTTAGATCCTCTCTAAGTTTTATTGATGTACCATAGAAAACATCTTATTCAGATGCATCACAGCTTGGAGTGGCAACTGCTCTACCCAAGACTGCAAGAAACTACGGGAAGTTGTGGATGTAGCTCAGCACATCATGGAAAACAGCCTCCCCTCCATGGTAACACACATCAAAGTTGCTGGTGAACGCAGCAGGCCAGGCAGCATCTCTAGGAAGAGATACAGTTGACGTTTCAGGCTGAGACCCTTCGTCAGGACTAACTGAAGGAAGAGCTAGTAAGAGATTTGAAAGTGGGACGGGGAGGGGGAGATCCGAAATGATAGGAGAAGACAGGAGGGGGAGGGATGGAGCCAAGAGCTGGACAGGTGATTGGCAAAAGGGATATGAGAGGATCATGGGACAGGAGGCCCGGGGAGAAAGAAAAGGGGGAGGGGGGGGGAAAGCCCAGAGGATGGGCAAGGGGTATAGTGAGAGGGACAGAGGGAAAAAAAGGAGAGAGAGAAAAAAAGAATGTGTGTATATAAATAAATAATGGATGGGGTACAAGGGGGAGGTGAGGCATTAGCGGAAGTTTGAGAAATCAATGTTATTTATTTATATACACACATTCTTTTTCTCTCTCTCCTTTTTCTCCCTCTGTCCCTCTCACTATAACAGGCAGCATCTATGGAAATAGATACACATTCAACATTTTGGGCCGAGACTCTTCTTCAGGACTGAGAACGAAGGGAGAAGACATCAGAGTAAAGAGGTGGGGGTAGGGGAAGGAGACTAGCTGGAAGGTGACAGGTGCAGCCAGGTGGGTGGGAAAGGTCAAGGCTTGGAGAAGAGAGAATCTGACAGGTGAGGATAGTGGACCACAGGAGAAGAGGGAAGGAGGAAGGGACCCAGGGGGGAAGTGACAGGTAGGTGAGAAGAGGTGAAAGATCAGAGTGGGGAAGGGGGGGGGGTCTCATTTAGAATGGAAATATTTTTGGAGCTTGCTGCTTTCATTGTTTTCACCTTCAAAGTTCGAAGTTCAGAGTACATTTACTATCAAAGTATATATACTATATACAATCTTGAGATTCATCTCCTGACAGGTAGCCACAAAACAAAGAAACCCAGTACAACCCATTAAAAAAAACCCATCAAATACCCAATGTGCAGAGAAAAACGAATTGTGCAAACAATAAAAGTAAGCAAGTAACAGTTAGAAATCAAGTTCACAAAAGTGAGTCCACAGCCACAAAGTCAGTCACCACTGCAGTCGATCCAGGAGCCCGTCAGTTGCAGGCCACAGCCTCAGTTCAGCGTAGAGACGAGTAAACTTTACGGAGCAGCAAGCTGATCACCGGCCTGATCCTATCCTTCAGCCCCAACACCCTGATCTTTTCAGTTAGGCCTGGCGCTTAAATTGGCCATACCTCGGGTCCCTCCTCGCTCTCGGACATGGGCCCTGCCACTTTGATACTCTCTCGGGTCCGGATCCTGCTGCCTCAATTTGGCCCATACCCATCACACCACACCACCCTGCTCCCTTCAAGACCTCAGTTTGCAGCACAAAAGTGCCAGCTCGTACAGGTGGTTCAAGAGCTCAACTCCGAAAGGGAAGTTACAGGCTATTGATTGCAGTGATCATTTCTGAGATTAATACAGTAATTTTTTGTTTTGTTTGCTGCCAGCAATTTTTCACTGCATTTCACCAGCATCATCTTAAACCAGAAGGCATGATCAGATGTGGCAGGACTTCAGAACTTTAACTTGGTTCGTTGATTTGAGATATTGCTGAGTTATACCATTGCATGTTGCTTTTGGTCTTCTCAAAGCAAAATTTTGAAAGGAATGACCTTTAAAGGGATTACTTTTGCTTCCAGAAGAAATTCGTATTTAGTTCACTACTGATTGTAGAAGCTCCAAATCAATGTTCACAATTTTTTTTTCTACTTCATTCTCATATTCTACCTTTTCCCTCTCATAATTTTGTGGTCACTTCTTGTTGATGCTAAAACTTCCTCAATCATCAGACTTGCTACTTGGCAACATAGTAAACCTCTTTAAGTCCAAACCTGAACATAACAAACTGAATAAGGCACACTGGATTATTTTACTGGTGGATGTTATTTCTCAAAACAAAACAGATTCATTAGGAATTATAAAATAGTTCCTTTAAGATCTACCTTTGCTTATGTGCTGGAAAATTGTAATACACTTACTACAGTTAGAATTGTGATTCGAAGGCTGTAGATTAAACTTGATTTACATGACTCAAGGACAGACTACCAGGGAACAATACTTTGATTTCTAAGATAAGGAAAGACATGGGCTATTGTTTTTGAACATTGTGAAATTACGGATTATTCATCCGCACTTGATGGCTTTATGTAAAGTTTATCGGCTGTTTTACTTTGCCTGTTTAGTTCCAAGCAAACTCAGTTTTTAAAGGTAGCAGGTAGCTGCGATTGTTGAAATATTTCTAGAGGTGGTTTCACATTTAACATTCCAGTGGTTGAATAAGATGATTTAATGTTTTGTCTCCTTTTAAAACTAATAGCATACTGACTTTTCAATGCTAATTTTTGAAATATATACATATTCCTTACAATCAGCACCACACAAAAAAAAATTAATGTTCGAACAACCAGGACCTGATTCTACTTTAGAGACTTATGTACTGACTGCTGAGAGCTGTTCTTTTCAAGGGAAAGTGATGCTTCCTCTCTCTCCTTTCACTTTTCAGCTAGCATCAGTATTGTAGAAGTACTTACAGGATTGTGCAGTGTCACCTGAAGCCAAACAAAAAGTATAATCATTTCCTTCTTGACAGTACATGACTGATTTTGTTGAAAGGTGGGATAAACATCAACCATTGTGATACTACTGATCAGCAAAGAAAGTTCAACAAGGACTGGGGCACAAGAGATGATGATGGAATGTGGAGCATTAACTGAACTGCCGGAAGAGCTCAGTGCTGGAAAATGCATACACCAGGATGCTCTTTAATGACTAGAGCTCGTCATTCAATACTATCATCCCCTCAAAACTAATCAATAATAAGACCTAGGCCTCAATACCTCCCAGTACAATTGGATCCTCGATTTCCTCACTTGCAAACCCCAGTCAGTTTGGAGTGGCAACAACATCTCCTCCACAAACACCATCAATACAGGTGCACTACAAGGCTGGGTGCTTAGACCTCCACTCTACTTGTTTTATGCTGTGTGGCTAAGCACAGCTCCAATGCCATACTTAAGTTTGCTGATGACACCACAGTCACTGGCCAAATCAAAGGTAGAGGGAGACTAAATCAGAGGGAGACTAAAAATCTGGTTGAGTGGTGACACAATAACAACCTCTTACTCAGTATCAGCAAGACCAAAGAGCTGATTATTGACTTCAGGAGGAGGAAACCCGAGGGCCATGAGCCAGCCCTCATCGAAGGATCAGAGGTGGGGAGGGTGAACCTCGGTGTTATAATTTCTGGGCCCAGCATGCAAGTCCAATGAAGAAGAATGCATGGCAGTGTCTCCACTTCCTTAGGAGTTAGCTAAGATTCGGTATGACATCTAAAACTTTGACAAACTTCTATAGTTGTGTGGTGTAGAGCATACTGACTGGCTCCATTATAGCCTGGTATGGAAACACCAATGCCCTTGAACTGAAAATCCTACAAAAAGTAGTGGATATAGCGTATCATGGGTGGATACAGTGTATCATGGGGAAAACCCTCTCCACCATTGAACACCTCTACACAGAGCGCTGTCGCAGGAAAGCAGCATCCATCATCAGGTACTCCTCCACCACTCAGGCCATGCTCTCTTCTCGCTGCTGCCATCAGGAAGGTAGTACAGGAGCCTCAGGACTCACACCACCAGGTTCAGGAACAGTTATTACCCCCTCAGCCATCAGGCTCTTGAACCAGAGGGGAAAACTTCATAACTTCTCTCAACTTCACTTATTCCATCAATGAACTGTTCCTACAACCTATGGACTCACTTTCAAGGACCCTTCATCTCTTGTTCTCAATATTCATTGCTTATTTATTTATAACTATTATTTCTTTTTTTTTAAACTTTGTGTTTGCTCCGTTTGTTGTCTTTTGCACACTGGTTGTTCGCCCTGTTGGGTGCGGTCTTTCATTGATTCTTTTATGGTTATTAGATTATTGAGTACGCCCACAAGAAAACAAATCAATATGCACTTGGATAATAATTATACTTTCACCTTTGGATAAAGCAGCATCCAGAGGTGCTGCCTGACCCTCCAAGTTCTTCCAGCAGTTTGTTTTTAGTCCAAGTTCAACAGGAAATCTGCCAAGCCCAGAATGGACTGTAATTGTTACGCTTCGCACAGTGCTTTTGGCATAGGGACATCCATTTCTAAATGCAGTGCAAGAATGTGGACATGCATTAACAGCCATAAACAATTCACTAGGAAATGATTTGTGTAATTTTAAATCAAACATATTGTGTCAGTAACATTTTTCATATTCTTCCCGTTTTGTAAGCCATTTTTGAAAAGGTTTTCTACTTCATCTGTGGCTATCAGAGAACTTGACTACTCTCCATTTCTCAACTAAAAGATTAAGTAGGCAATTTGTTCCCAGCTCTCTAGGAATGCCCTTCTGCCTGCCAGGGCATGTTAAGCATAATTCCACCACTGATTATTTAATCAGTTCTAGTAGCCGCTGCTTGGAACTTGCCCTAATAAGTATTTCCAATTATTTGGCAGCTAGTGCAACATTAACACAGTGAAAGGAGCAGTGTTGGTGTTCTGCTGTCAGGAGATGTCCCTGTTCAGAAACTAGTTAAGACAAGGTGCTGTTAACACCAATTTTGTCGGTTTTGTTGTCAGCAGCCAAAGGACTATATATATAAAATAGTGATGTTTAGAAGCTGATAAGCTGTTCTAAATTTGTTTCTGTTGGAATGCTGGTGTATAAAGGAAACAGGAATTCTGATCCAAGAACAATTTGAATATAAATGCTTTCCTGGAGAATATTTAACAGAGATGCAACATTAAGGCATTTCAAAATATTCTGTGCAGAAAGCTTTCAAGAACATATTTTCTATTTGTTGAAGCACTTTAAACTGTAAAGGTCATTGCTGCATAATAGTCAGCAACTCATTACAGACTGAGACAAAATTGAGATTTAAGAGCTATGATTTAAGAGAACTAACCTTTCAACCAAGCACAGTATAGCAAGAAAGGATACAACCTTCTCAAGCATGCATAATTAACGCAATGCAATTATCATCTTCACTAGGCTAATGATGCACAATATGATGAAATGGAGCTTAAACATTGTGATTTGTAGTAATACCATAGTTTGGTATATAAAAAAACACTAGTTTATCACTTCTTTCAATATGTATAGTGAGGCCTTGAGTCCAGATACTATAATGTAGGCTATTTTGCTTGTAATTTAGGATGGCAAAATCCCACAAAAATCATAGAGATGAGAGACCAGATAATGTTATTAATGATGTTACTTGAGAAAGACACTCTGGCGTAACTGAGCACTCTTTAGGGCCACAGCATTGTACAATGGGGGCTTTGGCCCAGCTTGTCCATATCATCCATGATGCCCATCTAATCCCATTTGTAACATTAGGTCTGTATCCCTCTACTCTTTTCCAGTCCAAGTACTTGTCTTTCAAACATTGAAACTGTATCTGCCTCGGGCACCTCCTCCAGCAGCTCGTTCCAGATATTTACCAGCCATTGTGTGACAAGCCTACCACTCAAGTCTCCTCTAAATTTCTGCTCTTCTCCTTAAACATCTGCCCTCTAGTCTTAAACTCCCTACACCAGGAAAAAGATCTGCCTACCCTATTCATGCCCCTCACAATTTTATAAGCCGCTGCAATGTCACTCCTCATCCTCCTTCATTCCATTGAGAATAAACCCAGCCTGTCCAGTCACTCCTTATAGTTACAGCTCTCCACTCCAGGCAACGCCCTGGTGAACCTCTTCGGCATTCTTTCTAATACTACTACTTTATTCCTGCAGTGTGGCAAGTCAGAACTGTGCACAAAACTTTGAACGTAAATGGTTTCTGGACCAATATGCAAGTTCATGTCAGCTTTCTTACTCTGTACTATAGAGGAAGTTATCTTCTTATCTTCCGTATATTGATATAAATGGGTGGACTAAAGCAAAAATAATTGCAATATTTAATTTCAGTTGTGATTCAGCAGACTGCATGGTACCCTCAATGCATCACTATTGTACAGACACATCACTGAAGTGAACATTCATCCTTTCCTTCTAGCTTTTATGTATCTATAGATTGCTGCATAGCGACATCCTTTCACAATTGATGCCAGTCATATTGCCTGCAGGGCACCAGCCATGCTTGCCAGGCGAGCTCTTAGTACAAGAGGTCAGCACACAATGTCATCTGCTTCTGTGGCGAAATGACACCCACCACGCATGGATCCATAGACACAGAGACTAGGAGAGGCAGGATGAATACTCACTTAATGGGACATAGAACAGCAATGGAACCCAGCAAAAACTGGCTGCATCTGGCATCATGACGTGACCCTTCATCAGGTATAGATCAGAAGTCCTGCAAGAGGGCTTGTAATATTCTTACAGAAGTCCCTCACTGGTTTAGAGATTTTTTAATTTGGTAGTTGAGCCTCTCTGGTCAGGAAAATCCACAGTTCAATCCAAGATCAGAGTTAAATTGGCCTATTTCAGCCAGGAGACCAATAGCTTCCTGGGTTAGGAAGGGGAAAGTCAATGAAGTTCTGCTCCCAGACAACGTCTAAACACCCTGTTACATGCCCCTCTGTTCATCAATAGGATCGCCCCAGCTTAAACTGTCCCCTTAGTTCAACAGATTGTGCATTTGTTCAGAAAGCTCGAGCATAAATGTTAGCCTTTGCTTAGATGCCAGAGGGTATTTGATGGCAAGCAATGGTAACCTAATAGCGATTTAATGTTCTCAAAAGGGAGGAAAAGATGGAAGGGAAAAAGAGTACCAGACTGCTAATTATGGAAACAGTTACACTAATATGTGTAATATTACATGATATAAAATAAACATACTGCAATGTTTTATTGCTGTTTATAGTGGCATAGTGCCAGTCTCTTTGTATTTAACTTTAGAAAAGGGGAAAAACATATTTGATTATAGACTCAATTCAAAAGCATCGTCTGTGTACAGTGAATAACCAGATGAGGGAGAACTGCTGTGTGAAAACGAAGTGCGTCACAGCATCTAAATTATGGGTACATTGTGCTTATAATAGAATAATGTTGAAGTTCACGATTGAATGAATATCCAGCTGCAGCAGACAGTTTTATATTGGCCAGGATTTTGTGGTCAGTGTTGAAGTGATGGCACTTGGCACTGGTCTCGAAGAAACTTGTCCCACAAAGATCTGGCATTCTCTGTGGTAAGGATTTCACCTTTCCTGACACGATTGCCAACAAGCGCCTGCTCATGGCGTCATCAAGAAGGGGCCTAACAGAGATATTTAAAACATCCTTAGCCACGGGTGAGATGCCAGAGGATTGGAGGGTAGCTAATGTTCTTCTGTTGTTTAAGAAAGACTCTAAGAATAAAACAGGAAATTATAGGCTGGTGAGCCTGACATCAGTAGTGGGAAAGTTATTGGAAGGTATGCTAAGGGATCAGATATACAAGTAAAAGTAGTTTAGTGAAGTGGAGCAGACTTGATGGGCCAAATGGCCTAATTCTGCTTCTATTTCTCGTGGTCTTGTTTGGATAGGCAGGGACTGATTAGGGGTAGCCAACATAGCTTTATGTGTGGTAGGTCACCTCTAACCAATCTTACACAGTTTTTCAGGGAAGTTACCAGGAAAGTTGATGAAGGCAAGGCAGTGGATGTTCTCTCTAGCAAGGCCTTTGACAAGGTCCTGCATAGGAGGTTCTTTAAGAAGGTTCAGTCGCTTAGCACTCAAGAAGAAGTAGTAAATTGGATTAGACATTGGCTCTGCGTGAGAAGCCAGAGAATCGTAAATGGTTGCCTGTGATTGGAGGCTCGTGATTACTGTTGTACTGCAGGAATCGGTGTTGAGTCTGTTGTTATTTGTCATCTATTATCAATGATCTTGATGATAATGTAGGAAACTGGATCAGCAAATTTGAAGATGACTTCAAGATTAGGATGTAGTGGACAGCAAAGAAGACTATCAAAGCATGTAGTGAGTTCTGGACCAGCTGGGAAAATGAGCTGAGAAATGGCAAATGGAATTTAATACAGACAAGTGTGAGGTGGTATACTTTGGGAAGGCCAGCCAAGGTAGGTCTTACACAGTGAGTGACAGGGCACTAAGGAATGAGGTAGTACAGAGGGATCTTGGAATAGAGGTCCATAATTCCTTGAAAGTGGCATCACAGGTAGATAGGGTTGTAAAGAAAGCTTTTGGCTTGTTAGCCTTCACAGATCAAAGTGTTGAGTACAGGAGTTGGGACGTTATGTTGAAGTTGTATGCGATGTTGCTGAGGCTTAATTTGGAGCATTGTGTCCAGTTTTGGGCATCCACCTAGAGGGAAGATGTAAATAAGATTGAAAGAGTGCAGAGAAAACTTACAAGAATGTTCCTGAGACTTAAGGACCTGAGTCATAAGGGAAGGTTGAATAATTTAGCACTTTATTCCCTAGAGCATAGGAGAAGGAGGGGAGACTTGAGAGAGGTATTCCAAATTGTGAGGCGTATAGATATGGGTAAATTCAAGCAGGCTTTCTCCACTGCAGTTGGGTGAGTCTAGAACTAGATATCATGGGCAAAGGGTGAAATGTGGAATGTGAGGAACTTCTTCAACCAGAGGGTGGTGAGAGTGTTGAATGAGCTGCTCACGGAAGGGATGGACGTGGGTTTGATTTAAGAGAAATTTGGATGGGTATATTGGAGAGGTCTGGAGGGCTTTGGTCTGGTTGCACGTCAATGGGACTAGGCAGATTATTAGTTTGGCAAGGACTAGATGGGTTGAAGGGCCTGTTTCTGTGCTGTAGTGTTCTATGGCTCTGAGGATGACCAGTAAATCAGACTAACATGTGGCAAGCTGTGAGCAAAATTTACAACTTTTAAATAACTTTTAAAATAGTTTAGCAAAGTGGAAATAACGAATGGGAACATATACATGACATTGGCAGTTGAAATATCACAGACTTTAATGCAATAAGATATGGAGGTTTGAAATATTTATCTCAGAAAATGTCAATCCACAAATGCAAAACTACTTTTCTAGGATGTGTATTATGCAATGAAAATGGTTTAATAACACCATTAGAAGTTCATATATCCCCCACGACACCTTGTGTAACATTTTCAGTTTCTGCTTTAAAAACAGGGAGAATGGTTTACCAGTTCTTGAGATTCATGTCAGTACAATGTTCTCCTGCTCTTTGACTGGAGGCTATAAAATGGCGTGGACTCTGTGGGGGGCAGAGAGTTGCCGACAGTAGCTTCTGAACCTTTAGTTGTTGCTGATAGGTTCCCTCTATTATAATGGTAAGTGCTAATTGCCTCTGCTATTCTCACGCTAAATTGCAGGTAATTAATAAATGCATTGCAAAGTCATAAGCTGCCAAACAAAACACAGTATATCTGAAGATTCAGCTAAGTCTCCATTCAAGAGAGACGTACAGGAAGCCAAGTTCTGAAACCAGGGTGGGGATAAACTACAAGCAACAGTAAATAACTCTGGATATTTTTAGCAGTGGTGTGACTGGGAAAGAAAAACTGCCATTTAATCAGGCTCTGTTCACATGTACTGCACTGGTCACAAAATGGCAGAGTTCAGTTGGAAGGAGGATTGATTTTCTGGCATGAATCCAAATAGCTTAATGGAAAATCACACTTTTGTTGATCTTGCGCAAGAGAAAAACCGAAAAGAGAAACAGACGAAATTCCATTATTCCATTTTGCATAATTTCTGAAACATCAACTATTCTTTAGGCACGTTTTTATAACTCCTCAGCATTAATGCCCTAACTTTGCTAACTTCTTAAATTCACAGCTTAATCCACACTTGAATGCCACATGTGAAGTTTATTCAGATTAGTTCCATTCATTCAAACAACCCTCTTTATGAAAGATGACTCAGAATATTGTTTTTCACTATTCTGGACAATATTTGATGCAGAATTTGCATTATAAAATGTAAGTTGCACCATTATCAGGATGTAAATCATTTTTAAAATCACAAAGCATTTCACCTAATCTAAATGATTTGATCAGGTTTCACTTGTACATTCTGAAAAACAATCTGTTACCAAGTAGCATCTTGAAGACTGCAAATACTTTGAACATCACACAGCACAAGAATCACAGTTGAGATAAAGTGGGACAGGCATTCTTATGATACATGCACCTGTTGAGCTTGGGTTAGGGCCAATAAACTGATCTACTCCATGTTCACAAAATACATTCTGTCTGAAGAATACATCTGTGTCAATGCCACAATGACAGAAAGTTGCCCTTAAACTCAACTTGTCCAACAGGCTGAGCTGCTTCTTTCAAAGCTCACCCTTTGTCATCTGAAGGAGTTGCCTCTGGCAGGTGTGTACAGTTGGCCTTCCGTATCCGCGGGTTCCGCATCCGCAGATTCAACCAACCGCGGATCGGGATCGAGAAAAAAACCCTAAAGTTCTCTATCTTTCTTCTTATTCCCTATACAATACAGAGTAACAGCTATTTACATAGCACTCCCATTCTAGAGGATCCCCCCGCTATCCGAAAGTAGAGCGTTTTTGAGCGTTCCCAGACCCAAAAAATAACCTATCAAATCATACCAAATAACACATAAAACCTAAAATAACACTAACATATAATAAAAGCAGGAATGATATGATAAATACACAGCCTAAAGTAGAAATAATGTATGTACAGTGTAGTTTCACTTACCAGAATCGGGAAGACAGCGAGCACACTGGAAGGTTCACGCATTTTTCTATCATACAGTTCTTTGTAAGCACTCAAACATCCTGCAAACCTGCCCTAAACCTATGCGTCCTTTCAAAATTAAAGTCATACTTTTCTGCAATCATTGAAGCACTGCCAATAGGAGCGAAAATCTCAGGCAGTTCAAAGCTATGGTGGCTTGATGTTGAGATGCTCAGTGTTTGTTTTGCACGCTGAACACTATTTTCACTTTTCGCCACTCTCACTGCTTGGGGTGCGCGCTGCCTCTATAACGGCTCGCTGCAAAACCAATGCTGAACGCTATTTTCGCTTTTCGTAACGCCCTTACGAGCTCTCTTAGGCTTTTATATAAGGGATTTGAGCATCCGCGAACTTTGGTATCCGCGGGGGGGGGGTCCTGGGCCAACTGTATACCCATAACGATTAGCTAGCTTAAGTGATCATTGTTTGTGCCTGAATTCAGTTGGTTGTAGATAGGTCTTTCAGTTGATAGTAGGAACACAATCCAGTCAGATCCCAAGCTGATTTAACATCTGCTCCAAGGAGCAGGGATCTCAGCAGGATTTCCTTTCCCTATTCAGAAAGGAATAGAATCAGGGAATGGTTTCAGCATGGAGAAAGGCCATTTTGTCTGCTGATCCCACACCAACTCCACTCAACACCAATCCTGCAAGTACCAGTTCTCACCCTATATCCATAACTCTGAGAATTCTTTTCCTTCAGATATGTACGCCCTCTTTTGAACAATACAGTTGAATTTGCCAACTTCTTTACCCCTTGCAGAGCATTCCAAACCCTAACCGTCTGTGACGCAAGATATTTTCTTCATGGTAATTTTGGTCCTTTAGCCCAGCATCTTCATTCTATGTCACCTACTGTAGATCTTGACTCCCTCCTTTAATGGAAAAGTTTCTCCCTATCCACTTGGTCCATATCCTTGATGATTTCAAATACTTACAGCCTATGACCTGGCATCTCAAGAAGAACAAAACCAACTTATCCATTCCATCCAGATATCTTAAATTTTTTCACCTCAGGTTATCATTCTAGTGAATTTCTTATGCATTCCTCACTAAAAATATGGCATTGAGTACCGGTCACAATACTCCATTAGGGTCTGCATAGAATGATTCATGAGAAATCCCGTGCTCTTGTATTCATTGCTTCTAAACACAAGGTCCTGTGAGCTTTTCAAACTATTTTCTCAACCTGCCCTTCTACTTCAAACGAATTATGTACCAATACCCCTGATCTCTCTGTACTTGTTCCATTTTAGAACTGTACCCTATGGTTTAAATTGTCTTTTTTCAGCTTTCCTAGAAATTTGTAACATTTCTCATCAGCCATACACCTGCCTATTTCACCAGCCTGTCAATATCTCTGTAGGAACCATGTTGGTTTACCACCAGCCACTTCACTTAGTCTATTACTAATTCACCAAATATTGAATTGTTTGAATATTGGGAAACAGTTGCACGCACACCCAAATCCAAATCTTTAACACTTATTAAAAAAGCAATCATCCTCATTCAATACTGTTCACTTCCATGTAATCTAAGAAAAAACTTCTCACAAATATTGTTTCCTGTCGGTTACCAATTTTCTGTCAATGCTGCAGCAGCACCTTCAGTCTATGTCTAATTGTGGCACATTTGCAAATGACGTTGAAAGTCTATACGTCTCACATTGATCATATTTCCCACTCTATCTTGATGTAGGATTTTGACCTGAAATGCCAACAATTCCTTTCTTCCTACAGATGCTACACAACCGACTGATTTCCTCCAGCAGGCTGTTCCCCTAGATTCCACCTGCAGTCACTTGAGTCTCATATCCTCTCGGTTACTCATCAAAAAGTAGTTTATTCGACATGATTAGCTGGCCAGTTGGCCTGACATCAGTGGCTGGCAAGATGCTGGAGTCCATTATTAAGGATGAGGGTACTTGTATCACATGATATAATAGGCCAAAGTCAGGTTTGGAGAATGTCTAGAGGTGGCTCACAAGAATGATATTGGGAATGAAAGGGTGAGTGTTTGATGGCTCTGGGCCTGTACTTGCTGGAGTTTAGAAAAATGAGAGGGTTCTGATTGAAGCCTATTGAATATTGAAAGACCTAGATAGAATGGATGTGAAGACGATGTTTCCTATAGTTGGGGAGTCTCAGACCAGTGCGCACAGCCTCAGAATAGAAGGATGTCCCTCAGAGGTGAGGAGAAATTACTTGAGCCAGAGGGTGGTGAATTTGTGGAATTCATTGCCACAGACGGTTGTAGAGTCCAAGTCACTGGATATCTTTAAAGCAGAGATTGATAAGTTCTTGATTAGTAAGGGCATCAAAGGTTTTGGGCATGATGGAATGCCAGAGCAGACTTGATGGGCCGAATGGCCTGATTTTTTTGCTTCTATGTCTGATTGGTCTATGATTTACTTTTAACAAATCCCTATTTTTTTCTCCAACCATATACAAGAGGCTGTTTATTTAATTATTGCATTTATAGCTCCCCCATCTGAGGTTAAACTGACAGGTCTGTAGTTACTAGGCTATTCCATTGATGGCTTTTTGAAAAAGGTGTAAGAGTTGCAGATTTCTGATCTTGAGGATCCACGCCTGAATCTCTCAATATTAGGACAATTATCAGGACACTTTGGTTTTTGCACCTCTCTGAATTTGTTTGCAAATTGGCTCCTCATTATCCTTTCCACTCAGCCTATCGGAATAGTTATAGTCATTCAATCACATGTCTAATGTTCTAAATGCTGAGCAGATAGATTCTTCCTTCAACTGCTCGGGGCATCCCTCTCCCCAGGCTGTAATACGCTTATTCGTTAATATCTTCCTACTTTCTTTTCTTCCTTATCTTTTCAGGACACCTCACAATAAAGAATTTAAGAAAACAGATTTGTATTACTGCCATAACATTTTAATCTCATGTGATAAATTAAGCCTGCAGCTCAATTTGTTGAATATACTGAAATTAACAAAAAAAAAGTGAAGAATCTGGAAACCTGAAATAAAAAATGGAAAGTGTCAAGACAAGACACCTTCCATGGCAAGAGAAACAGAGTTAACCTTTCAGGTCTGAGAAGCTTCGAGAGAAGTGAGTTTTGACTCAGGGTACCAGGCCTGAAACACTAACTGGAGACAAAGAAGACTGCAGATGCTGGAAGCTGGAGCAACACGCAAAATGCTAGAGGAACTCAGCGGGCCAGGCAGCATCGATGAGGGAAACGGACAGGCAACCTGAACCTTTAACTTTATCTCTTGCTGCATATACTCGTTCACCTCCTGACTGTTTCCTGTATTTTCTGTTCTTGTTGAATACACCTAGGATTTTATGTACTTCACCGTAAACTGATCATAGAACTTCCGTTCTAGCTTTTCATTTAATAGTAGTCCTTTGCTATTGTTTTTGTTGATATTAGTGAATGCTGCATTAGGCCTAGGCCAGTAACAGAATAAACTGTAAGCCATCAGAAATGTAGCTACTTTAGGTCTCAGCCCAGCCTATTAGAATCATGTTGACTGCCCAGCTCTGTTGTCTTTCAAGGACAAAAATATTTGCTGAATGATCAGACACAGACCTGATATAGTCCTAAGATTAATTAGAATAACACAGTTAAAATGGCTCTCCACTTCTCTTTTAGAGTTTCAAAGTTATATATGCCAGTTAATTTACAAGCATAAATTAGTATCTCATTACTCCAGGTATTATTGCTGCATTTTATCTGCTTAGTTAATTAATCAAGATGTAGGTTAGAGTTCATATTCCGGACACCTTTTGAATAAGTACTCGCAACTTAATGCATGAAATGAAGGATATCTACTGCTCACTTCCTGGAATATTGGAGTTGTATAAAACTATAGCCATAACCAGTAGGTCTAAATATCCTTTTTGAAAATGTGCAGTCAATGTCATGAATAGAATTGTTCTCACAACTCATCTTCCTGTTGTGGTAGACATCTAGCAGGCAACCTTGTCATCAAAATGTAACACTATTATCATGCATATTCCTCCATTGTGCATTCTTATTCCTGAACTTCTCCCTTCCCTTACCCTTTCCTCCCAAACTCAGGGAAGGGTTCAGTTTGACTTCCTCGTCCACTGTAGTAGCTTCACACCCAGTTAATCAAGCCTTGCCATTTCAGCACTTCTATTCTCCGTTCCACCCCCAGCCCATTCTGCCTTTTGAAGGAATTGTTCCCTCTGCAAACTTCAAACCATTTCTCAATTAGCCCTGACAACACCCCTCCTCAGACAGTTTTCCATGATCTCTTTCCAGTGATATCTCAGTTTAGGACACTATATTTGCTGCTAATGTTGCCTCCCTTATACCGGAGAGACCAATACAGATAAATTGGCCAATTCAAAAAAATCTCCATTCTCCCGCAAGTATGACCCCAAACTTTTGGCTGTAGGTGAATTTTACTCTGGGGTCTCAATCATTCTAAACACTCTGTCCTCTGCCTTGTCAGTAATTCCAGTCCAAGGGGAGAGAGAGAGGGAGGCCTGGGGGGGGAGAGGTGGGGCCTGGCAGACAGTGAGGGAGGGGGCCTGGCGGAGAGTTGGGGGGGGGCTGCTGGCAGGTAGTGTTGAGCAGATAGTTTGCGAAACGACTTAGATTGGGAGATTGAGCAGACGTGGGAAATGGAATATGGTATAAGGAAGTGTATGGTCATGCACTTTGGTGGAAGGAGTAAAGGTGTAGACAATTTTCTAAACAAGAAGAAAGTTCAAAAATCAGAGATGCAAAGGGACTTGGAAGACCTTGTTCAGGATTGCAGGTTGAGTCGCTGGTAAGGAAGGCAAATGCAATGTTGTAATTCATTTCAAGAGGTCTGGAATATAAGAGCAAATGATATAATGCTGAGGTTTTATAAGGCATTGGTCAGACATTGGAATATTGTGGGCAGTTTTGGGCCCTTATCTATGAAGGATGTGTTGACATTGGAGAGGGTCCAGAGGAGGTTCACAAGTTATTTTGGGAATGAAAGGGTTAACTATGAGAAGCATTTAATGGCTCTGGGCCTGGACCTGCTGGTGGTTAGAAGAATGAGGCGGGGAGGGGGAACCTCATGGAAACCTATTGAATATTGAAAGGCCTAGATTGAGTGAATGTGGAGAGGATGTTTCAGATAGCGGGTGAGTCTAGGACCGGAATGCACAGCCTCTCGGAGAGCTGTGAAGGCCAAGTCATTGAGTATACTTAAACTGGAGTTTCTTGATTAGTCAGGGTGTCTAAGGTTACCTGGAGAAGGCCAGAGAATGGAGTTGAGGGGGATAATAAAACATGATGGAATGCTGAAGCAGACTTCATGGGCCAAGTGGCCTAATTCTGCTCCTATGTCTTACGGTCCATAACATCAGAAAGGTCTGTTCAGGTCTTAATCCTGGAGACGATTAATTCTTAGAATGTGAATTTAGCGGCTAATCAATGCCCTTTGGGGAGTTCAGATGTTTTATGTTCCTATGTTGTTCAGGTTTGAATGCCATTTTTAATCAGGTTGGGTTTGCATCCATTTATACAAATTAAAACCAGTCCTCAAAAAGAAAACTTGTTCAAACATTAACTACATGTAGTAACTACACAAATTCCATTGTCTGCAGAGAAAGGCATATCTTTCTTCTGAGGTCTAGTCCCTGGAACACCTTAATGACATTATTTCAATTTGCTGCTATCAAAAGCCTTTAGACGCTTCTGATCATCACTGAACTGTTCAAAAGGATTTTAAATGATAAAAAAATCAAAAATTATTTAAAATTTAAAACATGCGAATGTTTATTAACCACATTATTATTATTATTATTTTGCAAAGTAAAACAAAACTAACTCAATAGCACCTCTAAATCGAGGTTGATCTGATCAAAGGGCATTGACCTGAAATACTTTTTCTCTCTTCACAGATATTGCCCAAACTGCTGAACATATCTAGCATTTTCTATTATTACTTCAGATTTTTATAATCTGCAATTTTTTGATTTGAGTGTTGCATAGGTTTTTGTCCTTGTGTGTAGCCCTTTCTTTAGTCTCATTGTAGATGACGATGCCTTCAGTCACCCCAGTACTGCCCACTGGAATTTACATGATGATTCTTATCCTTTCAGACTCATCTCAAAACCCAGTTACTTGATCAAAAGTTTGGCTGTCTTTGCTAATATTCTCCTTTGCCCTGTAAACGACTTTCTTGTTGTCTCTACAAAATATCTTTGGCTATTTTCAATGCTAATTATGATATATTTTAGAATTAACATGGTCATTATAATTGAAGAGCGAGATAGATCAGCTAATTGAATGGTGTTATAACAACTACCTTGCACTCAATGTCAGTGCAACCAACAAAATAATTGTAGAAAGGGAAGGTCCTAAAGTCCATAATCATAGGATAACTCTCTTTCCTTCTTCATAGATATTATTGGATCTACTGAGACATTACACATAGATGAACACATACCAGTCCTCATTGAAGAGCCTGTGGTGGAAAGGCTAAGCAGGTTAGAGTTCCTGGATGTTAATATCTCAGAGGACCTATCCTGAGTCTAACGCACAGACGCAACCATGAAGGCGGTGTGCCAGTGAATCTATTTTCTAAAATGTTTAAAGAGATTGGGCATGTCATTGAAGACTTCTACAGCGGGAAGTACTGATTGGTAGCATCACAGCCTAGTATGTAAACTCTAACGTACAGGGATGCAAGAGGCTAAAGAAAGTAGGAAAGGAGCTCTCCCCACCGTCGAGGGCATCTACAAGTTTCGATGTCTCAGGAAGGTGACATTTATCATTAGGGACCCCACCATCCATGCAATGCCCTCTTCTTCATGCTGCTGTCAAAAAGGCAGATCAGACCTGGTATCCTTGGCACCCTAATACCAGACACAGCCAACTTCCTAAAACTGTCAAAGATTACAACAGATACTTTAAAAATACAATATTGTTAATTTAAGTTTCCCTGAAGCACTGGGGAAAGAATGGATCACATATTACAATTTTGACCCTAACCATTTATGTTTGTCAAGATTATATCAAGATTAAGACTCCTGTTAAAAGACATTTCCTGAAACACTAAAAAGCAATTTAAAAATTTAATTGGTGTAATTCATACCATCGCATTGACCATCACCTTTATCTCTCATGTGTTTCCAATTTATGGTTGCACTATCCCACATTCCCTTCACGGTCAATCCTGAGTACTGTGCTTCTTTGAATATCATTCTCTTGCACTGATTTTTGCTATGTTTCCTTACATCATGGTTCGCTAATGGCACAACAGCTCCAGTTTCAGTTTCTTGCATTGAAGTACTGCAGTGTTCCTCTCTGTGTCAAAATGACTTGCTCTGGTTTACAATTCTCTGAGAAGCCTGCACTTCTGATTTCTGCATTCCTATAATCTGCAGATGCCCAGGATTCTTTGATCATCCTACTATCTCATCCTGCCCCAGTGAAACCTGTCAATGTTAATCAGTGTCTATTATCACTGATATGTGCCGCTAACCTATTATTTTCCTTTGGATTAACTCCAGGTCACCTGTGGGGTCCAATCCATTTTACCCCAACAGTAATCGCAGTAGGTTACAAAAGCATGATTATTGCACTTACACCATGCTTCAATCTCTATCCATATTATGGGAAGTACACTAGAGAATTATGTTCTGTATACTTATCTTTAAAGCTTTCAGCAAATATTCCCCTGAGAGCTATAAAGAGCCAGTGTTACTGATTACAGTATCTAATGATTTAAAACAAAAGTCATTGCAGCATACAGTAACTGGGCCAAACGTTGCTGTCATTGGTAAGTCACTAACCTACATGGTAACAAGGTACAGTAAGGAAAAGCTCTGTAAGAGCATTCAGCAAATCCCGGATCTCCATATTTGTGCAGGAAGACACTGTTTCAGTTGCACTAACATGGAGAAAGGCCAGGAGGGCAGTGCAGAATCGCCAGAATTTCTATGCAAGTTCTGGCTGATTATGCTATGAACTGAAATCCCAATATTCCCATGCAGCAATACACCTCCCACAAATAAAAAATCAAAACTGATTTTCATTTTAACCTCACCTGGTCCATTCCATACAATACAGAGACAGTTATAGGATTACAAGAATCGAGAGTATGTTGACTAAACAAGCTTATAATTTTAAATGACTTCAAGAGTGACTCATTGAACTAAAACATAATAACGATCTTCTGATAAAGGGTCATCCTTGCTTCTTGACGCTAAATAATCTACTGTGCATTTCAAGCACGTTCTAGTGCATGAAGTTAGTATTTGATGTTTGATAAAATACGATGAATGCTTCCAATACCCTTGTACATTCATTTAGTTGCTATTTTAATAGAGAAAGTACCTATTTCAAATAAATGAGTCCATACACAGTATATCAAAAAAAAAAGACAGAGCAAAGTCGAATGCATTTAGCTTTGATGAACCTTTATCATTTGCAGTAATTCCTGCCTGTGTCAAGAAGGCATCTCTCCCTGAACTGGGAAGAGGACCCGGTGGACACAGTATTCATTAAAAAAAAGCTAAATTTGACTGACTACTTCCAGTCTTCGGTGTATAATCTATTCAGCTCACAAATGAGTGTGATGAAGCAATTACAAATATTAATTTTACACTTCCCCATGGATGGTGACTCCTCTATTACAGATGACTTGGGCGGATTGCCCAGTCGCCACGTGGTAATAATGGGACAAACCAACAATCATTTTCAAACTAATGGAATAGTGAGGAACTCAACCTCACCCACAAGCACAAGTGCCTAAATGGTACATCATCATACAGTGAAGTACAGTATACAAGGATCACAATATAATTAATTGAACCTGTCACCAGCCAAACTAACTATCTTTTTCCTTCCTTATGCTCATGAATAGTGCAGGTGACAGGAATGCCCAAATAAAGCCAAGTCACATATTCACAGCAGAATTCTCCACGATGGCTTTAGCAGAAAATTCTGCACAGATGTCAATGATTAAACAGGCCTCATGAAGTTCCTTTGAGGACATTTTTTTTTAGAAAATTGCATTTTAGCAGCCATTTGTTATATATAACCTCCTGAGCGACAAACACTCAGTAAACACACACGTAATTACACCTTTTAAAAACGATTAGCTCATCTGAAAACATGAACACAACTCACAGTGGAAGAGTCATGCTCAATGGTATGCAGCAGTTTTCAGTCCTACAGCGTAACTAATCCGACAGTTTAGCATAACATAATCCAGTGAGGAATGAAAAATTATAATTTTTTCCTCATTAAGCACCAGCAAAATGCAGATTGAAGTGTTAACCTCCTAATTAAAAGCTCCCAGCTGGTATGTACGATCAGCAGACAGGTGAGGCTTAAATCTGACACTGCAGCACCTTTTCTACACTGCACAGAGGATGCGATTATGTTATTGAGTGGGATGCAGGATGTCATTCCAATCTGTAGGAACTCTCCCTCAAAAGACTTGTGGTAAAGACAATTGAAATCCCTAGCACCAAGCATGATCAATGTTTCTTAACAAATGCTAAGGAAAACAGAACCTCAGCAAACAAATGAGTTAGATGAGGAGAGAGTCCAAATTCCAATGTCCCTGAAAACAGGTGCAAGCAGCTCAATACATAATTAACCTGCCTTGTTAACTGCAGCTCAGGAAGAAAGCCAGCTTTAAAACCTCCTCATTTATGATTCAGCCAATGCTATACATGCTGATCAGTAAATGAATGCATCAGAGGTGGGGGGTGGGGGGTGGGGGACCAATATAATGAGTGACTTACTTCAGTCAAAGCGAACCAGCATTAATTAAAGCAGGGTTACAGTACAGCTCAAATAAGGGCCGGAACTGGCTCCACAAGTCATGCTAATTGGGAAATACTAGAGATTGGTGAACCATGAGTTAGAATAATATTGCCGGAAGATCAGCAACTCAGTGGAAGATTCCCCTTGGTCTGCCCATAACTCACTGGTGTTCGAGCAGTGAGGTATCCGTAAGGGACTGTTGCTTACGCACATTCCAGGCTGCAGGAGCGCGTACTGAGCTTGGTGCAGTCAATGCAAAATTTCTGTCGGGAAGGGCATAATCTAGGGTCCTTCTGCAACTGGACATGGACGGGCTGACTTTGACAGGGTAGCCCCTTAACCTCGCAAACACGAGGAAATCTGCAGATGCTGGAATTTCAAGCAACACACATAAAAGTTGCTGGTGAAAGCAACAGGCCAGGCAGCATCTCTAGGAAGAGGTACAGTCGACGTTTCGGGCCGAGACCCTTCATCAGGACTAACTGAAAGAGGAGCTAGTAAAAGATTTGAAAGTGGGATGGGGAGATCCAAAATAATAGGAGAAGACAGGAGAGGGAGGGGTGGAGCTAAGAGCTGGACAGTTGATAGGCAAAAGGGATATGAGAGGATCATGGGACAGGAGGCCCAGGGAGAAAGAAAAGGGGAAGGGGTGAAGCCCAGAGGATGGGCAAGGAGTATAGTGGGAGGGACAGATGGAGAAAAAGGAGAGAGAGAGAGAGAAAAAGAATATATATAAATAATGGATGGGGTACGAGAGGGAGGAGGGGCATTAGCGTAAGTTAGAGAAGTCAATGCTCATGCCATCAGGTTGGAGGCTACCCAGACGGAATATAAGGTGTTGTTCCTCCAACCTGAGTGTGGATTCATCTTTACAGTAGAGGAGGCCGTGGATAGACATATCAGAATATATCAGAATAGGAATGAGATGTGGAATTAAAATGCGTGGCCACTGGGAGATCCTGCTTTCTCTGGCAAACAGAGCGTAGGTGCTCAGCGAAATGGTCTCCCAGTCTGTGCCGGGTCTCGCCAATATATAGAAGGCCACATTGGGAGCACCGGACGCAGTATATCACCCCAGCTGACTCACAGGTGACGTGTCACCTCACCTGGAAGGACTGTCTGGAGCCCTGAATGGTGGTGAGGGAGGAAGTGTAAGGCATGTGTAGCACTTGTTCTGCTTACAAGGATATGTGCCGGGAGGGATGGTGGGGGGTGGGGACGATGGGGGGACGGACGAATGGATAAGGGAGACACATAGGGAGCAATCCCTGCGGAATGCGGCGGGGGGGGGAGGGAAAGATGTGCTTAGTGGTGGGATCCCGTTGGAGGTGGCGGAAGTTACGGAGAATTACATGTTGGACCCGGAGGTTGGTGAGGTGGTAGGTGAGGACCAGGGGAACCCTATTCCTAGTGGGGTGGCGGAAGGATTGGGTGAGAGCAGATGTGCGTGAAGTGGGAGAGATGTGTTTGAGAGCAGAGTTGATAGTGGAGGAAGGGAAGCCCCTTTCTTTAAAAAAGGAGGACATCTCCTTTGTCCTGGAATGAAAAGCCTCATCCTGAGAGCAGATACGGCGGAGATGGAGGAACTGCGAGAAGGGGATGGCATTTTTGCAAGAGACAGGGCGAGAAGAGGAATAGTCCAGATAGCTGTGAGAGTCTGTAGGCTTATAGTAGACATCAGTAGGTAAGCTGTCTCCAGAGATAGAGACAGAAAGATCTAGAAAGTGGAGGGAGGTGTCGGAAATGGACCAGGTAAACTTGAGCAACACACATCAAAGTTGCTGGTGAATGCAGCAGGCCAAGCAGCATCTGTAGGAAGAGGTGCAGTTGACGTTTCAGGCCGAGACCCTCAGGACGAAGGGTCTCGGCCTGAAACGTCGACTGCACCTCTTCCTACAGATGCTGCTTGGCCGGCTGCGTTCACCAGCAACTTTGATGTGTGTTGCTTGAATTTCCAGCATCTGCAGAATTCCTGTTTTTGTAGGTAAACTTGAGGGCAGGGTGAAAGTTGGAGGAAAAGTTAATGAAGTCAACGAGCTCAGCATGCGTGCAGGAAGCAGCTCCAACGCAGTTGTCGATGGAGCGAAGGAAAAGTGGGGGACAGATACCAGTATAGGTTTGGAACATGGATTGTTCCACAAAGCCAACAAAAAGGCAGGCATAGCTGGGACCCATACGGGTGCCCGTGGCTACACCTTTAGTCTGCGTCCTTTTTCTCCCTCTGTCCCTCTCACTATACTCCTTGCCCATCCTTTGGGCTTCACCCCTTCCCCTTTTCTTTCTCCCTCGGCCTCCCGTCCCATGATCCTCTCATATCCCCTTTGTCAATCAACTGTCCAGCTCTTGGCTCCATCCCTCCCGCTCCTGTCTTCTCCTATTATTTTGGATCTCCCCCTCCCCCTCCCACTTTCAAATCTCTTACTAGCTCCTCTTTCGGTTAGTCCTGATGAAGGGTCTCAGCCCGAAATGTCCACTGTACCTCTTCCTAGAGATGCTGCCTGGCCTGCTGCATTCACCAGCAACTTTTATGTGTGTAGCCCCTTAACCTACCTGTAGCATTGATACTATATGCTTACCACTACTGAATTTATTTATCAAGTTACATTAAGAATATAAACAGCCCTGTGCTGTGTTTACTCTTTGGTATTTTTAAATTATGGTTAAATTTTAGTTTTGAAATAGACAGAATAAGAATGACATGGTACTGCAGGCCCTGATGAAGGAGATTCAAGGCAGCAGATGTATCCTGAACTGCAGGACACAGGCAGTTTGCTGCATAGGGCAACATGCGCAGGCAGCCAGAGAAGTCAGATAGATCGCAAGTTGAGGATCTGGACACTGTGCTCCAAAAAGTTCAAACACTGCATATTATAAAAGTGAATAAATGCATTTTCAAATTTCTATTCTATCAACTGCATCACTAGTCCCGCGGTGAGTATGTGTGTCAGGAGTCTTGACATGTTGTACAGATCAGGGATTTTAGGTCAAGCATGTGTTAGATGACTTTTTATCTGTACTGGGAATCAAGCCACATGCACTCTGGTCCCTTTTCATCAAGACATGCACTGAGTGACATGCACCAAGTTTGCACTGGCAATCTTGCATCAAGACGTACATTGGAAGGCTTGTACTGAAATATGAACAGGGAATCTGGTGCCTAGATTCACTGCATGTTTTTTTAAACCTAAGAAGTAAATTTACAATTTGACATCTCTGAAAATATCACTTCTGAAGTTGTTTCTTTGGAGATGCCACATCTCTTCAAATAGCCACCAATGAACCATCAAGGAACCAGAAAAGTACATGAGTAACAATTTAGAGACAATATTAAAAATATTTAAACTTAATATTAAAAACTAGTATCTTTGAAGAAAGTAACCAGTGAAGTCCTACTTCCCCTTCCCCAAGGTTGTCACATGCTAAAACCAATCAATAAAATGCCTCAGGTTAGGTTTTCACCTTCTGTTGTTCTTTAGCACATCTGCAACCTAATGATCTTAAAGTCAGGGTACATAATAAAAACTGAATGCTGAATGTAATTAATCCTTGAAAGAGGTTTTCCAACCTCTGCTTTATACTGTTCCTCTTTCTTAAGCATGGGGTTGATTTGTGAACTTCACTATGGCCCTGGGCTGTTGGCAGCTTCCTGCTGCTATGCAGAAATTCTGTTCATCAGGAAATGTGCATCCTGGGAATTGTAGTTTCCCTTCTGCTTCAATTGAACTATGATACCAAGTTCTCAGCACAACCAAAAGAAAAGCTTGATCACTTTACTCATTCCTTACATTAAGTTTTCAGACAACTTACTGGTCTTTACATTATAAACTCATACTGTGGGATGCAAAGTAAAAATAATGTATTTTGTAAAGCTGTGAAATCATTGAGCAAACATGTATTTCTGCATGTATCCTCCGGGCATGCATCTTGTGTATTATGAATTAAGTTAAACTTATCACTCTGCTTTTCTAAAACTCTAATCTCAATGTCAAAAAGAAACTTCATATCACAACTGGTGAGCAACCTGCAGAGAAAATGAAATGGAAACACAAGGTTACTTTAATTTTCCTTTCAATGTTTTGTGTTTATGAGTTTAGAGAAGGGTGGGGGAGGGGGGTGAATGCTCACCTCAGTCATAAAGCAAATGCTTACAAGATACCACACCCAGAGCTACCGGCTGGAACATGAAGAAATTTCATGGAGATGTTCAGTAACAGTGCAATATTAATGGCAATCTTAACAAGGTGATATCTCCTACTCATATTAAACAAAAGGAGTGCTGAATTTTCTCTTAAAATGGTGTAATGATTAGGTTCTCTAGATGAATAGAAATTATAAAGTAACAAAAACTCTCATCATAACCAAATACTGAAAATCTAAAAGGAAATAAATGTTGTACACTGCAAATATCTAAGGTGGTGATTGTTGAGGGAATAGGTGAATTTTTTGCACTTTTACCAATTAATAAGCTCAGTGATTTTCGTATAGCTATCTTTCAATGTCTATAAGGTAACATTTTAAAAAATCAAGTCAGTGCAGTGACATGCTATTTGTTTAGCTCTTTGAGGTGATGGATAAACCCTAACTTTACAGAACTGTACTCCAGGTACCAGCAACACTCAGAGATCTAGCAACAAAGAATCGTATAGCACAAAAACGGTCTTCCTCGTCCATACTAACCGTGATGTCTATCTACCCTAATCCCATCTGCCTGCATTAGAACCATATCCCTGTCAGCCTTTCCTATCTAAGCTCTGACAGCTTATTCCAAATAACCAAGCAACACACACAAAATTCTGATGGAATGCAGCAGGCCAGGCAGCATCTATAGGAAGAAGTACAGTCGACGTTTCGGGCCGAGACCCTTCGTCAGGACTAACTGAAAGAACAGATAGTAAGAGATTAGAAAGTGGGAGGGGGAGGGGAAGATCTGAAATGATAGGAGACGACAGGAGGGGGAGGGATGGAGCTAAGAGCAGGAAAGTTGATTGGCAAAAGGGATACAGAGTTGGAGAAGGGGGAGGATCATGGGACAGGAGGCCTAGGAAGAAAGAAAGGTGGGGGGGAGCCCAGAGGAAGATGGAAAGCAGGCAAGGAGTGATTGTGAGAGGGACAGAGAGAGAAGAGGGGGAATAAAAATAAATAAGGGATGGGGTAAGAAGAGGAGGAGGGGCATTAATGGAAGTTAGAGAAATCAATGTTCATGCCATCAGGTTGGAGGCTACCCAGACGGAATATAAGGTGTTGTTCCTCCAACCTGAGTGTCTTCATCTTGACAGTAGAGGCGGCCATGGATTGACATATCAGAATGGGAATGGGACGTGGAACTAAAATGTGTGGCCACCGGGAGATCCTGCTTTCTCTGGCAGACAGAGCGTAGGTGTTCAGCGAAACGGTCTTCCAGTCTGCGTTGGATCTCACCAATATATAGAAGGCTGCATGGGGAGCACCGGATGCAGTACATCACCCCAACTGACTCACAGGTGAAGTGTCGCCTCACTTGGAAGGACTGTCTGGGGCCCTGAATGGTGGTGATGGAGGAAGTGTAAGGGCAGGTGTAGCACTTTTTCTGCTTACAAGGATAAGTGCCAGGAGGGAGATCGGTGGGAAGGGATGGGGGGTACAAATGGACAAGTCGCGTAGGGAGGCTCCAACCTGATGGCATGAACATTGATTTCTCTAACTTCTGTTAATGCCCCTTCTCAGGCAAGTCCATTCACTTCATAGTCATCCACCAAGCTACATGAGTTCTAACACCTTCATGCTGATTAACAATAGCATCATCGCAACTTGCCTTCGATATCATTGTTTTTCGCGGCTCTAAAACTTTCCAATAAATCTTGTATAGAAATCCTGATGGTTTGGTACCTATTTTGCCTGGCCTGGTGAGATAGGTGCTGAGCCACCAGGATTTCTGAACAATAATATAATAGACAGTCATAGGTGATTATACCTTTAAGAAGATCAATTAGAAGATTATAGTTCTTTTAATGAGGCCAAAACACCACTCAAAACATGGAGGAATTACTCCCATGCTGCACAAGATAGGGAAATCTAGTAGAAAAGAATATCTGTAGGCAGCCCATAAACTCGCAAACTGCTGTGGGCTGGGTGCAGATAGTGTACTTTTGGAGAAATATATTGGATTCCAATTTAATATGCAAAGCCTCATTTTCCAACACAGTTACAAACCAGAACTAGAAGTGTCTGTTCACAAAGCCACTGCTGAAGAAGCAACTGTGTCAGTTGTTGTCTATATCACTCCTGCGTATAATAGAACTGTAGCTGTGGAAAAGGATGGTGAGGTATTTGCAACTTTTGCTGAAATAAACCCAGATCTTTTGGTGCCTTATTAATTTCAGTGGAGTTTAGCGAAGAGCAGAAGATAACAAAGGACGTGCTACATCAACTCCTCACCTCGCTCTCATCATTTAACTCCACTATTCCGAACTTCCAAACGTTCCAAACAGCAGCCAAACACTGTCATGAACTTACACAGGAACCCAGTCCTATACATATCCATTTTAAAACTTTTCTCCAAATCAACCGTGCCCTTTTCTGTCTCCTTTGTTTTCCCCAGCCCTGTAACAACCCAAAATCCCTGTGTTCTTCCAGTTCTTGCTTCTTTCATTTCATCAATTTTATTGACTGCCAGGATCCAAATTCTTCTAATCTTCCCTCTCCCCCCACTTCTCTCTTGGATACTGCTTAAAACCCACTTTCCTAAGACGTCATGCAATCCATTCCTATCTGTTCTTAGCACCGATTATATCCATTCGTCCCCCGGTAAAGTAAACAACATGTCTTGTTGAATGGGAGACAGTTATGATGGTGCTGCCATGAGGATAAGAAAGGCTAAGAGATGTAATGTTTACTTCTTTATTTGTTGTCAGCTTCCACATATCTTCCTCACCTAAAGGCATTGTCACCCTAACATAAAGTTTATAAAGGAAGTAATTCCAGGTTTTACTAGTCACTTGCGAGGCCAGTGAGTGTGGCACTCAAGTCTGCTTAATGGTTCCAGCAGTCTGAAGTGTAGCAAATGTCATCCCACGATATAAGAAAGGAGGGAAGAGAGAGGACAGGAAATTACAGTCTGTTATCCTGCCTCGATTAGAGGGCATGTACCATGAGGAGAGGTTAGGCATGAGGAGCTATTTTCTCTGGAACACTGGAGATCAAGGAGAGCCCCAATAAAAGTTTATAAGAGCAGGAGAGGCATAGGTTGAATAGACAGCCAGCATCTTCTTCCTAGGTCTGACATATACAAACTAGAGAGCATTTACGGTGAATGGGGAGTAAGATCAGAGGAGGCAAGTGGGGCAAGTTTTTCCTTTACACAGAGCGATGGGTGCTTGGAATGTGCTGCTGGGGGTGGTAGACAAGGCAAGTATTATAGAGGCATTTAAAAGGCTCTTAGTTTGGCACGTGAATGCGCAGAGAATGGAGTGATATGGACCTTGTGTAGTTCTGCATTTAATTACTAGTTTAGTTAGTTCGGCATTACATTGTGAGCAGAAGGGCCTGGTCCTGTGTTGTACTGTTCTATGTTCATGAAGATTGCTTATATATAGAACCTACTAAAGGATAATAGGATTGGGGAGAGTCAATATGAATTTATGATCTAAACTCTAAAAGATTTATCAAGTAGGCTCTTAATCTTGTGTTACTGGCAACTTGAAAATATTATATCTGGTTCCACGGAAAATTAATTGCTATTAACTGTGACTAGTTGGGAGTAGGTGACATTACAAAAGTCACAAACTGTCAACCTGAGATAGACACATATATTCCCATTCATTGTCTTCTAGCTGTTAACCGCTGCTATTCTATATCAATGTATCACTATGCTCTGGCCTTGTTAACCAAAATGCTGTGTCAGACCTTACTGAAGGCCTTCTGTGAAATCCAAATGTATCGCATCCACTCGTTTCCCATTCTCTACTCCATTGGACATATCCTCAAAGAGCTACAGAATTCCAAGCTGACTGTAATATAATTTTAATATTTTCCAACTGCCTTGATAATGCAATCTTTCAAGTTGCAATCTGGATTAATTAAAGTATGAATCTGGTGCAGTCAGAATGAGCAGATGCAACCTCTCACCCAGCAAGATGCACCAAGCTTGAGCCCTCTCCACTTGATGTTGGATCAGCTGGACAACAACAATACCTACGTCAGACTGCTGGTTATTAATTACTGCTCAGCACTCAACACAATTATGCCCTCGGTTCTAATCAACAAGCTCCAAAACCTGGGCCTATGTGCCTCCCTCTGCAACTGGATCCTTGACTTTCTCACCGAGAGACCATAGTCAGTGTGGATTGGAAGTAACATCTCCTCCTTGCTGACAGTCAACAACGGCGTACCTCAAGAATGTGTGCTTAGCCCAATGCTCTACTCTTTCTACGCACATGATTGTGTGGCTAGGCACATCTCAAATGCCATCTATAAATTTGCCGATGACACAACTATTATTGACCAAATTTCAGATGGTGACAAGGAGGCGTACAGGAGCAAGACAGGTCAGCTGGTTGAGATGCGTTGCAGCAACAACTTTACATTTAAAGTCAGTAAGACCAAGGAATTGATTATGGACATCAGGAAAGGGAAGTTGAGGGAACACACACCAGTCTTTATTGAGTGATCAGCAGTGGAAAGGGTAAGCAATCTTAAGTTCCTGGGTGTCAACATTTCTGACGATCTATCTGGGTCATACATATTGATGCAATTACAAAGAAAGCATGACAGAGGCTATAAGCCATTGGGAGTTACCACAATCCTGACTGAGAAGTTTCAGAACTTGGGCCTCTGTACCTTCCTCTGCAATTGGATCCTTGCCTTCCTAACCGGAAGACCACAATCTCTGCGGATTGGTGATAACATTTCCTCACTGACAATCAACACTGGCGCACTTCAGGGGTGTGTGCTTAACCCACTACTCAACTCTCTATATACCCATGACTGTGTGGCTAGGCATAGCTCAAATACCATCCCTAAATTTGCTGATGATACAACCATTGTTGGTAGAATCTCAGATGATGACGAGAGGGCATACAGGAGCGAGATATGCCAACTAATGGAGTGTGTTGCAGCAACATCCTGGCACTCAGTGTCAGCAAGATGAAAGAGTTGATTGTGGACTTCAGGAAGGGTCAGACGAAGGAACACATTCTAATCCCCATAGGGGGATCAGAAGTGGAGAGAGTGAGTGGTTTCAAGTTCCTGGGTGTCAAGATCTAACCTGGTCCCAACATATCGATGCAGTTATAAAGAAGGCATGACAGTGGCTATACTTTATTAGGAGTTTGAAGAGATTTGGCATGTCAACAAATACACTCAAAAAACTTCTATAGATGTACTGTGGAGAGCATTTTGACAGGCTGCACCACAGTCTGGTATGGGGGGTGGTTACTGCGCAAGACCGAAAGAAACTGCCGAATGCAGTAAATCTAGTCAGCTCCATCTTGGGTAGTTGCCTACAAAGTACCCAGGGCATTTTTAGAGAGCGGCGTCTCAGAAAGGCAGTGTCCATTATTGAGGACCTCCAGCACCCAGGGCATGCCCTTTTCTCACTGTTACCATCAGGTAGGAGGTACAGCAGTCTGAAGGCACACACTCAGCGATTCAGGAACAGCTTCTTCCCCTCTGCCATCCGATTCCTAAATGGACATTGAACCCTTGGACACTACCTCATTTTTAAAATATATATTATTTCTGTTTTTGCATGATTTTTAATCTGTTCAATGTACGTATACTGTAATTGATTTACTTATTTTTTTATTATTATTTTATTTTTTTCTTCTTCTATACTATGTATTACATTGAACTGCTGCCGCTAGTTAACATGCTAGTGCTAATAAACCCGATTCTGATTCTGAGTTTGAGGAGAATTGGTATGTCACCAAAGACACTTGCAAATTTCTACAGCTATGCCATGGAGAGCATTCTAACTGGTTGCAGCAGCATCTTGTATGGGGTGGCGGGGGGGAGGGTCACTGCACGGGATCGGAAAAAGCTGCAGATTATTAAACTCAGCCAGCTCCATCATGGGCACTAGCCTCCCCAGCATCAAGGACACCTTCAAAAGCCTAAGCCTCTAGAAAGTGGTGTCTGTAGCGGTGTGCTACACACAGCGTTAGAATAACCACACGGAGTCGGTGAGTTAGAGTTGCGATGAAAGAGATTTATTAAAACTTCGCGGCCTGCTTTTAAAGCCTTCCCATTCCCGCCCTCCCTGGGGTGGGATCGCTGTGGGGAATGCATATTCCCAGACCCTTTCCATGCGCGGGATTTTCCCCCTGCTGGTGAAGATGGCCTGGTACCCTTTCTGGTGCCGGCCCTCTACCAACGCACGCTGTTGTGAGCCGGTTCATGTGCGCTAGAAAGTGGGTCGCCACATAACCCCCCCTCCCAGAACCGGCGATATCTCCCCCAATGTCCACCGTCTGGATCGGCCTCTGTTTGGGAGGTCTGCCCCTGCGCCGCGGTGCCTGAGCCCGGACCGGCTGTGCCAAGTCCACATGGGCTGGTTTGAGTCGGTCCACCGTGAAAACCTCCTCCCTCCCCCCAGTGTCCAGCACGAACGTGGACCCGTTGTTCCTGATCACCTTAAACGGCCCCTCGTAGGGCCGCTGTAGCGGTGCCCGGTGTCCGCCCCGTCGTACAAAAAGAAACTTACAGTCTGCAGGTCTTTGGGTAGGCAGGTCGGGCTCTGTCCGTGCTGTGAAGTCAGTATGGGGGCCAGGTTACCGAGCCTCTCACGTAGTCTGTCCAGGACTGCTGCGGGTTCTTCCTCTTGCCCCCTTGGGGCTGGTATGAACTCTCCTGGGACGACCAGGGGCGCGCCGTACACCAACTCAGCCGATGAGATGTGCAGATCCTCTTTGGGCGCCGTGCGGATTCCGAGCAGGACCCAGGGAAGCTCGTCCACCCAGTTAGGCCCCTCTAGGCGGGCCATGAGAGCCGATTTCAGGTGACGGTGTAAGCGCTCCACTAGTCCATTCGACTGTGGGTGGTAGACAGTTGTGTGGTGTAGCTGCGATTCTAAAAGGTTGGCCATAGCCGACCACAGGCTGGAGGTGAACTGGGCGCCTCTGTCAGAGGTAATGTGGGCTGGTACCCTGAAGCGGGCTACCCGGTTGCGATCAGTGCTCGGGCGCAGGATTCGGAGGTGGTGTCGGTGAGCGGGACTGCCTCTGGCCATCTGGTGAACCAGTCTACGACAGTTAGGAGATACCACGCTCCTCGTGACACTGGCAGGGGCCCCACGATATCTACATGGATGTGGTCGAACCTCCGGCGGGTGGGTTCGAACTGCTGTGGCGGAGCCTTGGTGTGCCGCTGCACCTTGGCCGTTTGGCACTGCATGCACGTTTTGGCCCATTCCCTGACCTGTTTATGAAGCCCATGCCACACGAATCTGTTGGCGACCAGCCAGACGGTTGTCCTGATGGAGGGGTGCGCTAAGTTGTGAATGGATTCGAAAACCCGCCGGCGCCAGGCTGCTGGGACGACGGGGTGGGGTTGGCCGGTAGCTATGTCACATAGTAGGGTCCTCTCACCTGGGCCTACGGGGAGGTCTTGGAGCTGTAAACCGGAGACCACAGTCCTGTAACTCGGGATCTTAGCGTCTCCCTGCTGTGCCTCTGCCAGCGCTGCATAGTCCACCCCATGGGATAGGGCCTGTATGGTAGGTCTGGATAGTGCGTCCGCCACGACGTTGTCCTTTCCCGAGACATGCCGGATGTCCGTCATGTACTCGGAGATGTAGGACAGATGTCGCTGCTGGTGGGACGACCAGGGGTTGGACACCTTCGTGAACGCAAAGGTGAGCGGTTTGTGGTCTGTGAACGCGGTGAAGGGCCTACCTTCTAAGAAGTACCTGAAATGCCAGATTGCCAGGTATAGTGCCAATAGCTCCTGGTCAAAAGCACTGTATTTGAGTTCCGGTGGTCGTAGGTGTTTGCTGAAGAACGCCAGGTTGCCAGCGACCCTTGATGAGTTGTTCCAGCACTCCACCGACTGCTGTGTTGGATGCGTCCACCGTGAGGGCAGTAGGAACGTCCTACTAAAGGGCAGGGGTGCACTAGCATCGCGACGTTTGCCAAGGCTTCTTTGGTTTTAACGAAAGCGGTTGCGGCCTCTTCGTTCCAGGTAATGTCCTTGCCCTTACCCGACATTAGAGTGAACAGGGGGCGCATGGTTCGGGCTGCTGAGAGGAGGAAACAGTGGTAGAAATTCACCATACCCACGAATTCCTGCAAGCCTTTGATTGTGTTGGGTCGGGGGAAGTTGCGGACCGTGTCTACCTTGGCGGGCAGCGGGGTTGCCCCGTCTTTAGTAATCCTGTGGCCCAGGAAGTCGATGGTGTCGAGTCCGAACTGGCATTTGGCTGGGTTCATTGTAAGGCTGAATTCGCTCAGGCGGGAGTAGAGCTGGCGGAGGTGGGACAGATGTTCCTGCCGACTACTGCTGGCTATGAGGATGTCGTCCAAATAGATGAATGCAAAGTCCAGGTCGCGTCCCACCGCGTCCATTAGCCGCTGGAAAGTCTGTGCAGCATTCTTTAGACCAAACGGCATTCGGAGGAATTCGAAAAGTCCGAACGGGGTGATAAGTGCTGTTTTGGGGATGTCGTCCGGATGTACAGGGAGTTGATGGTATCCCCGGACGAGGTCTACCTTGGAAAAGATCCTTGCGCTGTGTAGATTTGCTGCGAAGTCTTGAATGTGTGGCACAGGGTAGCGGTCTGGCGTTGTAGCCTCGTTCAGCCTGCGGTAGTCACCGCATGGTCTCTAGCCCCCCGTTGCCTTGGGCACCATGTGCAGGGGGGAGGCCCATGGGCTGTCGGACCGTCGTATGATCCCCAATTCCTCCATCTTCTTGAACTCCTCCTTCGCCAGTCGGAGCTTGTCCGGGGGAAGCCTTCGAGCACGGGTGTGGAGGGGTGGTCCCTGGGTCGGGATGTGCTGCTGTACTCTGTGTCTGGGCATGGCTGCCGTGAACTGCGGTGTCAGTACTGATGGGAAATCCGCCAGGACCCTGGTGAATTCATCATCGGACAGCGTGATGGAGTCCAGGTGTGGGACTGGCAACTTTGCTTCACCCAGGGAGAATGTTTGAAAAGTCTTGGCGTGGACGAGTCGCTTCCCTTGCAGGTGGACCAGCAGGCTGTGGGCTCGCAGAAAATCCGCCCCCAGGAGTGGTTGGGCCACGGCGGCCAGTGTGAAGTCCCACGTGAACCGGCTGGAGCTGAACTGTAGCCGCACCGTGTGGGTGCCGTAGGTTCGTATTGTGCTGCCATTTGCGGCCCTCAGGGTGGGTCCCGGTTCTCTGTTGCGGGTGTCGTAACTCGTTGGAAGTAAAACGCTGATCTCCGCTCCGGTGTCGACCAAAAATCGGCGTCCCGACTGCTTGTCCCAGATGTACAGGAGGCTGTCCTGATGGCCAGCCACCGTAGTGATCGGCGGCGGCTGGGCCTTGGCGTTTCCCGGGAATTTGCAGGGTGGTCTACAGCGGCGGGCCTCTGTGCCCCACCACTGGTGGTAGAAGCACCATTGTTCATTGGGCTCTGCTGCCGGGCCTGGTCTGGTCTGCCGTTGGGCACGCGGCTTGGTGATCTGTGCGACGGATGCCCCTCTCTCCTTCTTGGTATTCCACAGCACATCTGCTCGGGCCGCCACCTCCCGGGGGTCGCTGAAATCTGCATCGGACAGCAGCAGGCGTATGTCCTCGGGCAGTTGCTCTAGGAACGCCTGCTCAAACATGAGGCAGGGTTTGTGTCCTTCAGCCAGGGCCAGCATTTCGTTCATTAATGCCGATGGCGGCCTGTCTCCCAAACTATCCAGGTGCATTAAGCGGGCAGCTTGTTCGCGCCGTGAGAGTCCAAAAGTCCTTATGAGCAGGACTTTGAATGAATGCTGTGTATTTGCCGTTCTCCGGAGGCGACTGTATAAACTCCTCAACTTGTGCAGCAGTCTCTTGGTAGAGGGAGCTCAGCACGTAGTAGTAACGAGTGGACTCCGAGGTTATCTGCCGAATGTGGAATTGTGCTTCTGCCTGTTCCAACTACAGACGGGGTTTCCGCGGCCAAAAGCTTGGCAGTTGTAACAAAACTGTGTGAACAGATGCGGCGTCGGTCATCTCTGGCCCAAATATCGTTTGGGCCGTCGGGGTCAACAAATGTAGCGGTGTACTACACACAGCGCTAGAATAACCACACGGAGTCGGTGAGTTAGAGTTGCGATGAAAGAGATTTATTCAAACTTCGCGGCCTGCTTTTAAAGCCTTCCATTCCCGCCCTCCCTGGGGTGGGATCGCTGTGGGGAATGCATATTCCCAGACCCTTTCCGCGCGCGGGATTTTCCCCTGCTGGTGAAGATGGCCTGGCGCCCTTTCTGGTGCCGGCCCTCTGCCTACGCGCGCTGTTGTGAGCCGGTTCGTGTGCGCTAGAAAGTGGGTCGCCACGTGTCCATGATTAAGGACCTCCATCACCCAAGGCATGCTCTCTTCCCTTTGCTACTATCAAGGAGGTAGTACAGGAGCCTAACGACACATACTTAATGTCTTAGGAACAACTTCTTCCCTTCCACCATCAGATTTCCGAATGTACAATGCACCATGAACACTATTTTGCCACAAACAACAGGAATTCTGCAGATGCTGGAAATTCAAGCAACACACATCAAAGTTGCTGGTGAACGCAGCAGGCCAGGCAGCATCTCTAGGAAGAGGTGCAGTCGACGTTTCAGGCCGAGACCCTTCGTCAGGACTAACTGAAGGAAGAGACTATTTTGCCAGTTTATTTTTTGCTTTCTTTTTGCACTATTTAATTTAATTTTAATATATATTTCTCATTGTAATTTGTAGTTTCTTTTCATTACTATGTATTGCAATGTACTGCTGCTGGAAAAGAACACATTTCACGACATATCCCAGTGATATTAAACCTGACTCTGATTCTGAATCAAGCTCTGCTTGTTACTCATCTCAGCTGACTTGCTTGGCTGATCTTCTTTGGGGTACAGTCATTAGCTGATTCTTACAGAAGAATAACCATTGGAACCAGAGATGTATTGCAAACTGAATCTGAAGCTGGCCAGGTGGCAGGAGGCAGAGGGTATTTTTCTGACTGTAATTTTGTAGCAGGTGGTGTACCTGGTGTCCCACAGGGTTTTTAAGTCGTGGGCATCCTCATCTAGACAGGATTGGTGTGAAAAGCGATATAATTTATAGGCCCAGGAGAGATTAAAAATGAATCATTGTGTCCCAAATATAACTTTTAACTAAGATCTCTCCTAGAAAATACATAGGTGTGAAAGTTGTCGGGTAACATTAATATCTGATCTCTGCTTACTTAAATAATTTACCGCATTTGCAGTTTTGATTTAAACAAGATTATCTCGACTTTTTCAGGCTACCAGAAGGCAAATTGTGTTATTACAGAACCACTGAAGTGTACACAGAAATGGACCTATTCGACCCACCTGTTCCAAACCATCGTACTTGCCTGCAGTAGGCTTGTATGCTGGATCACTCCATCCTCTGTATGAAAAATGTTTCCCTCATATCCCCTTTGAATGTCTCCTCTCTCATCTTAAATCTGTGTCCCCTAGATCGAGACTCACCTCCCAAAGATAAAGATTCTAAGTGTCAATTTAATCTATACTCCACTTAGTCTTATAAACCTCTCTGTAACCATCCCTTCCCCTCAGCACCCCACAACCTCCCCTCAGCACCCCACAACCTCCTAGTGAGAATAAACTCAGCATATCCAATCTTTCCTTATTACTACTGCTCTCTTGTCTGCACACTCTCCCTCACACTCCTTGGGGTTGTTATATATACACATATACATACACACATGACTTGGGATGAGAAAGTGCAGGTTAAATTAGTAAATCTGCAGATAACACTTAAGCAACTTTCTTGCCATCCAGAACCATATATTTCTGAACACAGCAGGACATACATAACTGGGAAGTTGGGTAGAATGGTGGCAGATGGAATTTAATCCAGGCATGCATTGGGTGTCAAACTCTGGTAGGACATCGAGTCAATGGTAGGAGAGATAGGGTGGGGGCAGAAATGAGAGGTGAGGAGGTGGAGAGGGGAGAGAGGGGTGAGGGAAGAGTGAGGTGCGAGAGAGGTGAATAGAGTGGGAGAGAAGGGGAGAGAGGGGCAGCAGAGAGAGGGGGAGAGAGGGGCAGAGAGGGGGATACAGGGGAGAAAGGGGAGGGGGAAGGGAAAGGGGGGAGATGGGAGGGGTATAAGCATGTAGAGTGGGGTAGAGGGGCAGAAGGGGTTAAAAGGGGTGAGAGGGGTGGTAGAGTGTGATAGAAGGAGAGAGGGGAGGGGAGGGGAGGGGAAGAGGGGGAAAGAGAGGGAGTGGAAAGAGTGGGAGGAGATAGAGAGGAAGGGGAGGGAGTGAGGGGAGAGGATGGGCGAATGGGGAAAGTGAGGCGTGTGAGGGGGACGAGTGAGGGGAGAGAGGGGAAGGAGGGGAGAGAGAGGGAGAAGAAAGAGAGAAGGAGTGAGTGGTTGGGAAGAGGTTGGGAGAGAGCAGTTGGTAGGGAGGGGAGAGAAAGGGGAGAAACGGGGAGGGGAAAGAGGGGGAAGAGAGGGGAGAGAGGGGAGACAGAGGGGAAAGGGGGAGAGAGAGAGAGAGCGGGAGTGAATGGTTGGGGGAGAGGTTGCTAGGGAGGGAGGAGGAGAGGAAGATGGGGTGGGGAGATAGAGAGAGGAGGGGAGAGATGGTCAGAACAAGGAGGAGAGAGAGGGGGAGAGTGGAGAAGTGAGTGGGGCCAGAAAGGGGATAGAGGGAATGCAAGAAGGAAGGAGTGAGTAACAGAGGGAGGGGGAGAGAACGGGAGGGGAGAGAGGGAGGGTGAAGAGTATAGGAGGGCAGAGAGTAGGAGGAATTGAGAGGGGAAGGAGTGAGAGAGTGAGGGAACAAGAGAAGGAAGGAGTGACAGAGGGAGGGAGAGGGAGTTAGAGAGAGGAATGAAGAGACAGAGAGAGAAGGGAGGGAGGGAGAGGGACGGGGAGAATCAGTGGGAAGGAGTGTGAGGGAGAGTGTGCAGACAAGAGGGCAGTAATAATAAGGAAAGATTGGATATGCTGAGTTTATTCTCACTAGGAGGTTGTGAGGTGCTGAGGGGAAGGCATGGTTACAGAGAGGTTTATAAGACGAAGTGGAGTATAGGTTAAATTGACACTTAGAATCTTTATCTTTGGGGAGGTGAGTCTCGATCTAGGGGACACAGATTTAAGATGAGAGAGGAGACATTCAAAGGGGATATGAGGGAAACATTTTTCATACAGAGGATGGAGTGATCCAGCATACAAGCCTACTGCAGGCAAGTACGATTAATGTAGACAGGCATTAGGGGTTGGTTTGGAACAGGTGGGTCGAATAGGTCCATTTCTGTGTACACTTCAGTGGTTCTGTAATAACACAATTTGCCTTCTGGTAGCCTGAAAAAGTCGAGATAATCTTGTTTAAATCAAAACTGCAAATGCGGTAAATTATTTAAGTAAGCAGAGATCAGATATTAATGTTACCCGACAACTTTCACACCTATGTACTTTCTAGGAAAGATCTTAGTTAAAAGTTATATTTGGGACACAATGATTCATTTTTAATCTCTCCTGGGCCTATAAATCATATCGCTTCTCACACCAATCCTGTCTAGATGAGGATGCCCACAACTTAAAATTTAGCACTTTCAAAATCTGTCTTTCCATAACTGAAACCATTCTGCATTAATCTGTGCTAAGATCTTCAAAATAATAATAGTCAGGTGTTTAATATTCTATTATTTTGAACATTTATAAGAATGCTTAGAACATAAAAAAATCCTGATTAGTCCAATGTGTCATCTTCTGCCAGTTTCAAAGAATGATGATTGCAACGATGAATACCCTTCCCACATCTGACATCTCAAATCTCATCCTGAAGCTCATAAAAAATCAAATTGATCAACTAATATCCATATAACCCTTAATCTTTTATTTTGATGGGCAATCATGCACTTCCTCTTTAATACTATCAATGACATGGAATTAATTGTTTTTTTTTGCAGCAGAATCTGCTATGCATTGAACATGCTGAGAATAAGAAATGATACCTAAATCCAGCTGTGTACAGACAATAACAAAGGCTGAACCAGCCCGTTTCTCTACAATGCAAATCTCAATGAAAATTGAGTATTTTTGCTCTAAACAGCCTTTAGCTTCTATTTAGGGGAGTGTTTTCCTTCAGCCCCTTCCAATCACCAGGAGGGTCAAGCAATCACAAAACGAGCAATAGTGAATGGGTAAAATTCAGATACCAGTAAAACAGATGACAGATTTTACAGATTTTGGCAGGCTGCCAGATGAGTATCTGTATGATGAATGAATGAAAATCATTCATTAAAAATGCTTTTACTAAATGGCTGTGTTATGAGCTGTACATTTATGATGACTTGGCACTGCATGACATACGTTGTCTATTATACACAATAAAGTCATGAATGGAATAGAAAGACAAAAGTCATGAATGAAATAGAAAACATCCCGGATGGAAAGGAGTATGATTTGTGAATCAAAATTTCTTACAGCAATTCAGTTAGTGTGCACCATTAAAAAGGAAACAGATAGCCAATTAAGATTAAACAATTAAATTCTGACAAAAATATTTATTTTCAAATGAGCTGTGATTTCGCGTAAAGTCATTGCTCTTGATCTGCTAAAGCAAAGGAACAAACAGAAATTTGATTTTTTCAATGAGAAAAGGGAATTTCCTAGTATTCAGTATGCTACTTTTCTGATCAGAAGCCAGCCAAAACCGTCAGAATGTGATTTTCACAGGACTTATAAAATACATTGTGTTAAATTACTTTGTACGATGCAGTAATACAGCGGTGCCACAAAATTTGGGAACTCTGTAGAATTTTCTCTATTTCTGCATAACAATGACCTTAAATGTGATCAGATCTTCAATCCAGTCCTAAAATTAAAGAGAACCCAATTAAATAAACAACACAAAAACATTATACTTGTTCATTTATTTATTGGGAAAAATGATCCAATATTACAAATATTTGTTGGAAAAAGTATGTAAACCTTTGCTTTCAGTAACTGGCATGACCCCCTTGTGCAGCAATAATTTTAAACAAATGTTTCTGGTAACTGTTGATCAGTCCTGCACATTGGCTTGGAGGAATTTTAGGTCATTTCTCCTTACAAAACTGCTTCAACTCTGGGATGTTGGTGGGTTTCCTTGCATGAACTGATTGCTTCAGATCCTTCCACAAAATTATAGGATTAATGTCAGGACTTAGACTTGGTCATTCCAAAACATGAAATTACTCCTTTTTAAAACATTCTGTTGTTGATTTACTCTTGTTTTTCAGAACATTGTCTTGTTGCATTATCCAACTTCTATTAAGGTTCAGGTGGTGGACTGCTACCCAGGCATTCTCCTGTAAAATGTCTTGACACAATTTTGAATTCACCGTTCCTCAATGATTGCAAGCTATCTAAGCCCTGAGGCAGCAAAGCGGCTCTAAACCATGATGCTCCTTCCACCAAGCTTCACAGTTTGGATGAGGTTTTGGTGTTGGTGTGCAGTGCCCTTTTTCCTCCAAACATAGCAACGTGCATTTCTGCCAAGTAAAGTTCAACTTTTGTCTCATCTGTGCACAAAACATTGTCTCAGAAGCATTGTAGAACATCCAGGTGGTCTTTTGCAAACTTCACATGCAGCAACACACACAAAATGCTAGTAGAACACAGCAGGCCAGGCAGCATCTATAGGAAAAGGTACAGTCGACGTTTTGGGCCGAGACCCTTCATCAGGACTAACTGAAAGAAGAAATAGTAAGAGAGTCTTGTTTCAGTTAGTCCTGATGAAGGGTCTCGGGCCGAAATGTCGACTGTACCTCTTCCTATAGATGCTGCCTGGCCTGCTGTGTTCTACCAGCATTTTGTGTGTGTTGCTTGAATTTCCAGCATCTGCAGATTTTCTCATGGTCACATGCAGCAATGTTTTTTTTTGGAGAGCAGTGGTTTCCTCTGTGGTGTCTTTCTATGAACACCATTCATGTTCAGTGTTTTTCTTATAGTGGACACATGAACAGAGACTTCAGCAAGTTCTAGAGATTTCTGCCAATCTTTTGCTGTTACCTTTGGGTTCTTTTTCACCTGCTTTAGCATTGCATGTTGTGCTCTTGGTGTGATCTTTGCAGGATGCCCACTCCTAGGGAGAGCAGCAACAGTACTGGGTTTCCTCCATTTGTAGACTATTTCTCTTACTATGGACTGATGAACTCTCAGGTCTTTAGAAATGCTTTTGGAGCCTTTTCCAGCTTCATGAATCTCTACAATTCTTCTTCTAAAGTCCTCTGAAAGTTGTTTTGATCGAGGCATGGTGCATTTAAACAGATCTTTCTTGAGAAGAGCAGGCTGTGTCAGTAGCCTGACTCTGTGTGTCTTTTTTATTGGGCAGGGCATGTCTGCAACCCACACTTCCAATCTCATCTCATTGATTGGAAAACCTGACTCCAAATAACTTATGTAGAAGGCATTACCTCAGAGGTTCACATACTTTTTCCAACACATACATGTAATATTGGATCATTTTTCTCAATAAGTAAATGAACAAGTATAATGTTGTTGTGTTATTTATTTAATTGGGTTCTCCTTATCTAGACTTATGTGAAGACCTGATCACATTTTAGGTCATATTTATGTAAAAATAAGAGAAAATTCTGCAGGGTTCATACATTTTCTAGCACCACTGTTAAGCATGAAAAAAGACAAATGAGACAAAATACTCTGGCAAAACTGCAGTCTGAATTTACATTTTTCCAGATGTGATACAAGGCAAGAAGGGAATATTTTGTATTCTTGAGAATAAAGAGGCTACAATTTTATTGCACTAAATAAGGGAAAAGTACATTATTTATCTTTGGTGTTGAAAGATTGCATTAGTAGATTGTTGCCTTATGTGGTGAAAGCTTCCTGTCTACACCAGGTGCAAGCATTTTCAAAGAATCTATTGGATAGCTACATGAAATGAAAGGTATACTGTTGGTGCTACTTTCTCATGCTGTGGCTTTAGAACGCTGCTAAAATAGAAATCGCTTTGCTGCACAAACTCAACAACGCCAGAGCAGACAGTGACTTCATGTCCCTGGTAGAATTTAAAATAAAAAATAAAACACACCAAGGAAACTTACTGTATGTCTTGAAAAAAATATTTGCAAAGCTTTTGTATGGTGGGAGAGAAGACCCAGTTGTCATTTTTATCAGACCCCATTACTTGCAAAGTAATGTATTAAAGTTTTAATGAAAGGTCATTTACTTTGGTTCTTTCCCAGAAGTTGCTGAGTATTTCCTGGATTTTGTCTTATTTCAGACTTCCAGTATGTACTTTTGCTGTTGATTTACTGCATCAATGAGTATTCTGTGCCAAAGTGAATGTTACAATTTCAACATAATAAATAATCCTTCACAATATCTTTTCCTAGATATGTAAAATTGGGCAGCTCACTTCAGTTGTATTTTTCTGCCACTATAAATTGGGTGGGCACTGAAAATAAACCTGAGACCAGAATATGTAAACACGAGGAATTCTGCAGGTGCTGGAAATTCAAGCAACACACATAAAAGTTGCTGGTGAACGCAGCAGGCCAGGCAGCATCTCTAGGAAGAGGTACAGTCGATGTTTTGAGCCGAGACCACTTCGTCAGGACTAACTGAAGGAAGAGCTAGTGAGAGATTTGAAAGTGGGAGGGGGAGGGGGAGATCCAAAATGATAGGAGAAGACAGGAGGGGGAGGAATGGAGCCCAGAGCTGGACAGGTGATTGGCAAAAGGGATATGAGAGGATCATAGGACAGGAGGCCCAGGGAGAAGGAGAAGGAGGAGGAGGGGGAAACCCAGAGGATGGGCAAGGGGTATAGTCAGAGGGTCAGAGGGAGAAAAGGGAGAGAGAGAGAAAGAATGTGTGTATTTAAGTAAATAACAGATGGTGTACGAGGGGGAGGTGGGACATTAGCGGAAGTTAGAGAAGTCAATGTTCAAGGCCAGAATACAAGGCTTTTTTCTTCAACCATGTAGATGGCCTTTAAAGTGAAGCAGTTTTTTAAACATTGATGTATGCTTTGACCCTTTTGTGTAATACCATGCAAAACAAATTCCTAAAATGTTTTACATTCTCTGAGAATACTGGGGGTACAATTGCATGCATGCTCAAAGTCATCAATAATTTTAACTAAGTGATCTGTGTATTTAGACAGTCTGTATTAGCATATTATTTGACAATACAAGGAATTGACCTTCAAGTCTAATCCTGCCTTCACCTGACATTCACAAGGACACGGCTATTTTCAGCATGAGCTTCTGATAAACAGTGTGAAAAGAACCCAGGTATGTGTCAATATTGTCCTAAACCAATGATAAACAGCTTTATCACAAAGCATCAGGGGAACAGCCTTCCTCACCATCAGAAGTATCTGCATGAAGTGCTGCCTCAAGAAAGTAACATCAATCATTAAACATTCCCATATCTGTACCATATCCTCCTCTCGCAGCTACCAAAGGACAGAAAGTACGGAGGCCTGAAGTCATAACTATCAGGCTCAAAATCAGCTACTTTCCTTCAACCATTTAGCTCTTGAACCAACCTGCACAACCTTAATCACTACATTAATGTAGAGACACTACAGTCAAACTGCCAACAATGAACTTTGTCATTTTTGTTTTTGTTGTGTTCACTTGCCTATAACTACTGATGAGCCCCGAAAGCCAGGAGATAGAACAAAGCTGGAATACAAAGTGAATCTTAGTCACTAAAACTGTGTAGCTACAAAAACTCAGCAATGCATCTCAAAGCACGACTATTTAAATGGACATTTGAGACACTGTTACGAAAACGACCAATCAGAGAAAGTCAGCTTGGGATTGGTTGTCAGCTGACCAATAGGCTTTGGTTGATTTGCCTCGCCATAACAACTCTCTCTTGAAGAATGATTACCTGTAGGATTTAAGTCGAGAGTTGATTTGAATTGGAACAATTGGCTTGCACTAGTGATCAGTTCTTCTTAATGGTTGCAGGCTGTCACTTTGTTGTCATGGTGTTACCTGCGGCTGTGCTAGCGCAGGTGGTTGTTTCGGTCGGGCTAAATCAATCTATTCCAGTGGGAGGTGTAGGTCCAGCTCTGTGATGGATGATCTGCTTGATGAGCCTGTTGTGCCTTTGGGAGTATGTGGCTGCAACTAATTGATATGGTGACGCCAGAGATGACCTTTTACAATAATGTGATAGAGTACTTTCCCCAACAAGGGAAATTCTGCAGATGCTAGAAATCCAAGCAACACACACAAAATGCTGGTGGAACTCAGCTGGCCAAGCAGCATCTATGGAAAAGAGTAGAGTCGTCTTGGTCTGAAACATCGACTGTACTCTTTTCCATAGATGCTGCCTGGCTTGCTGAGTTCCTCAAGTATTTTGTGAAAGTACTTTCCCCATTCATTTAACAATCTGACCTGGTACTCAGAGGTCTTGCCTAACGTGATACTGGCTGGACCACACTGCAGCTCAGGCTTGAACGACTTCACCCGTCAACCAATGTCTGTGCGACTGTCTGTGTGCACGTGACCATCTGTTGTCTCAGATGTTGGATGTTGTGGCAGCATTGCATCCAACACCGTGCGCAGTTTTCTTCCCAAAAGTGCTTCAGATGGAGAATTCCCCTCAAGGCCTGGATGTGGTGCAATTAGATATGACATGAGAAATGTGTGAGAGCCTTGACTGATACTCTTTCCCCTTCACATTTTATAAGTGACTGAAGGTATCTATAAACCTCTTTGCTTAGCCATTGGACTGTAGTTGAGCAGAGTGAGCAGGTCAGGATAATTCCACTGTTTTGACAGAATGCAGAAAACTGCTGTGAACTGAATGAGGTGCAGTTGTCAGAAACAAGCATTTCTTGTCTCCAAAGGCAGACAAAGATCTGCAGCAGCTATTGAATGGTAGGCTCTGTTGTTGCTGACTTTGTAGGTAATACTTCTGTGCATTTGGAATAGATGTCAACCAGCATGAGGTAGGTACACCTGTTGATTGGGCCAGTGAAGCCAATAGATACTCGACTTCAAGGTCTGTTAGCCTGAGCCCATGGTTACGGATCAGCTCCACTTGGATCCTTTGCTGTCATACAGCACTGAGTACACTGCTTACATACAAATCTTACATCATTGTGTATGGCCAACCAGTACACAAAGCTTCTTGACAGGGCTTTCATTGAATTGATGCCCGGGTGGACCTTGGTGGAACTGTTTCAGTACTTTTGGTCGAAGTGTTCGTGGAATCACTATTCTGTCTCCAAACATTAGGTAGAAGTCCACAGTTAAGAGTGATGTATGATGTCGATAGAGCAATATGACATCTTCTTCAACCTCGACTGGCCATCGGTCAATGAGGAGTTTGGCAATACCTGAAGAATAGGCTCTGCAGCCAGTTCTGCTCTGATCTTGTCGACCATCACCAGAAGACCTTCTGCAGAATCTGATCAACTGAAATCACAGACATGACTACATCTTCGTTTTCAGTAACCTGCTGATTCATAAGTCTGGAGAGGGCATCCGCCTGACTAAGTTCCTGGGTTGATGTGTACTTGATTTCATATTTTTAGGCTAAGAACATCATTCCCACCTTTCTGGATGGCTAGCTGTATACTCTGGGATGCCTTTCCTAGACCCGAAGATGGACAACAGTGGCTTATGATCAATCAGGAATGTGAAGTGTCTGCCATAACGCATCTCGTGGAACCTCTTCACAGCGAAAATGATTCCCAAGGCTTCCTTCTCGATTTGTTCAAAGTTCCTTTCTGCTGCAATCAGTGATCAGTCTGCATGCATGATAGTGTGATCAGAGAAGGTATGGGATATGACAGCACATACCCTGTAGTTAGGTGCATCTGTTGCAATGGTGGTAGGCAGCTCTGGGTTGAAATGCATCAAGAGAAGGCATAATCACAGCATATACTTCCTCTGCTCAAAGACCACTTGGCAATGGTTGGACCATTTCCATGTGCAGACTTGCTGAGCAGGGCACTTAGTGGCTCCCTCGGCTGGTGCATTGCTGGCAGCAATGCGGAACAATGACTAATTTTGCCCAAAAATGATCGTAAGGTGCTGACAGCAGTGATGTTTTTGGGATCTGGGTGATGACCGTGCTCATCTATGATGAATCCCAGATATTTGATTTAAGAGATCAAGAGACTGCATATTTCTGCCTGAAGTCACAATCCAAAGTTTTGTAGTTTGTTCAAAACACATTCCAGGTGTTGGCATAGTTCTGGCTGATCTGTACCATCACCATGATGTCGTCAAGGTAACACCTTCAATACCACTCAGCATGGTGTCCATGAGCTATTGGAAAGTTGAAGGAGCTGCCTTTACCCCCAAAGGTAGATGGAGGAAGGAATGCAAACCTTCTGTGTTGTAAAGGTGAGAGGCTCTGTGAATTTTTCACCACTTCTACCTGGAGGTAGACTTCAGACAAGTCCAACTTTATAAAAGTGGCAACCACCCTTCACTTTTGTGAAGAGGTTTGCAGGTATCAGTAATAGGACCAGAGCCACAGTGATTCCAGTTGAGAAGTCCGCACACAACCACACTGTGTTGTTGCCTTTCTTGATGATGACCATTGGAGCTGCCCATTGTGAATAGTTGACAGCTTTGATCACACCAACTTGTTGCAGGCAATCTAACTCTTGCTCCACAATTGCTAAGGCTGCACGTGGTACCGATCTTTTGGGACAGGAAACTGGCTTTACGTCTGGATGGAGATGGAGTTCTGCTTGCAGTTCAGAGCAGCGAGCTAAACCATCTTGAAACACCCTGCTGCATAGCACTGTTGCAGTTGTTGTATGGTCTCACGAGCTGGTGGTGGTATGGCGTCAACTAACATGATTTAACTAGCCAATGTCTTCCTACAGACCTCATCCAGAAGGATGTTCCAGAGCTCAAGCTTGTCCATTCAGTCAATGCTAAGGACATTCAGATCTGGCTGATCTGTTAGGTAACACACTCTGTTGATTTGGTTACCATTCAGCTTCACCATGCAGTAAAGTTCACCAATCGGCTGGAGGGTTCCACCCATTGCACAGCAAACAGTATGATGAGGACCCAAGCACCCGCCATATGCATTTGGAGATAATGGTGATGTGTGACGCTGTATTGAGTTGTAGCTTGACCAACTGACTGCTGATAAATATGTTGATGTACTGCGTTCTGGTGGAGAAATCAACTTTGAATGTGACCATTAAACTCCTTGTAGATTTTGGTTTGCCTTTGAAACTTCTTGCTCTTGTGTTTCACTGGCCTAGAAGAGTGAAGGATGGTGAAAGCCTTTGTCATGACCACAGCAATGGCATTTGCCACAAAAGTGTTTAAGTATTGACTGTTTCCTACATAATGCCATGCACCATAGTGCCAACAGCTTGTGGCTGGCCACTTGACGATCTGCTGAGTGGTGGTGTCTGGGCCGTTGAAATGCATTGACACAGTTCTGTTCAACCAGCTTGGAATTGTGTTTCAGGTTGATCAACCGCTCTCATTCTTGAGTGACATCTTGCAGAGTCACATCAGGGTCTTGCTCCAGTCTGGACAGGAGACACTGGCAAATGTCTGCATTGCCAGATGCCTGAAGTCCACAAGTAAAAATTGGACATTTGAACTGTGAATCAGTCATGTTACCCAGCCTGAACTTTTCACATTCATGATTGACGACACCAGCATTTGTGATGAGGTTATCGGTGTCATGTTTAACAAGTTTTAGGCAATGGTAGTGAACATCAAAGAGAGATGACTACTCTCCAAAAATTCTTGTTATCTGTTGGAAGTTGAAATAACACTCATCTTCAGCAGTGCCCAATTTTCAGAGCAAAGTGCTTGTCTTCCACGAGTCATCTTTACTGATGAAGGCGACCCAGAAGATATCTTCATAATGTTTGAATTGTGACTCCCAAAGCGGCATCGAACTGGAAGCTGATAATGAACACAACAACTGAGTCACATGAGTTCTGTTGAGTATTTGACACCAATAGTGTTGAACTCACTGACTACATGCTCGTCAAGGTTTTGATTAACTTCAGCTGGGCTGCCTCAAATTGAGCTTGCCACTGTTGTAGGATTGCATTATATCTTCTGCTGAAATTATCATGCTGATATAATACAGCACTTAAGCGCCAATTTGCTGTGTTTGCTTGCCTATAACTGCTGATGAGACCTGAAGCCAGGAGACAGAACAAAGCTGGAACATGAAATAAACTTTTATTCACCAAACCCACACAGCTACAAAAACTCAACAGTACATCCCAAAGCACAACTATTTAGACATCCCAACATCTCTCTATCTAACCTGTCAAGCGCAGGAAGAGTCTTGGATGTTTAATGAGAAGGAATTTTATTCTTCCAAACTGCTGAGTATAAGCAAAGAGTTCAGAGCAACACGTCATGCTGGAATCAGTCTAGTGAATCTTCAGTGAACTCCCTCTGCCACACGTTGGGAGAATTATACACAATATACCAGATGAGGTCTCACTAGGGCTCTATATCCTGTATTTGCATCAACATACGAGGGGTGATTGATAAGTTCGTAGCCTAAGGTAGAAGGAGATTAATTATACAGCTCTCGTTACATGCACGTGAAGTTCAACTCATCGAGTGACTATGCAGAAAGTTTGAAGTTAATAACTCATCTCCTTCTACCTTAGGCCACAAACTTATCAATCATCCCTGCTGTGGACCACTTTCTGGAGGTCCAAGACGCTGACTTCTACAAAGAAGGGATCTGTATGCTCCACGACCACTGGTCTAAGTGTGTAAGTGTAGCAGGGGACTATGTTGAAAAATAAATGTGCTAGGTTTTCTAAAATTGACTCCTTCTACCTTAGGCCACGAACTTATCAATCACCCCTCGTATTCCCTAGACACAAGCACCTTTTAATTTCTCACCATTTGAAAAACGTCAGCTTCTCTACTTTTTCTAACCAAAGTGGATGAACTCATACTTTCCCACATGATGCGCAATCCGCTACATTGTTGCCTATTCATTTGTATACATCTTCTGCATCCACCCACATTACCGCCCATCATCAGCAAACTGAACACTTCAACCCCTCCCTCATCAAAGTCACTGATGATAAGTGAACAACAGGGGTTCTGGCAACAATCCCCACAGAACATCACTAGTCACATCCTCTCAACCACAAAGTTATCAACTTATCCCTACTCCGTTTCTGTCCATTAAACCTAATCCTCAATCCATGCTTGTAATATGATTAATAATCCCATACGCTCTAATAATCTTTTCATGGCACCTTGCCAATGGCCTTCTGAAAATTAAAATAAACACATATACCAGCTCCATTTCATCTATTCTGCAAGTTACAGCCTGACAACATTTTAATGGAATTGTCCAGTGTGATTTTCCTTTATGATATAATGGTGGAACAAACTGAGAGGGTTGAATGGCCTAATTCAGTTCCTATGTTTTATGGTCTTATAATTCTATGTTAACGCCCCAGTGCTGTTTTTCAAGTGCTCTGCTATCACTTCATAAATTTCTAGCATTTTCTAACTACTTCTGTCAGACTAATTGGTCTCTCTTTCTGTTTACTCTCTCTTCATCCCTTAAATAGTAGGGTTAAATATACATATATACATACTCATCAGGGGACTGTTCGCGAGCCCAGGTGACAGTGGAAAATGAACAACCAGTGCAGACACTATTTTCATATCCGTTCCTTCAAATCCCTAGGAAGCAGATCTTCAGGTCCTGGGTATCCACTGCCTTTCAGTTTCTTTAACTTCTCCAATTATGCTTTCATAAATTTGAATTTCTTTCTTTTAATTTTTTATAAAATGACTTTTTATGATTTAGATGACCATCATTTAGCACACTTATAGACCTACAGAACCTGGACCTTTGCCTATCATCACAATGGGTCTACAGTGGATGCAATCTCTCTGGCTCTCCACTCAGTCTTCGATCACCCGGACGATGGTAATAACTATGTCAGGCTGCCGTTGATTGATTACAGCTCAGTTTTCAACACAATCATGTCCCCAGTTCTAATCAACAAACTCCAAAACCTTGGCCTCTGTACCTCCCTCTGCAAATGGATCCTTGACTTCCTCACCAGGAGACCACAGTCTGTGTGGATCGAAAATAACATCTCTTTCTCACTGACAATCAACACTGTCGCACGTCAAGGATGCATGCTTAGTCCAGTGCTCTACTCTCTACACCCATGACTCGGTGGCTGGGCACAGCTTTAACACCATCTATAAATATGTGGATGACAAAATTGTTGCTGGCAGATTTTCAGATGGTGATGAGGAGGCGTACAGGAGCAAAACAGATCAGTTGGTTCAGTGGTGTCACAACAACCACCTTGCACTCATCATCAGTAAGACCAAGGAACTTATTGTGGACTTCGGGAAAGGGGAGTCGAGGGAACACACACCAATCATCATTGAGAGAACAACAGTGGAAAGGATGAGCAGTTTCAAGCTCTTGGGTGTCTGAAGATCTGTCCTGGGCCCAGCATATAGATGCAATTACAAAGAAGGCATGGCAGTGACTATATTTTATTTGAAGTTTGAAGAAATTCAGTATGTCACCAATGACATATTGGTTGCATCACAGCCTGGTATGGAAACGCCGATGCTCTTGAATGGAAAATCCTACAACAGTAGTGGATACGGCCCAGTTCATTACGGGTAAAGTGCTCCCGACCATTGAGCACATCTGCATGGAGCACTGTCACGGAAAACAGTATTTATCATCAGGGTCCCCCATTACCCAGATGAAGCTCTCTTCTCACTGCTATCATCAGGAAGAAGATACAAGAACCTCAGGACTCACACCACCAGGTTCAGGAACAGTTATTACTCCTCAACCATTAGGCTCTTGAACCAGTGGGAGCAACTTCACTTGCCCCATCACTGAACTGTTCCCACAATCTATAGACTCTCTTTCAAGGATCCTTCATCTCATATTCACAATATTTATTGCTTATTTACTGCATTTATCATGATAACTTCTTTTCATATTTTTTATTCGCACAGTTTGCTGTCCTTTGCACATTGGTTGTTTGTCCGTCCTGTTGGGTGTAGTCTTTCATTGATTCTATAATGGCTTTTGGATTTACTGTGTATACCCACAAGAAAATGAATCTCAGGATTATATATGGTGGCATATATGCACATTGATAATAAATTTATTTTGAACTTTGAACAATCACAGATTTCTACAGATGTAACATGGAAAGCATTCTGATTGCATCACCATCTGGTGTGGAGGGGCCACTACACAGGATTGGAAAAAGCTGCAGAAAGTTGTTAACTCAGTCTGCTCCATCATGGGAACTATGAGGACACCTTCAAAAGCCAATGCCTCAAAAAGGTGGCATCCATCATCCAGGACATGCCCTCTCCTCACTGCTACCGAGTGGAGGTACAGGAGCCTGTGGACACACACTGAATGTTTCAGGAACAGCTTCTTCCCCTCCTCCACCATCAGATTTCTGAATGGACAATGAACCCACGAACACTACCTCACTATTTTTCCCTATCTTTTTGCGCTACTTATTTGATGTAATTCATATAGACTGTATATATATATTATTGTACTTTATAGTTTTTTTATTATGTATGTAAGGGTTTCTTCTTTATGTTACTGCTAAGGTGAATAAAATGGCTTCTCTGTACTGTTAACTGCTGAGACTGTTAACTGTTCTCTATAGCAGTTAGTGATAACTGGACTTGTATTCATTTGCTAGCCAATTGAAATAGATGTTATTCTTTCTCTCTGTGTGAAAGCTGTTAGTCTGCATGGGCTTCGAGGGAGAAGGTGCAAAGAGGATGAAGAGAGAAGAGGTGGCTTGAGGAGACGGTTGTCGGACCTGCTGGGCCTGTGCTTGGGGTGGGAGCCCAGGGGTCGATGACGAGCGAAGGAGGAGCAGCGAGAGGGAATCCGGGGAATCCGTGAGCTCCAACGTTTGTGCACTGGACATTTTTATGAGATTATTGGCGCCTTTTATTTGTTTCCTTTTCTTTTGTTTCTCTACTAACCCCATACTTAAATATAAAATCTTAATCGTTTAACTGCACATTGTGGACTGAATGTTATTTTGGGGTACTGATGTTACACAGGGGACACAACACGCAGCATTCACCCAAACAAGAGTGCTAAGGTTTGGCTGGGCAGAGGGTTATCACCCCAAGATGATGCCACTTGGCAAAGCGAGTGTTACATGTATTACAAAGTACTGCTACCAGAAAACCACAAATTTCACTACAAATGCCAGTGATATTAAACCCGATTCTGATTCTGAGAAGCATATAGGAGTGAGATAGTTTGGCTGGTTGAGTGCTGTTGCTACAACATTGTCAGCAAGTACTTCCCCTTCCTGTGGACTTCAGGAAGGGGAAGTCAGGAGAGCACATACCACTCCTCATCGAGTAGTCAGCAGTGGAAAAGATAAGCAGCTTCAAGCTGCTGGGCATCAATGTCTCAGAGGAACCCTCCTGGGCCCAGCACATTGATGCAATCACAAAGATGGTAAGCAAGTGGCTTTACATCCTTAGGAATTTGAGGAAATTTAGTATGTCACCTAAGACTTCTGTAAGTCTCTATAAATATACAATAGGGAGTACTTTGAATAGTTACATCATTGTCCCATCTGGAGGCTCTGATGTGTAGGATTGTAAGCAGCAACAAGCACAATCCCCCATGCCATCAAGAACATCTTCAGGAGGAGGTATCTCAAGGTGATATCCGTCATTGAAGACCCTCACCATCTGGGACACATCCTCTTCACTTCCACCAGGTAGGAAGTACAGGAGCCTAAAGATCCACACTCAATGGCTTAGAAACAGGCTTTTCCATTCTGCCATCAGATTTCTGAATGGTCCATGAACATTACCTCATTATTCTTTTTGTTTTTCTCTATTTATTTTGTAATAAATAGTAACTTTTATAATGTCTTTGCACTCCACTACTGCAAGAAAACAACAAATTCCACATCATATAAACCAGTGATAATAAATTTGATAGTGATTCTTATGGCTGATCTGACATCTTTGTCTGATCTATGTTACTGGATTCCTCATGGATCACAACAACTTGTCATTTCCCTGTTACTCCAAGTTCCTCTCTGAGATATCCTTGAACTTGGCACCATTCAGATTACAAGGCTCCAGCAGAAGCTGGGGAATAGCATGAACACTTCAAATGGAAGGGAAGAGATTGGGAAATGAACAACATCATTTGGGTACTCTGATCATTTTTGCTTTCCTGTTTGTCTGCCGATCTTCACCCCCACTTCTCCTCGCCAATCAGTATTAAGTTCTAATGTGAGACACTCTCAGAGTATCTGTACACATTTTGATTCCTTGCTATACTGTCTCACTGAGAGATTACTTGATCAGTTTGTGCAAGACTTAGAAGCAAACCAGATCCTCCTCTCATTCGATCTCTCTGCAGCCATTGTTTCCAGTAGAGCTCTACAGAGCAGAAAAAAAATCTGACTTAATTATTTTTGCCCTTTCCTGTCATTAACCATTTAGGACTGAAGTCAATTTGAAGTCAGACTTCTTTTAACCAAGGAGAGTTCCTCAGTTTTGGCAAACCATAACAAGAATACACAGGTTTTCTTTTCCTCTTTAGGTGAAACTGCCCCACTATAACAGCTTACTTCCTTTCAATAAAATCATCCAGATGTACAAATCCATTCTGGAAAGCTGCTGTAATTGTAAATTCAAACAACAACTGACCAGCGATGAGGGAACTCTCATTTATTTTATTCCCAATTTCTCCAATTTAAGTGACATTTCTTTAATTAACTTTGGATCAAGACAATTACTTGAAATGTCTTAAGTGAAAGAAGTGTTTGCCATATTTTCCACCTGGAGCCTTCTACTGCATGTTTACACAAAGCAGAGAGGGAAAATGGATCTCCCCAGCCAAGATATGTTCCAGCTCTGGAAAATCACTCTTAACTACTGTTCTGAGGCTTGTGAAATTTCTTGGAAGCAAAGCAAGCATCAATTCTTAGTATCTGTTCCAAGTTGTTACTGCATTAGCAAAGAAGGTTAAAATTGGTGCATTAGTTCATGAAATCATGAATTCACAGCCGGAAAGAATGTGTGAAGCAGTGACCTGCAAACAGCATAATCAGGCTCCTTTAAATAATCTACAGATTGCTCTATTAAAATTGATGGTCAGGATGATCGTTTTAATTAAGAAAATGAAGATATACATTGCAATATTTTACAACCAGGTTACAGCTCAAGATTAGAATGCATTGTAAAGTAACAATGAGTTGGCCAGGTGTTGAGCATCTTAAATAATTCTTCTTTATTTTTCAGCTCCAATTAACAACTTTTAATAATACAACTATTTGCAGCATCCCTTGGGCAAATATTCAGAGAAAGTACCATGGGTATTTTTTATGCACAGCTGCAGTTATTTATTTTCTAACCAGATGGTACACATTACTGAGGGGGCCTGGTGAAATATGGTTTCAAGTTCAAGGAAATTGGAAGTAATCTTTTGGAATTGTTATTAATAGTCTGATGTGTCAGTAAATCACATCTTAAGCAAAGTGCTTAACCTTTGCAAATAACTTCAGCTCAGATTTAGAATCTGGGACTGAGTAATACATGGTAGGCATTATTGATTTACTTACAATTCCTCATTGCTGCTTTCCAAATTTTACACAGAATATTCTTGGTTCAGGAAATGTACGTCCATCAATATTTGTAAGAGACATTAATGCTCCAAGTATGGACCATTCTTGAGAAAGACCCAAAGGGTTTTTAAGTATAATTTTGACCTGTCCTTCTCATCCAGCAGCTGATTAATTTTACAGCATATATTCAGTGATTTCTGCCTTTATTTTATTTAATTTCCTTTTTTTTCTCTTTAATGACATCAATGAAATATTGTGAAAAGAAAAAATAATTCACCCACCTCCACTTCCACAAATTCATTTAACTTTTTGCAAGTAGCAGAAAATGTCTCTGTCGTTCCAAACTCAAAATACCATAGCTTGTTTTTCATTCTGAAAAGAATATAAAGAAACATACACTATTATATGTAACCAAGAACCCATTTTGAAAACACAATTCACTTCACCTTGTTGAATTTACTGTTGAGATTGTAACACAGATTGCTGCAGCTTGATAATAAGAATACAGGCAGGAGAGAATCCACAACTGCAAAGATCTTTTGCCATTAGTCACTAACCAAACTGAAAGTAACCAAGGACAGTGAGTGAGTCATCCAACTTGTGATATCCAGCAATGATTACAAGAGACTTGTTCAATTTAAAATACAACACTAGCTAGAGCTAGGGAGTGAAGCTAGCACTAGCCTAGAGGCTACCACGAGAAGGGAATGGCACTTCTGCCTGGTTGACAGAGGAGAGGTATATGAAGATACATGAACAGCCCTCAGATTCAGAATAAAACTTGTTATCATTGACATATGACATGAAATTTGTTGTTTTGTAGCAGCAGTACAATGCAAAGACATAAAAATCTATAAATTTCAAATCTTGCAATCCTGTGCATTCCAGGCTGTGATACCACCAGAGAGAATGTTCTCTACTCTATCTATATGGATCTCTTTCCAACAGCAATCCTTTAAACTTACAAAGGAACGGATAACAGATCTATCTTCATAATATCACTGGCTCAAAAATTAATCTGAGAAAACAGAGTTTATAACAAGGCATTTGTTATATAGTGCCATAATTGTCAAATGGACATCCTACAGCACCTAACATTGCTAACTGTTGATAAGGATGAGACTTTTGGTAAGGCATTCCAGACTGTGGAATGAAGACAACGGCTGAAGACTTTGTCAACAGTGAATGGGCTAAAGGAGGGGAAATGCATGAGATGGCAGAGTCAGAGAAGGTTTAAGTAGGAGGCGAGGAGTTGTACTATTAGGTAAAGTTGCTGACCTAGATAAAGTAGAGGTACAACATTAAAGAATTATAGTTTTAAATTTTGAAGTCCAAAGTTCAAAAGATCAAAGTAAATTTACTATCAAAGTACATATATGTTACCTTATACAACCTTGATATTCATTTTCCTGCATTCATTTACAAGGAAATAATACAATAGAATTTCACCCAAGAAAAACTATACATGAACAGACAAATGCTGACATACAACCAATGTGCAAAAGACAAGTTGTGCAAATAAAGAAATACTGAGAACACAAGTTGTAAAGAGTCCTTGAAAGTGACTCTGTAGGTTGTAGAATCAGTTCTGAGTAATGGTGAGTAAGGCTATCCATGTTGGTTGAGGAGCCCGATGGTTGCAGGTAATAACTGTTCTTCAACCTAGTGGTATGTGACCTAATGCTTCTATACCTCCTGCCCAATGGTGGTAGCGAGAGAGAGCATGGCCTGGATGGTAGGTGTCTTTGATGATGGATGCTGATTGAAGAAAGGGAGGTGGAAACACAGATTGTGTAGACAGTGAATATGAGTTTAAGATACTGAAAGTAGTGAGATGGAAAAACTGTTCATGCCCCAAGGAGCATGCAAGAATGAGTGGGAGCAGAAAATAGCAACAGGCATTGCTCCACTTAAGAAGGTCGCAAAGGATATCTTCATAGACCCTACAGAGAAAGACAAGGAGACAGAAAAGATCGTAATATTCATCTCCATGGAATCCAGGAAGGCAACATGTAGGATGGCAAACTCAGAGTATTGGACCCTTGTGAGAATGGTGGGGATGAGGAAGATGGCAAAATATCCGGATGGATTGAAACAGAGGGAATCTATTTATAAATAGGAGACATGAGGAAACAACATAGAAGTCACGATGTAGTGTCTCGGCCCGAGGCGCTGACTGTTCATTTTCCTCCATAGATGCTGCCTGACCTGCTGAGTTTCTCCAGTATTTTTTGTGTGTTGCTCAAGATTCCCAGCACCTGCAGAATCTCTTGTGTTTAATGTAAAAGAATCCCAAGTTAAGGCCCAGGTTTTGTAGTGGGTTGAAGGTGATTGTGTATAATTTACTGGGACACCTACAAGCCACTGTATGGGTTGGAAGAGAAACAGGAACAGGCTCTGAACCTATGACCCTTTCAAAGTATATACACACACTGTATACAAAAGCTTGCAATTATATAGCACTTTACTTAACATTAGAATGCCCTCAATATGCACAGCCAGTGAAGAACTTCTAAAGTGCAGTCATTGCTGAACAGAGAGTAGAGCAGTCAATTTGCACCTAACAAGATCCCACAAACTGCTGTAATGGAATTCTTCAGTATTTCCATTTCTTCAGAAAAAGAGCACCAAGAATATAAACCTGTACCGGCTAAAACATTTTTCAACGTTTTAAGAACAGCTTCTTCTTCTCCGCCGTCAGATTTCATCACGGCCTAAAATATCGACCATTCATTTCACTCCATAGATGCTGCCTGACCTGCTGAGTTCCCCCAGGCTTTTGTGTGTGTTACTCAAGATTTCCAGCATCTGCAGATCTATTGTGTAAGATTAATTCAGTTTTTCTCTCTCCAAAGACACCTCCGATCTGCTGGGCATTTTACGTACACTATTCTAATTCTGGTTTCAGGTATGTTTTCATTTACAATTTCACACCGCTAATATGTTTCCTTTGTATGTATTCCCTCACTCACTCATTCCTCACTAACCCATCAGCTGAACCGCTCTGTAAACAGCTGCACCACCTCAGGGACTACAAACAACCTGCTGGAGCAACTCAGTGTGTCCAGTGGCATCAGTGGGAGGAAAGAAATTTGCCTGCTGGGTTTCTCCAGCAGACTGCTTGTTGCCTCACTTTCCAGCATCTGCTCTCTGTTGTGTCTCCTTACCTTTGGAACTGTAGCTTCAATTCATCAGAGGTGTCTAATCCATCCCTTCATGCCCTCTCTCAATTTAAAACTAATCTGTCTTTTCACTTTCCACAGTACTGATAAAGGGTTTGTGGCCCGAAAATTTAACTTTTCAGTTTCAGTGAGCCGCCTGCTCAGTTGAGTATTACCAACACTTCTTTTTGTGCGTGTTTTATTTCAGATTTATAGCTGTTTTTATTTTTCAATTATTATGAAGGTACTATTTTCAAGTTTCCTGGACAAGTATTATTGCATTTTTTCCATCCCTATAAGGTAAAATGGACCTTCAGTTACAGGGTTGAAATGCATAAAAAATTCATCCAAGGGTCAAAAATTATCAAAGAGTTTGCAGAGACAAGGAGATGTGGATGAACTTCACTGCTTCTTCCAAAGGAGCGCAGACAGCAGCAGGGTATGGATTCAAGTTTCTGACCAAGGAGCAACACAATTAGAAGAAGAGAGGGTTAGCTTCCACTAAAACAGCTCTGAGTGCAGACTGGAGCTGTATGAAAACCAAACATGTACACAACTGTGCTGAAGAGAGAGTCTTCACATGAACAACATTAATCAGTTGTTCTTACTGGAGTACCACCAACAATATTCACATTAACCTGTATGGTAACAGTATTATGCAAAATAATCAGTGAAATAGCAGCATTCTTTAAATGAAATTTATTTTTGGGCATTTTGATTTTTGATTCTCTCAGTTCTTCAGCATACATTTTCAGAAAATCCTTTGCAATCCAGAGCTAGCCAGTAGTTAGATTGCCGGTTGTCCGTATCACATTGTGGTCAGCAGTGATGTTTAGATATTTCAATGAGCTTTAAAGGTTGTCAGGTGTCTTCTAGGGTGAGCTGTTCCCTAAAGCGTGACTGAAATGGAGCAAGGACCTGCATCCTGGTATGCCCCCATGCTGGGTGCTATTTACAGGATCTGGGAACAGGTGCCTGTCTTCCAGCCTCAGAGATGAATTATTAGTGTTTTCATGGTACCCTCTCATGTAACATGGTAAACTACATATGTTGCTAAATAAAAGATCTTTAAACAATTACTTATATTTTAAAATGAATACTTCAGTTTGATGCTGAATCATCCTGCATTGAAAAATAATGTGTTAATACTTTTAATAGAGTCAATAGTATCATACACCCTGGAAACAGGACCCCTTCCCCACTGACAGTGATCCTATTTTATTCTCCCCACATATTCACTGACTTCCCCAGGTTCTATTATTTACAGTACTTACACACCTGGGGCGAATTACAGCATCTAATCTACCAACCAATGTCTTGTACAAATGAGAGGTTAACACATCAAGTTCAAACAGAACTGTTACCTTTTAAACAGAAGTGTTCTTCCAAAACAAAGTGCAGGAGAGAAATTGAGACAGAGACAAACATTCCAACAGATGCTGGAATTTGGAGCAAAAAGAATAGCAAACTGTTGGAGGAATTCAACAAGTCTGTGGAAGCAAAGAGGTGATTGGGGTTTCAGTGAAGAACCTGCATCAGGATTGAGACGGTAGACAGATGATAGTGAATATACAGAGGTGACAGGGAAGGGATAAGATGGAGCTGGTGTGTGAAAGGTAGAGCCAAATGAGGAGTAGGTATGTTCAGGCAGAAGCTAGTGGGTGATAGATGGAGATAGATAAGGGAAAAATGGGCAATCAGAGCTAGGTGAGGGGTAAGTAGAGATAAAGCATTTGTACTGTTGCTGTTAATGGAACACCCTTCTGTGGATTGAAAATGAACACCAGTGGTTGATGATCAGTAATGAGGGCAAACTCTTTCTTATGCAAGTACTGGTTGAAACGTTTTACACCCCAAACCAGATTCAAGGCCTCTCTGTCAACCTGTGCATAATTTATCTCTCTGCAGCCATAGGGAACATGATGCTAACGTGTTCTCTTCCATCACTCATAACATTTGACGTGACTGCACCTATACCAGAAGGCAAGACATCACAGGCAAGCTTCACTGGATGATATGGATCATAATGTGTGAGTACATTGTCTGATTTCACAATTTCCTTTGCCTTTTGGAAAGCCACCTCACACTGCTTTGACCATTGCCATTTCTTCCCAATTTGTAGTGATGAGTTCAAGACATGGAGCACAGTAGCAAGGTTTGGCAGGAACCTGTTGTAGTAATTGACAAATTATATATAAAAAGGCCTGCAACTGTGACATATTCTTTGGGCTTGGGGTGTCCACCACTGTTTGAATTTTCTCAGCACACTTGTCTAATCCTTGTGCATTAATGGTGTGATCACAGTAAGTGATGCTTGGTTTAAATAATTCACATGTACTGTATTGTGCTCTGAGCCAAAGATTTTCTAATCTTTTTAACACTCTCTTGAGATTTTGGAGATGTTCCTTGTCATCCTTGCTGGTAACATGGTGTCATCCAGGTAGCACAAAGTGCCTGGACAGCTTTCAGCCCCTGGTCCATAGCTTTTTACCAGAGTGCAGGTGCAAATGCTACTCCAAAATTAAGCCTATGATAGTGATAAAGCCCTTTGTGAGTGTTTACGGTGAGAAACGGTTTGGACCCATCTCCATTTGTAGGTAGGCCTCAGCTAAGTCCACTTTACTGAAGTGTTTTCCTCCAAAGAGGTTTGCAAAGATATCCTCTATCCTGGGCAGAATGTATTAACCTACTTTCAATATTAGGTTGAGGGTGACCTTAGAATCACCACAGATATCGATATTTCTTGGTGACTGAGTCCACTAGCATTGCCCAAGGGCTCACTCAAACTTGGAATGAATTCCTTCAGCCTCCATACAATCTGGCTCTCTGGCTACTTTATAACGAATGGTTTAGGGAACTGGATGGATTGTTAACTTGGATGAGGCATTTCCATTTAACACTGTTATAACTTTGATAATATTTAAGTTTTCCAACGCCGTCCTTGAACACTGTGAGGCATCATCCAATACTTTCCTTAATTCACTTTCAGTTGATTCTATTGTAGGGAATGTAGCGTGCAGATGGTGGATGGATCTCCAATCAAGTTGTGGTTGTCTCAGTCAAACACAGCCCCACAATGATGACCCTCCTGTTTTTACCTCATACAAACCGAATTTCACTCATTGGTTGTTGTACTTCACTGTTACAGCTGTTATTCCCACAGGAATATGCTTTCTTCAGTATAAGTTGGCTATCTGCAGGCTTCTGTTTGGTATTTTTGAAACACTGTTCAAACTCATTTTGTGGAATGACTGAAACAGCTGAGCCAATGTCCAATTCCATTTTAGTCAATTTGCCATTCAATTCTGGTGTCAGTCACTTTGCTTTTCTTTAGTTAGTTTCCACGTTGTAAATCTTAAAGCTATTCAATCCTGTGCTACTCTTATTATTATCAGATTTTCAACCAACAGTATGTAGATTAGTGCTCTTTTTGAAACTGCAACTTGACTTTTTTAACCTTTCCTCTTCCCTGTCTGCCTGAAATGCTCTTTGTAATAAATGTCCTGCTTTGTTGCATTTTCTGCACATGTTGTCTTTAAACCTGGCTTGGTCTGCTGAATGTGGGCCTCTGCCACAATGGTAACACAATTATTTCAGCCAGGTAGATTTCTGTTTAGACTTGCAATTTTGATCATGCTCACATTCATTCCTGACTGCAACCCAATTGTGTCTTTGATTGCTGCTTCCATTGTTACAATGAGTTCAACTGCTCTTTTAAATTCGAGTTGTGTTTCAGTTAGGAGCTGTTTTTGAAGGTGTTCTTGTAAGATTCCACAAACGAAATAATTGATCAGTGCATCATTAAGCCCATTACTGAACAGGCAATGTTCAGACAATTTCTTTAATTCAGCTATGTAAGCTGAAATGGACTCCCCTTCCAATTGCTTCCACTCATGAAAGCTAAAGCATTCTGTAATCAACCATGATTTCAGTTCTAAATGCTCCTGCATTACTTTCATGATATCTGCAAAGCTCATTCCTGCTGGTTTAGTTGGAGTAGTCAAACTTCTAAGTTAACATAAACTTTTCAACCTATTTCACTCAGTAAAAATGGCACTTGCTTTTCATTGGCTATTTCATTTGCTTCAAAATACTGCTCAGTTCATTCAGTATACATCACCCAATTATCTGTTGTACAAATCAAACACATCTATCATTCTGATGCAGCCAGCCATTTCTGTTTCAAAAATTTATTATTACTATCACCTGGTACTAACTGTTTATGAACCCATGAATTCTGTCCCTTTTCTGCCTTTTTGTAACCTTAATATCTCTCTCCCCTTGCGAAGAAACACATGCTGCACTTTTTGAAAACTCAAACGTTTCTCCCTTTTCTGAAGAAAGGCATGCTGAGCTTTTTTTTTTACTCAAACGTCTCACTGTGTTTCAACTTGTAGGTAATCTTTTTTGGGTTCATTTTAAACTTACTTGTTGCCACTGTTATGTTTTGTAACTCCAAAACATAAAATTAATTGAAAGAAAAATATAGGAACTGGAAATAACTCATGTTTACTTTAGTGAGGCGCTCACATGTGATGCGGTGACATAATGATATATATCACTCACATACTTTTATATATAGCCTGCAATAAATTATTTAAATAAAGAATGCATAATCAAACAATATATTTAATATTAATCAATTGTTATTGAAATATTAAATACACAACATACACATGCAACAAAATTCAGATGCAAATCATTATTTCATTGCTTTGTATCCTTGATTGTTTCTCATCAATAGTATTTTTTGGCTACATATATACTTCCAAGAAGTTAACCCATCAAGGCACACTGTTCAGTACTTAAGTCTGTACTGCTGTTCCTCCCTCTCCCTTCCATTAAACGTATTAATCATGTTTTACTGTGTTAGGCTCCTATCTTTCTGTCTAGTACATTAAACTGCTTGTGCCCTTCCACTAACTGTCAGAAGCATAGACAGTTAAGGCACAGGAGGAGTCCACCTGGAAAAGATTTGTCCAAATCAATCTAACACATTGGAAATAAAAGCAAGAAAAGGCTGCTCTATGTTTTGAGCCTGAACTTCCATTCAAAAAAAATATGGTTGCGCCTTAATGCTTGTTTTCTGTATCTCTTGAAACACGTACCTCTAAATCCCTCTGAGCTCCACCCTTGTCAGTTCCTCATCATTTAAAAATGTTCCATTCTTCAATTTTCCCTACCAATGTGGCTCATAGTTTCCATCATTGCCACAAATCTTTACCCTCCTTGTCTACAGATGACTCTATGTTCACCTCATTTTACCACCAAACTTTGTATCATCAGCAAAATTTGGTACAATATATTGCCTTTTCATCTCAGTGGCTAATGTAACATTGCAAATAATGCAGTCCTATAGATTAGAGCATAGCAATAATAATGAGTGCTTCCTCCTCTGTCACCATTTCAGGCAGAGCTCAGATTGCAAAACAAAATATGCTTCCACTGCACTCTAATAGTTTCAATAATAATCTTAAATCTATACATTTCTGTTTATTGACCTCCTTCCTGTTCACTTTCTCCAGGCCTCTCATATTCCTTACTGTCAGGGAAACCCTCTCCTCTGGTTTTGGTAACAAGCTTTTTAATATTGTGCTGCAACTCCTGTGTTTAATTCACTTATAAGCAATAAGAATAGAATTGGGCCCAGCATCAGTCAAGGGTCCAGCATTGTGGAAAATTTATGGAACAGAAGGGTATTTCAGCCCATGGCAACTAGAGTATAGCAGTTAGTATAGCCCTAACCTGCCTAACACGATTTTCCAGCATTGAGTCTACAGCCTTATGGCTTAAGTATATAGATACTGCCTGGGATGAAGATTTCTGCCTCTACCATCCCTTCCAGCAGTGTTATCTAGATGCTAACCCACCCTCTGAGTGAAAAAAAATCTTTATATTTCCTTAATTTTTTTAACAATTGCTTTGTGTATGTCCTACTGGTTTCTGATTTTCCTTTCAAGGATATAGGCTATTCCTTTATACTTAATCTAGAACACTTGGTTATATTTCTCTTCAGTTTCTTCTGTTCCAAAGAAAATCCCACCCTATTCAATTCCTTTCTCTTTGCTAAAATCTCCCAGACCAGCAATAACCCTGTAAACCTCTTTTGCACCGTCTGCACTGCAATATGGACCAGAACTTTATCACTGTTTTCTCATTGTGGCCTAACAGGTGATGTACACACCTCTGGCTAAAACTTCCTGTTGGAGGTTTCCTTTTTCACTCAGACATGGCCTTTCTTTGACCTTCTTACTGACCCATCCTGCTACTCTTAAGCATACGTGAACGGACAATTCAAGATCCCTTTGGCTCTCACTGCCGGTGCAACATCCTCCATTGATTGTAATTTGTCTGTCCTTTTGCATCTCTCCAGACTTCGTCACTTTTCTTCCCAGTGACCAGATCATCTATATCTTTCTTCATCTATCGTCCTCAATTGTGGTAATTTTTTTCAATAATTTGAAAACTTATTTAGCTTCGTAAATAACTATAACAATTCTAACATGCTCAAAAAGAACGGCAGCCTTAGGTCCAAATTGTTGCACTCTGGAGTAAGGATTTTATTATAAGCCCTCCCTAGTAACTGTTTATTGTAAAGGTCCCTGAAAGTATTTAGTTTTAAAACTGTATTGTTACATTGACTAAATAACCTGCATTTAACAATATCTCATTTTCAAATGTTTACTTGCTTTCTTAATGAAGTTCTACCATATACTTTGGTAGATGAAATAAAAGGGTAGACTATTTTTTAAAAGGAGAGAAAATTCAAAAATCTGAGGCACAAAGGGGTTTGGGAGTCCTTGTGCAGGATTCCCTAATGGTTAATTTGCAGCTTGAGTCTGTGGTGAGGAAGGCAAATGCAATGTTAGCGTTCATTTCAAGGTGACTAGAATATAAAAACGAGGATGTAATGTTGAGGTTTTATTAAGCAGTGGTGAGACCTCACTTGGAGAATTGCGAGCAGTTTTGGGCACCTTTTCTAAGGAAGAATGTGCTAACATTGCAGAGGGTTCAAAGGAGGATCATGAAAATGATTCCAGGACTGAAAGGCTTGAGGAATGTTTGATGGCTCTGGGCTTGTATGCACTGGAATTCAGAAGAATGAGGGGTGACCTCATTGAAACCTATGGAATGTTGAAAGGCCTCGACAGGGTGGATGTAGAGAGGACGTTTCCTATGGTGGGGAAGTCTTAATGCCAGAGGACACAGCCTCAGAATAGAGGGGCATCCTTCTAGAACAGAGATGAGGAGGAATTGCTTTAGCCAGAGAGTGATGAATCTGTGGAATTTGTTGTCACAGCTGGCTTTGGAGGCTAGGTCATTGGGTATATTGAGGGCAGAGTTTGATAGATTCTTGATTAGTCAGGGTATGAAGGGATATGGGGAGAAGGCAGGAGATTGGGGCTGTGACAGAAAATAGATCAACCATGATGAAATGCCGGAGCAGACTAGATGGACCAAATGGCCTAATTCTTCTCCTAGACCTTATGGTCTTATGAAGAATTTGTTCCCTGAGAAAAAAATTGTTCTCTAGAAAGGCTGTTTGTATTATAATATCAAACTGAAATATTAGTCTTCTAAATTCTGAGAACTTTTAATCAGAGCCATCTTACATGCTCTGATATTAAACAATTATTTATTTATGGTTATCACAACTCCTTGGTTCACTATTGCTGAGTGAACTTGTCTGTTTTTGTTTGTGGCCAGTTTATGCATCTCATTTGCGATAACCTTGCAATTATGGTGCAGAAATGAGAGCAGTTTTTAAATCTACACTGTTCCTTTGGCACGTGGCACTGTGCTGCCACCAATCCTAAATTCATATTCAAGAACTCAGTTTGAAATCTGCCAGATCTGCAGACTCCATTGCTGATATGCAAGCTTCAATGAAGAAGGTGCAGAAGAGAGAAATGCCCATTGGTATCATCCAGTTGCTTCAGTGCACATTTTCTCAAAAGAGGAGGAGAACAGGAAAGCCACATATTTATAATGCCTTACATTACCCAACTGAATCTTAAACTTCTTCATAATCAATGTAATTTATCTAGAGTCTGAATGAATGCTGCATTTTGAAAACCTAGTAGCCAATTTGCACATAGCAATCTTTCCCATTAATAGCATTGAAGAAATGATCAGAAAATCGCATTGAAGAAATGATCAGTGTTGGTAAAGGCAAGACTCTTAACTAGTACATTGAGGATAATTGCCTTGATTTTTCCACAGATCATCCGCAACAATCTCACTAGGTAGATTGGGCACTGGTTTAAGTACTTCTGACAGTGCAGCATTTTTTCTGTTCCACGCTGGGTAATGGTCAAGTTACTGGATCAGCAGCCAGACTTCCAGACTACTGATCAAGAGTTGTTTCACTGACGTCTGGCAGGAAGGGAAGCTGGAAACTGGGACCCGGGACATCATCCCTAATTCAGAGTCATCAATGTAGTTGACTAATGACTGCCCTCTCAGTTCAGGGGTACAGTAGTTAGAATGGCACAATAAACATGGCATTGACAGCAAAATCCACATGTTGTAAATGAATAAATAAAAGGTGCGTTGGCATAGGCTTTTATACTCCAATGTTTTGTTAGCCTTGCACCCATAACCCACTTATCTCAGAGGGTAGAATGTTTCCAAATGAGTCGAGGCTGCTCCCATCAGACAAAAACCTGCAAGGAGTCAACACAGAATGCAGGAATACCATCTCTGTCGTTCTAAGGCTTACAGAGCTTCAGAAGGCCAAGGTAGTCCACAAGTCAGTCATCACGTTTATAATTCATTAGTAATCTATTGTTGAGTACTGGAAATGTCCTCTTTCTCCAGAAATCAGTAAAGCCCACTTCTTATAAGCCTATAGCCACTTCTTTCCAATATATTTCATCAATTTGTTCTGAACCCTAAACAAAGAGAAAAACAACCTTTTTTTGTATTTAAGCTGGCTATTTATGTATGGATTTTGTATGTCTGTTGGCTTGGCCTAATGATCCAATGCATCTCAAAGATTAACTAAGTCCGATCTAATTTCTTACATAAGATATTAAGGAAGCAGAAAATGCTGGAAATGCTCAACAGGTCAGCCATTATCTGTGGAAAGAGCAATAAGGTTAATGTTTCAGCTAGGTAATCCTTCATGGTCCTGACCTAAAAAGTTAGTCATATGAAACTTTAACTTCTCTCTCTGCAGATACTTTGTGCTATAGAACCTGGAACATCACAGCACAGGACCAGGCCCTAGGATTTACCACATCTTTGTTAACCATAATGCCAATCTAAATTAATCCCATTTGCAAGCACGTGCCTGTGCTCCTCGATTCCCTGCAGGTTCATTTTTTTTTAAATGTCTTTTTAAAAATTGCTATCATATATATTTCCACACCTCCCTGGCAGCACATTCCAGGCACCTTCTACTCTCTGTTGCTAAAAGAAATCTTGTTTCACAAACCTTTCTTCCTCATAAGTTAAGAGCTATTCCTGCTAGTATTTGACATTTCCATCTTGTTAAAAAGACTCTGACTACCTCCCATATCTATGCTTCCGATAATTTTACATACTTCTGTCATGTTGTCCCTCAGCCTCCAATGCTTCAGAGAAAATAATGCAAGTTTGTCCAGGCAACTTTCTGGTGACCCTCTCTTGATCTGTTTTAAGTATTTTCAGCAATTTCTTTCCCTCAAAAATGCATCTTCCTTGTGGTTCCATTTTTATTTATGACCTTTAATAGATATTTATGGATAAAATAAGCTTGCTTGGAGATCTCTAATCTCAAGGACATCACACCGCTTTTATTCACATTAAATGGAATTTGACACTTGCTTCGACCTGTTCATGCGACTTGTCCAAATCGACCTGCAGTCTTTTCATTTGGTGTTATTTTTTGTGCCAGTGAATTCAAGAACAATGGATTTTAAACTCTCTTCTGAATTATGAAATAACACCAAAAGCTTTTTGGAACTCCACTCACGACAGATCCCATTGACACTCCTTACATTATTGTCATTAGCTACCTATTCAACAAAGTATTTTACAAACCTGAATGATTATTATTTCTCCAATAGATATCTATGTAGAGTTTTATGAAAAGCTTTAAATGAGACAAGGCACAATAAAAAATACACAAATAACTGCCTTCTGCTTCTTAAAGCAAATAGTAAACACACTTCAATCCACTCCAATAGGTTTTACTGCTTTTACTCATGAATGTCAACTCTACTTATGCAAATAATGTAACAGTTAAAAATTAATCCAAGGAAGTTCTTGTGATTGTTTTTTGAGACTGGTGTATCAGACTGCTTTAATGTAATTACTAATACGTTAAAGTATCTTTTTGAGCTAAAACATGGAGGACAACAAATATTGATGCAAGTTTTAACAGGATTTCTTTGATAGATAATCGAATGGTAGGTTAGTTGGGTTCAGATGAAGCTATTAGAAAGGCTCATAAATTTTAATAATTGAGAACTGCCATTATAAATTTTTAACCAGTTGCTTACACAGCAACCAGCTGCTAACACTATTCTCTTAAAGGATTTCAGAAATGGGTTGATCGATTGAAATATATTTTCGGATTCAATCACAATTTTAAACAGTATATTTCTTTTAAAAAAATTGAAGATTGTGTCTCAAGCGATCTGATTTGCTTTTGATTAGTTCTCAAGCACGTCACATTAAGACAGGTTCAGGCTTATGGGTTACTAGAAGGGAAAAATGGAATACACACAGGCATGTTTCTGCTTACTTTTTGTTCAAAACTACAAGTGCCTGGAAGAAACCACAGTGCCTACAATCAAGAGGCATAACCAGGTAAGCTGGTTTGAGCTGACAGCTGGTTCCCACCCCTTTACCACATTGACTTCCAGAAACAGGTCACACTTAGCTATTTTACTTACTTTTGTAAAAATCATCAGTACAGAAATGGTGCACGCATGTTGTTCAAAGAATATCACCTCTCTGATATATAAATCAACTTTCTTTGTCTCATCAAATTAATCCTTGTTCAATGGTTCCAATTAATGTCAGAGAATGTGCACAGTATACAATCTGAAATTCTTACTCCTCACAGACATCTATGAAACGGAAGGAAACCCCAAAGAGTGAATGACAGAAATTTGTTAGAACCCCAAAGCCCCCACACTGCCTTCCCATGCACAAGCAGCAGCAAAGCATCAACCCTCCCCCTCCTCCACTTGCTCCAGCTGGAATCAAAGATGATTGCTAGATGAATCTGATGAAATTCATTCCACTGAAACATCAAGTTCTCTGGTTCTCACAACTAGGCAGAGACTGAAGACTGCAGCACCAGCAGTGAGGATCAAGAAGGTTTGGACAAGGGAAGCACAGGAGTGCCTACAGGACTGCTTTGAATCGGTGGACTGGACTGTATTCGGGGATTCATCTTCGAACCTGGATGAGTATGCTGCAGTTGTTACCGACTTCATTAAAACCTGTGTGGATGAGTGTGTGCCTACAAAGACTTACTGTACATTCCCAAACCAAAAGCCGTGGATGAACCAGGAGGTATGCAGTCCACTGAAGGCCAGATCTATGGCATTCAAGTCTGGCAACCCAGGCCTGTACCAGAAAACCAGGTATGATTTGAGGAGGGCTATTTCAAGGGTGAAGAGGCAATTTCTACGAGGTTGGAGGTGATATCAGATGCACGGCAACTCTGGCTGGGTCTGCAAGACATTACATCCTATAAAACGAAACCCAATTGCATGAATGGCAGCAATGCTTCACTACCAGATGAACTCAACGCCTTCTATGCACGCTTTGAAAGGGAGAACACAACTACATCTGTGAAGATCCCTGCTGCACCTGATGACCCTGTGATCTCCATCTCAGAAGCCGAAATTAGACTGTCTTTAAAGATACTGAACCCTCGCAAAGCGGAAGGTCCCAATGAAGTACCTGGTAAGGCTCTGAAAACTTGTGCCAACCAACTAGTGGGAGAATTCAAGAACATTTTCAAACTCTCACTGCTACGGGCAGAAGTTCCCACTTGCTTCAAAAAGGCAACAATTATACCAGTGCCTAAGAAGAATAATGTGGGCTGCCTTAATGACTATCGCCCGGTAGCACTCACATGGACAGTGTTGAAATGCTTTGAGAGGTTGGTCATGACTAGTCTGAACTCCTGCCTCAGCAAGGACCTGAACCCATTGCAATTTGCCTATTGCCACAATAGGTCAACGGCAGACGCAATCTCAATGGCTCTTCACACGGCTTTAGACCACCGAAACAACACAAATACCTATGTCAGAATGCTGTTCATCGACTATAGCTCAGCATTTAATACTATCTTTCCAACAATCTTGATTGGCAAGTTGCAGAACCTGGGCCTCTGCACCTCCCTCTGCAATTGGATGCTCAACTTCCTAACCGGAAGACCACAGTTTGTGTGGATTGGTGATAATATATCCCCCTTGCTGACGATCAACACTGGTGCACCTCAGGGGTGTGTGCTTAACCCACTACTCTACTGTCTATATACCCATGACTGTGTGGCTAGGCATAGCTCAAATACCATCTATAAATTTGCTGACGATACAACCATTGTTGGTAGAATCTCAGGTGGTGACGAGAGGGCGTACAGGAGTGAGATATGCCAACTAGTGGAATGGTGCCGCAGCAACAATCTGGCACTCAACATCAGTAAGACAAAAGAGCTGATTGTGGACTTCAGGAAGGGTAAGACGAAGGAACACATACCAATCCTTATAGAGGGATCAGAAGCGGAGAGAGTGAGCAGCTTCAAGTTCCTCGGTGTTAAGATCTCTGAGGATATAACCTGGTCCCAACATATCGATGTAGTCATAAAGAAGGCAAGACAGCAGCTATACTTCATTAGGAGTTTGAAGAGATTTGGCATATCTACAAATACACTCAAAAACTTCTAGAGTTGTACAGTGGAGAGCATTCTGACAGGCTGCATCACTGTCTGGTATGGAGGGGCTACTGCACAGGACCAAAAGAAGTTGCAGAAGGTTGTAAATCTAGTCAGCTGCATCTTGGGTACTAGCCTACAAAGTACCCAGTACATCTTTAGGAAGCAGTGACTCAGAAAGGCAGTGTCCATTATTAAGGACCCCAGCACTCAGGGCATGCCCTTTTCTCACTGTTACCATCAGGTAGGAGGTACAGAAGCCTGAAGGCACACACTCAGCGATTCAGGAACAGCTTCTTCCCCTCTGCTATCCGATTCCTAAATGGACATTGAAGCTTTGGACACACCCTCACTTTGTTTTCAATCTAAAATATTTCTGTTTTTGCACTTTTTAAAAATCCATTCATTATATGTAATTGATTTACTTGTTTATTTATTATTATTATGTTTTATTTTGTTTATTATTATTATTTTTTCTCTCTGCTAGATTATGTATTGCATTGAACTGCTGCTGCCAAGTTAACAAATTTCATGTCACAGGCCTGTGATAATAAACCTGATTCTGATATATGGACTGAGGTATAACGAAATTGGACCAATATTTATTCTGCAACAGAAGTACTACTGCCACTCAATAATTGTTATGTTTGTTTTTCTTAACTGGAAAAATAATTTAATGGAAGACTATCTCTAGCAGTATCAGAAGTAGGCAGTGGCTACTGGATCTTGATTAACATGAAAATCAAGGTTGCTTGAGGCTCAGGTTCATCTTAATAGCCTGATGGAACTCCTAACAACTCATCTGCAATCCAATCACTTTACTTCATCATCCACACTATTCTCCACAGGTATGCTCAGTAACATACACAAAACGCTGGAGGAACTCAGCAGGTCAGGCAGCATCTATGGAGGGGAATAAAGAGCTGATGTTTCAGGCCAGGACCCTTCACCAGGACTTTTTTGATAGATAAGGGGACCCTCAAGGTTTTTCACGTGTTTTGTGTGTCTTACTCTAGATTTCTAGCATCTGCAGATTCTCGTGTCCGCAAGTATGCTGCATTCTAAGGGTACCTCTGAAGCAGAATCATAGAAAATGTAATGACACAAGAAGCCATTTGGCCCATTCTGTCAGTGCTAGTCAAAGACTATCCAATTAATCCTACCTTCCAGAACTAGTGCTGCAGCTCTGCAGGTCATGACTCTTCAAGTATACATATTTTTTGCATGGAAAGAGGGTTCCACTTCTATCAATATTCCAGGCAACGAGTTCCAGAGGCTTTTTTACCCTCTGGGAGAAAAATCATTTCCTCATCTTCTGTCTAATCTTTTTACCATTTACTTTAAATCACTGCCATCTGTGCCCTCTGTTTTTGGCTCCTTTGCTCAGGGAAATGGCTCCTTCTTATATTTGCTATATAAATACCTAATTAATTTCAGACATTTCAATTAAAAAATTCCCTTAGATTCCTCTACTCCAGACTATCCAGTAAAATTTTCCAGTCTTGACAACGTCCTCACAGATCGACACTGTACAATTTTCTGTGATCAAAACTGTACACTGTACTCACATACTGATCTTACTAGCACTGTATACTATTCTAGCAAAGGCTTCCTCCCCTTATTTCATGCCTCAGCTGACAAAGAAAAGCATCCCACATACCTTTTCAATCACCTTATCAATTTGCTCTGCTTTCTTTCAGGATCTGTGGATCTGTGGATACGTATCTTAATGCCTCTCATTTCTCAACATTTTCCAATATTGTCCCATTAACTGCACATTTCCTTACCTGGATGCATCTCTCCAAATGCCTTAACTTCCTTTTGCATTCCTCATTGTCAACCACAGAACTATTTTAATTCCACTGCCAAATCTCTATCATTCTTCTTGTATTTAAGCTTAAAATAAGTGACAGAGAAAATCCATGTTGCGATTATTTGCATTGCGAGATACTTAAATTGTCTTTAATACTGAAAATATTAACTTTTAGAAATGTTTGCTACTCAGCATAACAGTGTCTGCCATTTCTTCAAGTCTCCCATAGGAGTTATGTGATAATAGAGTGAACTTTGAAAGGTATTTTAGCATATGTTTCAATTAATGCCTCCGGCCTGATGGCATGAACATTGATTTCTCAAACTTCCAGTAATGACCCTACGCGTCCCCGCCCCCCGCACCCCCCCCAGCTCTTCACCATTTCCCATCCCCTTCTCCCTCTCACCTTAGCTCCTTGCCCACCCATTGCCTCCCTCTGGTGCTCCTCCCCCCTTTTTCTTTCTTCCATGGCCTTCTGTCTCTTTCACCAATCAACTTCCCAGCTCTTTACTTACTTCATTCCTCCCCCTCCAGACTTCATCTATCACCTGGTGCTTCTCTCTCCCCTCCCCCCACCTTTTAAATCTACTCCTCAGCTGTTTTTCTCCAGGTCTGCTGAAGGGTTTCGGCCCGAAACGTCGACTGTTTCCTCTTTTCCATAGATGCTGCCTGGCCTGCTGAGTTCTCCAGCATTTAGTGTGCATTGCTTGGATTTCCAGCCTCTGCAGATTTTCTCTTGGTTGTGAATTAATGAAATAAACACTTGATTTTATTTGGAAGAAAAATATGTGCAATTTCATTTGCATATCTAATTACTTCACCCAGTAACTCAGTGTTACTGACAAACAATGCAACACACACTGAGCGCTGGAGGAACTCAGCATGTCAGGCAGCACCTGTGGAAAAGAGTAATCAGTCGACTTTTCGGGCTGAGACCCTTCTTCAGGACTGAATCTTCAGGACCAGCATCTGAAGACTTTTGCGTGTTTGTGACTAAGAAACAATGCTCCTTTTCGAACCCTATTTCCCTCCTTCATCCAATTTTGCCCACTCATTTGAAGGTGCTCTTGTATTGTACCAGCTCTCTGATGTCTCCTAAATGGTCTCTGGCCACAATTCAAACATGATTGTTTGAAGTTAATGAAGCCACCTTTTATGATTAAAGGCTGTATACTATTTTTTATTTAATGAACATTGACAAACAGAAAAATAATCACAAATTTTGCCATTTTACACTCTAGATAAGTTTTTAAATTCACCATAAACATAGCAGAATGTGAACTGCTTTGCAGCTCCAAGAAATTCAAATTTATTCAGAAAGAGAATTTGAATTGATTTGCCATGGCATCAAACTAAGTGTTATTTTCAGTGTACTTTGATTATTAGCTCTATCAATCCCAATACATTATTCTGATCCATGGTCAGTTAGAGAATATTCAGCAGTAATGCATTATATTGTATCTAGTAAAGCGCTTCGCATCTTTAATGTTGCTTTGCCTTTGAAGGCAACCAGCAAGCAAGCACCTAAATTGGACAGTCAGCACTGCTTCCCAGGGATATCAAAGGCAGATCTCAATAGCACAGGCTGTAATTACATACATGCATCTTTAATGCATCATCCTCTGAGATTACTTTACATTGGAGGTTAAGCGTATAATGGCAGAAATGTGAAACCATCCGCTAAGAGCTTCAGCTTCAATATGCACATAATATGTTGTCATTTATGGGGCTTTACATCTTTACATTCAACATAGCTACTTGTTTTCTTCAATTAGCCTACTTCCTGCAATCATTCATATGCTCTGCTGTTAGAAATATCTTCACTACGACTAATTGGTACTTTCTGCTCTCTACATTAGAAGATCATCTTCTGAGCATGATATAATTAAAATTACGTATTTACATGTATCTTTATTAAGAAGCCCAAGAAAAGAAAGTTAAAAATAGAAGCAGTAATATTGTGAATGACAGCACTGACATTCATTTATTTTCCTGGAGGGAAAATGTCAAGACTGGCTAATACTCTACTGTGCTAAAAAAAAAATAAATACTGCATTCTTTTTGAAATAAACTTGGTAAAAAAAATAACAGAACCTAGGATCTTGATGATTAGTAGATACCAATATAATTGGCGGAGGAGGTGGGGTGGGGTGATGAGGAGAGAAGAGGGGAGGGAAGGAGGGATTGAAAACAAATGGTTAAAACAAGAGGATTGATTTGTAGAACGTCTATTTGGAATACTGAATCTTCTGTAAGATTTTTAGTACAAGGAATTGTTGAAATAATAAACTCATTCAAAGAAGTATTTTAGAACTTCACGGAATACAGTAACAATGGGCATTGTTGTGATGTGAGTGAGCACAGTAATCCAACGAAACAGATTACTCATAAGGACATGGATAGATTTTCATAGCATTGAATGCATGGTCTATTAAGATTGGGCTATCCATTCTGTCAGACTGTATCCTTTGTTCTGTTGAATCTTTTTACTGCATTGTTATTGTATCTGAATTAGCAATTGATAACTGGAAAGATGAGGGGTAGATTTTTTGTTCTTCAACCGGAATTGGAATCCGTTTATCATCATGCACTGAGGTACAGTAAAAAGCTTGCCTTGCATACTGTTCATACAGATCAATTCATTACATACAGCATTGATAAAGCAAGATAAAACAATAACAGAATGCAGAATAAAGTGTAACAGCTACAGTTAAAGTGTGGTGCAGGTAAACAATAAGGTGTAAGGTAATAATGAGTTAGACTGTGAGGTCAAGAGTCCATCTTATTGTACTAGGGAACCATTCAATAGTCTTACAACAGTGGGGCAAAAGCTACACTTGAGCTAGTTGATGTGTGCTTTCAGGTTTTTGTCTCTCCTGCCCAAGGCGAAAAAGAAGTGAGAATGTCTGGAGTAGGTGGGGTCTCGGGATAGTGATTGGACTGGCATTGTGTTCAACATTTAGTTTCAATTCTAATCCAATGCAGTAACCATTGTGCGATTGAAAGAAAGCATTCCACTTTGATACTTATTAAGGCCACTAATGACATACTTGATAAATATTGAACAACCACAGTTAAATCCTGGAGTTGAGATGACTGGTTTGCAACAGCCACAATCATAATTTTCTGTTCTAGTTATCACTCCAGCTCATGAAGAATTTTCTTCCCTGACTGCAGTTGTCTTCAGTTTTGCTCTGGTTTACTGATGCTGAAATAGGTCAATTCTAATATCCAGGGCAGTCATTCTCAATCTCACGTCTGGAACTTGTTTCCTCTGCCAGTGTTTGGAAAAATGTTGTAATGAGATCTAGAGCAAAATGTTTTGGGAGAAACGCTTTATTGGTGACCAAGAATGAGCTGAATTGTGGCAATTGACTGCACTGGAGTTGCCATTTCTGTAGATGGGACATACCTGAAGAATTTCTCATGTTGTCAAGTAGTTTTTAGTGTTGGCAGTTGCACTGCTAGAGGCATGGCTGGTTCTAGGTTACAAGCCTATAGCTCTGCAACTAGAATGTTGTTAGGGACCAGAGTCTTTACAGAATTTGCTGGTTTTTGTTGTATATCTAAGTGCCCCTATTGATATCTCACATGCTTAAAAAAATACGACACTGAGAGGACAGAGGTTGGTTATCTCCTTGGTGAATAAATAAAGAAGATTACAATCGTTTTGTCCTCATATTGTATCTAGGACAGTGGCATACCCTCTCAACACAATCCTCGGTATCCTCAGTGTATTGACGACAAATTACATATTTATCAGTGCTCTGTGGTGGTCACTTTGACAAATTGTAATTGGCAGGAAATTTTCCAAAATTAAACCTGCATACCTCTACTTATATGAATATCTATGTGTTCTAGCCTTTAGTTAGTACAGAAATGTTGGGCATCCATGACCAATTGTGTCACAATGCTAGGGGAGAGGTAACTTCAACAAGAAAAAAGCTTCCATCGTGGAAGTATCAGAATTCAAGGGAATTGAAAAACGGCGTAGAGAAAACTAATTTCTTGATCGAATACTGAAAATATAAGGGAAGGCTTGGAAAAAGAGTAATGTGAAAATTAATTTAAATACTCATCAAGTCATTTGTGGAAAGAGGAACAGTTAATACTTAAGGTCAGAACTGGAAAGACCAGTTCTTTTGGATATTGGCTCTCAAAGTTAGCAGAAACAGTATGTTGGAACTTTTTGAGAGTCAACTTGGTCGTTTTAGTATTCACTAACAAAGATACTGACAGGGCCATGCACGATGAGATTTTGTGTACATTGCTATATACTTTCTTTTAAAGAGACCGCAGGCCATAGGTTACAACACATTTTTAACATATTGATGAGGCATGCAACTACACATAGATGGATGATCTATGACTGAAAAAAGTACTACAACTTCAGTTATCCCTTGTCTGCAACTTGTGGACGTGGTGGTTGACTTAACAACTAATAATTTCCTTTACAAAGCTAAGTTACAAGCTCAATTTGCTGTGCCTCTTACAGTGGTTGTGAGGTAAATATACTAAGTATAGATGTAAAGTTTCCTGTAATAAAACAGGACATATGATGACTGATTGGGTTTTATTTCAATCTGTTGAAGGGTATTGGTTTCTTTGTGGTAAGCTTTTACACAGAGGGAAAAGAGAAAAAAAAACAATAAATAAAACATCAGAAAGATTGTCTGGGCCCCTTGCCTGGAACTACAAACAAAATATTCAAAAAAAGTAAGTGAATTTTAAATGACATGTAAATTTGCCTTTGAAGATGAAAGATAATTAGCTAAAAAGAGACAGGTCTTTTCAATCCCTCCAAATTTACATGAGATCTGTTGAAAACCAAATATGCAAAGCTTGTCCTCAATGCTAAATTAGAGAAAAAGGAATATACTGGTACAAATTGTATTCCTTAAGAACTTAAGTAAATAACTGGGCTGACAATTAAAGTGCCAATGCCACTTAGAATTTCAAAATAATTTTGGCAGATAAGTATAGAATGAAATAGTTGATATTGTACATAGCCTGTAATCGCATAATTCCCAGGATCAGTTCTGACTTCAGGACCAATGTTCCCTCTAATTTGTCATGACCAGTGTGCGCAAAAAAATCTTGTGCAATATTTTGCCAAGTGACAACAACATGGGCGTACTGAATTTTTAAGTAGAAGTAAACCTGAAGCTATTCTAAGGAAAATAATCTACCAATTCCAGTTTGTTGTTCATCAATAAAAGAAATAAAATGGCTGTCAATAGGAACTTTGATCTTTTCTCGGTTTGATCATTTTTGCTGTTGCTCATTTACACTCTCACAAAACATACATAGCAGGCCTTTAATGGACAATGAAAGATTTTTTCATCGGAGCTTTTGCACACCATCCATTTGAGATTTGCTTGCTAAATGCTGCTTAAAAAAGTCAAGTTTCCAAATATCACTCCACTTCTTCCCACTTGCAAATTCTCCAGCAACTTTTTCATCGAGACAATACTCACAGGTAACACCAGTTTCTGTATTGTGCATAAATATTTCTTGCAGCTGCATGTTCCTGACCTCATGAACTTTCTACTATCGTGGCTTCTACTGTTTCATTAAGCCATTTCGCTTTAAAAGAACTAGCAGATCTTTTGCATTTCATGTCCTTTGCTTCTTTGGAATTTGACATAGTGAATCAATAACTTCTTCAATTAAAACAGTATAAATAAGCCAGTTCTAAAATCTGCAGACAAATCATCGCAAATTCCACTTTGTCAACACCAACCGCATTAGAAACCATGAAAGGAAATGTGATTGTATGTGATTGTGAAATATACTTAACATGCTGAGGTGATGACCTTTTATGCGCAATTTAAATTCCTTTGTGCGGTAGAAGCAAAAGATGTGTACGTGTGCACACGTACACACCTTACCTTGGAGTGAACAGTGTTCAGGACCCCAAGTGGATAAGGGAAGATAAGTACTGTACAACTATATCAAAGGGGATTGGACTGTGGGCAGTTGAAGATGAGGAGCATTCCCCCAGGTCCAACACTCTACCCTGTTACTGATTCATGTTTGTAAACCTTCAAATAAGATTAACAACAATAGCTTCAGCTGGATTCCTGCCTCTGTGGTTACTGGACCTTCAGCAGTGAACCTCAAACCAGTGGTTACAGATGCTCCCAGTCATCCTTCATCACTTTCGCCTGGCTCAGAAATAAACTGTGCTTTGCTGTTCCATCACATGTTGCAATCTACCTCAGGATCACTCTTGGACCACTGCCTCTTCTGCAATGTTGCCACCCAATGGGGTTACAAACCCAATCTTTAAACAGAAAAGTGGTATTAATGAAAAAATAAATGAAATCAAAACTTTGAATTTCAGAATTCCTTTACCCTGATGAGAATTCTTGTGATCGTTCTAATCGATTTTGGGACATGAATTTTATAATTTTGAATTCCTGGTGAAGAATGAGTAAAAACTTGAGATTATACAGACTTGTCTGTGCTTCGGTGCTTTGAAAACACATAAACAATGTGTCGGGTCACATCAGAGGAGGAGGAAGGACCACGATCAATGACTCAGAACGGCTCAAGATTACACAATGCTGTGAAACTTCACATTGCATGTGCACAGTTTCTGTTGCAAATGGGGAAGTAAAAGTGAAGACTGGACCATTGACATGTGTTCCCAATCAATTATTTCCTGCCGTAGGAACACCCATATGGTAACAAATTAATTGCAAAAAATGTAAGCACAATTGCCATTTGATGAAGAGACTGCATTTCTGTAGGATGTCCCAAAGTATTTTATGGTCAAAGAAGTACTTCAGGAAGATCTGTAGCTGCTGTAACTTAGGAAAAGCACAAACAGCATGCACATGGAAGGTTCCCACAAGTAGCAATGTGTTAACCAATTTCCCCCGGGATCAATAAAGTATGACTAACTTGCTTTTATGATGTTGTTTGATCTAAAAATGTTCTTCAAAATACCAGCACGCAGTCCCCTGCTAGGCTTCAAAATGATGTCAGAGTGAAAGGACAGAAGATGGGAGCTCTGGTTTGTCATCTTGCCCAAAAATTGTGCTTCCGATATTTCCTCAGTGCTGCAGTGAACTGCTGGTCTAGATTTTTGTGTGCAATAATCTGGAGAACGGCTTGAATCCGCAATTCTGTGGCCATATAGAAGGCATCAAACTAAAAGCTTGTCTGTGCAAAGTCATCAAGAGTAGTGGGAAACTGGAAAATTGGGAAAACTTTAAAAAGCAACAAAGAACCACTAAGTGAGCAATAAAGGACTGGAAGATAGATTATGAAAATAAACTACTACAAAATATAAAAAGGGATAGTAAAAGTTATTCAAATTAAAGTGGAAAAGGGTGGCTAAAGTCCCTTGGAGGATGAGATGGGGAATTGATATTAGGTAATGAGGAAATGGCCGAGGCTTTGAATGACTATTTTGTGTCGGTGCCCACAAAATAGAGATGTTATGGATGCAACACACATAAAAGTTGCTGGTGAATGCAGCAGGCCAGGCAGCATCTCTAGGAAGAGGTGCAGTCGACGTTTCAGGCCGAGATCCTTCGTCAGGGTAAAAAATACTGCAGCTGTGCAGAGGGACTTGGGAGTGCTTGTGCATGAATCACAAAAGGTTGGTTTGCAAGTGCAGCAGGTTATCAAGAAGGCAAATGGAATGTTGGCCTTCATTGCTAGAGGGATTGAATTTAAGAGCAGGGAGGTTATAATTATGAAAGGGATAGATAAGATAGAGGCAGGAAAGTTTCCACTGGTAGGTGAGACTAGAACTACGGGACATAGCCTCAAGATTCAGGGGAGTAGATTTAGGACGGAGATGAGGAGGAACTGCTTTTCCCAGAGAGTGTGAATCTGCGGAATTCTCTGCCCAATGAAGCAATGAAAGCTACCTCAGTAATTATATTTAAGACAAGGTTGGTTGGAATTTTGCATAGTAGGGGTATTAAAAGTTATGTGGAAAAGGCAAGTAGGTGGAGATGAGTCCATTGCCAGATCAGCTATGAACTTATTGAGTGGTGGAGCACGCTTGATGGGTCAAATGGCCTATTCTTGCTCCTATTTCTTATGTTCTTATTATTTTTAGCTGTTTTGTGATTAATTGGCAATTTGATCAGTATAAATATATATTGTGCAAGGCTGGAGCAGAAAAGTGTTGTTGAAAATTCAACACAGGCAAAAGACCTAGTAAATGAAAGTAATAGAAATTAAGAGAGTGGGTTAGCACAAATATGGAGAGAAAGAAAGAAAATATATATTTATGAAATCTCTGGCTGCATTCCAAAGCACTTTGCAGCCAATTAACTCCTTGTCAAAATGCTGTCACTGTTTTATATGGATGCGAAGTGGCAGAAAATGCTCAAAAATATAAACATCAACCAGTTATCACAGAGTGCTGGGACATCTTTAATGGGCGAGAATCTGGAAGAAATTGTGAGTGTAAAAGATTTAGCTCCTACTGGAGGTCAAGATTCTGCCTTTATGACTGGTTCACGTTGGCCCAATAAAAGTAACCCTAACACAATCCAGCATAGTGAAGCCTGATTCTTTATTATTAGCAGACATAGCTTCTGTAATAAAGTACTCGGCAGGGTTTTCCTGCTGTCTGCCAAGACTAAGGCATTGCCAGGATACAGAATGCGTAACTCCTTAACTACAGGGGCAAATCAATGACCTCAAGTACTCCAATGTTAATGCTAAGTTTCACTAACTACTTGTGCTGACTATGAAGATGATTCTGCTAGCCACATTTGTGATTTGAAAACTAGGAGAATCATTGGCTCAAAACTAATTACCAGAACATTCTTCTTCTTAGGGAATTGCTTGGAGTCAAGGTTGCATGCTTCCATTTTAACTCTGTAGGTCCAAACAAGACTGCCAGGCCAGTTTGGGAAGTGCAAACGCTGGGACAGAAAGGTAGGAGGACAACTACGTTCGGAGACACCTCTGTAATTCATAGTGGGCTTCTTTGTGCTTAGGCCAAAGGGTGTTGTGGTTCTCTAGGGCATCCGCAATACTCCTCCCTGACAATGAGTGGCCATGAGCCAGAGATTTCCATCATTTAGTGGGGATATTGCACTTCTTGGAAGGCTTTGATAATATCCTTAAACCTTTCCCCCTACCCACCTGGTAATCTGTTGCTATAACAGATTTAAGAATTGAGTGCCTGTTTCAGGGGCCTGGTGTTGTAACCAACGTTCTATCTTGACAAGATTTCACCGCAGAATCCCAAATTAAGGAAATGACAACAGCTAGATAATATTGTATGAATAAAACACCATATATATGTCCAGACACGCACATCATAACAAATAGAAATGACTGCTGGACTAACAATCTGACTAACCACATTGTTATCCCTGTCATCTTCGCCCGTACACAGTATGTCAATGTTTGTGTGTGTTTCCCTGATAATAGAAATGTGGAAAAAAGTAAACATTGACAAGGTCACTCATAAGGACCGAATCTTGGGAGGGGAGTTCTTTGAATTGTTTCTTCCAGAAACTCCAGGACAGTCTCACGAAACTGGTGATGGCTTAATGACGTGTGCCATTCACATACTTTTACATATAACCAGTAATGAATTATGTAAACAACAAAGAATGCTCAAACAATATATTTACAATATTACTCAAATATTACTGAAGTATCAAATACACAACAGAAATGAACAAAGCCAAATGTAAAGAGACAAGGCTTTCTTTGTAGGAGATGGCATCAATTACAAAGTTTTAAACTTGATGGAGAAGAACATTGGCTACAAATTCGTAATCTTATCTTCCCCATCTGAGAACAAAAGACCCTGCCAGGGGACCTCTCAACATCTGTAATTTTGACCATTTTAAATTGTGTTGGCTATAGAGGAGTTTCCTTGTTGCCTGCCAAATTAACCAGCACCTTAATTAGCGCATCCTAGTGGTCAAAGGACTACTCCTCAAATTGCATTTCACAAATAATGAGGCTCGTACCCATTGACATATAAATGTAAAAAAATGAGAAAACAGTATCTGTTGAAATTGGTAACAATCCTTGCCTTAGATAAGCAGCTTATTTTTGATACATCAATAAGATCCTGTACTTATTCTGTAGTTCGAGGTAAAATCCATGGAGAGTTAAGTCACTTCATGACTAAATATCCCATTAATTCCATTGGTTAATTACTGCCAGTCATCCTTGCTGGATCTGAAAATTAATTTCCTTTCTGTAGGTATCAACTGTTAGCAACTGAACAGAAAATAAAGGCAATGTTTGAAAAGGCTTTTTACCATTTTTGAATCTTAACCATTTAAACTGTTAGCTATATTAATTACCAAAATCTTCTATGCCCCTTTAATATACCAGCTGTCATCAACTGGTATTTTTTGCAAATATTTTGAGTTGGAAATTGACAAAAAGATGAAACTATGTAATGTAGAAAATAGCATACATCAGATCATTTTGGGTTAAAGTGTTTGGTCATAGACTTCTTACTCAGAAGCCAAATCCAACTGTAATTTTATTTTTACATCAAGAAAAAAGTACATAACTTTTGGAAAGCAATGTAATTTTAAATCTGAATTCATTTTAATTTCACTTAAAAATGTTTCAGGGTACATACGCCTAGAAGTTCATCCCCAAACACTGAAATCAATCGAATGAATTTCCAAGGCATAGTATATCATGACTATACAGCACATTTAATGCTGCTGACTAGGGATTCTATTCAAAGCAATAATTTCTATAAAGAGATGGCTCCCCATTAACTGTTCAATGCTACAGGTGGTTCTTTAAATATATAAAAATCAATATCTTTCTTTTTTTCCTGACAGCTTTCTCCCTACCCATTCTCTGCTCCTGAAAAATTCTTGCGACGTAGGTTATTCCAGTTTCTCATCCAGATGTTATTATTTTTGATTCAGCCTTGACCACGAATGCCAGCACTCATATGTACGTTTGTACATACTTTCAACATACGAGTTCAACAGGTGAGTGTTGGCATTCATGGTCGAGCTTATGACCACCAATATTTTCATTCATGTTGCTTTGGAGGCAGCTGAAATATTTACATGATTCCCAAAGGTAAGGATTTTAATTTAAGGTATTTCCTTGAAATAGAATAAAAGCTTTTGATGCATACCTCAAAGCCAAAAAAAAATGCACTCATGAATAGATTACTGTAAGTGACCAGCTTGATTGTCTGAGGGGGTTGACAACAAACCCCACTGAAGAATCTATACATTAGAGAACAAACATAACTTGCCATGCTGTGCTACACACACAAAATGCTGGAGGAGCTCAGCAGGTCAAGCAGTATCTATGGAAGGAATAAACTGTCGACGATTTGGGCCCAGACCCTTCATCAGGACTGAAAAGGAAGGGAGAAGAAGCCAGAATAAGAAGGTTTGGGGGGGTGGGCGGGAGGGGAAGCAGTACAAGCTGACAAATGATAGGTGAAACCCGATGAGTGGTGGAGGGTGGGGGAAGGGGCATGAAGTAAGAAGTCGGTAAGTGATAGGTATAAGAGGTAAAGGGCTGAAGAAGAAGGAATCTGATAGGAGAGGAGAGGAGAGCCAGAATGGGAAATGAAAACAAAGTGGAGGAGGCGAGAAATTACCAGAAGTTAGAGAAATTGATGTTCATGCTATTAAGTTGGGAGCTACCCAGGAGGTGCTGCTCGCCAGCCTGACAGTGGCCTCATCATGGCAGTAACAATGTAGGAATTATTTTACTTACTAAATAAGGAATACTAATATCTGTTCTGACAGACCGGCGGAGAGAATGGCATTTAAATCATGCCAAACTAATGTGTAAAATTTTGATGAATGGGATACAAGTTTGGTTTGGGCATCCATCACAAGTATAAACACTGCACAACAGTGTGTAACCCAAGATAAATGTAGCTGGACTCACAGTCATGAGCCACTGTGTAGTGACAGATCGTGGCCTAAGGTAGAAAGAGACGAGTTACAGATCTCGTTACATGCACATGCAGTTCAACTCTTTGAGTGATTATGTAGAAAGTTTGAAGTTAATAACTCATCTCCTTCTACGTTAGGCCATGAACTTATCAATTACCCCTGCTGTGGACACTTTCTGGAGGTCCAAGATCCATCCTCTCCACGACTGCTGGACTAAGTGTGCAAATGTAGGAGGGGACTATGTTGAAAAATGAATGTGCTAGGTTTTCTAAAATTAACTCCTTCGAACTTATCAATCATCCCTCGTACAAATGTTATTAAAATATTTGAAGCCTTGGAATTACAACAGTCTTTCGACACTAAAGGTCATTAAGCCTAATGAAGACCTACTGATCCTCAGAAGGAGCTCTCCAATCACCTCATTCTCCACTTTTTTCCCCTGTAACACTTTCAGAAAGCATCAGATTCTCTTTCCAAACTCACTACTGAATCTGCTTCCATCATACAAGCTGAGAAGGTAAGCACCAACACCAAAGAAGAACCTAAACATTAGACAGCTGGAAATAATGCATTCTAGAAACCATAACACAACTGGATGCAAAAACTTCATCAGCATCCCCCAGCCTTTTTCCAACTATCTAAATCACTATTTCCTAAACCTCCTGTCAAAGGAAAGAGTTCCCTCAATTGCACACTTTCAAAGACTGACGTGATCTGCTTTGAACAAATGTTTCATTGAACATCTTGGCCCTATTTCTCAACAGACAACCTGAATCTTTGATTAAGACTGTGACAATAATCTTGCAATCAAAATTAATAAATGTTTCTATTGAGGACTACCAAAACAGCAAGAATAGTATCAGTGAGTCATTCCATTAGTTTAAATAGGTTAAGTACATACAAAAAAATTGAAAGACAGCATGCAGCAGTTAAAAGGAAGTCACTCAAATATCTTAGTAAAAATTAATTCCCACCCTTATGATAGACATTTACCAGTGCCTGATAATGTAAATTTAGAAATCCCAAGGAAAGATGCCCAACTGAAAATATGAGCAGTTGCTAAATGGATGTAGTTCTTGATTAATACTTCAGATTTAAAGTTATGGCCTAAAGAAAAACATGTCCATTCAAAATAAATAATTGAGTTTTACATAGATCCAAATGATATCCTACTAAGATACATAGTTTATAACTAGAAAGGTGTTTAGGTCAGAATAATAAGTGGTTTATGGAACAAGCCACATTTCATTAACTGGATAATCCTTTTAGTCCAGGAGGATCTGAAATGTAATCACTAAACAGGATTATGTTTGCTAATCCAAGCTGGGTAGCTGCAGAGGTTCATAATTGTGTTACTGTGCCAGTTTGGGGTTGGAAATATCAGCTAGGTTCATACTCATATCAACTATCCAATAGACATGTGCAAGTGTTAACAAATTAGTGATGTTGGCAAAACCAATGAGCTGGTCATTGACTTCTAGAAGAACAGCGGAGTCTACACCTAATTGTATCAATGCTGAGGTGGAGATAGCTGAGAGCTTCAAGATCCAAAGTATAAACATCACCAGCTTACCCCGGTCCAGCCATGTAGATGCTACAATCAAAAGAGCACACCAGTGCCTCTACTTCCTCAAAAGGATAAAGAAATTTAGCATGTCTCTCAAAGACCTTTAACAATTTTTACAGGTGTAACACAGAAAGTATTTATCCAGCTGCATCACAGTTTGATATGGCAATTACTCTGCCTAAGATTGCCAGAAATTGCAGAGAGTTGTGGAAGCAGCCCTGTCTTTCTCGAAAGTCAGTCTCCCCTCGACACTGTTTATACTTCCTGTTGCCTCGGCAGAACAGCACATATAATCAAGGACTAAATTAACCGCTTTAAATTGGATCTGTGGTCAGGTGTGACTGAGTGAAGCAGGTAGGAGGAATCCAAGAGGTAGTGCTGGAGAAGCCTCAGCCCTTAAACTTGTCCGACTGGTCTGCGATTCTTGACCGCTGATCCCACAGATAAGAGTGGGAGCTGTAGGAAGGATTAGCAGCCTAGCTATGATACCATGGTTCAGGGAGCCACTCAAGAGGGAGGAAAGAAGCGATATGTAGTTTCAATTTAAAAAACTGACCTAATTGAATACAATAAATTTTCATACAACTTGATTGAAGTCTTGAATTCTCATTTGAGGTACTATTACATGTGGAGGACTCTGGACATACTGTACATCAGGGCATCCTGCTGCATGCAACCAAGGCTAGAAAGTACTTCAGGTATTTTCTTGCAGCTCTTTTTCATGTTTGCATGTCACTCTTGCAAAAGCTATTTGACACAGCGTCTATGGAGCTTGATTCAAAGCATAGTTGTGCGAGGTGATCCCAGCTGGACGCTGGGAACCCAACTCAGATAGCATGCTCTTTAGGTCTCCTTCCTTCACTGTTTCAACCTTGCAATACTTGTCCTAAACCTCTCCACTACACATCCAGCAATCTGAACCAGCACTTTATTGACCATTACCTGGCCACTGAACCCTGTTTAATCACTGATCACCTCACACTTCCCTTGAGTGACTACCAAACCCAGAAGCCAGTCTCCCAGACAAGCTCCTAACAGCCTAGTTCCTTGGTAAGCTTGGCAAAGGCAAAACTCACAAAGCTATTGTAAGGCCCATTCTTGACTTGGAAACATACTGCTGTTCATCATCTCTGAAGCAAGATCCTGGATTTTCCTTCTCAACCATATTGTGAAGTAGTCTGCTTGGAAAGTTCAATAAGGTAGCTCACCATTACCTCCTCAATGGCAATTGGGGGTAGATAACAAATGCTGGCCTTACTAGATACACCTACATCCCGATAATGAACTTTCACTTCGTGGCTTGGTGTCAACTTTCTGTCACAGTGCTCCTCTAAAGTGCCTCTAGGCTGTTGAAGAACCCACATTATTGTTCTGTGGGAATGAATTAAGCTCAGATCTAACTAGTGTGGTCTGAACTGCTTTAAAATTACCTTTGTAAAAATAAGCATTTAAGTTCAAGGAAAACCTATTGTTCGGATTATCTACATAATCATTATTATAAGTATACAAAATACTAGATTACTTGTCATACCGGCCAGAATCAGATAATCTTTCATACATCCATACTACAAATGAGGAGGTTATTCAGTCCAATGTGTCTATGCCACTTATTATGCCACTAACACCTCCCCCCCCCCACTTATTTTCTTGTATCTACAATCTGTTCTCTTTCACATGCCTGTCAAATTCCTCTTGATTCTTCTTCCACCCACCTACATCAGGGGTAATTTACAGTGACCAGTTACCCACCCAACCAGTACATCTTTTGGATGTGGGTAACCCAGAGGAGACACAACAGGCTGCAGGTGCTGGAATCCACAGCACTAAACAAAACGCTGAAGGAACTCAGCAAGTCAGGCAGCACCTGTGGGGGGAAACGGACCGTCAGCATTTCTGGTCAAGACGCTGAATCCGGAACCAGAAGAAACCCAAATAATCACAAGGTGAACATGCAAACTCCACACAGACAGCATGGAAATCAGGACTGAACCCAGGTCACTGCAGCTATGAAGCATTCACTCTGCTGTAGTGTAATGGATATTGCAATAAGAGCGAGAGTTGCTGGAAATTTGTTACACCAAACCTGTTAGGGGCTGGAGTCGGGGTTGCTTCATAACACTTCATGCAACCAGGCTAAGTGAAGCATAACCAGATACTGGGAGGTTACAGCTTGGGTTCAGAATTGTGTGCACATGCAGGTTTTATTTTTAGCAACATGCAGAGAACGATGTCTGAACCAAATTCTAAACCCGTGAATGACAAAGACCAAACATTTTCATCCAGTTACGTTCTGCATATTATTTACTTAATCTACCAGTAATCTAACTATTTTAAAGCTCTCATATTGCTACAACATCACAAATGAAGATCTCAATCATAGATTTGTACAAATGTAGTTGTATCAATAAGCATGATATAAGTAACAATTTCATAATTAATAACTTCAATAGAAATCTTACAAACGTTTGCTAAACACTTGCTTCTGATGATGTTTAGATGAACATAATGGCAGACTTACTTTATCTGCTATCATAACCTGCTATGTATGGTGGTCGACACAACCTTAATTGATACATGCAAAAATCCATGACATTCAAATATGAACTTCCATATATAAGTGACTCAAAGCTGTTTGCATCACTAGGACTTTTGCAGGCTACTTTGATGAACAACTTCCCCATAAACCTGCTTTAACAAAAGCACGAATTCTTCTCTTATTTACAATTAAACTGCTCAAAATCAATTTCATTCCAACTCTGTTTAGGTTCTGAATTGGCACTTTACCAAAGGAATGCAGCAAGAAAGAGCAGCAATGCTGAAACTTGCAAAAATTTTTAAAATTTCAAAGGAGAATCAAGGAACTAAAAAGTAAAAAGGGGAAGTAGAAACGAGGAAAAAATGTAAAATTGATTGTAAAGGCTTCTAGTGATCTGTGCAAAGCATGCCTTCCAGATTATGAGACAGGAAATTACATTAAGAAATAAGGAAATGGCCAAGAAATTAAACAAATATTTTGTGACCCCTTCAGGGACAAAGGCAGAAGCCCTCCCAGAAACACTGGAGAACAACTGGTTTAGAGTAATTGAGCAGCTGGAAGAAATTAGTACTACTTGAGAAGAAAGTAACGTAGAAATTAATGGGACTGAAACCTAATAAATCCCCTGAACTAGGGGCAGCGTCCTGGTGAGGCAGATAGTATTGCTGGCTCACAGCTCTAGGAAGCTGGGTTTGATCATGATCTCGTGTGCTGTCTGTGTGGAGTCTGCATGTCCTATCCATGATGCTTTGTTTTCCTCACACTTTGCAAATAGATATTGATGGGTTAATTGGTTGTTTAACTTATTCTTTTAGTGTAGGTAAGTAGTTGATATATTCCAAAATTCCACATATTTCAGAATAGTTCCCACAGGTGGGAGGGGAGCAAATATAACTATTTAAGAAATGATAGAGGACAAAATCTTGGAATTGCAGACCAATTAGACTGCCACTAATGGTGGAAAATGGGCTAGAATTTATCAGTGAAGAAATGATTACAGGGCACTTTGAAAATGAAAATAGGATTAGGCTAAATCAAAGTGGATTGATGAAAGGGAACTGAGATACAGATATAGACACACATCAGATACAGAACAGGCAACTAGGAGGATGGATGACAGGAAGTTGGGAGATGTCAAACCACAAACAAGAGAAAATCTGCAGATGCTGGAAATCTGAGCAACACCCACAAAATGCTGGAGGAGCTCAGCAGGCCAGGCAGCAACTATGGAAAAAAATGCAGTCAACGTTTTGGCCTGAAATGTCGACTGTACTTTTTCTCATAGATACTGCCTGGCTTGTTGAGTTCCTTCAGCATTCTGTGTGTGTAACTGGGAGATGTAGTGGATTTGAATTTCTATAAAACCTGTAATTAATTATTGAAGAACATTTGAGCACATGGAACTTTGGATTAGTTTACAGAGAGAGAACTGAAAAAGAATAAATGGGTCATTTTTAGTTGGGGTGGATATGATTAGTCCTTAGTCTTTAACCATTCACAATCTATTCTACACGAACGATCTTGATGACAGGATCAAGGGGAACATATCCAGATTTGCTGATGCTACAAATCTGGATGACAGTACAAGTTGTGAAGAGAATGCAGGGGAATATGAACAGGTTAACTAAATGGGCAAGGGCTTGGCAATTGGAATATGAGAACACACGTGAGGTTCTATTATTTGGTGGAAAACATCGAAAAGCTGAGAGATTTTCCTAAGGGGTGAGATTGAAATGTGTTTATGCTCAGAAGGGTCTGAGTGTCCTTGTTACATGAATCACTGAATGATAATGTGCAGTAGAGTAAGCAAGAGTGCCAACAATATTGCCTTTAATACAAGAGGATTCGAATACAAAAATAATGATGTTATATGACAATTATAAATCCAGGTGAAACAATACGTTGAGCTGCTGCCTCACAGCACAAAAGACCTGGGTTCCTTCCTGACCTCTGGATGGTCTGTGTGGAGTTTGCATATTCTCCCTCTGCTAACGTGGGCTTCCTCGGGTTATTCTGGTTTCCTCGCACATCCCAAAGACGTAGGGATTGGTAGGTTAATTGGCCACTGTAAGTTGCCCTGGTATGTAAATTAAATGGAGTTTACTGCCATATGTATAAGTACAATGAGGTGCAGGTACAATGATAAGCTTGCTTGGAGCAGCACCACAGACAAATAGGCTACGTCCACACTACGCCGGATAATTTTGAATATGCCAGTTTCGAGTAAAAACGACAGGCGTCCACACTAAGCGTTTTTCAAAATATCTCTGTCTACATTAGACGGATATTTGAGCGAATCTCCTCCTATTGGGCATGCGCAGGACACACAGAAAACAAGCGAAGAGGAAACGGTATACTTGGTGCATGTTTATCCAGTTACAGAGTAGAAAAACTTAAAAGGAATTGCTCTTGGCTCTCGCGCAGGAGGACTTAAGACTAAAACAAATACTGGAGCGTAAGGAGGCAACCGACAGGGAGTTCATGGACAGTATGACCCGGCTGACGACGAACATTGAAAAACTGACTAACCCTGTTGCATTAATAAAGCACCTTGTTAAATGTATAAAACATGTCTGCATCAGTGTTATCTTGTATTTCCATACAATGTTACATTAGGCTGTTACACATCTATTGTCAGAGAAGTACTTGCATAAATAGGTAAACCACCTTGGTTCTTAGTTCTTGGTTCTTGATCCTCCAAAATATTCCACATGGAATTTAAACTGGAAGTGGCAGAGGGTGTTTTCTGTCCTTACCTTCATACAAGCAAGGACAGAAAACAGGGCAAAGTGAGTATACTTATTTATTCAGTAAGCTATGGGTCGAAGTATTTGGTGAGTACATTTCTAACTCTTCTGGCTTCAGTCTCGTTGCCGTCTGTTCTGAAATTGTTAGGTTCTGCTAAACGCAGAATCAAATATCGCTGTGATGATTGTACGCTCTAAACAATAAAGTAGTAGTAGTAATAATAATAATAATAATAAGAATAATAAGAAGAAAACAATGAAATGCCGCGCTGCCGCCATTTGTTCCGGCACATCATGACAGCGTTTTTAAAAAGCTCTGGTTACCCCGTACACACTGCAACGGATATTAGGCGTTTTCAGATTTATTCACTCTGGAGACCGTTTCTGAAAATCTCCATTTTCGGGGGCTAAAAATGCCGGTTCAGTGTGGACAGAGGGTCAAAACGAAGAGAAAAAGCTTTGTTTTCAAAATTATCTGGCGTAGTGTGGACGTAGCCATAGACCCAAACAACACAAAATGCGAATTATGAAAGACGGTTAAGGGAAAGACTGTGTGAAACAGAACATTAATTCAAACAACACAATCAGAGGCAAGTGAAAGGTGATGCAAGGAATGATCTGTAGCATGCTGTTGCTGGGGTTGGGTTAGAACTGTGCAAGCTGACTTGAGAATCTGAAGATGTTAAGCGAGGAGATGTTCCTGATTCTGGTGGTGTGGAACTTAAGGCTGGTGGTTACAGCACAAACAATGTACGGTGTAGATGGAGAGGCTCTTTGATGATAGATGCCGCCTCTCTAAGGCAGCATCGCATGTAAATACTTTGCTGGAGGGGAGAGCAGTGTTTGTGCTGAAACAGACACAGACAAATGGTAGAATACAGGTGAGTGGTGAAACATGGCGAAGGTTGATGAGAAAGTGGGATTAATGCAGGATTTGTGTAAAACTGGGTGCTTGGCGGTCTGTGCAGACTTGGTGATCTAAAGATTCACATGATTCTTGGGGTAGGATGAGCTTGCCCCTTATGAGGAGATATTAAGCAGGTTGCAGAGTTTTTAAGAATGAGAGTTAATTTAATTGAAACATAAGAATAATCTTAGGGATTTTGGCAATGGACACAAAGGGAAGCTGTTGTCCATAGCTGGGGCTTCAACAACCAAGGTTCCCAGAATCAAAATAAGGACACTTAGTATTTGAGACAAAGACTGACAGATTTTTGTATTTTAAGGGAACTAAGGGATACATTATTAATGCAGCAAAGTGGTGCTGAAGTAAAAGGCAGTTATGATTATATCTGGACCATAAGGTATTGGAGCAGAATTGGGCCATTTGGTCCATCAAGTCTGCTCCACCGTTTCATTATGGGTAATTCATTTCCCTCTCAGCCTCAATCTCCTGCCTTCACCCCTTATACCTTCATGCCCTGACTAATTAAAAATCTATCAACCTCTGCCTTAAATATACCCAATAACTTGGTCTCCACAGCCATATGCGGCAATGAATTCCGCAGATTCACCACTCTCCGGTTATACTTTATACTTTACTGTCGCCAAACAATTGATACTAGAACGTACAATCATCACAATGATATTTGATTCTGCGCTTCATGCTCCCTAGAGTACAAATCAATAGTAAATATTAAAAATTTAAATTATAAATCATAAATAGAAAATAGAAAAGGGAAAGTAAGGTAGTGCAAAAAAACCGAGAGGCAGGTCTGTATATTTGGAGGGTACGGCCCAGATCTGGGTCAGGATCCGTTCAGCAGTCTTATCTCAGTTGGAAAGAAGCTGTTCCCAAATCTGGCCATACAAGTCTTCAAGCTCCTGAGCCTTCCCAGAGGGAAGAGGGACGAAAAATGTGTTGGCTGGATGGGTCGTGTCCTTGATTATCCTGGCAGCACTGCTCCAACAGCGTGCAGTGTAAAGTGAGCCCAAGGATGGAAGATTGGTTTGTGTGATGTGCTGGGCTGTGTTCACGCTAAAGAATCTATTCCTCATCTCCTTTGTAAATGGACTTCCCTGTAATCCGAGGGTGTGCCCTCTCGTCTTAGACTACACCACCGTAGAAAGCATCCACTTTATGGAGACCTTTCAACATTTGATAGGTTTCAATGACATCCCCTCTCATTCTTCTGAAGTCCAGTGAGTATGGGCTCAAAGCCATTAACTTTCATATGATAAGCCATTCAATCCTGGAATAATTTTTGTGAATCTCCTCTGAACCCTCTCCAATGTCAACACATCCTTTCTTAGATAAGGGGCCTAAAACTGCTCAAAATACTCCAAGTGAGGCTTCACCAATACATTATGAAGCCTCAATATTGTAGTCCTCTTGAAATGAATGCTGATGTCGCATTTGCCTTCCTCACAACTGACTCAACCTGCTAATTAAGCAGGGAATCTTTCACAGGGACTCCCAAACCCCTTTGTACCTCGTATTTTTTTAACTTTCTCTCCATAAAGAAAATAGTCTACACTGTTATTTCTTCTACCAAAGTGCCAGAACATACAATTCCTGATATTGTATTCCATCTGCCATTTCTTTGTCCATTCTCCTAAACTGTCTAAATCTTTCTGCAGCCTCCTTGCTACCTCAACACTTACTGCTCCACCACCTATCTTTGTATCGTCCGCAAACTTGGCAACAAAGTCATCACTTTTATCATCCAAGTTACTGACGTACAACGTAAAAGGAAGTGGTCCCAACACAGAAACCTGTGGAACACCACAACCAAATAGAAAAGATTTCCTTTATTCCCACTCTTTGCCTTCTGCCAATTGGCCAATCCTCTATCCGTGTTAGTATCTTTCCTGTAATACCACGGGCTCTTAACTTGTTAAGGAGTCTGCTGTGTGGTATTTGTCAAAGGCCCTCTGAAAATCCACGTGCACAACATCCACTGATTTTCCTTTGTCTACCCTGCTTGTCATTTCTTCAAAGAATTCCAACAGATTTGTCAGGCAAGATTTTCTCTTAAGGAAGCCATGCTGACTTTGGTCTATTTTATCATGTGCTTCCAAGTATCCCAAAATCACATCCTTACCAATCGACTCCAACATCGTCCCAACCACTGAGATCAGACTAACTGGCCTATAATATCCTTTCTTCTGCCTCTCTCCCTCCTTGAGTGAATTTGCAATTTTCCAGTCTTCCAGAACTATTCCAGAATCTAGTGATTCTTGAAAGATCATTACTCATGCCTCCACAATCTCTTCAGCCACCTCTTTCAAAACCCTTGGTGTAGACCATCTGGTTCAGGGGATTTATCTACTTTCTGACCTTTCAGTTTCCTAAGCACCTTCTCCTTAGTAATGGCAAATTCACTCACTTCTTTCCCCTGACACCTCAAACATCTGGCACACCTCTAGTGTCTTCCACACTGAAGACTGATGCAAAATAGTAGGGGACAGAGGGTCCAGTGAGATGGAGGAACTGAGCGAAATACATGTTAGTAGGGAAGTGGTGTTAGGTAAATTGAAGGGATTGAAGGCAGATAAATCCCCAGGGCCAGATGGTCTGCATCCTAGAGTGCTTAAGGAAGTAGCCCAAGAAATAGTGGATGCATTAGTGATAATTTTTCAAAACTCGTTAGATTCTGGACTAGTTCCTGAGGATTGGAGGGTGGCTAATGTAACTCCACTTTTTAAAAAAGGAGGGAGAGAGAAACTGGGGAATTATAGACCGGTTAGCCTAACGTCGGTGGTGGGGAAACTGCTGGAGTCAGTTATCAAGGATGTGATAACAGCACATTTGGAAAGCGGTGAAATGATCGGACAAAGTCAGCATGGATTTGTGAAAGGAAAATCATGTCTGACGAATCTCATAGAATTTTTTGAGGATGTAACTAGTAGAGTGGATAGGGGAGAACCAGTGGATGTGGTATATTTGGATTTTCAAAAGGCTTTTGACAAGGTCCCACACAGGAGATTAGTGTGCAAACTTAAAGCACACGGTATTGGGGGTAAGGTATTGGTGTGGGTGGAGAATTGGTTAGCAGACAGGAAGCAAAGAGTGGGAATAAACGGGACCTTTTCAGAATGGCAGGCGGTGACTAGTGGGGTACCGCAAGGCTCAGTGCTGGGACCCCAGTTGTTTACAATATATATTAATGACTTGGATGAGGGAATTAAATGCAGCATCTCCAAGTTTGCGGATGACACGAAGCTGGGTGGCAGTGTTAGCTGTGAGGAGGATGCTAAGAGGATGCAGGGTGACTTGGATAGGTTGGGTGAGTGGGCAAGTTCATGGTAGATGCAATTTAATGTGGATAAATGTGAAGTTATCCACTTTGGTGGCAAAAATAGGAAAACAGATTATTATCTGAATGGTGGCCGATTAGGAAAAGGGGAGGTGCAGCGAGACCTGGGTGTCATTATACACCAGTCATTGAAAGTGGGCATGCAGGTACAGCAGGCAGTGAAAAAGGCGAATGGTATGCTGGTATTTATAGCGAGAGGATTCGAATACAGGAGCAGGGAGGTACTACTGCAGTTGTACAAGGCCTTGGTGAGACCACACCTGGAGTATTGTGTGCAGTTTTGGTCCCCTAATCTGAGGAAAGACATCCTTGCCATAGAGGGAGTACAAAGAAGGTTCACCAGATTAATTCCTGGGATGGCAGGACTTTCATATGAAGAAGGACTGGATGAACTGGGCTTGTACTCGTTGGAATTTAGAAGATTGAGGGGGGGATCTGATTGAAACGTATAAGATCCTAAAGGGATTGGACAGGCTAGATGCAGGAAGATTGTTCCCGATGTTGGGGAAGTCCAGAACGAGGGGCCACAGTTTGAGGATAGAGGGGAAGCCTTTTAGGACCGAGATTAGGAAAAACTTCTTCACACAGAGAGTGGTGAATCTGTGGAATTCTCTGCCACAGGAAACAGTTGAGGCCAGTTCATTGGCTATATTTAAGAGGGAGTTAGATATGGCCCTTGTGGCTACGGGGGTCAGGGGGTATGGAGGGAAGGCTGGGGCGGGGTTCTGAGTTGGATGATCAGCCATGATCATAATGAATGGCGGTGCAGGCTCGAAGGGCCGAATGGCCTACTCCTGCACCTATTTTCTATGTAAAATCTATGTAAAATACTTATTCAGTTTGTCTGCCATTTCCTTGTCCCCCGTTACTACCTCTCCAGCATCATTTTCCAGCAGTCCGATACCTACTTTCACCTCTCTTTTACAGCAAACCTGCCCACAAGGATATTTGCTTCCCTCTGGTTCAGGTGCAACCTGCCCTTCTTGTACAGGTCGTACCTTACTCAAAAGAGTTCCCAATGATCCATAAATCTTAACGCTTGCCCCCTGCATCAGTTCCTTAGCCACACATTTATCTGTCAAATCATCCTATTCTTACCCTCACTGTCACTTGGTACAGGCAGCAATCTAGAGATTACTACCCTGGAGGTCCTGCTTTTCAACTTTCTACCTAGCTCCACAAGATCTCTCTTCAGGCCCTACTCACCTTTCCTATCTCTGTCATTGGTGCCTATACGAACCCAGACATCTGGCTGCTCAGCCTCCCCCTTTAGAATGCCATGGACCCGATTTGAGATGTCCCTGACCCTGACACCTGGGAGGCAACATACTATCTGGCTGTCTCTACTGCATCCACAGAAACTCGTCTCTATTATTCTAACTACGGAATCTCTCATAACTACCGCTGTCCTCTTCACCTCTCTTCTCTTCTGAGCCACAGTGCTAAAGACTAGTCGCTGCAGCTACCCCCAGTAAGTCTTCCCCCTCAACAGTATCCAAAGTGGTATACTTAGTATTGAGGGGAATGGCCACAGGAGTACTCAGTAGTGGCTGCCTACTTCCCGTCATTCTTCTGACGGTCACCCAGTGATCTGCCTCCTGCAACCTAGGGGTGACTACCTCTCCAAGCTTCCATCTCTCACTTCCTTAGTCTCTGTATGAGCCAGAAGTCATTCAGCTTAGCATGTTCTCTGAGGAGCTGCCTATATTAACCACAGGAGCAGCTACAAATGGCTGAATTGGCTATTGCTGCCGTTTTTTTCTTATGTCTATAAAGGCAAAGTTTCCCTGGTGGCCTGGCTTTTGCAGCAGAAATGTGAAACCCATTTTTATTTGCTGTCGCCATCTTGAAGTCATCTCGAGCTATCTTAATCAATCCACATGGATCAATGAACATATTCTTGTCAGGCGTGACTTAAAAGTGCAACTGTATTATTTTCCGGGACTACTTATTAGCTCAATAAAAACAATAAAAGAAAATAATGATGACTACACAGTTGGCAAATTAACCACTGAAACAGTTACCAATATTAGTGGACAATCCTTAATGCATCAGCGCTCCTTTAGTAGGAGTTTCTAGGAGTCTCCAACTAAGGCCTGTTAGCATTGTGGACTCTGATCATAGGTAACTCGGCCCACAAATCTGACTTTCATTTCCTACTTTCTGGTTTGTACTGTTCGAACTTGTCTATTTAGAGGATAGGAATTAGGATCTGAAAGTCAACATATAAACAAATTAATGGTACATTGATTTCATCTGGATATGTGGGCCAGGTGTCTCTGTGATACACGTCTTAGCTGCTTTCACAGACAAATCATTCTACTCTTACTCTCACTGTTACATTGCACGGACAGCAATCTAGAGATTACTACCCTGGAGATTGTTACTAATGCATTTTATGAGTGTATTAAAATGTAAACATGATTAACCAGTAGTAATAGTCAGCGCTGAGAGAAAATACCTGATTATTCATACTTTGTTGCTCTTTTCATGTCGCCCTGTATTTTCCTCCTTTAAGTACCTATCCAATTCTCTTTTGCTCTATTACTATTTACCAGTAAATTGCTGCCATCATTACAGGCAATGCATTTCAAAATAGCATATTAACAATACTGTTTTCTTCCTAACCAGAAATCAATCCTTTCATATTCATTTAAGAATGTAAGAATCAGTTTAAAAAATAATTTCAATAACTGATCATTCTGATTTATTCACCAGAGAGGTGCAGAACATTCAAACAACCCTCTGCTTCACTGTTCTGTAAATGTAAAGTCAGGAATATAAACAACACAAACACAAGATACTCTCCAGATGTTGGAAGTATTGAGCAATACACACACACACAATGCTGGTGGATCTCCGCAGGTTAGGCAGCATCTCTGGAGGGGAATAAACAGTTGAATTTTTGGGCTGAGGCCCTTCATCAGGACTGTTAAGGAAGGAGACAGGAACATTAGGTGGTGGGGGGGGGGGAAGGGGAAGGAGAGGTGGGTGATGGGTGAAGCCAGATGGAAAGGTGGGTGGGTGGGAAAAGGAGGATGAAGTGAGAAGCTGGGAGGGGACAGATGAAAGAGGTGAAGGGCTGAAGAACAAGAAATCTAATAGGAGAGGACAGCGGACCATGGAAGACAGTAGAGGCAATGGGCCGGTGAGGAAAAGAGAAGGGGTGAGATGGGAACAGAATGGGGAATGGAAAAAAAAGAGAAAGGAGGAGGGGGGAGAAATTACCATAAGTTAGAGAAGTTGGAGAAGGCGTTGGTCCTCAAACCTGAGCTCGGTCCCATAATGGCAGTAGGGGAGGCTATGGACAGACATGACAGAATGGGAATGGGAAGTTGAATTGAAACCGGAAACCACCAGGAAATCCTGCCATTGGCAGTGGGCAGAGCAAAGATGCCCGACAATGCAGTCCCATGAACAGTGTTGGGTCTCACCGACATGAAGGAGGCCACATCGGGAGCACCGGATACAATAGATGAAACCAACAGACTCACAGGTGAAAGTGCTGCCTTATCTGGAAGAACTGTTTGGGGCCTTGAATGTTGTTAAGGGAGAAGGTGTAGGGGCAGATGTAGCAGTTGCCGTGTTTGCAGGGATAAGTGACAAGAGGGAAATCAGTGGAGAGGGATGAATGGATAAGGGAGTCACATGATGAGCAATCCTTGAGGAAACCAGGGGTAGGAAAAGTTGTGCTTAGTGGTAGAATCTCATTGGAGATGATGGAGTTATGGAAAATTATGTGCCGGATACAGACACCCATGGGGTGATAGTTAAGGACAAGAGGAACCCTTTTCCCTGTTATGATGGTGAGAGAATGGGGTGAGGGCAGATGTGCGGGAAATGCAGGAGATGCAGGTGAGGGCAGCATCAGTGGTGCTGGAAGGGAAGCCCCATCCTTTGCAGAAGGATCTAAGATGGTCTAGAATGGAAAGCCTCATCCTGAGAACAGATGCAGCGGAGCTGAACGAATTGAGAGAACACAGCAAGATGTCTGTTGCATTTACTTTTGTATTTAAGTATCTTTAACATCTTAAACTTATAAAAAATAGGCATTCCCATGGTATCTGCAAAGTTCATTACTCCATCAGACAGCAACTAAGTTTTTAGGTTTTTTATTTGCATAGCCTCCTAAGTTCCATTTTTTTTGTATATGCAGAATGCACAATTGTACTAAAAGTTGATAATATATCTCATACGAAAGCAGAAATAAATACAGCACACGCATTCAACCAATATATCTGGGCATCCTAATTTGAATTGTTAAGAATGTTCCCATTTACCATTGTGTATTATAATTTTCTTGCTTGTTATACTGAGACATGTTGACTGGATGTTTGAGTATCTTTACTAGGAAAGGAGAATAGAAGGAAAGCAGCTTCTTACCTACTGTTGAATTTTTCTGGATGCTTTTCTCTCATTACGTGAAATCTGTGCGCAATTGATGCATCCTATGCAAACAGAATGAAAAGTAAGCATCACAGAGGAAGCAAAAGTAGGTGAACAATTAGTACATAGCAATTCCATAGTGGAGAATAAAATAGCACAATTTCATATGTCTTAGACACAAGACATGGGAGCAAATTAGGCCATTCAGCCCATCAAGTCTGCTCCACCATTCAACATACATTGATTTATTATCGCTCTCATCCTCATGTACTTGCCTTCTCCCAGTAACATTAGATGCCTTTACTAACTTCCATTTTAAATATACCCAATGACTTGGCCTCCACAGCCATCTGTGACAAAGAATTACACAGATTCACCACCCTCTGGCTAAAGAAATTCCTCTTCATCTCTGTTCTATAGGGGTGCCCTTGCATTCTGATCTTGATGTCAGCTGTGCAATTTGCTAATATTTTAAAATGAACTAGAAAATCCAGGAATCGGCCGCTGGTTTGAGTTGCTGCCATTGGAGGGGCTGCTCAGTCCTGGTGCTCTCGGAGATGTTACCCAGATTCTGAGATTTATGGATTGGACTGTAGCTTATATCGGCCTCTTTCAGTTTTGTGGCTTTTTTCATGTTCTTGCCCATGCTTTCTTGTCGTCAATTGGCGGGCTGGGGGTTTGGGTGAGCTGTTAGTTTTTATGCAAAAGAGGGGTTGGGGGTGTTTGGGGTTTGTCAGTTTTTGTTTGATGTCTGTCTTTCAACCACTCATTTGGTTTTCTGTATTCCGTAGCTATCTGGAGAAAACAAATTTCAGAGCTGTATTCCGCATACATACTTTGATAGTAGAATGAACCTTTGAACCTTTTTTCTTCACAGTGAGTCAGAAGATGTGCTGCTTTATAACAGGTATAATAACTAGACAGCTTGAACAGTCTTGACATAGTGTATGTGGAGAGGATGTTACCTCTATAGGGAGAACACAAAATGGTTTAAAAATAAGTTGCCCAGTCAAGACAGACATGAGGCACAATTTTTCTTCACATTGACTTGTGAGTCTTTGGAAATCTGCTTCAAAGAGCAGTAGAACAGAATCTTTGAATATTTTTAAGGCAGAGTTAGACTCACGATAAACAAGTTTGTAAAATATGACCTGGTAGATGGGGATGCAGAGTTGAGATTACAATCAGATCAATCATTATTTTATTGAATGCTGGTGCAGGATTGAGGGGCTATTGGGCAGAGCACAAATGTTCTGAGCTGAGGGAGCACAACAGAGATGGATCAGCTGCAACTAATCTTAAGGGGAAACATAGAAAATGCTGGAAGAGGGCTGGCTGGTGGCGCAATGACATCAGCGCCGGACCCAGGAGCGGAGGTCCCCGGGTTCGAAACCAGTCGGGTCCACTCCCGAGTGCACTTTCCATCCGTGCCGGGTTGAGTGTCGAGATCGCAACTTGACCTCGTAAAATAAAGGGAAAATACTGCGAAAATGTCTGTGTGAGGAGTGGTGTGCCACACAGTCTCTCTCTCTCTTGTTCCACACCTTGTAAAAAGCCACGAAAAAGACATAATCACGGACTCATGCACGCACACGCACAGAAGCGCACGCACGCACACGCCAAAAAAAGAAAACAAAATTCTGGAAGAACTCAACAGGTCAGACAGCATCTATGCAAATGAATATGCAGTCATCATATCAGGCTGAGACTTGGCCCAAAATATCGACTATTTATTCCTTTCCATAGGTGCTGTCTGATCTGCTGAGTTGCTCCAGCATTTTGTGTGCGTCGTTCTGCAGAATCTCTTGTGTTTATAATTAGAAGGGGTTACCAAACTTGATTAGAAGTAGGAATAAATGATGCTTGTGACAGCTTGGTGTGTGCAAATTGATTTATGGGTTGCCTGGATTACAATAGTGACTAAACTCAAACGTACAGTATATTATTGCTGGCAACTATTTGGGATGACCTGTGGCCATAGACAGAGGTACTTTACCATTTTTGCTTGAAAAGGTGCTTTCTGATTTCAGTTTGGAATGAAATCAATTTTTAAGAGCACAATGTCCTGTTCTAAATTCTCTGTCTCAACCCCATTAAATTCTCTTATCATTGCAAACTTCTTATGGAGTGCTAGTCAAGTTAATGTAGGCAGGCTTCAAACACTCCAGCAAAATTCAGGTAAGTTTGTTTTACAGGCCCTCCAATACACCAAAGACCTAAAATTACCCCAAATCAGGCCTGTGGTACTCTGGGTCTAACAGAGGCACAGTACTACTAAAATATCACTCTCTTCTTTTTGAATTTTAACTTTCACTAGATAAATGCCTTTTTGCTCACACTAGCAATTCTAATTGTTTTGTTTTACATATGTATATTAAGCTTTAAAGCAATATGTTTATATGGTTGGCTAAATCTCTTTGTCCTTGCCAGCAAGAACATGTTTCGATTTATCTTTAAAGCCTAAGATTACATTTCCTCAATACAATCCAAGTTATTTTAACTTTGTCAATTTGATTGTATTTGTCTTTGCATTTCCCATTCCCTCCTGGATAGTAATACATACCAGTACATATGTGAAAATGGCACATATGTGCGTGCTAGCAGGGCTAAAAGCAAGTTAGAGGTGAGCATTCTATGAAATGTAAACTCCAGCAAAGATACGCTGAGCCTGTATCTTAGCAACAATATCTACATAAACACAAAATTAATTCACCCCTACATTATCCCTTAGAACAAGACTCAGTAATCAAACAATACTTTCAATATTCTTGTATTGTAACTTGGGCCAGACTCAGGTACTTCGATTAACATTCCCTCAAGTTTTCTGTTTCATGTTTTCAATCACATCCAAGAAATGTCTGGCTCCCAGTAGAATTGCCATAATGAAGTTGACAGGATAATAATTCTGACTTTTCCAAAACTGTATCATACAGGGACATTAAAATGAAATTTAGAATTTGCAATCCATTTTCATGTGCAGTGGAATTCTCCACATTGAGTTCACTTGAATTACATCAAACAGAACGTTGATGTATTTTTTGTAATTCTGCACTGAAAGATTTACTAAAACACAATTTACAACTAGAATATCCACAGGAAAGTTCACATATGTTCTACATTATCTATTTTCATCTCTATAACCCCCACTACCTACTACTAAGGTACCTTTTTTGCAATTGTAAAAGAAACACAATTTGCATTTTTATCTAATGGATGGCATGTTTAACACTCATTTGTTATTCATCTTCTCCAACAACAAATATATTCATTCACTGCTGAAATGCCAGTTGAATCCATTAAAATGAGTTAGCATAGGAAAGTTCAATTTTACATAAATCCCCTTGGAACAGTCTTAAAGTATTCCTGGAACCAGTCCATTAGATTAAAGCTTTTAAATGTCTGTGCCAATTGTGGTTTGCAGATCCAGCCTAATCCCTCTGTCATTAAGGGACTCTGATCAACTTTCTGGATTTGCTGTGAACTGCAATACAAGGAAAGCGAATAAAGAAATAAGTTTACTCCTTGAATTTGAGAGGTTCTGTTCTGCTTGCTTTAAATCATCCAGTAACTAATTTCCTGGATTAATTGAGATTAGATTCTTCAGAATCACATATTACATCAATATCACAAAACCTTGATGGTCATTTAATATTCTGATGATTCATTATATGTCAATTGTATTGGAATAATGCTTCTTTCAGCAAATTGGCTGCTGCAGGAACCAATTGTTGTTAAATTTTTGTTGGTGTATTCCAGTACTCCACTGAATCAGACACCAGTACCATTATTTAGTGCAAGTTTGAGAAATGCTATTAGAAACAGTTTACATATAGTTCCCAATCAATAATGCTGCCCATAACCAATTCCCAGCTACTTTGCAGTGAAGTTCAACTTCAAAGCAACTTGGTAAGCATTCCCTTAGGTCAGCAGCTACAAGAAGGTGACTACCCAACTGAATTCTCAAAAGTTGACTCAGACTGCATTTTGTTGCATGGACACTACTGCAGCCAATCTGGATTGACTGCAAAATAAACCGATTCAGCAAACCTCAGCAGGTTGCAGGACAACATTTGGCAATACTTAGAAGTAGCAATAGCTTCTACGAATTAAACAAGCACTAGATGATAATTTCTTTACAGAAAACATTGTAAATAATGTGAACTGTACACCCAAAAGGTTAAGTAATATGAAAGATACCATAAACAAAAGTAATGAGTTGACACTGGGCTTTTGAATATGAATGCTGTCAGGTTCCAGCTCTGATACACAGCAAAGTGCTACCCAAATCAGTAATATCCTTGTTAAATTTCAACTTATCCTTGTGTGGGTAGTAGAAGGGAATTTTATGAATGATCAGCACCTCCTGGAATTCAAGTCATTAGTCAGGCAGGGTGGCAGAGAAATCCCTCAAATTCGCTGCTTACATCACCAAAAAAATCTGGGTATTAACGAGGCTTCTACCATGCTTTGAGTATTGTCATGATTATAAAACAACTCTGAAGGAATTTTTAAAACTGTATTTAAATAACATGCTTGGTTTGCAGTTTAAAACCAATAATTTATGGGAACAGTTATGCAAAATTATTGCAATATCTTTAGATTAGCCCATCAACTACATCTACACAAAATTGACAGAGCAACAGAAACTGTTTTAGAATAAAAACCTTGCCTTAATTAGCATTTAATATGATAGCAGGATTTCTTATTTTACAGGTAACAAAATATGTCTAAAACATTGACCCAGAGGCCAATAACCATTTTATACGTATTTTAATTAAATAATGATTGTAATAGTTTGTAATATCTCATTCCATTAAAATTGACCTAAAATATTCTGTCATCCAGAAATAGTTGATTGAAATGTTAAATTTACTTCCCCATTACATATTTTCCAATCTAATGGCTGAGTGCATGAATCTTTAGAGGAGGTTTGGGAACTAATAACCTGAGAAGGTTATCAAAATGTCAACAGAATTATTTCAAGGAACTGGCAAGTAAGTGTTTGAGAATTGACCATGCTTCTTATGATAGGTGAACACATATTTTAAAATATTTCGTTTGGTTACTATGATGAATGGTAGCTGAAATCTTAAAGTCTATTTTTAATGATAACAGATAGCAAACAAATTACCAGTAACATTGTGTAGGGTAATCTGTGAAACACTTTCTTAATTGAATGAAAAGGAATGCCCATTTTTTAAAAAAAAGTAGAATCTTCTAATCTAAAGAGAGCCAAGCTATCAAACTCAGCAGAACTGGCTGTATTCTTACTAACCAAAATAAAGTCAATCAAACCACCTCAGAAATCAGTAACTACCTCCTATCCAGATTTTTTTTTATTTACACTGGAGTGCATGATGTGGATATTGTTGGTCGTACCAGAACGATGCCAACCATAATTTACTTGAATTGAGTAAATAGTGGGCCTTTCCCATGGGCTGCCACATTGCATAAACCCGCACCAGGTCAGGGTGGTAAATTCCATCCCCCCTTCCACCCCATCCCTGCAACAATAATGCTTCTGGATACTAGATCAATCTTTTGTTAGGTGATTGAGCACAAGATCCCAACCACTTAAATTTGATTTTTCTCAAGACACTAGCTTTGTTGTATTACCTCAGGATTACAGTAGAAACAAACATATTCATTACAAACAATAATCAATGTTCCGTTTGGCATATTATTTTCAACATTATATTATAAACAAAGTTAATATAAATACACTGTTAACTTTAGCGGTTATAAGTTTTAGAAATAAAACTATATCAATTTACCCTGACTATCTATTGCAATCTTACACAATAAAGAATGTGTAATGGGACCCGGAGCACTTTTAAACATAACTAAGAACTAAATTTAGACTTTAAAAAAATCCACTCCGTAACTGAAAACCAACTTCCTGTTATAAATACTTCCTTTTGCAGTGCTGTGACTTCTAAAAATGGTTGGAGCACTAATTCTCTTTGGATGACTAAAACTTTGAAGGCAGAACATGTATGTAAATCTGATTAATTATTTTGTATTATTTAAAACCATTGTGATCAATGTGATCCTAGATAACTCAATGCAAGGTATTACTGGAGATAGTTTTCCAGACAAATTTAAACATGGACATTTAAACAGCAGATCTGATCAGTTTACTATTTTCAAGCATTTGATATATTTGTATCTAAATGCGTCTAAGTAAAAAAATGAACCTTATCATTTTTTTCTAATGTGATAAATGAAGACCCTCAAGAAATTTGTTTTCAGGAACAAAACTTACTAACATATTAACACATAGTGCTCAATTCTGCTTTTAAAACCTACAATTTGACTACAATTTTCTATCCTACTAAGAGGGACTTAAAAGAAAATCAAGGTGAACCTTCCAATTTTGAAGCACTGAAGGTACACTGATACACTAACACAATAAACACAACCAGTTTATTAATGCTTTCTAAAATAACTAATGTGACTCCAAAATATACATTTCAAAAATCATATCAATGTAACATAAATAAGAGTGCCAATCAAGAATGTAACTGCATACTGTATAGCATATTACAAAATGACAATTTTCTGACAGTGTTGCTGAAAAAAAATGAGAGCATCTGTCTTGTAATGTCATGTGCATTCAGATCTAAAGTTACTACCTTTCATCAACTTTACAGCATCTTGATATTTGATTATGATAAGGTTATTAAAATAACCAAATGTATAGTATAAATGGAAGATACCTGATATGATGAATTCAACTTCGGTTGAAATACAGTTCTCAACAAAATTGTAACTCCTGCATTTATGTGATCCTTTCAGCCAAATCTCAGATTTTTAACATGTCAATGCAGCATTATAAAGGTGCTAACATCCATCTTCACAAGGAATTTACAAAAAAAAAATCAAATTCAAAATTCCAATCAACTTTATGACATTGGACAGACAGAAGGTGGTTAAAGATTAGCAATGCAACCTTTAGATTTACAAGCCATTAATAAATGGCCTGAGCTTCACTTCCACGGTGTCTGACCAAATAAGATCTTGTACTACAATCAATGCATTGCATTTATGGTGGTTAATGGTTCAGTGGGCATGGACTAAAAAAAATCAGAAATGAGAATTCAAATATGAATTTACTTTCCAATTAATAATCTGATATTTTAACTGGTTCACTGATGTAATAAATCTGCTATCTTTAGCAGACTTTATGCAACTCCCGACCTGTAGCGATTACATTGACTCTGAAGTGGCCTAGAAAGCCACCCACTTGTATTAAACTACTACGTTAAAGCAAAAGAATAATGCACTGGATGGAACTTGAGCATCAAATTCAATCACAGCCAAGGAGCTCCTGGCTCAGTAAAGTCTTCCAAGCACACGTCAAGGGACCCTCATGTCTGACAAAGTGAATAAATAAATCCTCTTTTCCATTTGTTAGATCTGCATTTACAGTGCACCTTCAGAATGTGTTGTTGCTTCAGGCTGCTTGAAGAATCCACATGAGAAACCACTCTGTTAGAAACAAATTCTAATAGAAATAAATAATAACCACCAAGGGGCGGTGTGGCACGGCATCTAAGCTGGAGTTAGTGCTCAGCAGAAAACAAGCCATTTTGTGTTTGACTGCTGCAACATTCATGGACTCAGGGTCTTGGACTATATAATTTTTGCATGACAGTACTTTACTGGTATCTTCTATGTGCTTACTATCTCATATATGTATGACTGTTGGTACTGTGCTTTGCACCCTGGCCACGAGGTAACACAGTTTTGTTTGGTTCTATTCATGGGTATTCATATATGGTTGAATAACAATTAAACTTGAACTTTGAACTGTGAATGGTGAGTGTGGGTGCAATGAAATCAAAAAGCCCCCGCCCCTTTATCAAACAAAAAAATCCTTTGTTATGGCCCACTAATTGACAGAATGAATCATTACAAAGTGGACAAACCTGTGAGGAGAGACTAGTTATGAAAAAAATTCTAACTAAAATTTTACTAATAACTGCGTAAGCAAAAATAAAACTAGTCAATATTGCAAAGACATTTGATTTCATTCACTTTTAGGAACAATTTTCCAAAAATCTTTATTATTTATGCTGTGCTATAGCATATTGGAGAATGAGTGCACAGTGTGGTGTTTTCGATCTCTCACTTCTGCCAACTATCATGTGTGACGCCAAGCAGAGCTACCAGACGGATGATGCTAATGAGAGAGATAACGGAAGACAATGGAGAAACATTCAAAATGCTAATAAGAGAGAAGAGAGAGATTAACGAGAAAGAAACACAATTCAGATATTGACAGACCGTTTGCTTTAAACCTGAACTGTCTGAGGTTTGATGGACAGGTGATACCCCAGCAGGGGGATAAAAAGAGCAGGTTTGCTAAGGCACGGCACGCCACGAGGCCCTGGAAAGAGCAGTGTGCCCCCACAAGTTGGTGAGAGTTTAGAGGACCGGTTCGTGGGAATCGGTCAAGAGGCTCACAGGGTGTAAAAGTACAATCGGTGGGAACCTGGGGTGTGTGTCCGCCCTTGCCTGGGTGCCGGGTTCACCGTGGAAGAACGATCGTATCCGGAATGGAGGGGTCACAGTCGGTGACCACAGCAGGATTAGAAGACATCAAAAGGTCTGCCCGAAACCAACTGCATCTCTCACTCTCTCTCCCCAACGGTACAACAACAGCGATTACTTTGAACTGCACTAAACTGAACTGAACTCTGCTTCACCGATCATTTTACCCCTAGACTACGATAGAGCTTGGTTGATTCCTACTACCCTATTTGTGTGTATATGTGTGTATTATCATTGTTAACCTGGTACATTTATATCCTTGCAATTAGTGTACTGTATTACTTATTTCTTTAATAAAACTTTATTAGTTCCTAGTAATCACAGACTCCAATGAGCATTCCATTTCTGCTGGTTTGGCAACCCAGTTACGGGGTACGTAACACAACCTTTTGGGAAAGTGACAAATGTGGGCACAGAGAAGACGCTAAAGCCCTGAAACTCTCATAGGACTTCTCTCAAGCTGGTCCCGGCGTGGCACAAAGGCCATGGTCTAAAGCCACTTAACTGCCATGTCAGTTTCTACTGGTGCATATTAGATGCTAAGAAGATGAACAGGTTTTTCTCTAAAAAGAACCTTTCATCTAAGAGCTGCACAGAACTCAGCTCTTGAAAGTGATGGCATTCTCCTAATGATGTAGCTTTTGCACTTTTGATGGTACAAGTGTATGTGGAAAGAAATAACACTTTAAAGCTGAGTTACTATGGATCACCCTCAGACTGAGCACAATGCAGCCACAGTGATGAGGCATAGCATTGAATCAAAGTGCTGAAAAAGCTGATTCTGAATGGTGCCAAATTTCTGGATTATGGTTTTGACTGTACCCATCCAGGGCACCTTATGATGTGCATTTCATTATTTTCCTCAAGGGGTGCGCAAAGCATCAAACCAGTCTGGTGGGAAGGCACTGGAAGTGGCAATCCCAGTATTTGCCTTGGTCATGTGTCTATGCAGTTTCTATCCAACAATGGCATATAGGAACCTGATGCTAGGGAACACAGTGACGAGAGTATTCATAAATATTAGGAAAGGGTTTAATAATTTTCTTGTTAAGCATGATCATTGCCTGCTACGCAAACTTGTAATCTTCCATTTGTCAGCCCATTATCTGGCTGTTATCTAGGCCCTGCTTCACTTTTCTAGTAGAACATATCACAGTAAACAGCAGGTGTAATGTTGACTGCCTGTTTTGAATGGACTAAACAGACTGTAAGACCTACTGATAGCAAATGTATACATAACGAGTCCAGTGTTACTGTAGACATTTAAATACTTTATGCTACAGGGATTCAAAGATTAACCCTGGGATTTAAGTAATTATTTTTTCCCCATTGGTAACAGCTGGTTCCTGAATCTGAGTAAATGTGAAGCAAGAAACTACTCAGTAAAGAAAGATAACAAGTTGTTTCCTCCTCCTGCTGCTGCTGCTGTTCTTGCCAATTTTCTTCTCTTCTCTCCTGATGATATCGACTCATTGCTGGATTTTGTTCCACAGGCATGTTTTCACCCCCATTGGGGAATGCTAACAGATTATTGCAGCTCAGCCAGATCTCTTCAACCACTTTTTTAATTTAAAGAATGTACTTTATTGATAAAATTTGCTATTTATTTTCATTTTTTATCATCATTCTCAGTATGAGCCATATTGCATTAATTTTCCTTTATAATCTTTGAGCAGAGTCCATCTTCTAGCCCTTCACTGTACTGTGATAGAAGGATCTTAAGCTGCAGCTTCTCTGCTACGACATTTGCAGCAGCTGCAATGAACTTTAAGTGCATCCTTCAGGACAGGCCCTGGATTTTGGAGTGTGCCTTCCCTTATATACTGAAAGGCCAACCTGGACCAGAAAGCCTCTGAGAGAACGTGGTATAGACAGACCAGAGGTGACGGTTCTCCTGCTGCAGCTGGTGATGTCTCAGTTTGTCCTCCTGGGAAAGGCACAAGGTCTGATGTCATACAGACAGAAGAGATTACAGAAGCTGGAATCTACAGCACAAATAAGATGCTGGAGGAATTCAGCAAGTTGAGCAGCAGTGGTGGGAAATATGGAGTTAACATTTCATCAAGACTTTTCTTTTGGAATGAAAGGAGGAGGAAAGGTACAGCTAGTACTAAGCCAGCCTTTCCATTCTTCCATTCTCCAACTACCTATTACCCCTCCTCACCTGGATCCACCCACTGCTAGCTCTTACCCCTCTTACCCACTCTTTTCACCTCTATATACTCATAACCTGACTCTCAGTTCCTACAGCACCATGTTTGTTGCTTACGTTATGCAGCTGTTGAGGTAAACCCTCATGGGGAATCTTGCATCACTATTCAAACCTCTTGTCAAATACACACCCCAAACAAAAGATGGACAACCATCGCATCATGAGTACAGCCACCATTAGGGCAGCATGAAGTAGTGCTGAATCTGGCACTGCATGAAGCATCTGCCCCCTCTCATCATCAGCCAAACAAGGTCACAGTGCTTCTTTGAAACTTCTGGTGAGGGGGCAGTCTACCAAATGACCTTGACATTCAATTGGGGGAGGGGAGGAGGCAGAATCCTGTGATCCATATTAAGCAGTGTGGTGGATCACCAATTTCCAATCTCCTCCTTGTGGATAAGGCCTTGCTTGCAGAATACATCATGCTGCCAACTCGACACAGCATGGAACATTTCTAGCAGGTATAAGCTGATCTATTCCAGCAGAGCCAAGTCTAACTCAACTGGCCAGCTGCTACCTCCTGAAGAGTTATTTGTCCTGCAGGCACAACTAGACCTTGCCAGCTCATCCAGACATCTGTCCAGGGCTGGACTGACCTATGCCCATTTGGAAAGTTGCTGAGGACAATGAGTGATTAAAAATGCCAATACGTGCAATCAGGTGATCAGGTGTCTGCACACAACTTACAGTTTGCTGACACCTCAGGCTGAGTCCAGCCACATTGAGGGTGCTGTTGAAGTCACCATTCAGAATGTTAGCCACAATGCCTTCAGCAGCGCAAGAGTCTTTCATTGCTGGGGAACACACATTGATTAACCTGTGGGAAACATTTTTGTACTTTACATCTAATACAAGAGATGGCCACTAACAACTTCCGACTTCAGTGATGATGAAAATGTATCTCTGCAGCTGGATGGAGAATGATAATCACTGGCTTCCAACCAGATTGATTCCCCGTGAAATCACCACTGCGACACAGGCTACAGTCTCTACAAAGACAGCAGCTGAGACTTGACCCTGAAAAACTCTTTAACTCCCTTGTGTTTTGAGAATAGGATCTGGTTCATTACTCTGTCCCAGCATACACATAGCATGCATTGACTTCTGCACTTACTGAGGGCAGAGGTACAGATTCTGACCTCCCACAGAGACTGAGCTCCAGAGTAGTGAAGCAGGCAGTGCAGTTGCTTGATTCCTGCTGGAAATCCTTTCCTGCTTTCCAACTTCCATAGCATGGAGCTGGAGTGGACAAATGCTGCACACATTCCACTTTCCTTTGCTTTCTGCTTTACATTGCCACTCCTAGATTGTTGGAGGTGAGTTGGAGCTGTTGTTCTGGACACATTTGTTCCTGTTTTTTTTTTTGCTTGGGTGTATTGGCAATATAACTGTTTGCTCCCTATCACGATGTGCTGTTTCCATTGCTGACTTTGTTGATCCTCAGCAGAGGAATCATCTACAGTGTTTGACCACCTGCAACACCTGGAAGGGCATCTCTGTGTTCTGCTTTATTCCATGCTCTGGAATGCTTTCCATTTCCTCTGTGACTCCAGATTGGGTTCCGTGCTCCTTGCTTGGAACCATATTCTTTGTCCTCCAGGCTGTCATTCTACATCAGCGGGTCCCAAACTTTTTTGGGTTGCTGTGTGTTTGGCTCCCACACCACATCCCCAGCATCCCTCTCTTCTTTCTGACTATTACATAAAAACAATAAAGAATTTTGATTTATGATGCACAGTGAAAGAAGATAGGAACAGCAAATTCAAAACAGTGCCAAATAATTGCAAAAACTATTCAAATTTACAAATAAAAATTCAAAGCTACAAAAATTATTTAATTACAGTAAAAACATATTTCAACAATAATTTTAGAGTGTATATTAGTTGTCCAATTATTTACTACATCATTGCTTTTCACTGTTCAATGAGATGGATGGGCTTGGTGCAGCGATATCATCTTTTCAACATCAGGCTGAATGTCACTCAGAAGGAGCCTCAGATCTCATATTCGGTAATTTGAAGTCTACTTTGTTGTTTTGAAGGGCGTTGGGAGATTGCATTGAAACTGTGCTCCACTAAATATGATGTTGTAAAAAAGCTTCAGCTCAAAGATATCTTGTATCAAGATCAGTTCTTCCTCCATCCTTCCTGCTAATTCCTCATTACAAGGAATGGATTTATTGCCTAATCTGGAAATTGGTTTGAGAGAAGATCCTGAAGTATCTCTGACATATCCATACCCAGCTCACCCAGGTGGGCACAGCATACTTGAAGATCATCACCTGGTTTTCTTTCTTTTTCTTTCACCTCAAGAGAGGCTAGGGAATTGGAAAAAGTGGCGATAATCAATATTGCACTTAAGTAGAGTTAATTTGGACAGAAATGCGGACACGACTGATTTGCCTTGGATAAGATTCTCATTATTTACTTGCAATTGAAGATTGATTTCATTAAACTTTGGGAATAATTCTGACAAATAAGCAACGTCATGCCTAATATTCTTGAGTCGATTACTGAATGAAGCATTCAAGTCTGGAAAGAATTTTATCAGTTTCAAAAAGCACATACAATTGTGTCAGGTGGTTTCCTTTTGCAAGTCATCTGACGTCTGTGTATACCAGTAAGCGTTCAAACCATCATCATTCTCAATATAAAGCTCTTGAAAGAGTCAAAAAATGACAACATGGGAGCTAATTTTATTTACTACTGTGATAAAACAGCTACATCACTGTGATTTAATGACTTGTGCAGCTGATCACTTAGGCATTTTAGTGACAAAATGTCATCTGTAAGTTACATAGTGAATGGCAAATATGTTAGGTACAGCTTTTTTTTCCAAAGAAGTAATAACCCTATGGTGGTGTCCTGTCATTGATAGAGCCCCATTTGTTGTACAAGCAAGAATGTTGGTGAAGGGAATGTCCTTCTCTTTGAAAAATTGCCCAATGACCTGAAATACTGACTCCCCCTTCTTATCTGTTTCCAGTCCCCTTGCAAATACCAACTCTTGAACCACACTTTCGTCTTTTATGAACATCACCAAGAAGCAAAGATTCACTGGCTGACAAAGCTGACCCATCCAACTGTAGAGCAAATTCTGTTGCCCTAAGTGTGTTGCACAATCTGTCTTCCACATTCTCAGACATTTCATCTATTCGTCTTTGAACAGAGTTGTTACTGAGTGGAATTACTTTAATTATTTGGTCTGGTGACTGGTGATTTATGCAAAACCATACACAGAATCCACTCCCCGCCCCCCAACTGCTGGCAGAATCAGTTCTTCTCCAATTGAATGGGGCTTTCTAGATTTAGTAATGAACAATGAAATGTATAAAGTATGCAAACTATCATTTTATTGTTCTGAAGTGCCAGCACACGTTTTGAAGTGTTTTCCGTTTCTAAGTTTTCATGAAGTGGCTGACGTTTTCATTGCCTCATTTGAAAAAAAAGACGTTTGCACACCACAGACACATTGTCTGCTGTTGGTTGCATGGTGTTGGTATAAATCCATATTTCAGATACTCCACACTATACTGTCTACACTTCTTTTTAGTTTGGTCTGCTTTTACCATTTTCATTATAGATTAAGGACCATGGTCAATCATCTATTCTTTAAATCTAACCTCAAACACTGCGATCAATAAAGGAGAAATTTATGATGTCACTTTAGCTCTGGCAAAGCCTGACACTGCCTGAAGGTACATAAAGTGGGACAGTGATATCTTGGTTGGGCTGTGGGCTAGAAAAATGTGGTCAAGATTATTCGAAAGGGCAGATGCTGAACTTTACCCATTGAACTCTATACCCTAATTCGCAGGAATTGCATTACTGCATGATTAGAAAATGGGACTCATTCTAGCTAACACTGTACTACTGTAGCAAATGGCAACAATGCGCAGGCTGGGCCCAGAAATAAGATTATTTCTTCAATCCAGATTTCTCATGATATGCCAAATACAGAAATCTCACATTGTTTTTCGACAACTATAACACGCTTCGAGCAAGCTACAAGAGAACAGCAAGTTAGCAAAAGATGAGATGATTATGTGATCAGTGTAATCAATTGAGGAACTGAAGATCAAATGCTTATAATAAGTAATTGATTTTTTAATTGATGCCTGTAATTCTTCAGATGTCCTTCCTGGCTCCCATCTGAAAATCTCCTTCATGGGGAACTCATGATACCCTAGCTTTAACAGAATTCATTTCGATCTGTCTGATATCTAGAACCCATGTCCAAGTCATCAAAGAGCTCCACTGCCATGGTTCAGGAGAGATCACTGTTTCTTCCCTCCCAGTTGTGCATCCTCATCCCAGAGAACTGCCTTCCTGATAACATTCTCTCCTTTCCCAAGTAAATGCCCTTATCCTGGGAAACTTTCATTTATGTTAACTGCTTTCCATTACCAGGTATGCAGTGTTCTAAGTGTTCCAAAGACAAGCCACTGGATGACAACCAAAAATCCTAATCTATCTTTTCCTTCCTAACCCAGAAGGGGTTTGAACTAGTGTTCTTCTGGGTTGGCATGGCTCTGTAGCTCACTGAATCATCTTTATGGAATTTAAATATTGATTTTTATTAATGAAATAGTAAAATGTTCTGGTAATTTTGATCTACAGGCTTTGCCAGGATACAAAATTATGTTTTAAGTTGCACAGATTCTCAGGATGTGGGTAATACTGGCTTGGTCAAACAGGGTGGAAGTAAGCTGCCTCCCTGAATGGCTTGAGTCTGATTGCTTTTACTTAGTGAGGGATTGCGACTTCAGGGGGTCAATTACAAATCAGCAACATCATCGCTGGATTATAAGAACCATCTCAGTAAAGAGAGGTAACAATATCTCCTTCATGATTACCCTCAGCATTAGTGCACCATAAGACTCATTTTCCTTCTCATCCTGACTTACTTAACCCACCTCCCCCCCACACTCCCAAGATCAGAAATTCACAGCAATATCACAGAACCACCATCCATGTGTTTGAGCAGCAATCACTACACCAAGATATATCCACTTCCAAATAAGATACTAAATGCAATTTAATCCATCCGGGTTTCATGTGCTGTACACCTTATTCCTGTAGTCTAGAATTGTTGATTGGTTTCAATTTTATTGATGGGCAGTTTTGGCAATGAGATCTGATACCCTTGATGTTGGCTGGACAGATCTATTAATGGATGTTGATGATAACCAGCTAGGGTTGACATGGAGATAATCATGGGGTTATTATCCCCACCTCACTCCATGTCCACTGATGTTCTTTACAGCCTTAAATAAAAATTCTCTGATCCTCAGTTCTAATAAATGCCCTTCAGTCTGAAATGTTAACTCTGTTTCTCACTCCACAGACTCACTGAAAGTTTCCAGAATTTTGTTTTTGCACTCAAGGCTGTGCCCCACCAATCACAGGATTGTGGACACCGATGTACCAGAGGGATTGACCAAATTGATTTAATGCAAAGGGCATTAAATCTGAAGAATAATTAGCTGAGCAAATCATTCATGGCACTCTAACTGAGGCTGAATTAAAAACCCGGCTCTTCAGCTGATCTGGAACATACATTTACAAATTACTAAATTAAATTAACCCCTTTGCATTTAAAAGTTCATTCAGAGTAACTGGTGCTTTTCACTTAAAGTCAAATTTAATCTGCCACCTGTTCCAAATATTGGCTACAAGTTGTGTCTTGATGTGGCCTCCTCTATAAGGGTGAGACCTGATGTAAATTCAGGAGTTGTTTTGTTGAGCACCTCTGCTCCATTTGCAAAAAGCAGAATATCCCGGTGGCCAAGCACTTTAATTCCTATCCCCATGTCTGTCCATGGTCTCCCCTTCTGCCACCCGAGGTCACTCTCAGGGTGAAGGAGCTACACCTTATATGCCGTCTAGGTAGCCTCCAACCTGATGGCATGAACACTGATATACTGAGGTAATGTTCATGGATTTATTGTCCATTCAGAAATATGATGGTAGAGGTGAAGAAGCTGTTCCTGAAACATTCAGCACGGGTCTTCGTGTTCCTGTATCTCCTGCTTGATGGTAGCAATAAAAAGAGGGCATATTTTGGGTGATGGGAGTCCTTAATAATGGATGCTGCCTTTTTGAGGCATCACCTTTTGAAGGTGTCCTGGATGCTGGGGAGGCTGGTGCCCAATATGGAGCTGGCCGAGTTTACAACTTTCTGCAACTTTTTCCGATCTTGTGCAGTGGCCCTCCAAGACAGATGGTGATGCAACCAGTTTGAATAGTACATCTGTAGAAATTAACAAGTGCCTTTGGTGCCATACCAGTTCTTCTCAAACTCTTAATAAAATATAGCTCCTGCATCAATATGTTGGGGCCAGGATAGATCCTCAGAGATGTTCACTTCGAGGAACTTGAATCTGCTCATCTTTTCCACTTCTGATCCCTCAATAAGGAGTGATGTGGGTTCCCTCAACTTTCCCTTCCTGAAGTCCACAATCAATTCCTTGGTCTTACTGATGTTCAGTGCAAGGTTGTGTTGTGACGCCACTTAACCAGTTAATCTATCTTACTCCTGTACACCTCCTTGTCATCATGTGAAATTCTTTCAACAATAGCTGCGTCACTGGCAAATTTATAAATGTCGCTTGAGCTGTGCCTAGCAACATAATTGTGGGTGTAGAGAGAGTTCAGTAGTGATTTAAGCACGTATCCTTGAGGTGTGCCAGTTTTGACTGTCAGTGAGGAGGAGATGTTATTTCTGATCCGCCCAGACTGTGGTCTACCAGTGAGGAAATCAAAGATGCAGTTGCAGTGGGAGGTGCAAAGGCCCAGGATTTGAAACTTGTTGATTAGAACTGAGGATATGATTGTGTTGATTGATGAGGTGTAATCAATAAACAGTAGCCTGACGTAGGTATTACTATTGTCCAGGTGATCCAAGGCCAAGTGGAGGGCCAGTGAGATTGGATCTGCTGCAGACCTACTGTGGTGGTAGGCAAAATGCAATGGGTCCAGGTCCTTGCTTAGGCAGGAGTTTATTCTGGCCATGACCAAACTCTCTGTCTCCATCCTTGGGGACAAACTGTCTACTGATATCTTTTATAACCTGCCGATTCCCATGTCCATCTTGACTACACCCCTTCCCACCCTGTCTCCTGTAAAAATGCCATTCCCTTTTCTCAGTTCCTTCGTCTCAGGCGCATTTGTTCCTATGAGTCTTTCCTTTCTTTCTTCAAAGTATGGGGGTTCCCTTCCTCCACCATTGATGTTGCCTTCACTTGCACCTCCTCCAATTCCTGGACATCCATGCTCACCCCATCATCCCACCGTCTTTAAGGGATGGAGTTTCTATTGTCCTCACCTACCACCCCATGGAGCACTACATCGAACTCATTATTCTCCATTATTCTCTGCAAATTCTGCCATCTTCTACAGGACCCTATCACCAAAAACATCTTTAAACTGCACCCCCCCCCCCCCGCTCTCAGCTTTCCACAGGGGGATCCCTCCCTCCATGATTTCTTCATCCATTCATCCCTCCTCACTGATCTCCCTTCCAGCATGTATCTCTGCAAGCGACAGAAATACTATGCCTGTCTACTCACCTCCTTCCTCACCTACATTCATAAGCCCAAATAGTCACCTGCGAACCTGTTGGAGTCGTCACCTGTAAAAGGAAAATTTCCCAGTGGCCGACCATTTTAATTCCTATCCCCATTCCCGTTCCGACATGTCTGTCCACCGCCTCCTCTTCTAACATAATTAGGCCATTCTCAGGGTTGAGCAGGAACACCTCAGATTCCGTCTAGGTAGCCTCAAACCGATGGCATGAACTTTGATTTCTCCTTCTGGTATTTTTTCCCTCTTCACTCTCCCTCTTCTTCCATTCTCCAGTCTGGCCTCTTACCTCTTCTCCTCACATGCCCATCACTTCCTCCTGGCGCCCCTCCTCCTTCCCTTTCTCCCAGTGTCCACTCACCTCTCCCATCAAATTCTTTTTTCTCCAGCCCTTTGTCCTTTCTACCCATCAGCTCCTAACTTCGTACTTCATCTCCTCCTCCCCCACATCTGGCTTTAGCTATCATCTTCTAGGTTGTCCTCTTTTCCCTCCCCCCACCTTTTTATTCTGGCTTCTTCCCCCTTCCTTTTCAGTTCTGATGAAGTGTCTTGGCCCGAAATGGTTGACTGTTTAATTCATTTCAATTGATGCTGACTGACCTGCTGAGTCCCTCCAGCATTTTGTGTCTGTGGCATTGGGCACAAGTTGTTTTTCTATTTACAGAATAAAAGTATCTATTTTGCAAGACAGAATTTATAAAATCTTATTACCTATTGCATTGCAATGATCATTATTGCATGTGTTATGAAAGATGTGCTACTGGGCAGCGAAGAGAAAACTAGTGAAAATTTGTGGTGGAAAGAAATAAACACAGGAAAAAATAAAAATTGGTGACTAATCTGTGCAGCCAGAAGAAAATCCACTGCTAGGATCACACAATAGGAATGCTTATTGTGGGAATTGGTCCGATTTCATTACTTACATTTTAAGCTCCTCAATGTGCTCTGGGATGTAATCATGATACAATTAATCAAACAAAATTTTACTGCTTTCAGCTTTGTAATTGGTACAGTCCTGAACTCGTATGAATCATTTTGTTGCATCATAATTTTCTATCTTGAGCAGAGATACTAGTGCTTCTCTAGGGAGCTATAAATGTGTTATAAAATATGAATCTAAAATTTAGAGAAATTAGCTGAGTGACTCATAAGTACACCCCCATGCCCACTCCCACACATGGACCCATTTCAGATGTGCCAGTTTTGACAATTTAATTTTGCCTACGTCACCACTGGGAAAAATAATGGGTCAGATTTTCTTGCCAGAATAAGGGTGATTCTGACAGCACTCAAATGTTAGCAATGGGTAAATGATACAGGAAATTAAACTGAGGTGCAAATGTGAGATCTGATGCCACTTCCCAAATTTTGCTGCTGAAATGTTATACTTTTACAAAAATGTGATTTTGCTGAGTGCCTCACTGTGGAAATGTACTAGATAGTCTGATTACTGTATTCTCATGATAGATATCAACTAAGCTCATCACAAAGTTGTCAAATATACAGATCCTTTTAACGACATGACAATTTCTGATTACTGCCAATCAATATCACTGGCAATTAAAATTAGTACACATGTGCATCTCATTTCTTTAGGTATTAACTATGAGATGCGGTGTGAGCTGATGTTTGACTCCATTTCGCCGATTAGTTTCCATTGTGCACCAATTAAAGCAGTGAGGAAGACTGAAACATTGAGGCGAATGTGGAGGGTGAGTGCCAACTGCCTGCCTTCTGATCACTGGTGGGATCGCCCTGTTGCCATCGAGGGAGCCTGTGTGGCATATCGCTGTGCTGGAGGGTAGGCCTCTGTATCTCTCTCTTTCGATGATGTTGGAAGACATTACCAAGGTTTCCATATTTATGAATTTGGACTGTGGGCTACTTCAGTTTTGTGGTTTCTATATTTTGTGTTTCTGCTTGTTCTTTCTTGTTTTTTTTTGTGCAGTGGGAAGGGGATTTGGGGGTCAACGTTCTTGTGCCGTTTTTTGCAAGAGGAGGAGGTCTGGTGGGGGGGGTTGATGTTCTTTGTGTTTTTGTTAGGTTTTTGTGTGGGGAGAGGGGCATTTGGGGGCCGATGTTCTTGTTGCATTTCCTATGCGGGGGAAGGTTTTGGGGGGGGGAATTGATGATCGTGTTGCCATTCTTTTTGTACGAGGAGGGGAAAGTTTGTTGTTTCTCTCTGAACTGAGTTTAATGGTTTTACTTTGTTTCGTGGCTACCTGGAGAAGGAGAATGCTGCATACATACTTTGATAAGTGAAGCTTTGAATCTTTGAAGCTATTAAAAATGTTAAGATTTAAAATGCTTTTATAAACATTTTCCCCCATCCTCTTAATTCTCTTGCTTAATCAACATTTTCTTTCTCTTTAATTCTTTTCCTATATCAGTTATCAAATAAAATTCACCTATTCTAATTTGGCTTTCTGCTCAGAATTTCAGTCTGATTGGTTGAGGAGATGCAGATACTTTCTCTGCTCAGTCAGGTGTCACACAACCTTTCTCCTACTCTGTGCTATTACAAGGCCACCCTTACAATGGCTAACAACACATAAGATACCCTTTAGTTAATACTGTCACTCTGCTGTTCACTACAAACCACCCTGCCTCCTTTCTAAATATGTCCCTTTTTAAATTTTGGTCTCTTTTGTTGCCTCACATCATAACCTCATAATGCTCAGATAGCTCTTCTACTTTTAAGATGTTTTGTGTTTATGTACACGTACTGGAACCACACAGTAGAATCATTTGTATTCTGTCCATATATCCTATCAGATTTCTTCTTTTTCAGCCCTTTATCTTTTCCACCTATCACCTCCCGCTTCTCAGTTCATCACCTCCTCCCCCACCCACCTATATTCCTCCTTACTTGGCTTCACCTCTCACCTTGCAACTTGTACTCCTTCCCTCCCCCCCCTCCACCCCCTGCCTTCTTCTCACTTCTTCTCCAGTCCTAATGGAGGGTCTCGGCTTGACTCCTTATTTCTTTCTGTAGGTGCTGCCTGACCCACTGAGTTCCTCCAGCGTGTTGTATGTGGATTTCCAGCAGCTGCAGAATCTCTTGGGCCTGTATATCAATCTGTCAAAAGTCTTATTATAATCTTGTTCTGAAGTAGAAATGGCTAATACGAGGTGGCTAATTTTAAGATAATTGGAGTGAAGTATAGGGGGATGTCAGAGGTAAGTTTTTTTTAAACAGAGAGTGGTGGGTGTGTGGAATTCCCTGCCAGGTGTGGTGAATACACTAGGGGCATTGAGAAAGTCTTAGAAAGGCACATGGATGATAAAATGCGGAAGGCTATGTAGGAGGGAAGGATTAAATTGATCTTTCAGTAGGTTGAGGTTAGCACAACATTGTGGGCTGAAGGGCCTGTACTGTGCTGTAATGTTCTATCTTCTATGGAACTTGTGCCTTCAGAATCATTGAAAAAATGAGGCAGAATGGGATTGTCCTTTACCAAGATCTGGAACATAGATGGTGAAACGGTTAGCACTGCTGCAGAGCTCCAGAGAGCTAGCATCAATGTTGATCTTGAGGATGATCTGTGTGGAGTCTGCACATTCTGAAACCATGTGGTTTTTCTCCAGGTGGTCTGCTTCTTTCCCCCCATTTCACAAAGTCACTCCGGTTAGTATGCTAACTGGCTGGAGTTAGTGGGTGGCAGGAGAACTCAGGGGAGTTGGTGGCCGCGTGAAACAATGGATTATGGAGCAAGGAGTGGTGAACAAGATGGCCAGAGATGGCATAGAAATATAAAGGCCACATGAAACATCTCTATTACCTTCTCTTTCTGGTGAAAAAGCACAGATCCTCTTATTCCACTTTTCTGAGTCGGACTGTTCTTCTAGGGCTCAAAGATACTCCCATAAATTCCAATGTAGATCTGAACCCATTGGAGAGGTCTCTTCAGGGCCCTGAAGACACCACCTTGATTACAAGTTAATTACCCTAAGCTGAGTAAAAAAAAAAAATTACAGCCAGAAAAATACTGCCCACAAGTAACAACAAATGGCTTTAAAGGATCTTCATGATCTTGAGTGAGCTAGGGCTTTTCTTATTGGAATAAAGGAAGATGAGAGATGATTTGATAGAGCTGTATAAAATGACAAGCGGTATAGATCGAGTGGACAGCCAGAGACATTTTCTCCCATGGTGGAAATGGCTAATACAAGGTGGCATAATTTTAAGGTGATGTTGCCGCACGTGGTTAAGGCATTTGTCTGGTGATCTGAAGGTCGCTAGTTTGAACCTTGGCTGAGGCAGCGTGTTGTGTCCTTGAGCAAGGCATTTAACCATACATCGCTCTGCGATGACACTGGTGCCAAGCTGTATCGGCCCTAGTGCCCTTCCCTTGGACACCATTGGTGGCGTGGAGAGGGGAGACTTGCAGCATGGGCAACTGCCGACCTTCCATACAACCTTGCCCAGGCCTGCGCCCGGGAAACCTTCCAAGGGGCAAATCCATGGCCTCACGAGACTAACAGACGCCGATATAATTTTAAGGTGTTTGGAAGAAAGTATAGAGGGACGTCAGAGGTAAGTTTCAGTTTACAGAGAGTGCAGAGTGCATGGAAAGCACTACCAAGGCTGATGGTAGAGGCAGGTACATTAGGAACATTTAAGATGGCACATCATAGATGGGCACATAGATGATACAAAAATGGTAGGCTCTATGGGAGGGAAGGGTTAGGTTCGTCTTAGGGTAGGTTAAAAGTTCGGCACAATATCGTGGGCCGAAAGGCCTGTACTGGGTATGTTCCATGTCACAGTAAGCGTATTGCAGGAGGAGAACCAGAAAACTTACCTGTAATGTACTGTATCACTCAGAAACACTACTGCGACCATAGAAAGCTGAACAGACTAAACCTGGCACACTGCAACAGGGATCGATATCGCATCTCAAACATTGCTTCTTGTGCTTTTAACCATGATCAAGTGCGGTGCAGCAGTGTAGTAATTGTTAATGACTTGGTTAATGGGATAGAAAACAACATAGCTACAGAGCATTGTTTCATTGAAAAGAGGGATGGGGGGTGGCTGGGAAGATATTATCAATTGTTACTTGGGTGGACAAAGATGGACTAAGTGTGAACAATGGAGCGACAGAGAATTTGCTGGAGGAACCCTGCAGGCTGAGCAACATCTGTGTGACCTGATGCAGAACCTCGTCCACTCACTTCCTCACACGGATGCTACCTGAGTTCCTCCAGCAGACTGTTTCGTGCTCCAGATTTCAGCATCTGTTGGCTCTTCTGTCTCCAATGTGTAGACACTGTCCTGACCAGAAAGAGCAGACAATGTGAACAGCAAGAATCAGAGGGTCATGGCTGCTACTGGAGGACCGGTCAGTGTTGGATCTGAAGTTTTGTAAGACTGGTGGAAGATAAAGGAGTTTGGTGGTTTGACCTGAAGGATAGAGAGTAAGTGGTGGATTTTTAGCAGTGTAATCTGGCATTAGTGAAAACCTAGGCTACACTTCTTTTGCATTAAAATATGGCTCCCTAAAACTGCTTTAAAATACTCTTGAAAGAACAGCCCCAAAGAGGGAAGAAAATTTTGACATTTGTCATTATTTAGGTGAGCTTGATATTGGGAAAATAAAGATAAGGCATCAGAAAATTTCAGTCTGAAACAAGTATATGATGTTAGTGACTGGCATTAATTCACAAAAAAAGCACAAAATTGCTTTCAGGCTGTTTTGTGTGGTTTCTAACTACACAGAGCTGTTTTTTACAAGCACTGTATCAACAAATTTCTAGGCCCTTGCTGTTCCAGAAATTACATGAAACAGCCTCTCCCAGGACAGTTTGAACCAAAAGAAATGACGCATAGGGAACAGTGTTACTTGATGTGGTCTGACACTGAAACGGTCTCAAATTGTGCTGGTGTGATTCACACCAGAGTGTGTCTCCCAGAACTTTTGGACTGATGCAAGGTACCCACAAACAGCTATAACTAGTTTACTTTGGGTGAGGTACATTTTCAATTTCTTTAATCAAAAATAACAATGTTAGCTGATTAAATTTCTCGGTCCATATGAATGTACAAAGACAAATGAGTATTTAAGGAAGCGAAAAAAAAGGGATGTTTACACTGTTTTGTATATGAACAAATATGCCCATGACCAGGCATTTGGAGGATCAAAATTCTATGTAGGTAAATCCTTAAAGTGACATTCATCAAATAAGATATTTGATGGTTCAGTAAGATTGCTGGTATTTTGGCCCTTATATCTGTAAAGGTTTGGTTATAGGCTATGCTGCAATATCATTTGCATCTATTTCATGCATTATGTTGTCCCAAGTTGTTAACACTAGCGATATAAAGCTCATACTTTAATTAGAATTGATTATAATAGATTCCTTTCCACTTGCCCTCATCTTAAACACCTTGTTTGGAAAATCTCACCTGGTCTGATTCTCTGATCTACTGCTTACCCCACTTTGCAGTTCTGATCCTGGTCCTCATGGCTGCCTCCACAGTTTGTTTCTGTAAATCACAACTATTTCCATCATAGTACTTTATCACTGTGATGAAATATCTGCTTTACTCGTTGCTTACTGGTGAAACATATAGGCCTTACTGTTTGCCTCCTGCACAGTCGTGCTGATCAAAGGATACCTTCAGTATGCTCCTTGTGTCTCAGAAGGTATATTCTATGCTAACATCATCCACAGATATTATAAACCCACTTTTAGAACTATCTTGTATTCGCGCCACAAGCTTCACCACATCCCTTGACTTGTGTTTTAGTATACAACACCTGCATACCTTGGGTCATCCCCTCTACCTAGAGAGATCTCAGGTTTCACACCAGCCCAGGCTTCAGATCCCTCACTAAATGGATTGCTATCACATTTCAACTGCACCACAATCCTCACTCACTACATACCCTGCATCCTCGACCCAGGCTGCACTGTCTCCCACTGATCCAGGCAGCTACATGCTTCCAGAGTTTCTCTGTTTGAATTGCAAACAACTATTTAGTTTGTCCTCTTAGCTTTCAAAACCTACTTGACTTGCAGTCATCTCTGGTGAAGTACCAGTGGACTCCAAAGTCCAGCTGGCCTCTGGATTTCTTGTCGTCCTATGTAACAATCCTTTCAAAAGCTGTCCTTATTGCAAGTGACTAGATCTAACCAAAACCATGCCCACTGGTGCCTACTGACAGCCCATAAAAAGAGGAGGAAGCTGGACCCAAGAATGTAAAACACTTTTCACTGGAACACTAATATAGAGACACAAGTTTAAGTTGCAACATGGAATATTAAATTCAAGTAATCACAAAAAACTAGAATCTTTAAAAAGCTAATCTCAGTAACAGCAATCACAAAATTACAGGATTATTGTTCAAATTAAATTCTTGCAGAGAATGGAATCTGCCAGCCTTGACTCCAATCTCACTCAAATTTAAAATTAAATTTAGCAGGGTACAACAACTATAAATGCTTCAAATTGGTCCACCTCATGTCAGACTGGTCTTCTCAGAGCAAAGGCTGCTTCCTAAAGGATGTGCCTTTTCGCCGACACGTTAAGACAGGCCTCAGTGTTACCTGCTTACCAAAGGGAAACAAAGCCCTTCTACAACACAAGAGTACGTACAACAGCTGTTTCTATATGGAATTGAAAAGTGAGGAGGTGCCAAACAATCTGGTCCCCTCCCTGGAGTCCTCCACAACATGTGTTAGTAATCTGCTACACGTGGTCTTCTGTCTCTCCAGCAGCTAATATTCTGGATGGATTTAATCAACTGGGTCTGGAGGCTCAGAAACTTATTCAAACTGATCTGCTGATCTTGTAGAGGTGAGTAACCCAGGGGTGGCTAGAAATAGACAAATGCTCACAACCATGTGCTCAGAAGAATCCCTCACTGCACTCTTAAGTCTGCTCAATTGTTCACTGGATAAATTTACTGTTATGAAAGAAGTGACAAATCTAGTTAATCACTTTTTGTTTTACAAAGAATGGAAGACAGCTGTAGCATATTAAAAACTTGTTTATATTTAAGGATTTCAATTGAGCAAGAAAATGTTTAAAGACTTGCACATTCAACTTCCAGTGCAAATTGCCTATAGTTTTACCAATGCATATATTTGCTATTAATATTCCTCTTACAGAATTTGAGTATTTCTTGTGTGTACATGCAGACACTTTATAAGAGCAACATATTAACTGAATGGATATTAAGAGGCAACTACTTTAGCAAAGCAAGTTATATTATGAATAAAAACATACCCATTTGACAAGACTTTGCCACTTTAGAATGCAATACAGTGCACAGTCAACAGTACTGCATCTTCTCAAAATGTATCCTTAAAAAGGAATTCCTCTCAAGTTCTTTGTACCCACAGGTTCAGATTGGGCTACTCAGAACACAAAAATCAGAAGTTTATTAAACTAAACTATTGCTATTCAGTTACATTCAATGATATGGAAAAACCCATCAGGATAGCCTCTAAAGGTTCAACATCATAGGTTTATATAGGTCAACTGAAAAATGGCTGGAAGACGCATCCCAGCCACAATAGTTAGAGCAGAGAACACAGTCCAGACAGTGCAGGATCAGGCCCTTCAGCTCACAATGTCTGTGCTAAATACTACGCTGAATTAGTCTGGTTCTCTTCTGCCTGTGCATGGTCCACACCCCTATATTCCCCGCATATTAATGTATCCATCTAAAAGCCTCCTAAACACCACCACCACCACATTTACATATTACCATTTAACTATTTATGGTTCTATTACTATTTATTATTGATGGTGCAACTGTAACGAAAACCAATTTCCCCCTGGGATCAATAAAGTATGACTATGACTACCCCTTGCAACCTGTTCTGGGCACCTACCACCCTCTGTCTAAAAAACCTGTCCTGCACATCTCCTTTAAACTTTCCTCCTCTCATGTTAAACCTATACCCTCTAGTACTCAGCATTTCTTATCTTTGTAAGAGATCTTGTTTACATTATTTATACCTCCTATAGTTTTCTAAACTTCTGACAGGTCTTTCCTCAGCCTCCAACACTCCATAGAAAATAATCCAAGTTTGCCTTTATAGCTCATACCCTCTAGTCCAGGCCTTTCCAAGGTCTCACATCCTTCCTGTAACTGGGTGACTACTGCACACAATAACATACTGCCGTGCCACAAATTATGATTTTTAACCAACTAGCTATATTAACAATAATACATAATCAAGGGAAATTAAACCAATGGTGATCACAAGAATAAAATGTATTAGGCAAACTAATGGAGCAGAAGGATGATAAGTCTCTTGGATCTACTTAATGTATTCTAGGGTCATAGAGGAAGGAGCTGCTGAGGTAGCAGATTCACTGGTTGTAATCTGCCAAAATTCCTTGGCTTCTGGGGAGGCCCTGGAGGATTTGAAAACTGTAATTGTAACACTACTATTCAAGAAAGGAGAGAGCAGAAAACAGGAAACTATATGCCAGTTAGCTTAATGTTGTAATCCATTATTAAGGAGGTACTGGCAGGATATTTAGAAAATCATGACAAGTAGAGTCAACATGGTTTTGTGAAAGAGAAAACTGAATTTGACAAATTCACTAGAGTTCTTTAAGGATGCATTAGTGTAAACAAAGGGGAAATCAGTGAGTGCGATGTACTTCGATATCCCGAAAGCATTCTGTAAGATACTACATAAAATGTTACAATACAAGGTACAATGCACTGTGTTGTGAATAATGTAATGGGGTGAATGATGGGCATGTGGTTAACTAACAGAGAATGAAGCAACATTCTCTGATTTGCAGACAGTAATTAGTGAGATACCAGAGGAATTGTTGCTGGGCCTCAACTATTTATAGTCTGTGTTAATTGCTTGGATGATGGGACTGAAGGTACAGTAGGCAAGTTTGCTGATTGATGGGGCAAAATAGGTGGGTTAGTATGTTGTCAGGAGGGTATAAAGAGTACATAAAGGGATATAGATAGGTTAAACGAGCAGGAAAGTGCAGATGAAGTGTAATGCACAAATTTGTTGGGTTATTCACTTTGGATAAGAATGATCAAGCAAGTTCTTATTTAAACTTTAAATGTGAGACTACAAAATGTGGCAGTGCAAATGGTTCTGGGGATTTTAGCACACGAAACACAAAAGTCATATTTAAAGAATGGCATACAGCACACACATCAGAAGTCATGTCTGCAAGATTAACAAGATTGTTCCTTGGGATGAAGGGAATGAGGTAAGAAGGAAGACTAAGCAGTATGGGTCTATGCTCAGTGGAATACAGAGAATTTTATTGAAGCACATTATGTTATTTTATGTAGGGGATGGACAGGATGAATGCGAGAGGTTGTTATCCCCTAGGAGACACTGTTTCTGAATAAGGAACTGTCTATTTCAGATGGTATTTTCTTCTACTGGAGTGTCATAAATCGTTGGTCTGTGGAAGCAGAGTCAAAAAAATGTTAAAGGCAATTCATCAATGTATACTTAAGCTACAAAGAGTTAAGGAGCCTGCAATCTTTATGCGGTCTAGCCTACGAGCAAGAAGGTGGTGCAAGGGATGTTGAGGCCAAGACTGACTCAACCATGATTTTACTGAATGGGAGAGCCCGTCTGGTGGTGGGGCCAACTCCTGTTCCCGTTCCTTCTGTGTTCAGTTTGTACCTGCACAGTCACTATTCCTTTGTTTGGCTGCTGTAGCAAAAGGAAGGCTTCTGTAGCACCACACGCCCAGAACTCCCGCTACAAACCATTGCATCAGGTTCTGCAATTACAAGCCATGTTTGTGCCGTGGAATGGTCGTGTCATTGCCAAAGTTTATCTGTTTATGAGCAAAGTCAAAGGGTTTCAGTGCATTTTTATCCCCTGCTCCTTAATTTATTAATGTGAACAGGGTGGAAGTGGGACAAAAATTATAATAAAAGCACATAGACTTATACTTATGTTTATTTGGCCCTTTGTTCATGACTGTGACTTGTGGGAACTTAATAAATAAGCTGAATCTATTCTAGGGTCTTATAATGCCTTTAAGTAGGAAAGTCTGAATTTATATCACAGAGCTACTATGCTGATTGTGCAACTTGACTATGAGCCATGGTAGGGAGGCAACAATTTACAATGCTCCTTTGAGGCATTATTAAATAATCGAGTTTGTAAATAATCTCTTTTATTACTTGGGGCGTTTTAAGGCTTTAAAGTACTCTTAAATCACAGTTCTTTTATGTTTGCCTGCCATTTCCTTCTCTGCTCCGCTGACATACACATTTTCAGTTATCCATTTCAAGATGCTGTTTCCGTCTGTACCTCAGCCAACGTAGTACAGTACTATAGAGAAAGGAGCAGAACAGCACAAGGACAGGCCTTTTTGTCCACAATACTTGTCCCAAGCATGAAGCAAAACTAAAGTAAATCTCTTTGGCCGGCACATGATCCATATCCTACCATCTTCATATACCTATGTAGAGGACTTCAACATTTTGTGTGTGTTGCTCAAGATTTCCAGCATCTGCAGAATCTCTTGTGTTAATCCCACTATTGTATGCTGGCATCTCTTTTAAAGAAGAAATAATTTGGAATAGTTTGCTTAAAAATATTAAGTAACATTTTTGGGTGCATTAATAGATGATGGGGTGGAGATACATCCCTACCAAAGGCAGTATAAGGTGCTCCTTCCCTCCACTTGTAATTTCCTGCCATCTTATAATTAAAACATACTATATTAAAAAATTTGACCAGTTTCCTTTCAATTGATCTGGTGGGCATAATGGGTCCCTGGCTACTTAATATACACCAGTAACAAAAACCAACTGGTTATCTAAATTCTGTTCTTAAATAACTTTAATACATACTGATGGTGAAGTTAACTCTTCAAAAAAGTTAAATGTTTATATACTTAGTTTAAAAAAATTAAATTACTATTAGTTTGGATGGTTAAGACCAGAATTTGAACCTCCCGTGATTCATGTATTATTTATCCCTGGACTAGCTCTCACACGAGTATTATCAATATCTCCGTTACTTTAGTTCATCGAAATCACAAGGGCTGAGAGCATGATTTTTCTCCAGCTTCCAACACTTTATAAATCAAACAGCTGGAGGGCTGGTGTATCAATGACTGAAACAGCATGAGGTAAATGATGGTTTCAAGTATCACCAATACCATCAATCCCAATGATGGATTAATTATGCTATCCAGACTTAAAACATTCCCCATGTTTATGAAAGCACCTAAAGCAAGAACGGAAACAACCACTTACAGCAAGTCAGTATTTCATTTTCAGCATTTCCATTCATTGGCAATAGTTGCATATATTAAAGACACATGACATCTAGATTGTTCTTTGGATAGTAGCTTTATATATTCAAGTATACCATCCTCAGATAAGTAATTACTTTTTAAAATAAATGATAAATCATTTTTTTTCCCGATCAAATCACCCGACTTGAAGTCATCCAGGGATTTATTCCTATTTGTGAATTACACAATTGTAAAGACATGACTTTCGGTGGAACAGTGCACGACTTGTTGCAACAATCTAGCACTTTAGCACCACTAACCAGGGCTGAATTTTGAGTTGTAAGTACATTATACTTAGAGTATGCAACTGTGCTGTTGGTGAGAGAAAAAAAAGCTGCTTCTGGAAGTGATAGTAACATAAAAGCAGTAGGAGTAGGAGGATTATGAAAATGAGATCTGTGTAAACCACCTAGTGCTTTTTTTTACTATCTTTTGGGGTTAATTGTTTTAGTTTTCAAGTGACATGTATGAACTTCACTCTTTTCTGAGAAAGCAACTTTTTTGTGTACAACACTGTTCTTTGGACCCAATAATAAAATTTTCTTATTTATGAAACTTAAATGTAAAAGCATAGAAAATAATTTGAATTTAATTTTGTATTTCAAAAGTACATATTACAGCAAATGTCCTATGATGCTAAATTTCAACTGCCTCAATTATCCACAAAGATTCAAATCTTATAAGCACATCCACAAATGCTTGGCCTTACAAATTTTGTTTTGATGTCTTTGAAATTGAACCAACAATGAAATGCAAAGTTTCAAGTTACATTAATTGATGGGTTTCTAATTTGCAAATGTAATTACTTCCACACTCAGTTCAAATTTGGAACAGGGCACCAGCTGCACAATAATTAACACCATGCCTATTGCACGAATACAGTCCTGTCATCAGCTGTATAACCTTCATTAACAAACATCCTGTACGCATACAATACTTAATTTAGAAATGGTTAGAGAAAGTTGTCCTTTCATCTAAAAAAAAATGACATAAATCAAAATTGCATTGACAAGACAAATACAACATTTTTAGTATCTACTAAAGGTTCTGAACGAAACAAATTAAAATATCCAGGAAGACATTGCCCTCAGGCTGCATCACAAACTATGAACCTTTCCCACTGATTCCACGCTCGTCTCAGACTACATCCTGAACCACGCTATTTGCAACTCCATGCACTCTCCACCACATTCTAACCTGTCCATCAAGTTTATTCTTTTCAAACATATTGCAAGAATTTTCCATTTAATTTTCAAAGGTATCATTATTACAGTAGGAATATTAAAATCTCAAACTTAATGGAAAATTCTACAGTAAGTAGTGGCTGTGGCCCATTATTGAGCACATCCAGATGCAGCGCCATCACAGGAAAGGAAAATCCATCATCAAGGACCCCCACCATGCAGGCCATGATCTCTTCCCAATGCTACCATCAGGAAGGTGGTACAGGAGCCTCAGGACCCACACTACCAGGTTCAGGTATAGCTATTACCTTTCAACCATGAGGGGTAACCAAAGGAGGTAGTTTCCCTCACCCCATCACTAAACCGTCCCTACAACCTATGGACTCACTTTCAAGGACTCTTCACTTATGTTATTGATACTTATTGCTCATTTATTATTTTCTCTTTCGTATTTGCACAGCGTTTGTCCGTCCTGTTAGATGTGGTCCTTCATTGATTCTATAGTGCATCTCGGATTTACTGTGAACGCCTGCAAAGCAATTAATCTCAGGGTTGTATATGGTGACGTACAATATATGGACTTTGATAATAAATTTACTTTGACCTTTATTTGGAGGAGGAGGAGGGAGGAGAAGAAGATGGTGGTGCGACGCAGCGTGCGCAGCCGTCCCGAATGAATATCGTATGAGTTAACTAGGGGTTCGTGCACAATCCATATTTGACGGAGACAGCTGTGAGAAGCACGGAGGAACACCTGGAGTAACTTCTGAAATGCCCGCTTTGCTGCCGCTGTTACTGTGCGATCGAGAATCTCCGGAGACCAAGGCTCCAAATCCTCAGCTTTGCCTATTGCCTGTTGCTGGGGCTGGGGTCGAAGCGCTCGGCAGAGATGGTGCTCGGTGTCAGAGAGCTGGTCGGAGGCTCGAAGTTTTCAGACGGTCTTGGAGTCAACTGTGGTCAGATGCTTCCAGGATGCTGCATCGGCAAGTTGGTGGTGCCGGAGGTTCACTGTCCACGTGAGATGATGGGACTTTCGAGAGACTTTGAGACTTTTACCGTGCCATGGTCTGTTCTTATCAAGTTACGGAATTGCTTTGCACTGTTGTAACTATATGTTATAATAATGTGGTTTTGTTAGTTTTTAAGTCGGTTTGTCATGTGTTTATCATTCTGGAAAAACATTGTATCATTTCTTAATACATGCATTACTAAATGATAATAAAAGAGGACTGCTTGTCCTCATAATCTAATCTAATCTAATTTAAATTATTTACAGACAGTTGCATTAGAAGATTTGCCTTTATGGCTGCTGTAAACTATAAACAACAGCTTTCTAAAGAAAATTTCCCGATCTCTACCTTCACAAACTATAACTTGAGCCATCAAATTGGTCTGTTTAACCTTCTGTTTTCCTTGTAAGTTATTAACTTATGACGTATTCTCTTAATATTTAGTTAGATTCTAGCTCCATGATAATCTTCTTGACTACAGCAATAAATGAAACTCTGTTTTTCTCCTCCATTAACTAGGGTGCTAAGGCCTACAACTCCATGCTGCTCTTCTGAGAATTCGACTTAATTCCATTCTCAGTGAAGTGAACAAAACCAATGCTCTGAATCATAATCTAGTAATTATTGAACAGTTACCATAATGATGGATCGAAGTAAACTGGGCAGTATGCTGGTGCAGTAAGACTGAAAAACAGACATTTTATATTGTTAAACCATTAGGCACACTTAAATTGAAGATTGCTGCTTTGTGGGAATACAAACTAATATTTGCCACCATTTAATATCTTCTTTGAGCTAAACAATATGAATTGCTATGAGTCCGGATCTCAGAGTCGTATAGCACTAGAAAGGCTCATCAGCTCAACTACTCCATGACAACCTGATTTTCTGCCTAGTCCCATCTGCATCTGAACTGTATCCCTCCAACCCCACCATCCAGGTACCTATCCAAACCTCTCTTAAAATTCAGAAGCATAGAAAACCTACAGCACAACACAGGCCCTTCGGCCCACAAAGCAGTGCCAAACATGTCCTTGCCTTAGAAATTACCTAGGGTTACCCATAGCCCTCTATTTTTCTGAGCTCCATATACCTGTCCAGGAGTCTCTTTAAAAGACCCTATCCTATCCTCCTCCACCACCATCGCCAGCAGCCCATTCCACGCACTCACCACTCTCTGTGTAAAAAAAAACTCACCCCTGATATCTCCTCTGTACCAACTTCCAAGCACCTTAAAACTGTGCCCTCTCGTGCTAGCCATTCCAGCCCTGGGAAAAAGCCTCTGACTATCCACACGATCAATGCCTCTCATCATCTTATACATCTCTGTCAGGTCACCTCTCATCCTTCGTCGCTCCAAGGAAAAAAGGCCGAGTTCACTCAACCTATTCTCATAAGTAGGTAAGTACTTGTAAGTAGGGGCAGTGCACAGTTCTGACTTGATGCAGACAGACGTGAGGAGCATGGAGGAACATTTGGAGAAACTTCTGAAATGCCTGCTTTGCTGCCGCTGCTACTGTGCGATCCAGGATCTCCGGAGGGGAACGCCCCAAATCCTCAGCTTTGCCTACTGCTTGTTGCTGGAGCTGGGGTCGAAGCACTCGGCAGAGATGGTGCTCCGTGCTCAGTGTTGGAGGGCTGGTCGGAGGCTCGAAGTTTTCGGACGGACTGAGGGACGGACTGAGAGTCGGACTGTGGTTGGGTGCTTCCAGGATGCTGCATCGGCAAGTTTGCGGCGCTGGAAGCTCATGGCAGGGAGAGTTTTTCTTCTTTCTATCGTCTGCGTGAGATGATGGGACTTGCAAGAGACTTTGAGACTTTTTTTTACCATGCCCATGGTCTGTTCTTTATCAAATTACGGTATTGCTTTGCACTGTTGTAACTATATGTTATAATTATGTGGTTTTTGTCAGATTTTCAGTCTTGGTTTGTCTTGCATTTCTGTGATATCATTCTGGAGGAACATTGTATCATTTCTTAATGCATGCATTGCTAAATGACAATAAAAGAGGACTGCGTGTCCTCATAATCTAATCTAATGTAAGGCATGCTCCCCAATCCAGGCAACATCCTTGTAAATCTCCTCTGCACTCTTTCTATGGTTTCCACATCCTTCCTATAGTGAGGCGACCAGAACTGAGCACAGTACTCCAAGTGGAATACTGCAATTGAACCCACAGCTACCATTTCCACAGGCAACTTTTCCACACACTCACTCGAGTGACATTCCCCTCAGATGCTGTTTATTTCACCTTACACCATAAACCTTTGGCCTCTAGTTCTATTCTCACCCAACCTGAGGGGGGAAAGAATTGAAGAAAAAGAAAGAAAACTGCAATCAATAATTATAAAGGCCTGATGCACACATAAAGTTCATGCTAAGACATTGATGCATATCCTCAAAGTTTTTGATACACAAGTTCTTAAAGGATATAACATAATTACTGCTGGAAATATCTAACAACCACCGATTTTCAGGACAAAAAAACTATCATATATATTTTATGCCATCGAGCCCATTTATCATAATGCTTAAATTTTAAACAATGTTTGCCATCACAGTAAGAATGCTGAATTGGTTTTAGTGCCAATGGGTAACAATAACAAAATATGGCCAGGGCTCTTGAAGTACGGGTACTTTGATAATGGGCGTTCACATTGGTTTTTATACTGTTAATATTGTAAATGGCTCCTTCATTTCAGATACTACCATCTTCTACAGCAATGAAATGGTTAAAGTGATCTCACTGCCCCGTGGCCCACTCTGGAATGAAAAGTCTGTGAAATGTGCATAGTGGGCTAAGGGCCATCGTGACTGGCATGGACACTCAGTGGTGAGGGTGGGGCTCTGGTCTTTTCCCATGGCTGGCATGATGTGTGCAGACACTGCCGGGGACTGGTAGCAGCTTCTCCACAGTTTGCCCTGACTCTACAGTTTCTCTTATCACCTCAATGTGGTGTTAGATGGTACCTGCTAACTCCTCTTAATTTTAACTGCACAGCTATCCCTAACCTGGAGATTTAATATAGAACAGGACAGCATGGTTTGGGCCCTTCGGCCTATGATGTTGTGTTGACCTTTTAACCTTCTACATGATCAATCTAATTTTCCCTCTTACATAACCCATCACCCACTATTTATCTATCATCCATGTGCTTCTTAAATATCCCTAATATATCAGCCTCTATCACCACCTCCAGCAGTGCATTCCAGGCACTTACCAATCCCTGTTTAAAACAGCCTGCCACTGACCACTCCCTTAAACTTCCTTCCAGCTACCCTAAAAGGATGTTCTCTGATATTAGCCATTGCCAAAGATGTTGGCTGTCTTCTCCATCTATGCCTCTCACTATCTGACATACTTCTATCAAGTTACCTCTCAGAATCAAGTTTAATATCACTGGCATATGTCATGAAATTTGTTGGCTTAGCAGCAGCAGTTCAATGCAATACATGATAATATAGAAAGAAAAACTAAATCAATTATAGTAAGTATACACAGTATACGTATATAGAATAGATTAAAATACTGCAAAAACAGAAATATATATTTTAAAAAGTGGGGTGGCATTCATGAGTTCAATGTCCATTTAGGAATCAGATGGTAGTGGGGAAAAAGCTGTTCCTGAATTGCTGACTGTGTGCCTTCAGGCTTCTGTACCTCTTTCCTGATGGTAACAATGAGGAGAGGGTACACCTTAGGTGATGGAGGTCCTTAATAATGAACATCGCCTTTTGGCCTTTCTGAGGCAGCGCTCTTTGAAAATATCTTGAATACTACAGAGGTTAGTACCCAAAATGGTGACTGGTGGTGCTCAGCAGGGGTCGGTGCTGGGCCTGCTTTTTTTCACATTTTATGTCAATGATTTGGAGGAGGGAATTGAGGACTTTGTGGCCAAGGTTGCGAACAAAATGAAGATAGATGGAGGGGCAGGTGGTGTTGAGAAGGAAGGAGTCTGCAGAAGGACTGAGACAGATTAGGAGAATGGGAAAAGAAGAGGCAGATGGAATATAGTGTAGGGAAGTGTATGGCCATGCACTTTGGTGGAAGGAATAAAGGCGTAGACTATTTTCTAAACATGGAGAAAATTCAAAAATCAGAGGTGCAAAGAGACTTGGATGTCCTTGTGCAGGATTGTAGGTTGATCCAGTGGTAAGGAAGGCAAATGCAATTGTAGCATTCATTTTGAGGGGTCTAGAATACAAGAGTATGATGATGATGATGATGGCGATGGCGATGACGATGTCAACTCAGACCTGAGAGGGAGCGTCGGGCATTTTCTGCCTTACAAGGCGCAGTTCGAAAGGCTGTGTGGGGCACCATTCCTTGCACAGACATCTTGCAGTATTATTTTACGAGGCCGAGTTACGAACTCGACATCAACCCGGCGCGGATGGAGAGTGCGCACGGGGGCAGTCTGTCACTGGATTGAGCCCAGCACTAATCTCACTGCATTGCGCCACCAGCCGACCAAATACAAGAGTAAAGGATGTGATACTGAGGCTTTATAAGGCATTGATCAGAATGGACTTGGAGTATTGTGAGTAGTTTTTAGGCCCCTTATCTAAGAAAATATACGTGCTGGCATTGGAGAGGGTCCAGGAGGTTCACAAGAATGATTCTGGGAATGGTAAGGTATGAGGAGCATTTAATGGCTCTGGGCCTATAGTTGCTGGGGTTTACAAGAATGGGGGGGGGGGAGGGAGAATCTTACTGAAACCTGTCGAATATTGAAAAGTCTAGATAAAGTGGATGTAGAGAGGATGTTTGTTTTAGCTGGTGAGTCTAGGACCAGAGGGCACAGCCTCACAGACAGCTGGGGAGACCAAGTCATTGAAAGCAGAGGTTAAAAGGTTCTTGATTGGTCAAGACATCAAAGGAAGGAAGATGGGGTTGAGAGGGATAATAAATCAGCCATGACGGAATGGCAAAGTAGGCTTAATGGGCCGAAAGGCCTAATTCTGATCCTACGTCTTATTGTCCTTTTTCTGAGGTCTAGTCCCTGGAACACCCTAATGACATTATTTCAATTTGCTGCTATCAAAAGCCTTTCAACAGCCTTTAGATGCTTCTGATCATCACTGAACTGTTCGAAAGGATTTTATATGACTAAAAACTAAAATTCATTTAAATACCGAGTATAAGTTTAAGTGATAGGAATTTATTAACCACATTGTTACTATTATTATTATTATGGAAAGTTAAACAAAACTAACTCAAAGCACCTCTCAATTGATGTTGATAACTGATGATCAGATCAAAGAGCATTGATGTGAAATACTTTTTCCCCTCTTCACAGATATTGCCTAATCTGCAGAATATTCCTAGCGTTTTTTATTATTAATTCAAATGTTTGCAATCTGCAATTTTGATCTGATATAAAGATAGATGGAGGGGCAGGTAGTGTTGAGGAGGCAGGGAGTCTCCAGGAGGACTGAGGCAGATCAGGAGACAGGGCAAAGAAGTGGCATATGGAATATAGTGTAGGGAAGTGTATGGTCATGCACTCTGGCGGAAGGAATAAAGGTACAGACTATTTTCTAAATGGGAAGCAAATTCAGAAATCTGAGGTACAAAGGGTCTTAGGAGTACCCATTCAGGATTCCCTGAAGGTTAACTTACAGGTTGAGTAGGTGGTGAGGAAGGCAGATGCAGTGTTTGTATTCATCTTGAAAGGAGCGAAACATAAAAGTAAGGATAAAATGCTGAGGCTTTTTAAGGAATTGGTCAGACCACAGTTGGAGTATTGTGAGCAGTTTTGGGCTGCATATCTAAGAAAGGATGTGCTGGCTTTGGAGAGGGTCCAGAGGAGGTTCATGAGAATGATTACTAGAATGAACGAGTTAACATTTGAGGAGCATTTGATGGCTCTGGACCTCTACTTACTACACTTTAGAAGAACTGGGAGGTGGGATCTCACTGAAGCCTACAGAACACTGAAAGGCCTAGATAGAATGGACGTGGAGATGTTTCCAGTAGTGGCAGTATCTAGGAACAGAGGGCACAGTCTCAGAATAGAAGGCCATCCCTTTAGAACAGATATGCGTAGGACTGTCTTTTGCCAGAAATGTGAATCTGTGAAATTCATTGCCCTAGACAGCTGTGAAAGACAACCCATTGGGTATATTTAAAGCACAGGCTGATAGATTTTTATTGGTAATAGCAGCAAAGGTTATGGGGAGAAGGCAGGAGAATGGGGTTGGGGGGAGAAATAAATCAGCCATGATCAAATGGTGAAGCAGGCCAATTTGTTCCTGTCTTTTGGTCCTATTTTTGCCTCCTTCATTGGTCAATTAATATTGTCTTGTAATCTGTAGCTTTCTTCTTCACCAAGCAGTGCATAGCCCATTTTGATGTCATCAGGAAACTTAATAAGGCTCTCCACATTTAATTGCTGATGCATGTCAAAATGCAGTGAACCTTGAGGAACCCCATTGCAAACAGCTTGCAAGTCACTGAAACATCCTATGTTTCCTGACAGTGAACTCTTTTTGAATCCAATTTGCATTTCACTTTGGATCTCATGGGCTTTACTTTTCTGATCAGTCAGCCACGTAGAGACTTGTTAGAATCCAAACATTTTATATCAAAGCAACTTGCACAAAATGGTGGAGGAACTCAGCAGGTCAGGCAGTATCCATGAAAATGAACAAACAGTGGCTGCTATCCTGAAACTGTCAGTTGCTACTCTTCAAAACTATTCAATTATTAATCATATATATCATTCTTTCAGCAAAATTAAAAGAAAAAGCTGGAATTACTCAGTCAGTGAAGCAACCGTTGCAGAGAGAGAAATAAAGTTCGTGCTTTGGTTCAATGACTTTTCATCAGAACTGGGAAAAGTCTGAGATAACACAAGTATTAAGATTATAAAGCTTCTTAAGGTTTGTCTCCAACATTTTTGAATTCTAGTAAAAGCTCACTGACTCGAAAAGCAAATCCTTTTCTTCCAAAGATAGTGAGTGCCACATCTGCTGAATATTACAAGTACGTTTTGTTTCATTTCAGATTTCCTGCATTTGAAATATCTAGCTTTTAGCTTATTTTAATGAATCCTTGATTAATCTGTGCTTCTCTCACCAACTATGTATTCTGTGCTTCAGAATGTTTTTCAGAAATCTCTCCACCCAATGTAAGCACACTAGTCTGTTAACTATTTGATCTATCCCTTTTTACCATTTTCACTGTCTACTCTTTGAATGCTTGCTATTGCTCCAACATTAATTCAATTTCAAGCAGCTACTTCCAGCCTAATGTCAGTCTCAGAGTTTGTTGAATTTTAATACTGCTGGTGATACTCACTTCTTGTTTAATACTGTACTGGCAGCCCTGGTGGGTGCTGGCTTTCACATCAGCCTTGTAAAGTGATCCTCTGCTCAATTAATAACTTCATTGCTCTTGTCTACCTTTGTTCTGTCTCTGTTATTACAAGGTTGAATGGCAGTGCAGGCTATGAGGAGAATGCAGAACTATAGACAAGTTAAATGAATGAAAAGTTACCCACGGTGCGTGCGTGCGTGTATATATATATATATACACACACACACATTTTTTTGACGCGGTGCAACAATGAAAGGTGTGAATTGTTGGATGACCATGTCCACAAATCACAAATATTCAAGTACAGCAAAGCAGTTAGGAAAACACATCATAGATTGGCTTTTATTACAAGAGGACTTGAATACAAGAATAGAGACTACTTGCTTCAATTTCATAAGGGCCTGCTAGGATTTCTGGAACATAGACCATATCTTGGCACTATCTACATACATAAAGGAGAACATATTTGTATTAGGAGTGCAGCAAAGGATTACCACTTTGATCCTTGGGACAGCAAAACTGTGATATAAAGAGAGTTTAAGCAACCTGGGCTCATTCTCTACTGAATTTAGAAGAGGTGATTGCAATGAAACATACAGTACTAAATTCTCACAGGGTTTGAAGGGATAAATGGAGGGATTATGCCTAATATGTTTTGGTGCGTTTGGTTAAGCGATGAATTTCAATCAGAGCACATTTCATTAAATAATGCCCCTGTAACTCTACTTTGCACAACTGATAATATGTCAAATATCCAGGCCGTCGCTTGGTACTGCTTTATTTCATAACGTGTCTCAGAACTGAGTTCAGAGCAAAAGCTACTGAAACTGAGCTAAATTGACATGAACAACCAACTCAGTCTTCCTGAGGAAAAAGTGAGGAGTGCATAAATGGTAGAAAAAAAATCTTAAACCACCAATGATAATTGAAAACTTTATTTGTGAAGTAAAACCACAGCGCATACGAAGTCTTTAATGTTATTTTAATGCTGAGGATAAAGCACTGAAAATAAATAGGTCACCAATCTATATTAGGAGATCTAAGACAGCTCCTCTGGGCCAGCAATGATTTCTAAAGATGGTGTTTTCTGCCCTTAATTTAATCACATAAAAATAAATGCATTAAGCGGAATATATTTTTGAGAGCCACAGTAAGGATTGGGGTGTCTGTGTTGTTCTCTGTTACACCTATGAAAATAAATAATAGTTATAATATATAGTGGTTGTATCTCTTTCACATTTACTTCACAAGACTATGTAGCTGCAGCTCTGGAATATCTTTAGAAACAAATACAAAATGAAATTACATTACTTCTAAACTCACTGTTTTAAGTGTGTTTTTTTGTGATTTAAGACAGGTGAAATAAAAACGAGCTGGTGCACAAATTTAAAAGTACAAATCAACCTCATGTAGAACAGAATCAAAAGAACAGAAAGAGCACTGCATTAACTCACACCTGGAAACGTATTAATACAAGTGCAGAAAATTCTGTGCATTACTTTATTATAATTGTTAAGCCATTTGTTTTAAGTTGTTTAAGGATTATGTTTAATAGCACCAAAGAGATGTTATTGTACATTTAGTTTCTGATTGTCAGATTTCTCAGATGCAGACTTTGTGAATAGTGAAATATTAATTCTTGTCATACTAATTGCAGTGGTGGCAGGCTTATCTTGGCTCCAGGGACTCTAATTTTTGTTACATATTTTATTTGCATGCAATATTGCAGGAACCATTCATTGTGAGGGAGAATTTTTTAAAATTTCATTAATCTTAGACCTGATCATCTGTTCAGCTGGATCTAAAATAGTTCTTTCAATGTCCGAACCAACAATTGTAACACAATGAATATCAATAAAGACATCTGTTTCACTGCTTTCCGAGACACCTCAGCAGGCAAAAGTAAACCTACAAAATTACAGCATCTACACTTCAAAACCATTTCACTAGTCCTGAAGCTCTATGGCAGATTCTGTAAATGTGAATAGAGCTTTGTATACACACATATTTTTCTCATCTTCTCATGGCTATTAGCACCAACAAAGTGCTTCTTTCAAAATAAAAATCAATTGTTTCACATTATTGTTAGTAGATAGGGTTTTATAGTTCTGATTAAAACTCAGCACAAAACCACACAGACAATTTTTGCCAATCCCGTAATGACAAGCAAAATGATGTAGTATTATCCATTATAGCTGGCAGATCATTAATGGATTGGGCATTAAAAAGAAATACTGGGGACAGACTTCAAAAGGGTCCTTTCATCCACCATTAATCAATATGAAGCAGAAATCAAAGTGAAGTCAAGAGTCTGGTAGTAACTTGTTTTGTTAAGAGAATAAATGTAGGGTTAGAAACAAAATGCCACTCTATGCATAGAAGGTGAAATACAATTACGAACATTTTCAATTTAGTGCAGCATCGACCTTGGTTCAGGATAACATATGGAATAACATATTTGCATTAATTACAAATTTTTCTTCACAAAAAGATTACATAGACATTTTAAAATATTAGTAGTTTATAGATGTAACAACTCATTACAGTGTGAGTGTGGATTAACTGGGCTAACACACAAAAAGCAGCTGGGGAATCCCATTCCCAGCATCTGATCCAATTACTTTGCAGGCTGTAGCTCTGTGTTTATTTTATATCAGGTATAAAATAAACATATAGAGTGAACTGTTTTTTCCCCTCTCATTTTTCCTCAAATCTTCTAATATTAAGTTCAAAAATTAGCTGAGAACTGGTTGATGAAGACTATTGATGCACGATTAACAGTGCACATTCACTGGGTTGTAGGTAGCACAGTACTCAAAACTGCAAGCTCTTTTTAAGTAATCTCTCCATGAAGCCAGCACTACCCATGTTGCCCACTGAAAACACAGTTCATGATTGGCTCAGATACTGCACATGCCTAGCATTCCAAAAGTACAGCCTGCTGAACTGCTAAACATTAACTACATTGTGGCAAAAAAGTGTAGCGGAACTTTGTTGAAAAGGGGAGACTTTTGAGGAATGGTTGCACATATGGGTAATACTATAAAATATATTTTTGTAGAATTTGTTTCATGAAATATGGATTTCACCAACATATTCTGGAATTTATTATTTCATCCTTAATGAAGCAATCCTGAATCAACCATCTCCGCAATGTAGAGTTACGTAGGATTAAGATTATTTTCCCTGAGGGACACAAGTGAAGTAGTTGGATTTTGAACAAGTTCACAGTTTTTTGTTGCCACTGCTAATTCTAGATATTAGCTTAACTTCAGATTTGCTTAGTCGCAATTAAATTTCCTGGGTGTTGTGGCAGGATTCAAACTCACATCTATGGATTAGTAGTTCAGAACTCTAGCAGTAACTTTCTGGTAATATACCCAGAGATTTTAGGTGATGTAGTTGAATTATGGACGAAAGCAGCAAGTGGTGGTGGAGGACCATGAAGAAATTACACTGTCAAAGGGAAGGAAGCTCACGTTCAAATGGCAACTCCTTCAAACTGCACCAATAATCTCATCTACTGATCAATTCAACATGCTCTGTTGCTAAATAATAGGCAGTTCAGTTCTATTAGTGATTTACAGAAATCTTGCACATTAGTTATCACTGAAGCTTAGATCGTAATTGAGTTCCCAGGACAGTCTGACCAACTGTGGCCAGTTGCTGAGAGCCCTAATCCGTCTCTCCACCCACCACTTCTGAAGAGGTTGCTCTATTTAGCATGACATTTCTTTATTCTCCCTGGCATGCATAGTTCTCACAGAGTCAGCACCAGCAAGCCATCCATGATTGCAAACAACCTGCCTCAGTGGAAGGCTTCAATTCTCTATATATTAATGCAGTGTTCAAACCACCGGGAAACTCCAAAAACATGAAGTTGCATTAGCAGATAGAAAGAATAATCCAAGAAATAACCTACAAATAGTTCCTGGTTTGATGTTCTGCTCAGGTGCACCAAGTCAAGATACATATCAGCAGTCTTCCCAGGCTTATAACCACATTTGAGATGACTGAATATCTTCTCATTGCTTTCATAGAAAGCACCAATTGATGCCACAGACTGAATAGATCACTTATCCTCGTTCTGTTCTTAGGCCTCATTACACTTCTATAACATGTGAATTAATGAATTGCAATCAGAATCAGGTTTAATATCACCAGCATACTGTATGTCAAGAAAAACGTTGTCTTTGCGGCAGCAGTACAATGCAATACAAAACAGAGAAAAAAAACTGTGAATTACAGCAAATGTATAATACGCACACACACACACACACACACACACACACACACACACACAAAAATACGAATAAACTCTTCTCGGGCTTCCAGCCAGGTACAGATAGCGATTATAATCGACGTTTCTAATACAAACTCCACCATCTTCATCAGGGATGATGCCTGGGCATGTCTAGTCTGGTGGTAGTTACACCCCCATCATCCTTTCCTCCTGATTGGTTATTCCTCATCCAATCAGGCTTCTGCTTTCCCACCTTGTTTACCTTCATCTAGGCGAAAATTCTTTTCTTCTAGTTTTATTTCAATGGCTTCCTTTACCAGGTGGCCAGAAAAGCCATTCACGTGGCTCAGTAGTTTTCTGCTATCGAAGTCAATCCTATGGCCGTTGCAAATCCAATGTTCTGCTTCTGCAAATTTCTTAAGGTGTGTGGTAAACCATGTATATAGGTTGTAACTGGGTTACCTGTCTGGACACGCCCCTCTGCTGACTGCTCCTGTGGTTCCTCCCACAGACCCCTGAATAAAGGCGATTGTGTCACTGCTCCTCCCTCAGTCCAGGACAAACATACAGCATGGACGTGGATCCATTTTACTGTTAATAAAAGCCTTTCAGTATTTACTTTACTTCCAGTCTTTTGGAGTAATTGATAGTGCATCAATGTGTCACTAAGTAAGAACTGGAATTCGATTGTAAACAAGGTGGAAGAGCAGAAACCTGATTGGATGAGGACTAACCAATCAGGAGGGATGGACAATGGGGTTATAAATACCATCATACTAGACACGCCCAGGCATCATCCCTGATGAAGATGGCGGAGATTGTCATCGAAACATCAATGATAATCAATACCCATACCTGGCTGAAAGCCCTAGAAGAGTCATATATGCCGGGAAAACACAAGATCAGGGGTGGCCAACCTTTTACATTCCATGCATCAATTTTTTCATGCATGAGATCAGATGCGATTTTTGCACGAGTTCTATATTAACATATTTTTACAAGAATTGAATGGGGATTCAAGAGTTTTATGGCACATCTGAACTCGTGAGTGAAAAAATTGACACATGGAATGTAAAAGGTTGGCCACCCCTGCACTAGATCCTTTTTAAAAATATATTAAATAGTTAAGTTAAATAAGTAGTGCAAAAATAAAAATTAAAAGGTAAAATGATGAGGTAGTGTTCAGGGTTTCAATGTCCATTCAGAAATCGGATGTCTGTTCTTGAATGATTGAATGTATGCCTTCAGACTCCTACCTCTTTCCTGATGGTAGCAATAGGGACAGGGCATGTCCTGGAGAATGGGGGTTCTTAATGAAGGATGCCACCTTTATGAGGCATCACTCTTTGAAAATGTCCTGGGTACTATAGAGGCCAGTGCCCATGATGGAGCTGACTGAGTTTACAACTCTCTGCAGCTTATTTTGATCTTGTGCAGAAGCCCCCACATACCAGACTGTGATGCAGCCAGTTAGAATGTTCTCCAAGGTACATCTGTAGAAATTTGCAAATGGCTTTGGTGACATATCAAATCTCCTCAAATTCCAATTGAAATACAGCCACTGTCGTGCCTTCTTTGCAGTTGCATCGATATACAGTATTAGGCGAGCAGAGATCCTCGGATATATTGACATCCTGGAACTTGAAATTTTTCATTCTTTCCAATTCTAATCCTGCTGTGAGAACTGGTGTGTGTTCCCTTGTCTTACCCTTTCTGAAGTCCACAATCAGTTCTCTGGTGCTACTGAGGCTAAGTTCAATGTTGTTGCTATGACACCATTCAACTAGCTGAGTGGTTTGAGAATGAAAGAAAATTTATGGATCTTGTGGGATAATTATGTCTTCCATACAACGAAAACTTGCTAATAGACATTCATCTTTCTTCTAAATTTTAAGGCTCATATAAAATTTATTTACTTGGTAACATTCATATTCATCAAATCTGCTATTGAAGAACATAGGCAAGTGGGTAAATTATCATTATGATAAATGGATTAGACCAGTGAAATCCTAGGTCTCATTCCAAATCAGTGCTAGTGGTAGAATCTGGATGGCCAGGGTGCCATCGTTATGCTTAGCATTGTTTGGTGTGATGCTAGAAAGCTGATCAAACTGCAGTGTCTGCTAGCTGAAGGAACATGAGTGCAGTTTTGTAGAGAACTTGACTGGATTACCTTTTATCATCAGCTGTCAAATGTAAGGCCTCTAGTCTACATGTTGGATCAGCATTATTAAGCTTAGAATCATATTACCAGACTTAGTTTGTGCCATTAGGGCGAGCCTACAGCTCAGAAACAGGCTCTTACGCCCATCTACGGTAGTCCAAGCCAACCTAATCTTGAACCTAGACCTATTTACCTGCAGCCAAACCATTTCCCTCTAAACTCCTCCCATCCTTGTACCTATACAAATTTATCTTAAATGTTACAAATGAACCCACATCCACCACTTCTGCTGGCAGGTCATTCCGCACGTTCAACACCTTCTGAGTGAAGAGGTTCCCCTCAGATTCCCCTTAAATATTTTACCTTTCACTCCAGTTCTAATCTCACCCAAACGTGATGTTGTGGGGATGGAACTGGACTCTCTGATGGTGGTGTCTTAAAAGAGGATGCTGTCTAAGTTGCATGCCATCTTGGTCAATGTCTCCCATCCACTACATAATGTACTGGGTGGGCACAGGAGTACATTCAGCCAGAGACTCATTCCACCGAGATGCAGCACAGAGCATCACAGGAAGTCATTCCTGCCTGTGGCCATCAAACTTTACAACTCCTCCCTTGGAGGGTCAGACATCCTGAGCCAATAGGCTGGTCCTGGACTTATTTCATAATTTACTGGCATAATTTACATATTACTATTTAACTATTTATGGTTCTATTACTATTTAGTTATTTATGGACCAACTGTAATGAAAACCAATTTCCCCTGGGATCAATAAAGTATGATTATGACTATGACTAGATTTGGAGAAAAGGAAAGAAAACTGCAAATGATAATTGGAAAGACCTATTGAACAGACAAAATATGTGTTAGGACATTGATGCATATCCTTTCAAAACTTTATACATTCCAAGTTATTAAAGGATAGGACCAAATTACTGCTGAAAGTATCCAGCAACCACCAATTTTCAGGACAAAATCTATCATATACTTTTTATGCTATTAAGCCAATTTATCATACTGGTTAACTTTTAAATAATGTTTCCTATCTGAAAACAATTCCTCATTTGCAGCTTTAACAGTTGGGAAAGTAATGATATAACCTTTTTTGCATAAAAGTTATATATAGTCAAATGATGCATGGCACTCTCAATACAAAGCTCGTGAAAGATAACTCAACTTGATTTGGAATATTTTAGTTATTTTGAGTTAGATGGCTAACCTTTTTAACATTTTTTACTAAATCCAAAGCAAGATGTGAGTAACAAGAAAACGATTCGTAGCTATCTCTTTCACTGCAGGACCTGTTCCAGTCTAGGTTGGAAATGACTAGACAAGTCCATCCCCAATGTACACTCAGTGGCCACTTGTTTTAGGTGCACCTTTGTTACTGCAAATATCTAATCACCCAATTGGGTGGCAGCAATTCAATGCATAAAAGCATGCAGACATGGTCAAGAAATCGACACACACAAAATGCTGGAGGAACTCAGCAGGTCAGGCAGCATCTATGAAAGTGAATAAACAGTTGACATTTCGGGTCAAGACCCTTCATCAGGACTGGAGAAGAAGGGGAAAGACACCAGAATGATCAAGAGATTCAGTTGTTGTTCAGACCAAACATCAGAATGGGGAAGAAATGTAATCTCAGTGACTTTGACAGTGGAGTGCTTGTTGGTGCCACATGGGGTGGTTTGAGTATCTCAGAAACTGCTGATCTCGCTACAGAAAGTTTTACAGAGAACGGTGGGAAAACAAAAAAACATCCAGTGAGTGGCAGTTCTGTGGGCAAAAATGCCTTGTTAATGAGAGAGGTCAGAAGAGAATGGCCAGACTCTCCGAATTCAAGCTCACAAGAAGTCGACAGTAACTCAAATAACCATGCATTATAACAGTGGTACGCAGAAGAACATCTCTGAAAGCACAACGTGTTGAACCTTGATATGGATGGGCTACACAACACCAGGGTAGCATTGTGGTTAGTGCATCACTATTACGGCTTGGGGCCTTCTGGAGTTCGGAGTTCATTTCTGGTGTCATCCTGTATACAATGTGCGGATTTCCCGGCTTCCACTCACAGTCAAAAGACACACTAGGTAGGTTGATTGGTCCTTGTAAATTGTCTCATAATTAGGTTTGTCAGGGGTTGCAGGAGCAGTGTGCTCGAAGGGCCAGAAGGGCCTGCTCTATGCCGTATTGCCAAGTAAATAAATAAATAAGACCACAAACAGACACTCAGTGGCCACTTCATTAGGTACAGGTGGTGCTTTATTTGGTACTAGTATTAGGTACCGCCTGCATCTAATAAAGTGGTCATTGACTGCATTTTCAGCTGATCAAAAATAACAAGCAATAACTAAGGATTGACATAGATTAAAGATTATACTTCATGTTGAACAACCTTAAATGAAATGACATTCTTCAAAAGACAACTTCACCCAGACATTAATGTGTTAGAAAATTCATATGAGCATGGATACTATATACGAATCTATTTAAACAATTTCTCCATGAAGAAAAACCTCAGCCTTCTATTTTTCTAAAGAAACTTAGTATTCACCTGAAATATCCTTTATTATATTCATAACCATTATACTCAATTGAATTAGAAAACATAATGCAACATTATGCAATTAAACAAGCAAACATACAAAGCAATGTACTTAAACTGAGCTACCTTTGTTCCAATTTCCCGCATTTTGAGATGAACAAGGTAGATAAAGCAGGAGAAGTATTCAAATGTATATTATTTGTGCATAAGATATGACCGGAAATGAAACATTCTGAATACTGGTCAGTGTCATCCAGGGCTCCGTCTTTTCATAAATGTGTCCCCCTTTGATGTAATTGCTAAAACTTGTTCTGTGTCAGTGCTAAAAATTGATATAAACACTGGAAATCAAATGTATCTGATACCCAGTGTTGGGAGGTTACAAAGGATCACTTCATCTAATAAAATGATCCCTTCTCAACTGGTAAAGGATGAGAGTGGATCACATTACTTAAAAGCCCCAGCAAAAAGATTCTAATTGTTCAATTTCCCTAATTATAAGCATGTGACTTAGTTCATCCTGCTGGACCAGAAGCTCCATGACATTGACTATCATTACTCAGTTCACCTGATGTACTTTCTGCTGTTTAGTCTGGACACTGCACAGTACAAACTCTCAATACCTTTCATGAAATAAAATGGTAAACCAATCTATAATGGCCACTGCACAGTTATTGTTCTTAAACATAAATGTCATCCTACTTGCTATTTTTGCTTCTGTATTGGTTTTATTCAGCTTGTATTACATGATCATGCCTCTGATGAGCAAAGTAAAATTAAGGTGCTTGGTACATACAGTGCCTATAAAAAGTATTCACCCTTCTTGAAAATTTTCATGTTTTATTGTTTTACAACATTGAACCATAGTGGATTTAATTTGGCTTTTTTGACACTGATCAACAGAAAAATACTCTTTCATGTCAGTGAAAGCAGATCTCTTCAAGGTGATCTATATTAATTACATACATAAAACACAAAATAATTGATTGCATAAGTATTCACCCCCTTCTAGTCAGCATTTAGCGGATGCACCTTTGGCAGCAATTACAGCCTTGAGTCTACGTGGATAGGTCTCGATCAGTTTTGAACATCTGGACATTGCAATTTTTCCCCCTCCTTCTTTACAAAACTGCTCAAGCTCTGTCAGATCGCATGGGAATCATTTTCAAGTCCAGCCACAATTCTCAATTGGATTGAGGTCTGGACTCTGACTTGGCCACTCCAGGACATTAACTTTGTTGTTTTTAAGCCATTCCTGTGTGGCTTTGGCTTTATGCTCGGGATTGTTGTCTTGCTGGAAAACAAATCTCCTAAGTTGTAGCTCTCTTTCAGACTGCATCAGATTTTCCACCAGGATTTCCCTGTATTTTGCTGCATTCATTTTACTCTCTACCTTTACAAGCCTTCCAGGCCCTGCTGCAGCGAAGCATCCCCACAGCATGATGCAGCCACCACCATGCTTCATGGTAGGGATGGTGTGTTTTTGAGGCTGTTCAGGGTTTGACTTATGCCAAACATAGCGTTTAGTCTGATGGCCAAAAAGCTCAACTTTTGTTTTCATCATACGATAGAACCTTCTTCCAGCTGACTTCAGAGTCTCCCACATGCAAACTATAGCCAAGATTTCATGTGAGTTTTTTTTTTAAACAGTAGCTTTCTCTTTGCCACTCTCCCATAAAGCTGCAACTGGTGAAGCAGTTGTATGTGTAATCACTCCCATCTCAGCCACTGAAGCTTGTAACTCTTCCAGGATTGTCATAGGTCCCTTCATGGCCTCCCTGACTAGGCCCCTTCTTGCATGGTCACTCAGTTTTTGAGGACGGCCTGCTCTAGGCAGACTTACAGCTGTGCCATATTCTTTCTATTTCTTGATGATTGACTTAACTGTACTCCAAGGGATAGTCAGTGACTTGGAAATTTTCTTGTAACCACCTCCTGACTTGTGCTTTTCAATAACCTTTTTGCAGAGTTACTTGGAGTGTTCTTTTGTCTTCATGGTCTAGTTTTTGCCAGGATACTGACTCACCAGCAACTGGACCTTCCAGATACATGTGTATTTTTTACTACAATCAATTGGAAAACCTTGACTGCACACAAGTCTCCAAAAACAGATCCCCATTTAACTAAGTGTGACTTTTTAAAAACCAGTTGGCTGCAGCAGCGATGAATTGGTGTGTCATATTAAAGTGAGGAGGGTGAATACTCATGCAATCAATTATTTTGTGTTTTATATTTGTAATTAATTTAGATCGCTTTGTAGAGATCTGTTTTCACTTTGACACAAGCCCTTTTTTGTTGATCAGTGCCAAAAAAACCACATTAAATCCACTGTGATTTAATTTTGTAAAACAATAAAACAAGAAAATTTCCAAGGGGAAGGTGAGTATTTTTTAACAGGCACTGTATACTGATGACTAAACTGTATTCTGAGTGTATTAGTTAGCATTAAAAATGAACATTTTGTGCTTTCAGTAGACACAGCATAGGCATGAAAACTATACATCTCCCAACAACAAGCACAGGGCAATATCAAAACTTGACATCAGAACATAAAAGGATTACTGTATGTTGGCACTTACCACACCTATTGAGAAATAGTTGTTAACAATATTGTATGGCACCGGATCACCCTTTTCTTCTTTGTTGTTTGGAATCACCTCTATACTCCATCGGTCCAACATCATTTCTACACTGTTTTCTATGTCTTTGAGAATTTTCATTAAGTTACCACCTTCATATCCTTTTGCATGAATAAAGAAACGCGTTTTAAAATCTTTGACTCTAAATAGCTTACAATACATAAAATAATCTCTAAACAGCCCACTTATATTGTGGATCTGATGCTGATATTAAGGACATCCAGAGGCAAACTAACTGTTTTCATGTGCACAGCTACAAACTTTACATAATACTCATTTCACTGATTTTGGTTCAGTAACTGGAGGGAAAGAAGGGCTTGTTTAGTAACTGAGAGGAAGAAAGACGAGTCCGGTGACAGAATTTTGTTGGGGTGGGGGGGGTGGCAGAAATTGCTGCAATCGATTTTAATGCTTTCACATCCACCGGGTCCAAGGCCACTGCTTATATGAAGCCCATTAGTGTGCCCCGCTGCACTCCAAGGAGTTTACCTATAATGCGGGGGGTTTGAAACTGACAGCTTCATCATACATCCCTGCTGGCACAAGTAGGAAAACGATGGGAGTAATTTAGAAGCAAGGGGCTATGGTTCATAAAGGTGAATTTGGACCATTTGGGGATGCAAGGAGTCAGAGATGAATCTCTTGGAACGGGAACAATCAGAACAACATTCACGCAGACTCACTGCGCTAGGCAATCATTATAACGTGAAGTCAATATTAGTGAGACAGCAATTAATAGCCATTGAGAACAAGAAATTTTAAGAACCTCACTTTGAAATCTAACATTAAATGGTTTCAATATATCCAGCTCTTGACCTCTCAGTCTTTATTCAGGACCAATACTATTTTCGACAGCCAAGGAGAAACGTTACAAGATTGCCCCTTGGAAAATTGCATTAGTTTAAATATGGGCAACAAAAATGCTTTATTTACACAATCAAAGCCAAGAGAGGTAGCCTCGACGATAAAACATCTAACAGGAGCGGCAATGAGTCACATTTCATTCTTACCTCCTCCCCATCTCAAACATCGAGCGAGGTCATTTCCGGTTCCCAGTGGTAACACAGCTACAGGTGGGTGTTTTAATAAGTTCATTTTATCTGAAACAGAAAAAAAAACAGATATACATAGTTCAGGTCAAATAGCAGCTGTAAGTCAGAGCAGCTGTAATTTAACATAAAAGATAAAGATAAGACTATAGTTAAGAATCAAAACATGGAAGTATTACTTCTGACATTAGTGACGAGACTTAATGTAATTTAGTATGTAACAAATAGTTAAATTTTATAATATTATTTGTGAATATTGAACATACCAATACAATCTAATATCCAACCTACGGTTCCATCTCCTCCACAGGCCAAGATTCGGAAATCAGGTATGTCACGAAAAAAATTTAATCTGTAAACAAAGAACGGATGTAAATTTCAAATTATAGTGAACTTTAAACCTATTGTGTGCTAATTACTTTTATCAACCTATCTGAATAAATATCATTAACACAAAAATTAGTGAACGTTTACATACTACGTTTACAAGAGAAGCTTGGTCTTTCTCTGAAGTGCAGGAGATTGAGAGGGGACATGACTGAGATATAAAATAATGAGGGACATGGATAGGGTAGATCAGCCAGCCTGTGGTATTGTGGCATCTGCACCAGACTTTGAGGAGCGTGGTCCCAGGTTCGAATCCAGCCAGCTCCCTGCACGCTTCCTATTCATGCTGAGTTGAGTGTCAAGCTAGCAACTCGGCTTCGTAATAAAACAGACAAATGCAAAAGAAATGGTAAGGTTGCTGCCCGATGCACCACAAGGTGTGGAGAGGAACAACAAGGTAGGGTAGAAATGTGCCCCTCCCCCATCAGACGTGAAGACATAGATCTTATAAGAGATAGAAGGTTTTGAGGAGATCTGAGAGGGACCCTTTTCACCAAGATTGACGGAATACATTGCCAGAGAAACAGGCGGTAGCACAATCACTGAAAGCATTTAAGAGGTGTCTAGATGAATACTTAAATGGCCTTGACAAAGAAGGCTACAGACCAAGCGCTGGAACTTGGAATTAGAACACATGGGTGGTCATTGGTCAATCTGAGCCAAATGGCCTGTTTCCCTTCTGTATTCTATCACTAATACCTTAAACGAAGCAATCTTCAATTTTGTTGCGACTCAGTCAATTCATTATTGGATTCAAACCAAGTCAACACCATCGGAAGATGCTTTATTGCTTACCTCTTTTGCAGCACATCAAGAAGCGTTTATGCTCTCGTTATTGTGCTCTCTTTATATAAATGTAAGTTACTGAAACAGAAGTATTTGACTGCAGAAGCATGATCATTGTGGTCAGCTTTTATGGAACTCCAAATCAATTTTTTATAAAAACAAAATTTGACTTTATATAATGGTAGAAAGTAACAGTATTTTGAAATGCAATTTAAACCAGTCACTTTTCTCTCTGCAGGTCCCTAGCAATATCTGGTGATTTTTTGATGTTCAAAGGCTCTTCAAGATATTCTATTGAAAGCTCATGTATTTTATTTTGCTTTTATGTTGTTTCTTGCAAGCTGTGTTATTTAAAACAACCAGCAGAGCTTCAGATAACTACAGCTGGATATGTATTATATCTTGACCTTTGGTTAAAAGAAATGTTCTTAGATAATTGAAATATTCATACCAGTAATATATCTGAGTTGTTAATACACAGTACCTTCATGTACTATACCTGTGACAGCGTGTTGATAATCACAACGCGCATCCTCCATGTTTGATGCCTTCACAAAGAAGCTTCTGATTTAAAGTTGGAGCTTTAGAAAAACGTCAATGCTAGTTTGAGCATTAACCCTTACACCATTGACCTCACAATGGAGAATACCTCAATACTTCAACCACACCATATAGTACAGTTTGAAATTAATCTCCACAATCCAGATTTTCTCAAAATTTTCTGATGCATTAAATATCTTCTGAGCTCAAAATCCATTTGGCATTTTGAAAAAAATTATAAGTATTTAAATAAATGATGTATCAACTGTACATAGCTGTCAACCAGTAAACAAGGTATGCCGAGGTCAACACTTTGGTTTTCTTGGACATTATTGAATTGAACTCAATAAAGTTGGAACGGAGTTCACAACATGGCTGCCGTACGCAGTGCCATTTGGGCAGAATCTTAATATATATCATTTCACTTAGCCTACCTTCTGAATAATCTTTACACTGCCCTAAAAATGCCAAATAGCTAATTACTCTTTCTTTGGATTTCTCTGTAGTAAAAAATATTTAGTTACTTTCTTGGAAAATGTTCATTTGGTGTAGATGGACGCGTGTAAAGAAAATGAGGGAAGACTCCAAACAGGAACAAAAGTCACAAAATATTTTTGAACGATTTACATTGTGGAAAGTGATGACCAATGAGAGCGAGGAATGTGCTTTGAGACTCACACTTCTGTTCAGGGTATTGTTTATAATGGACAAATCACATATGGGTTTAAATATAGATCCACTTCTTATTTCACTGTTTGCTATAAAAGTATTAAGTATTTGAAAATATTAGAATCATGTTCTGGATACATCAGTATTTCAATGCTTCTTGAGAAATACAGAGGCCTGAGGAAATCAGGTTCAGGCATCATTCGAATTACTGAAAGTCGTGAGTAAACACTGCCAGGTCTGATTATCAAAGACACATATTTAAGGACTTCTAACATACAACTATCAGGAAAAAAAGGACAAAACCAATTCAGCTGATTAGAACCCATCAATCTATTCTCAATAGCAACAAGATGATGGAAGATGCCATTGACTGTGCTATCAAGTCTTTTTGACTCACTGATTTTGAAACTGGATTTCACCATGACTGCATAACCCCAGACCATATAACAACCTTGGTCCATCTGGTTATCCGGGTTCTCAGTCTCAGCCTTGGCCTGACATGCAAGAATCCTTTTACAGAGCATATTGATTTTGATTCTTCCTGACAAAGCCATAACAGCATAAAGCCAAAAATGGCAACCAGAATGCCCAAACATTTCGAGTGATGCTTTTCAGAAATGCAAGCTACTATCTGTATCCATCACCCTAAAAAGTCTGTAACAGCAGGGGATAGGTTTAGTTGGGTATCCTGAATACTAGCAGCACTGCCACCAAAATCACTCAAAATATTAATTTTTATACATACTGAACTACAATTTATTTTCTAGTAATTATGACTTACATTGCCCAAACTTAAGTGATATATTGGACGAGATGCTTATCTTACTTACTGTTTGAATGAACTTTTAATATAGAACACTAAACCAGAGATCTCTTAAAAAAAAGGAACAGATACCTTTGCCTCACGACCTTTCAACTGCACTCTCCATTTTCAAGAAGGGCAGCTCACAGAACTTCTCATCACAGTTTGAGTATCAATAGAAGCTGAGAAGCAGGACCTCCAGGGTAGTAATCTCAGGATTGCTACCTGTGCCATGTGCTAGCGAAGGCAAGAATAGTAGGATCAGGTAGATGAATGCGTGGCTGAGAGACAAGTGCAGAGGGCAGGGCTTCAGATTCTTGGATCATTGGGATCTCTTCTGGAGGAAGTATGACCTGTTCAAAATGGACAGGTTACACCTGAACCCAAAGGGGACCAATACCCTGGCGGAAAGGTTTAATAGAGCTGTTAGGGAGGGTTTAATCTAATTTGGCAGGGGGATGGGAACCAGAATGATAGAACGGAGGAAGGGGAAAACAGAAATAAATCTAAGATAGTGAGCAGTAAAGATGTCAGGAAAGACAGGCAGGTGATGGGGCAAATTTGTAGCCATTGGGATGAGTTACAGTGCAATAAAGTTGCAGTGAAATCAAAGCAAAAAGTACCAAATACTGGTCTTAAGGTGTTATACTTAAATGCACGCAGCATAAGGAATAAGGTGGATGATCTTGTCGTACAGCTACAGATTGGCAGATATGATATTGTGACCATCACTGAGACCTGGCTAAAGGATGCATGTCTCTGGGAGCTGAACGTCCAAGGATACACGGTGTATCGGAAGGATAGGAAAGTAGGCAGAGGGGGAGGCGTGGCTTTATTGGTAAGAAATGATATTAAATCATTAGAAAGAGGTGATAATAGGATCGGAAGGTGCAGAATCTTTATGGGTTGAGCTAAGAAATCACAGGGGTAAAAGGACCCTGATGGCAGTTATTTATAGGCCTCCAAACAGCTGCAGTGATGTGGACTACAAATTACAACAGGAAATAGAAAAGGCTTGTCAGAAGGGCAGTGTTATGATAATTGTGGGGGATTTTAACATGCGAGTGGATTGGGAAAATCAAATCGGTACTGGATCTCAAGAGAGAGAATTTGTAGAATGTCTGCGAGATGGCGTTTTAGAACAGCTTGTTGTTGAGCCCACTAGGGGATCGGCTGTACTGGATTGGGTATTGTGTAATGAACCGGAGGTGATTAGAGAGATTGAGGTGAAGGAACCCTTCGGAGGCAGTGATCATAACATGATTGGGTTCACTGTGAAATTTGAAAAAGAGAAGCCGAAATCTGATGTGTCGGTATTTCAGTGGAGTAAAAGAAATTATAGTGGCATGAGAGAGGAACTGGCCAAAGTTGACTGGAAAGAGACACCGGCGGGAAAGACGGCAGAGCAGCAGTGGCTGGAGTTTATGCGAGAAGTGAGGAAGGTGCAAGACAGGTATATTCCAAAAAAGAAGAAATTTTCGAATGGGAAAAGGATGCAACCGCGGCTGACAAGAGAAGTCAAAACCAAAGTTAAAGCAAAGGAGAGGGCATACAAGGAAGCAAAAATTAGTGGGAAGACAGAGGATTGGGAAGTTTTTAAAAGCATACAAAAGGAAACTAAGAAGGCCATTAAGAGGGAAAAGATTAACTATGAAAGGAAGCTAGCAAATAATATCAAAGAGGATACTAAAAGCTTTTTCAAGTATATAAAGAGTAAAAGACAGGTGAGAGTAGATATAGGACTGATAGAAAATGATGCTGGAGAAATTGTAATGGGAGATAAGGAGATGGCAGAGGAACTGAACGAGTATTTTGCATCAGTCTTCACTGAGGAAGACATGAGCAGTATACCGGACACTCAAGGGTGGCAGGGAAGAGAAGTGTGCACAGTCACAATTACGACAGAGGAAGTACTCAGGAAGCTGAATAGTCTAAAGGTAGATAAACCTCCCGGACCAGATGGAATGCACCCTCGTGTTCTGAAGGAAGTAGCTGTGGAGATTGCGGAGGCATTAGCGATGATCTTTCAAAAGTCGATAGATTCTGGCATGGTTCCGGAGGACTGGAAGATTGCAAATGTCACTCCACTATTTAAGAAGGGGCAAGGAAGCAAAAAGGAAATTATAGACCTGTTAGCTTGACATCAGTGGTTGGGAAGTTGTTGGAGTCGATTGTCAAGGATGAGGTTACAGAGTACCTGGAGGCATATGACAAGATAGGCAGAACTCAGCATGGATTCCTTAAAGGAAAATCCTGCCTGACAAACCTATTACAATTTTTTGAGGAAATTACAAGTAGGCTAGACAAGGGAGATGCAGTGGATATTGTATATTTGGATTTTCAGAAGGCCTTTGACAAGGTGCCACACGAGGCTACTAAACAAAATAAGAGCCCATGGAATTACGGGAAAGTTAGATACATGGATAGAGCATTGGCTGATTGGCAGGAAACAGAGAGTGGGAATAAAGGGATCCTATTCTGGTTGGCTGCCGGTTACTAGTGGTGTTCCAAAGGGGTCCGTGTTGGGGGCAGCTTCTTTTTACATTGTACATCAACGATTTGGATTATGGAATAGATGGCTTTGTGGCTAAGTTTGCTGACGATACAAAGACAAGTGGAGGGGCCGGTAGTGCTGAGGAAACAGAGAGTCTGCAGAAAGACTTGGATAGATTGGAAGAATGGGCAAAGAAGTGGCAAATGAAACACAATGTTGGAAAGTGTATGGTTATGCACTTTGGCAGAAGAAATAAATGAGCAGACTATTATTTAAATAGGGAGAGAATTCAAAGTTCTGAGATGCAATGGGACTTGGGAGTCCTCGTATAGGATACCCTTAAGGTTAACCTCCGGTTGAGTCGGTGGTGAAGGCGGCGAATGCAATGTTGGCATTCATTTCTAGAGGAATAGAGTATAGGAGCAGGGATGTGATGTTAAGGCTCTATAAGGCGCTGGTGAGACCTCACATGGAGTACTGTGGGCAGTTTTGGTCTCCTTATTTGAGAAAGGATGTGCTGACGTTGGAGAGGGTACAGAGAAGATTCAGCAGAATGATTCCAGAAATGAGAGGGTTAACATATGAGAACGTTTGTCCGCTCTTGGACTGTATTCCTTGGAGTTTAGAAGAATGAGGGGAGGCCTCATAGAAACATTTTGAATGTTGAAAGGCATGGACAGAGTGGATGTGGCAAAAGTTGTTTCCCATGATGGGGGAGTCTAGTACGAGAGGGCATGACTTAAGGATTGAAGGGCGCCCACTCAAACAGAAGTGCGAAGAAATTTTTTTAGCCAGAGGGTGGTGAATCTATGGAATTTGTTGCCACGGGCGGCAGTGGAGGCCAAGTCATTGGGCGTATTTAAGGCAGAGATTGATGGGTATCTGAGTAGCCAGGGCATCAAATGTTATGGTGAGAAAGTGGGGGAGTGGGACTAAATGGGAGAATGGATCAACTCATGATAAAATGGCGGAGCAGACTCGATGGGCCGAATGGCCGACTTCTGCTCCTTTGTCTTATGGTCAATAGGATTTACAACATCAGGAGTCTAATTTCCTTGTTTTATTATTTTCTCCTGTGACTTGAAAAGAAACTGGAGATGGAATTCTCCAAGGTTTGTTTGCTGAGGTGAATTACTTTCATATACATGCATTGACAGTTGTGATTTTTCTGTTGTTAATTACACAGGCAAACATTACATGGGAGCAGGAGCACCTGTGATTCTGAAATTTTCATGATGATCAGCAAATAAAACATGATTCATAAAGAACACATTATAAACACTTGAATAACCAAAGACTGGATGTTTGTGTTCACTGGTTAAGTTCATTAACTCAGTATTTTTTTTTACCTTTATGAGCAAGCTGTTCTGCATCCACCATGATCTTTACTCACTCTCCTTTGGCTAGGATATTACGCACAGAAGTTTTATTACGAAGCTATCAGTGTCAGCAAGTTTGGTGTTTGTTACTTGCCGCATGCAATATATTATTGCACTGCCACAGAAATGTACAGTAGCCTGGAAAGTTGTGCCGGTGCTTATGGAAAGGACACAGCAGTAGTCAGGGTGCTTTGAATTCTCCCTTTCTCTTTCTCAAATCCCAGTTGAATAATTACTCAACCCTTTCCTCTGCCTTCAACCAGGCTTGACTAATGCCTCCCTTCTATGGAGTATGGGCTTTTAGCCTTGCTGATCAATAATACCCTTGCTGATGTCTCATTAAGTTGGACTGCTGTTAGTTACTGTAATCGATCATCTTCATCTTCAGAAATAACAATAGTTTTAATATTTAACCAGATGTTGGATCCAGGTGCTAGAAAGGCCACATATTAAAATTGTATGCTAAAAACAGCTAATGTATTCTTACAGCCAAGGTTTTACCCGTTTTCTCTCTACATTAAACAGAAACCATTGACCAGGACATGTTATCAGCTTAGTGCTCAATATTCCAAAGTCTCAAATTTGTAAATCCGAGAACAAATTGTCCTTTTCCTCAAGTGACCAAGGCTCGAGCTTCAAGATTGTTTATTCTCATTCTTCAGTACGAGTGTAAGGGAGTACGAAATGATTGTCCACTCTGGATCGCATGCAGCATAAAGAATACAAGAAAAAACAAAAGTAAACCTATAAAACACATCTCAGAAGTAACTGTTATATACACAGACTGACTGTATGTACATAAAGTGATGTTGAGTGATGAATACGTAATGGTGGTGGGGTTGGTTAATGGGCAAACGTGTTGATCAGCTAGACAGTCTGGGGGAAAAAACTGTTTTTGAGCCTGGTGGTCCAGGCATGGATGCTGCGTAGCCTCTTCACTGATGGCAGTGGGAAAAACAGTTCATAAGCAGGGTCGGTGGGATTCTTCATGATATTGCTGGCCTTTCTCTGGCAGCTTTCTGAATGTATGTCCTTGATGGTGCTGGTGATGCGCTGGGTAGTTTTAACTACCCATGGTATAGAGCTCTCCAGTTTGCTAAAGTGCAGTTTCCATACTACACAGTGATGCAACATGTTAGAATGCTCTCCACTGTGCATCTGTGAAAGGTTGTGGGTACTGATGTGCATCGATCAGCTATCTTCAGCCTCCTCAGAAAGTAGAGGTATTGGTGAGCTTTCTTGACTGTAGAGGATAAGTTCTGGGACCATGAGAAGTTGCCTCTAGTGCACTTCTGTATCGTATCATTATTTAACTTTCTTGGCCTCTACTTTCTTAGAAGCATTAAGAGTATATGGCACATCACTTAATACTCTAACAACCGTACTTGTACAGATGGATCTGTAAAACCTATCCAAAATGATTGCATCGTGACCTGGTATGGGAATTTCAATGCACAGGGTTACAAGAGGTTGTAGAGATAGTGGACACAGTTTGGCCCATCATACGCACAGCATTCCTTATCATTGAAATCATCTCTAAGAGCCATTGTCTCAAATAGGTGGCATCTGTTATCGACTATCCCCACCATCTGTGCGATGTCCCCTTCTTGCTGCTGCCATTGGGTCAGAAATAAAGATGCTTAAATTCCCACACTACCAGGTTCAGGAACAATTACTTTCCTACCACCATCAGAGTGTTGACCCAATTCACACAATCCTAATTTTAGTCGTATACCATGCCTGTGGGTTTTGTGTTACTTCCAAGATATCATGGTTCTGTTTGAGGCAGAGCTTTCTGTTTCTACTTTGTCGTACTCAGTGGACTGGGTAAGCACCTTTACTTCTGTAACATTGCATCATGCTTCCTTTACTCTCCACCTTCCCCTCTTGTTGTTTTTCCTTCTTAACCACCAGTTAATCTCTTTTGAAGGCTGGACCAACTAACTAATCCAGCTTCCATAGCTCAGAGTTATTGGTTTTCTGTCACTGATGGGAACTGGCTGTTGTTTTATTAAAGCACAGAGTGTGTACTTTTACTGTATCATACAATCAGTAAATAAAACTAAAACATTTACTGTAGCCTTTAATCAACTAACAGCTGCTTCCAGGCTAATTGCTTAGAAACCAGATAAAACCTTTTGTGTTGCAGTTCTAAGTGTTCAGTGTAGATCTGGTGGGATGATGATTATGGCTGAACACTGAGCTGGGGAGCACTGGCAGGAAGGACTAAAGCTGTTTACTTTGGCGTGGTAGTTTGAAAATTTCAGCCATGCATCATTGAATGATGAGAGAAGACATTTTTTCTTTAGCTTTCTCTAACTTTTATGGTGCACTGCAGCTGTATAAAATACCAGGTATTATTTCTAAAATATATCCGGTTTATATAGGTATATATAAATAGTAAGATAGCGCAGATCAACACATTGCTGAAGACATGGTGCAGGAGGGAGGGCTTCAGATTTATAGATAATTGGGCAGTTTTCCAGGGAAGGTGGGACCTGTTCCGGCGGGACGGTTTACATCTGAACTGGAGGGGGACAAATATTCTTGCAGATAGGTTTGCTAGAGACGCTCCAGTGGATTTAAACTAGATACAAGGGGGGAGGGGAACCAGAGTGTAGGAACATATGTAGGGGAGAAGGAAGAAAAAGAAAATAGTAAAGTTGTTTGCACCGTTAGTGATAAACAGAGAGTAAGAGGTAGAAAATTTCTTAAATGCATTTATTTTAATGCTCGGAGCATTGTAAGAAAGGTGGATGAGCTTAAAGCATGGATTGATACCTGGAAGTATGATGTGGTGGCTATTAGTGAAACATGGATACAGGAGGGCTGTGATTGGCAACTAAATATTCCTGGATTTCATTGTTTCAGGTGTGATAGAATCGGAGGGACAAGAGGGGGAGGTATTGCCTTGCTCATCAGAGAAAATATTACAGCAATACTCTGGCAGGATAGATTAGAGGGCTCGTCTAGGGAGGCTATTTGGGTGGAATTGAGGAATGGGAAAGGAGTAGTAACACTTACAGGAGTGTATTATAGACTACCAAATGGGGAGCAAGAATTAGAGGAGCAAATTTGTAAGGAGATAGCAGATATTTGCAGTAAGCACAAGGTTGTGATTGTGGGAGATTTTAATTTTCCACACATAGGCTGGAAAGCCCATACTGTAAAAGGGCTGGATGGCTTGGCGTTTGTAAAATGTGTGTAGGATAATTTTTTTGCAGCAATACATAGAGGTACAAACTAGAGAAGGGGCAGTGTTGGATCTCTTGTAAGGGAATGAGATAGGTCAGGTGATGGAGGTATGTGCTGGGGAGCACTTCGGGTCCAGTGATCATAATGCCATTAGTTTTGATATAATTATGGAGAAGGATAGGTCTGGACCCAGGGTTGAGATTTCTGATTGGAGAAAGGCTAACTTTAAGGAGATGCGAAAGGATTTATGAGGAGTGGATTGGGACAATTTGTTTTATGGGAAGGATGTAATAGAGAAATGGAGGTCATTTGAAGGTGAAATCTTGAGGGTACAGAATCTTTATGTTCCTGTTAGGTTGAATGGAAAGGTTAAAAGTTTGAGAGAGCCATGGTTTTCAAGGGATATTGGAAACTTGGTTCGGAAAAAGAGAGATATCTACAGTAAATATAGGCAGCATGGAGTAAATGAGGTGCTCGAGGAATACAAAGCATGTAAAAATAATCTTAAGAAAGAAATTAGAAAAGCTAAAAGAAGATACGAGGCAGCTTTAGCAAGTAAGGTGAAAATAAATCCAAAGGGTTTCTACAGTTATATTAATAGCAAAAGGATAGTGAGGGATAAAATTTGTTCCTTAGAGAATCAGAGTGGACAGCTATGTGTGCAGCCAAAAGAGATGGGGGAGATTCTGAACAATTTCTTTTCTTCAGTATTCACTAAGGAGAAGGATATTGAATTGTGTAAGGTAAGGGAAACAGGTAGGGAAGTTATGGAAACTATGATGATTGAAGAAGAGGAAGTACTGGTGCTTTTAAGGAATCTAAAAGTGGATAAGTCTCCGGGTCCTGACAGCATATTCCCTAGGACCTTGAGGGAAGTTAGTATGGAAATAGCAGAGGCTCTGACAGAAATATTTCAAATGTCATTAGAAACGGGGATGGTGCCGGAGGATTGGCGTATTGCTCATGTTGTTCCATTGTTTAAAAAGGGTTCTAAGAGTAAACCTAGCAATTATTGGCCTGTGAGTTTGATGTCAGTGGTGGGTAGATTGATGGCGATTATTCTTAGAGATGGTATATATAATTATCTGGATAGACAAGGTCTGATTAGGAACAGTCAATATGGATTTGTGCGTGGAAGGTCATGTTTGACAAATCTTATTGAATTTTTTGAAGAGGTTACAAGGAAAGTTGACAAGGGTAAATCTGTGGATGTTGTCTATATGGACTTCAGTAAGGCCTTTGACAAGGTTCCACATGGAAGGTTAGTTAGGAAGGTTCAATCATTAGGTATTAATATTGAAGTAGTAACACTGATTCAGCAGTGGCTGGATGGGAGATGCCAGAGAGTAGTGGTGGAAAACTGTTTGTCAGATTGGAGGCCGGTGACTAGTGGTGCGCCCCAGAGATCTGTACTGGGTCCAATGTTGTTTGTCATATACATTAATGATCTGGTTGATGGGGTGGTAAATTGGATAAGTATGCAGATGATACTAAGATAGGTGGAGTTGTGGATAATGAAGTAGGTTTTCAAAGTTTCAGAGAGATTTAGGCCAGTTAGAAGAGTGGGCTAAAAGATGGCAGATGGAGTTTAATGCTGATAAATGTGAGGTGCTACATTTTGGTAGGACTAATCAAAATAGGACATACATGGTAAATGGTAGGGCATTGAAGAATGGAGTAGAACAGAGGGATCTAGGAATAATGGTGCATAGTTCCCTGAAGGTGGAATCTCATGTGGATAGGGTGGTGAAGAAAGCTTTTGGTATGCTGGCCTCTGTAAATCAGAGCATTGAGTATAGGAGTTGGGATGTAATGTTGAAATTGTACAAAGCATTGGTAAGGCCAAATTTGGAGTATTATGTACAGTTCTGGTCACCGAATTATAGGAAAGATGTCAACAAAGTAGAGAGAGTACAGAGAAGATTTACTAGAATGTTACCTGGGTTTCATCACCTAAGGTACAGAGGAAGGTTGAACAAGTTGGGTCTTTATTCTTTGGAGTGTAGAAGGTTGAGGGGGGACTTGATAGAGGTATTTAAAATTATGAGGGGGATAGATAGAGTTGATGTGGATAGGCTTTTTCCATTGAGAGTAGGGGAGATTCAAACAAGAGGACATGAGTTGAGAGTTAAAGGGCAAAAGTTTAGGGGTAACATGAGGGGGAACTTCTTTACTCAGAGAGTGGTAGCTGTGTGGAACGAGCTTCCAGCCGAAGTGGTTGAGGCAGGTTCGATGTTGTCATTTAAAGTTAAATTGGATAGATATATGGACAGGAACGGAAGGTTATGGGCTGAGTGCAGGTCGGTGGGATGGATAGATATATGGACAGGAACGGAAGGTTATGGGCTGAGTGCAGGTCGGTGGGACTTGGTGACAGTAAGCGTTTGGCACGGACTAGAAGAGCCGAGATGGCCTGTTTCCGTGCTGTAATTGTTATATGGTTATATATAAACCTATATATGTGTATACAGACTCATCTGTAAGAAGGAACAATTTTAAAGATCAGCTTTATTTGCCATATACATTTACATATATTAGGAATTTGCTGCGAGAACTAAGTTTTAAAAGAGAAACAGAGTTAACGTTTAAGGACAAAGGCACATGAGAAGAATTGCAGGCATTGACAAAAGGTCTTCGACTAAAACATTAACTGATTATATTCCTACAGATGCTGCCTGACCTGCTGAACATTTCATAAGCATGAGAGGTTCTGCAGATGCTGGAAATCTTGAACAACACACACAAAAGGTGGAGGAAGTCAGGCAGCATATATAGAGGCAGATAAATAGTTGACATTGAGGTCTGAGATCCTTTATCATTTACAGCATTTTCTGCATTTAGTTTAAAATTCCAAGCATCTGCAGTTTTTTTCCTTTTTTTCTGATTTTCTTGTCCTTGTGGACCTCAATTTAAATAAAGGGTTAATTTATCAGTATAATACAGCTTCAACTTGAAGACTGAACTTGCATTTTTAAAAATGCCTTTCATAACATTGATGGCGCTTTACACTAAATGAAATACTGAACTCACTGTTGCAAAATAACACATATTATCTTGCAAACAGTAATGTTAATGACTATATAATTTATTCAATGAATGTCAACTGAACAGTAGATATTGACCAGGAAAATGGTTCTCACTCCTCATTGTCAGAATGCCATGAAATCTTTAAGCTTGATCTGAGAAGGCAACCTCAGGCCAATGGAAAAACAGAACCTCAACTTTTCTGCTATCAAGCTGGGTTCCTGGAATGAGAATTTAATCCCGTTCAAACCCAGAAGGGAAGCTGCTGTCACTGAGCTGTACTTCCCATCAGAAGTGAAATAGAACTTGTTCAAAAATAGTTAATGAAATTGCTCAAAACATGGTAATGAGTTTCACTGCATATACATGTAAACATATCAGGCAATAAATAGCTTAAGTACACTATCTCTGAGCACTTGATACATCCACAAGCAGTTGATCCTTTTAGAATTCAAAGTTACATCCTGTAGAAACACTGAAATAATGTACTCATTGCCATGCAATTAATAAAATTATCCCAAACTGATGAGTTTAATTATGCCATTACTTGTTGCGTGATATCTTCTGAAACTCCAAATACATTATTTGCACAGGTTCTCCTTTTCCACCCTGTTTGTTACACATCAAATAACAGATTTATCAAGGGGATTTGTATTTAATAAAACTGGGTTGACCCAGCCTAATCATAATGCGATGCTCCAGGAGTCCTCTTATCATACTGCTAGCATGATCATAACAGCTGCTCTACTACTGATGTTGGACTTTTACATTCCAGTCATTTCTTCATCATTCTTATTTTCCATTTTCTTCCTGTAACCATTTCCCTTTCATCGTTTGCTGATTTTTAAATTGTTCTCAAATCATCACAAGCTTAGTATTTTTGGATGGACCACAGACCTCCCCTCTTGTTAGCTTAACTTATTACTTTTCAAAGCATATTTATTTCTCAGGGGAACAAACATAAATGAGAAACATGAATTATTTATTTATATCCTTGATGCTGCTAGGATCTTCAAATGAGTTTCCTAATCTACTTCAGCCCAAAGTTCAAAATACATTTATTATCGAAGTATGTATACTTTATAGAACCTTGGAATTCATCTCCTTACAGGCAGTCACAAAACAAGGAAGCCCAACAGAACCCATTAATAACACAAGAAGACTGTCAAACACGCAGTGTTCAGAGAAGGAAAAAAAAACATAAATCATGCAAACAATAAAAGCAAGCAAACAGCATTCAGAACTGAAGTTCACAAAACCATGCATCACTACAACTGATCCTGAAGTCCACTAGTTGCAGGCTGCTGTCTCAGTCCAACACAGAGACGAGCAAATCCTGTGGAACAGCGAGCCGAATTGGACTGTCCCTCACCTCCAACCCCTACACCCTGATCACTTCAAACTGGCCCAGTGCTTAAATCATCCAAACCCTGGGCTATTACTCGCTCTCTAACTTCATAACTTGAACTTTATCGAGTTAGAGAGCATTTCTTGCTCTTTACCTCAAACTTTATCATTGCTCAGTTAATTTTATAAATATTCAAGACCTTATTTTCAAATAGAGCAATTAGATCCTCCCGATCCCTTTATAGTAGTAAGGAAATGTTCTTAAATGTGATACTGAGCTGCCAGTGCGCACTTTGGTACCACAAGTCATGGATGCACATAGCAATTATCATTCTCCTGACACAACAATACAACAATATTCCCTTTTACTCACCAGACCCAAATGATTACCTGTACCAGGGTACCCTGGTCAACTTGTCACTTTATTCTTATTCACATAAATAACTAGCGCTGCAAATGTGCTGGAAGATAGCAAATGCTGAGGCTCTTTTCCACTATAGCTGTGCTTCCCAAACTACATGATATAGTAGCACCCTCTTGTCCCTGACCTCTAACCAAAACTTAACCAATAGAGAAATTAGTGCTTTCTGAATCAGGATGCTCAGGTAACTGTCCCTCTCCATCAGGCTAATATAAAGTTCCGTGAATTGCAGACATGTATGACAAATGTGGTTATTTCTAATTGCACTCCTTTCTGCAAACTCCCACATACTCCACGCTGCTGTCTCTGAACCTAATTGAGAGCTTATGGAATTAATTCACTTGGATTACTTTAAACACCAAGAAGAACCACCTAACCGTCCAGCAGTGAATTCACACTGTTGTCAAACTCTCAACTTTCCATTTAATCAATGGTGATCTGTTAAAGTTGTGCTCTACATTAATAATAATGTAACTGTACAAGAGAAAACAATATCTTTTTGGCACTCATACCCAAACCTTCCAAATCCTTGGTAAGCCATAACACAAGAATAAAAGGTTCATTTCAAAGCACCCACATCCACTTTTGTTTGAAATATACTTTTTGAGATCATATTAATATTGCCAGAATAAGACCATCAGAACATTACACATAAAACAAATTCAGCTGCGGTGTTATTTATGTGGTAGTTTTTTATACATCTTCCAATAAAAACAGTTTCATAAGTCACGATCAAATTAAGTCTGTTGCTACAAGGCTTTGTAGCAACGTTATATTAACAACGTAGATCATTTGACATACACCGTTAAAATGGCGATTTCCATCAAAGCAGATTGTACTTTTAGAGCAACTTTGGTATAATTTTTTACGTTGCTGTCGAACAATATATTGTTATACAGAGGCTAAATACGAATGATCTGAATAATGACAATGTATTAGGTTAGATCCTCAGATCAGGGGTTTCCTTGTGGTAGTCTCAGTTTCACTGGTTTCATGGCTTTAATCTGGTGGAGACATGTTTTGGCCTTTTACCTGTGCTGTCAACTGTTTCTGCACTGCTGCTCACTGAGTTGAACAGGCCAGTGTGAACTTGCACAAACTTCCTAGATATCAGGTTGGGAAGCCTGTCTGCCTGCCTTTGCCAGTAAAACCTCACACAGTGAAATGCTCCATTGAAATGAATGGTAGAAATCAGCTGCCAGGAAGGAAGAGGAAGTGGGGCTTATTCGTTAAATTTAATTAGATTAAGTGTAGATTAGATTAATTGTTTCGAAACACATGTGCTGTTTAGCATTTTATTAATAAAATATTTTACATTTTGGCTGTTCTTTCTATACAAGTATTACTACAAGTTTGGGGATGCTAAAGGCAATGAAATACATTCAATACCAATGACAGCTCTAATAGTCAGACAGCCTGCTATATCTGGCTGAGAAAACAGATAGGACTGTGCAAAATGAGAAAGCCTTAATGCTGTGTTGGGGCCACACCAAAGTGATGGCTCCAGTATGGTCTGGGGGCAGGTAGCCAGGAGTTTCAGGGCAAAGCAAGCTCTGTTTCAATTCAATTTATGTAAACTATCATGATGCAAAGCAGAAGTACTTCCTGAGAATCACTAATTTAACAATAACTGTACACTGTCCTCAAAGTTTAAGATTAAAGCAAACCATAAAAGCACAAAAAATACATCACTTTATGCTTCTGCATTCTGTTACGCTGATTTTCTAAAGTCCTAATAAATTAGTACAGGCCATGCCCGGATCAATGCGGCCTGACTCAGACACCTGTGTATCCGGATGAGCACCGGTAGCAGTACTGAGTTCAAAAACCTGACCTATGTACATAAATTTGTTTCTGCAAATAGCAGAACTTGTTTATTCTCTCTCCCCACACTCACTAAATATTCTTTCTTACGCCTTCTTGTCGCCAGTTATTGCAACATTCCAGATGCATGATTACCATGTTGAGTGATTTTTTTTGTGTAGCTTCCTAATTAAGGACAAAATTGACTTACGGACATCTGAAACACCAGAACCAGTTTGTTACCCAGGCATGGCCTGTACTTAGAACTACAAACAAGAATAATTTCAAATTTGATGTCAGTCACTGTGAAATTAGTTGACCTCATTCTGAATGGCACTTATTGATCTTAGTACCTTCTGTAACAATTTCTTCCACAGGCAAAACACACTCCATAAAACATTAACATATTCTAATATCTACATTATTTTCAGACTTACCCAGAGATAGGACCACCCCTGTCAAGATTATAAATTTGTCTGGGGTTGAGAAGATACTGAAATTTTCGGAGAACTCTATCAAAACAGAACAGATCAATTTATTCTTGGGTTTCAGGCAACGCATTTTGCACGTTTTGGTGTAATCTTTATATTTCATCCTAGGTAACAGTAAAACTGACAGAAAATAGCATTCAGAAAATTTGTTTTTATAACTAACAATTATTGTGATTGAAACAGTTCAACACTGTCTAAAAATCAATGTACGACACTAAGAAAACATGGATATTAAACAAGGTAAACCTGCTGCTTAAGGGGACAAAGGTGTCCATTAATTAAATAGATGTTAGCAGTGTTGTGTCACAATTGAGTAAACTGTAAGATGCCTGTACAACAAAAGGCCAATGCCCACTTGAATTTCATGCAATCTGTGGTATACTTTATCTCATTTTGCTCATGAAATATGCTTTTTTTTCCCCTATGCTCAACATGCAATAAAAATACTTATTATTTAACACAAAAATTGCTGGTGAATGCAGCAGGCCAGGCAGCATTTATACGAAGAGGTACCTCTTCCTATAGATGCTGCCTGACCTGCTGCGTTCACCAGCATTTTTTTGTGTGTGTTGCGTGAATTTTCAGCATCTGCAGATTTCCTCGTGTTTGCCTTATTATTTTGATGCCAGCCCTAAATCAAATGTGAAGTTATGGCCTCAAAAGATCATAGATTAAGCTTGATTCAAGAAAGGGCTGCTGGAAAACCACAGTTTACATCTGCCCATTCATCATTTCAATTCACTGTCTGTTCTGTTTCCACCTGATGCGCAAAGGTAGCATCAGAACTCCAGCATCTGAATTATGGACAGCGAACTGTCAAATTTGGGATTTGGGAATGGTAGTTACAGTTCTGACAAATACAAAGCAGAGGCTCAAGGATTGCTTGAATAATGAAAATATCTCAGTCATAGAGAGATACAGCGCAGAAACAGCCCAGGCAGTCTGTGCTGATTATTAAGCACCCACTTTTACATTCACCCTACCCTAACCCACATCCCTTAAAACCTAAAATCCTTTCTGCACATAAAATCTAAGTTTAAACATTTACTTCATATTATATGCAGAAAGTAAATGAATGAGTAAAATAAAAGGGAAGAGAAGATGGTTAAAAAAACAAAAAAAAATTGAAGGAATGGGATCCTTTATTTGTAGAAGCAAAATTTTCACATAAGAAAACTTGCTGGGCAGTAAATGTGACTTTACCAGGGTAAGTCTGATAATAGATTAGACAGGAGATTAAATTTGCTCTAATATTTTTATCACGTTTGGCAAGCAAATATCTCTTCTCCTTGATGTTTGTCATGTTTCACTGATGAGTTTCATGGAAAGGTACTGTTACAACAAAGTGTGTGGAGGAAGCTCTCTTGCTGCTATCAAGGTTTAATTATACATGTGTGGTTGATAGAACCTGCTGTCCAATTTATCCTTTAAATATAGGTAAGGTCTGATAACCTTACTGCAAAATTTAGCTTATTTTGAAATAATTTGTAGGTTGTTTCCTGCCGCTAAGCAGGACAGACTGATTTTTAATAATCAAACAAGATACTGTAAGTGTGCAGTTGGAAAAGTCACTCATTTCTCTTAGATTGAAGCCTATTACTTTATGGCTGTTAAAAATAGAAGTATTTATTAAATTTAACAGCAACTTTATAGTGTTCAGCTACAAAATGGATGGAGGAAACCTAGCCATGAAATTTTTATCATGTCCGAACATTTTCCTACATTTAGGACCTCACTTGCATTGTTAGACATTATGAACCACAACCAAAAAGTATCATCATCACCAACTTAAGCTTGATAAAATATTCTTCTCATTTACCTTTCCCCTTGCCTTCCACCACTTTTGGGATTGACAAACACTAGAAGCGGATGTGTACCGGGCACTGATGTGATCTGTAAAATAAGCAGGACTGATATATAAAATTCTGACAAGCACACACAGATTACGATTAAATTTACCGGCATTTTTATACAAATAACAATTTGCTCTTATAATCAATCACTTCCAGCCAGAGTCTTATCCCCTCAGCCGAGTGAGTCAGAAAGCATTATCTGGTTTTTGATCACAATTATAACCATATGTAGTGAACACAGCCATTGAAAATAAATGCAATTAAAGACTAAAACATATTAAAAACAGATCTCTTTGAGTACAAGCCATTAATATGTCCAAAAATTTCCATTAATTCCCACCATATTTTGTGGTAAAAGAACTGAACTATGGTTATAACTCATCATGAATATTCAGCATGGCTTAAATGCAAGTTACACAATGTTATTACAAATTATGGTACTTACAATTCAGAAATAAGGCATTGGGTCCAAAAAGCAAATAGTGTTAAGTGCTCCACATGAACTTCCTCCTATCCCTTTCCCAAGTAACTCTCCTTCTTTCCCTTTCTTCCCTGTATGTTCATTTATCTGTCTCTTAAATTAATCTTTATTTAACCTCCATTTAACTATTTTTAATGCTATATTTGTAATTCCTTCTGCTGAAAGAGCACCAAGCTGAAAAATTAACTCTTGCTTCTGTTTCCACAGATACTGCTCGACCGGCTAACAATTTCCGAGATGTTCTGTAATTTATTCAGTATGTTGCTTCTTCCTGCTTCTGCATGTTCTCATTCTTAGTCACATGGTAGGTCTGCTCCTCAGACAGATGGCCATAGCATCTTCCATCAATCCCTCTGATCAATATCCAGCCAATTGTGTGACTTTTACCTGCCCTGATTCAACACTTCTTCTCATCTTTGCACTGAAAGCCCTTATGCTCCAGAGGATTTACCCTTGGCAACTTCTTAATTCTACTTTGCACATTACCGACTGCCTCATCCAAAAACAGAGCTCAAAAGTGGGCATCTAAGATACATGTGGCCCTTTAGCAGCAGTAGAATACTTTCCACTACAACCTAACATTTCATTTGTCGGCATATCCCTCTCTCTACCATAATCAAACTAGAAGACTAATCCTTGTTCAATGAGTATAGAAGGGTTGTGCCTGCAGCAACACTAGGCACCTTGAAAAGAGACACCGAGCTTGACAATGCCAGTGATCATCAGTAGGGGTTCAGTTCCTGTCAATGTCACTAAGGAGTTCGTACATTCTCCCTGTGACCATGTGGGTTTTTTCTAGGTATTCCAATTTCCTCCCACATTACCACGACATTCGATTAGGATTGGGGTTAGTCAATTATGGGAATGCTATGGTGCCTGAAGCATGGTGACACTTGTGGGCTGCCCTCAGCATATCCTCGTACTGTGCGGATCGCTGATAAAATGGCACATTTCACTGTATGTTTTGATGTTTCAATATACGCGTGACAACTAAAGCTAATCTTTAACCTCTAAATCACAGGGCTAACTTGGCATGTCCAACCAATATATCAGATCAAGACAGTGCAGTTCTCCAGCACCAAGTTATCAGAGGTACTTAACAATTAAACAGCTGACAGAAGGAAGAGCTTCCAAGATCAGCAATGGGGAGAAGGAACCCACCACACTCTGTCTTACTCTGATTTCTCCCCTTCCTTTCCAGTCCCGATGAAGGGTCTCGGACCAAAATGTTGACTGTTTACTCTTTTCCATAGATGCTGCCTGGTCTGCTGAGTTGCTCCACCGTTTTGTGTGTGTGTTGCTTTGAAACCTCTGCATTGTCTACAGCCATATCATAGACAGAACATTGGTTTAAGCTTAACCTCCTTCAGCTACTTTATGATGATCCTCCTTACATCACCAAGTCAGAATCAGGAATATTCACTGATGATTGTGTTCATTTCCATTTGAAACTTCTCAAACAATATCTCCAACACATGAGGCAAACGGTGCTCAGGCATGGACTGATAAGTGGCAAGTAACATCCATGCCAAGAATATAGAAGTGTCTAAACATTGATTCTTGATGTTTAATGACATTACTATTATCTAATCTCACACCATCAACTCCCGGAAGCAGGTCAGCATTGACCAAAAACCAGCTGCATTCACACTATGGCACAGGACCAGGTAAGAGGGTGGATATTCTTCAACAAATCATTCAACTCCTTACATCTCAAAGACTTTCCACCATCTGTACGCATAAGTTAAGAATGTGTCAGTGTACTCACCATTTCTCAGGGTCTGAAGCTCTTAAGAAACACAATACCATCCAGGGCAAGCAGCCCAATGACTGACATCTTATCTATGACCCTTAACATCCATTCCGCCATCACTACCTGCAATGTGTGGCATCTAGCACAGACATAGCAGTTATTGGGCTAAGTGAATCTTCCAAATCTATGACTTCTACCATGGACAGGCAAAAACAACAGGCACGCAACATCACATCCGCAGGATTGCAACCATCTGGCTTTCCTTCAAGAAATACAGCATTCTTACTTTGGGACATGTCTACCTTCATTCGTTGCAATTAGGTCAAACTTCTGGAACCTCATGTCATGCTGAAGACTGCTTAGTTTCTCTCCTACTTCAGTTCATCTGCTGCTGAAACCCTCACCCATACCTTTAACATTCCCATACTTAACCATTACAACACAACGATTGTTGGAGACTGAATTATCTTTTCCCGTATTCAAAACTCTTTCCACTTATTTCTTTTCAACAAGCACATCAGAATAAATAAAATAGTAACAAACTTTTGCAATAGCCATTTCTTCCAAACTGAAATTGGAAAATTAACTCGTTATTTGTAGCATTACACATTTTGTACTAATTAGGCAATTTTAATATTAAAACTGTTATTTGTAAATAGCCTTTCTCCTCTAACTCAAAAAACATAAATCCCCTCTCTAAGCTACTGATTATGCTAAAAGGAGGATGGTAATATAGTTGGCTAATTAGATCTAATTACCTTGCTTTTTTAAAAAGTTGTAATGTTATGAAACTGCTCCTTTCATAATTGTGCATAATAAAATCAAATAAAAAGAACAAAATAATATTATTTTCCAAGATATTGGTAGTTAAAAAATTCCATAGCTAAGGGGTCTCAAAGAAAATATGGTACAGTGGTAAACTGCTATTTTGAGGTACAGATTGGGATGATGTTACATACAAACTTTTAAAGGTAATGAAACACTTAATAAAGAACATGAAATACTTAGCTTTATATGCCACTGAATGTACAAAGAACAATCAATCCTAAACATCTTCAAATCTCTCTGTGATTTGGGAATATCAATGATTTAGGAAGTATTTTAAGCTCTGGAAAGGAAGTTTCATAGCTGCCAACTTTAGGGTTAAATGAACTCATTTCCCAAGGTGATACAGGGTGAGTTGAGACAATTCTCTTCAGAGCAGCGGCCAAAGGTGAGGCCTGTAACAGAAACAGGAAATGCTGGAAACACTCAACAGTGTCTGGCAGCATCTGTGAAATGAGAAACAGTTAACATTTCCAGTTCAGGGCATATTATCAGAACTGCAAAAAGGAGAGAAAGAAGTTAGGTTTCAGTAGCAGGTTGGGGAGGGATGGGTAGAACAAAAGGAAGATCTCTGAGAGGTTGAGTGCAAATGGGTTTATGTGGCAGCTGCGAACAGATTGATCTCTTTGACTGTATAATGTATTGTAAGTGGTAAGATAGAGAGATTATTCGGATGGTGAATTAAAATGGCTGGCCACTGGAAGCTCAGGGTCACTCTGGCAGACTGAACACAGGTCCCTCACAAAGCAGACATCCCATCTGTATTTGGTTTCTTCAATATAGGAACCATATTGTGAAAAACAAAGGTCAAATGCTAGATTAATAGTGCTAATAAACCACTGCTTCACCTGGAAGAACCATTTAACTTCTGCACTATAGGAAGAAAAAGATGAAAAGACAAGAGCTGGATCGCCTGCAGTTGCATGTATCATCTTTAAGGAGACACCTAATGAGCTTTCTGAAATTATGATTAGAAACTGCTTCCTCTAGCAACTGGGTCTGTGACCAGAAATAGAAAGTATATAAACTGACAAAAGGAGACAGTAAATCGAAAAGAATCTCTTCATTGAGAGATTTGTTCATATCAAGAATCAACAATATTCATCATATACATTTACATGCATTAGGAATTTCATGCTCATGTTTACTTAACTTCATCTATCTCAACCGCCAATCAAAGATTATGATGTGTGCTTTACAAAAAGAAATAAATGCACAGAATCAAGTAACAAAATTGCAACCTTTCACCCATTCTGAATATCCCAGTCTGCAATGTCAAGTCAATAGACTGCATGAAACCTAATTTTCCAGAAACGACAATGGCATAGGATATTATAGTTGAGATCAATGTAAAAAGTCAGGTCAAAGTGCACGGCAAGATTAGTGTAATAATATCCACGGTGATCAGCTGTAGTACGGGAGGATTGTAAGTAATGGCTCCAACACGCAAAATAATAAGCGTGCATCATGCTGAAGTGGAAAGGAACCATGCCACCATCAAGAGAAAGGTTGAGACCATAGGCAGGTACATTATTGTTACATGTGAAGTTTTAAACATCCTTCCCCATAAAATGACCTTCTAGTGAGGAAGGAAAATCATACAGTACTTTATCATTTCTAATACATATTTGAAAATGCTTCATATGCAATAGATTACTTTGAATTCTAACTGCTCAATAAAGGCAAATGTAGCATGGCAGGATGACCTAAACAATGAATGATAGACCAGATGTTGTTAATACTAGCTAAGGATGATAGTTTTTTAAAAAAAAAATCTGACACCAGGAAAGGTTGACAAGCTTCAGCTGCTGAACTGTTTGCTCTGAAACTGCCTCACTTATCTTTTTTAGGATGCTTTGTAACACGCTCCCTTTTACAAAATTCACATTCATTTGTTCCTGTATCTCCGTGCTTTTTCAATGTAAAATTTTATTTATGGAACTGTGTCAGGTAATAACCTATGATCAAGATATTCACAGATTGTTACAACTATTTCTTAAATTATGAAAAAGACTTCTAAATATAACTAGCTCAAGAAAATGTGTTTTTTTGTAAACTGTTGTCACTGGTTTGTCAGCCTATATTTAAATAACCATATAATTATGCACATGTATTGCATACCACATATAAAGCACAGTAAATGTTGCTGTCCCATTTATAATTAGCACATGAATTTATTGTACCAAACAGAAATTATTTTAGAGCTGTAACGTAGAAATGCTGTTTATAGCCTCTATGTGCAAATACTGTTGTAATAACTTTGGTACATTTTACTGAGGATAAATAATTATATAGGCTAACTTTTAATGTATATTATGATTAGTTTGCACTAATCATGTTATTTTCAGAGCCAATGGCTAATAACACCAAAATTCACCTTTCCAAAAGGACATAAAATAAATGTTGCATGATGATTCCCATGTGCAATACTAGAGGGCATGTATGCAAGGTCAAAGGAGATATGTGAGGCAAGTTTTCTTTTACACAGAGAGTGGTGGGTGTCTGGAATGTGCTGACAGGGAGGTAGTGAGGGCGAATACAAAAGCAGCATTTATGAGGCCCTTAGATAGGCACAAAGATGTGCAGAATGGAGGGATATGGACATTGTACAAGCAGGAGGGAACCCTTTAGCAAGTACTCGTTTAATTAATGCAGCACAATATTGCGGACTGAAGGGCTTGCTCCTATACTATACTGTTCTAAGTTTTCATTTACAATTTTATTGAAAATGGATAAATTTATGTATTAAAAAGGACGCTTTATAAAGCCTTTATATTTATTCATTACTAGTGACAGAAACCACAAGAACCTTAAAAGATAACACTAAAAACAAATGTATTTCCTTTAGCAGATTGCAAGTTTTTCTTGGTCACAACCACCCTTTCATAATGGGGACACAAAGGATTGCAGATGCTGGAATCTAGAGCAAAAGAAAACAAACTGCTGGAAGAATTCAGTGGGGCAGGCAGCATCTGTGGAGGCATGGAGAATAGGGGAAAGTTGGCCTGTTGCTCTGACAAAGATAGGTACGTGACTGGCGGGGCTTGGTTATTAGCATGCAAGGAAGGTGGAAATGGTCAAGTATCAAGGACTTCATAATCAAAGGTGGTTGCTTGAGAAGGGAAAACACTAACAAGAATTACAAAGAGAGGGAGAAACTCAAGATGATAAATGTAATTTATAAGTAAAAGAGAATGATGGTCAGGAAGGGAAGTCAATGGCCAACTGGAAAAGGGATTGAGGGAGAAGAAATTGTTTATCACGGATGGGAATGAGTAAAAGGAAAGGATGAAAGAACTCAGAGAAAAATAAATCTAAGGCAAGCTAGCAGGATGATCAAGGTGAAGGTAGAGATGTGACATCCTTATTGAGATGGTCTCAACCACAGTGACTATTGGTTTGGGGAATGAAGTCAGAGGTTATGTGAGTAAACAGTTAAGGTCATGAATGATAATAGAAGAATGAAGTCAGATGTTATCTTTACTCTCTGTATGTGTGACTCCCTCCAACATTATGGGGGGTGGAATTGTGCTACTAGAAAACAATCTACATTGGGATCTTCTGTAAGGTGAAGTCATGTCACTTACACGTGGCAAGAAATGTGAATTGGAAAAAAACATACTTATTTACTCACATCCTGTGAAAGCAAATTTCATTCTTTATCTCATATTTTTGGGTAATGATTTAAGATAGGCTAAGTTTCTGTTACGCAAATGATTGTCTTGATGGAGGGGGGTGGGGGTCACCTGCATAAATAGGAGCAGAATGTTCAGTCCCCTGACTCAATACTCAGGTAGATTACGGTTGAAGAGATTACTGTTTTTATTGACTTTGATTTCTTCAAACTAAATTTTTATCGACTTTGATGTCTTCACCCTAAATTTATCTGAAATCTAGTGAGCTTTGAAGAATAACAAATATATAGTAAATAACCTAACCTGGCTCTTTTACTAAGGGGGCAAATATCATTATAGAGTCACAGAAACAGGCCTTCGGGTCAGGTAGTCCATGCTGAAAACCATTCAAACTGCCTACTCCCAATGATCCGCACCTGGACCACAGCCCTCCATATCCCACCTATCCATGTACCTATCCAAACTTCTCCTAAATGTTGAAATCGAGCTTGCATGGACCACCTGTGCTGGCAGCTCACTTCACACTCTCACGACGCACTGAGCGAAGAAGTCCGGAAATGTTTAATTAATCCACGATCAAGAGCATCTTAGATTTTTATTACCCTTCCAATAAGTGCTTTCTGATTTCACTTATTAATATTTTAGCTTTAATTTAAACTGCCACTGCCTTCTTCTGGATTTCCCTGAGAAAGAACATGAAAATATAATCACTGGTATCAGTTTGGTAAGCCTTACTGATCCTTTTCCAAAGTCAATACACCTTCCTTTGGTTGGGATGCTGAAAAGTCGATGTGACATTCCAGACAGCTTGGTTGGGACTTTGCACAACTGCAACATCATCTCCTTTCCAGACCCTTTACAATGATTTTACCAAATTAATATTTTTAATTACTCCTTATATCTGTGCTCTACTTTTTAGCAATCTGTGTAACTGGACATTCAAGGATCCTTGCACATTCACAGATCTGATTCTTTCTCCAATATTCAAGTTTATTTCTCGTGGATCAAAAATAAATAGTTGCATGATTTTGAATTCTGCCTGACAGAGTTCACTGTTATTCCATTATTGTGTAGTTTACAATTCCATTCACTTCATGGTCTTTTTAAATTTTCTTATTCCCATCTATTGAAGTTATTGTTTCTCCCAACTAAGTTTATCTGCAACATTGGTATTCAAACTTCTGATACTTTATTTTAATTTATGAAATATACAAAAACTTAGAACACTCACCTTCTTCTTTATTAAATAATTAATTAACCACAGCAAATAACTACTTCCAATTCAGAACCTTCTTACGTTTTATCAATAATGTCTGCATTCTCTTGAGTGCACACAGACACATCCACTGACACCCCCTTTCTGTTGTTAGATTAGATTATGAGGACACGCAGTCCTCTTTTATTGTCATTTAGTAATGCATGCTTTAAGAAATGATACAATATTCCTCTGGTGTGATATCACAAAAACACAGGACAGACCAAGACTGAAAAACTAACAAAACTACATAATTATAACATATAGTTACAACAGTGCAACAATACCATAACTTGATGAAGAACAGTCCATGGCACAGTAAAAAAGTTCAAAGTTTCTCAAAAGTCCCACATCTCACGCAGACAGGAGAAGGAAGAAAACTCTCCCTGCCATGCCCGGCCACAGTCTGACTCTGAGTCATCCGAAAACTTCGAGCTCTGATTAGCCCTCCGACACCAAGTACTATCTCTGTCCGAATGCTTCGACCTCAGCCTCGGTCGCCAGCAGCAGGCAAAGCCGGGGATTTTCGGGCCTACCCTCCGGAGATTCTCGATCACACAGTAACAGCAGCAGTGAACCAGGCATTTCAGAAATTTCTCCAGATGTTCCTCTGCTTCTCAGGTCTGTCTTCACTTATGCCAGTAACCTCAAAAATTCAACTAGTTCCTGAAATGCACATCACATATCAGCATCGTCTATGATCACTTTACCAACTAGCAACTCCTCAATAACTTTTTGTCTGATAAGAGTCCAGTCACTTCACTGGAACTGACATTAAGCTTATACCTGAGAAGACAGTGGTTTCCTAGTTTAATCCTTTTTCTCCATTCCCAAACAAAGGGCTGACTGTGCTTCTGGGTTGCGAAGTTGCACTATCCTTAAATCTACGGAGCTTTATAAAACCAGGAATGCAGTGTAAGTGACGCCACCTGGCTCTTCTACCAACAGAATAGAAATCATTAGGACCTGGAGATTTGGCTGAAGTCCTACTTTTTTCTTCCGCATGTATTTTTAAACCAGTATTAAACTGGAAGTGTTCCATTCTGTTGAGAAATTCTGCAGATGCTGGAAATCTGAGCAACACACACACACACACACACACACACACATATGCTAGAAGAGATCAGCAGGCCAGGCAGCATCTATGGAAAAGAGTAAACTGTCGATGTTTCAGGCTGAGTCCCTTCCATTCTATCTTCTTATTACTTGGAGTGTTCTGTATTTAGTCCTCTTTCAAATTAAACAAAGCATATACACGAAATGACATAAATTGGTACCTCCTGCGCCTAATGAAGTGGCCATTGACTGCATGTTCATGGTCGTCTTCTGCTGTAGCCTATCTACTTCAAGGTTTGATGTGTTTTATGTTCAGAGATATTCTTCTGCACACCACTGATTGCACATATTGCTATTTGAGTTACTGACGCCACCCTGTCAGCTTGAACCCGTCTGACCATTTTCCTCTGACACCTCTCATTAACAAGGTGTTTTGTCCTATAGAACAGCCGCTCACTGGATGTTTTTTTTTGATTTGCGCACCATTCTCTGAAAACTCTAGGGATTGTTGTGCGCAAAAACCCCAAGAGATCAGCAGTTTCTGAGATGCTCAAAACACCCCGTCTGGCACTAACAATCATTACATGGTCATAGTCACTAAGATCATATTTCTTCCCCCATTCTAATATTTGGTCTGACAACAACTGAACCTCTTGACCATGTCTGCATGCTTTTATGCATTGACTTACTGCTCCGTGATTAGCTGATTAGATATTTGCATTAACAAGCAGGTGTACAGGTTTACCCATTAAAGGACCACTGAGTGTACTTTTAAATACTATAGCATCATTCCATCATTTGGTTGCCTTTGTACAGAGCTCCCCAGGTCTGGGAAATATCATCCTCAGTGATGTAATCAATTTTTAGCTGATTATTAGAGTCAGAGCACTACAGCACCAAAACAGTCCTTTTGGCCCTGCTAACCTGTGCTGGCCAGGCTTTTTGCTCAGTCCCCTCTACTTGCACCCAGACCATAGCCCTTCATTCCTCTCTCACCCATGTAGCTATCCAACCTTTTCTCAAATGTTACAATTCAACCCCCAGCCGCCACGTCCACTGGCAGCTCGCTCCACACTCACAAACACCCTCAGATTTCCATTATTTCACTTTTCACCATAACCTATGACCTCTAGTTGTTGTCTCACTGAACCTGAGGAAATAAGCTGCATGCATTCACCCTATCAATACTCCTCATAATTTTGTATACCTCTATCAAATCTCCCCTCATTGTCCTTGGATGATCCGGAAGTTTGTAGCTTTTGAAAAATAGAGCAAAGTCCATGAGCACTTCATGTAATTTACCTAATCTACTTGGTCAACCTGATGGCTAGATGACCAAACCCCCTCTTCTTAGATTTGAGGACATTGGCATTAGAATGCAAGAATATCTGAGAGAGTTATCAGGTGTTATGCATAGATTGTGGGTGGAGGGAGAGACCGATTTCTACCTTGACTTTTTCCAGTTCTGATGACAGGTCTACAACCTAAAATGACTATCAAGTTTCCCTCCACAAATAATGTTGATTTGCTGAGTACTTCCGGCTTTTTGTTAATGGAAACATAGCTGGTAAGAAATAACTTATTACTATATAAAGTTAGCAAATGAGCAATACTGCAGTAGACATTCCATCCTTTTAAGCATACCTGCAGTCCATGTCCATCCATTGTCATTGTATTACATTTGAAAGCCTGATTATCATCTGAAGTTGGAGTTGTTGGTGAATGATTTTCAGCCTTTTTCTGATTGGACTGTCTATCCTTTAAAACAGGAAATCAATCAAACAATTAAGAGAATCTGGTGTCGGCTTTTCCAATTTGAACAAAGTTGCATAAATGTACCAGTGCGAAAACGATGCAGTTAGCCACACACAAAATCCTAGAGGAACTCAGCAGGTCAGGCACAATCTATGGTACTGCTTAATGTTCTGAGTTCCTCTAGAATTTTGTGTGTGTGGCTGCCAGCACCTGCAGAATCTCTTGTGCCTCTATTTTATACCTAAACTTTGTTTTGTGCCTTTTGGAGATATGTCAGCCAAAATAATTTGCTCTTCATGAACTCAGCATCAACAGCTGTACAAGAAAGCACCACATGCAAATTTTATTCATTTAACTGAACACTGCATTGTCATGTTATGTCTGAATTATGTATCATTGTATCTATAGCTAATGTTAACTGCAGCAAAACTCAAGGTGACTGAGATTTCCTGGGGCATCCTCTTATTCCAATAGATCTTTCAGATAGTACTTCTGCTATATCTCCCTTAATTGTTTAGAACAACTGAACAAATCAATGGACACAGGAAACTAGTGATACACATCTTTGAGGATGAGGGAATCTGGCAGAAGATGGCAGGCTGTTTGTACACTGTTACCCCTCCTGATGACCCTCAGCTAATGCTTGGCATAGATTTGTTTTAAAGAAATGAGAACCACAGAACTTGATTCAATGCTTCCTGCTGCAAGATTGGAAAAGAAACTGAGAAGATATGAGCCTAAATTAAGAATAGGTTGGAGAGGCTGCAGAAAAGCATGGGAGGGGGGAATTGGTACTAGCTATATAGTTCTTTTAAACAGCCTGCATGGATTTATTGGGCAAAAGTGTACACCTCTATGCAGCAAACATTCTACAACTCCACGTATTTTAACTGAAACAAAAATCAGGAAATATGGGACAATCCCGCCTAAAATCATCAAATGTAAATAACTTCATGTTTATGCTTCATTCTGCTGTTTCCTAGATGTTGCCTCTCCAACATGCCTGAACGTGGCCTGCCCCAATTCCCACAACTGTCTTGAAATGACGCCTTTTTCACTAGGCAACAAACGTAACTGAACAAGTAAGTTCTCCCGAACACATTGAAGGAAATCCTCCTCCTCTTTTCCATTATGTTGTTACCCTTCCTGCATATACTTGGATAGCTAAAGACCCTTTCTCAATAATCTTTGGCTCCTGTACGTCGCTGCAATTCCTCTGCAAATCTGGTCCTCAATGCCTATCTCACTCTCTTAAGCCTATATCTATTGTACAGAAGAAATCTAGAGTAAGAATATTAAAAACAGCAAAATCAAAACAAAAATCAGCAAAAAGAAAAGCAATATGAAGCTTGCAATATTTAGGCAATAACCACCCACTTCAGGAGACACAAAAGACTGCAGATCAGCACATACAAAATGCTGGTGGAACTCAGCAGGTCAGGTAGCATCTATGAAAATGGATAAACAGTTGCTTTTTTGGGAGATTACCTCTCATATGGACTGGAAAGGAAGGGGGAAGAAGCCAGAATAAGGTGGTGGGGGAAGGAAGGCAAGCTAAAAGGTGATAGATCAGGCCAGGTGGGTGGGGGAGGGGAGATGAAGTAAGAAGCTGGGAAGTGATAAGTGGATAAGGCAAAGGCTGGAGAAGAAGGAATCTGATGGGAGGGGAGAGTGGATCATGGGAGAAAGGGAATGAAGAAGGGCACCAGAGGCAGGTAATAGGTAGGTGAAGAGAAGAGGTAAAAGGTCAGAGTGGGGAAATGAAGCAGAAGGAAGGGGGAAAGGGAGAAATCACCAGAAGTTGGAGAAGTTAATGTTCATGCCATCAGGTTGGAGGCTACCCAGACAGAACATGAGGTGTTGCTTCTCCAACCTAAGAATGACCTCATCATGGTAGAAAAGATGGCCATGGACCAACATGTTGAAATGAAAATAGGATAGGAATTGAAATAGTTGGCCACTGGAAAATTCTGCTTTTTGCAGATGGAGTTGAAGTGCTCGACAATGGGGTCCCCCAATCTACATGGGGTCTCACCAATGCAGAGGAGGCCACGCCACGAGCACCAGATGCAGTAGACTGCAGATACCTGGAACATGGAGTAAGGAATAAACAGCTGGAGGAATTCAATAGGTCATACAGCATCTGTGGACGTAGAGTTTTAGGGTGAGACTCTGCAACAGGACCTGCTACCTGATGCAGAGTCTTGACCCAAAACTGCTGACGATACTTTTGCCTCTTCAGACCTGCTCAGTTCTTCCAACCTAAAGCTTCTATCTGTGATCCATACTTACCAGAACTACAGGACATATGTAGGAAGGAAGTAAAATGTGGTCTTTTAGTTGGCCACCATCACATTCAGGCTTGATATGTGAGGCACATTTATTGTGGAGCTGCAGCAAAAATAAAACACAAACAATGATTCACTGAAGTTAGATATCATTAAAAGCTAAAGATAAGCATAATGATGAGTGGTGTAAGGCAATAAAGTAATGCATAATCTATTCAGGCTCACTAAAGACAAGAATCAAAGCTCAAGGATTCCCTACTGAAGTGACATCATCAAAATAATTAGAACGACATAGAAACAATAATGGTTAATGAAAATAATACAACCGCAAAGGAATGAAAAAGAACCAAATGCTTGGTGTGCACATAACTGACCAGATGCTGTCTCCGATGCCATGTAAAATATCATCTTAAGAAAAATATGGTTATACGCTACTCAGTCAAATAAGAACAGAAAACGATAAAGAATGGGAATAGATGACAGCTTAACCTCTGCTTTTTCTGACAATCACTTAAAACTGAAGGGCTTTCTATCGGCACGCACCACAGTCATTGCGAAACCAGAGCAGCCACATTTGGAAATTTTTAGTAAGTGCTTGAAAAGTTTCTGCACAGGAGGGTTGCAGACAAAAGTAAAGATTTTTGCAGTACATATTAAAAGATACACATAAAATTACATGGGAACCTTAAAAGGGAAGGAAACATCAAAGTTTTCAATGCTCAAATCATTAAATATGGAAGAATATGTCTAAAATCTATAAAATTTGCCGGCAGGAAGGTATTTTACATAAACTGCTGCAGAGAGTAAACATAAAATTAGGTAGTGTTAAACTAGACAAGTAACTGATTATATGGCCTGTCAAAAACCGTGTCCTCTTGAGCAGCAGTCCCCTACCACCGGGCCGCGGACTGATACTGGGCCGCAAGGCATGTGCTACCGGGCCGCGAGGAAACGATACGAGTCAGCTGCACCTTTCCTCATTCCCTGTCACGCCCACTGTTGAACTTGAACATAGGGTTGCCAACTGTCCCATATTTGTCAGGACATCCCGTATATTGGGCTAAATTGGTTTGTCCCATACTTCCCCCCACTAAGGTACAGCGTTCCTATGAAACCTTTCGTGCCGAAATGGCGTAAAGCGAAGAAGCAATTACTATTAATTTATATTGGAAAATTTTTTCAGCGTTCTCAGACTCAAAAAATAACCTACCAAATCATACCAAATAACACATAAAACCTAAAATAACACTAACATATAGTAAAAGCAGGAATGATATTATAAATACAAAGCCTACATAAAGTAGAAATAATGTATGTACAGTATAGTGGGGAAGATTAAGCCAATACCGATTTGTGGGGGTTGGGGGGGGGTGAAATCGACACGTACACGCATGAACACACAGGTGCCCGCGCAAGGCTTCATGGTCATGGTAGTCCTTCCCAGGGAAAACACAAGTGTCCCGTATTTGACTGCTAAAAGTAGCATTATTTGGGAGTGAGAAAGTTGGCAACCCTAACTGTAAAAGACATGTTGAGGTGAGTTTAACCCTACTTGAACACCCTCTCCCCCCCCCCCCCCCCCAGTCAGCGGGTCTGCAAGAATATTGTCAATATTAAACCGGTCCGCAGTACAAAAAAGGTTGGGGACCCCTGCTCTTGAGGACATTCTAACTAGGAACACAATAACAAAATATGAAACAGCAGGTGGAAGTGACCATTCAGCCCTTAGAGTTGTTCCAGTAATCCAACTGATTTGCGGTTCATCAAATCTTGGCCTTCAGCTTCTTGCCTTACTCTCATTACCTTCCACTACCCTATAGACCAAAATATCAGTCTGTTGGTCTTAGCATAGATCATACCTCAAGGCTCTCTTAGGTAGAGAATTCCTCAGAATCTCCATTGTTTGTGAGGAGAAATTGCTTCTCATATCATTCTTAAGTGAGGCAATCCCTTAAATTGGCACTATACCCACCCCCTGTTCAAGATTCCTTTATAAGGGGTAGCATTCATCCAGCTCCTATCTGTCCAGTCCTTCAGAACCAGATGCATTCCAATAAGATCTTGTCTCATTCTTCTAAACTCCAACGAGTAAATGCCAACCTTCCTTCTCACAAAACAATCCTTCCATCCCAGCAACACCAAGGCCTTCAAGAGAGTAGAATAGATATTTGCTAAGATGGTACTAGGAAAGAGAAGTTTTCAATGTTGAGACCATAAAACATAGGTATTTTTTATTACAACAGGTGTCTCCCACACGTACAAAGAATTGCATTCCTCAGACATTCTGTACCATGATTTTCTATAATGTGAAGCCTTATTTCCCATGGAATCCCATGTTATAAATGGAAATATAGTTCTATAGGATGTTTTTCTCATAACACTAAAGATGAGTACTGCAGCTACTGGCTCACAGTGGGGGTGGGGGCACTTAAGAAATTACTTTGTCAATTTCCAAACCAGATCTCAACTGTTGCTATTTGGTGACATGAGCAACTGCAGCCTTAACTGTGAATACAGACATTCACTTTTAAATGTAGGTATATCTAATATGGGTGGCATAGTTTAATGATACAACTCACAACAAATAACAGTAATCGTTTAGGTTTGCAACTTGCATTTAAACTTGGTGGCCCAGCTTCAGACATTGTGAAGATAAATAATATGGAAAACTCTTGGAAAAGCAACAGCTAAACAACAAACTTATCCAACTGCACTAAGGAAGATATGCTATATTATCCAGACTTGTCATTACTTATTTAACTTTTCCTCAGATGATTTCAATGAGATTCAATTTTATTCTGTAGCTTTGATTTGCAAGTGCAGTAAGGGAAAATTTCTACTCCCAAACTGTAATGCAGGAATTGCCTTTAAAGAAAGATACAACACAGACAAAGAACCCTTCGGTCTATTTGTCCATCCAAATGTGAGGCCTCATTTGCTAATATTAAGCCTATATCACAGTAAAGACTTCCAATCTAAATACCCATCCAGAAGACCCGATAAAAATGAGCCTAATTAAAAGATATTAGTAAGACAAATATGGAGAAACAATCATTGCTGTTTGGTGAATCGGCAATAACATGGCACAAATCCATTATCATGAACAGAGGGATAGGTTTGAGCAACACACACAGAATGCTGGAGGAACTCAGCAGGCCGATGCTGCCTGAACTGCTGAGCTCCTCCAGCATTCTGTGTGTGTTGCTCAGGTTTCCAGCATCTGCAGACTTTCTCTTGTTTGTGAGAAGGATAGGTTAGATGTTTCTTTATTCAGACATTTGTTTGGGCATGTAATTTCCTAAAATGATTTGAAATACTGAAGCAAAAGACATGATTGATATTAGGCAAAATTGCTTTTAAAATGGAAAGATTTGACAAAACTATTTCAAAAGTATTTGGGAAAAGCATCAGGAAATAGAAATGAATGAGCAAGTTCATACTCAGATAGTGGGGTAAATTGTCTCCCACACAGCTCTTTGAGCTTTTGACTACAAATAATGTAGTGGTACATACAACCACACAAATGAGAAGCAGGAGGAACCCACACGGTCCCTTATGCTGCACCATTCAATATGACTATAGGTGATCTAACTTCAACTCCATATTCTGGTCTACCCATGGCAATCTTTCACTCCCCTTCTCCTGCTAGTTAAAATGAAAAAACTATCTCCATGTTAAAATATTCAAAGGCTCTGCTTCCACCTCCCTTTGTAGCAAAGGTTCAGAGACTCATGATCTTTGAATGACAAAAAAATTCCTCCCTACAAACAAACTGAATGACCTCTTCTTTTTTAAACAGTGACCTCTAGTGCTAGATTCTCCAATAAATAGTAACATCATCTCCACATCAATAAGACTCTTCAGGATCTTTTAGGTTTCAATCTAGTCACCTTTCATTCTTCTAAATTCCAGTGGACACAAGTATAAACTGTCCAACTTTTCCTTAAGGCAATCATCACAGGAAATAATCTCATAACCCTTCTCTGAACAATGTCCAATACACTGATGTTCTTCTACAAATAAGGTTAACACTGGACATAAAGTTGTCTTACCAAAGCCCTATACACCTGAAGTATAACCTCTTTATTCTGCATTCAATTCCCCCAGTAACTAACAATACTCTTCTGATTACTTTCTGTGCCTGAACACTGGCCTTTTGTGAAGAATGTTCTAGGACGCTTAGATCCCTCAGCAGAGTTCTGCAATTTGCCACCATTTAGATAATATGCTTCTTTTTTTTCTCTATCAGATTGGATAATTTCACATTTTACCTCATTATTCTCAATTTCTCATCTCTTTGCCCACTTACAATCCATTTAAATCTCTTTGCAGCTTCCTTGTATCTCTTCAAAACTTACCACGTATCTATATCAGTAAATTTAGTAACATTAACTTCATTGCCTTCATCCATTATTTATAATTGCTCAAAATTGAGGCCCAGTACTTATTTCATCCTGTCTACCAAAAAAACTCTTTAAACCATCAGATCTTCTATCTAGCCAACCCATCATCCTCAACACTGTGACAAACAACCTTTGATGCAACACCTTATCAAATGTATTCTGAACCCTAAATATGATAAAGTTATCAGTTCCCCTTTAACAACGGCACATTTACTTCTAAGTAAATTGGTCAAGCACTTCACAATATCCTGTTGACTTCGTCTAATTACCTTGAAGTTTTCCACAAGACCATAAGATATAGGAGCAGAATTAGGCCATTTGGTCCATCAACTCTGTTCCGCCATTTCATTATGGCTGACTCATTTTCCCTCTCAGCCTCAATCTGTTGCCTGCTCCCCGGATCCCTCCATACCCTGACTAATCAAGAATCTATCAACTTCTGCTCTAAATATACCCAATGCCTTGGCCTTCCCAACTGGCTGTGGCAACAAATCGCACAGATTCACCACTCTCTGGCTAAAAAAGTCCTTATTTCCATTCTAAAACGATGCCCCTCTAGTCTGAGGCTGTGTCTTCTGGTCTTAGACTCCCCCACCATAGGAAACATCCTTTCCACATCCATTCTACTAGTGTCTTTCAACATTCGATAGGTTTCAATTAGGTCACCCCTCATTCTTCTGAATTCCAGTGAGTAGAGGCCCAGAAACACCAAACGCTCCTCATATGACAAGCCATTTTATCCCACAATTATTTTTGTGAACTTCCTTTGAAGCCTCTCCAATATCCAGTTTCAAAGTGTCCTTCTGTAAACACTTAATAACCACTTCTAATGTTTTCAGAGGAACAAATATTAAGTTAACTGGTTGGTGGTTTCCTGCTTTCTATCTCCTTTTTTGAATAAACAAGTTTGATATTTTCCAAAATAATGGAGCAATACTCGAAGATAGGGAGTTTTGTAAAATACAGACCAAAACATCAACTGGCTGATCAACCATTTCTTTGAAGACCGTAACACTAAGTCCAAAAGGTTCTGACAGACTGCAGATCCAACAGCTTGCTCAGTATTACCTCCCTGAGAATTGGAATTTCTATCTCTCCCACCATCTGACCTCTCCCTCTGACGTAGCTCCATATTTTTCTATTATCCATGTGCCTACCTAAGAGTTTTGTTAAATGTCTCTAATGTACCTGCCCCTACCACTATCCCTGTCAGGGTGTTCCATACACTACCACTTTTTTGTAAAAACCTTGCCTCTGACATCCCCCCCATTACTTTCTTCCAGTCACTTTAAAATTATGTCCCCTCATATTAGCCATTTCTGCCACGAGAAAAAGTCTCTTGCTATGCACTTGACGTATGGCTCCATCAGCTCTACTAGGTTGTGCCACTGTGGAGGATGAAATACCCTTCCTCATTTTAACTTAACTATTTAGAAATAATGTGTATGGAGTTGATCTTAATTGAATTTTGAATTAACTCGATTGTTCCATATGTGGGACAGTGACACAACAAAGGTGTTTGTTTTGTATAAGGTACAGACGCCTTTTGTCACAAAATACAGTTTAAGATTTATTACATGCTGTCAAATATATTTTAAATTTTTTGATGAATATTTCTCTGATTGGAATGTACCTATTTTATGGATTAAAAAAATGCTTTCAAATGCCTGCCATGATATGTCAGTTAACATAATCTTCCAGTACACTTCAGCAAGCTCTGCCTTTATGCTCTCATTGTTGCTCAAAGTGAAAAAGGAATTGCTAAACTTGGATTTTGATACAGGAAAGAAGCTCATATTTGATGGCAGCACACCACATGCTCCCCACAAATCAAACAATACCTGACAGGCATTGTTTTAGAGGAATACACAACCACAGTTATGCACTACATCAAATTCTGCGTGGACAACGTCATCGCCACCAAAAATGTATGGCCCCTTCCAAACCAGAAGCCAAGGGTGAACAACGAGGCACACAACCTGCTCAAAGCTCGTGATGCTGCTTACAGATCCGGTGAAACCAAAGAGTACGGTGAGGCCAGACTGAATCAGGAGATCAAGACCGCCAAGTATAGACATAAAGTACAGATTAAGGCACATTTCTATAACACCACCAATCCCCAACGTGTTTGGGAAGGCATCAGATCCACCTCACATTACAAAGGAAAGCTCTCCTGCTCTGTTCATGGTAACGCCAATCTAGCCAAAGAGCTGAACAACTTCTTTGCTCGCTTTGATAGGTATAATAAGTGATGAGGGCCTTAACATCGATCGGAGGAACTGCGCCGACACTGAACATGTACGAGGTGAGGTATATACTCTGTAGTGTCAACGCATGCAGTGCAGTGGGACCAGACAGCATAGCTGGGTCCTCAGGGACTGTGCCAACCAGCTGGCAGAAGCTGTAACAGGTTTTGCAACCTCTCGCTGTGCCAGGCTATGGTATCCGCATACTTCAAAGCAGCAACCAATCATACCAATCCCCAAGATGTCAGTGGCAACGTATCTTAATGACTTCAGACTGGTGGCACTCACTCCCATGGTGCCCAAGTGTTTAGAAAGTTTGGTCATGTCCCACATCGAGGATGTAATCCCAGCTACTTTGGACCAGCACCAGTTTGCTGACAAGGCAAATAGATGCCATTTCTATCACCCTTCATACAGTCTTGGAACACCTGAAGCACAAAGACAACTACATCAGGATGCTTTTCCTTGATATACAGCTTGGCCTTTAATACCAAACTACCAAATAAGCTGTCAAGCTCCACAGTCTAGGTTTTGGCACATCAACCTGTAATTCGATCTTGGACTTCCTCACTAATAGTCCCCAGATGGTGAAACTAGGCAAACGCACATTAACCAACATCCCGCCCCCCAGCCCAACCCTGAACAGTGTGTACCACGGGGGTGTACTGAGCCCGTTTCTCTACTCTCTTCACACCTATGACTGCACCCCTGCTCATGCTACAAACTCAAATCAACAAATTTGCTGACGACACAACTGCGATTGGCCTAACCACAAACAACAATGAATCTGCATGTAGAGAGGAGGTGCTGAAACTGTCCAATTGGTGCAGGAACCACAACCTATCACTCAACATCAATAAGACAACAGAAATGATAACTGGCTTCAGCAAAGCAAGAGGTCCTGAACAAGCCCCACTGTTCATAAATGTAAAGTAGTGGAAAGGCTCTCCAGTTTCAAGTTTTTGGGAATCAACATCACCGAGGAGCTCGCTTGGTCCATTAATGCAACCTTGCCAATAGGGAAGGGACAACAGTGGATATACTACCTGTGGTGCTTAAGCAGAGCTAATCTGTTCCAAAAATTGCTGATCTCCTTTTGAGTGATAGAGAGCATACTAACAGAAGGAAAGACAGTGTGGTGCACTATCTGCAGAAAGACAGATCACAAAGCACTCCAACAGGTGATTAGGATGGCTCAGCACACCATTAGGACTCAACTACCGGACCCGTAGACAATGTGCACTTCGGCGCACTTGTAATATCATTAAAGACCCATCCCATCTCAAACAATGTCTGTTCAGTCTCCTGTCATCTGGTAGGAGATATAGAACTACTTTAGTCAAGACTGTTGTGCAGCTAAATAAGGCTACACCCAGTTTGTCAATGGCCTTTGAGTGTTATGGACCATCTAAGGCAGTTGTTGCAAGTGAATATGGGATTTTTTTTTTTAAGTGAGCCATACCACATGCATTGTAAGTATCTATTTTACAGGGACTGGAGTATAACCACAATCTTGCTGTCTTGTGCAATGACAATAGAGTTCTATTCAATTTTATTTTAATCCAGAGTGAGATTCCTACATTTAAAGAGAAGAAAAATCAGGATTATGAACGTTTCATGTGACCACCCCCTCGTGCAGTCTTAATAGTAAGACTGATACTGCAGCAAAAAGTTTGTTGACTTAATTTGGAGAACATGCTTGGTGTTTGCCTGGGAGTTTGAAATGGGCTTCCAAATGACATTGGAGACACCTAAAAGACTGCATGACATTCATTCCTTGTGGAAAAAAAATCTTGTGTCTGCAATTCTGTTTTTATGTAAACAGGGCAAAACTAAAATCTATGTTGGGAAAATAATAGGATCAGCTCCACCTACAAAAAGGAAAATGTATGTACTTGGGATAATCCTCTTTTAGACCAATTAATTAATTAATATATTTTTCCAAGAATTTAAGTGCAAAGCATTCATATTAATTCTATTTCCAAAGATGGAGAAATAGCTGTGCTCATTTTAACTTAAATATTTGGAAATGATTTGGGAGTACATTTTAAATGAATTTTGAGTGGACTTGATTTTTCCATATGTAGGCCAATGACACAACAAAGGTCTTTTTGTATTCGTTACAGATGCCCATTGTGGCAAAATAGTTTATTCAAAATTTATTATATGCTGTCAACAAACAGATTTCAACCTTTTTTTTGATAAATAGTCCCTGGTGGGGGTTCAGTGTTCACACTAGGGATGTGATAAGCAATTACAGGACAGTAGGTGCACACTTCAAAGAGATAAACCCAGCATCAGAAATGGAGAAAACAAACTCTAGATCTTACATAATTTATGCTCTAGTAATTGAATTTCTATGAGCCACCCTTGGCACAAACAATACAATCTCCAATCAAATTACTAGACAGCTTTTAGCTCAAGGTCTGTTGATAGTTAACCCTCTCCCACTCAGCTGCTGAAAACACCCACTCAACATTCTTCTGCAGCCAAAGGGATTTTTGTTTTTATTTCCGTTCTTAGCTTTATGTACTTTCCTTCCTCTTCTCTCTAAATCCCTTCATGTTAAGAGGAAACCTCTTGTAAAGAAGGGAATTAAAGGATCATGCCTGTGGCATTTGAAAATTCACTTTATGATTCAGCATAGAATGGTACAGAAGAGTGAATTAATTTTCCTGATTTCCTTCCCTTTCGCTCCCCAGACTGTACCACTCAACCATACACAAGTGGTAACTTACAGTTGCCAAACCCAATGTGGGAGGAAACTGGGATGTGGGACGAAACTCACATTGTCACAGGCCGAACATGCAAACTCCATACACACAGCATTCGAGCTCAGGATTGAACCCAGTTCCCTGGTGCAGTGAGGCCATGGCCCTCTGACCTGAGCTACCGTGTTACCCAACAACACAGATACCAAAAATGATGTTACTCTTTTTCATAGAAACCATAGAAACTACAGCACAGAAACAGGCCTTTTGGCCCTTCCTGGCTGTGCCGAACCATTTTCTGCCTAGTCCCACTGACCTGCACACGGACCATATCCCTCCATACACCTCCCATCCATCTATCTGTCCAATTTATTCTTAAATGTTAAAAAAGAACCCACATTTACCACCTCGTCTGGCAGCTCATTCCATACTCCCACCACTCTCTGTGTGAAGAAGTCCCCCCTAATGTTCCCTTTAAACTTTTCCCCCCTCACCCTTAACCCATGTCCTCTGGTTTTTTTTCTCCACTTGCCTCAGTGGAAAAAGCCTGCTTGCATTCACTCTATCAATACCCATCATAATTTTATATACCTCTATCAAATCTCCCCTCATTCTTCTATGCTCCAGGGAATAAAGTCCTAACCTATTCAACCTTTCTCTGTAACTGAGTTTCTCAAGTTCAGATAGTTCATTTTCAGATAGTTATTTAATTTGAATTTGAACTCCCCAGATGAGAAGCAGACCTGTGTCTTCAGTTCAATGGTGCAGGTTTCTGTTTATTCGCTCTGTAAATTATCCACAATGCTATTGTCCCTCAATCCTCCTTGCCCTTGTGTTGTGTTTGGATGGTAGGGTCATTCTCATCAAGCTCACATTGGTGTGTTCTGGTAGAAAAAGCCAAGAGATTCTTCACAGGTGATACTTTTGATGGACAGACAGCTGTCCAATAGCATTGGTTGTGAGTCATCATGATGCCTGTGGGTCTTTGTGACCCCAGGTTATTGACAGTGGCAAGGGAAGAGATTGCTGGAGCCTTGACCAAAATCTTCATGTCCTCTCTGGCCACAGGCAAGTTCCCAGGCGACTATCGAGTAGCTAATGTTGTTCCATTATTCAAGGAGGGAACCAGGCATAATCCTGGAAATTATAGACCAGCGAGTCTCACGTCAGTAGTAGGGAAGTTACCAGAGAGAATTCTTAGGGATAGGAATTACAAGCATTTCGAGAACAGTGGCCTAATTAGGGAGAGCCAGCATAGCTTTGTGCAGGACAGGTCATGTCTTATTAGCTTGATATGACTTTTTTGATGAGGGTGATTGATGAAGGTTGGGCTGTGGATGTCCTTTACATGGATTTTAGTAAAGCATTTGACAAGGTCCCTCATGGGAGGCTCATCCAGAAGATTAAGATGCATGGGATCCAAGATGAATTAGTCACCTGGATTCGGAACTGGCTTTCCCATAGAAGACAGGGGGTAGTGGTTGAAGGGACTTTTTCTACTGTAGCTGGAGGTCTGTGACTAATGCTCTTCCAAAGGCATCTGTACTGGGACTGCTGCTGTTTACGATGTACATAAATGGCCTGGATGAAAAAGTAATGGGTAGGTTAATAAGTTTGCAGATGATAGGAAGATTGATGGTGTTGTGAATGGTGTAGAAGACTGGCAAAGAATACAGCAGGATACAGATTAGTTGCAGATATGGGCAGAGCAATGGCAGATTGAGCTTCACCCAGACAAATGTAAAGTGTAGCACCTTGGTAGGTCAAATATAAAGAGACAGTGCACTGTAAAGGGAAAGACCCTTAACAGCACTGATAATCAGAGGGATCTTGGAGTCAAAGTTCATAGCTCCCTAAAAGTAGCTAGAAAGGTTGATAGGATGGCTAAGAAGGCATATGGCAAGCTTACCTTTATTAATCAAGATACTGAATTCAAAAGACAGAAAGTTATGTTGCTTTTGTTAGGCCACACCTGAAGTATTGCATACAGTTTTGGTCACCCCATTATATGAAGGATGTCGAGGCTTTGGTGAGGGTGCAGAAGAGATTTACCAGGATGCTGCCTAGATTAGTGGACATGTGTTATAATGAGAGATTGGATAAAGATAGGTTGTTTTCTCTGGAGCGGTGGAATTTTTTTTAGATAATGAAGACACGTAGTCCTCTTTTATTGTCATTTAGTAATGCATGCATTAGGAAATGATACAAAATTCCTCCGATATGATATCACAAAAACACAGGACAAACCAAGACTGAAAAAACTAACAAAACCACATAATTATACATATAGTTACAACAGTGCACAATACCATAACTTGATGAAGAAAGTCCGTGAGCACAGTAAAGTTCAAAGTTTCTCAAATGTCCCACATCTCACGCAGACAGGAGAAGGAAGAAAAACTCTCCCTGCCATGCCGACCACAATCCAACTCTGAGTCATCCAAAAACTTCGAGCTCTGATCAGCTCTCCGACACCAAGCACTGAGCGCCATCTCTGTCCGAGCGGTTCGACCTCTTTCTCGGTCGCCAAAAACAGGCAAGGCTGGGGATTTTGAGGCCTACCCTCCGAAAGATTCCCGACCACACAGTAACGACAATAGCGAACGGGCGTTTCAGAAATTTCTCCAGATGCTCCTCTGTGCTTTCACGTCCATTCTCCATCAAATCAGAAATTGTCCAAGGCCCCTATTTAACAGATACGACATCATTTTTCACCGGAGAGCTGCGCACGATACTTGATAGAGGTTTATAAGATTATGATAGATAGGATGGATTTTTTAAGTTCATTGTAGAAGTCCACCAAGTCCACATTTGGTGCTGGTAGATTTGCAGTGTATGTGTTGATGATCAGAGTGAGCTTCTCCCACAATAGACTAAACTAGACGATCATGAAATGTTCATTTAACCCCTGAAAAATGCTGATTTGCTATGGTAGCTCATTCTTGATAGCAAAACCCTTCCCACAAAGACAACAACACACAGAATGCTGGAGGATTTCAGCAGGTCAGGTTGCATCTATGGAGAGGAATAATTCTGATTCTCTTCATCAGACCCTTCACGCATTGCTTTTTGTTCACTTTCACCAGAAGATGAGTCCATGATGCTGCTCGTTGAGCCGGCTACCTCCTGCGCATTGCTGTTGCACTGACGGCAGAGGGGCAAATGTCAGAGTCTCCAAGTCCCTAGGATTAAGGTCTGTTGCTATTGGCATTAGCGACCAGAGAAGGGAGGCATTCCGCTCTGATGGAGCATGCCTGTCTGATTTTGTTTAATGAGGGATAGTTGCCTTGTGGACAACGCACTGTGGTCTTAATTCAGTGACAAGGGGGACAAGATGAATGGGGGAAAGGCTCTGCTACAAGGATACTAGCACATCCACGAACACACACACACACGCAGGAGATGATGAGTAGGCACTGGAAGCATTTGAATGTTCTGCTGTGGGCAGTGGAATGAGGAAACAAGCCCACAGGCAGTATGCCAGGGAATGGCCCTCTGTGGGCTTGTTCCCTCCCAAATGTCTTTTCCTATCATTACTCCTGTACATTTCCCTTCTACAAATCTTCAGTGAATTTCTCTCTCCTTCCCTTAACATATTTTCTCTTTTGTTTTCGCTCCCCCTCCCCCCAATGCCCACTCCATTTCCAGGCATCTGTTTGAAACTACCGTATCACATCTCTAACACTTCTCGGTTCTGACTCGAGGATCTGAAACTCTCGTCCAGATGAGGCAGTTAGCTGTGAGCTAACATGCTTGCTGGTGCGCTGCTTACAAACCTTTTGCTTTCTCTGTGCAGAACTTTCAAAGGGAATAATCAAGTTGAAGTCAGTCTCAGTATCAATAATGAGACTTCATTGTCAATGGGAGATTTTCAACAAGGATGCAGAATAAACAGTAGCCATGGAACACTGAATAATGTTTACAAGTTAACCAAATGACTTGCATGCTAAAAACAACAACTTCTGAATTTCCTGACATTCAGAAACATTCAAGAATAAAATGTGAAACTATTAAAACAGTGAAAAATTAACACTGTATTTAAGTTTGGGGATTCGTTGCTACATCTACGACCAGTCTATTGAAGAAGACGGGGGTGAGGGGTCACTCCCCCCAACAAGCAATCAAGTCCTTGTCAAAATCAGCAGAAGAAAGCAGCAATTGGATTTGGATTAAAAGGAAAAACAACAACTGGGCTGCAAGATGAAGACAGGAGGGTATGGAACTGAGGGGGGTGTATCTGGGACGCCAGGTAGCACCATTGAGCCCTCTGGAAACATCGTGGGCTTATCAACGAAACGTCAAAGAAGGAGGGTGCCCACCTGATGACCCCGATGACGTAACTACCCTCCCTCCTTGTCACCACTCCAAGCCCACTGCCAACATCGAGAGTGCCAATTTACCATAGGGATTGAAACATCAAGTCCTGGTAGCTCTACTGCTGATGACAACACTGTTGGCTGAATCAAAGGAGGTGACAAATTGGTATATAGAAAGGAGACTGAAAATCTAGCTCAGAGGTGCCACAACAAGCTCCTCTCAATTAACATCAGCAAAACCAAAGAGCTGATTATTTATTACAGGAGGAAGAAGCTGGAGGTCCATGATCCAGTCCTCATTTGGGGAATGGAGATGAAGAGGGTCAGTCACTTTAAATTCCTTTGGCTTTAACAGATCAGAGGATCTGGCCTGGGATCAGCACGTAAGTGTCATCGCAAAGGCCGCATGAAAGCACTTCTACTTTCTTAGAAGTTTGCCTAGATTTGGCATGTCATCTAAACCTTTGATAAACTTCTATGGATGAACAGAGGAGGGTATTCTAACTGCTTGCATCATGGCCTGGTATGGAAATACTAATGCTCAGAAACGGGGTATTATTATATTAGGTGACCCACCTTGGGCCCAGCACGTAGATTCAATCATAAGGAAAGCGTATCAGTGCCTTTTTTTTCCCCTTAGGAGGTTAAGGAGGTTTGGCTTGTCACTGAACACACTCAAAAAAAAAATTCAACAGGTGTAGAAAGTATTTGTTGAAAGTGTCCTTGCTGGTTGCATCATGGTCTGGTATGGCAATCTGAACGTGCAGGAATCTAAGAAGTTGCAGAGCAGTGGGCTTAGCCCTCCCGACTATCCTCGCTATCTACAGAGAGCACCACTAGAAGGAAGCAACATCATCCATCTGGACTACTCCATCTTTTCAATGCTTCAATTAAGCAGGAGGTACAGAAAGCTGTACTTCCACCACCAGATTAAAGAACAACTATTTCCCTTTAACCAACTGGCAAAATTCTAATAACCACTACAGTTTTGCAACACCTTGACAACTCTGATCATTTTGCACTAAAATAGACTTGGTTTTCTTTCCCATTCTAATTGTGTTCTATTTGTAAAAATTGTGTATAATTTATGTTTATTTTTCTTGTGGGTGTCTTTTTAAATAAGATGTTATACACCTGAGATGCTGTAGCACGTTTTCCCACTATACCTGTGCATGCACGTATGGGTGCATATGACAAATTCAAGTTTGGCCTGGTGTGGGATGTTCCAATGGGCAACAGAGAATTCTTGCTAGACTATTGCCATATAATTTGTGCTCTTTTGTTAGTTTGCATAAAGGGCCCTGTATGTGCTGGTGACCGCTGCCAGGATTTTGGGAACATTAGTATCAGAGATCTTGAGCTTGCTGGAACTTGCCTAGCTGGATTCTGCACTTTCCTACACAAACCAGCCAGCGATTTTATTTCTGTCTCCACAACTGCTGACTAACTTCAGCATCTCTTTCAGTTTTACAGCATCACCATCAATAGGTTAGAAAACTTTGAGTAAAGCTCAACTTTTACCCAAAGGACAAGGCAACTCTGGGATTCTGGCTTTCTCTCATACCTTAAAATAAATTATGTATGAAAGTTGAAGAAATCTAAATTGTACAAACATGCAAACGTGAAGTGAAAATGCCAAAGTAGTTGAATACAGGTTGCTGAAGGTGTAATTATATCCCCAGTGATTTAATTTTCATCAGGAACATGAAATATTTAATTCTTATAACATTTTAGATATTCTATATAACTTCATCAGCATACACTCCTGAAGTTAGAAACCGTTTCAAGTACTTAGTTCCACACTACAGCATTAAACCAACATACCTTTGAACACAAGAACTGTTACTGTGTGAGAAATATGCATTCCAGATCCACTTGCTCTGGATATTTTCATGTCTAATAGCCAATGAGATATCAAGCGGCTTGATGTCAGCACTCCTCTGTGCTCTTTGAACCTTAATCCCTCTGAACGCACTGCCCTCTATACCAATCCAACGTCACCATCAAGCCCGCAGAGATAGGGCGTTGCAGTGTGGTAGATTGACCTCTGTCTTGCTGAGGTCAGGTGGCAAGTATTAGAATTCCTCCTATTACTTGCCTCTTGAAAAGGACCACCGTCAGAACCATCAGGCCATTATCTTCCACACCATCACCATCTTATCAACTCTGGAGAACTCCCAACCACTGCCACCATGCTCATAGTTCCCTTACCATACAATGCTCATTTCTACCTCCTACCCAAGATCCACAAACCTGACTGTCCGGGTAGGCCCATTGCTTCTGCCTGCTCCTGCCCCACTAAATTAGTGTCTGCACACCTCGACTCCATTTTATCCCACTTGGTTCAGCCCCTTCCCACCTACATCTGCAGCACCTTACGTTCTCTTGAATTCTTCAACAACTTTCAATTCTCTGGCCCTGATCCTCCTTATTTTCACTGTGGATGTCCAGTCCCCACACAATTCTATCCCCGATCAAGGAGGCCTTAAAGCTCTCCACTCCTTTCTCAACAACGGACCCGACCAGTTCCCCTCCACCTTTGGCGAAACTGGTTCTCACCCTGAACAATTTCTTTTGGCTCCTGCTGCTTTATCCAGACTCGAGGTTTAGCTATGCCTGCCTCTTCATTGGTGATGTGCCACAGCCAATGTTCCAACCCTAGGTGATGCTTCCCAAATCTTTCTGGGCTACACTGACAACTCCATTGGTGCTGCTTCATGCACCCATGCTGAGCTTGTCAATTTCATCAACTTTGCCTTCAGCTTCCATCCTGCCCTTAAATTCACTTGGTCCATTTCTGAACCGCTCACCCTTTTTTTGATCTTTCTGTCTATTTCTCTGGAGACAAACTTTTATAAACCCATGATTCCCATGATTATCTAGACTATACCTCTTCCTACACTGCTTCCTGTAAAAATGCCATTCCCTTTTCTCAGTTCCCAGGATGAGGCTTTCCTTTCCAGGACATTAAAGAAATCCTCCTTCTTCAAAGAATGGGGTTTCCCTGTCTCCACCATTGATGCTGCCCTCACTCGCATCTGCTCCATTTCCTGGACATTCAAGCTCATCCCATTTTCCCATCGCCTTAACAGGGATAGAGTTCCTCTTGTCCTCACCTACTGGCCCAAGAGCCTCTGCATCCAATACACCATTCTCTGCAACTTCCGCCATCTTCCCCAGGGCTCTACAACAAAATACATTTTTAACCTCCACCTCCCGCTCCCATCTCTGTTTTCTGCAGGGTTCGCTCCCTCAGTGATTCCCTTGTCAATTCATCTTTCCCCACTAATCACTCTCCTGGCACTTATCACTGTACGCTCAGAAATCATTCACCTCCTCCCTCACCTTCATTCAGGGCTCCAAACAGTTCTGCTAGGTAAGGTACCACTTCACCTGGGGTCATCTACTGTATCCACTGCTCCCAATGCAGCCTCCTCAACATTGGTGAGGCCTGACGTAAATTGGGGAACAGCTTTGTTGAATACCCCTGCTCCAACTGCAAAAAGCAGAGTTCCTCGGTGGCTAACCATTTTGATTGCTAACCCATTCCCTTTCTGACATGACTGTCCATGGTGAGGCCACTCTCAGGTTGGAAGAGCAACACCTTACATTTCATCTAGATAGCCTCCGACCTGATAGCATGAACACTGATATCCCCAACCTCTGGTACTTTCTTCCCCCCTCTTCAGCTTCCCTCTTCTTCAATTCCTCAAGCTGGCCTCTCACCTCTTCTTCTCACCTGCCTATCACCTCTCCCTGGTGCCCCTCCTCCTTCCCTTTCTCCCATGGTCTACTCTCCTCTCCTATTAAACTTCATTCTTTTCCAGCCCTTTGCCTTTTCCGTCTATCACCTCCCAGCTTCTTACTTCATGCCTCCTTCCCCACCCACTTGGCTTCACCTATCATCTTCTAGATTGTCCTCCTTCCCCTCACCACACCTTCTTATTCTAGCATCTTCCTCCGTCCATTCCAGTCTTGATGAAGGGTCCTGGCCCAAAATGTCAACTGTTTATTCATTTCTGCAGATGCTGCCTGACCTGCTGAGCCCCTCTAGTTCTGTGTGCTTGTCTGACAAGTGTTTCCTCACCAGGAAGTGCTGTTTGGGCTCCTGAATGGTGATGGCGTAGCACGGGGGAAAGTGCCAGGAAGGAGATCAGTAGGGAGGGATGAGTGGACAAGGTAGTCATGTGTGATCCCTATGTAAAGCAGTGGGTTAGGGGGGTGGTGAAGAAAAAATGTGGTTAGCTGTAGATCCCGTTGGAAATAATGAAAGTTACAGAGAACGGTGTGCTGGATACAGAGGCCCGTGGCAGTAGAGGAAGGTAAGGATAAGGGGAACCCTATCCCTGTCATGACAGCATGAGGGTATACTGTGGGCAGATCTATGGGAAATGGAGCAGATGCAAGCAAGGGAAGAATTGATAAAACAGTATTTTGAACATGAAATGCAGCATTAATCTCAATGGTTTTCATCTATCATGAATCAGTGCTGACAATATAATAACTTTAGGTGAAACAACTGGCTTTGGAAATACTGTGCTGGATTGTCTAATAATTGAGCTGGGTTCCCAATCACAGCTTCTCGCACAATTTCCTACAATTCAGGAAATCCTGTACCATGCATTTCGCAGTTACAAATCCTGTTTTGCACCAATTATTTTTCCAAAGGAAAGTCTATTCAGGATGATTTGACAATGAAACGGCATTCACACGCTCCTTCCTCAAAGGCCCGTATCATTCCATTATGACCTGTCTGAACAGAGGTCAATGCTCATACGACAAGAGTTATTATATTATTGTTAGAAAGAGAGGCACCAGCAGGAGCACAGTAGAACTGCCTTGCAAATGGTGCTTATCTGAGACAACATTCAGCTGAGAAACTGATTTCCAGCAGCATATCAACATCGTTACATAGAAAATTGTTTCCTGTTTCCATCCAGGGGGTCAGTGTGGACATGGTGGAGGATTACAAATACCTGGGGATACGAATTGACAATAAACTGGACTGGTCAAAGAACACTGAGGCTGTCTACAAGAAGGGTCAGAGCTGTCTCTATTTCCTGAGGAGACTGAGGTCCTTTAACATCTGCCGGACGATGCTGAGGATGTTCTACGAGTCTGTGGTGGCCAGTGCTATCATGTTTGCTGTTGTGTGCTGGGGCAGCAGGCTGAGGGTAGCAGACACCAACAGAATCAACAAACTCATCGGTAAGGCCAGTGATGTTGTGGGAATGGAACTGGACTCTCTGACGGTGGTGGCTGAAAAGAGGATGCTGTCCAAGTTGCATGCCATCTTGGACGATGTCTCCCATCCACTACATTATGTACTGGGTGGGCACAGGAGTACATTCAGCCAGAGACTCATTCCACCGAGATGCAACACAGAGCGTCATAGGAAGTCATTCCTGCCTGTGGCCGTCAAACTTTACAACTCCTCCCTTAGGGTCAGACACCCTGAGCCAATAGGCTGGTCCTGGACTTATTTCCTGGCATAATTTACATATTACTATTTAACTATTTATGGTTTTATTATTACTATTTAGTTATTTATGGTGCAACTGTAACGAAAACCAATTTCCCCTGGGATCAATACAGTATGATTATGACTATGAAAATTAACTCATATACATAACGTCTAACATCAAATGACAGAGTTCCGAGCATAATATTTATTTTATTTACTCGATATCTTGAAAGTTGTAGCTTTAATCTATGATTAACCTATTTTCCTCCTCCTTACTTCCTGTAATTTTTGCACAAAATACAAATATTGCAAAGAGCAAATACAGCTTTAGTCATCAGCATTCTTGTTTGCGATTGCATTTTGGAGATTGTAGCCTCTCGCTCGGAGCTGGATTTAAGACAGGATGCAGCTAGAAACTAGATTGCCCTCTAGTGCTCAACCAATCCTGTTGTGTTTCTGCAAAAAGCTTCTCATTTATTGTTTTCCAAAATAAGGACATTGTTTTGTTCAGTACTTACTGTAATTTGGCACCAAACACAGTGGAGGCCGGTGAGACCCTGGTAACATTTAATGCTTTTATGGCATTTATCACATTTGGTTGGCGAGTTTCCTTCCACCCAAACATGCTGCATAACCTTGACAGGAAAGGAAAATGGAAAAAGCACAGAACGTTTTAAAAGATCAGTTACGCAATTTAATCAAAACCTCATAGAATATTCTATAACATTCACAAGCCAATCTCGGTCTAAATTAACTCAACAAATTAAATTACTTCACTGACATGAAAAGGGCAATCTTTTCAGAATGACTATGTGTTCAAAAGTAATCTGCAAAATTACCACCTTCTCAAAAGTCAGTCATAACAATTACGCTTGGGGTTCGGGTTAATTTTAAACTCTGAGTTCTTTCAGGTGTGCAAACTTTTTACTGATCAATCTGCAAGAGCACAAAGGGATAGGGAGAGATCACAAGGTCAAACTTACAGCTAGGCTTCTTGAACAAGTTTTCAAATTTGATGGGTGCTTCATTTCTGGCATGAGAGGTACACGAGGACCTAAGGAGGGCTGGGCCCTCAAGCTTGCTCCACCATTTAATGTTTATTGTCATCTGACTGCACATATATACAGCCACATGAAACAATGTTCCTTCGGACCACAGTGCACCCATAAAACGCATATCACACACAGCACGTAAAACAAAATATTACCACAAATAAGTTAACAAAATGTAATTCAAAATATATGTAGTGAACTGCACAGGTTAACAGTAAACTGTAAACAACTTATTGTCCTACTGACAAGCCCTCAGTGGTGGCAAGGTTTGTTAGTCACAGAGCCTGAGGGAAGAAGCTGTAACCCAGTCTGACAGTCCTAGTTCTGATGATCCTGTACCTCCTTTTTTTTTAAGATTATGAAGACACGCAGTCCTCTTTTATTGTCATTTAGTAATGCATGCATTAAGAATGATACAATATTTCCTCCGGTGTGATATCACAAAACACAGGACAGACCAAGACTGAAAAAACTAACAAAACCACATAATTATACAACAGTGCAACAATACCATAACTTGATGAAGAAGTCCATGAGCACAGTAAAAAGTTCAAAGTCTCTCAAATGTCCCACATGTCACGCAGACGGGAGAAGGAAGAAAAACTCTCCCTGCCATTCCCAACCACAGTCCGACTCTGAGTCATCCGAAAACTTCGAGCCTCCGATCAGCTCTCCGACACCGAGAACTGAGCGCCATCTCTGTCCGGATGATTCGACCTCAATCTTGGTCGCCAACAGCAGGCAAAGCCGGGAATTTTGAGGCCTTCCCTCGGAAAGATTCCCGACCGCGCAGTAACAACAGCAGCGAACTGGCGTTTCAGAAGCTTCTCCAGATGTTCCTCTGTGCTTTCACGTCTATCTCCATCAAATCAGAATTGTCCACGGCCCCTATTTAACGGATACGATATCATTTTTCACTGCTCTCTCTCCTCCTCCTTCCTGATGGTAGTGAGTCAAACAGATTGTGGGATGGGTCGTAGGGATCCTCAACAATGCTTTGGGCCTTTCACCTACAACGCTTCTGGTAAATATCACAACTGGGAGTGGGGGTGGGGGGGAGAGGGAAACCCCGGTGATCCTCTTAGCAACTTTTACTGTCCTCTGCAGGGTCCAGCGGTCCGATGTCTTGCAGCTTCCGTACCACACAATGATGCAGCAAGACAGGACGCTCTTCAGCTCCACTTTCCTGTACTAATTCCATTGTCCTCAATTCCTTCTGCCCCTCAAAACCTACCTACTTTTCTGGGATGTACTCAGCAACAGAACCTCTAAAGATTTGCTATCCTCTAGGTGAAGGTATATCCATCTCAGATCTGAATGGCAGACTCTGACCTTTGGTCCAACAGTCCACACCCTGCCAAGCCAAAAGTGAGTTTTGTATATTTCAATGAGAACTTCTCTTATCATTATAAACTTAACAGCATTAACTAGATTGCTTAACCTCTCCTCATACAACAATGCTCCCACCAAGAATAAATCTGGCGAAGCACTCCTAATTCCTATGCGCTCTTTTAACAGAAATCTTCTTTCTCTGTCGGCATCTACTTGAAAACCTTGTGATACAGGTTAACAGGTCCTGGGGACTGATCACCTTTCATTTGTTTTAGTTTCTGCAATGTTAATTCTTTTTCATGATGCTGTTTTCTTTCAACTCTTTATATACCGTTGATGTAGTCGTTCACTACTTCTGGGAGGTCCACTGTATCTTCTGCAAAGATAGGCACAGAGTATTTGTTTAATAGCTCTACCTTGCACAGACCTTTGTCAAAGGTCCTACAGCCTGTTCAGCAAACAGACACTGTTGTGTCAGATTGGGGCTGCAATCTGACACAGCAGCAGCAGCCCTACTGAATAGATTCCAGACAGGGCAAAACCTGCATGTGCCCAACTGTACAAAGGGAGCCTTTGTGATAACACTTCATAACAATCTGGTCAAGGTTTTGAAAATCTTGTCACAAACTTTCTTTACATAAGTATTCACATTAAACATCTCTCAAATAAGCAGCATAAGTACCCAACATTTGGAAATAAATATTTTGATAAATTAGCATAAAAAGTTAACAGTCACAAGGTCCAGATTTTTGGAGCTTGAGGTTTGTGTGGGGAACTTTGCTCAAAGGTTTTCTCAAAACAGCTAACTTATTTGTTCCAAGAAACATTCACTTTGAATAAGGTGTCACTGCATTACTGAGCACTCATTTTTCAGATTTTCTGGTACCTGGACATAAAAAAAGTTCATAAATTCTACATACACTGTGGGTGCACAGGAAAAGTGTACTTACATTAGTATTTCTCTTGGATTTTACATATGTGCTTATACACGATGCAATATCTTTGGAGACACATCTTTCATGGACTGTGTATTTGCAAACTGAAAACAAAATGGAGGAATGTTAAAGCAGTTTCTTGTCCTTTATGCACTTCTCTAATGATAGCATTACAGACCACTGTATTTAATAACAAATTACTTAATTTGATTAATCTGAAATTGTGTATCTTTTCACCTCTGCTTAATTTGTTCTTAAGGATACTCAGATTATTTTAAACAAATCTACTTTCAATTACCAAAGTAAACTGCATCTATTTAATTCATACAGTCTTTCAATAACTGGTTTAATAGCTTCTACAAGACATAAACAATTGGGAAACTTCAAAAATGATTTTCAATTTGCAAAAGAAAAGACTGGGTATTGCCTTCTTAATTTCAAACCCTGGTTCATAGATTTCTTAAAAATACTTGCATTTTGGAGGTTTTTAAAGCTATAGATCCTTAGGGTATATATCATAACAGTTCACTTTGGTAATGGGACCTCTTGACTTCTAAGAACATTCATTTATCTATCTATATACTGTATCTCATCAAATTTAACAAAATAACTCTGCAAAAAAAACTATAACGTCCCCTCATCTGTCTCCCTGTCTGGTAGAGTAAAATAAGCTTGCCACATCATGACTCAGTCAATTTATTAAACGGGGAGTGGGGGGTTGGAGGGCAGGCAAATGCACAACACTTATTCATCTTGCAGAAATTCAAATTCTTTTCACTTGTCTGGAAATGTCAAAAGTAAAGCTGGTCTTCCTGCATAAAAATGTATGTGAAAATACAGCGATTTACATTGTGTAACAGCAACAGGACCTTGGATTTTCTTTGTAACTCAACAAGCTCATAGTGATTTCTTTCTAAAGTACAATTACAAATTCCTTTTTAAATATCCCAAACCAAGAGGCATTAAACATGATCTCTCATCTAACTAGTGGTATTTAGCATTCAACAAGATCATTTATCTACATAAATACAGCTGCTAAAGAAGTATGTGCTGTTAACAGTCCCATACGCTGCTTTCTTTGAATGTTTCATCCTTTTATCTTTAACAAGTTATATGGTATATTTCCCATTCAAAAATAATTTACATCCTTTTTATTATTACGTTTATCATAACCTACAACAATTATGTAAATAATATTACATTTAAATAACATTTCTTAAAATAAAATTATGATATTACAATTTGTTATCACATTCTAGGATTTCAAAGTATGACCTATTCAAAAGAGCTTTGGAATGCTACAATATTGAGCTCTTCAGATAAATTCAGAGGGGAGATAGGAGATTGGTAAGTGTATTCACTCTATGGGGGTTGTCAGAATTTACTTTACTGTTTGTGGGTAGTTAAAGCTAATTTTGCAACTAATTAATGCAGCACCTCCATTGAACATATTGCCAGGGAATAAAAAGGAAGGAAATTGCCTTTTAAGCTCACAAGAGAACATAGGCCATCAACTTTTTGCTGTTGATGTTTCTGTAGCAGGCAATTTCTTTTTTACGAGGTCGAGTTGCTAGCTCAGTGCTCAACCCAGCACGGATGGAAAGCGTGCCTAGGGAGCCAGGTGGGTTTGAACTCGGGAGCCTTCTGATGCCACTATGCCACCAGCCAGCTTATTGCCAAGGAATACGGAGAGAGAAATGAGCACTGTGATCATTCGAAGTGATCAGTTCATTAAGTATTGGATAGGCTGGCCCTCAGCAGCAGCTGGCCTCATCAAGAAAGACTTTGTGCTGGGAGAAAACTAGTCCGACCCTGTGGTGTGAGGTGGCTTGGTAGTGTAGCGGTTAGTGCATCGCTGTACAGCGATTAGCAATCAGGGTTCAATTCCTGCCACTGCCTGAAAGGAGTTTGTATGTTGTCCCTGTGACTGCGTGAGCTTCCCCAAGTGCTCTGCTTTCCTCCCACATTCCAAAGATGCACAGATTCATTGGTCAGTTAATTGGTCACATGGGCAGAGTGGGCTTGTTGGGTGGGAAAAGCCTGTTACCATGTTGTATCGCTAAATACTTTAAGAAAATAATTAAATCTCCTGACACTCAAAGGTCATTCCACCATCTACAAGGCACAAGTTAGCAGAGTGATATAATACTTCCCCCTTGCTTGGAAGAGTGCATCAACAACCCTCAAGAAGATTGATGCTGTCCAGGCCAAAGCAGGCCACCCAATGGCACGACATCCAGCACTCCATATGTTTGCTCCTATACCTGGTAGGTGCATATTTGCCTCAGTGACTACTACCTGCAAAATCCACTGTTGGTAATTTGCCCAGTTCCCAAACCTATGACCCGTAGCACTGAGGAAAAGAGCAGTAAGCACCTGGGAACACCACCTCCTCCAGGTTCCCTAGATCAGGCACCATCTCCAGTTCGGAACTGTGTTGCTGGTCCTTTCTGCTTTATTCCTGGAGCTCCTTGTCCAAGAGCGTTATGCGATACCTTCACCAGAGTGACTGGTGGTTCAGGTAGCAGCTCACCACACCACTACCTTCTCAGGGGCAATTAGAGTGCTGACCTTGGCAGCAGTGCCCTGAGCATTAAATTAAAACAATTATTTTATCTTTACATTTTCAGATATTTTTAATTAAAAGAATTTAATATATCTGAAAATGCATAAGTAAAATGAGAATTGAGAATTCTGAACATTACATCAGAGAGAACTGCATAAATACGTACAGAAAGATCAGAACTCAAAGTTGAAACACAGACCCTTCCTTTAATTGCATTTGCAGTTGTGTATTTACTTACAAGAACAGCAAAGGCCTTGTTTTCTAACACCCAATAGGATTGTCAGGCAGAAGTTGCAGTAGGCAGGCTTGTTGAAGTGTTTTAATCGCCAAGCATGTTGACCATCATCTTTCACGTTCTGCAGTAAGGCAAAGATACAAAGTTAAACAGAATGGATTGAAGCATACAATTGAAATGAGAGGCTCTTTAATTAATCCTCATGTACATCATTTATTCATAAAATAGTAAATCACATCTGAGGTAACAGGCAATACCTCCTTTGGAACAAAGTAAAAAATCCCAGACAGACTTAATCCTTTTTGTTATTCCATGTATCTATACCATTCCCCTGTGAAAGCCATTATGAATCAGGTACCTCATTCCAAATCATGGTCACTCATTGCGTAAAGTTCTTCCTCATCACCACTACTTTGTTTACCAATTACACTAAATCTTCACTCCATGACCATTGACCCCATAAACACTGGAATCGGCATCTCGGTATCTCCTTCATCTGAACTATGATTTGATGCCCACCTATCAAATCTCCTTGCCTTCCCTGCTCCAAGAAAAACAACCCTACCTTCTCCATCTTCTATACACATTACCACTCTGGTAAATCTTTCTGCATTCTTAGCCTTCATATCCTTCCCCAAGGTATAGCAACATTTGGATACGATACTTGAATTGAGGCAGGTCTAGACTTAATTTTTCAGAGATAGTGTACATTCTCATCAACTGCAAATTATTTTTGAATAAAATTCTTTATTTTCACCACCAGTATCTATTTAGCATTAAAATTTCATTTTCCAGGAAATCCTGCAACAAACACATGTGAACTCCTAAGTCCCAAACTTTCTGTAAAATGCCCAACAGGAGTTGCCAACTGGTGTCTGGTGCTGGATCCCTCAATAAGTCCAGAAGTGAAGCACCAACTTTCCAAAGTTTCTTCAGCAGTTAAACTGAGCACTGAACCTGCACCATTTCAACCCAGATGCCCTGGTAAGGTGATCATTAACATTTTTGAATGCTTGTGAATTTTTTTGCCATTCACAAACATGAAAGCTGGCTCAGCTTAGAAGTCTGCACAACTACCTGTAAAAGCATTCCTTTGCTTTTTGAGGGCTTGCCCAATCTTGCCTGTTGCAGTGGAAAACCCTGCGTTCCACAGTCCTTTGCAGATCAGCTGGCTTAGTTGCTGCTTGAGAGTCCACACAGGTACAGACCTAGCAGTTGGGGAAAGCAGCTTGGCTTGGAACTCAGGGAATTCTAGACATCACTGCAGTGCTATGAGCACTGAATCCCGGGAACCTCCACTATGTAGTTCATTCTAATCTGGGAAAACAGCCAGTCACCACAAGCCTGTTTTCCATCTCCTTTTTAACAAATCACCAGAACATCTGGACGGCAAAGATGCATACATCAGAGTGATTTTATCGACTACAACTCAGCATTTAGTACCGTCATCCCCTTAAAACTAATCAATACGTTCCAAGCCCTTGGCCTCAATACCTCCTTGAGCAATTGGATCCTGGATTTCCTCACTTGTAGACCCCAGTCAATTCAGATTGGCAACAACATCTCCTCCACGAGCTCCTTAAGCACAGATGCACACATGGCTGTTTGCTTAGTGCCCGGCTCTAATTGCTTTACAATTATGACTAAACACAACTCTATTGCCATATATATTTAAGTTTGCCAACGACACCACTGTTGTTGGCCAAATCAAAGATGGTGACAAATCAACATTTTGGAGGGAGATTGGAAATCTGGCTGAGTGGTGCCATAACAACAACCTCTTTAATCAATGTTAGCAAGACCAAGATTATTGACTTCAGGAGAAGGAAATCAAGGATCAGAATCAGAATCAGGTTTATTATCACTGGCATGTGACATGAAATTTGTTAACTTAGCAGCAGCATTTCAATGGAATACATAATAAGAGGAGAAAAAAATAAAATTTAAAAAATAATAATTCAATTACAGAATATGTATATTGAATAGATTAAAAAACATGCAGAAGACAGAAATATTGTATATTACAAAAAGTGAGGTAATGTCCAAGGGTTCAATGTCCTTTTAGGAATCGGATGGCAGAGGGGGAGAAGCTGTTCCTGAATCGCTGAGTGTGTGCTTTCAGGCTTCTGTACCTCCTACCTGATGGTAACAGTGAGAAAAGGGCATGCCCTGGGTGCTGGAGGTCCTTAATAATGGATGCTGCCTTTCTGAGCCACCACTCCCTAAAGATGTCCTGGGTACTTTGTAGGCTAGTACCCAAGATGGAGCTGACTAGATTTACAACCCTCTGCAGCTTCTTTCGGTCCTGTGCAGCAGCCCCACCCACCCCCCATACCAGACAGTGATGCAGCCTGTCGGAATGCTCTCCACAGTACATCTATAGAAGTTTTTGAGTGTATTTGTTGACAAGCCAAATCTCTTCAAACTCCAAATGAAGTACAAAGGAGTCAATTTTAGAAAACCTAGCACATTTATTTTTCAACATAGTCCCCTCCTACAATTACACACTTAGTCCAGCGGTCATGGAGCATACGGATCTTGGACTTCCAGAAAGTGTCCACAGATGGCTGATTGATAAGTTTGTGGCCTAAGGTAGAAGATGAGTTATGCAGCTCTCGTTACATGCACACGTAGTTCAACTCTTTGAGTGATCATGCAGAAAGTTTGAAGTTAATAACACAGCTCCTTTTACTTTAGGCCATGAACTTATCAATCACCCCCGATGAGTTATTAAATTCAAACTTTCTGTATAATCACTCAAAGAGTTGAACTGCATGTGCATGTAATGACAGCTGTATAACTCAGCTCCTTCTACCTTAGGCTACGAACTCATCAATCACCCCTGCTGTGGACACTTCCTGGAGGTCCAAGATCCGTATGCTCCACGACCGCTGGACTAACTGTGTAAGTGTAGGAGGGGACTATGCTGAAAAAGAAATGTGCCAGGTTTTCTAAAATTGACTCCTTCTACCTTAGGCCACAAACTTATCAATCACCCTTCGTATAGCCGCTGTCTTGCTTTCTTTATAACTACATGAATATGTTGGGACCAGGTTAGCTCCTCAGAGATTTTGACACGCAGGAACTTGAAACTGCTCACTCTCTCCACCTCTGATCCCTCTATGAGGACTGATACGTGTTCCTTCATTTTACCCTTCCTGAAGTCCACAATCAGCTCTTTCGTCTTACTGACATTGAGTGCCAGGTTGTTGCTGCAGCACCACTCCACTAGCTGGCATATCTCATTCCTGTACGCCCTCTCGTCACCACCTGAGAGTCTACTAACAATGGTTGTATCGTCACCAAATTTACAGATGGTATTTGAGCTATGCCTAGCCACATAGTCATGTGTATATACAGCATAGAACAGTGGGCTAAGCACACACCCCTGAGGTGTACCAGTGTTGATAGTCAGCGTGGAGGATGTGATATCACTAATCTGCACAGATTGTGGTCTTCCAGTTAGGAAGTTGAGGATCCAATTGCAGAGGCAGGTACAGAGGCCCAGGTTCTGCAACTTCTCAATCAGGATTGTGGGAATGATGGTATTAAATGCTGAGCTATAGTCGATGAACAGCATCCTGACATAGGTGTTTGTGTTGTCCAGGCGGTCTAAAACCATGTGGAGAGCCATTGAGATTGCGTCTGCCGTTGACCTATTGTGATGACAGGCAAATTGCAATGGGTCCAGGTCCTTGCTGAGGCAGAAGTTCAGTCTAGTCATGACCAAACTCTCAAAGCATTTCATTACTGTTAATGTGAGTGCTACCAGGTGAGTCATTAAGGCAGCTCATATTAATCTTCTTAGGCACTGGTATAATTGTTGCCTTTTTGAAATACTGTAAGTGAGAACTTCTGCCCATAGCAGTGATAGGTTGAAAATGTCCTTGAATACTTCTGCTAGTTGGTTGGCACAGGTTTTCAGAGACTTACCAGGTACTCCATTGGGATCTTGCGCCTTGCCAGGGTTCACTCTCTTTAAAGACAGCCTAACATCGGTCTCTGAGACAGAGATCACAGGGTCATCAGGTGCAGCAGGGATCTTCACAGCTGTAGTTATGCTCTCCCTTTCAAAGTGAGCATAGAAGGCGTTGAGTTCATCTGGTAGTGAAGCATCGCTGCCATTCATGCTATTAGGTTTAGCTTTGTAGGAAGTAATGTCTTGCAAACACTGCCAGAGTTGCCGTGCATCTGATGTCGCCTCCAACTTCGTTCGAAATTGTCTCTTCGCCTTTGAAATAGCCCTCCGCAAATCATACCTGGTTTTCTGGTACAGGCCTGGGTCGCTAGAATTGAATGCCACAGATCTAGCCTTCAGCAAACAACGCACCTCTTGGTTCATCCACGGCTTTTAGTTTGGGAATGTACAGTAAGTCTTTGTGGGCGCACACTCATCCACACAGGTTTCCAGGTTCGAAGATGAATCCCTGAATACAGTCCAGTCCACCGATTCAAAGCAGTCTTGTAGGTGCTCCTGTGCTTCCCTTGTCCATACCTTCTTGGTCCTCACTACTGGTGCTGCAGTCTTCAGTTTTTGCCTATACTCAGGGAGTAGCAGTACAGCCAGATGATCAGACATCCTGAAGTGAGGGCGTGGAATAGCACAGTAGGCATTCTTGATGGTGGTGTAGCAATGATCCAGTGTGTTGTTTCCTCTGGTATTGCAAGTGAATTGTGGATGGCAATTGCTTAGTGATTTTTTTCAGACTGGCCTGGTTAAAATCTCCCAAAACGATGGTGGAGGCGTTAGGGTGCGCTGTTTCTTGCATGTTGATCCCACTGCTTAGATCATCTAAAGCCTGATTGACATTGGCCTGAGGTGGCATGCATACTGCTACCAAAATGACCCTGGAGAACTTCCATGGTAGGTAAAAAGGACGGCATTTAACTGCTAGATATTCCAGGTCTAGTGAGCAGAATTAGGACAGCACTGATATATTTGTGCATCAAGAAGAGTTGATCATGAGGCATACTCCTCCTCCTCTGCTTTTGAGAGACTCTATAGATCTATCCTGATGGTGTATAGTAAACCTGTCGATCTGAATCACTGCATCCAGTAAAGAAGGGGTTAACCAGGATTCCACGAAACAAAGGACACACGCAGTCCTAATGTCCCTCTGATTCAACACCCTAGCTCTGAGATCATTGATTTTATTCACCAGAGACTGCATGCTTGCCAGCAAGATAGTAGGTATAGGGAGTTTAAAACCCAGTTTCCTTAAACACACTTGTAACCCTGCTCTGCACCTGTGCTTCCTCCGAGGTATCCTATGTGGGCGCTTCCAACCACAATCGGTGTTACTTCCGTCGTTTAAACGCATTAAGACATCTTTGTTGACTGCACTGACCTTGGAAACAGTTGTGCTTTTTAGCTGTATCAGACTGAAACAGAAATATTTAATCGTATCCATTGAGACTACTGCTGCTACTTGAGCTGCGCCTAGGCATCCCACAATGCAGTCCATGAGCCAGTCCTCACTGGAGGATCAGAGTAGGAGAGGGTTAGCAACTTCAAATTCTTCAGTGTTATTATTTTGGAGGACTTGTTCTGGGCCCAGCACATAGTATAATTATGAAGAAATCATGGCAGCACCTCTATTTCCTTAGTTCATGAAGATTCGGCATGACATCTAAAACTTTGACAAACTTAGATGTGTGGTGGAGAATATATTGACTGGCTGCATCAAAGCCTGGTATTGAAATACCAATGCCCTTGAACAGAAAAACCCTACAAAAAGTAGCGGATATGGTCCAGTCCATCATAGGTGAAGCACTCCCCACCACTGAGCACACAAACCCGAAACGCTGTTGCAGGAAAGCAGCATCCATCATCAGGGACCCCCACCACCCAGGACATGTTCTCTTCTTGCTGCTGCCATCTGGAAGGTGCTACAGGAACCTCAGGACAGTTACTTCCCATCAACCATCAGGCTTTTGAACAAGAGGGGATAACTTCACATGCTCCATCACTGAAATGATGGACTATGGACTCTTCACTTCCTGTTCTTGATTTATTATTATTTCTTCTTTCTTTTTGTATCTGTACGCTGATTGAATGCCCAAGTTGGTGCAGTCTTTCATTGATTCTGCTATGGTTATTATTCTGTGGATTCACTGAGTATGCCCACAAGAAAATGAATCTTAGGATGGTATATGGTGACATATATGTACTTTGATAATAAACTCACTTTGAGGTTTAAATTTCATGACCCTTTTCTTCCACTGGTTTCAATTTTATAAACTAGCTTTTAATCTGGCATTAATAAAAATAAACAGGAGCCTCTGTATTGTTGCTGAGCCTCATCAAAAATTCAATTAAATTAGTTGAATTAGTTCTGTTTTAACAAAATTAAGCCGGACCTTGCCTTTTATTCTGCACGACCACTATCTCAAGAAATTTCCCCACCATTTGTCCTGCAATTGCTGGACTTATTATATTCCTCCTTTCCTTGAATAAAAATGCAGCATGGTATACAGTCCTTTCAGACGTTAGAGCTCAGTTTATTTTCATTAAATATTAAATGCACAACAAGCATTCAACTTATATCTGATAGAATAGTGTACACAAATAACAATTCAGTTTTACGTTTTGGCCACGTTTTAATGGAAAGCTAATATTACTGTATAAAATAAATTTGTCAGCACCTCATGTTCTGCGAAAATACTGCTGTAACTAACATTAAAAGGAATTATAACAAAACTCAACAAAGATGCATCTTCCTTCCAACAGAAAAAGATTTATAGTAATGAAGGAAGCCTTCCAGCCAATGAAAAGTATGACAGTGATTGGCATCTTAACAAGAATTCCGGTTCTGTAATTCCTCAGTTATTGTACATAGCAAAGGAAGGAGGGCATCTTTTAATAACATGTTTCATTTTTCAGGTAGAATTATTTTATAACCAATCATATACATTTTTAACAGGGATTGCAACATTAGAAATACAGCAGACAATTTGCATGAAACAAGATGCGTCTTCATTTTTCACAAATTAATATGTCCCATCAACAGCAAAATGACAACCAGACACTTTGCTTTATCAACTTTAGTTTAGGGATAAACTTTGGCCAGGATAGTAGGGTGAAATAATGCTGAGGGAAAGCCATTGTCAGATTTGACAGACTAGCTGTGAGCTTTACTTAACTAACGTCTCATCTGAAAGGTAGCACCTCTAGTCAGCACTCCCTCAGTAAAATATCTTGGTTAAAGTGGGTCTTAAACTCATAACCTCCTTGCTCGAGAGGCTTGAGATATACACTTGCGCCACGTGTGATCTTCTAGTGACAGTGCTACACTATTCATCAGAAAAGTATAACTGATAAAGTATAACCATCAGCAATGTTTATCCCAACATAGTATCAGTGATAAATGATGAAGAATGTGTTGAAATCACTTCAGTTACAATAATATTACTTTGCAAATTTTAACATAGTGATAACACTTCCTTAATACCATTTGAGTCAATTATCAGGAAGGGGAGGGTTGATCAAATTAACATTAGGAACACATTGATGTCAATCTGCTTTAGCTGAAGATCAGTTTATGTTGTCTAACAGAAAACTGAATGCAATATTATTTTAAACCATTTTGAACAAATGACAAATTGATGCCAATGCTTGACAAGTAGGTAGTTTGCAACTCCGCTAAAACAAAATCACCATGTGTCAGTAAATATAATATACTACTTTGAATGTTGTGATTAATAAAAGAAAAATACTGTAATTTTTACATTGATAAAGTAACTTCTCTATTAAATGTAGCAAAGGAATGCCAGTCACAATGTGAGAGTATATTATTTGGGGAGAGATAACCAGGCGGAGAAAGATGCTTACAGCCTTCCTGAAGAAATGCCCCATAATTGATTCCTGTTATCCTTGAACCAAAACCATTCAAAGTGAAGAAGTGGCATGTATTAGGAAAGTTGAGAGCATGCAGTCTGAACACTTAGAAACCCTCTTAAGCACCAGGAGTGCCTTACAAACTGATCAGCCAGCTGCCTTGTCAGTAACCTCATGACCCATCAAAGAGTCTGTGGTTCCAATGATAGTCTCGTTAGTCACCTCAAAATATAAACAACAGAATGGAACAAGTTATCCCTAATTCTGAAGACTTGTCTCAGAAGTAAAACCTGAAAGCTCCCGTAAATCATTTACACACTAGATTTGGAGAAGTTATTGAAGAATAAAATGGCATGAAGATTTAAATACTATGCAATTTTAAAAACAATATAAAGAGAACAAAATCTCCAAAAGTCTCGTAAATCTGTATTTTTTTTAAGTTTTGAGGGTTTTGGTTTTATAAAACTATTGCTATGATATAATGATTTATTCTCTTAACCAATAAAACATTATGTGCAACACTCTAAAGCAAATTACATGACTACCAATTACTTTTATTGTGCCTTTTTAAAAGAATGCCATGTAATTCATTTAGAGATTGAATCCTGAGAATGCATTAAGCAGTGATGTAGTACGGTGGGGACAACACCGTGACAATCTTTCATGTTTTAGAACTGCTGTTCAGAGGCCATTTCCAACAAAGGGGAACTGGATCTGATAACATGGGTACTTTCTAAGTTCACTTTCACTGAATTCACTGGTAATCTGCAGCATTACCAGTACAATTATTAACACTCTGCAGAATGCTTTCACATCTGCAGAAGAACTCACTATCACACATTAATCAAAGGATTATAGTTCTGTATGAATGACGCAGGTGGCAAAGATAAATCAGAATACTGTGTCTCAGACATTGTGGCTTTCTCATCAGGGCATGAGCTGTGGCACTTACCAATGCTCAGCAATCTAAACTACTTTAGTCACTCCTCACATTCCAACCATCTCTTCAATTTTAAGAAAATTACTTAACTGTATTTATATAAACAGTGGAGTTCCTTCATTGGCCCATTAACATTTTTATTGTAAATGCATTACAATTACTGGTGTAAATTTGGCACAGTCAGGTAAGATGATTATTCAGTACTGCAAGTTGTTATGAAGGAAGCAGCTTAGGCGGTTAAAAACATGACTCAATGTTTAAAATGCTTCTTCTGAAGAGCTCTGTAATTTTCACTAATGATTGCTTACAGCCCTATACTTACCGTCTCCATGCCAAGGAGGACCAGTAATGGAATGGTAGTTATCCCTCCTCTTATCCACTCTTCAAGTGTAACTGTACCATCATGATCATAGTCAATTTCCTCCATCATTTCCATTAGTATCTATGTGCAACACATGAAAACACATAATTTAACAAGACATTTTTCTTACATTTTGAATGAATGTTGTACTGCGGATCCTGGTCTTTCTTGGTGGCTTTGCTATTGCTTGCTTGGTGGGTTAGGGTGCTGATGCTTTTTTGCTGAAGTAACTGGGGGAGGGAGAGGGTTGATGCTTTGCTGCTGCTTGTGCGTAGGAGGGGGAGTAGGGGGCTTTGGGGATTCTAACGTTTTTAAGGTCACTCATTCTTTAGGGCACTCTTCTGTTTTTGTGGATGTCTGCGAAGAATAAAAATTTCATGTTGTATATTGTATACATTCTCTGATACTAAATGGAACTATTGAACTATATAAACAAAATAAACACATACACCTTCATCTTTCATTTCAATATTTATATAAAATTTATGTAAAATGGAACACAACATTTTCCAAATGTTTATCAAAGGAGCAAAACTAAAAGTCGAGCATGAACAGTACGGTTGGGAAAGTGATTGATGGTATGCTCCCAGGGACAGATTTTCAGGGGGGATTTTGGAGAAGATGGAGAGCGGGTGGAATGTGGAACATTTCCAGAGTGTGAAGTGAATTGGTGGACAGGAGGTTGGAGCCAGAATAGAGGATGTCCAGAAAGTGGTCCAAAATCATGGCACACCCAGTGACAAACAACAAACATGATAAGCTGTAGACATCTTAAAATAATAGAGGACTTATTGAATATATTAGGACCAGGAGGTGTACTTATGGAAATGGATTCAGAAAATAAATGATCAACAACATGAAGTAGTAAACTAAACTATTCCATGCCGAATATTTGTAGATATGTTTTGCAAAAATTATGGATGGATATGAGATTTCTACTTTTGTAAGAAACATGTTTTGCAAAGGATGCCAGAGAGTTACTGAGTACAATATAACATGGATATCATATGTGTGGTTATATAATCATGTCACGATACCATCATAGTTGCCATCAAAACATCACCTGGATTTTCATAAAACACTTACTGGCCTGAGTTCAGTAGCATCCCATTCCAAATATTCTGCAACGTGGACCATTTGGTTGATGATTCGATCTAATTCCTGAAATTAAAATTTAAAAAAGGGTTAAATAACTGATAATTTGTTTGCCTGATTAACAAAGGTGGAACTCACCTGAAGATTATATGATGGGAGAAAATTTAAAGAGAAAACCTCTCCTGCTGGTGCTAAGTGTATTGGGAAATAGTTGCTGTTTATACTTAATCCCAAAAGTTCTTAGTGGAATCAAAGGAAGTTAGAATGATCTGGTTAAACAACCTGTGCTTTATTAGCATTATTCACATTTCTGAACACTGAAATTGCAAAAGTCCCTGCCTGTCATCACGTTCAGGCATCAGACCTATGCTGCTTTCTCCCTCACTGCTAAGGTTAAGAACAAATGATTGGTTAATATGTTGTCAGGCAAACTGGGAAAATCCAACACTAGATTAGCTGAACCCAACCACATCAGTTAGGGCAGTCAAACTAAATTCAGAACTGGCCTTGGATGCCTTCCTGAAGATTTCACTACTTGATACCCTGCTTCAAATAGCATCATTCCAACACTCCCACCGCTGATTGACAACATGCCCCCCTTCACAACACATGGACCTTTCTACGTCAATTGAAAAATGAATATACTCCGATCTCAGGCTGGATAGTTCTTCACTCTCAGTATAATGACTGAAGAAATAATGCTTCATAATTTTTGTAAAATATCAACATCTGATATTTTATATGAACATCATTGTCCAAAAATATCGGTCTTCTTTTTTCTGAAAACTGATGAACAGTTGTGAAAATTGGCAATACTTCCTAGCTATTCAAATGAGTGAAAGACAGTGGTGGTAAAGGGGAAGTGTTCTGAACTGCTGTCCAGCGGCTCCTGCCGCTAAAAGTCTGTATCGACTTGGTGGGCACAGACTGGAGATTGGGTAGTTAACATTCATGTCACAAACTACATGGCATAGTAATCTCCAAACAATTTCAAAAGTTAAGGTATTTAATTATCATCTATAACTTAATTATAAAAGTTAGATCATATTTAAATTCTTCTGTTACATCAGTTGTAAACTTTAAACAAAATATTTAAAACTGTAAAAAGGATGGGCTCTTTTTTATTATTACGTTGTGGACAACAGGCTAGTCTTAAAGATTACAGCTTTAATAACTATTAAAAAATACTTACAGAGCTGTCCAGGAAACCATTTCCATCTGTATCGTAAAGTCGAAACATAACTGCCGAAGAAAATAGTAACAATATTAAAATAATTAGATGGTCTGGTGCTGAATGTGTAATATTAACTTTTACAAGCAGCATTAATAAATACTTATTTGCAACATTTATTGAAATTTTTTTTGCAATTTCACAAGCAATGGGGATGAACAAATATAAAACTTCCTCTTCAAAGCAAATCATGGTGTGATGGAAATGCTCTTTGCTGTTGTCTTGTGATTTACTTCAGAGACTTTTGAGAGGTGAAGCCAATTATTACTCTGTTCATACAACAGATAACACTAACGAGAAGCTTCTGTTGAAATGCTACTTTATTAAGACTAGCTAACACAATCTAATATGCTCCATGTTATTTCTTAAAGCAACCTTGTCTGAACCTGTTCTTGCTATTATGTTCATGTCAAAGATCGTTGTATTTTATGGTTGTTATTGCACAAAGAAAGGATAATCTGATTCATAATTAAAAGTAACAAGCAGTTGGAGAGACTATTTTCAGATTCCTGTAAGTAACTGTATAATAGGTTCAGCAGATCCCTTCCATTTCCTACCGAATTTGCTTCATTACAATCAGATTATATCAGTTGCAGTTATCAACTGAACAAAACTGATCTGTATAATATTGCTTTGTTGCTCCCAAACACAATTATTTTGTTGAAAAGATGTTGGGATATAAAGTGAACTGTATCTCACCCACAACTGAATCAAGGATGATGGTATAGCCACTACAGAACAAAAAGGGCTCAATTATATTCAAAACAGCAATAATATTCCAGACCAACACACTCCATTACAATAGTGTCACATTTTCTTCCTTTCTCATGGTTAAAAAAAACACGTAATGATGCAATGCAATTATGCTCGATAAGACAAGTAAATTTTAAAACTAACGCTACCTATTTCAGGAGACAAGGGTCTTTACTGATGTGGTTACAATGAAATGGTCTAACATGTCATTCAGTTGACCACACTGCCACGTTGAAACAGAGAGAAAAAAAACAAAACTAAATAGATCACCTCAGTATCAACCTGTGCACCAAGTATGGACGTGGCTTCCAGCCCAGTTAACATTGGAATGACCTCCTCTTAAGCATCTCTGGTCTGCTGCTTAAATTTGGACAGCAGTCGTAATTAGTCAAGCAACAGTCTGATATCGTTGTCTTCACAGAATTTTACCTGACGGAAGATGTGCCAGACTCTGTCATCATAATCCTTGGGTGCATCCTGCCCCACTGGTAGAGCAGACCCACCAGAGGTGGGTGAGCAAAGGTGTGCCTGTATGAGGAAGTGGACGTGCAAGTCCACAATACTGACTTCGGTTACTATGAATTCTCACAGCAGTGAGGCAAACATGGGCAAAGAAATCCCTTCCTGTCTACCACCTACGACTCTTCCTCAGTGGATGAATGACTGCTCTTGCATGCTCATTGACCCTTGGAAGAAGCACCAGAATGTATTCTGGTTGGGGGATCTTCAACGTCGAACACAAGTGACTTGGTGGCAGCAGCAATGACTAAGCTGACTGGGTCCATCACAGGCAGTGAGTGAACCACCATAAGGGACAAACCCGCTTGATCTCATCCTCATCGATCCTCCTGTGGCAGATACATCTTTCCACGTTAATACTGATAGCAGTGACCACAACACAATTCATGTGAAAGAGTGTCTCCCCTTAGCACTGAAGGCACTATCCAATGTGTTAACAATGATGATGTTAAATGGAATTGGCTCAGAACTGTTCCTGCAACTCAAAACTGGACATACACACAAAGGTATAAGCAACAGAAGAAATGTAACCACCAGGGGTACAGTGATAGCCGGAGCGCTCTGAAAAATCCCAGGAGATCAGCAGTTTCTGAGAGACTCAAATCATCCTGGGCAGCACCTAATTAATTAGCTTGTTTATTTCGGCTTTTTTCCTTAAAGAGGTGCTGAACATGTTTCAGAGCACTCTGGCTACCACTGCACCCCTGGTAACCACCATAATTCATAACCTGTACATTGCTCACTCTTCCATTACTGCCATGTCAGGTGATCAATTCTGGCTGAATAAAAAGTGCAGCGTGGCATGCTGGGAAATGCACTAATTATGCATAAAAATCAGCAACCACTCTGGTGAAGCTACAACACAAAACAACACTGCAGAGACCGCAGGCAACAGAGGACGTTAAGCCATCACACACAATCAAAGCCTGCAGTCCAACTGCATCTAGTGCAAATAGTGGTGAAAAATTAAACAGCAAATCGGAAAACGGGGCCCCCGGAAACTAATGATGGGATTCAGCCGTCAAGTGCTAATGATAAGGCTGGGACAACTCTAGCTGCCACAGACCAAATCTGATAAATGTTTCTTCAGGACTTGACTGGCTTGCCAGAAACTTCACCACAGCCTTCCACAGCTAATTTGATTCACATATTACCAAATACATGATACAGGGAAGGCTGTGGGACCAGACACCATGCTGGCTGGATCTGCATAATAGGGCTATCAAATTTCAAGTCAACCCATCCCAGCATGATTACAACAGAGACACCCACCCAACAGTTTGGAAAATTATCTAAGTATGCCTTGCTCACAAAAACAGGGGACAAATCCAATCTTCTACACTCAGCCTGAAGAACTTTGAGGAAGGCATTGTAGATACACTGCTGTCCTTAGATCAATGCTGGAGTCTAAAGCCTAGAACTCACTCTCCAATACCATTAGGGGATCAGTTTAACTAGAAAGCCCATAGCACTTCAAGAAGGGATCCATAATCACCTTCTCAAGAGCATGAAATGTTGGCCTTGTTAATGAATAGATAAAGAATTATAAACAGCATATCAGTAAACCGGAGTATAAACATTTCACATTATGGGTTAACTCCAACATTTATTTACAAAACCCATGAAAACAGAGTTCAAATTGATTTAATTCTTTCAGAGAAATGCAAAACATAATGTGTGAGGTAGTAGCCTGGCATTTTGTTTACTTACAGACTATTAGAAATACAAGAAAGTTGCTGTTATATCAATAGCTTTTCAACTTCTATTTTCCAATCATCAGCAGCCATAGTTCAGAGTTTCATTTTACACCTATCATAGGATAATTTGCACATTTTCGAAGTTGCTAATTGTCCTCAGTCCCGAATGAAGTTATTTTTGTGGATGAAAATCCAATTAGTTTTTTTTTTTCTGCTGCGTTCTAATCATGAACTGATTTGTCTCCTTAAATTAATGCAATTTGGACAGATTGTCGTTAACTTCATTCTTAAAAGTTTGTTAGCTGTGACCAACTGCTCATAAGAAGCTGCCCTAATCAACATGTCAGAAGGAATTCTGCACTCTCTTTATCATTTCAAGCTCACTTCGTTTTTTTCTGCTTTTGTAAAAGGCATAAGGATTCCTAAACTTGCACATTCAATTTTTGGGTGAAATAAAGTAACTTAGTTCAAAACATTCAGCAAGGGCTTCAGATGACACCATCATGGTGAGCTGGATCTCAAATAGCAATGCGATGGTGTCTAGACAGGACATGTAAGCCTACTCGCATGGTTTCAAGACAACAACCTTTCCCTCAAAGTCAGCAAAGCGAAAGAGGTGGTCAACGTCATAGAATCGGCATGGAAACAGATCCTTTGTCCAAACTCACCCATGCCAACAGTCTTGCCCAGTGAGCGAGTCCCATCCACCTGCATTTGGCCCATAGCCCTCTACACCACTCCTATCCATGTACTTGTCTAGATGGCTTTTAAACATTGTCAATGTGCCTGCCTCAATGACCATTTCTGGCAGCTCACGTGAAAAATGCACCACCCTTTCTTCAGGAAGCAAGGTGGAGCACATGTTCCTGTATGCATCAATGGTGCTGAGGTGGAGGTTGCTAGGAGCTTTCAAGTTTCTAAGTGTACATATGAGCAACAGCTTGTTATGCTCTATCCACATTGATACTATGGCTTAGAAAGTATTTTAACACATCTACTTCCTCAGAAAAGTTGGGATGCTCGGAATATCCCAGTTGACATAAATATTTATAGATTCACCACAGAAAGCATCCTACCTGGATGTATCACATCTTGGTATGACAACTTTCCCGATATCTTCCTCAAAACTTTCTACAAGATTGGTTACACATGACCTACCACACACAAAGCCATGTTGTTAATCAGTCGCTATCTATCCAAATACTTATATATCTGGTCCCTTAGAATACCTTCCAGTAACTTATCCATTACTGTTGTGAGGCTCACCAGCCTAAAATTTCCAGTTTATTTTTAGAGCCTTTCTTGAATGATGGAATAACAGCGTCTATCCTCCAATCCTACTGCACTTCATCCGTTGATAAGGATGTTATAAATATCTTTGCTAGGCCACCTGTACTTTATGCATTAACCTCCTAAAGTTCTAAGGGAACACCTTGTCAGGCCACCCTAATTTGGCTCAAGACAGCAAACACCTCCTCCTCTGTAATCTTGCTGTTGTTTTGCCTCACTTCTATAGACTGTGTCCATTTTCAAAGTAAATGCAGTTACAAAAATCCACTTAAGATCTCACCTGTCTCTTTTGGCTCCATGGATAGATGACCAAAAGAGGACCAACTGTGTCACTTGCTATCCTTTGGCTTGTAAACTATCTGTAGAATGCTTTGGGATTCCACATTACCTTGTCTGCTAGACCAATCTTATACCTTCTTTCAGGCCTCCTGATCAAGTGTTTTGTCACATTTCTTATATTCAACTACCTTATTTGTTTTCTTTCTGCCCATACCTGCTAAGTACCTCCTCCTCCTTCTTAACCAGAGCCTTAATATCTCTTGAAAACCAAGAACCTGTTATTCTTGCCTTTTATTCCAAACTCCGTACTCTGAAAATTTTACTTTTAAAATCTCCCATTTACCAAGCACTTCTTTGCCTGAAAACTACTCCCAATTCACATTTACCAGATCATTTCTGATACCACCAAAATTGGCCTTTCTCCAATTTAGAATCTCAATTCGAGAACCAGACCTATCCTTCTCTATGAATATATTGAAATTAATAGTAATATAATAACTAGATGCAAAGTGTTCCCTTAGACAAATTTCTGTCACCTGCCCTTTATCATTCCTTAATAGGAGATCTAGTATCACACGCTCTCTAGTTGGGATCTCTATGGAATGATTAAGGAAACTTTCCTGAATGTATTTGACGCACTCTATCCCAGCGGTCCCCAGCCACCGGGCTGCAGACCGGTACCGGGCCGCAAACATCTGCTACTGGGCCGTGAGGAAACAATATGAGTCAGATGCACCTTTCCTCATTCCCTGTCACGCACTGTTGAATTTGAACAGAGGGTTGCCAACTGTGCTGTATTTGCCTGGACATCCCGTATGTTGGGCTAAGTTGGTTTGTCCCGTATTTCCCCCGCTAAGGTAGAGTATTCCTATGAAACCGTTCGTGAAGCGAAGAAGCAATTACCATTAATTTATATGGGAAGAATTTTTGAGGGTTCCCAGACCCAAAATATAACCTAACAAATCGTACCAAATAACACATAAAACCGAAAATAAATAACACTAACATATAGTAAAAGCAGGAATGATATGATAAGTACACAGCCTATATAAAGTAGAAATAATGTATGTACAGTGTAGTCGGGAAGATTAAGGCAAAACCGATTTGTGGGGGAAAAAGTCAGCACATACGCGCATGCGCACACAGGTGCCCGCGCAAGGCTTCATGGTCATGGTAGTCTTATTGGGGTAAAGTGTCCCGGGATTTGACTGCTACTTTTGTCCCTTATTTGGGAGTGAGAAAGTTGGCAACCCTAACTGTAAAAGACATGTTGAGGTGAGTTTAACCCTACTTGGACACCACCCCCCGGTCGGCCGGTCCGCAAGAATATCGTCAATATTAAACCGGTCCGCGGTGCAAAAAAGGTTGGGGACCCCTGATCTATACCATCCAGGTCTTTCACAGGTTGAGAGGCCCAATTAATAAAGGAAAGTTGAAATCAACTACCATCACAACTTTGTTTCTTGCAACAATCTGCAATCTCTCTTCAAATTAGCTCCTCTAGATCCCACTGACAAGTGCGTAGTCTATAATATAATCCCATTAACACGATCATCTCTTCCTTATTCCTCAATTCCACACATGTACCCTCAGTAGACGAGCTCTCCAGCCTGTCCTGTTTAAGTACTGTCATGACATTTTCCCTGACTAGTAATGCCACACCCCCCTTTAATGTCTCCTACACTAATGGCTACAATGTCATAAACCCACATGCTGATCCAGGCCCTAAGCTTATCCGCCATCCCTACATACTCTTTGCATTGAAATAAACACAACTCAGAGCATTAATCCCACCACGCTCAACCTTTCAATTTCTGACTTTGCATGTAGGCTTAACAAATCTTTCCCCACAACCCCTCCACCATCTGACCTGGCACTCTGGTTCCCATCCCTCTGAAACTCTGGTTTACCGCCACCCCACCCCATGCAGCACTAGCAAATCTTCCCACATGGATATTAGTTCCCTTCCAGTTCAAGTGCAACTGGACAGTTACAGATACCGCCTTCGCTGGAGGAAACCCCAATGATCCAAAAATGTAAAGCCCTCCCTCCTACACCATCTCCTTAGTGATGTGTTAAACTGTATTATCTTCCTACTTCTGGCCTCACTAGCATGTGGCATTGGTAGCAACCCTGAGATCACAACCCTAGGCGTCCTGTCTTTTAAGTTAGCATCTAACTCCCTGAAGTCACTTTGCAGGACCTCGTCACACTTCCTACCCATGTTATTGGTACTAACATGAACCATGGCCTCTGGCTGCTCACTCTCCCATTTAAGAATGCCGTGGACTCGACCGGAGATGTCCCTGATCCTATCACCTAGGATGCAACATACCATCCAGGCATCTCAGTCTCATCCCCAGAACCTTTTGTCTGTTCCCCTAACCATTAAATCCCTTATCACTACAGCTCACCTCTTCTCCTCCTTCCCCTTCTGAGGCACAGAGCCAGACTCAGTATCAATTACCTGATTGCTGTGGCTTTCCTCTGCTAAGTCATCTCCACCCAACAGTATCCAATGTGGTATACTTGTATGGATGACATGCAAATCAACATTTTTCACTATATCTCAGTACATTTGACAATAATAAGGTAATAACCAATTACCAAAAGTCAAAAAGGTTGTTGACAAGGTAATTCTCAACAATCCAGTTTACTTTCTACAACAATGTGAAAGATGTGAAGGATGCACTGCAGAGTTACACAGGTGATGGATAACACTGGTATGCAGTTTCAGGCTGAACTGAACTGAAATTTTGAATGTGCATCAGAAGCAAAACTTTGGTTAAATGGATTGTTCTATTTCCTTACTAAAATAGGAGCTGTATCGAGAAGCTACGCAGAGAAAGCTATTGCTGGAATACTGCCTTTGGAATTTCTCCATTGCATGGTCATTAGTGGGAACATTATGGGGGCAAAATCTCCCACATTCCAAAGACGTACAAGCTAGTAGGCCAATTGGTCACATAAGTCTATTTAGGTGGCATGGGCTCGTTGGGCTGGAAGGGCCTGCACCTTGCGGACTCTCTAAATAAAATAAAACTGCATCCTCCTCTTCAACCAAGTCCCATATTAATGACGTATCAATATGTCATTAATGGTTACTCATGATACATCGATACATCATGAGACTTTGAATGGTCAGCAACACCATCATTGGATCACACAACTGTTAAAAAAAAATGCTAATGGCAAACTAGATGTGCCCGTTTTGACTAACGATACTCGTGCTTCTATGCTCCTCATATCCCATTCGAAAATATCATAAATGCAAAGAATGCACTATCTGAACAATGAGAAACAGACATGGAAGGAGCTCTAAGCATCAGAACTCTATGTTGTGAATTCTTGCTGTTACACATCTCTTTCATAAGTAATTTGATTGACTGCATAGAAAAGCTTGTGACATAATTATTCTAAATTCCCAGTCTACACTCCTCCTAATCTAATTGCTTAGACTAGAATTGTATAATTAACAGTTTTTGCTAACAAATACTGAGAAGTCAGTACACTGTAAATTAAAACTTTCATGAAACAGAAGTTATGATTCAAATCATGGTTGACAACAGGAGACAGGCAATTCTAATTACCATGTGCAGCAAAACACACATTTAACATTCAGTGATGAACTTTTCCTGTTTAATAACTGCAGCTCAATGATCACAGCAGTGGAGAACAACCTCAGTCTGAAAATCTCATGTCACAGTTCAGTAATGTAGAAACAACATAATTAAATGGATTGACAACAACATCTCATCCACATCACCATTAGCACAGGTGCACCACAAGGCTGTGTGCTTAGCCCCCTGCTCGACTCACTTTATACTTATGACTGTGAGGCTAAGTACAGCTCCAATGCCATATTTAAGTTTTCTGATAACACCACTGTTGTTGGCTGAATCAACAAGGAGATGAGTAGGCAACCATGAGGAAATCTGCAGATGCTGGAATTTCAAACAGCACACATAAAAGTTGTGGCAAACACAGCAGGCCAGGCAGCATCTATAGGAAGAGGTACAGTCCACGTTTCGGGCTGAGACCCTTCGTCAGGAGATGAGTAGGCTCTATTTTCTAAGGAAGCTGAGATCCTTCCATGTGTGCCTGAAACGTCGACTGTACTTTTTTTTCCCCCCAAAGGTGCTGCCTGGCCTGCTGAGTTCCTCCAGTATTCTGTGTGTGTTGGTTTTCCGTCTGTCTGTTCTGTCTTGGCTGGGGTAGAGTTAAACCCCAGCCTTGGTGTACTTCTGTAAGCCGAAACACTGAGGTACCTGATTCAACTACTTCCTTCACTTTTCTCAAATATTACAGCCATTAATCTTTCAACATTAACTTTACAATATACTCTGCCTTTCTAGCAGATTGCGCTCTGCATCAGCGAGCCAAACACAAACTTTACAGAGATCTGCAGCAAACTGTGGGAAGTTGGAAGTTTGTGCCCCTTATTTAAGAAAGGAGGTGCTAGCATTGGAGAAGGTCCAAAGGCGGTTCATGAGATTGATCCCGGAAATGAAACTGCGAAGGTATGAGAAGCATTTGATGGCTCTTGGCCTGTATTCCCTGGAGTTTAGAAAAAGAGGGGGGTCTCATTGAAATCTATTGAATATTGAAAGGCCTAGATACAGTGGATGTGGAGAGGATGTTTCCTATCAATGGTGAGTCTAGAACGAGAGCCTGCAACTCGGAATAATACAAGGCCATCCCTTTAAAAACAGAGATAAGGAAGAATTTCTTGAGCCAGAGGGTGTCAAATCTGTGGAGACCAAGTTATTAGATATATTTAAAGTGGAGGTTGATAAGTTCTTGAGAATTCATGGTGTCAAAGGTTACAGGGAGAAGGCAGGAGACGGATAATAAATCAGCCATGATGGAATGGCAGACCAGACTCAATGGACCAAGTGGTCTAATTATGCACCTACATCTCATGGACACAACCTTACTTGGCCAATGGAATTTACAGCAGTTTGCTGTAGTTCCTCCCCACATCAAAACACATCGTGTTCTCATGTGAGTTCTTTCTTGGCCTGTACAATGAATGAATCATCAACTCTCATCAAATAACTGTTCTCTCCCAGGTGTGTATGAATGTCTGCAGTTGAGCATTTATCAGCTCAGATTTTGGTGCCTTCATTTCTTTCACATGGAATCCAATCTCCACAAACCACTAAGCTTGTCCCAAATGTGGTAAGACAGTGAACAAGCTCCAGCTGCTGCTTTAGCCATTCTCCAATAAAATCTGCCAGCAATCCTCACAGCGCCCCATCAAAGGATCTGTTGATAGTTCAGTACACACTTGGCCCAATCCCGTGTACCTGTGGCTTGTTTTTTCATTAGGAAGACATGGAGCCTCTGCCATGTTAGATAATCTAAGTATCATAGGTACAGACTCATTGGGGCTTGAAGAGATTCTATATCACAATCAGTTTCACGGGTTTATGATAAATCTATAGAAAATACATGTCTCCCATTGTATTAGTGAAACCCTCAAGCTCAAAACAACACTCACAAAATACTAGAGGAATTCAGCAAGTCACGTAGCATCTATGCAAATGAATAAACAGTCAATATTTTGTGCTGAGATCCTTCTTCAGCACTAGACACCAGAATCAAAAAGTGGTGGGAGGGGAAGGAGGATAGCTCGATGGTGATAGGTGAAGCCAGGTGGGTGGAAAGGTAAAGGGCTGGAGAAGAAGGGGAAGAGTAGAGAAGAATAGAGGAAGAGTGGCACATGAGGGAAATTTTTCTTATATCAGAAGGAGAAATCGATATTCATACCATCAGGCTGGAGGTGACCCAGACAGAATATAAGGTGTTGCTCCTCCACTCTGAGGGTGGCCTCATCGTGGCACAAGAGGAGGCCACGGACCGACACGTCAGAATGGGAATGGGAATTGGAATTAAAATGTTTGGCCACCGGGAAGTTCCGCTGTTGGCAGATGGAGTGGAAGTACTTGATGAAGCAGTCCAATTTACAAATCACAACCAAAGGCCTTTTTTTTAAAACCTCTGAGTGCAGTAAGTCTCGCTCTGATCACACTTCCTATTGGTGCAGGATGGCTGCTTCAAGTCACCTTTGAGGTCTCTCTGCTTTCATACAAGTCACTTAGTAATGGGCCAGCTCCAATAAATACTGCAGAAGTAACCAATGGGTCAGGCAGCATTTGTGCAGGATGAAGCAAAATTAGTACGTCTGCTCAATGATCCTTTCAACAGAGAAAGGAGTAGTTAGAAATCATGTTTTAGGTTGTAGAGAAGGGTAGGCAAGAAGATGACACAGGGGAAGTTTTTATGAACCGGAGACCGAGAGGAGTGTAAGTTGCACAAGTGATGATGGTGCTGGCTCAGAGAGGGAGGTGAAGGCTTGTGGATGGCAGCTGACCTGTGTGGAGTAGCAGATGAATGGAGACTAAGGAGAAGGGGAAATCACTATGTTATAATGAACAGAGCAGATTGGTGGAAAACTGAAACAAAGAGAATGCTGGAAAAATGCAGCAAGTTTTGGTATCATCTTTCGAAAGAGAAAAATAAAATGAATATTACAGGTTGGTGTCCTTTTAGCAGGATAGCCATTCCCAATACAAAATTTGAAAGCTGGTTATCTGAAACATAGAAAACCTACAGCACAATACAGGCCCTTCAGCCCACAATGCTGTGCTGAACATGTACTTACTTTAGAAATTACCTCGGGTGACACACAGCCCTCTATTTTTCTAAGCTCTGTTTACCTATCCAGGAGTCTCTTAAAAGACCCTATCATATCCACCTCCACCACTGTCGCCAGCAGCCCATTGCACGCACTCACCACTCTCTGCGTAAAAAACTTACCCCTGACATCTCTTCTGTACCTACTTTCAAGCACCTTAAAACTGTGCTCTCTCGTGTTAGTCATGAAGTTGTTGAATTCTGAGAGTATAACATGCCTATCTGATGTAATATGTCTTATTTATATTTCTCCCATTGTTATCTGGAGAAAAAAGCTGTGATATTTAGCTTCTACCTGATGATGAAAAGTCCAAATACTATGTTGCCATCCTTTCAGTTTTAAGTCTGTATCTTTAAATCCAGGGCACCTTATTGTTTTCCCTGTTCACTCATATCCTATAGTGTCATTAATTCACAACTGAACCGTTTTAGCATGCAGCATGTAGAAGAGATTCTAGCAGCTGCCTCCCATTCTAAATCTGGTTTAGGATTTTAGTGGCACTACTGCTCCATCTAGTGGCAACTATGATAATGGCAGACAGGGGAGAACAAATTGCAGCAGGCACCTCAGAATGAACACAGTTGATTTCTATCCAGCCATTTGTATCAAACTTCTCTGATTTTATTCACTATCATTTAATGCCAATAGTAATGACTGACATGAATTGGTTGGAATAATTTAAATGAAATGTGTATTTAAATGCTTAGATTGGAATTATTGCCTTTTTTCCAACTGTTTTCTGTCCATTCTTCAACCCAGATACTTACCCACCCCCCCACAACCCCAGTCACTACAGCTTCTCTCCTCAACCTTGCATATCCTCCTGAAGTAGTTATTCAGTGTCACAGTGCAAGGTGAAATCCATGCCCACATTTGTTTGTAACAAGGAGTTGCACTCCTGGCTGGAAACCATTCAGTGCTTGAATCATTGGTAAAACACTCTGGTAACACGCACAATGAACATAATGATTTGCCAAGAAGTCTTGAATACCCTCTAGAGCAGGAGTGGTCAACCTCTTACATTCCATGCGTCAATTTTTTCACGCACGAGTTCATTTGCGATTTTTTCACGCACGAGTTCTATATTAACATATTCTTACAAGAATTGAATGGGGGTACAAGAGTTGTATGGTGCATCTGAACTCGTGAGTGAAAATATTGACACATGGAATGTAAAAGGTTGGCCACCCCTGCTCTAGAACATGCACCTAGCCCAAATCTGCAGAACATGCCTGAAGCAGTGTGAAAGTCACTGAATAGGAAATGGGTCCTCTTTTGGATCCCAGGGTCAGTATGTCATAAATTACAGCACCTCAACTACACCAGAAATAATATAACCAAACTCCATCTTTCACATTTACTCCCATCTTACTGCACTACATGACAACCCTGCTCTCTCTCCCCGCCCCCACCCCGCCAACATATTACTATGACAAGAAAGCACCTTGCTCTAATTCAACTGATTCAGAGCTAATGCTGTGAAGTGTATCCATTTTTAAATCTGCCTGCCTTTAGGGGATTACTGCTTTATAAACAAGTAAAAGTTCTTGGAACAAATTGTTCCTTCCAAAATAAACATAATTCACATTGGCAATCAAAGTCAATTAATGTGCAATTTGTTTTCAGCCTTATTCCCATATTTTGTTTAGATATTTTTAAATATTATGAATACAGGTTCATTAATTTAATTCTCCAGTCACCAATTTCAATCAGTTACTCCACCCACCTCCTCAGCCTTAACCTGAGCAGACTATGCATTACCCAATTTAATTCACCATGACTAGAATTCTTCACCTTTGTAGCTTTGCCTGTCTCTGGTCTTCCTCAACCCTTTGCTGTGACAGGCCTCATTCTTGTCTTTGTTAGTTCCAGCCTCTTCCAATTTGTTGTCTATTTAATATTTAAGTAATATTTGAATGATCTTGTATATATATATTTGTTGATTAAGCAATCCTATTTGTTTAAATAATTCATTTTGAGTTATATGTATAAATATGTGAAATGCATACATCATCACACTAACACACGCGTACCTCGCTTAAAAGTAAGCCCGAAGTTAGACCCGCTCTTTCAGACTCTCGTGCCTTTCTTTGAATTAGTTTAATGTTCTGAAATTACAAAACATAACATTGGCAACGAGGTATATTTAAAATGAACCCAAGATGGCTATCGATCTTTTGAAGAGCAGCGAGACATTCAAACTAAAACAAAATGCAGCAAGGAATGGAAAAATAAGCAGCCCAGCACATGCAAACTGCCAAGCTTAAAAAAAAGACAGTAAGTGGGTTCATAAAGAGCGAATACTGGTTGATAATATTCATAATAAAAGCAGAAATGGCTGACTATGTCAGGAAAATTGACATTTGATTACACAAAAGATAACTGGAATAGGTATACTGAGCTAATTCAACAACATTCTTAAGCAAGTGCAGTAGCCAATGAGAAATATGTAAAATTTTGCTGGATGCATGGGGTTTAAAGGTATACAGTTTGCTTTGCTCCAACTGCTTCTGATGCTTCGAAACAGGCATCAGAATTGAGCTTTGCTGATATTGTGAAAGTAATGCAGGAACATTTACATAGAACATAGAATAGTACAGCACAGTATGGGCCCTTCGGCCCACAATGTTGTGCCGACCCTCAAACCCTGCCTCCCATATAACCACCCACCTCCATATACCTGTCTAGTAGTCTCCTAAATTTCACTAGTGTATCTGCCTCCACCACTGACTCAGGCAGTGCATTCCACGCACCAACCACTCTCTGAGTAAAACACCTTCCTCTAATATCCCCCTTGAACTTCCCTTACCTTTACCTTAAAGCCATGTCCTCTTGTATTGAGTAGTGGTGCCCTGGGGAAGAGACACTGGCTATCCACTCTATCTATTCCTCTTAATATCTTGTATACCTCTATCATGTCTCCTCTCATTCTCCTCCTCTCCAAAGAGTAAAGCCCTAGCTCCGTTAAACTCTGATCATAATGCATACTCTCTAAACCAGGCAGCATCCTGGTAAATCTTCTCTGTACCCACTTCCACATCCTTCCTATAGTGAGGCAACCAGAACTGGACACAGTACTCCGAGTGTGGCCTAACCAGAGTTTTATAGAGCTGCATCATTACCTCGCAACTCTTAAACTCCATCCCTCAACTTATGAAAGCTAACACCCCATAAGTTTTCTTAACTACCCAATCTACCTGTGAGGCAACTTTTAGGGATCTGTGGACATGTACCCCGAGATCCCTCTGCTCCTCCACACTACCAAGTATCCTGCCATTTACTTTGTACTCTGCCTTGGAGTTTGTCCTTCCAAATTGTATCACCTCACACTTCTCCGGGTTGAACTCCATCTGCCACTTCTCAGCCCACTTCTGCATCCTATCAATGTCTCTCTGCAATCTTTGACAATTCTCTACACTATCTACAACACCACCAACCTTTGTGTCATCTGCAAACTTGCCAACAAACCCTTCTACCCCCACATCCAGGTTGTTAATAAAAATCACAAAAAGTAGAGATCCCAGAACAGACCCTTGTGGAACACCACTAGTCACAACCCTCCAATCTGAATGTACTCCCTCCACCATGACCCTCTGTCTTCTGTAGGCAAGCCAATTCTGAATCCACCTGGCCAAACTTCCCTGGATCCCATGCCTTCTGACTTTCTGAATAAGCCTACCGTGTGGAACCTTGTCGAATGCCTTACTAAAATCCATATAGATCACATCCACTGCACTACCCTCATCTATATGCCTGGTCACCTCCTCAAAGAACTCTATCAGGCTTGTTAGACATGATCTGCCCTTCACAAAACCATGCTGACTGTCCCTGATCAGACCATGATTCTCTAAATGCCCATAGATCCTATCTCTAAGAATCTTTTCCATCAGCTTTCCCACCACAGACGTAAGGCTCACTGGTCTATAATTACCCGGACTATCCCTACTACCTTTTTTGAACAAGGGGACAACATTCGCCTCCCTCCAATCCTCCAGTACCTTTCCCATGGACAACGAGGACATAAAGGTCCTAGCCAGAGGCTCAGCAATCTCTTCCCTCGCCTCGTGGAGCAGCCTGGGGAATATTCCGTTAGGCCCTGGAGACTTATTTAGAACTGCAACTATTGTTGATTGCAGAATGCTTTAGGTTTTTGTAAGCATAATCAAAAGGGAGTCCATTTCAGCTTATGTGGCTGAATTGAAGAGATTGTCTGAGCATCGTCAGTTCAATGATAGGCTTAACGATTCACTAAGGTATCATTTAGTTTGTGAATCTTACAAGAAAACATTCAAAAATGGCTCCTCATGAAGCACAACTTGCATTTAAAAGAGCAGCTGAAGTTGTTGTATCAACACAAACAGCAGACACAGAGTCAATTGAGTTGCAGTCAGGAATGAAAGTGAGTGTTATGACAGAGCAGGTCTGCCACAAAGGAGACCAAGATGTCCCTGATGATGCAGTGGTGGGATGGCAAGCCGCAGGAAAATAAAAGTGTTCAAAACAAAAAGGAATGGCTTGCACTCACACACAATGGCTCCTTTTTCAGCCAAGCATGATGGGTCTGACAACGAGCGATGGGACACCGCGGATTCAGAAGATGAGTGGTATGCAGCCCCGGGTGCTGATCCAAAGACACGAGAACCCCCTGCTGAGCCAGCGACACCGCACCAGATGTCGGGTGTCACGACTCTTCTGGACGGGTTCCTGACTGTCCAGCAGGAACAGGAGGAACAGCTGATCCAGGAATTAAGGGAGCCGAAAGCCCGTCTAACGATGCTACTTCAGCCAGAGGACATGGGGAGAACCATAGCAGTTCCTGCTATCACTTAAGATCTGCAGAAAGTTCCAGCCCAAGGCTACCCCGACCAGCCCCGACACTCTCTTCAGGCAGGTGAAGGAGGTGCAATGCAGGAGGCCATTGTGAGACACAGAGACCTCACTTACAGAACAGAGCAAGATGGAGAGGACATTAGATACTATTTGCGGCACTTTGAGTGCTTGGTTAGGACTTGGGCTTGGCCAGAGGGACAGTAGGCCTGCCAGTTCATCCCACTATTGATGGGGAAAGTGCTTGAGGTCTACTCTGTGATGGACGAGGAGCCATCCAACCAGTATCCTCAGTTGAAGGAGGCTCTCCTTGCCAAGTTTAACATCTCTCCAGAGACCTACCGGTTGAAGTTCTGAGCCCATTCTACACCACCAGGGCAGTCATCAAATGAGACCTACAACCCAGCTGAAGGGACTGTATTGCCGCTGGGTGAAACCAGAGCTCTGGACCAAGGATAACAGAGAGGTCATCATGTTGGAGCTGCTGCTGTAAGGAGACGACCGTACATGGGTACAGGAACCTGAACCTGCAAATGGCTTAGCTGCAGCCCAGCACCTGAATGCCTGGAGAAGGGTTGTCTGGCCAGTTTCAATCCAGCCATGGAAGCAGAGGACAGCCACTATGAGTATAGGTACTCTGGGACCTACAGACAGTGTGCGAGGTTGTAGTGGAGGCAATTGGGAACACATCTGGGTCTACACAGGAGAAAGACAGCAGTTTGCTGTTTGCCTCTTCTGTTAACCGCCAGGACACAAAGCTTCTTGTCGTCCTCTGAAGCACCCAGAACTGTCAAGCTACTGTTATGTTCCCCGAGAGGGGGAGGAAATAGAGCTGGTGGCCTGTGAACATTCTAAGGGAGAGGGAGAGGAAATTACTTGTGGCAGATCTGCAGATCCGGTCTAAGCAGAAACCAGCCTGGCCAAACAAACTGTGTTACCGATGTGTCAGGGACTGGCATTCACCAGTCATCACGTTCCCTTACTGCTGCAGAGAAAAATTATGCACAGATTAACAGAGAGGCCTTGAGTCTGGTTTAGGATGTAAAACAAAACCAGTACTTGTCTGGAAAAGAGTGTACCCTCTTTACTGATCACCAGCCACCAGAGTCCATATTCAACCCATAGAAGGGAGTTCCACTAACATCAGCAGCACAAATGCAGAGATGGCTGTTTTTCTTACAGGACACAATTACAAGATCAAATTCAAGAGGACAACTAATCATGGAAATGTTGATCAATTATTCCGTTTGCCCTCGGAAAAGGGAATACTGGAAACGTTTATAAATCAAAAGACACTTCTCTTGACGTATTCTCCCCAGTGCAAATTGGAAATCTCTCTATTACAGCAGATATGATCAAAAGGGAAATCAGAAAAGACCCCAAACTGTCGCAGGTCCACATGGCCACCCAAAATGGCTGGAATGTGCAGCAGAAGCTCTTGTTCCCCCATTTTTACCACTGCTGAGATGAATTTGTCCTAGACAGCATTTGCCTTACGTAAGAATTGAAAGTTGTTCTACCATCCAAGCTGAGAGCTGAAGTGCTGGAGGAACTACATGCTGGTCACCTAGGTGTAGTCAAGATGAGAGCATTGGCTCGAAGCTTTATCTGGTGGTCTGGGGTAGATCAACAGATGGAACAGCTTGCCATGCACTGTTTGGGACGATCAGCGCCTCTCCATCCCTGGGATTGGTCTACATTGCCCCGGCAGAGGGTTTGTGAGGATTTTGCCAAACTGTTTCATGAGCACAAATTTCTTGGTAGCAGTGGATGCAGCTACAAAGCGGCCAGATGTGTTCCCAATTGCCTCCACTACAACCTCGCACACTGTTAATGTATTGAGAAGCCTCTTTGCAAGGACTGGTGTTCCAGAACACTTAGTCAGTGACAATGGATCAGTTTGTTGCAGAACAGTTTCAATCATTCCTAAAAATGAATAGAAGACATATTACATCTGCTCTGTACTATCCAGCTACAAATGGTTTGGCGGAAAAGTTTGTTCCAGAGTTTAAAGAATGCACTGCAAGCAATGTCAGCAGAACACACCACACAAACACTAAATCAGAAGCTCCTTGCATACCGTAATGCAGCACATTCCACAACAACAACTCACCAGCTATGCTGTTCCTGGGCCGTCCCTTGTGTTCATGCTTGGATCTCCTCAAACCCAACCTCAGGAGGAGTATGAAGGACAAACAGCTGAGACAAGTTGAAGGCTCCTCAAACAAAAAGATTTGATGTTTCACTCCTGGACAAGCAGTCCTGGCGAGGGACTACAGGGGTGATCAAAAGTGGGTACTCGGAAAGATTAAGGACAGAACTAGCCCACTCTCCTACACGGAGTACGTTGTGTCTGATATCATCTGGAGACAACGCATTGATCAGCTGAGGAGAGCAGTCAATTGTTAGAGAAGGAAGTTGGTTACTGGTATCAGAACTATTTGCTGCACTCTCAGGGTCTACTCCTACAATCACTATGGAGGAGGCCTCAGAACCTGAGATTGTTTCACAGCCACAAGTCTCACCTGCCAAGCAGAGTGATTCCCCCTTGTCAGGAAAGATGTTATCCCACAAGAATAAGAAATTCCTCACAGCAATTAAGTTTTTAGGTCTGAATGGGACACTTTAAATTTAATATACTGTGGAGATCTGTATACAGTAGCTGTATTATATGGTATACTGTGTATATAATTGAGATGCATTCTATATTGAGTTGGAATTTATAGCTAAGCAGGAAGCAGTGTTGTCAAATTAATATTTAAGTAATATTTGAGTGATCATGAATATATTATTGGTTGAGTAAACATTCTTGTTCATTTAAATAATTAATTACTGGTAATATGTATAAATACATCAATTGCGTACATCATCAAGCTACCACGTGATACATGCATGCCTCAGTTAAAGTAAATCTGAAGTTAGACTCTCATTCCTGGACTCCCATGTCTTCATTTGAATTAGTTTAATATTTTGAAGTTACTAAACATAACAAAATTCATCTCTTGCAGCTTGCCCATGTTTGACCTTCTGTAAAGCTGATCTCATGCAAGATCTGTAGCCCATGAGTTTGACTATAACCTAGAAATGCTGACACAGAATTTTACAGTCTAGGTTTTCCTGATCAGGCAACACCTATACTTTAAAATTCTCTTCCTTATTTTCAAATCCCTCCAGCAGCCTTGGCAATTGAAGTACTGCCATAATATCTACTATCAATATCTACTATCACGGTACTCCTTCATTCTGGCCCATCATGCATCTATTCATTTAACCCCTCTACAATGATGATTAGACTTTCCAGTTCATAGACCTTAAACTTTGGAACTCCCTCCTAAATTTCGCTGTCTTTCTTTGCTCCTTAAAAGTGGATGTGATTTAATTCTCACTCAATAACAATATTGCCCAATGCCCTGGGACATTTTATGATATTAAAAGGGATACATAACTGTTATGGATATTTTTAAAGTTACAGGTGAAGAAATTCTCATTTTAATATTTCACTACATCTTATTTATCCCATGTGAAAGAACACAAACAGATGTATTAATTCCTACAACTAATGAGGTATATGTGCACTGAGGGAGATGAAATTTAGAGTCATAGAGCACTACAGCACGGAAACAGGCCCTTCAGCCCAGCCAGTCTATGACAAACGATTATTCTACTAGTCCCATTGAGCTGCACCTGGATCATAACCCTCCATACCACTCCCAAACACGTACTAATCCAAGTTTCTCTTAAATTTGTGACAGAAGAGGAAACACAAAGAGAAAATGTATGATTCCTGTGAGGAATCCTGGATTAAACTGAGATATTACAAACAATGTGAAATCTCAGTGTTGATATATCACAACATTGGTAATGCCTTCTAAATAAGTCTTCATTTTTAACTCATTCCCACGTCTACCAACAAAAGGATTTCAAAAGATCCTCCTATTTTCTGGCACAGAAAGTAACAGAAATAAAATAAATTGCGTATAGTAGAAATTTCTAAGAGCCGAACCCATTCCAACATGGCCAAACATTTTAATTCTGCTTCTCATTCCCATTTTGCCACGTCGATCCATGGCCTCCTCTTGTGCCAAGAAGAGTGGAGGAGCAGCATCTTATATTCTGTAACCTCCAAAATGATGGTATGAATATCAATTTCTACTTCCAGCCCCCAACCCTTTCCTCTATTCTCCACTCTGACCAATTACTTCTCCCTGGCTTTCTCTTCCTTCCCTTTCTCCTATGGTCCACTCTCCACTCTTTATCAGATTTTTTTTCTCTCCAGCCCTTGACCTTTCCCACCCACATGGCTTGACCTATCACCTTCCAGCTAGCCTCTTTTCCCTCACCCCACCTTTTCATTCTGGCATCTTCCCCCTTCCTTCTCAGTCCCGAAGAAGCATCTTGGCCTGAAACCTCGACTGTTTATTCTTTTCCATTGATGCTGTCTGACACTTCTTTGGATATCTAGCATCTATAGAATTTCTCGTGTTTGTAGTTCATAGAAATGTTTAAATAACATTAATAGTCTTAATGCTGTAACCTTATATTAATATAATTGTAATAATACATATTTTAAAACATCTAATGCCTTATTTGACTAACATTTTAAGTATTGCTTGACCAAGTCAGATTTTAAATCACAATCGACTAACTTCTGCAATGTGCTTTGATTGCTTGCCTTCTCTACAGTATGATAATCCCACGCTGATTGCGGTGGTACCCCTCTGGAATAAAACAAATCAATTTCATTTCCTTTATCTGCAGTAGGTGTACATTTAATACACAAAAGGTGAGATTAATTCTCTGTGTTCAGATGTATTTACAAGTGGAAAGTGCAAACATATTTCAAACCTTAAATGTTTAAAAAAATTGGATGTGACAGCAGAGTAAAGGAAAAAGCATCCTCTACTATCTAAGAAAATCTAAAATTAAAACTTAATGCAAAAATCATAAATAGTGAGTTACTATTTTGTCCCAGGGCAAGCATTAGCAGGGAAGGTAGGCTGTTGGAGGGGTGTTAGCAGACATCAGCTTCTCCAACTTCTTGTGGTTCCCTTCTATTTGTGCAACAAATCCACTGCATTGCAAGGCAAACTTCTCTGGTCAGGCATGAAATGGCAGACTCTGTGATGCTGCATGTAACTATCAGTCTACACATTTTAAATTGGATTATTGTCATCAATTTCCATGTTGCCTCCATTGTCACTGCAGTTCACAGCAGGTTACAGCAAATTTAACTCAAAGTCAAAAACACAATAAATGTACATTTTGTGGCAGTGTGGTCACCTCCAAATCCAAGTCTAACAAATTTCTGAGGAACAGATATATCCAGAGCAACAATATCAGCATTAAAATTCTTGTGCATATATTGAATATAATTGATGTACCCTTTACTTTGAACTAAATACTGGTTACATGGCATAAATGTAGCTTTTATTTATGACAGAACTTTGAACTGAGCTTGAGATTTGCACAATATATGGCAACTATGAGGCATATTTCATGCAGCCAAGTTGTCCAACGTACCCTCTGCCTCACTATTAAACTGAAGCAAAACATAAAAAACATGGAAGTATAAATGAAAACAACTCAGGTTTGAAATCAGTGTTGAGAAATTTAAGTGATAAACATTGACAGTTAGTCCTATTTTCAGTATGCTTTTATTTTGGAGGCAGATTACCAAAATGAATCATACAAGGCCACTTCCAAGTAGCTAATGCCTAGAAATGTCAATGGATCTGCTCTGGAATCAGAAATGAAAGAAAACTGTGGCATGGCACTTCATAAATTCTCAAGCTTCTTACAACACCCTCCATAGCAAAGGCCGACAAGATAATTTGCATAACCACATTTTCTTCAATAAAAGTACCAACAGTCGCCATTTTATTTGTCAAAACCCTCTTGATAATTCAAGAATTGGAATTGTTTTATTATTGTCACATGGACCAAAGTACAGTGAAAAGCTCGTCTTGCAAACTGTTCATACAGATCAATTCATTACACAGTTTATTGAAGGTGCATACAAGTTAAAACGACAACAAAGTGCAGGCTAAAGTGTAACAGCTACGGAAAAAAGATCAGCACAGGCAGACAATAAGGGGCAAGGTCATATCAAGATGGATTGTGAGGTCAATAAGCACACAGAAACCATAAGAGGAATCTATTTAATAGTGCCAATATCACCTCTCAGCATTATACCACAAATGGTATTTTGATAACTGACATCACAGCTTTTCAAAGGTTAATGTAAGACAAATGTTAATCTAATCTAACCTAAAATATATTAAGTAGTGCAAGTAAAACAGTCTTGGATAATTCTTGAAACACTGAAACTGGCATTGTTATTCTTTCTCTGCAGTTCTTCAGGAATCACATCATGTCAAGCAAGGATAAATAACTGCTCTCTTTTAAAACCATTTCTCTCTGCTAAAGCTTCATGATCCAGTGGAAGAATTGCAATTGAAATACATCTTTTTCTAATAATCTTTGTTTCCATGTCTATCTATTCCTGTTTCAGTAATTTTCAACTGGATGCAAAAACAAATTGAACTGAGATAACTGAAACTGTTTAAAGCACTTCACTTCTGCACAAGGATAAAAAAAAAGGTAGCTCTTACACAATTACATTCTCCCTGCCCACCACACATTTTCTGGAGAATACAGATGTGAAAGCCCAAAATCTGACCAACGGGTTTTCAATACAATAGGACTACTGGATTCAGTCGCCTCTCCATTCAGCCTACCATGTCCATGCTGACCACCAAGCCCTCCTTTACACTAATCCGATACAATTCCATTATTTTTCCCACATTCCCATCAACTCTCTCTAAATTCTGTTACTCTTCTGCACTCTAGGGGCAATTTATAGTAGCCAATTAGTAAAACAACCCTGTGGGAGGAAACTGGAGTACTGGGGGCGGGGGGGGGGGGGGGGAGAGACCAACATGAGAACGTGCAAATTCCACACAGACAGCATCAGAAATCACCATCCAACCTGGGCCATTGCTGGTATGAGGCAGCAGCTCTACAAGCTAAGCCACTGGGAAATATGTAGTTGGAACCTTATAACTGAGCTCTCACATTTGGGAGCTCAACATTTCATCTAAAGGCTTTGGTGTTATTCTGTTGAGCTGCACACAACAAGCAGGAGGCTGAACCCCTGGAAGGGACGATGAATTACCTACGGTTCGGTATGCTGATTTTCTTTTGCTGATGCAACAACTCTACAGGAGTTCTGTGTGCATAGAGTTGGTTCAAGCTGTAGACTTCTCCAGGGAGCAGTGTGGCAGCTGCTGAAGACCTTTTGTTGACTTCATTGTGAGGCCATATCCAGCTGTCATTAACATGCATTCCCTGTGCACAAGAAACCACACAGTTGTGGACACAGCTCATTATCATAGAAACCAGGAAACCCTCCAAGAAGTCAGTCTATACTCTGCACTGCCTCATTAAAATAGCCATATAATCAAAGACCTCTCCTATTCTGGCCATTCTCTACTCTACCCCACCTCCCTTCAGGTGGAAGATACAAAAGCCTTAAAGCACATACAACCAGGCTCATGGACAGCTTCTACCCCCCTTTTTTAAGACTTTTGAACAGTTCCCTAGTACAATAAGAGAGACTCTTGACCTCATAATCCATCACATTATGGCCTTGCGCCTTACCGTCTGATCGCACTGCACTTTCTCTGCAACCATTAAACTTTACTCTGCATTGCTTTCCCTCATCGTGCTAACTCAACGTCCTGCTGTAGCACAATGATCTGTATGGATGGCAGGCAAAACGAAGAGTTTCACTATCTTATTACACATGACAATAATAGTTTTACATCCAAGTCTTACCAAGCAGAAGACGCTGGCTGCTTCCCATTGAGTATTGCAAAAGGGTAATCGCTACGACTTAACATTAGGAGTATGAACCACTTTCATTCCCTTTTGCCTGAAACCAGCTGGTGGAAACACATTTTCAGGATTTAAGCTAAACACATCAGCAAATATTTTCAGAAAAACAACCTGGCATGTGAGACGAGATTAGGTATCTTCCGATAATTTATTTTTGTTCTTGCCAAAGACAAATGAGTACGTACAATTTGCATTTCAATTGGCTTTGCATATGACCTGGATGATTATATGAACTATTTATAATCCTGCATCAACCTTAGAATAAAACTGCCCAGGAGGATGCTATTCAACCCACTGACAGTTTACTCTTTAAGAGGAGCTGGTACACACCCCTGCCTTCCCCATACATTTAGAACTATTTTCCTTTTCAAGATGTTAACCTAAATCCCTTCAGAATTCGTCTACTTGAACTGTGCCTATCACCCCAACAGGAAGTACATTCTGAATGCTAGGTATTCAATGAAACCCATGTTCTTTTGCACATCATTTTAAATCTTTTCAGGTTCTCAACCCCCTCAGTCACTGAATACAGTTTCTAGTTATTTACTGCATCTACCCCATTCCTATTTAAAACATGCTAAGCTGTTATGCTCCTCATAGTACTGAAAACAAGCAGTTTCTCCACCTAACTCTGAATCCTTATCACCAGAATCATTTTATTAAACTCCTTTCTTTTTCTCCTCTCTCTCAGCAAACCTTTCAATGTGCAGTACCCAGAGTTAGCCACAATATTTCTAGCCAGAATTGGACAAATTATTTTTTTATTGGTTTATTGTAACCATTTGGTTCTGTTTCATTTTATTTAAAGATGAGCATTATTTGTCACGTATACATCGAAGCATACAGGTGCAATGCAAAACAGCATTTGTGTTAACAACCAAGACAACCCGAGGATGTGCTGGGGGCAGCCTGCAAATGTTGCCTTACTTCCGCCGTCAATGTAGCATACCCACAACTCGTATGTCTGGGATGTGAGAGGAAACCGGAGCACCAGGAGGAAACCAATGCAAACATGGGGAGAACGTACTGTACAAACACCTTGCAAACAGCAGCAGGAACTAAACATTGTTCACGATGTAAAGCGTTACTCTAACCACTATGCCACTGCGCCACCCTTATGCCTTTATAAATACAATTTCAAGATTGGATATGCTTCATTCTGATCTGTTTTGGCTAACTTGTCCTGCCACCTTTAAAAATTTACGCACTAACATTGTGGACCTTACACACTCTTCATAATGGTATTGTTTAATGTATATTTTCTCTTATTCCCCCAACCAAGATGTAAACCTCCCTTCTGAATTTCATCTGCCACAGATACGCTTTTCTAAAAACAATAAGATGCAGGAGCAGAATTAGGCCATTCGGCCCAATGAGTCTATTCCATCATTTCATTATGGCTGATCCATTTTCATCTCAACCTCATTCTCCTGCCTTCTCCCCATAACCTTTCACACCCTGACTAATCAAGAACCTATCAACCTCTGCCTTAAATGCACCCAGTGGCCTAGCCTCCACAGTCACCTGTGCTACAAGTTTCACAGATTCATCACCCTCTGGCTAAAGAAGTTCCTCCTCATCTCTGTTCGAAATGGATGTCCCTCTATTTTGAGGTTGTGCCTCCTGGTTCTCCACTCCTCCACCAAATGAAGCATCCTCTTCACATTCACTCTATCTGGGCCTTTCAACATTTGATAAGTTTCAATGAGATCCCTCTCATTCTTCTAAATTCGAGCAGGCTCAGAGCACTTAATCACTGCTCATATGATAACCCTTTCATTCCTGGAATCGTTCTTGTGAATGTCCTCTGAATCCTCTCCAAAGTTAGCACATCCCTTCTTGAATAATAGGCCCAAACCTGCTCACAATACTCCAAGTGTGGCCTCACCAGTATCTCATACAGCCTCAGCATCAATTCTTGCTTTTATTTTCTAGTCCTCTCAAAACGAATGCTCGCATTGCATTCGCCTTCCTCACCACAGATTCAACCTGCAACTTAACTTTGAGGGAGTCCTACACAAGGACTCCCAAATCCTTTGCACCTTGGACTTTTTAATTTTCTCCCGATTTAGAAAATAGTCTATGTGTTTATTCCTTCTACCAAAGTGCATGACCATACACTTCCTGACACTTCATTCCATCTGTCACCTCTTTGCCCATTCTCCTAATCTGTCTCTGGCAGTCTCTCTGCTTCCTCCACACCAGTTGCCCCTCCACCTCCCTTCATATCAACTACAAACTTGGACACAAAGCCATCAATTTCACCATTCATTGACATACAACGTAAAAGGAAGCAGTCCTAACACAGACCCCTGTGGAATACTGTTAGTTGCCAGCAGTCAATCCAAATAGAATCATTTTATTCCCACTCTTTCCTTCTTGCTAATCAGCTAATGCTCTATTCATGCTAGTAGCTTCCTGTAATACCCTGGGCTCTTACCTTGTTTAGCAGGCTCATGTGCGGCATCTTGTCAAAGGCCTTCTGAAAATCCTAGTACATAACATCCACCAATTCCTTTGTCTCTCCTGCTTGTTATTTCTTCAAAGTATTCCAACAAATTTGTTAGGCAAGATTTTCCCTTCAGAAAACCATGCTGACTTTGGCCTATTTTGTCATGTGCCCCCAAGTACCCCAAAACCACATCCTTTACAATCAATTTCATCATCTTCCCAACCACTGAGGTCAGGCTAACTGGCCTATACTTTCCTTTCTTCTGCTTCCCTCCCTTTTTGAAGACTGCAGTGACTTTTGCAATTTTCCAGTCATCTGGAACCATGCCTGAATCCATTGATTATTGAAAGCTCATTACTAATGCCTCCACAGTCTCTTCAGCTACCTCTTTGAGAAGACTGGTGTGTAGTCCATCAAGTCCAGGTAACTTATTTAGCTTTAGACCTTTCAGTTTCCTAAGCACCACCTCCCTATTAATAGCAACTGCATTCACTTCTGCTCCTTAACACTCTCGAACTTCTGCCATACTACTGTCTTCCACAGTGAAGACTGATGCAAAATACTTATTCAGTTTGTCTGCCGTTACCTTGTCCCCATTCTTATCTCTCCAGTGTCATCTTCCACAGTCCAATATCTACTCTCTTTCATTCTTTATATATCTGAAAAAACTTTTGGTATTGTTAGAGCAATTTTTGGGTTGAGCACATTTACATTTAGCAAATGACTTCCGGTCTGAGTGTAAATTGTGGATTTAATTTGGACTGCAGCTCTGAAAAATGGGTTCCTAAAAGCTGTGAATCCCAGACCAGACAATGCTGATTAAAATTCATCTAGATGTTTGTAATGTGTGTACGAATCGGGAGGTGTGACATTTGTGTGTAGTTTCAAAGAAAGCATTGTCCATACATTGTAAATATGGAATTCCCCTTTTTTGGTTCAGCACATAAAACATCGAGGCTAACGTTGGGCCAGGCAGACCTTTCGACCAAAAGTGTCTCCATATGATGCCAGAGGTATCTTGTGGTGTCAAATCAAAAAGCTGCTTCATAACTTTCAGTACTTTAATCCAGTGACTTCATTCACGCAACAACAGGTATCATTTTTGATATTATTGACCAACTTACCTTCATATTTCATCTTTCCTCCTTTATGATTTTCAATTACCTTCTGTTGGTTTTTAAAAAATTCTCAATCCTAACTTCCCACTAATTTTTGCTCAATTATATTCTCCTGCTTTAGCTTTTCCTTCCTTTAGATTATTTCCTCTTCTTTGAGATATATCTATCCTGCACTTTCCGAATTGCTCCCAGAAACTCCGGCGATTATTGTTCTGCCGTCATCCCTGCTAGAGTCTCCTTTCAATCAACTTTGGCCAGCTCCTCTCGCATGCCTCTGTAAATACCCTTACTCCACTGTAATATTGTTACATCGGACTTTAGCTTCTCCCTCTCAAATTGTAGGGCGAACTCTATTGCATAATGATCACCTTAAGCTCTCTAATCATACTCGGTTCATTACACAACATCCAATCCAGAATTGCTGACCGCCTAGTGGGCTCAACCACAAGCTGCTCCAAAAAGCCATCTCAAATGGGATCCAGCATCAACTTGATTTTCTGCATACTGAAATCCCCCATGACTAACGTTACATTGCTTTTTCTATCCCCCACTCTAATTCCTAGACGACATCCTAGCTATTTTTCAGAGGCCTGTAAATAACTTCCATCAGGGTCTTTTTACCTTTGCGGTTTCTTAACTCTACCCACAGGTATTCTACACCTTCCGACCCTATGTCATCTCTTTCTAAAGATTTGATTTAATTTTCTACCAGTAGAGTCATTCCATCTCCTCTGTCTACTTGCCTGTCTTTTTGATAGATTGTGTATCCTTAACTACAATCGTCTTTCAACCATGACTCCATGATACCCACAACACCATACCTGCCAATCATTAACTACAAGATCATTTATCTTATTTTATATACCGTGTGCATTCAAATGTAACTCTTCCAGTCCTGTATTCATCACCCTTTTCAATTTTGTCCCCGTTACACTGCAACTCATCCCACTCACTGCAATTCTGCCCAATCATCTGCCTATCCTTCCTGAGAGTCTCACTAAACACTGCCTCTGCTTGTAAACCAACATCCCTATCCTCAGCCCTATCACTCTGGTTCTCATCCGCCTGCCAGATTAGTTTAAACCCTCCCCAACAGCTTTAGCAAACCAGCCTACAAGCCAGACAATGTCCTCTCCATTTCATTCTCTGTTTGCTATATTTCCAGGCTTTGTATCATTTGCAAACTTTGAAATTATGGTTGGTAACCCCAAGACATGAATATTAATCAACAATAACATTTGTCAGGCAGTGGTCTTTGCATCACTCTAGTCTGGGAAAAATATGCTTTGCTATCTCAGCTTTTATCCCCTAGGCATCATTTGTTAACCAGGCTTGCAAGCAATATTTTATAAAGTACTTTTTGGTAACCAATAATGAACTCATCTATTTACTATATCCAGCACTACCAAGGACTTGCCTGTTATAATGTTCTTTTTTTGCATTAATGTCTTGTTTTTACACTTTTTATTTCTCTCTTTGTGTTGGACAATTTCTGTATAATTTATAAAGTGTGTTATCTGTACTTTTGTGCCTGTGATCCTGTTGCAAGTTCTCCATTGTTACTTCACCATACTTGTGAACAATAAACTCAGTTTGATTTGAACTGCACTACCTTCATCCATGGGGAATAGGGGGCTCTGGATACAGGTAGTCCCTTTGATGTCTGGCATGCTGCTCCCTACCAGACAGGGTGGATGGGCATCACTGGTCCTCATCCATCTCCTAAATCTCTCATGTGTTGGCTCCAAGCGCCATACCCTGGTAAGCTGCTTCAGCTGGCAGGCTAAACCACATGAGGGGGTGGTGTTAACATGGCACCACTGGGCGAATGACTTCCATGATGAAGTCACCGGCCGGGACAGAGCGGTTCTCAGATGAACTATAACAGCCACGTGTTTGTGACCGTGGCAAGCCATCTTCTTGGAGGAAATCAGCTGTGGTCAAACCTGGAGAGGGATGGGCTCCACCAGGTTTCAGATGCCCAAGACACCCCGCATGATGAGCACACCAAAAAGCTGGTGCAAAGCTGGTCATGACGGCGCCCCGACGACTCCACCAGGAGTTAAGGGCGCAAGAAGAAGAAGAAGAACCTTCATCCAACCACTTTGTGATTATTGAAAAACTCTGTCTTCAATCACACTTAGCCTTTATTAAAAGTTTGCTCCCCTAGTTCATATTTACATAATTGATTATTAATCCTCTTCCTGTGAATGTTCTGAATTAGGCTTGGCTGTAAAATCAATTAGCACACGTAACAATCAAATTTAATTTATGAAACTTATCTTTGACAATGTTAGCAGAAATGATGTGAAAATACGAAGTCAATACTGTATATTGGAACATACATTAATACCACTGGTTCTTGGAAACATTGTTTTACCCAAAAATCAACAAATGATTGAACTAATTAAAATAGTCCTCGCAATAGATTTGGATGGCAGTTTGGTTTATAATGCAGATTTTAAAACATTCATTACAGTTACTGGTGAAATGATTTTGATGAGAGTATAGAGTTTATATATAGCAATGCATAACAGCAAACTATGAGCTTCAGTACAACATAGAGCAGAATTTATCATTAAACTGTCAGTTGATTCCTTGTTTCTATTTAAGAATTCATTTTGGCTTCTCCTTGCCAAATATGACTGGAACAGGAAAAGTCATCATTTCTGAACTGCCTCAGCCAGCAGACTAGAGAAAAGACAGTTCATCCAAACTGGTCAAACACAGGATGGCTTGGCCATTTCATCATTTGTCTACTTAAAGTAATCTTGGATGCCCAGCAAAAGATTTCTAATCTATACAAGTACAAGCTTTAATGACAGAAAACACAATATATTACTACAGCTCAAAATTCAAATGATCCAATATGTATTAATAATTGTGGGACAGACACCAATTCCAATTGTTGATTTTCAGGCTGAAAAAGATAATATAACGAATAAAATTGTGGACTCAATCATATAGGCCCATTTTCATGCTCCAATCATTCTCCCGGCCCTCCTTCTGGCTGACAATTGCAAATTTACTACCTTCTCAAACTGCAGCTTAATTCATGGAGTAGCAAAAAGGAACTTACAGAAAAGTATTTAAATTCTGTTATTGTGAAGTTTCATGGAAGTGTGTAAGCACATTACTGAGATGTGACTTTTTAATCTCCTTCAAGTGAATCCAACACTTTTCCCATAAATATTTTCTGTTTCAACTGCTTCAATTATTCTTCGTTAAACTATACATCACAGTTATGAGTGAAAACACCAGCTGCTGATTCAATGTTACACACAGAATTATATAAGATCTAGCACATCTGTGGGCTGTGGGGAGATTACACATGAACAAAGCCCAGAATTACTGGTCAGGCATTGTGATAGGACAATAGTAAAACACAATTTCAAAGCTGGTGAAGACTAAAACTAAAACTAAGGTCATATTGATCCTTTTCTCAACTTATTCTATATCCAATACTTCTTGATAACGAAACCCTTTGGGGAAAATCAGCAGCATTTAATCTACTATATACTGTAGATGCAATGTGGAAAATTACTGATTTCTTTCTAGAAAGAAGTCATATTACAACCACCCAACTCTGATTCTGATAAAGGTCAACAATGTTTAACTTACACTCCAACTTATCCTCAGCTCTTCCTCGCTCCAACAGTGACAGATAACAGACAATATCCTTTAGGTAGACCACTTGTGGCATCTGGGACTGTGGCACATGGGGTGGTGTCTTCAGAGGGCTGTGATTCTTCTTAAATGATAAATTCATCTTCTTGTCTAAACTTTTTGTACCTGTGAAATACAAATGTTGAATTAACCTTAACTGTTCGAGAGAGTGAGAAGTTTGAGCATGGGTTGGGGAAAGCTTGGGATTTAATAGGACAGACAATTTGATTATGAAATGATTTAATCATAAATTTAGCTACTCAAATTGAACTAAGTCTCAAACTTAGACCCATTCACTGTGAAGCATAGAACTCCTGGACTTACTGATAAACTCTGAAACTGCGGAAAGGCAGCGATTGAATCTACCACTGGCCTCCTCTTGGACTCCATTAGCACAGATCAGTCTTATTGGAACACTCATTTACACCAGTCATCAGATTTCCCCTGAAGCAGCTTCCAAAGCCTCATTTCAATAGGGATTATAGGATTTCAGATCAGTATAAAACTAGTTTTTTTACATTTCCTGAAGAAGGGTCTCTGCCTAAATCATCAACAGTTTATTCAGTTCCAAAGATTCTGCCTGATCTGCTGAGTTCCTCCAATATTTTGTGTGTGCTGCTTTGGATTTCGAACATCTGCAAATTTTCTCATGTTAATTATTTTACATTTTTAAATTACTTTCATCAATTTTGATAGTTTTTTGATTTAAAGAAACATTAAAACCATGTTAAATTCAGCTGCAGATTTGAACAAAGACAAAGTCTTATCCGTGGGGTGGGGAGGGGTGTCAGTGAGATGGACCCCAACACCACTGAGCACACTAGGACAGTGAGAGGATTTTCCAGGCAGCAACCCCAGCACAGCCATGTAATTTCAAATGCCATTTGCTTTGCCTATGAATGACCAACCTAAAAAACTTTTAAACCTGATGCTGATTTTTATCCACTGATACAGTGGTGAGCTGGAATGGAATCCCATTACGATGCAGCTGATGTGATCTAGTGGTGTTTATCCCCTCATTGCCCAAGGAAGAATGCAAGAATGAAATTTAATCATAGAAATATAACTTGGCAGAGACTGGATTGCATTAATGCTTCCAAAAATGGAAAGCCTACTAACTATCAGATCATTACTGACGTCAACTTCAACAGGCACATTCTTGAAGGTCATTGACAACATTGTAACTATCTTTGGTTATCATGAAGATGAAAGGTGCTTGCAAACACAGTTTCATTACATTATCTGGTTTGATTTTGCAGTGTGGCAGCCACCGTTATTACTATCTCAAAGACTTTATTCATGATTAAAAATCTACAAAGGAAGAAAGAGCACTATTACCTTTTTGCTTCATGGCCGTTGCATTCAGTGGTGTAAACTTCAAAGAAAAGCAATACAAACAAACATAGCACCGTTGCCACATACGTGACTCTGAGGTGATACAATTCTCATTGCTCAAGGAGCTTCCCTACCCAAATCTGCCCCTCCATGAGCAGTAGTGGAAGAAGCCTACGCTGTCACCCTTCACCACAGATCCTGCACCAAGCTTCAGTGAATATATCTGCAGCCTAGACTGTGTCAGTCTGCAGAATTTCCTTCCACACGTCTCTCTATGCTGAAAGCCTAACAAGAGTCAGGCAGATCAAAGGGTGTCTGTGCTTCACTGAGTGGATGACCTTTCAGCCTTGTTGTGTGCTTTCACGAACAGAGAGCCCTCTGATACACAGCTGCTACACTTGCACCCATCTCCACGTACTTTTAGCAAATCCACAGGCTTCAAAGAGCTGGGTGACTGACAATTCCCCATGCAACTGCACCGAGCAGCTTGCATTGAGGGTGATATGTTGTCTGCAGAGGAAGGCTCCGACTGGGAGGGCATCTCTCACTGCCGGATGGGCAGGATCTTGGTGCTTGTGATGAGACATTCTGCAGATGGTTTGGACTGTTTGCTCATGGAAGAAACCCACAGAATCCAGAGTGTCCCTGTCCCACAGTGTCTGCAGTACACTGTGCTGACAACTGCCTGATGGACTTGGGGTCAAAGCTATTTAGTTGGAAGAACTCTCCCACAGTCGACAGGTAATAGGCAATGTTCAACCGATTAGGATTTGCGCAGCAGAGGGGACAGGCCTATTTTTCACAACATCAGGGAAAGGTGGAATCTTGACATCTGATGACACTTGGTGTTTACATACAGTACTTGGGATCCACACACTGCCTGGTACAGCCGCAGGCAAAGGTGGTCATTAGGATGAGTGCAACTTTGGGTATACTTATGCCCTTATTCTCTGGAGACATGTGCAATGTGATCCATTAGATTCCCAGATGAACCAGATGTTCCAGGTGACTTCTGAGGCAGAGGAGTGAGGAACAAAGTACATCAGCCCTGAGAGTATACTGCACCTGATGACCAAGTTCATCCCAGTTACTGACTGAGAAGGCCATTTCCACAGACCCAGTTTTTGTTCAACCTTTCCAATCCGTTCCAGCCAATTCTTGTTAAGACACCTCAGCCCCTCTGAACCAGATCCCAGCACCTTCAGGTAGTCATGCCTGATTATAAAGAGGTCACTGGATCAGTTGGGCCAATTACCAAAGAGCACAGCCTCGCTCTTTCTACAGTTGATTTCAGCTGTGGATACAAACTCAAATTCGCTCCAGATGCTGATAAATCTGCAAAATGGTAGGTTCAACCAAAAAATAGTGACATCGTCCATGTACAGAGTTTTTATTTGAGTGTTTCCAATGCCAGACAAAGCCATTCCTCTGATTCTCTTGTCTTTCCTGATGCATATAGTAAAGGGTTCAATGCAACACTCTAACTAGACAGGGGAGGTTAGACAACCCTGTCTGACTCCAGACTTGACAGGGAAGCTATCTATTTCCCACTCAATAATTCTGAATACACTAGATATCTATGTAGAGCACTTGGAACCAATTTCTGATTACCTCCTTAGAACACATTTAGGATCGCAGAAAGAATAAGGTGTGCAAAGAACTGCAATCACATCACTTGCTTCCCCCCCCCCACCCCTCCAAGTACCTGGCTTAGTTTTACATCTTCAAGTACTGACAGCACACTCACTGTGGCCACAAGTTCTACTAAGGTTTCCATTATTTCCTCCATGAAGTACTCATTTCTTCAGGGAGGTAAATATTTGCCCATTGATCATAAACTATGACACTTCTTTAAAAACTTCTTGCTTTTTGTAATTCAGCTCTCTACCAGCAGCTGCCACTGTAGGTTTATCTATGTACAGTACAGTATCATGTAATCTCAACTTGGCAAAAACCCTCCTCAGTTATGTAAAAATAGAATTAAAATGCATAGATTTACCTCAACGCAAAATATTTTAAATATTTAACTGGTATGAAACCAATGTTAACATGATGTTTTAATTTCCGTACGAAGATGAATTTCATTTGTCACATGTACATTGAAACATACAGTGAAATGCATCATTTGCGTCAATGAGCAACAGAGTGTGCTGGGGGCAACCCACAAATGTCGCCAAGCCTCTGGCGCAACATAGCATGCCCACAACTTACTAACGCTAACTCATATATCTTTGGGATATGGAAGGAAACTGGAGTACCTGATGGAAACCCATGTGGAGAACGTACAAACAGCTTACAGACCGCAGCTGGAGTTGAACCCTGATCTTTCTGAGGTTTGCTGGCGCTGTAACTCATTAGGCTAACTGCTACTGCTGTTCTGGGCTAAGCTATCCATAATTAAGTAGAACGGAAGCAATTTTATTTGTACTCTGCTCCAAGCTTCAAAAAAATGTCTTTCACCATCCCAATTCCTGGTTCATAATCTTAAGGTTTTCCTTCTTTTCAGGCCTATGACGGTCTCTGCCATCAATGGATTACAGGCTAGTTTATCTCTATGCCAATTCATCCAGCATGCTCAACTGGATTACCTTCCCTTCTTCCGTCTGCCAAACAGATCAGTGTGTCGATCCTCTCTCAGCACTCAACTACATCCGATTGTTCTCAATTGTTCAGCTACAAAACGTGTGCTTTGCATTATTTTATAGATCTCTAAGTCTCCCTCCAGTACTGACTTTGATGCTCAGAGCTAAAACACCAGCACTTCCAGTTTTGGTTTGTATTCTAACAACTCTCTTAAAATACAGTTGTGATTTTTGCAGAGAAATAATACTTCAATTAAATAATTGGTTTGTGTAATGCACGATCTATTTCTTTTAGAGCAATGACCCCCCCCCCCTTAGCACTACGCATTGATCTGTTGTATGCACAATACACCAGTTAAAGCCATCTTCCGCATGCATGCTTTTATGTAGTCGTGCACAGACACAACAAATTGGCGATGAGTACCAACCTGAATGTTAGAAAATATCATGAACTGCACCGAAACAGAGCTAAACAGTACAAGAAAGCTGTCATGGATGCTAACAAAGGAACACATGAAAGACGCACTGAATTTAAAGTAAAAATAACGTGGCGATGGCTTCAGTTGCGAAAATTGACGAATTTGATAGTGCTAATGAAGACTGGGAGTCATATATCAAGAGGGTTGAACTGTATGGTAACACAAACAACGTGGAGGAGAAAAAGAAAGCCCCTACGCTTCCTAGCTTAATGGGCCCAAGAACGTAGTCTTTTATGCAACTTAGTAACCACCGAAAAGTCAGCAAGCAAGATGTTCAATGAAATTGTTACAACTTTACAAAATCACTTGAGCTCTAAACTGCAGGTAATAGCTGAGAGATTTAGAATTTACAAAAGGAACCAGTCAAAAGATGAAAGCCTTTCTGAATACTTTGCAGAACTGCACAAACTTTCCCAGTACTGTGACTTTAGAGATGGACTTTCTGATGCATTAAGGGTCAGGCTTGTATGTGGCATGCATAGAAAAGGCACTGAAAAGAGGCCTAACCCCAGAACAGCCATCTATCATTGCAATATTGTTAGAGACTGCAGCAAAGGATGCCATAGAACTACAGAAAATGAGTTAGAATGTGAAATGCACAAAATATCCCTGAATGGTGCAAAAAACCAAAAATATTATGGGTGGTAAGTCCTCCCATGATGCAAATGACAGTTGGTTCAAAGAAAGAGTTTGCATAAATTGTCACAGACAAGTTCACATAGAATGTGCAAGGCAGACAAAAAGCACAACCACATGAAATGTCTCAAACACAAAACTAAGCAGATCACCAGCCCCTTGTGTCCATTTCAATCCCAGGAAGGGGATTCCAGTGATAACTGTTACCTGGTTGCAACTTTGGGCACTATTCCTAGCAGCCCACTCTGATGACATAGAGTTCAATGGTACCAAAGAACACAGCAAAGCTGGTGGCTTGTCACATCTTCCACTATTGGCAACTGAAGAAGGAAAGTCTTCATACTGTGACCCAGCAGAAGTGTTCCACACTGCATTGGTGGACCAGTTGCTGGTAACAAATTCCGAACTACAAAGGGAAATAAGGAATGAACTAATATTGTCAAAAGTCTATGAAATCATCATCCAAGGACGGCCAGCTCATGGTAACCCCATGTTTCCAGAGTTCTCATCAAGGTGAGACCAACTGTTGGTATGTCAAGGAATGCTGATGTGTGGATCACATGTTGTGGTCCCCTCTAAACTATGCACTAGAGCGTTAGAAAACTGCATGAAGGACACCTGGGTACAGTCAAGATGGTGGCGGAGAATAGATAAACAGATTGAAGGCTTGGCCAAAAGCTGTTCAGGATGCTACAAAGTTCAAAGTACACCCCCACAGACATTGTTACACCCATGGGAGTGAGTGTCGTCACCATGGCAAAGAGTACATATTGACTTTGCTGGACCATTCCTAGACTCCATGTTTCTGATTGCTGTGGATGCTCATTCAAAGTGGTCAGTGGTTGTACCCATGAAGTAAACCATCTCAGCAGAGACGGTCTCTGCTCTGAGGACTATCTTCACTAGAAATCACTTACCAGAACAAATAGTGAGTGATAACGGACAACAATATACATCAGAAGAATTCCAACTGGTCATGAGGAAAAATGGTATCAGACATTTCAAGGTAGCTCCTCACCACTCAGAAATGAATGGGTTAGCTAAAATGTGTATCCAGATCATCAAGAAGTCCATTAAAGCAATGGACAAGGAGGACATTTCTCTACAGCACAAGGTGGACAACTTCCTTTTTGTGTATTGGAACTCTGTTCATGTGACGACAAATCAAACACCTGCAATGCTGTTCATGAACAGGAATCTGAGATCTCCCATAGACCTTCTGAAACCAGACCTCTGGAGAGAAGTGCAGAATAAACAGTTCAGCCAGTTGCCAAGTGAAGCAGCAAGAAGCTTTGAGGTGAGACAGGAAGTCCTAGGCATGATTACCGAGAAGAAAAGTGGACGCTCAGTAGGATAGCAACAAGAACTGGACCACTGAAGTACGCAGTGGATGTTGAAGATCAGACATGGGAGATGTCATGTGCACCAGATACTGGATACTCAACCAAAGAACACACCTGAGTTGATTGCATCCAACAAGATGGACACATTACAGTCACTGACCTTACCTCTCAATGATGATGTCACTGTGACATCGGAAACCTAAAACATTGTCTTAGATAAGCCACCTGCCAAACCTGATACCACTCCACAGGTCCAGAGGCACTCTCCTGAAAGAGACAGAGTGCCACGCAAAAGACTATACCTTTAGAAATGCAAAATTATGAACTGTTATTGCAAAAGCATGTTTACTTGGAATATCCTTTTATCACCCACTGGATCACTTGGTCTGACGTGTAATGTCAGGATTGGTCTCCTTTCGGATTAACAGGGTCATGGCATGAACGTTCCTGACTCACCCCCACCCACTAACGTCATTTACAGACTTGCAGGCATTGCTCCCCCAGAGATCTGAAGACACATTACAATAAATACTGGAAAAAGTAAAGAGAACTCAGATCCACAGCACCCACTACATCATCATGTGCCAGTTTCCAACCGCCTAAAATTGAGCAAAAGCTTTGCTACAGTGGAGGAACTGCCGCACGGAAAATCCCCCCAAACATACAGGATTGACCTCTGGCAACAAACAGAAGCCAGAACCCCACCAAATAATACAGTGCAAGACCCCATAGAAATGTTACCAGACGGGGCACTGCTTGACAGACGGAAGTGGTGCACTCTCAACAGAGTGGGAGTTTGTAGGACAGGAGACATAGAACATAGAATAGTACAGGCCCTTCGGCCCACAATGTTGTGCCGACCCTCAAACCCTGCCTCCCATATAAGCCCCCACCTTAGATTCCTCCATATACCTGTCTAGTAGTCTCTTAAACTTCACTAGTGTATCTGCCTCCACCACTGACTCAGGCAGTGCGTTCCACGCACCAACCACTCTCTGAGTGAAAAACCTTCCTCTAATATCCCCCTTGAACTTCCCACCCCTTACCTTAAAGCCATGTCCTCTTGTATTGAGCAGTGGTGCCCTGGGGAAGAGGCGCTGGCTATCCACTCTATCTATTCCTCTTATTATCTTGTGCACCTCCATCATGTCTCCTCTCATCCTCCTTCTCTCCAAAGAGTAAAGCCCTAGCTCCCTTAATCTCTGATCATAATGCATACTTTCTAAACCAGGCAGCATCCTGGTAAATCTCCTCTGTACCCTTTCCAATGCTTCCACCTCCTTCCTATAGTGAGGTGACCAGAACTGGACACAATACTCCAAGTGTGGCCTAACCAGAGTTTTATAGAGCTGCATCATTACATCGCGACTCTTAAACTCTATCCCTCGACTTATGAAAGCTAACACCCCATAAGCTTTCTTAACTACCCTATCCACCTGTGAGGCAACTTTCAGGGATCTGTGGACATGTACCCCGAGATCCCTCTGCTCCTCCACACTACCAAGTATCCTGCCATTTGCTTTGTACTCTGCCTTGGAGTTTGTCCTTCCAAAGTGTACCACCTCACACTTCTCTGGGTTGAACTCCATCTGCCACTTCTCAGCCCACTTCTGCATCCTATCCATGTCTCTCTGCAATCTTCGACAATCCTCTACACTATCTACAACACCATCAACCTTTGTGTCATCTGCAAACTTGCCAACCCACCCTTCTACCCCCACATCCAGGTTGTTAATAAAAATCACGAAAAGTAGAGGTCCCAGAACAGATCCTTGTGGGACACCACTAGTCACAATCCTCCAATCTGAATGTACTCCCTCCACCACCACCCCCTGCCTTCTGCAGGCAAGCCAATTCTGAATCCACCTGGCCAAACATCCCTGGATCCCATGCGTTCTAACTTTCTGAATAAGCCTACCGTGTGGAATCTTCTCAAATGCCTTACTAAAATCCATATAGATCACATCCACTGCACTACCCTCATCTATATGCCTGGTCACCTCCTCAAAGAACTCTATCAGGCTTGTTAGACACGATCTGCCCTGAGACAAAATAGTGAAGTGGGGTTTAAAGACCAGTGAATGCTATGAGTGTGGCGAAACGGTGCAGAACATTGAACACATTCTGCACAACTGCTCACTCTCATCTGATTTAGTTGACACTGTGAAGCACCTTCAATTATTCCAAAAGACTGAAGTAGGGTAAATACTGAAAGGTTTTTGGAATAATTGAAGGTGCTTCAATTTTATTCGCAGTAAAATATGACTTCCAGCATGCTGCGTGTCTGTCCCTGGACTGAGTGGGAGGGGCAGGGCGAAATCACCTTTATTCAGGGTTCTGTGGGAGGAGCCACAGGGGCAGTCAGCAGAGGGGCGTGTCCAGTTAACCCAGTTACAGCACACACACTATATATATATATATATATATATATATATATATATATATATATATATATGGTTTACCACACACTGACCTGCTCAACATCAACCAAACAACACTTGAGTGGCTGGCTGTCTGGTGTGACAAGCTATGATGATGATATTTGGAATATGGGTTGATGAAAGGGAAATTGAATGTTTTGTACATATGCAGTTATATGTTGCATTAATTTAAAGAAGGAGGAAGTGTAATGTATCTATTTCTTTTAAAGCAATGACCCCCTCCTCTCCCAGTGTTGTCCCTGCATGCGCTGTTGTCTAGCATGTACATTGTTCTCTTTCTCTCTCGTTGCAATGTGAATACACTAGTTAAAGCCAACTTCTGCATAGTGCTTTTATTTAATTGATACGTAGTTGTGCACAGACACAACAGTTTGAGAGATTAAAATCTTTTACCTTGTACTATCGATCTCTAAATAGAAGCAGTTTTCTAAATTGTAAACACATTTTTTGGAGGGAGCTCTGTTTCTAAAAACGAAAGGTAATAATGACCAGTGATATTTGCTGATGCAAAGCTGCTTCAGTTATTACAAGCCCCATTTTTATGGATAAATTGAGTCATCAGTAACATGACCAGAGTAAGAATCAACAGTTGCAAGTATTGTTGCCAAAAATGAACAACAAAACAAAACAAAAACTAGCAAAGAAAACTGTGGACTTTCCACACTCAGGTTGGAGGAACACCACCGTATATTCCATCTGAGTAGCCTCCAGCCTGATGGCATGAACATTGATTTCTCTAACTTCCGTTAATGCCCTTCCTCCCCTTCTTACCCCATCCCTAATTTATTTGTTTGTTTTTTTTTTCTCTCTTTCCCTCTCACAATAGCTCCTTGCCTGTTCTCCATCTTCCTCTGGTGCTCCCCTCCTCCTTTCTTTCTTCCAAGGCCTTCTGTCTCATGATCCTTTCCCTTCTTCAGCCTTGCATCCCTTTTGCCAAACAACTTCCCAGCTCTTACCTTCATCCCTCCCCCTCCTGTCTCCTCCTATCATTTCAGGTCTCCCCCTCCGCCGCCCACTTTCAAATCTCTTACTATCTCTTTTTTTCCTGTTAGTCCTGACGAAGGGTCTCGGCCCAAAACGTTGACTGTACTTCTTCCTATAGATGCTGCCTGGCCTGCTGCGTTCCACCAGCATTTTGTGTGTGTTGTTTGTGGATTTGCTTGTTACTTTTCCTGCTTTTTTGCATGTACGCATCTGGCACTCCCTAAATCCCTTGGCCTCTTTCAGCAAGGTTTCAGCCTTTTGCTGTCACACATACCGAGACACAGTGAAAAGCATTGTTTTCCTGTCAACCAGACAGATTATGCCATACAGTATGTAAGTACATCAAGGTAGTAAAAAGAAAACATAATTCAGAATACAGCGTTAAAAACTTAGAAATGCAATGCGGGTAAACAAACAGAGTGGGTCAATTACTTTACCATGTTCTCTTTTCATTATCAGGTCTGATATTGCAACTGTGAAGAATGTTGAGATGTATTCCTATGCTGATGGCACTATACAAATCACTACAGCTTGCATATTTACAAATATAAGCTCAATCAATTTAAATATGTAAGTTTTTCTAAAGTTTTTCTGTCAGTAACCAATTCAGATCGACGTTGCAGACACAATTTTGTTTTAGTTTTTCTTTCAGTGAGACAAACTCCAAGTCCATTTTTTCACCCTTGTGCAGATGAATGGCAAGGAACAATTAGAAATATTACTGGATTTTTCCACTTAAAGTCAGGTTCAATTTTAGCTGCGGTTAACCAGTCATCTTTATTTCCCCTTATGCAGGATTTTCCAGGCCCAGAGGTCAGCTAAATAAGTAAGTACATTGCTGTCAAATATTAATATGGAGTCCCAGAAAGTCCAGAGGATAATTTTAGTGATCATAATTTAAGCTCAATTTTATTAATATCTTTTCTAAGCAGACTCCTTTATGATGAAAGTTTGTGGGATAATTAATTATTCTTATTTTTTAAAAAAAGATTGGTATAACCATATAACAATTGCAGCATGGAAACAGGCCACCTTGGCCCTTCTAGTTCGTGCTGAACTCTTACTCTCACCGAGCTCCACCAACCTGCATTCAGCCCATAACCCTCCATTCCTTTCCTGTCCATATAGCTATCCAATTTAACTTTAAATGACAACATCAAACCTGCCTCAACCACTTCTGCTGGAAGTTCGTTCCACACAGCTACCACTCTCCGATTGAAGAAGTTCCCCCTCATGTTACCCCTAAACTTATGCCCCTCAACTCTCAACTCATGTCCTCTTGTTTGAATCTCCCCCACTCTCAATGGAAAAAGCCTATCTACGTCAACTCTATTTATCCCCCTCATAATTTTAAACACACCTCTATCAAGTCCCGACTCAACCTTCTACGGTCCAAGGAATAAAGACCCAACTTGTTCAACCTTTCTCTGTAACTTAGGAGATGAAACCCAGGTAACATTCTAGTAAATCTTCCCTGTACTGTCTCAATGTTGTTGACATCTTTCCTATAGTTCGGTGACCAGAACTGTACACAATACTCCAAATTTGGCCTTACCAATGCCTTGTACAATTTCAACATTACATCCCAACTCCTATACTCAATGCTCTGATTTATAAAGGCCAGCATACCAAAAACTTTCTTCACCACACTAACCACATGAGATTCCACCTTCAGGGAACTATGCACCATTATTCCTAGATCCCTCTGTTCTACTGCATTCCTCAATGCCTTACCATATACCATGTATGTCCTATTTTGATTAGTCCTACCAAAATGTAGCACCTCGCATTTATCAGCATTAAACTCCATCTGACATCTTTCAGCCCACTCTTCTAACTGGCCTAAATCTCTCTGCAAGCTTTGAAAACCTACTTCATTATCCACAACTCCACCTATCTTAGTATCATCTGCATACTTACTAATCCAATTTACCACCCCATCATCCAGATCATTAATATATATGACAAACAACGTTGGACCCAGTACAGATCCCTGAGGCACACCACTAGTCACCGGCCTCCAATCTGACAAACAGTTATCCACCACCACTCTCTGGCGTCTCCCACCTAGCCACTGCTGAATCCATTTTACTACTTCAATATTAATACCTAATGATTGAACCTTCCTAACTAACCTTCCGTGTGGAACCTTGTCAAAGGCCTTAATGAAGTCCATATAGACAACATCCACCGTTTTACCCTTGTCAACTTTCCTGGTAACCTTCTCAAAAAATTCCATTAGATTTGTTAAACATGACCTTCCACACACAAATCCATGTTGACTGCTCCTAATCAGACCTTGTCTATCCAAATAATTATATATACCATCTCTAAGAATACTTTCCATCAATTTACCCACCACTGACGTCAAACTCACAGGCCGATAATTGCTAGGTTTACTCTTAGAACCCTTTTTAAACAATGGAACCACATGAGCAATACGCCAATCCTCTGGCACCATCCCCGTTTCTAATGACATTTGAAATATTTCTGTCAGAGCCCCTGCTATTTCCACACTAACTTCCCTCAAGGTCCTAGGGGATATCCTGTCAGGAACCAGAGACTTATCCACTTTTATATTCCTTAAAAGCGCCAGTACTTCCTCTTCTTTAATCATCATACTTCCCATAACTACCCTACTTGTTTCCCTTACCTTACACAATTCAATATCCTTCTCCTTAATGAATACCGAAGAAAAGAAATTGTTCAAAATGTCCCCCATCTCTTTTGGCTCCGCACATAGCCATCCACTCTGATTCTCTAAGGGACCAATTTTATCCCTCACTATCCTTTTGCTATTAATATAACGGTAGAAACCCTTTGGATTTATTTTCACCTTACTTGCCAAAGCAACCTCATATCTTCTTTTAGCTTTTCTAATTTCTTTCTTAAGATTCTTTTTACATCCTTTATATACCTTGAGCACCTCATTAACTCTAAGCTGCCTATATTTTATTGTAGATCTCTCTCTTTTTCTGAACCAAGTTTCCAATATCCCTTGAAAACCATGGCGCTCTCAAACTTTGAACCTTCCTTTTCAACCTAACAGGAACATAAAGATTCTGTACCCCCAAAATTCCACCTTTAAATGACCTCCATTTCTCTATTACATCCTTCCCATAAAACAAATTGTCCCAATTCACTCCTTCTAAATCCTTTCGCATCTCCTCAAAGTTAGCCTTTCTCCAATCAAAAATCTCAATCCTGGGTCCAGTTCTAGCCTTCTCCATAATTATATTGAAACTAATGGCATTGTGGTCACTGGACCCAAAGTGCTCCCCAATACATACCTCTGTCACCTGACCTATCTCATTCCCTAACAGGAGATCCAACACTGCCCCTTCTCTAGTTGGTACCTCTATGTATTGCTGCAAGAAACCATCTTGCACACATTTTACAAAGTCCAAACCATCCAGCCCTTTTACAGAATCGGTTTCCCAGTCTTTGTGTGGAAAATTAAAATCTCCCACAATCACAACCTTGTGCTTACTACAAATATCTGCTACCTCCTTACAAATTTGCTCCTCCAATTCTCGCTCCCCATTAGGTGGTCTATAATACACCCTTAGAAGCATTACTACACCTTTCCCATTCCTCAATTCCACCCAAATAGCCTCCCTAGACGAGTCCTCTAATCTATCCTGCCAAAGCACCACTGTAATATTTTCTCTGACAAGCAATGCAACACCTCCCCCTCTTGCCCCTCCGATTCTATCAGACCTGAAGTAACGAAATCCAGGAATATTTAGTTGCCAATCACACCCCTCCTGCAACCATGTTTCACTAATAGCTACAACATCATACTTCCAGGTATCAATCCATGCTCTGAGCTCATCCACCTTTCTTACAATGCTCCAAGCATTAAAATAGATGCATTTAAGAAACTCTCCACCTCTTACTCTCTGTTTATCCTTAATAGAAACATAGAAACAAAGAAAATAGGTGCAGGAGTAGGCCATTCGGCCTTTCGAGCCTGCACCGTCATTTATTATGATCATGGCTGATCATCCAACTCAGAACACTGCCCCAGCCTTCCCTCCATACCCCCTGACCCCCGTAGCCACAAGGGCCATATCTAACTCTCTCTTAAATATAGCCAATGAACTGGCCTCAACTGTTTCCTGTGGCAGAGAATTCCACAGATTCACCACTCTCTGTGTGAAGAAGTTTTTCCTAATCTCGGTCCTAAAAGGCTTCCCCTCTATCCTCAAACTGTGACCCCTCGTTCTGGACTTCCCCAACATCGGGAACAATCTTCCTGCAACTAGCCTGTCCAATCCCCTTAGGATATTATACGTTTCAATCAGATCCCCCCTCAATCTTCTAAATTCCAACGAGTACAAGCCCAGTTCATCCAGTCTTTCTTCATATGAAAGTCCTGCCATCCCAGGAATCAATCTGGTGAACCTTCTCTGTACTCCCTCTATGGCAAGGATGTCTTTCCTCAGATTAGGGGACCAAGAGTGCACACAATACTCCAGGTGTGGTCTCACCAAGGACTTGTACAACTGCAGTAGTACCTCCCTGCTCCTGTACTCGAATCCTCTCGCTATAAATGCCAGCATACCATTCGCCTTTTTCACCGCCTGCTGCACCTGCATGCCCACTTTCAATGACTGGTGTATAATGACACCCAGGTCACGTTGCACCTCCCCTTTTCCTAATCGGCCACCATTCAGATAATAATCTGCTTTCCTATTTTTGCCACCAAAGTGGATAACTTCACATTTATCCACATTAAATTGCATCTGCCATGAATTTGCCCACTCACCCAACCGATCCAAGTCACCCTGCATCCTCTTAGCATCCTCCTCACAGCTAACACTGCCACCCAGCTTCGTGTCATCCGCAAACTTGGAGATGCTGCATTTAATTCCCTCATCCAAGTCATTAATATATATTGTAAACAACTGGGGTCCCAGCACTGAGCCTTGCGGTACCCCACTAGTCACCGCCTGCCATTCTGAAAAGGTCCCGTTTATTCCCACTCTTTGCTTCCTGTCTGCTAACCAACTCTCCACCCACACCAATACCTTACCCCCAATACCGTGTGCTTTAAGTTTGCACACTAATCTCCTGTGTGGGACCTTGTCAAAAGCCTTCTGAAAATCCAAATATACCACATCCACTGGTTCTCCCCTATCCACTCTACTAGTTACATCCTCAAAAAATTCTATGAGATTCGTCAGACATGATTTTCCTTTCACAAATCCATGCTGACTTTGTCCGATCATTTCACCGCTTTCCAAATGTGCTGTTATCACATCCTTGATAACTGACTCCAGCAGTTTCCCCACCACCGACGTTAGGCTAACCGGTCTATAATTCCCTGGTTTCTCTCTCCCCCCTTTTTTAAAAAGTGGAGTTACATTAGCCACCCTCCAATCCTCAGGTACTAGTCCAGAATCTAACGAGTTTTGAAAAATTATCACTAATGCATCCACTATTTCTTGGGCTACTTCCTTAAGCACCCTGGGATGCAGACCATCCGGCCCTGGGGATTTATCTGCCTTCAATCCCTTCAATTTACCTAACACCACTTCCCTACTAACATGTATTTCGCTCAGTTCCTCCATCTCACTGGACCCTCTGTCCCCTACTATTTCTGGAAGATTATTGGAGCAAACAACTTTGTTATCTTTTTCTTCCTTCTCCCTTACATCTTCGGTCTGAGTGCTCCCGTTCTCTGTCCCCTGCCTATCCTCCCTTACACACTGTCTACTAGCTTTCTCTATTTGTGAACTAACCTCCTCTCTCCTAGTCTCTTCAATTTGATTCCCACCCCCCAACCATTCTAGTTTAAAGTCTCCCCAGTAGCCTTCGCAAATCTCCCCGCCCAGATATTGGTCCCCCTAGGATTTAAGTGCAACCCATCCTTTTTGTACAGGTCATGCCTGCGCCAAAAGAGGTCTCAATGATCCAGAAACTTTAATCCCTGCCCCCTGCTCCAATCTCTCAGCCATGCATTTATCCTCCATCTCATTCCATTCCTACTCTCACTGTCGCGTGGCACAGGCAGTAATCCCAAGATTACTACCTTTGCGGTCCTTCTTCTCAACTCCCTTCCTAACTCCCCATATTCTCCTTTCAGGACCTCGTCCCTTTTCCTACCTACGTCATTGGGTGCCTATATGTACCACGACCTCTGGCTCCTCACCCTTCCACTTCAGGATATCTTGGACACGATCAGAAACATCCCGGACCCTGGCACCAGGGAGGCAAACTATCATTCGGGTCTCCTGACTGCGTCCACAGAATTGCCTATCTGACCCCCTAACTATCAAGTCCCCTATTACTACTGCCCTCCCCTTCCTTTCCCTACCCTTCTGAGCTACAGGGCCGGACTCTGTGCCGGAGGCACGGCCACTGTTGCTTCCCCCAGGTAAGCTGTCCCCCCAACAGTACTCAAACAGGAGTACTTATTGTCAAGGGGCACAGCCACTGGGGTACTTTCTAGTACCTGACTCTTCCCCTTACCCCTCCTAACCGTGACCCACTTGTCTGCCTCCCGTGGCCCCGGTTTGACCACCTGCCTCTAACTCCTCTCTATCAACTCCTCACTCTCCCTGTCCAGACGAAGGTCATCGAGCTGCAGCTCCAGTTCCCTAACATGGTCCCTTAGGCGCTGCAGCTCGGTGCACCTGGCGCAGATGAAAACGTTCGGGAGGCTAGGAGACTCCAGGACCTCCCACATCCAACATCGAGAACAGCAAGCTGCCCTCACACTCATACTTCCCCCTTTCCACAAATAACAAGGAAAATTGGAAACCAAAACCTACTTTGCCTCACCCATTTCCGCCTAAGCCTGTCGAGCCAAAGCCCTTAAGCCTTCACTCTGCTCCCGGCTCACTCCGCTGCCCACAAAACAATGTTGCCCACTGTATACGGCTGTGTTCCTTTTAAATCTTCCGCACTTCACTGCCTGACATCACACACCTGCACAGTCCTGCCTCTCTTACTCCGAAGAGAAAAAGAAAAAATCAAAATGGCTTCTGCCATACTCCCGCTCCGATTCTCAGATTTCTTTCTCCGAATCAAACCCAAATCAGGATTTCTGACCTTTTAAATCTTCCACGCTTCACTGCCCGACGTCACACGCCTGTGCAGTTCCGCCTCTCTTAACTCCGATGATAAAATAAAAAATCAAAATGGCTTCTGCCACACTCCCGCTCCAATTCTCAGACTTCCTTCTCTGAATTCAGAAAGAATGTCAGAAGAACTCAGTTAAAAATTGAATCTGGGTTTAATTGGAGAAACAGTAGCATAGAAATGTTTTATGCTCTCACCCTCTTTCCTCTTTGTTCATTACTTTCGTTCTCCTCAGTTTTCCCCTCTTCCTTTGTTCCCCTGTTACTTCCCTTCATTAATATCATCTCATCCTCCTCTCTACAACCATTAAGAGTGGTAAAATTTAAAAAGGGATAGAGTGGTGAACTGAAGGATGAAAATAAACAATTATTTCCATTTTCTGGACAATCTGGAATAATGAATTTAAATTTCCATCTGCATTTACATACTGTTAAACCTTTACAATATATTTTTGGGTAAGAACATAATGGAAATAACAGCCATGAGTTGACTGTGTGCAAAATAATTTTTTGTAAAAATACTGCAATCAATTGGGTGTAAGTGTTAAAGAAAGTTATATAAATGGTTTCTGGTACTTGAATAATAGAATTAAGAATTAAGATCAAATACAAATGGGAAAATTAAATTACCATTGGTAAGAGTGATATATGCTTAAAGTTAGAAAAGGATTTACCTTTCAGCTGCAAATCCAATTATCTGCAATGCAAATGCATGCTTTGAATATAAAATTAAGTTAAATTGTATGTAATATTTACTTTATGCAAATAATCATTTCATGAGGTCAACTGATGCACGAATTTTGCAACTACCCATCTTTCTATACCTACTCCAGAGGAAGAAAAACATACTTGCTACACAAGTCTATTCATTAATGGATGCTATAAAAATTTCAGGTAGCTGCAGAGTAGCACTAAATTTCAACAGTACCTCCAGGCACTGATGATTGCCTGGGAAAAAAACCCCCACTATTTTCAAGAATATGATGATGGATTAGAGACTGAAATGTAATTTACAGTTTAGTATCCCATAGCTTTCCAACAGATGAGAGCATACCACTTGAATCAAGTATACGATTCAGAACAACTGAATTTTTTTCATTTCCTCATAATTTCCCCCAGCTTTGGAAAAATAGGATAACAAGCATTGGATTTAGAAAGGATAGTAAAAGTAATGGATGTCGAATGCTTAAATTGACATAAAGTGTTATTGCATGAATGAGAAGCTTCATATATCTTTTCACCAAATCTCTACGCTTACATAAGTGGCGCCAAAGATTTTTTTTTACAATTGCTTATTATGAATGGGCTAACAATATAATAATCATGTTTTTAATTCTTACCTTCAAATTTCATCATTCACATTATTAAAAACAAATTTAAAGATGATTTATGATTTAACTTAATGAATACCAGCTAGATAGATACTTTATTGATCCCAAAGGAAATTACAGTGTCTCGATAGTATTACAATACAAATATTAGGAGAAGTAAGAAAGAACAAGAAACAAGCTGCCTCAGACAATCTAAAAGGAGGGAGGCTATAGGTTGACTCATTATAGAGCCTAACAGCCTAGGGTAAGAATGATCTCATATAGAGCTCTTTGGAGTAGCACAGTTGTCTTAGTCTATTTCTAAAACTGCTCCTGTTCAGCCAAGGTGGCATGCAGAGGGTAAGAAACATTTTCCAGAGTTGCCAGGATGTTCCGTAGGGCCCTTTGTTTACCACAGTGTGTGCAGTTTGACTCCTATAACAGAGCCAAACTTTCCAACCGTGTTGATGCCATTGCACCAGCATATCACTGCATAGAAGATTGTACTGGTGATAACAGACTGGTAGAACATGCGAGGGGGGCCCTGCATACTCTAAAGGACATCAGTCTCCTCAGGAAGTAGAGGCTACTCTGGCCCTTCTTGTACACAGCCTCTGTGTTGGTGCTCCACTCAAATCTGTCATCTAGGTACTTGTAGGTGCTCACCACCAATAATAACAGAGAGCAGTGCAGGTTTAGTCTTCCTACGTTCAACCATCATCTCCCTTATCTTACTGATGTGGAGCTGCGGATGATTCAGCTTACACCCTGTATTCATCCTCCCATCCTCCCTTTATACACCCAGCTATTGCTGAGTCACCAGAGAATTTCTGCAAATGACATGACAGTGTTGTATCTAAAATCTGAGGTATACAGGGTACGCAGGAAGGGAACTAATACAGTCCCCTGTGGAGCCCCAGTGCTGCTTATAGCCATGTCTGACACACAGCTCTGAAGCTGCAGTCTGTCAGTCAGGTAATCCATTATCCAGAATGCAATGGAAGTACCAACTGCACGGAACGGAGCTTTTCCCCAGTAATGAGGGCTGCATGATATTGAAGGCACTCAAGAAATCACAAAACACGATCCTCACAGTGCTGCCCTACGTACCCAAATGGGAGTATGTTCTGTTCAGCAGGTAGATGACAGCATCATCAACTCCAATGTACTCCTATTAGGCAAAGTGCTAACTATTCTCACTCCTAATATTTTGTATTAAACTGTCCACAAAAACTTAGAATAGTATGGTGTTAAATTATGAGAATATTAATCATAGTATTGGACCAACAATCCAGAGACAAGATCAAATCACATTATCACAGCTGTGGAATTTAAGTCCAATTAATAATTTGGAATTTGGAAAACAAAAAAAGACATCAGCCAATCAATAATTCTAATGATCTTGCAAAACTAATACATTATCATATTCTGGACAATTAAACTGGACATACCATTAGCCAGTAAGCTGGGCACTGATTTCATACTAGAAGTCACTCCCTGCTCAGCCGACCTTGCAAAACTCCTCCTCAATGTGCTAGATTCCTTCACCACATTTGATGGATTAATCTTGTCTCAATAGCTGTATTCTGATACCGAAAGACAGTGACTCTTGGGAATCCTCAATGCTGACTCCAGACCTACCAAGTGTCATGATATCAGATCGAGTACAAGGAAGGAAATTTCCTTCTAATAATAGCCTACAATCCTTCCTCAGGTGATAAATTATGCTACTCCATGTCATAAAGTTAGAAGTACTGAAAGTTACAAGAGTACAGAAATAGTCCTTTTCAGTGGTCATCATGAAGAATGTCTTAATGGTCCCACCACTGACCAGGCTGGCTAAGCACAGAGATGTCATACTGAATCTGTCACAGGCACTGAGTGAACCAACATAGGAGTTTAAACCTATAGGACTTTACTCTCACCGACTTCACTATCGCAGATGCATTTGATGGAAGTAGCCACCACAAAGTCCTTGTGACATAAAGTGCTATCTTCACACTGAAGACACTATCCATTGTGTCATGCTAAATGGGACAGATTCTGAAAAAATTCCTCCAGCTCAAAATTGGGCTTCCATGATGTGCTCACTTTGCCGTCAGCAGCAATAGACTAGCGTACCATCACAGCTTGTAACCATATGGCTGGGTGTAACCCTCACTCAGCCACCATCATCAAGTTAAGGATCAACTCTGTCCAATAAGGACTGAAAAAGGGCATACTGGGAGTTATAGCAAGAATATTAAAAAATAAGCTGATAGTCTAGTCAATGATCAAAAGTATCATGCAGACAGAGCTAATTGATTCACACAATCAACGGATCAAATCTGCAAGCCTAAAGTGCTATCACATCTAGAATCTGCAATGTTTGTGCCAATGATCCTAATGAATGAAATGAGTGAGATTAATTTGGGATAACACTCTAGTTTCAATAGCCTATGCTTAAGCTAGTGCCATATATTTCAATTTATCACACTCTTTTCAGCACATCAGCACTGCCAATTCGTTGGCCCCAAATGATGCTTCAACAAGTTTTACTTAAAACCTGTAAATCGGTTATTGTGAGTTTTGTGACGAGGAAGAGTTTATAAGTTGAAGAGATTACATTGTAAAGTACCACTAACAGGCCACACACAAGTCAGAAGTCTAATATTGGTAATATTATAATCAAGGGACAAAATGGGACAGCAACAGGATCAAACTAAGCTAAACTGGGTTTGCTCTTTGCGGTCTGATTTTTTAAAAACAGAATATTACAAATAAATCAGACCTCCCCCCACCAAAATAGTTTATTTCTTTCTCAAACATCCTTCTCTCCTGTCTGTAGAAATTTAGCTACCACTTTCAGTCTCTTCTAATCTAGCACTTGACGTTTCTTCAATTACATCTGGTTTGCCTGTGAGTCCTTTGGTGTTTCTGTTGTTCAGCTTGCTCTCCTAATAAGCCCCTCATCATAAATACAGTATCGGAATTGGTATGTAGGAAAACAGATAAAGCGGGATCAAACAAGAAATGAACAACAAAAAATGCTAAAATTGGCGGAAATCTAAAATATAAAATGATGAAAAATTGTGTATCTGTGGGTAGCACTACATAGTTGATGCTTCAAACATGTACCTGCAGGAGCTGAATTATTGTTCCCTACTTTGTTCTGCAGTTTTGGAGTTATGGTTAACTCATCTTTAATCTTTCCAAAAGCTTTCATGTGACTAAGATCATCCTGGCATTAACATTCCAGTAACACAACAAATTATGAATCTTTTATAACAGACTTGGTTCTGGCAATGGCCTTATATCTAAGTTACGTTTTTGCTTTTCAAATGGATGGCGTCTCTCTTTCATTTTCTGTCTTGGTTTCCTTTATCAAATCTGAACTTTGAATCTAGCCATTTGTTCGGTCTTCTTCATACTTTTCATAAAGCACCTTTCCTTTCGATAATACACATCTGATAAAATGGTTCACCAAAATTTCTAAGCTATTTTTAAGCCTGATATTTTGCTATGTACTGCTATCATTTGTTATTCTTATTTTAGGTTTCCTTTTAAGTCTCGCATCAAACACTAAATATAGTATAAGGACAAATACTGAGTGGAAAATACAATGAATTGCAGATTGATTAATGCAGTGCAGTTATTTCCTGACACTTAAATGCCATGTACCACTTGCGTACAACGAGCTTTAAAATACTATGATACTTTTACACAAATCACTCGGTCCCACAGGCACTGGCACAAAGACTAGCAAAAGCATGCTCTATGAAAGTTACCTGCTTCAGCACAGCAAACTGCACCCATTCCTACTTAGTTCTATTGTAAGTAAGCTCAGGTGTAAATATTCCTACCTCCTGGTAGATGAAAACATGTACTCAAAGCACTGTATTCATGCTGATGGCAATTGCAACAGTCCACTTTAAAATTATACGAAAAAGTAACTTGCTGCTACTCCTTCGGATAAAATCAGTGACATCATGATGAGAGACTTATTTCTAGCTCAAAGCCCTTTTGTTAAGTGGTAAATAAAATGAAATACTTGAAGCACAAGTGCTGTCTAAACTACAGCTGCTGAAGCCCAAACAATCCAGTTCCAACAATTTTATTCAGATTAAATATTTCTGTTTGATATTGATGATGCTATTTCTCCTCTTATTTCCATCTTCCCCTGCAAGTCTATTTTTTTTTAAATTATGATGATATGAGCATCAGTAACACCTTGGGCACATTGCCAAAACAGCTATTCGTGACGGCTAATCTCAGAGTGTAGATATCAGCATGCAATATGACTAAGATAGGTATTATAATTGAATCAAGACAAAAATCTTCATTTTGCCAAACTGTATATCAAACAGCAGAGTAGGCATCAGAAATGGGTAGCGAGTTTAGTTATCCTGCAACAAGCTCTACAACTGAATCAACAATTCAGCACTGACTGGGAATCAGACCTGCATGCTTCAGATCTAACAACTCCATTAATTCTAACCACACAGGTTTTTGGCAACCAATACATTACTATGTGCGTCATATAATTTTACCATTCCAGGACAATATTGATAATGCTGTAGGATTACATCTCCAATCAACAGAAAAATATTCAGTGCTTACCAAAACAACACAATGTTTTGTGAAGATTGTCACGTCAGCACACTAATGCACAAGTAAAGAAGAAAACTGAAGGAGTAGGCCATTTTTCCATACCCCTCTATTCCCCAATCTCTCAAATACTTATCTACTTCCACCAGAAATACTTCTAATGATCCAGCTCTCACCACCTTATTCAGAGAACTGCAGAGATTCACCAACTTCTGCGAAAAAGAAAGTTCTACATACCTCAGTTCTAAAAAGACCGGCTCCTTATCTTGTAAACTATGTCCCCCTTTTCCAAGATTCTCACACCAGTGAAATCATCCCAACAAGTCATCAAGTCTCCTTAGGATATGTTTGAGTAAGGTCTCCTTATTCTTCTAAACTCCAAAGAATACAAGCCCAAGCTATTTTTAATCTCTGAATATGAACCTCTCTCATCCCACTAATTAAGCTTGGTGAACCATCTTTGTACTGCCTCTAAAATTATTATATCTTTTTAGTAGGAGACTAAAATTGTATGCAGTATTTCCTTTACTTAACATATCCAATATTATCTTTTATCATTATTCAGTTTGTACCCCACAATATAGAGAAGATTCCTTCAGTTTTCTGTAAGTAAATTATACAAAAGACATAATTGGGTTGGAATGCGAAGGATCTGGGCAAAATCTAAACTCAACACCATAGTGTTCACCTGTACTAATCAGCCTCCGATCTGGTAAGAGGGAAGATCAAGCTGTATCTAAGAGTCCTCCATGAAGCTAGCGGAGGCAAGTATGTTATTCAGAGATATGTCAAAAACGGTCTTAATCATTTTTAATTACAAAAGGAATAAAAGATTTTAAAAATCAATTAAGCATGCCTAAAATACACCATTATATAGTATCAAGATAAAGTAAAACATAAAGAAATAAAATATTTAACTGCACTCCTGCATTTTCACTTTCTGTTAGTGACTGCATTCAGAAGAAATGGACTGTGTTACATATATATACTAATGTGAAGTGCATTTGGCTCATCAGACTATCTCAGATTTTCCATATTTTAACATGGTCCTTGACTTTCACATCAATAGTTGTGCATTTCCATAAAACAAACAAACCTGCAAATTATGTCAAAAATGTAGAGGTGTTGAGAAAGTTTGCTCTTTAGATTCACTGCCCTCAGTTAACATTTTATTATGAAACATACAAAATGCTGGAGGAGCTCAGGAGGCCAGGCAACTTTTATGGAAAAGAGTACAGTTGACATTGCGGGCTGAGTCTCTTCAGCAGGACTTCTTTCCACAGATGCTGCCTGGCCTGCTGAGTTCCTCCAGCATTTTGTGTGTGTTGCTCGGATTTCCAGCGCTGCAGATTTTCTCTTCTTTGTGATTTTACTGTGATATTTAGGTTGGTAAGGCTTATTGCAAATATTCTTAACAAATAATACTTTTTAAAAACAGGATTATGCTGTTGAACATAAACTTGCTTTGAATGGAAAACTATTTGTGAGGATTGTGCTACGATTTTTCATTACTGATGCAAGAAACTTAGAAATTTATGTGTATGAATTGCTGGGTACAAGTGCCCTTCAAGGGCCAGAAAAAAATTACAAGAAGTAATAAACATTTATTTCATTTTTAATTGACACATATTAAACTTTTCAATTAAAAAGCTTTAATTTTTACTGTTTTTGTTTTAAGACACATGGTTTCCAAAAAACTTTCATTGCTCTTACCCTCCCCCTTTCTTTGTCTATGGTATCACTGATGGAAAAGTGCACTAATTTTATCAACACATATTGTACTTTTTCTAATGAACCATTCTATTGGAGTTAGCACTGCCCAGATCTTCATAACTTATTTTCTCCCTAGCCATGAAAAGACATAATCAATAGATGATACAGAAACAATTTTTACAAGGACTGCTGACTCACAAAATTGACCTTGGTGGGTGCGGGTAAGAGAATTTTAATGGAATACTATTAATCAGGTTACATTCATCCTGGAACATAGGCCAGAATAAACAATTTTAATTCCTCAAGTGAAGGATTAAACTCTGCAGTAATTACTGTCTCTGGATGACGATATGGTCAAGAAGAAAGTTTCATGGAAGATGAAAGCAGTGAGATAAGTCTCACTTAAGAAATTCCAAGTAGAAATTAAACATAAGTGAAACCTCTGATTTGCTATAGCATTTGCTAGTTGCATAAAATTATACAGCAAGTTTAGCTTTTGAATTAACATTTAATTATAATGCAACGTAATCAGGAAATGCAAGAAAATAATCAGCAGTATAGGCAGCATCCATGGAAGGAGAAATGGAGTTAATGTTTCAATAGTAACTTTCCGAGGGTTTTAACTTTGAAACATCAACTGTTTGTTTCCCCGTTGATGCTGCCTGGCATTTCCAGTACTTCATTTTTATTTCAGATTTTTTTTAACATCTACAGTTTATTTTTATCCTCAGTGAATCGTACTACTACCCTTGTGAGCCTTCCAGTGGATTGTTAACCTGGCTGTGTCCTTCTGGCATTGTAGATTACAGTATTGTTTTAGACTGTGCAGAACCCAGGAACAAAGAATGGAGTTCCTGCAGAAATTTGAATACTATAAACAAGCCTTGTTTATAGTATTCAAATTGTAGCCAAATACAATTGTAGCCAAGAGAACAGCTGTCAATGTCTTAGCCACTTATTTGTTTTCCAAATGTGATTCAATTTCTGGAATTAGCAATATTCTCTACACGAGAGACAATACTCTCATCAGTTCAGTGTATGCCAGGAACTCCAGAACATGCAGCATAAGTGAGATTGAACAAGAAAGCACAAGCATCACAGAAGGTGCAAGATAAGTTTCATTTCAGGCTCCTGAGGTCAGGAGGTCAGTGCACTCTGAGGCTGAAGATGATCAATGTGCCCAATACTTGGTGCTACCAGTTCTATAAGATTGGCCAGGAAATAAATGAACCACATTAGGAAGTGGTCTGGGAATGTTTTTTGGGTACTTTGATTTACTAGTTACATAATTGTCAGAACTACGTACAAAAGCTGTTTATCGTATTGTCATAGATTATTCTATTGGATGATGGAGTCCACTCAGTTTACTTTTGATGGAGCAAGTCTTAGCATCATCGCATTAACAACGGACACCAAGTGGCCTCTGACTTACTGCATGACTTCATGACAGTATGGTACACTAGTTACAACAAGATCGACCACAAAGCACTTCAGCGAATGATCAGGACTGCACCAGACATCACTGGGACACAATCTACCATTTATGGAAACCATCCACAACTCACAATGTCTACAGTGGGCTTGCAAAATTGTGATGGACTCATCCCACCCCAGTAAACACAGGTCTCGGGCCAAAACTTCAACTATACTCTTTTCCATAGATGCTGCCTGACCTGCTGAGTTCCTCCAGGTGTGTGTGTGTGTGTGTGTGCGCGCGCACACGCGCGTGCTACCAGTAAACACCTGTTCAATCTCCAATCATCCAGCAGGAGATACAGAAACATCTCTGCATGAACATCAAGACTGAAAAACAGCTTCTTCCCCCAGTGCTGCCGCCCAGCTGAACAATTCCCCATTTTCAAGTTGTTGGTTTTTAATCCCACTGCAACTCTAAAAAAACTCTAATGTTATTTTAAATTTGGTCATTGTTTTTGTAGGAATTGAATTGCCATTATGCTCTTTTGCACTGAATGGAATAGCACTACACTCACGTTGTCCTCAGCAATGACAATAAAGCTCTAACTAACTGACTAACTAGAGTGCAAGTGGAGTAATTGATGGGTTGATATTATGCAATTAAATCTACAGTACTATGCACACTCACAGAGTATATGTCCGTATCTTCTGCCACTGTAACCCATCCACTTCAAGGTTTGATGTGCTGTGCATTCAGAGATGCTCTTCTGCACACCACTGTTGTAACGTGTAGTTCCTCCTGGCACTTATCCTTGCAAGCGGAACAAGTGCTACACCTGCCTCTACGTCCCCTCCCTCACTACCATTCTGGGCCTCCAAAGTCCTTCCAGGTGCCTATGAATCTGTTGGGGTCATATACTGTGTCTGGTGCTCCCGGTGTGGCGACCTGTGTATCGGAGAGACCCGACGTAGACTGGAAGACCACTTCACTAAGCACGTACACTCCATCCACCAGAAGAAGTGGGATCGCCCAGTGGCCACCCATTTTAACTCCACTTCCCATTCTCATTCCGAAATATATATCATGGCCTCCTCTACTGTTGCAATGAGTGCCACACTCAGGTTGGAGGAACAACACATTATATTCTGATATTCTGTCTGGGTAGCCTCCAAACTGATGGTATGAACACTGATTTCTTGAACTTCTGGTAATGCCCCCCCCCCCCACCGTTCCCCATCCCCTTTTCCCTCCCTCACCTCCCTTTGGTGCTCCTCCCTACCTTTTCTTTCTTCCATGGCCTCTGTCCTCTCCTCTTAAGACTCCCCTTTTCCCAGCCCTGTATCTCTTTCACCAATCAACTTCCCAGCTCTTTACTTCATCCCTCCCCCTCCTGGTTTCACCTATCTCTTGTTGTTTCTCTCTTCCCTCCCCCACCTTTTAAATCTACCCCCCCCATCTTTTTTCTCCAGTCCTGTCGAAGGGTCTTGGCCTGAAACATCCACTGTACATTTTTCCATAGATGCTGTCTGGCCTGTTGAATCCCTCCAGCATTTTGTGCGTGTGTTACTTAGATTTCTAGCATCTGCAGATTTTCTTTCGTCCCTTAATAACAGGATGGTTTTGCCCACAGAACTGCCGCCCATTGGACACTTTTTGTTTTCTTACACCATTCTCTGTAATCTATAGAGATTGCTGTGCCTGAAAATCCCAGCAGATCAGCAGTGTCTGAGATACTCAAACCACCCTGTCTAGCACCAACAATCACCACTCTATGGGTCAAAGTCACTTAGATTATCACTTTTCTTCCCCATTTTGATGTTTGGTCTTAGCAACAACTCCGCATGCTTTCATGCATTTAATTGCTGCCACAATAAAGTATATCTAAAGTTGGCATCATTCCCTGCTACGATCCCTAGATCACGAAGATCTCTTCTGGGGGAGGTATGACCTGTACAAAAAGGATGGGGTACACCTGAATCTGAGGGGAATCAGCATGTGCGGGCATGTTTGCTAGAGCTATTGGTGAGGGTTTAAACTCAGATGGCAGGTGGATAGGAGCCGGTGTGATAGGGCAGTTGCAGTAGAAGACGATGTAGTGTGTAGTGAGACTGTGAAGCAGGACAGGCAGATGATAGGGCGAAATTACAGTCAGTGGGATGAGGCGAAGCTCAAAATGGGGTCAAAATTGAAAAGGGTGATAAATATAGGACTGAAGGTTTTATATTTGAATGTAAACAGTATATGGAATAAGGTAGGATGATCTCCAAGTTTCAAAGTACATTTATTATCAAAGTATGTATGCAGTATACAACCCAGGATTTGTCTTCCCCACAGACAGCTATGAAACAACGAAAAACCATGGAACCCATTGAAAGAAAAAAATCAACGCCCCCCCCCAGAACTCAGTGTTCATTATCTGTGGGCCACTCTGATTCATATTCACCCAAAATAGCAACGATAAAAAGGAGCAACCAGAAACTAGAAACACTTGATAATGTGAACTAGAGTCCAATCCACAAACCACGATGATAAAACCTTGCTCTGCCACCACCCTCCGACAGCATCAGTGGGGTGGGGGGTGGAGAATAGAGAGGGGGAGAGAGAGGGGATGGGGGGAGGGAGAGAGAGGGGATGGGGGGAGGGAGAGAGAGGGGGGAGGGAGAGAGAGGGGGGAGGGAGAGAGAGGGGGGAGGGAGAGAGAGGGGGGAGGGAGAGAGAGGGGGGAGGGAGAGAGAGGGGGGAGGGAGAAAGAGGGGGGAGGGAGGAAGAGGGGGGAGGGAGGAAGAGGGGGGAGGGAGGAAGAGGGGGGAGGGAGGAAGAGGGGGGAGGGAGGGAGAGGGGGGAGGGAGGGAGAAAGAGGGGGGAGGGAGGGAGAAAGAGGGGGGAGGGAGGGAGAAAGAGGGGGGAGGGAGGGAGAAAGAGGGGGGAGGGAGGGAGAAAGAGGGGGGAGGGAGGGAGAAAGAGGGGGGAGGGAGGGAGAAAGAGGGGGGAGGGAGGGAGAAAGAGGGGGGAGGGAGGGAGAAAGAGGGGGGAGGGAGGGAGAAAGAGGGGGGAGGGAGGGAGAAAGAGGGGGGATGGAGAGAGAAAGAGGGGGGATGGAGAGAGAAAGAGGGGGGATGGAGAGAGAGAGGGATGGAGGGGACACACATACATACACACATATATATATACATATATACACACACATACATATATACACACACATACATACATATATACACACATATATACACACACACACACACCTTCCTCCAGCAGCAGCGAGCAAGCGGCTGGTAGACAGCACTGAACACTTGCTGTTGGAATTCTTTGAGGAAGTAACAGGCAGGATAGACAAAGGAGAGTCTGTGGATGTTGTTTACTTGGATTTTCAGAAGGCATCTGACAAGGTGACAAGGAGGCAGGGTTTGAGGGTCGGCACAACATTGTGGGCCGAAGGGCCTGTAATGTGCTGTACTATTCTATGTTCTATGTTCTTAACAGGACAGAACCCAGGGTACTATAGGAAATATACTAGCATGGATGGAAAATTGACTGACTGGCAGGAGCCAAAGAGTTGAAATAAAGGGGGATTATTCCAGTTGGCTGCTGGTAACCTGTGCTGTTCCACAGAGCTCAGTATTAGGAGCATTTCCTTTCACATTATGTGTTAATGATTTGGATGACAGAATTGATGACTTTGTGGCCAAGTTTGCAGATGATACAAAGATAGGTGGAGGGGCAGAGAGTTTGCAGAAGGAATTAGCCAGACTGGGAGAATGGCCAAAGTAGTGGCAGATGGAATATCGTGTACAGAAGTGTATGATAATGCACTCTGGTAGAAGGAATAAAGACAAACTATTTTCTAACCCAGGAGAAAATTCAAAAATCAGAGGTGTATAGGGACTTGGGAGGCCTTGTGCAGGTTTTCCTAAAGGTTGACTTGCATCCAGTATTCAGGACTTCTTCAAGGAGCAATGCCTCAAAAAGGTGGCATCTATCATTAAGGACCATTGGGGAGGTGGTACAGGAGCCTGAAGGCACAAACTTAATGGTTCAGGAAGAGCTTCTTCCCCTCTTCCATCAGATTTCTGAATGACATTGAACCCATGAACATACCTCACTACTTTTTTTTTTATTTTTTGCACTACTTAACTTCTTAAATATATTCTTCCTACTACTATAATTTAGTTTTTGTTTTTATTATGCATTGCAATGCTGCCGCATAACAACAAACTTCAGGACACGTGCCAGTGATATTAAATCCGATTCTGATTCTGAGGCTGAGTTAGTGGCAAGGAAGGAAAATGCAATGTGGCATTAATTTTGAGAGGAACAGAATAGAAAAGGGAAGATGAAATGCTGAGGCATTGCTCAGACCACACTTGGAGTATTGTGTGTAGTTTTAGGTCCCTTATCTAAGTGAAAATATGCTGGCATTGGAGGGGGTCCAGAGGGGCTTCATGAGAATAATTCGAGGAATGAAAGGGTTAACGTATGATAGATGGCTCCGGGCCTGTACTTGCTGGAGTTTAGAAGAATGTGGAGGAATTGCATTGAAACTTATCGAATACTGAAAGGCTTTGACAGAGTGGATGTGGAGAGAATGTTTCCTATTGTGGGTGAGTTTAAGGCAGGCTGAAAATAGAGCGGCGTCCATTTAGAACGGTGACAAGAAGGAATTTCTTTAGCTAGATGGTGGCGAATCTGTGGAATTCATTGCCACAGATGGCTGTGAAGGCAAAGTCATTGAGTACATTTAAAGTAGAGGCTGGTAGGCTCTTAGTTGGTCAAACATTTCGGGTAGGAACCAGGAGAATGGTGTTGAGAAAGATAATGAAACACCAATGATAGAGCATATTCAATGGGCCCAGTGACCTAATTCTGCTCCAATATCTTATGACAGGCCCGTTTCCATAAAATCAGAGAGTAGTGTTCAGGTCTTAATCCTGGAGATGAAGAATTATTAGAATGGGAGTTTAACAGAATTCCCCTTTGCACAGTACCGATATTTTATGTTTCTATGTTGTTTAGGTTTGAATGTCATTTTCAATCAGATTGGGGCTGCAGCCATTTATAAGAACAAGAACCAGTCTTCAAGATGAAAACTTGTTCACATGTAAAATACAAGCAGTAATTAAACAAATTCTATTGACTGCAGAGAGAGCCACGTCGCAAAGCTGGGTGTCTGGATTCTCAATAAAGGTGTTTGAATTTGCTGAGGTATTCTCTGTCTCAGAGGCTGATGTTAGACTGTCTTTAAAGAGAGTGAACCCTCGCAAGGCAGAAGGTCCCGATGGAGTACCTGGGAAGGCTCTGAAAACCTGTGCCAACCAACTAGCGGGAGTATTCAAGGACATTTTCAACCCCTCACTACTACAGGCAGAAGTTCCCACTTGCTTCAAAAAGGCAACAATTATACCAGTGCCTAAGAAGAATAATGTGAGCTGCCTTAATGACTCGCCTGGTAGTACTCACATTGACAGTGATGAAATGCTTTGAGAGGTTGGTTATGACTAGACTGAACTCCTGCCTCAGCAAGGAGCAGGACCCATTGCAATTTGCCTATTGCCACAATAGGTCAACGGTAGACACAACCTCCATGGCTCTTCACACGGCTTCAGACCACCTGGACAACACAAACACCTATGTCAGGTTGCTGTTCATCGACTATAGCTCAGCATTTAATACCATCATTCCCACAATCCTGATTGAGAAGTTGCAGAACCTGGGCCTCTGTAATTGGATCCTTGACTTGGTAACCCAAAGACCACAGTTTGTGTGGATTGGTGATAACATATCCTCCCACTGACGATCAACACTGGCGCACCTCAGGGGTGTGTGCTTAGCCCACTGCTCTACTCTCTGTATACACATGACTGTGTGACTAGGCATAGCTCAAATACCGTCTACAAATTTGCGGATGATACAACTATTGTTGGTAGAATCTCAGGTGGTGACGAGAGGGTTTACAGGAGTGAGATATGCCAACTAGTGGAATGGTGCCACAGCAACAACCTGGCACTCAATGTAGGTAAGATGAAACAGCTGATTGTGGACTTCAGGAAGGATAAGACGAAGGAACACATACCAATCTTCATAGAGGGATCAGAAGTGGAGAAAGTGAGCAGCTTCAAGTTCCTCGGTGTCAAAATCTCTGAGGATCTAACCTGGTCCCAACATATCGATGTAGTCATAAAGGCGGCAAGACAGCAGCTATACTTTATTAGAAGTCTGAAGGGATTTGGCGTGTCAACAAATACACTCAAAAACTTCTATAGTTGTACCGTGGAGAGCACTCTGACAGACTGCATCACTGTCTGGTATGGAGGGGCTACTGCACAGGACCGAAAGAAGCTGCAGAAGGTTGTAAATCTAGTCAACTCCATCTTAGGCACTAGCCTACAAAGTACCCAGGACACCTTTAGGGAGCGGTGTCTCAGAAAGGCAGCGTCCATTATTAAAGACCTCCAGCACCCAGGGAGTGCTGGAGGTGAGAAAACACCCTTTCCTCACTGTTGCCATCAGGTAGGAGATTCAGAAGCCCGAAGGCACACACTCAGCAATTCAGGAACAGCTTCTTCCCCTCTGCCATCCGATTCCTGAATGGACTTTGAAGCTTTGGACACTACCAAACTTTTTAAAATATACATTATTTCTATTTTTGCACATTTTTAAATAATCTATTCAATATACATAATTGATTTACTTGTTAATTTATTATGATTGATGTTTTATTTTATCATTTTTTCTCTCTCTGCTAGATTATGTACTGCATTGGACTGCTGCTGGTAAGTTAACAAATTTCACATCACATGCCGGTGATAATAAACCTGATTCTGATTTGAAATATGGTCCCACTGAATATTTTCAGTTCTATGGAGTCATTTGCCCACACCCACAATGTTGAATTAAACTATTGTAATTGTAGCAGTTGATCACTTGCTATTATCTCCTTGTTTTAAAGAGTAATAAACCTTAATTTACTTTGGGTTTAGAGAGATTTTCCCAAGAGACTATTCCAGAATGTCTGCTTGTCATGCTGAATAAAGCCCTCATACATCCAAACTCACACTCAACACTTTAAAATTAGCTTCTTCCCCTCTGCCATCAGATTTCTGAATCATCCATGAATACTACCTCATCATTCTTTTGCATTATTCATTTATTGTAATTTAATAATAGTTCTTTATGTACTCTATTGTATTGCAGCCATAGAACAATAAATTTCACAATGTGTCAGTGAAAATATACCTGATTCTGATTCTAAACCTGGAGATGATTAACTCTTAAGTTAACAGGCAGTCCAAGCTCATTGGACATGAATTTCTACATTTCTGCACATGATTTTGAAACCTTACAGAAGGAATGAAGCACACATAAAATGCTGGAGGAACTTAGCAGGCCAGGCAGCATCTATGGAAAAAAGCCCAAGTGACGTTTTGAGCCGAGGCCCTTCAGCAGGACCCGAAAGGCCAATTGTATTTTTTCCCATAGATGCTGCCTGTCCTGCTGAGTTCTTCCAGCATTTTGTGTGTTAGTTGGATTTCTGGCATCTGCAGATTCTCTCTTGTTTGAGAAGGGAGGAAGCTTTCAGTTTCCCATGTTTTGTGCTCCTTCCCTTGCACCATCATGTTGTAAGACTTAGGAAATGGAACCTGATTTTTAAAATCTCGTTCTTTTCCTCCTACTCGTAAAGAGATTCTCCTAAGCTGATTACACTACCTTGGGAATGGCCTTTAGAAGATGTACAAAAAATATAACCCAATCTATATATAAAATTACCAAGCAACACACATCAAAGTTGCTGGTGAACGCAGCAGGCCAGGCAGCATCTCTAGGAAGAGGTACAGTCGACGTTTCAGGCCGAGACCCTTCGTCAGGACTAACTGAAGGAAGAGTTAGTAAGAGATTTGAAAGTGGGAGGGGGAGGGGGAGATCCAAAATGATAGGAGAAGACAGGAGGGGGAGGGATGGAGCCAAGAGCTGGACAGGTGATTGGCAAAGGGGATATCAGAGGATCATGGGACAGGAGATCCGGGAAGAAAGACAAGGGGGGGAGGGGAACCCAGAGGATGGGCAAGGGGTATAGTCAGAGGGACAGAGGGAGAAAAAGGAGAGTGAGAGAAAGAATGTGTATAAAAATAAATAACAGATGGGGTACAAGGGGGAGGTGGGGCATTAACGGAAGTTAGAGAAGTCGATGTTCATGCCATCAGGTTGGAGGCTACCCAGACGGAATATAAGGTGTTGTTCCTCCAACCTGAGTGTGGCTTCATCTTTACAGTAGAGGAGGCTGTGGATAGACATGTCAGAATGGGAATGGGATGTGGAACTAAAATGTGTGGCCACTGGGAGATCCTGCTTTCTCTGGCGGACAGAGCGTAGGTGTTCAGCAAAGCAGTCTCCCAGTCTGCGTCGGGTCTCGCCAATATATAGAAGGCCACATCGGGAGCACCGGATGCAGTATATCACCCCAGCCAACTCACAGGTGAAGTGTCGCCTCACCTGGAAGGACAGTTTGGGGCCCTGTATGGTGGTAAGGGAGGAAGTGTAAGGGCATGTGTAACACTTGTTCCGCTTACAGGGATAAGTGCCAGGAGGGAGATCAGTGGGGAGGGATGGGGGGGACGAATGGACAAGGGAGTCGCATAGGAAGCGATCCCTGCGGAAAGCAGAGGGGGAGGGGGGGAGGGAAAGATGTGCTTCGTGGTGGGATCCCGTTGGAGGTGGTGAAAGTTACGTAGAATAATATGTTGGACCTGGAGGCTGGTGGGGTGGTAGGTGAGGACCAGGGGAACCCTATTCCTAGTGGGGTGGCGGGAGGATGGAGTGAGAGCAGATGTACGTGAAAGGGGGGAGATGCGTTTGAGAGCAGAGTTGATAGTGGAAGAAGGGAAGCCCCTTTCTTTAAAAAAGGAGGACATCTCCCTCATCCTAGAATGAAAAGCCTCATCCTGAGAGCAGATGCGGCAGAGATGGAGGAATTGCGAGAAAGGGATGGCGTTTTTGCAAGAGACAGGGTGAGAAGAGGAATAGTCCAGATAGCTGTGAGAGTCAGTGGGCTTATAGTAGACATCAGTGGATAAGCTGCCTCCAGAGACAGAGACAGAAAGATCTAGAAAGGGGAGGGAGGTGTCGGAAATGGACCAGGTAAACTTGACGGCAGGGTGAAAGTTGGAGGCAAAGTTAATAAAGTCAACGAGCTCAGCATGCGTGCAGGAAGCAGCTCCAATGCAGTCATTGATGTAGCGAAGGAAAAGTGGGGGACAGATACCAGAATAGGCACGGAACATAGATTGTTCCACAAAGCCAACAAAAAGGCAGGCATAACTAGGACCCATATGGGTGCCCATAGCTACACCTTTAGTTTGGAGGAAGTGGGAGGAGCCAAAAGAGAAATTATTAAGAGTAAGGACTAATTCCGCTAGACGGGAGCAGAGTGGTGGTAGAGGGGAACTGATTAGGTCTGGAATCCAAAAAGAAGCGGAGAGCTTTGAGACCTTCCTGATGGGGGATGGAAGTATATAGGGACTGGACATCCATGGTGAAAACCTTTCTGATGGGGGATGGAATTACCAATATTTAATTGTGCTCACTGTTCATTTTTAATATACAGAACTGTAACTAACCAGGACTGAGCCCATTGTTCTTATCAAAGTACCTACTACATTCTAAACAATAAACTGTCCATAATCCAATGAAAACAAAGTCCTTTTGTCATTAACTGACCAGACTACTCATTTTATAACTAAAATTTGCACGTCTGAGTAATATAATGTTTGACATGTTCCTTTATAAAAATATCTTGCCTGCCCTGCCATGGCAAGTCATCATTTAATCAATGTAATTACATCCTTATGCCAAGTCAGTATATTTTGTGTATCATCTTAGTTTGCTCTTAAATTAATGATGGATCCTACCAGCGAAAGGCACTTCTTTTTAGCTGATCAGACAAGGAGCCTTTGGGCTGCCTATTTCAAAGTGTAAAAGATAATCCAATAGTAAAGTAACAGGATCACGTGAGATTCATTTCCATGTGGCCCCCATTTTCAACAGTGCTCTGCTGAGGTCGAACTATACCAGACTGAGTCCATTGCCATGCATCGCCCTTTAGCTATCTACTTTTTAATCAATATACCAATTGAAAACAGTCACTGTTAGCAGACTAGCCGACTGGTTTTATGACATTGGCCTTTGTATGCCTGACTCTGATTAATGGTTGAAATAAAAGTTATTTATTAAAAGCACTGCCCTTTTTGCCAAAGGGTGAACAGCATTTAATCAGTGCATAAGTATATTTATGCTACGATACCATTTTATGAATGATTGATCATTTTTTGGTGCTGTTTGGACTCTCTTTGCCCATAATATTTAGAAAATATTTTGGGCAGGTAGGCCAAACCAGATTGGTGCTGGATGTATTGAGTAAAATTATTTTTACGACAATGACTTAATGCTCCTCTGCAATTCCAAATAGAACTTAAATTACCAGCATCTCTGAGCAAGATCAGTGTGATTTCCAGTTCCTGAGAGTTGGGTAGGAATACATGGATCATTTCTAGATCATGCAATAGTACCCAAAGAAATAACTGTGCAAAAAGAAGTCTGGCAGTAACAGTTTTATGCAATGTGGCATTTTTATTAGTCCACATTAGACAAATAGAATCCAATATTATTCAATTGTTTGTTGAGGCCATTACTTTTGTTATCATAGAATTATTATGGTATTAAAAGAAGCCATTTATCCATGGGGTAGAGCGATCAGATCAGTTCCATTCTCCTGTTCTTTTCCAACTGCCCTGACAATTATTCCTTTCCAAGCAGCTAATCAATTCCCTATTACCACTACTGTTACAGTTCCTGATCATTATCAATCTGCAAAAAAAAAAATTCTCGCAAATCTTCTATCAAAACTTTAAATCTGTACCCTTGGACTTTGAACTATTTGCCAATCAGAAAAGCTTCCCACCATTTTATCTTATCTAATTAAGATCTCGTGCAAGTATTCCCTCAACTTACAAAAGATTTTGCTCCTTTCACAAAGTGTTTAGATCAGTAACACTTTGTACATCATTAAGACTATGGAAAGTATGTTAAGGGTTCAGTAAAACTCCTTTAATTTGGCACGCTCAGAACTCTGCTGGTAATAGACTAGCAGATTTTTTGTACTAGCAGTAGTTAATCTATCAATGGTCTATCATATTTTTTTTCTTTAAATATCACACAGTACATTTAAAGGGAGTGTAGGATAGAAGATGCAGTTAAGGTTAAAGAACACATGGCAAACAAGTCAGTTTCCAGTGAGCACAGCCAACAGAATTAACTGACTGACGAGACTGGGGCGCACGTGTGTGTGTGAACTGGGCCCCTGTGAATTGACAGGTGATCTGGGAACTAGACCCCTGGTAAAAGGACAGTGAGTGTAGGATCTAGATCCATGTTGTGGACAAGTAACACAGAGAAGCCTGACATCCCACACCACGAGGTTCAAGAATAACTACTTCCCATCAACCATTCAGCAAAACCCTAATCACTATAGCTTAGCAACACTAAAGCAGCCTTTTTAATATACAGAACTATAATTAACCAGGACTGAGCCCATTGTTCTCATCAAACCACCTACTACATTCTGAACAGTAAACCGTAATCCAATGAAAACTGAGTCCTTATCCCACTAACAGACCAGACCACTCATTTTATAATTATAATGTGCATGTCTGCTGCTGATTAATATAATATTTAACATGTTCATTTATATCCTCTGCCCAGGATAGAGAATACCTTTGCAAATATTTCTGGAGGAAAACACTTCAGCAAAGTGGATTTAGCTGAGACTTACCCACAGATGGAGATTCCAAAGTGTTTCTCACCATAAGTGCTCACAAAGGGCTTTAACACTATAACCTACTTATTTTTGGAGTAGCACCTGCACTCTGACAGAAAACTATGGACCAGGTGAGGCAAGGCTGCCCAGGTACTCAGTGTTATCTGGGTGATAGCATGGTTACTGGTAGGGATAACAGAGATTTCTCCAAAATTGCAAGGCAGTATTAAAAAGATTAGAAGATTATGGGCTCAGAGCACAGTGTGAATTCTTTAAACTAAGCATCACTTACTTTGATGGCCAAGAATAACACAAGTGTGCCGAGAAAATTCAAGCAGTGGTGGATGCCCCAAAGGCCACAGGACTTGCCACAGCTATGGTTCTTTCTAGGATTTGTCAATTACTATACAAAACAGGTTCCTGCCAAACCTGGCTACTGTGTTCCACACTTGAACTCATTACTACAGATCAGGAATAGCACTGGACAAAGCAGTGTGAGGTGGCTTTCAAAAAGATAAAGGAAACGGCGATGTCAGACACTGTACACACACATTATGATGCACATCATCCAGTGAAGGTTGCCTTAGGCTATAGGTGCAGCCTTGTAAGATATCGTGAGTGATGGAACTGAACACCCCCTAGCTGTGCATTACATTCCCTTATCACTGCTGGGAAATATTATGCACAGATTGACAGAGGGGCCATGAGTCTGGCCTGAAGTGTAAAATGTTTAAACCAATACTTGCATGGGAGCGAGTTTGCCCTTGTTACTGATCGTCAGCCACCGGTGATCCACTAGAAGCAGCAGCACGAATGCAGAGATGGGCTCTGTTCCTTGGATGACACAATTACAAGATCAAATTCAAGAGGATGACTAATCATAGAAATACTGATGGATTGTCCCATTTACCCTTGGAAAAGGAAATAACTGAAAAATTTACAAAAGAGGACATTCCTCATGATATAATCTCCCTAATGCAAATCAAAAGTCCCTCTGTTACGGCAGAGATGATCCAAAGGGAAACCAGACAAAGACCTCACACTGTCTCAGGTCTACGTAGCCTGATGGCTGAAATGTGCAGCAGAAATCCCACTTAACCCATTTTTACCAACACAGAGATGAACTTGCCCAGAATGGAGGTTGCCTTATGTGGGGATTGTAAGTTATTGTCCCATCCAAACTGAGAGCTAAAGTGTTGGAGGAGCTACAGGCCGGTCATCTAGGGGTGGTCGAAATGAAAGCTCAAAGTATGGTCTGGTGTCCTGGGATAGATAAACAGCTTACCATGCAGTATTCGGGATGCCAACAAGTCCAGAAGAAAGGTGTTCAGAGCTGTCAGAACCACCTCCGCAGTCCCAGAATCAACCACAACAAAGGAGACCCCAGAACCTAAGATTATTTCACGGCCAGGTCTCACCTGCCAAGCAGAGTGATCTCCCTTGTCAGGATATGCATACATACATACACACATAAGTTGAGATGCACTATATACTGAGTTGGAGTTTATAGCTAAGCAGGGAGGAGTGTTATTTAATACTTCAGTAATATTTGAGTAATATTGTAAATATATTGTTGGATTAAAGTATTCTTTGTTGTTCATATAACATTACAGGTTATATGTAAAAGGACATGAATGGCATACATCATCACGTGATATGTGTATGCCTTTCTAAAGTAAAAAAAATGAATCAGACACACATCTTCCTGTTATGTATTTTTCTTTCAATTAGTTTTATATTTTAGAGCTATAAAGCTTAATAACCTGTGATGCTGCTGCAAGTGATCAGAATCTGGTTTATAGTCACTGACATACTATATATTGAGAAATTGTTACACTGCAATACATAAAAAACACTAAGTTACAGGAAGAAATGAAAAAAAAACTGCAAAATGTGGGGTAGTGTTCATTGGTCCGTTTAGAAATCCAATAATGGAGGGAAGAAGCAGTTTCTAAAGTATTGTGTGTGTAACTTCAGGCTTCTGTAACTCCTCCCTGATGGTAGCAATGAGAAGAAGGCATGCCCTGGACAATGAGTGTCCTTAGTGACGAATACTGCCTTCTTGAGTCATCATCTATTGAATGCTTTTGTCGGTGGGAAGGCTAGTGCCCATGATTTAGCTTACAACCCTCTGTTGCTTTTTCTGACCCGGCGTATTGGCATCTCCATACTAGATAGTGATGCAACCACAGTACAACTGTAGAGATTTGTTAGTGTCTTTGGTGACATACCAAATCTCCTCTAACTTTTAATGAAATATAGCCACAGGTATGTCTTCTTCATAATTGTTGGGCTCAGAAGAGATCTTCAGACCTGTTGACATGCAGGAACTTGAAGCTGCTCACCCTTTCCACTGCTGACTCCTCAATGAAGATTAGTTAGTGTTCTCCTAACTTTCCTTCTTGAAGTCCACTTTCAGTTCCTTGATCTTACTTGAGTGCAGGGTTGTTGTTGCAATACCACTAAACCAGTTAAGTTGTCCTCACTCTTATATGCCTCCTCATCACCCTCTAAGATTCTGCCAACAATGGTTGTGTCCTTGGCAAATTATAGATGGTGTCTGAACTAGGGCTAGGCACACAGTCATGAATGTAGAGAGTAAAGCAGTGGGCTACACACACGTCCTTGAGGTGCACCTGTGTTGGCTGTCAGCAAACTAAGTTCTTCATTTCACCTGTGCATAAATGTACTTGTGCACATGATAATAAACTTGATTTTGACATCACCTGGAGAATCAGAAGTAATCAATAGTGCCTCTAAAAATGAATTAATTTGGACAGCTGCACTTGTCCATTTGCCTCGCCCCTTTCTTTCACCAGAGCTGGATGGGGAACAACTGGGGTTTCAGAATTCACTGTTTTAGTGAAGGTAATAAATTATGAAATGCCCGAAGACTCAACAGTGCCAAAGCAAAAGTTCATTAATTGAACATTCATAAATGAAAACTACCCCATCAACCTTATTTACTCCAAGCAGAATAATCTTAGCTTTGGTTAAAATCATTAAAACCATCCTGCATTTCCAATAAAAAGCAGCCCAGATCCCACTGGCCCGACTAATTCCTGGCCCATTTCCAAATTTCCTAACTCTCCGGCACCCTGAAACGTATCAACACTTCTAGACCTGTGTCAACTTTCCCACCACTTCTCTCCAGTCAGATTTTTGTAGTTCTCCATCCACTCCAAATTAAACCCTGGATGATATTTTTGCTAACTGAAATATGGAACATTGTTTCTTTTTATTGCCTTCTGGATGATTGACAGTGTGCTTACCACTCTACTCTTCTACCCTTCAGTATGGCTGATTTGGACCAACAGCTCTTAGTCCAGTTTAAAACTTGGTTAACTAGTTTAATGCACTTATGAAAAGTGATTATGTCTCCATTATGTCATCTTCAGATTTATGAATTTGCTACACTGTCCATGGTTTGAAAGGGTTGCCACAGGCACGTTTTGCAGAACTCCAAGCAAACCACACTCCAGCACCGCCCTTTCACTTGCTTACACTGTTACTAAATTAAACAGTCCTGTGACAAAGTATTCCATTTTTCTTACTTCTGAAACAGTTCTTCAAATCTCCAAGGACGTATCAGTCTCATCCTTTCCCTTATCCACATGCCACCAATTGATACCACTGAGCCAGTTTTCCCATGCACCTAAAGCACTCAGCACTACTTTTACTCCCATGCTAAAACAATCCACTGCCTCTGAACCTAGTTCCAATGAGCTTAATTTTCTCTAAGTTATGGGAAGACTGAAGCCAACAAAGGCAGCCAGACCAGCTTTGCATCTTCTTAACTCCACAAGGATGGTGATATCCCAGGAGGGACAGCTTGTGGTCCATTAGCTCCGCCGGCTTAGCATCACCAAGGCCTGGCAAGCAGAGCAACTGTTTGGTGTGCTCAGACTCTGATAAGTCTGTATAAGGTGAGTTTTCAGCGATTGGTATTTATCATGTTCAGGTGGGTGATTGAGTACACTCGTTACTCTCGATGCTGTGGAACTGCTGAGCGACGCTGTCACATCGTAGAATTTGGTGCGATCCGCTATGATTTCCCGCAGCGCAAATTCAGCCTCAGCTTGTATAAACCAAGCAATGGCATTTTTCTCCCAAAACTCCAACAGTTTCAAAGCAACTGCATTGCCCAACATATCCAATAACTTTAGAATCATCCTGGAGCATCGGATGTAGGCTTTCGCAAATAAATGACGTTAAATGTTCAAGAAACAATAAGTAACAACTCATTTATTGGAATCAAAACACTGAGTGCAAAGCATGGTAACAGTAATTCACGTAATTACATCATCACATCAGACCAGCCTTTTCAAGTAAACCCCAACTCAATGTCAGTGGTTGTGAATTATGTATGTTTCCACCAATTACATTACCTGACACAATAAACTAAACTAAAACTCCCATTTTCCCCCCACATGATAAAATAAAGGGTATATGTCGCGCCACAGCAATGTAAGAAATGGGACCTGCAGTAAGTCCAATAACCCAACTTTCAATAGCATCATGCTTGATCTGACCTTAACCTTAACTCCAACTCCATTTCCCAGCCCAGCCCCTAGAATCCTTGTTTCTCCAGTTGTCAAAAATCAGTCCAACTCAGCTTTGAATACACTTTGTGTGTCAGATTACCCCAAAGATTCACAATCTGGGGAGAGAATAAACTAATCAGTTTACTCATGATCTTGATTTTAAGCAACTGACTGACCCTTCATTTTGAGATTACATCCAATAGTTCATGACTTCAATAGGGGAAAGATCATCAAATGTTACATCTGCTCATATGAACATGTAACAATACCTGTATTTTATTCAAATGGCCAACTTTGAGAAACTGAGGACTGGTAGGAAATTTCATATTGAAAGACATCATACTCTGGGGTCTTTACGTAGCATTCATGGATACTGCCAAACAAAAAGTCAATGAAAGGTGAACTGGAACCTTGGCTAATTATCCTTTTCCCAACTTTAAAAATGCTGATAACAACTATGTTCCTCTGTTGTGATCAGCATATTGAACAATAAAGTGGGATGAGAGCTTCTTAACTTATGGCAGCACTTAAAGCTCTGCAAACCTGCTCTCAGTCCAGCAGTGATGTATAGACTCACACAGAAAAAACAGGATGGAGACAGGCCCTTTGGCTCATCAAGTCTATACTAAGTAAATATCTAAACAAACCTTGCACGAATGTTATTTTTGATCTCCCCTCACGTCTACCATTCACCTGCCGCCTACAAATCCACACATCTGTGAAACATGGATGGAAACCAAAGCACCCAAAGGAAACACTCAAGGTTACAGGGAGAATGTGCAAACTTCAAATAGACAGCACCCAAGGGCGGGAGTGGATGGAGTCAGTTGAGCAGAGAGTCATTATGTCACTGAAAAAGAATCAAACTTGCTAACTTTCTGACTTGTGTACTTCAGCAAGATATGTGGATTGTAATGAACCATGAAGAAAAAAAAATCACTGACTACTTTTTGAAGTAATACAAATTGAAACAATTAGTGACGAATGTATAAATCTCACTGCACTTGAAAAAAATTGCTGCCTGTGTGCGTAAAACTATGTTAACTAAAAACATTTAAACATTCCATTGAACTATCATTACGTTCTATACAGTTTAACCACTACATACAAACTTTTCATTTAACAATATTGTGCTCTACAAAATAAATCCCTTATTTTCTTAAATTTATGAAAAAATGAACTGTTCATTAAAAACAGCAAGAAACCACTTCATAAGTTATTACTTCTAAACTACTCCTCCAAAATATTAGCCTGCTGTGATTAGTTGTACTCAGTATACCAAGAACTCTCTGTACATGTTGCAATGTTTAAAGAACATAATTAGTTTGATCACATTGAAATTGAAATGTCACACTGACGACAAATTGTGTATTTGACCTGCACTATGTTCTCTAAATTGTGGCACTGAAAAGTTTCACAATACTTATGATTTCTAATGTATTATTCATGCTGTTTAATTTAAGAGACAAACAAGAAATATTATCACAGTTTAAATTGTCCTTAAATTAACAAGAACGCCTATTAACCAACATGTTGCAACTCATGTTCAAACAAATTTTGAAAATACTTCACAACATTTTAAATAAGAACCTTTGATCCTCTTTCAGAACCACTTACTGCATTTATGATAAGGGAGTGATTTATTTTTCTGTGGAGTTTCTTTTATCCTTACTCCCCCATTGAGATTTAGATTCCCCGATTACTCATTTCTGCTCAAACTGACTGAGGATATGAGTAATATTCAGCAGGTGCTTTCAAATTCAACATGCGAGAAAAGTCACTCTTGCTGAGTTCCTGAAACCATCTTGCATAAGTGTACTGTGACCTTGATATTTGGGCAGATGGGAGTTTGTGACTAAGCAAAACCTCCCTTGCTTCCGTATGTCTGAATATAGTGGCCCTTTGGTAACACACCTATGACTTCCACATCCATGCTGAGATTTAATTAAGATGTTTATGGAAGGCAAACCTGGTGAGGGAATGAAAGTTTTAATTAGTGCCCTCAAACAATTACATGCGATTCCAAGCTGTACTTTGGTACCAACAAAGATCAAATCTATCTCCTTCGACAGCTCACCAGTCAGCCTTGCCAAGCAAGCAGTTTCTGACAGAGTCATGCCTTCTGATGGTGGACAGTTAATAACATCCCTGCAGATCATGACCTGCTGAGCAACACAGAATCTAACAAGGAGTATCAATATTCATCCACAGTGCAAACACAGCAGACTGAGTAGTATTGCTGAATTTAAATAAACTTCAATTTTAGAAAACCAAGAGAGTAAAATGCCTACCAAGGATTAAAACTGAGATGTATTAACTTTTATAGTGCATATATTATTGTATTATTTCATTACATTTTATCCTGCAATGACAATCTTATAGTATTTACTTGACCTTTTTATGAAGTTTGTGGACTTAGAAAGATAGGGCTTTACTACTGCCATTTTCCCAATTACCATGAAAATTAAGTTTGTACTGTTAAGCTTTTTTGATGACTTTTGAGAAAACCTTTTGAGTATATTTTCCTCAACATGCTACAAAACACCTTATCCTAAAAATTAATAATTTACTGTTCTAATAAAAAAAATAGCAAATTTAATTTTACTTTCTCTTCTAAATTATCTAAGCACAGAATTCTCTTGTTATCTAAATAATTTCTACGGCACAGTAAATACAATATTTTATCACAAAAATAATTTCAAAATCACTCGCAATTTAAGTACCAAAGCAATTAAGAATGACATGAGTGGAACAGTGGTTACCGTGGGGTGGGTGTAATTCGTCTTGGTCAGTAATGCAAAGGAAGCTCAGAGTAGGTATAAAAAAAGACGAACTGGGTAACAAATTATATATTTAAATGATATACAGAACAAAGGACAGTACTACCAATGGCACTATAGTACTATAAAACTCCAAATTTAAATCCAATTATGAATCAGCTCCAAATAGTTATTGACAAAGGAATTCACCCAGCGTATGCAATGAACAAAATCAGTGCAGACATCCAGCTGAGATAACAGAATGCCTTCATACAATGCTAATGATGATTGCATCCTTCAAATCTTCATTTTCATTGTAACCTTCAAGAGATCATTGATACCTTCAAATCCTTTGTACTTCCTAACTTGCTGAAGTAGTAAAATCATTTCATTTTCACTTCCAGCCATCTCTGGCATCTGCAAGCCCAAATGCTTGAAACTGTAGTGAGCAAAACAATTCTGAATAGTTTTACTGCTTATTTCTCACTAACAATCAGTGACAAAAATTGCTGCTTTTTGAATACAAAAGACACACAACTGACGCCATTTAAAAACTGTTTGTTCTAAGCACACTGTAGTGTCTAATGGCCACACTAGTGCACGTGACTGACACTAGCTAAAAGCTGTCCGGCAATAGTCACCTACTCCAATTAAGCGTCATAGTGTCCCAAGTAAACAAAGGAAAGCCTGGCAATTTTCTCGATTATGTTTTGTTCTTTAAGCGATGCCCCAAATAAGCAACTGTCTGATTAACTGATGACTCAATTAACCAGAATCCACTGTAATGATTCCACTATGTGGAACACTTCTGCCCGATCTTGAACTTCTGGTTGCCTGCCATGATAGTTTTCTATCTCATTTCCACTTCTGATCTCTCCGACTTGGACCATTTTTATTTTATATTCATATATTCAAAATTACTATTGCAACAAAGCTCCAACTCACATGGGCAACATTCAGTTGGAATATTATTACAGTGAGGTTTGCCTCTTAAAATACCTACTTGCACATACTGAGCCTTTTGGGTCTAGATTTTTGACCTAACAGAGACTGTTTAAACAGAGTATACTGGATGCTGCAACACATCCCTTCTGTCTGCAGATGGCCAATATCATTCCATTCCTTTCAGTCATCTGTCTATCTAAAAATCTCTTAGATGTCCCTGTCATATCAGCTTCCATCAGAACCCTGGCAGCCTGTTCCAAACACGTTGTGCTGTGTATAAAACTTGCCCCACACATCTTCCTTAAACTTTCTCCTCTCACCTTAAGGTGTCCTTGAGTATTCATGGTGATCAGTCTCTGACACTCCAGAGAAAATAACCCGTTTGTCTAACTTGTCCTTATAGCTCGTGCCCTCTAATCCATCAAGCTAAACTTCTCTCTATCCTTTCCAAAGCTTCCCTATCCTTCCTCTGATACTGGTATAATTATAACAGTTCATTATTATAATTATGGATGACTAGAATTATAAAAATGCAATGTTGTTATACCAGTATTGGTTTAGCTTGTAAATACACAAATTAGCTAATATCAACAGCGAATAAAGTAACTATTTCAGGATGGATGTAACTTTAAAAACATGTGTAAAGGACAATCTTCAACTATCATGTATGTGAATAAACGAACTGAATTCCCAGTATTTTTTTGGTGTAGTAAATATTGCAGTAATATGTACATCAACTTCTTTTTTTCCCTCAGGGAATTTCACAGAGACTGAAGGTTGCATCCTGCATGCAAGGCAGGGTTGTCCTGGGTTTTGCGACTGCACACTGCAATGTCTAAATCAGAGGTGACTTCATGCAAGCATTAACAGGCAGAGTAGTGCAACCTCTTTCATTTGATTTGAAAGGTTAATACAGTCGAATAGCTTGTTATCTTCCTTCATTTTACTTAATAAAATTAACTTCTAGAAATGTAAGTTGTCTTTTAATAATTTCTGGATTTTTCTCCTTTCCTATAGGCAGGATTAAGGACTACTTACTTCCACAAATGAAAGAGGTTGATGGATGATCTGAAAGAAGTACACAACATTATGAGAGGCAGAGGGTAGATAGTTAAATTATTTTTCCTGAATTGAGGTATCAAAAACAAGAAGGAATAGGTTTAAGATGAATCAGCTTTATAGGGAACTGGATATGTTATTTTTTTAAGACAGTAAGTGCTTGATGTCTGGAGTGGGCTGCTAGATGTGGTGGTGGAATCAAATACGATAGTTATGACAAGTACAAATAACAAGGTATAGAAGGTTGCAGTCCTAATGAAGACAAAAGGGATTAGTGGAGATGGGGAAAATGTTGGCATGTTTGTGATGGGCTGAAAGACTCTATGACTCTAGAAATCCCTTTTGTGCTGTTATAAACATGATCCAGGAATAACTGCATCGCCAGCTCAGCTGTCCCTGTGTAGGTACATTAGGAACCTATTCATCAACACGGAAAACTATCCAGTAATGCCTGAGAGATAACCAGCCCATCAATGGCCGGTTGGAGTTTTGTTGGGGAACACATCACATCGGTCACCAAACACTGACTGAAGATCTGTACAGCAGGGAAGAAGAGAGAGTGGCTTAACATCACAGCAGCATTTAATAGAGCATGCAGTAAATGAATACTGATATAACTGAAGTCAGTGGAATCAAAGGAAAAATATCTGGCTGGTTGGAGTCATGCCTCAGAGGAAGATGACCGTGGTGCTTGGACATCTCTTCCACAAGACTTCATTGCAGGAGATAAGAACAATAGGAACAAAACTGCTCATCTGCACGCCCCCCCCCCGCCCACCTTATATCATGGTTCCAACCATTTTCAGCTACTTCATCAGTGTCTTTCTTTCCATCATAAGGTCAGGAATGGAATGCTCCCAACAACTGAGCAATCAATTCTATTTCCAGATTCTCAGAATACGGAGCATCCCATTCAGGCACTGGCTAATTCATGACAAATCCCATTTGTAGCACACAGGTGCCAGTTGGTACTTCTGAACAGAACAGCCCATTTGAACTCCATTCTATAGTCCAAATTAAATCTTCATTTCCTCTACCACTCGTACTCTGGACCAGCAGTGTATACAAGATGGATTTTAGCAACTCAACAAGGCTTCATCAACACTTCCCCATGAGCAACCTCTGCCACCCAGAGGGTCAAGGACATCAGGAAAGAGGAAACAAAACCACTTCCAAATTTACCCCCAAATCACACACCATCTGGAGTTGCAAATATATCAGTGCTTCTTCATTGCCACTGTGTCACAAACCTGGAACTCCAAAGCAGAAAGCACTGTGGCAGCTAGCTCTTGAAATAAACTGTGGTGACTCTAGGAAGCACAGCACCGCCACCTTCTCAAGGGTAATTAAAAGTGGAAAACACATGCTGACAATCCACAGCCCCCTCCTGAATAAAAAAGAACTACGCTGCATTCTATGTCGGACCTCTATTAAATAAAGAAACATAAGTTTAATCTAACTATGTCATAAACATGGAAACACTACCACTGTTTAGCTGAATTCATTCATTAGTGCTGATTTAGTGCACCTTTCTTTACAATAACTGTTTACATTACCATTCAAATAAGAACAAATTGTATAACTTGATTCTCTTCTTAAAACATTAATAATTTATGCTTTTTTTGCAAAATAGCTATTTCACATTTGTCAACTGTCATATAGTTTACTTCAACATCTATCTTCTGGGAGAAGAAAATCAAAAGTAAATCATTGTTGTATATTTATTTTAAAGTAGGCTCACAAATAATGAGCAAGACTACTGAAGCCTCACAACATTTAAAATTCTGCAGTGGCAAAGTTTGTTCCTGTGACAATGTTTAAGATTTGAGCAATACAAACCTCTACATTGAAGAGAAGCAAATCTCTGCACTCAGAATTGGCCAATATCAACTACACCTTAAAGAAAGATTTGTTTCTTTATGTATTTCATGTTGCAATGTAACAACATTAGAGGAAAGATTCAGATTTGGTTAACTAGACTATATGTTAAACATACTTGTTTTTCCTTGGTAAAGGGCATCATCTGTACTGTGAAGTATTAGAGCTCCAATCGTGCAATCATGAAGTAATTCTGGCTTCTTTCCCAAGCTCAAATTAACTGGGTCTGGAGGCAATCCAAATGACATAAAAAAAAGGGGCATGAAAGAGTTGCTTCCTGCAACAATCACACTTTTCTTCTGCAAACTGGCTGATGCTGATGGAATTTATAAAGCTTGCAACAAATTCTGAAGGAGTTATAAAAATATAACCGTTTAGATTTTGACAGTCTCATTCTAGCGCATAGAAAAGCATTAAGAATGCAGCAGTCCTAATTACCAAAGGTCTTATCGATGTACCCCAGATGCAAATTCAAAGTCCAACATGACGCACTGTGAAGCATTAGTGGCACGTGTCTGGATCATAGGAAGGCTTACGGCCAGAAAAATCCAAGTAAGCCACCTGGATTATGAAAAAAGACATTCACTCCCTCAGAAAAATGGTCACTTTAACACAGCTCTACTAAATATCTTCAAGATTCAAGATTGTTTATGGTCATGCATCAGTACACAAGTGTAAAGGAGAAGAAAATGTTTGTTACTCTGGATCTGATTTAGCATAAAAACACAATAAACAACATGATAAATACGAATACATAAGATTAGCTTATATACATGGACTGACTGAAAGTGACACTAAGTACAGGAGTACTTGCACATATGGTGACTGACTGACAGGAAGTGATAAAGTTGTAGTGGTGGGGTGGGTTAATGGATGGAGCTGTTGATCAGTTTGACAGCTTGAGGAAACTAACTGTTTTGAGTATGATGGTTCCGGCATGAATGCTGCATATCTTCTTCCCTAATGGGAATTGGATAGACATGGTGGGCTTTCTTGACTGTGGATAATGTGTTCTGGGACCATGAGAAGTTATGCAAGATATGCACTCCCAGGAGTTTGAAAGTTTCCACTGCTGTGCCACCAATGTGAAGTGAAATGTGAGCAGTGTGATATTTTCCTGAAATCGATACTTGTCTTGTTGACATTGAGGAAAAGGCTATTTGCCTGGCACCAGGCCGCAAGATCCTCTACCTCCTCTCTGTAGGTCATCTCACCATTATTGGTGATAAGCCCTACCACTGTTTTGTCAGCGAAATTGACAATGTGATTGCTTGGGTGTTTGGCTATACAAAATCTTGAGACAAAACCAAAGATATTGAAGTTTTTAAGAGTGGCAGGTCACATTTATTTTGAAGCAGTGCAATGGAATTATTTTGAAATATTTAGCTCCAAGCACTAAAAATGCAAAACACAATATAAAAAGAAAGCAGAAATCTCTCTCCTTAAATTTGTCCTTGGGTGCCAGGTGAAGCAGTTTTCAATATGCATCATTAGGATTAGTCCAATGTTACAGAGAGTTCAGTTCAAACATACCTTTATAAAAGATAAAATTCTGATTATGCAAGACTAATATGGCCAGATTTGGGAACAGCTTCTTCCCAACTGTGATAAGACTGCTGAACGGATCCTGACCCGGATCTGGGCCGTACCCTCCAAATATCCTGACCTGCCTCTCGGTTTTTTTGCACTACCTTACTTTCCCTTTTCTATTTTCTATTTATGATTTATAATTTAAATTTTTAATATTTACTATCGATTTCTACTCCAGGGAGCGCAAAGCGCAGAATCAAATATCGCTGTGATGATTGTACGTTCTAGTATCAATTGTTTGGCGACAATAAAATATAAAGTAATCAGGACTGATTCAACAGGCAAATCAACATGATTTAAATACATTAACAAAGAATTCTAAGATACAATAAATCCTGGGCAATCTTTAGGAAGAAAGAAGTGTTTAAGAGGAAGAAAGAAGTGTTTAAGAGGAAGATGAAGAGCTTGATCAGAGATTTACTAAAATGTAATAAAAACAAGGATATAGAAGATGCTTAGTACAACAACAGAGCATATGCTGTGAAAAATTACAATGCAAACAGACTTGAAACTAAGAATTGTGGATATTTTCTAAATAACCAGAAATAAGAAATAAATACGCCTGTTCAATTACTTTCCAAATAAATTAAGCATAATTAATCAGATGGAAATCAATGCTCAGATTAAAAGCAAATACATTCATGAGGATAAATGATGTTGAATAACGTAGTTTTGGAGGCCTTTACATTCTGCAGAAGGCCATTCACTTCAAACAATGGATGCACCATAGGACATGAAGCAGACTAATGTCTTCTCAAATTTTATAAAAAAAAGGTAAGATGCAGGCATGGATATCTACATTGGAACACAACAGCATCAATTAGAATTTATTTTCAAGATGATGGAGAAAAGGCAGGAAGATGGGGCTGAGAGGGAAACAAATCAGTCAAGATCGAATAGTGCAGCACTTGATGGGACAAATGGCCTAAATCTGCTCCAATATATTATAGTTAACCATCACAAATAAGCCCGAGGAGAATCCACACAGCTACAATCAGCATGGTTTCAGAGATATCTCTACTTAACTTCCACAAGGGAATATCAACCCAATGAGAATGTGGAAAACCTTTAAATTTGCAAGGTTCAATTTGTAACACTGTTAAGTAACTCCAAAAGGTAAGATTCAAATTAATACCTTCCAGCAGATAAAGATAAGGAACTGGTTTAACAGGAGGAAGAAATAATAAATACTCATTAGAGGAGTATTGGCCAAAGCAGGAAGATCACCTAGTGAGGCAGTGTAGAGTGGAACCATAACTATCTATAATTTAGAAATAAACATGAAAGTTACTGAGAAGTAAAATGAATTTCAGAAAATACCAGAAAATAAAGTGGACAAGAATGGCAAAGACATGTAAACATATTTAAACAAAAGCTACACACACAAAACAGAAACTGTTGATTATATTTTAACGAAGATTGATATTATGCTAAATTTTTATTGGAAATGGCCAATATAGCATGGAACAAATGAAACTTGACAGGAATCTTTTTGGTAGGAATACAGTTGTCAGGAAAATCAATGAATAATGAATATAGTGATTATACCAGACAGGACTATTGGAGGCAAAAATCCCAGAATCATTTAAGACAAAATTCTCAGAATATTTGAATCAAAGTGGCCAATTTCATTCACAATTTTCTGTCTACCCGATATAGTTTTAGTAATTGTCAAAAGTCAACCATGTAAACTTTAAAGGCAAAATCATGTTGGTGCTTTTCACTTACAGTTTATAAACAAAATTTGGTTCATTAGCCAAAAAGTTTAAAATGGCTTTGCTTACAGCGAAAGCTGATCATCTTCTGTGCTGCCTATTAGTCTCACACAAGCAGCATATGAACAGAAACAAACTAAATAATTAAAACAGAAATAACAACCAATTGTTATTTATTTTAGCTAATAAAGAACATACCTCAAGTATTTAATTTTCACATGTTGTTTATGACCTCCACAGTAATTAATAGAGGCATTCAACTTAAATGTTTAAAGTTATAGCTACATACGTAATTGAACAAAGTTTTTGCTACAAAGGAATATTCAATGATAAGTGATTACTTTCAATTGCAACAAGAGTAGAAGTAGTGATATTCAATTATTTCTATGGCAGCACCCCTTGCAAATACTGATTCATTCACTGGACACCAGACACTATGCTAATGTAACTTCCAAAGGTAGTGTCTGCTAAGTAAAGAAATACAGACCATCATTATATTAAAATAAACCAAAGTTACAAAAATAATCTGCTATTTCAACAATATATAAAGGAAAATGCACACGTTCAATTGTCTGGCAATGAATCAAGCACTTCAATTTTAAAGTTTCAGAGACTATGAAGAGTCGCAGTGGCTTTTAATATTATCACTGTTTTAATTACTAATGCTTGAGGAAATGCATTGAAATTATAAAAATGCTTAGAAACTTCAAGTTGGGTTTGCTGATTTTGGCCTCTTAATCAATTCCCATTTCCTACAGCTCACACGGAAGATCAAGTTTAAAAATAATAATAATGAACACAGCATTTCTAGTAAATAAGTTTAATCTGACAGATGAACAAGCACTGAATCCTTTGCCAAACCTGAAAGGAAGATGAGAGGACTACCTGGAGACTGAGAGTTAAGCAATGAGGCAGAGGAAATCTTGAAGGAGCCAGTGAAGTTATGAGAAAAGTGAGCAGCGGCAGTGGATTTCTGAGAAGAAGACCGAGAGGAACCGGGAGAGTAAGTTGCTGAGGCGGCAGCAGCAATAGGAGCCAAGCTGGGAAATTGCTGATCGGTGAGGTTAACCTGGGAATCCCTTCCATCTGGAGAATGTCTTCTCATGGCACTCAGAATACTTTTGCCATTAATTCCTGCAGTATTAGTGCAAAGATAATAAAGATTAACATAAAACAGATGAAAAGGTTAAATTTTTTCATTTTTAATCACCTGAAGGTGTTTAGAAATGAACAGCAGTTTAGAATGAAATAAAACAGTTGCAATAAAGCCAGGTAGGTCTGACTTTTCTCCCTTCCAGTTTGGAGGACTTCGCTCATATTGCAGCAATATTGGGAAAAAGATTTACAGGAGGGCCTTGGTTGGAGGAGAATCCCGGCACATTTCTTATATTTTACCTTAATAAACAAAGTGGAAGTGTTAAAACTTTCTTCAGTGGTATCTCTAAATGTCAATGTTCAGTTTATGAACCTATGTCAACAATCCACGGGGTAACATAATGTTGGTCAATCCTATCCTTACCTGGAAATTCCATACATTCCTTTTTGGCAGATTTTACTTGTGATGACCATGATTGGGAATCCTGTCTAGTTTTTTTTCCCCCACAGTCCTAATCATCAAGTCCTACCCTCCTGGAAATGAACTGGACTTCAGTCCACTCAGTCTGTGAGTTTAGTCTATTTGTTTCATCAACAAATCAACAGCAATGGATGTGCCAGTCTTCGAATCATCAAATGGTATGAATTTTAATCAGAAATCAGATTTTTGCTTTGGAACATGCTGATAGTTTTCATGGATGAAGTTATAGTTAGACTAAATTTAAAATATACATTTTAAATCTCTTTAGTATCTCTAGTTAGATTTAACTGATGAATACTTTAATTAAATTCTGGCTTCTCGATTAAGCATTTTATTTGAATTCTTATTCTAAATGCATAAACATAGGATCCAGCAAAATAAATCTACTGGTGCAAGTCATAAAGTAGTTCAATAATTCAGATATCAGATTAATGATTAGATAAAATGCCATGTTGAGGACAAACATTTCTGCCTCGAGATAGGATAGAATTGGGTCATAATTGATCAAATGCTTCTTGGACTGTGCCTTCAGCTAACTGATTGCAAATCAACTTTGGTCACAGAAAGAAAAACAGTATTTTCAAAGCAACACACAAAATGCTGGAGGAACTCAACAGGCCAGGCAGCATCTATGGAAAAGAGTAGAGTTGATGTTTCAGGCAGAGACCCTTCACCAGTCCTGCTGAAGGGTCTCGGCCCAGAACCTCGTCTGTACTCTTCAATAGATGCTGAGATGCTGCCTGGCATGCTGAGTTCCTCCAGCAGTTTGTGTGTGTTGCTTGGAATTCCCACATCTGCAGATTTTCACTTGTTTGTAATCGTTTTTACAATCCTGGGCTGTCCTACAGTGGTTTTCAGCTGACTGATTACACCTCAAAATGTGCTCAATGTTTTAATTTAGGAAAGGCATGAGCAACTTTGGAGTAGATTGGGCCGTAGTTTAAATCTCATTGGAAAGTCTACATTGTTAACATTAGTGTTCCATCAGTCCAAGATTGGAACAGCAAGCTAGATTATTGTGCCCAATTTAAACTGAAGCCCATGAGTCACAGTGCATGGCTGAACTAAATATCCATGGCAGCCCAGTCTGTTTTACCCTTCCTCTTAGAGGGGTATATTTAGTGACTAAAGACTTGAAAGAGGAAGAAAACAGAACGCCACACTACATATTTTAAATGGGCAGATTTTAAAGTAATGCAGTTCACTACAGGAGGATGTATTATACAACGTATTCAACATCACTCAGCACAGATAGGCGCATAAGAAAATACTGAAATGGAAAAGATTCAGCCCAGAATTACTCATCTCCGTCTTCCACTCTGCCAATTATGTCTTAATAGGTAATTGTAGATTTAATACAAGAACTGAATACTTCTGCAAACTTATTCTACAATACTATTAATATCTTATAACATTTTAAACGCTGCAAGAAGCTTATCATTTATAAGTGGAATAAAACTAGACATCTGTTTGAGATCTTAGTTATCCAACAAAAATACGTGATTTTGTTATACAGTCATACTGCGTTATGATGGCAAGTTTTGATGAGATACATATATCATTAAGACTCTGGAGATAACTTGCTCAATAACATAACTGTTCTCCACTTTAGAACTACTTACATGCGACTGAATGAGATAACACCATTTTGTACATTAATTCAAATATGTAATAACAACTTCCATTTATATAGCATCTTTACAACTGCAATAATGTCTTCGGAAATGCATAAAGAAAATATTACGGAAATAAGCAAAAGTTTGGATAGCAGACTTGTAGAAAGGGAGACAGGGAAGGACATAAAAATTTAGAGAGAAAATTTAGAGATTCATGTCCTGGCATTTGGTGACCCACCTGCTAATTAAGGAATGATACAATTCAAAGATGCAGAAGTTACTTTGTACAAGTATCAGATGTGTACAGATAACTCAAGGAGATGCATGGTAGAGGACCGGACAAAAACAAGGAAGGCAAAAGACTATGAAGCAATTAAAAAAAAACAAAAAAAAAGAGGATTATAAAACAGAGGCACTGCTTGAGTATGAGCTCAACTGTGAGCTGTTTGAGGGTCACCAAGCACAGAAGCAATGGGTAAATTAGATAGGACACTGGCAGCAAAGTTCTGAATGACCTCAAGTTTACTGAGCTTTGAATGAAGATGGACAGCTGGGTGTGTACACATTGGATTATACAAGTCTGCATACAATGACTGTATGAATGGGGATTTCAGTAGCACATGAACTGAATTAAGCAATGTTACTGAGCAGGAAATTAAGGAGTTGCTAGGGACAGTGATGGAGTGGGTGGCTAGGGACGTAAGCAAGTGATCGGAACCCAAAGACAATGGCTTATTCTTGAAAATGTTTATTGTGAGCAAAACCTTTAAATGATTGATAGCATGCACAATTCTATCTCTGTGCCCACAGTCCAACTGGACACAAACCTGGTATATAGCCAGCATGCACAAAAGTAAAAGGACAATAAGTTCAATGGAAAGAAGGATGCACAATGTACCTGTAATAGGAGCACATGCTACTTCTGTCTGGAAGGAGATGCCAGAATCTAGAGATTTTGGTTCTATAACAAACAATAATTAAAAGCAGTTTCATTTAATCACTAAATGCCGCATGACTTCTTTAATAGATTACATATTACTAAAAAAGATATGCGAGAAGTTACAATGTATACTACCAAACTGAATAATTTCTGTAATCAAAAGGCTGTTAAATGAGCAATTGCAGTGAACGATGTCCGAAATGTAGAACAACTCCTTGATTTCGATTGGGTGCATAACATTAACTACCCCAATTAAAAGGCCTAAATATTAGTGTGGGCTTTCAAATGCAGACATTTCTTGTCCAGAGTATCTCTGTCCAAGAATACTGATAATATAAATTGATCTAGAAATTTTATCAGAGGACATTTAAAAATACTGTATCTTTAAATAATCATGGCTAATTTATAAAACAAAATTGTATCTTAACTTCATAGAATACACTTCTTCACCCAAAGGGTAGTAACTCATCCACAAAGGCTGGAGAGTTTCAGCCATCAAATGCAAGCAAGATAGAGATCAATAGAATTTTAGACACTAAGGGAATCAATGCACACGAGATTAGCGCAGAAAAATCCTGCAGGGATAAAACATCTTTCTGGTTTTATGCAATAATAGAGAGCACCAAGGGCCAGCTAAATGACCCAATGCTCTTATCTTCATATGACAGTCCCAAAGTAGAGGCTGGCTTCCTGCCACATCTAGCAAGAACCAGCAGACTGCCATACCTCACTCACCATATTCAAATGAAGCCTGAATGATAGAATGGTCGATGCACCCAAATCTGTGCTAGGATTAACCACATCGACAAAATCAACCTGAAACATTAGTTCTGTTTCTCTTCCCACAGATGTGATCCAATTTGCTGGGTATTTCCAACAATTTGCTTTTATTTTAGATTTCTAGCATTTGTACTTTTTTTTCTTTTAAACTTTTGGCCAATATTAGCTGGCGAGAGTCTACAGCATTAGTTTCCAATGGGCCTCCAGGGTGAAGTGCCAGGTAAGATCCAGCATTAGTTGGGTACCCTTTCACATCAATACTTCCTCAATTTTTGTATGAGGAGTAATTCATAATGAATCTGTAAATTCAAGGAATTTCTATATGCTATTAAAATTTAGTAGGTGCCTTAAAGGTAAGTACTTAATGTCATTGGTAGCTGCCTGGCCAAGGGGCTAATGTGTGGGATGATCTCAAGAGGCATTGGGGCCATTGTTTCAGGCAGTATAGGTTGAGTACCCCTTATTTGAAATTCCAAATTCCAAAAATCCCAAAGTTTGAAATATTTTGAGCGCTGACATGACGTCACAAATAGAAAATTCCACAATGCGCTGGGAAGGCTCCCAGGTGATGCATAGGTCTTTGCACACCACAGACAGTTCTGAGAAGTGACCTCACATATGTAATGAACAGAAGTTAATGAAAAATAGAAAAACCACTGCATAAAGCATAAAAAGATCTCAATCGTGTATTGAAAGAATGGATTCATCAGATTCTGAGTGAACATATGCCGCATAACTGTATGCTGATCATGAAACAAACTAAGATCTATCACAAAGAACTGAAAAGTGAAGGCAATTGTTAATTAAACTGCATTAAATTTTTAAAGATTTGTGGTGATAGAGCGTCTGCTGATCTCAAAGCAGCAGAGAAATTCATTGACGAGTTTGCCAAGATCGTCACTGATGAAAATTTAACATTCTGAACGGCTGCATCAGTGCATATACATGATGAACAAGTGCAAGAGAAGGACTATTTACCAGTAGAACATAAATGCAGTCGGAAATGATGGCATCCTAAACGAACTCATTATATTTCCCCAAATCCAAAAAGACTTTAAATCCAAAGCACTTGTGGCCACAGTAAAACACACAAGTATGACACAATTGAGCCACTTCCTAGTTAATGTTAAATTATTAAAGATTACTTTGATTATCCCTTGCACTAACTATTGTATGTAATAAGTGATTTCCTAAACTCTATTTAAGGTTCCGTTCATCCAATGTGGAGGAGTAAAAAAACAAAATCTCAGGCAACAAATTTTCAAAGTTGAAGGAATTTTATTTCAGCTGCAATTGCAGAAGAAATATGTTAAGCAAATGTAGCACTCAACTTGTCCAGGTTAAAGATAGTTTCAACAGAGATTGGTGGCTCAGTAAATTTAAAGAAAATTTCCGGTGCTTAACTATACCGAGGACCTGAATTCTGTTTTACATAGACTGTATTCTCCAGGACCACTCCAAAAGCATACATAAAATAAAAATACTACAGTTGCAATTCAGAGCATTCATCAAAATGGAACGTACTGTTATCCAAAACACAAACTACAAAGTTCTACGGCCATTTAGTTGGACATCAATTCAAAATTCGCCCAGTATTTATTATGCTGCTGAAATTTTCAATGATGTGTGTAAACCAGTTTATATGCCCTACATAAATAAAATTTCATTAATACAAACCCAAAAATTTTAGATTGCAAATTTCTACGAACAACATTCTACATAATAAAAAAAATACCCAATTCTAATGCTTCTGAAAACAAGCCATGAAAGTGAACTGGAAAATAATTTCCTCCATTTCGGGTACAGATAGAAAGGTAGGCTGATTTATTTTCATTTGTAGCAAATTGTCATTATAAAATGCACTCCAGCCAGGTTCCCAAGACACTACCCATGTTAAGTTACATTTCACATCTGCTGAGCCAGCATGTTTTCTGGCTCAAAATTCTACCTCAAAATTAAGTAATTGGACCTTGTAAAGGATGGCCATAGTTTGAATGGAAAATAAGCTTGGATCCCAACCTGATGCTTGGCATCAGCAGCTATCATTTACAGACAGCTATTTTGTAGAGGATCCAGCAGCACGCCATACCAGAAATTTCGTACTCCTTTCCACATCAACGAATATATGTAGTCTGCTGAATGACAAAAGCAGGAAATCTAGGTCAAAGTTGGGAATAAAATCCAGACCCTTTTGAAAGGCCTGAAATCCTCCAAAATCTCTCCTGTCTTTGAAATGCATGCAATTTACAAGGCGTGAATCCTCTTACAACCTCAGAAAGCCATTTCCAAAACAGCAAGATTTACTAACACCTTCCCAACACTTAAGCCTTCTTTTTAAACTTACCATTCAACTTATTTTATTAAGTTGCTGTGATCAGCCTCTAGGGCTGTCAGAGAGAAGCTACATGTAGTCAACTGGATGGTTATTTGCCCTAATGCATCAGAGGTACAGTTACTAAAAAGGCTATACAGCAATGTCATGTGCTGATCTAGGACATTTGCTTCCAATATTACATCTTATGCGTTCAAATATTTCAAGTAGTAGTGATGCCCCAAAGCACCAGTTATCAAGTTTAACCCTGACCTCTGGAGCTTTCTGTGTGGAGTTTGCATGTTCTCCCTGTGACCATCTGGCCTTATCCCAGATACTCTAATTTTGTTTCATATCTGAAAGATATGCTGTTTGATAGATTGATAAGCTACTGTAAATTGCCCCTAGTGTAGGTGGGGGGGGGGTGTTGGGGGGAATAGAGAATCTGAGAAGAATTGGTGGGCATACAAGAGAGAACAGATAATAGAGAAATATGGGGGAATAGCATTGTTCTGAGTTCCGCATAGATTCGATGGGCCAAGTGGCCTGTGTTGTAGGGGAAAAAAAAGCATCCCTCATAACTCTGCAAGAACTAAGGCACAGAACATAACCAAATCAAAATATTATAATCAAGCCCTGATCTTCTCTAAAAGCTAAATTTATGCAAAATTATTTTCCATTCAAATTATGATCATAGCAGAAGCATGCCCAGATTTCCACCCAATGTTCAGTTTTCCATTTCTTCAGTTGGAAAAATACTGACAGGTGGATGAATAAGATTCTTTACATGGACCAGAATCTCCACAGTGTTTTAAATATTACATCCTATCTTTTTCAAATAACTTATACAAGCACAAAAGTACAAGTCCAGAGATTTAGAAGAAGATTTAGGGCATCTATCTGGTTTTTAATGTCACAATGGTTTGATAATTCTTTTTACATTTTTAAGCAGTACCTGGTAAAATCATTCAGTGGTAATCCACACTTCCTTCAAATCATTCAGTGGTAATCCGCACTTCAACTTAAAGAAAATTTCAATTTCTTTTAGATGGATATACTAAAGTTGTTTTCTTCCCACTTTATACTTTGGAAAGATGATGCATGGAAGAAATAACTGGTTTTACAATAATTCCTTGCTATATAAGAAAAACATTATCACATTAATTTATCAACCCTTTGAGATTCTTAATACCACATAGTGTATTTTACTGTGAAAATCCAGAATACTTTCAAATCACTTTTTTTTTTGGCTTTGAACATAACCAAAACACAGTTTTATGATACAGTACCTATCACTTTATCTTCAACGTTAACAAGTCATGGCACAAATCTGCTCAAAAACTAAAATGTGTTGCACTCATTTTAAGGTGGAAAAAAAGCACTGTACTGATTACTCCTAGGCTAGTTTGTGATCACATTCTGGGTCAAACTGCTGGATATTTTCAGCAAGACACAAAATGCTGGAGGAACTCAGCAGGCCAAGGAGCATCTATTGGAAAAGACTAAACAGTCAACGTTTTGGGCCAAGACCCTTCATCAGGGTACTTTCAGCAGTCAGTTCCACCAACAAAGATTGACCATCTGATTCTGTGTCCAAAGTGCACTAACATACATCACTGAAGTCTGATACTATTAGTCACATAATGCCTCTTCTGCCCACCCAACATAAACTGGAACTCAAAGCTTCAAATTATGACCAGTGTAGAACAGCTCCAGTGTGTAGATTAACTACTGTATTTCTTACTTTTCTCGGTGTTTAAAAGCACTGTCTGCTGACGCTGGTACACCTGACTAAACAGTTTCAGGACTCAGATATCTTCTGTTCAGGTACCTTCCAAACTCCACTGAGTATGTTTCAACTAAGTAATTTTTCCTCCATCACACTTAGCTTGTGAAATACACATTCTATTAAGAGTCCTATGGTGTCATCATTGGCAACCATAGGTTACCAAATGTATCATCATAGCCACATCTGGGTATCGATGAGTTGAAGATTAGGGCAGAAGGCATATTTTCATCTTCAATGAGACCACATCTTGTCTGGACCTTTCTAAGGTACAATGCATTTCCAGCCTAGGATAGTCCAAAGGAGTCAAAGGAGAGATAGATAACATAATGCAGCCAGACCTGGAGTCTGGACTGCTCTCTTGGAGGGTGAAGATCATGCTAACTCTCAGCTTCCTTACCCTAGAATCTTATCAAGTTGCACTGCAGGTCTCTGTGGCAACTCCCAATTCAATATGTGTTGGTTATTCGAGGACTTCCCCGGTACTGTATTGGGTGATAATATTTATTGGCCTTGATTTTAGTGAGGAACAGGAGGCATCTCAGGCACCAGGATTTGTCAGTGTTGCTGGTTTCCCACTAGCCCAGGCATCCCCTGACTATACACATGCCCACAAGGGTTTCCATTAATAATCCAAAGCTTTTTATCAGCAAGTATGCCTTATACACCCTCAGTACTGGAGTGGATCACAAAAAAGAATTTTCTCCCAGTGAATGTTAAATCTCCAGGACTGCATCCGAGGGAGAACATGCAGCAAATATTTTCAGTTATCTAGGGAAAAGGACCACTGATACCAACACCAAGAGGAAAAGGCCACTGACACCAACACCACCCAGAGACAAAGACCACTGACACCAATACACACAGAGGGAAAGACCGCTTACACCGATACACCCACAGGAAGGACCATTTGCACCGACACACCCAGAGGGAAGGACCATTTAGACAGACACACCCAGAGGCAAGGACCACTGACACCGACACACCCAGAGGAAGGACCATTTACACTGACACACCCGGAGAGAAGGGCCATTTAGACCGGTACACCCAGAGGGAAGGACCACTGACACTGATACACCCAGAGGGAAGGGCCATTTAGACCAGTACACCCAGTGGGAAGGGCCATTTAGACCGGTACACACAGAGGGAAGGATCACTTTCACCAATGCACCCTACAGAAGTTGTAGCTGAGTGTAGATATAATGATAACTACACAATCAGCAGGTTCATGGAAAACAGTACACAGATGAGGAAGAAATTCTTGGCTCTAGTCCATAACAAGTAGATATCACAACTTTACTATGAACTGCTTTCAGCACAATCCTGCAAACCAAAGACATCATCTGGTGGCATAGGAAAAGTAGCCAGGAGACATACGAGACCCACATTTCAGACATCAGCAGGAACAAAGTAAGCAACAGCAAGTTGGCAGCAGGTACTGGGGGAGGACAGTGCTTACTATCTACAGCTGCACCAAGTGGAAAATAAAGGGGGAAGGCCTGTTGACAGGGCCTATAGGAAACCATACAGAATAGAGGTGTTTCTTTTTCCCCAATGTAGTCCATGAGATCCTCTCCACACTTCAATCAACGTCATCAGTGAAGTGCAACAATGATCAGGTATGATGCGTAATAATTACACATCCACCTCCACTAATTTTCCAACGGGAGGAGGGGAGTGGATGGGGGTGAGCTGAGAAGCAGAGTGGGAAGCCAGGGTGTACAGTTAACAGTCAAGCACAATGATTCTTAAAAATCACAGCCATAGATGCACTCAGATATATTGCAAGTATTCTCTCTTTACACAAAAAGACACCTGCTCTTCCATACAAAGTAAACAAAGGCAAGTGTACATATTCATTTTACAAAAAGGGGGAAGAGAGTCTCAAAGATGCTCAGGCATGACAGGAAGACGGAGAATGCATGGAAATGTCATTTCTGGAAAAGAAACTGTTATCCGGTCGCCTAGAGCTTCAAGTCTACTTAACAATGAATCTGATTAAATGAAATCAATTTTTTTTAGTGCAGGCTTTTGGTGAATAGCTACAATTTTGAGTTTGTTACTGAAGGTTTTTATGACAATGCCTGCAGCAAGTATAAGAGGTGACGCAACATTATCCTGTGCCAGAATAATCAGCTGAAGTAAACTTTCAGTGATTTTATTTACATTGCTTGCACAATTTGCATAAGATAATTTGGGTTTGTTGCTTGCCAATCGTACTTACCCCATACAACCCCCAAAGTGTCTCTTTTCGTTTCAAAAGGAAAAATTATTTTCTTGTATTTACAAGGATAGTTTACAAATAATATAGGTAAGAGAACATATTCATGGATTTAGTATCTGAAAAAAACTGATTCACACTTTAACATAAATTGAGCTGATGGTAAGGAAGGCAAGTGCAATATTAGCATTCATTTCAAGAGGAGTAGAATATAAAACCAAGATGGTAACACTGAGGCTTTATAAGGCATTGGTCAGACCACACCTGGAGTACTGTGAACAGTTCTGAGCCCCACATCTAAGAGAGGATGTGCTGGCATTGGAGAGTCCATAGGAGGTTTGCAAGTATGATCCCGGGAATGAAAGAGTTAATGTACGAGAAGTGCTTGATGGCTCTGAGCCGGTACTCGCCAGAGTTTTGAAGAGTGAGAGGTGTGATCTCATTGAATACTCAAAAGACCTAGATAAAGTGGAAGTGGAGAGGAGGTTTACTATAGTGGAGGAGTCTAGAATCAGGATGGAAGGATGTCTGTTTAGAACGCAAAGGAGGAATTTCTTTAACCAGTGGGTGGTGAGTCTATGGATCCATTGACATAGAAGGCCGTGCAGGCCAAGTCATTGGGTATATTTAAAGCAGAGGTTGATATGTTCTTGATTAATAAGGGTGTCATTGGTTATGGGGAGAAGGCAGGAGATTGGAGTTGAGACAGATAATAAATCAGCCATGATGGAATGGTGGAGCAGACTTGATGGACTGAATAGCCAAGGTATCATGCCTAACGACTGGCGAACTGTCGCACTCAACTCAATAATAAGCAAATGCTTTGAGAGACTGGTCAAGGACTACATCTGCAGCAGGCTAGATCGATTGACAGACGATGCAATAGCCACTGTTCTACACACCGTCCTTACACATCTGGAGAAGAAGGATGCTTATGTGAGGATGCTGTTCTTGGACTACAGTTCAGCATTCAACACCGTAGTTCCATCCAGGCTCGACAAGAAGCTAAGAGACCTCGGCCTTGACCCTGCTTTGTGCAGCTGGATCCAGGACTTCCTGTCAGAACGCCAGCAGGTTGTAAGAGTGGGCTCCCTCACCTCCAACCCTCTGACTCTCAATACAGGAGCCCCTCAGGGCTGCATACTGAGTCCCCTCCTTTACTCCCTGTATACCCATAACTGTATCGCCACCCACAGCTCCAATCTGCTAATTAAATTTGCCGACGACACTACATTGATTGGCCTATCAAAAACAATAACGAGGTGACCTACAGGGAAGAAGCTAACATAGGGAAATCTGCAGATGCTGAAAATTCAAGCAACACACACAAAAAATGCTGGTGAACGCAGCAGGCCAGGCAGCATCCATAGGAAGAGGTACAGTCGACGTTTCGGGCCGAGACCCTTTGTCCTGACAAAGGGTCTCGGCTCGAAACTTCGACTGTACCTCTTCCTATAGATGCTGCCTGGCCTGCTGCGTTCACCAGCATTTTAGGGTTGGATGTGGTTAAAGAAAAAATCAAGAACTTTACTAAATTACGAACAAAATACATAAAATAAATGTTTATTTTGTAGAGAAGAAAACTGTACTAGTTATAAAACAGACTTCCAAGTTCACTATTTATTCACCATTGCCACTGACCAATTTTATCCCACAGTGCTTTAGTTTTTTTAAATTAAACACATCACAATTATTCATTTTGCTGTTAAAATACAATAGATTAAAAAACTGATTATTACAGTTCAGTTGAAGAAGGCAGCTTTTTGGTTAGCTGGTGGTGGCTGTAAATGTGTGTCTTAAATGTCTTCTTGTGATCCTAAGACCCTGTTAGACAGCGGTACTATAAAATACTGCATATATGATTCATTGGCGAGATCATCAGCTGAAAAGTTGCGTGACCTTGTTGTCTCCCCCCGCCCCCACCCCGGCCCCGTCCCCTGCAGATTAGGCCCTCATGCCACGGCATTGCTTGTAACATTCAGCCAGGGGCAGAGGTGATGTGGAAGAGAACAGAGATGTGGCTGGCATGCTGGAATCTGTGCTGGCCCCTGCAGCTTGGCTCACCCATCAGGGCTGCTCTTCAATGTTTGCTCCCTGGAAGACAAGCTGGATTGTGTTTGACTGCAGCTGACTGACTGCAAGATGAGCAACTGTGATGTACTTGTTCTCATAGAAATGTGGCTTGATGACAACATCCCATGCACCATCTTCAGGTCATGCCACACAGGGTCTTGTGCTCATATTTATTTTTTTGTGACTGTATGTGTTATTGTAACTATATATACTATGTTTTACAACTTGGCACCGGAGGAACGCTGTATCATTTAACTCTATACATGTGTATAGTTGAATGACAATTAAATTTGAACTTGAACTTAATGTGCTTCACATTAATTTTAGCCATGTTCAATTATAAGATCAAATAAAACACCTTTCCCTTTATCCAGTTTTTGGGTTTCTTTTGCACTGATAGTTAAATATCTACATGAAAATACAACTTTAATTAAATTTTCAAACATGCACCCCTAAATAATACTGATCTATTGTATTAATCAACAAGGCTACTGATTTTAATTACAGCTGGCAGGTTAATATGAATGATTTTAATTTACCTGCCAGGCTAGAGATTGCTGGCTCATTTACTGCCAACAAAGTTCAATGCTTCTGCAACCTTCTGTTAATTAAATTAATATTTCCATAATTATATTTTACTATGTTAAATCTTAATGCATACAACTCCCAATATCGGTACAATCTGAAAGGAAATTACTTCTAATTTCTAGGAAATTTTGCCTTTCTGTGCCGATTTATAAATTTTCAACTCATCACTATATTTATAAATAGGCATCCGTTAGTCTCGTGAGACCATGGATTTGCACCTTGGAAGGTTTCCAGGGCGCAGGCCTGGGCAAGGTTGTATGTAAGACCGGCAGTTCCGATGCTGCAAGTCCCCTTCTCTACACTACCGATGGTGTCCAAGGGAAGGGCACTAGGGCTGATACAGCTTGGCACCGGTGTCGCCGCAGAGCAATGTGTGGTTAAGTGCCTTGCTCAAGGACACAACACGCTGCCTCAGCTGAGGCTCGAACTAGCGACCTTCAGATCACTAGACCAATGCCTTACCCACTTGGCCACGCGCCAACACTTCAGTATAATTGTTAATTATACTAACAATACATGCAACAGCAAAGTGAAACAACCTATGTTTCCATATAATAGTCAAGGAAGCTATTTGGCCCATCAAATTTATGTTTGTTCATAGAGAAACCACATTCAGCATTTAATTCCCCTGTATTCTACTCTCCTCATACTCCTATCAAACCTCCATTATTCTACCACTCAGTTATACCTAGCACAACTTACAGTGGCCAATTAATCTACTAACCCACGTGTTTAGATCCAGAACAGACAAATGAAATCCATGTAGCTAGAGCGATGTTCAAATGCCACACAGCATCAGAGATGAGGCTTGAACCCATGTCAATGGAACTGTGAAACAGCAGAGCTACTTGCTGTGGCACTGTGCACCACAATATCCTAAAAGTTCATGAAAGTGTATTGGTTGCTATTCAGTGCCAACTCTAATGCATCTCTTGAATAAGATCACTGTGACTTTTCAACTATCCAGAAAGCAAAACACAATTCTTAACATTTTAAATGTTTTAACGGTGGAAAAAAAATGATCAGAATATACCCAAGATGAAGCCAAGTTATTAAACTTTTCAACAAAAGTAAATAATAAAAAAATAGATGATGGAACCAGAATGGAGCTTGAACTTTGTAAAGAGAAATTAAATAAGCATTTGTGGGAAATTCACTTATAAGGGCCACATAGAAAGCATAGGGCAACAGGATAGAATGCATTGACCTTTAAGGTGTTGTTATTGGATCAATTGGCTAAACTGACTTAGTCTTCACCATAATAATTCTAAGATTAAACTCCCTCACATATTTAAATGTTAATAAATTACAATGCACAGATAAAAATGTTAATTTTAGATTCAGATAAAGATGGCTAAACAGTAATTACAGCAGAATTATCTCACAACCCAAATTGCTTGCAAATACCTTACACTCTCATCAGATCATTGATTTGAAGACTACACTAGAGAAAGCCGCAAATCAGCCCACAGCTCCACAAGAGAGGTGGGGGACTGCAGAGAGTAATTTCTGTATTTCAGTGTTTAATGTGCTGTGTCTAATACAGAAGCTGTTAGTTCCATGACGCAAGAATGTTGAGTGCTGCTAAATGGTCATCCCAAGAGGATGGCTTTCCAGTCAGTGTTTAGGGTATTGAGTGGACAACGAAGGGAGGATGTCCAATGCCTGCAGGTATGTGCATCAGCAGCAAAGAGGATAACTCTTTCCATTCTGTTTCAGTTTTATTCTCCCACTAACTATTGTTCATTCCTTTACCAACTATTTTTAACAACTTTACTTTCCATCCATCCTATCTCACATGAATTATCCTCGCTAAAAATAATTTTTGTGTGGAATTCTTTTCCTGACCTGGTTCCTCCTCCTGTTTCTAATATTCATTTTGGGAGAGTAAACAATTGTCTAAAAACTAACATGGAATAGCAGTTTTGCAGTCCACTGATTAAGTCACAATAGAAATGTTGAATTGTTACACCAAAGAAATATCTAGTCATTCTGTATACTTACATCAAACATAGTGGAGTTGTTCTGAAAAGGTGCAAGTAATGGCAAATGTCAGTTTTTTTAAAAATTAAAATTAATTCTTTGCTCCATTGTTTGCTATTTTCTAGACAAAGAATCCGGTCCTTTCAATATCAGGCAGGTTCTATAACTACCTGACAGAATGCACTCTGAAGTAAATTTGTAATTGTATCAAAATACTGAAATATAATAATGCACCTCAATGCCACATTCATTACTTTGTCAACATATGCAGATGTGTTTAAAGTCATGATCTGCAACTCCCGTTCTTAGGTCTTATGCTCCAAGCAATTTTTAAGTGTTTCCCATATTCCAATAGCCAAATATGCATTTTGACAGAACAACTGGATACTCTACTCACTCTGTCCTTACCTAATAGATTAAACTGTGAATTACTCGAGTTCTGCTTCTGGGATTCTGGTGAATTTTGGCATGTCTTCCTTTTAAATGACATGAATAAGTGCTCACAGAGTTCTTCTGGGATTTCCGCCTCCAGATATGTCTTCATGAATAATCTGAAACCTTCGTAATCTATAGGCTGATGACAAGGAAAAATGGTATTTAAGCAAACATACAAAGCTAACAATTTACTTTATATTATATAAGGTACTGAATGTTAGGTCACAAGTTAAATTGAATTAAAAAACAAAAAAGAATAGTTCCAAGTTCCTGTCATCTGCTTTAATGAATCATTATTTTACGAAGAATATTGAAGAAAGTCAGGCTGTATTCTACTCATGTGATTTTCATTTCCTTGTGATACTTAGTATTCCATATTAATACTCTACATATGCAGGTCCCTTCAGGAAAATATTCAGTCATAATTATAAAATCAACGCTGACATGATGCCACAAATAATTGGTCCGTGCAGAAGGGGTAGAAGGAAAACAGAAGGCCACGATCTGGCATTGACTGCTAAATCTGCTACATAATTTATATTAAAGGAATCTATTATTATCACAATTAAACTTTTTGTCCTGATAATTATTTTATCATGATAGAATGTATTAATATAAACTGCATACTTACTGCCAACTCATTAAACTGAGTATCGGTTAGACCATATGCCACAGAATTAAACACACCAAAAAGCCCAATATTTAATGAGCATCGATATTTTCATGCAATGCTAAATAATGCATGCAGCTTTCAGAACCTGGCACAGCTATCGTTAACCATGATTACAACTGTTGTCATAAAAAATTAAATAATTCATTTAAAATAGAACACATAATTGGAAAACAATATAGAAAAAAATGCCAAATTTGAAAGCAAATTTAAAGTTCCTTTATATTAATGCAAATAGTACATGATATTCTATTGTACTGCAAAATCTAATGAAATTAAAGATAGCAAAATTGAAATTGATTAGCTGGTACTTCGGAAGGAATGGTAGATTCCATTGCAGCTATTGAGACGTACACCAATGAAACAAAGTCTGTGACTACAATCAATTTTCTTTTTTTTTTAAATTTTATTTTTATTTGGATAAGGAATTCACAAATATCATGTACTTTTTTCACACATATAACCTTTTCCATTTTTTTATATGTATAAAACTATAATTATTTATACATTCTTAAGTACACATTGAGATGATATAAAAGGAAATTAGACACTTAAATAGATAATTATGTACTATGGTAATTCTAAACTATTAGGCTAAGTAATGGTATTAGTTGTTAAGAAAAATAGTAATAATAGTTTCCATATAACTCTTCTGGACCATTTCCACTGGTCCAAAATGTTGTATGTAAGCCTATGTAACAACCATTGTAGGTGTTTATATCCTAATTTGTTCATGCTTGCTCCTGCCCGCAGACATAATTATCCAATCCCTATGTACTTATTTACTTAATTTTTCCATTTTTTATCCCTTTCCCGACTACAATCAATTTTCATGTTTTTATAGAACAGCATAGTAAAGGTTCTTAGGCCTGTGATACTGAGCCAACCTTTTAACCTACTCCAAGATCAATAACCTAACCCACCCTTCCCACATAGCACTCCAATTTTCTTTCATCCATGTGCCCTTCTAAAAGTCTCTTAAATGCCCTTAATCTCTCTGCCTCTACCACCACCCCGGCAGTGTGTTAAACACACCCACCACTCTCCATGGAAATGAAACTTCCTCTAATATCTCCCCTATAATTTCTTCCAATCACTTTAAAATTATGCTCCCTTATATTACCCATGAATAATACTAGAGGGCATAAATCTTGGGCGTAATTTGTTCAATCTATTTTTGTGTTTGCATTTTCTCTTAAAGGATCTTGCCCACATTGGAGGTCAATTTAGGAATGGAAGTAACCCTCGTTAATGGAAGTAACCCACAGAAGAGGCGAAGCAGAGTAATGATGGCACTAAATGGCGACACCTCTGCTTGCACCTTTGGAAACAGCTCTATTTCCATCTTTAATATCCTTATTTTTCCCTTTCAGGGTTCCTTTGAAGACCCTGACCTGGAGTTACACACTCACTTCGGTTCTTTGCAGGAATGGGACCCGCTCTCAGGGTTTCATAACCGGCCATTGTTTGGCACGTCAAGTGCTCAGCCTCAGAGTCTGGCTCAGATTTGGAAGCCTAGGATCTCGGGGCTCTGGAGATGGGCGGATCGAGGGTCGGTGTCACGGCGGGAAACCCGTGTGTCGTTGGGGGAGTTGCAATATCTACGGCTGTGTACCCGGAGACCCGGGATCTTTGAAATCTTTCTGGTAACAGAGCTCAAAAAAAAAGCAATGCACTTTTAACATCGTAAAGCAGCAAGTTGTTTGTTATGTCTCCCTGTCCGCTGGGAAAATGGAGACATCTCCTTCTCCCTTATTAGTGGGGGGGGGGGAGAGAGAGGCGGGGAGGGGGGGCGAGGGGGAGAGGGAGACACACACACACACTGAGGTATGTCGTATACCAGGTGAAATGCGAAGTGCAAGTCTGTGTCTATGCTATTGTTTTGCTCATGCTTGAATGCTCGGTGGCTGGTGCCAATGTTTTTTTTCCCCCGGTGGGGGGAGGGGGGGGATTGTTGCTTGCTGCCACTTACGTATGGGAGGAAGGAATGCTGGGGGGGGACTTTGGGGTTCTAACACTTAACTGTCATTCACTCTTTGGGGCACTACTCTGATTTTGTGGATGGTTGCGAAGAGAATGCATTTCAGGATGTATATTGTATACATTTCTCTGACATTAAATTGGACCTTTGAACCTTTGTTAGCTATTCTTCAGAGCTGTTTAACTATAGGAAGCAACCATAGCAAAATCCATTTTTGCCTGGATTTTCTTACAGATTCTACAACAGTGGACTACTTCACGATATGGAAGTGACAGATAGGTTTATCTTCTGTTGTTAAATTCAAGAAAAACGACTTGATAGCAATCCCCAACACGAGAAAATCTGTAGATGTTGTAAATCCAAAGTAACACACACAAAAATGCTGGAGGAACTCAGCAGGCTAACCAGCATCTATGGTAAAGAGTAAACAGTTGACGTTACGGGCCAAGACCGTTCATAAGAAATGAAGCCAAATACTAATCTCCTTCTGGTCAAGACCAGGACGGGAGTCTTTGACCAAACCTAACCCTATCCTATCCACGTACCTTGTAACTTTCCAAATGTCTTTTAAATGTTGTAATCATACCCACCTCTACCATTTTCTCTGGCATTCAGAATATTAAATGACAAATATTCATACGCTGAACCATTTATTAAACAGCAGGGATATATCTTTAAAGATATTTTAATACAGGAGACGGACACCCTTTCCTGATTTCATCATGAAGATTTCAATGAGGGCCAATTAACATGAGCATTCATTCAATGTCTTCCTCTGTGTAGCTAAAATGGTACAGACCTACAATCATTCTGAGACACATTTAGTTGCTTTTCATTAATGTTTAGTGCTTAAAAGTAGCATGTAATATGTGGCAGCAACAGCAAGGCTGTCAGTAGTTGCCTTTTTTAGGTAAACTAAGCGGCTAACTTTGCCTTTTCATGTGCCATTAAACATGGAAATTCAGAATCTCTCTGTCAATACCTTTCCAAGGGTCGCCGCAATCACAGGCATGTAATACAGTGAAGTTGGATCTCTTAACTTGTTAGCAATATTTGCGACTTGTCAGTTCAAATGAGGCTAATTTTTTAATGGAATAACATGTCTTAACAATTGAGGCATGGGAAACTTGCTTTTGTAAGTATGGCATCTTAGTCCTGGAAACTATAGTCACAATTGTCATTTTTTTTAAAGGTGTTATCTCTTTCTTTCCCTCTTATGTCTACTGTACATAATTTTACATTGAATTGAATACTGTAGTTCACACTGCCTGGTTTAGATTCTGAATGTATCAAGAATTCTTCAACCTGACTGCAAACTTATCCTTTATGCCCTTTTCATACAGGTGTCATTTATTCTTTTCAGAAAACCTTCCTGTTTTGGCTTTCTAAAAATGGAAAGTTGTGATGCAGGGCCCACAGGATGTTCTTGGCAAGTGTTAATTGCAATACATGTTAAGTGCTGATGTTTACCATTGAACTAAATCAGGGCCAGTTTTGTTTTCAGAAGTTTAACAACTTCAATTATCTTGCAGACATGAGAGACTCAAAGTAAATTTATTATCAAAGTACATATATGTCAACCCTGGGATTCATGATCTTGCAGGCATTCACTGTAGATACAAAGAAACACCACAGGATCAATGAAAAGCACACATAGGTCGGACAAGTAACGCATGTACAATAGACAGCAAATTGTGCAAATATGAAATATAATAACCTGGAGCAAACTGCTGGAGGAACCCTGTGGCTGAAGCAGAAGGCTTGAAATGTTGACCTTCCATCTGCCTCCACAGATGCTGCTTGACCTACTGGTAGGGTTGCCAACTTTCTCGCTCCCAAATAAGGGACAAAAATAACAGTCAAATACGGGACACTTGTGTTTACCCCAGAAAGACTACCATGACCAAGAAGCCTTGCACGGGCACCTGTGTGCGCATGCGTGTACCTGCCGATTTTTTCTACAGATCGGTTTTGGCTTAATCTTCCTGGTTCTGTTAAGTGAAACTACACTGTACATACATTATTTCTACACTATATAGGCTGTGTATTATATCATTCCTGCTTTTACTATATGTTAGTGTTATTTTAGGTTTTATGTGTTATTTGGTATGATTTGGTAGGTTACTTTTTGGGTCTGGGAACGCTCAGAAATTTTTCCCTTATAAATTAATGATAATTGCTTCTTCACTTTACACCATTTTGGCTTACAAATGGTTTCATAGCGCGGGAAATACGGGACAAGGGCGGTCCGTATGGGACAAAGCAATTTAGCCCAATATATGGAATGTCCCGGTTAATACAGGAGAGTTGACAACCCTACCTACTGGGTTCCTCCAACCATTTCAAGTCAAGTTTATTGTCATTTAACTATATACGTGTATAGCATCAAAGAAGACAACGTTTCTTTGAACAAGGGTGCAAAGCACAGTAATACACATAGCACACAACCTCCAGATCAATTACACATAAAGAAACAAAGCAAAGTGTGTAAATTAAATATGGTAAGGTACAGAATAGATTAACTGGTGACACTTCAAATGTGATGCGGCAGAGAGGATGCTGGATGGATGAGTGGGGATCTTTAATAGCACTAAGGGCCCCGGAGTATGCAGCGCTCCTGATAAATGACCCTGATGGATGGTAGGGTGACCCCTATGATCCTGTCAGCTGCTCTCACTTAGTAGGGACTTCCAGTCCAATGCTAGGTTGCTCCCATACCAGACAGAGATGCAGCTTATCAGATGTTCTCAAGGGTGCTCCTGTAAAATTAATTTAAGATAAGGGGGACGGGTGAGCCTCACTTACCTCAATCTCCTTAGGAAGTGGACGTTCTGCTGTGACTTCTTGTTACAGGGAGGTGATATTAAGAGATCAGGTGAGGTCTTCCATGATGGGAGTTCCCAGGAATTTGGTGTACTTAACTCTACGAGTATATATTATACTAATTATACTCATATAATTAGAAACATTTGAGGCTAACAGATTTAATAACATATGCTATATGGACTCACTCCTGAAGAACTAGCTTACAATTTTATGAGGAAAATATATTCCAATTTACCTTCTGTGTGGACACAGTCACTAAGTTATGCACACTCGTCAAACTGAGCAAAGCCATTACACCTTTTCAACCATCACACACAATGACCCTACCAGAAAACATTGCAGAAGGAAGTTAGGAAAGAGCTGGAATGACACCAGGAACAGACCAAAACAGCAACTGAGGGAACAATTTTCTTCTGGTTTTCAAAATGAAATTAATATTGAGATTTTTGGATGTATAAAAGGTGTTGTAACTGCCAGATCATTGATAAATGATGCACAAAGGAATTAGGAATACAAAGTAAACCATCACAGAACTCGACATAGACCTGAAGGCTTAAGAGATGAAGGAAAGGCCTTTCTGCAAACCATGGCATTTAATGGTGAGGGCAAGAATTTTGGCTGGAAGATACTTATGTGTGTTTACTGATGATGATGCTACTAAAATTTTGAAAATATAAATCAAAGAAAGAATTCCAGATAATATTTTAAATGTTGAAGCTGACGCAGAGACAGCTAAAACCATGTTTCCGGAACTTAAGAGGTGCACTACATGAAGTCACACACATTTTAAGAGCACTAAGCCCCAGAGGCAGTCATATCATAGAAATGGACAGTGCAGAAACAAGCCTTTACGACCCACCGTGCCCATGTCAACCATGATACCTAATCTCACCTACCTACATGAGGCCCAGATCACCCTTAACCTTTTCTATCCAAGTAGCTGTCCAAACGCGTTTTAAATACATTAGCTGTATTGTCCACACTGTCACCTCAGGCAGCTAGTTACAGATATTTAACACCATCTACATGAAAAAAAACATTTCTCTCAAAACTAATTTTCTCCCATCTCACTTCAAGCCTTTAAGTTCCAGACTCCCCTACACTGGGAAAACAACTATCTATGTCCCTCAAATTTCAGAGGCCTTTGTACGGTCATGTCAACTGCCTATATTGCAGTGTGAGCAAACCCAGCTTATCCAATCTCTCCTTACGACTACAGACCCCCATTCTAGTCAACATCCCAGTGAATCTCTTCTGCACTCTTTCTCATACTGCCACATCTTGGAGAATTGGTTTATTATTGTAACTATGCTGATCTATATGCATGCCATCCATACAGATCACTTTATCACATCAGTGCAATAAGGCAGTACAATGGAAGAGCAGTAACAGAATGCAGAACATACTGTTGCAGTTACAGAGAACGTGGAGGAGGGAGACAAAATGGTGCAAGGCTAAACAAGGTAGATTGCAACGTCAAGAATCCACCTTAATGAACAGGAGGCCCTTCAATAGTCTCAAATAGTGGGATAGAAGCTATCCTTGAGCCGGATGATACGTGATTCCAGGCTTTCGTATCTTCTGCCCAATGGGAGAGGGGAGAAGAGAGAAGGGCCGAGGTGGGTGGGGGCTTTTCTGAAGCACTGAAAAGTGTAGACAGAGGGGAGGCAGTGATGTATCTGGAGAGAATGCTTTCTATAGTGCATCTATACAATTGGTGAGGGTCAAAGACCATATGCCATTTTTCTTTAACCTCCCAAAGAAACACGGGTGTCAGTGAGTTTCCTTGGCCATGGCTTCTGTGGTTGGTCCAGGATAGGCTATTGGTGAGGTTCACTCATGACCTTAAAGCTCTCAACCTCAATGCCACTGACGTAACAGGAGGATGTGCACCACATCCCCTTCCTGAAGTCAATGACCAGCTCTTATGTTTTGTTGACACCATGTCACAAGGCTTTCTATCCCCTTGCTGTATTCCAACTCATCAGCATTTGAGATGCAGCCCACCCTCTGTAAACTTGTGGATGGTGTTAGTGCGGAGCTGGTCATGCAATAGTGAGTGTATAGGGAGTAAAGTCAAGGGCTGAGGACGCAGTGTCATAGGGCACCAGAGTTGAGGGAAATTGTGGTAGTGTTGCTGCCTATCCTTATTGATTGTAGTCTGTTGGTCAGAAAGTTGAGGATCCAGTTGCAAAGGGAGGTGATGAGTATAAGAGTTGGGATGCCATCGTGCAGTTGTACAAAACATCGGTCTGTTTGCATCTGGTGTATTGTGTGCTGTTCTGGCTACCACACTACAGAAGGATGCAATAGCATTAGCAAAGGTGCAGAAGAGATTCAACACTACATTGCTGGAATGGAAGGCTGTAGTTATAAGGAGAAATTAGGTAGGCTGGATTATTCTCACCGGAACATAGGAGGGTGAGTGGTGACTTTGTAGATGTTTATAAAACTTGAGCAGCATAGGTAGGGTAGATGGTCTTTTTCCTATGGTAAGGCGGTCTAAACCTGGAATACTTGCAGTTAAAGTGATAGGTGAAAAATATAAAGGACGTCTGAGGGGCAAGCTTTTCCACATAGAGGCTGGTGGAACAAGCTGCCAGAGGTGGTGGAGACAGGTACAACCGCAATGTTTAAAAGCCACATGGACAGGCACTTGGATAGGAAGGACGCAGTGCAATACAGCCTAAAGTGGACATATTGGATTAATGTAGAAAGGCATTGCGGCCATCATTGACAAGTCAGTGTTGAACAATTCTATGACTCTGTAATGATAGCCCTTTCCATATGGGCGCAGGAAGACTTGCCACAGAGAACCCTCTCATCAGTTTCCTCTGTTCTCACCAGCAATTATAGAAAGCACACACAACTCTGATAAGTGAAGGCTGGTGATGAGCTCGTAGCGCCCTCTGCTGACTGCAAAATCCACCCCAATATGGTCCCTCCATCCAAAAGGACAAGTGGATTAAACTTGTATGTAATTAAGCAAAGCTGTTTTCGGTTTTTGTTTGGCTTTTTAACATTAAAACATTAAACTATTTCAAAGGAAGACGCAAGAAGTCTGAAATGTCATTTATTCTAATTAACTGCAAAACATTTCAGAATCAGATTTAATATCACTGACATATTTGTTAACTTTATGACAGTACAATGAAAGAAATAAATATAGAGCAAAATCTGAGTTACATTAAGTATCTCTCTCTCTCTCTCTATATATATATATATATATATAATAGATAAGTTAAAATAATAGTGCAAAGTAATAGAAATAAAGTAGTGAGGTGGTGTTCATGGGTTCGATGCCAGATGGCAGAGGGGAAGAAGCTGTTTTTGAATTGTGGAGACTTTTGTACTTCCTTTCCAACAGTAACAGTGTGAAAAGGGCATGCCTGGGTGGTAAGGATCCTTAAGTGATGGACGCCACCTTCTTAAGGCACCACTCCTCAAAGGTGTCTTGGATAGTAGAGGCTGATACCCATGATAGAGCTGACAAGTTTTTGCAACTTATTTCGATCTTGTACAGTAGCCCCCACACGCCCATACCAGATGCTGATGTAGCCAGTTGGTAAACTCTCCACTGTACTTTTATTGAAGTTTGAGTGTTTTAGCTGAAAACCAAATCTCCTCAAACTCCTAATGAAATATAGCTGCTGTTCTGCCTTCTTTATAGCTGCATCAATATGTTGCATCCAGGTTAGGTCGTCAGATATTAACACCCAGGAACTTGAAATTGCTCACTCTCTCCACTTCTGATCCCTCTACGAGGATTGATTCGTGTTTCCTAGTCTCACCCTTCCTGAAGTCCACAATCGGCTGTTTGATCGAATGCAAGGTTGTTGCAGTGACACCACTCAACTAGCTGATTTATCTCCGTCCTGTATGCCCTTTAATCACTATGTGAAATTCTGCCAACACCCTAGCCATACAGTCATGGGTGTAGAGAGACTAGAGCAGTGGGCGAAACACACATCCCTGTGGAACACCAGTGTTAATTGTCAGCGAGGTGGAGATGTTATTTCCAATACGCACAGATTTTGGTCTTCTGGTTAGGAAGTTGAGGATCCAGCTGCAGCGGTAGGTACAGAGGACTACGTTCTGTAGCTTTTCGATCAGGACTGTAGGAATAATAGTCTTTAATGCTGAGCCACAGCCAATAAACAGCATCCTGACATAGGTATTTGCATTGTCTTGATGATTCAAGGCTGTGTGGAAAGCCATTGAGATCGCATCTGCTGTAGACCTATTGTGGCGACAGACAAATGCTGTGGTTCCAGGACCTTACTGAGACAGGTGTTGATTCTAGCCTTGACCAACCTCTCAAAGCACTTCACCACCATAGTTGCATTTGTTTTTGAAGTATGCTAAAAAACTATAGTGACAGAGCCAGAGGCGGGGAGATATAGATAGTTAACTCTGAAAGAGATGACAGTCAAAATAGGCCAACAGTCACATCTGTGATGTGATCATTCTAATGAACCTTTAAAAAAAAAAGTTTACTTTTCAGCCAAATGAAGCCAACTTGGAAGTGGAAAAGAAAATTTAAGGTTGTGATGATGAAGTGAATGGCATTGATTGCACAAATGTGACAGCTTTTCATCTTCCATGTAATTCAATAATCCTAATAATAGCTTATAGTGTTATGCACCATAAAAAGAGTATTTAACCCAATTCCTTTCAGGTTAAGACATATTCTAGTGTAGATATAAAATGTTTCTACAGATACAATGATAAACTCAGATATTTAGATTTCAGTGCAGGACCAGATATATTTAACAAAATATATTGCATAATTACATACCATTTCTTTGTTAAATGTTTAAGTATAATTACTTTTCTTCAATAAAGTTACAATTCATGATAACAAAAACACCTTGAGCAAAATTAAATTTGGTATTGGGTCTTTAGTAGTTTAGCAATGATGCCACTGTATAGTAATAGAGATTGCTTTGTAGTGACAATGCACTTCTTACACTAAGCCATTACCATCCAGTGCAATTTGGAGCAAGAGGTATCTTTGGTGGATATGTGATGGCAAAATGAGCCCTTCGAAAACTGAAGTGTATTGCAGCATGGGTGTAAATGAAGCTACCATATTATTTGTTGCAATTTCAACTAACCACCCTGTGTCACAGAGCATTCTTATGATTTCTTATAGGAAGGTAATGGATTTTTTTTAGCAGCTAGAATCGATATCATTTGGGAACATCTGGTTAATGGAATTATTAAGGTTGACTAGTTTTAATTCAATGTGAAAAAATACATTCAGACCACAATCACAAGTTATCATATTTTGACAAAGCACAGATATTCAATTTATATATATATTTCCACAAAAAAAAATTCATAATTTTCTCCAAAATAGCACAGTGGACGTTTAAGCAACACACACAAAATGCTGGAGGAACTCAGCAGGCCAGGCAGCAGCTATGGAAAAGAGTACAGTCGGCATTTTGGGCTGAGGCTCTTCATCGGGACTAGGAAAAGAGAAGTCAGTGTAAGAAGGTGGTAGAAGGAAGGGAGGAATAAATACAAGGTAGTAGGTGACAGGTGAAACTGGGTGGGAGGAGGGGTGAAGTAAGGAGCTGAGAAGTTGATTGGTGAAAGAGATAAAGGGTTCGAGAAGGGGGAGATCTAATAGAAGAGGACAGAATGCCATGGAAGAAAAGGAAGAGGGAGGAGCAACAGAGAGAGGTGATGGGCAAGTAAGGAGATAAGGTGAGAGAGAGATATGGGAATGGGGAAGGGTGAAGGAGGGGAATTACCGGAAGTTCAAGAAATCAATGTTCATGCCATAAGGATGGAGGCTAGCCATACAGAATACAAGATGTTGGTCCTCCAGCCTGAGTGTGGCTTCAGTGAGGCGGCCACTGATTGACATTTGTCAAGTTACAGTAAGTCATGTTTCATAACCCCTTACCCCACCCATCCTATTTCCTTAATACAATCAGATAAAAAGGATAAACAATTTTGAACACATGCAATACTAAATAAAACTATGCCATGGTCATGCACTATTAAATGCTTTAAAAAAATAAAGCATATTTTATTCAGATTGTATGTCAAGAATTCAGTCGTGCACTTTGCAGTCTCCTATCCAGAGAAAGAAGAATTCAAAAACCTGCAATTGTAGTTCTCGTTCACAATGGAAACACAGCTAGAATTGAGCTATTCTGCAGATTATTCATTAAATTCAAATAGAATTACTTTCTTTCACAATGGCTCTTTAGTACAAATTGCTTCATTAACAGCAGAATGGTACAGGGATTGCAAATAATGACATATCCTTCCCTGCTCCTTGAAAATTCTCAAAATATGTTGAGCCATTGAATAAAAGGTGAATGATAAAACGCAGGCAGAAAGCAGAGAGGATAAAGCAAAAAATATTGTAACATGCTTACTTGCTTTAGAATATCTTGCTTCTGCAGAGTTGTGTGAATTGAAGGACAGACAAAAAGAAAGAAAGGAAAGAAGGAAGAAATAGGTTATTGAACAGTAATAGAAAGATATGCCAAAGAATAGAAAGAATGCATATTCTTGGTAATTTTTTTCTGATTGTACATTATTACATTGTGCATCTTACAGGTTTGTAGCAAGTTTTGTAATTTGCATTTGATTAAGAGATGTATATTTTCATAACTCTGATGCTTTACCTACTCTTAAATGGGCACTCTCACCTAGAATCATTATGAAGGACACATAATTTTAATATATGTATTAATATATTAACATTAACTTATTGTCATTCCAACAAAATAGCATGAGATCCTCCTGGCTTTCTTCCTCTTGAAGCACAAACAAATTAACCGCATTTTCTAGTTCACACTCCTCTGGAAAACAATGTCTAAATATCAGATCAACACCACAGGTAATCAGTTCAGCACGTGTCACAGAGTGCTTGGCAGATAAGGGACAGAGGTGGGCATACTGTACTGGCACTTGTGTTGAGAGAGACTAGGGACTGGGAAGGAATCAGTTGTGCCAGTGTTGTGGGGATGTGGTTGGGGTCTCACTGGCACTGGGGAGATGGAAAGAGGAGTGGATGGTTGGGGTCTCACTGGCACTGGGAAGATGGAAAGAGGAGTGGATATTTGGGGTCTCACTGGCACTGGGGAGATGGAAAGAGGAGTGGATGGTTGGCCTGATGATGCCAAGATGGGGGATCGGGTCCAGCTCGCACTTGTATTGAAGTCCACTGCAGTTGCTTGGCATATTCTGAGGAAATAGGGGAGGGACCTCAGGGAGTCATCAAGAGGTACGTGCCTCTACTTCCTCAGGAGTTTACGGTGATTCAGCATGGTATCTAAAACTTTGATAAACTTCAATAGCTGTGTAGTGGAGAGTATATTGACTGGTTTCATCATGGCCTGGTATGGAAACACCAATGCCCTTGATGAAAAACCCTACAAAAAGCAGCGGTTGCTCAGTCCATCACAGGTAAAGCCCTCCCAACCATTGAGCACATCTACATGAAACGCTGTCGCAGGAAAGCAGCATCCACCATCAGGGCTGTCCACCACCCAGAATATGCTCTCCTCTCGTTGCTGTCATCAGAAAGAAGGTACAAAAAAAACCTCAGGACTTGCATCACCAGGTTCAGGAACAGTTACCACCCCTCAACCATCTGGCTATTGAACCAAAGGGGATAACTTCATTCAATTTCACTTCCCCCATCCTTGAAATGTTCCCATAACAAATGGTCTCATTTTCAAGGACTCTCCATCTCATGTTCTCAATCTTTATTATTTATCATTTTTTCTTCTGTATTTGCACAATTTGTCATCTGCACTCTGGTTGAAACCTAATTGGGCAGTCCTCATTGATTCTGTCATAGTTATTCTATGGATTTATTGAGTATGCCCACAAGGAAACAAATTTCAGGGTTGTATATGGTGACATCTGTACTTTGATAAGACATTTACTTTGAACTTTGAAAGTTAAGCCTAACAGATGATGGAAAGAGGGCCAAGGGTGAAGGAGGAATCAGCCAGTGCTTGTAGGGTATGGGTGAAGGAATGACCTAGAATATATTAGGTACACTTGGAGGAAAACAATACTGAAGCCTAATTGGTTTTTAATGAAGTCAGATAATCCTGGTAGAATCAGAGAACTATAGCACAGAAACAAGCCCTTTGGACCATGTTGTCCGTGCTCAATTCTCTAGTCCCATCCACCCACTCCTGACCCATAGCCCTCTATACCACTGCCATCTATGTACTTACCCAAGTTTCTCTTAAATGCTGAAACTGAACCCGCATCCACCACTACTGATGACAGCTCATTTCACATTCTCACCACCCTCTGAGTGGTTTTCCCTCGTCTCCTTAAATATTTCACCGTTTGCCCTTATGTGTGACCTTCAGTTCTCGTCTCACCCAACCTCAGTGGAAAAAGACAGCTTCCACTTACCCTATCTATACCCCTCAATTTCGTATACCTCTATCAAATCTTCCCTCATTCTCATACACTCCAGGGAATAAATTCCTAACCTATAAGTCTGGTCCTCAAGTCCAGGCAACTTTCTTGTTAATTTTTCAAAATCATTACCTTTACCATTCTTGCATACTTGTAATTTGTCTTCAAATTTGCTTCAACTTTCTCTAGCTACTTAATGGCAACAGAATGTGCTTTGTAATGTGATTCTGTTCAAATGGAAAGGTTCCAAGTACATGAGTTCCAAAACACCAACTCAGATAAAACTAATGCTTTTAAAAGCAGTTAAAGAGCCAATGCTTTTTCTCAACGTTCTCATCTTTTTTTCCCCCAAGATGACACTGAACAAAATAGTCAAGGAAAAGTAAACTACATTATACGGAGCTAAATACTACACATGCCAGTAATATAAAATGAAAGTGCTAGAAATACACGGCAAGTTAGTCAACACCTACACAAAGAGAAAAAGACAATTCAAAAACAAGAGAACAATCTGCAAATGCTGAAAATTAAAGCAACACACACAAAATGCTGAAGAAATTCAGGTCAGGCAGCATCTACGGAAAGAGTACAGTCAACATTTCAGGCCAAAACTCTTCACTAGGACTGGAGAAGAAAAAGATGAGAAGTCAGAGTAAGAAAGTGGGAGAGGGGAGGAAGACGTACAAGGCAGTAGGTGAAAGCAGGAGACGTGGAGAGGGTAGAAAAAGAAAATTAATATTTCAAGTCATCTGCTTTTGGAACACGTCACTGATGAAAGATCACTGATCCTGAACATAAGTTGTTTATAGATATAGGTGCAATAAAAATATTTTGTCTTTCCTGAAGAAAGAGTTTCTAGCAACCACTGCAAGCGTAAATGTAGCTAAGGCTCACAAGGGAGTGACGTGGTGCTCGTCAATCATCATCATTGACATGTGTGTTCTGAATTTGATTGTTCCCATCGTTCACTCTCCAAGAATAACGTGAAAAAAGTATTTAGCCCCCACAACTAATTTCATATTTTACTATCTCATTTTCTAAATTTAAAATATATTGAAGTTTTTTGAGCTAATCAAAACATCGTGCATCATGTAAAATAAAAATTCCAAATCAACAATTTACTCAAAATTAAAAACCAAAATGGTGAGGATGAAGAAGTATTAATCTCCTTTACAATTACTATGCTAACTTTCCTCAGTAGCAATATATTACCTTAACAAATCACCCCAAATTTTTGATATAGAAAATTAGAGGATCACCTATTTTCAATGAATTCATTAGAATACTATAAATACTCACGCTCTCTGTAAGATCCAACACTATGGTAGATTTTCAACAGATCAAACTAAAATTAAGACAAAGCACTTAAGGAAAGTCCGGGAAATGATAATAGAGAAGCACAAACTTGGGGAAGGGTACAAAACCATTTCAAGAGGCAGTGAACAGACCTCAGAATTCAGTGCAGTCCATCATGAAACTGAATAGACCTCAGAGGAGTCCATCATGAAAAAGATGAAAAAATATGAAACCACAAGCACCTTTGCCTAGGTCAGGCTGCCCTCTAAACTTAGTCACCGGAGAAGAATGTCACTTGTAAGAGAGTCTACTGTGACACCAACAGTCAATCTAAGTGGCTGCAACTGGAGATGAAGTTCATGGCTCCAGAATCTCTCAGGCCTTGTACAAAAAGAGTATCTATTGAAAAGAGTCAAGGAAAAATGACATGGCTTAAAAAAACATTTTACAAAATCTTTACAGGAAAAGAAAAGTGTCATTTAGAAGATAATATCAAGATGTGGAAGAAGGTCTTACAGTCAGATGAGACGAAAGTGGAACTTTTTGGCTTTAACACTAAGCAATACGTCTAGCATAAATCCAACACTGCACATCAGCCAGGTAACATCATTGCTACTGTAAGGTATGGTGGAGGTAGCATCATGCTATGGGGATGCTTTTTCAACAGCAGGGACTGGAAATCTGGGTAGGATTGATGTGAAGATAAATGCTGCTAAATACAGAGAGATCGTGCATAAGATCCTGCTAACCTCTGCCAGAAAATTTAAACTGGGGAGAAAGTTCTTCTTTCAGTAGTACAACAACCCAAAGCACTCGGCTAGAGCAACCATGCACTTCAAATGAAGAAAAGTGATGTCCTTGAGTGGCCCAGTCAGAGTCCTGATCTTAACCCAATCAAACATCTCTGATTGCTGTTCATCACTGCTCCCCAACTAACCTGGCACAGATTGAGCAATTTTACAAGTAGGAACAGTCAAATCTTGCTCAATCATGTTGTGCCAAGCTAATGGAAACTTATCCAAAAAGACTAGTGGCTGCAATAGTTGCAAGAGGTGGTTCAACTAAGTGCTGAGCAAAGGGGGATGAATTCTTTTGAACTGCTGACATGTCAGGTTTTGAATTTTTAGTTTTTCATGCTTTACAATTTTCCCTGTTTTTTGGACTCTACTGTGAAAAGAGTAGCATGCGGTTCACAAATAAAAATCCTGTTATATTGATCAAAATCTCTGGTCGTAATACTCATTTATGTGAACAAAGTGTTGGGGCCCGAATACTTTTTTAAGGCACTGCAGCAAGAGCCTACTAGCAAAGTTGAGGGAGAAAATAGCTAGGTAAACATCTCCATGTTCTGTTCAACATTGTATTTTGATTACTTAAGACGAAGAACAATAGTATTTTTCAAATTTAAGAGCTGCCTTTTAATGTATCATTCTGACATTCAAAACAATAGCAAAATTAAAGTTCAAAATAAATTTTATTAGCAAAGTACATATACATCACTATATACGATCCTGAGATTCATTTCCTTATGGACATACTCAATGAATCTATAGAATAATAACCTTATCAGAATCAATGAAAGACAACAAATTGTGCAAATACAAAAAGCAATAATAATAAATAAATAAACAATACCAAGAACCTGAGATGAAGAATCCTTGATAGTGAGTCTGTTGGTTGTGGGAGCATTTCACTTGTGGGGCAAGTGAAGTTGAGTGAAGTTATCCCCTTTGGTTCAAGAGCCTGATGGTTGAGGGGTAGTAACTGTTCCTGAACCTGGTGGTGTGAGTCCTGAGGCTCTTGTACATTCTTCCTGATGGCAGCAGCGAGATAAAGCAAGTCCTGGGTGGTGGGAGTCCCTTTTGATGGATGCTGCTTTCCTATGACAGTGTTTTATGTAGGTGCGCTCAATGGTTGGGAGGGCTTTACCCGTGAGGGACAGGGCCATATTCACTACTTTTTGGAGGATTTTACATTCAGGGCATTAGTGGCTCCATACCAGGCTGTGATACATCCAGTCAATATACTCTCCACTACACATCTACAGAAGCTTGTCAAAGTTTTAGATGCCATGCTGAATTTCCGCGAACTCCTAAGGAAGTAGAGATGCTGCTGTGCTTTCTTCATAATTGTACTTATGTGCTGGGGCCAGTACAGTCCTCTGAAATAATATTACCTCAGCATTTAAATCTGCCAACCCTCTCCACCACTGATCCCCTAATGACGACCAGCGCATGGACCTCTAGTTTCCTTCTCCTGGTCTAATTAACTCCTTGGTCTTGCTGACCTTGAGTGAGTTGTTGTTGTTGTGGCATCACTCAGCCAAATTTTCAACCCCCCTCCCATATGCTGATTCTTTGCCACCTTTGATTCAGCCTACAACAGTGGTGGCATCAGCAAACTTGAATATGGTATTGGAGCTGTACTTAGTTGCAAATTCAAAATATACTCTGGAGAAATAAATGTTTCTAACAGTTTCTTAAAAAAGTTTTCTCTTCAGGTCCTGAAGAAGGATCTCAGTTCAAAACCTGGCTGTTTATCCTTTTCCATAGATACTGCCCAGCCTGCTGAGTCCCTCCAGCATTTTGTGTGGGTTACTGTTGTAACATGTGGCTTTTTGAGCTACTGTTATCTTCCTGCCAGCTTGAACCAGTCTGGCCATTCTCCTCTGACCTCTCTCATTAACAAGGTGTTTTTACCTACAAAACTGCCGCTCACTGGATTTGTTTTTGTTTCTCGCACCATTCTCTGTAATCTCTGGAGCAGTTGTGCATGAAAATCCCAAAAGATCAGCAGTTTCTGACATATTCCAACCACACAGTATGGCACCAACAATTATTTCATGGTCAGTCACTTAGATCACATTTCCTCCCCATTCTGATGTTTGGTTTGAACAACAATGCTGTCACATGATGGGCTGATTACATATTTGCATTAACTAGGTGTACAGGTTTACCCAATAAAGTGGCCATTGAGTGTATGTATTCCTATGTTTTTATTTCTGGTGATATGTTGCTCAGTGTTCAATGGAATATAGTTTTAACAAGGGTAGAAAATACAAGAATCACATATTACTTCTACCCAGGTTACAATCACCCAACCTCTGCTATGTGGGAACATGGTTCACAGCTGCATTTCTGACTTGCAAACTGCTCAGGTTATGAATAGTTCACAGGAATGTAACCCTGCCTTGCAGCCAATATTTGCGAGGAGAACAGCACTTTCTCTGCAAATGGCAACTGACCTGGCAAGATTCCACTCATTGCTGCTTGTTACAAAATCCAGCACAGCAGAATCCATCATATTAAACTTGCAATTATATAGCACCTTTAATGACCTTAGAATGTCCCAGGGTATTTTACAGCTAATTAATTACGACTATGACTACTTTGTTAGTATAATATAACATGATAGTCACCAGTTGCACATCTCCAAAATGCAGCAGTTTTATCAACTTCTTTTTCAACATCAGCCTGTTTTTTTTTAAAACTTATGTAAATTGGGAGACAGACATTGGTCAGGACACCAAGGACAAATCTCTAAAACCTAGTGCCAGAGGATTCTTTCTATCCACAAGTGAATAGGTGGCTTTTGGTTTAAGTTCTCATCTGCAGACTATCTCTTCATCAGTGAAGCACTCTATCAGCACTACATTACAGTCTCAGTCCAGATTTCTATATTCATCTCTAGAATGGGACTTGGACCCAAGAACTTCTAATTACCAAACGGGCAACACCTACAGTAGTGAAGCTGATCAGTTAAATATACCATTAGATACAAACCAAGGACCTGCCATATCCTCAGCAATCCATAGGAGACTTCAGGTTAAGCCAGGATGAGCTAATGAGTACAAATTTACTCCAGAATTATAACTCTCTGATCTCAAAAGACTAAAAAAAGAGCAGTTAATTATAGACAATGCAGCAATCAGTTTAACGTGGTAATTTTTAAGTCTTCAAATAGAAGTCATCCACAAATCTATCCAAAACATGTTCAAGTACTATTCAAGTCCTGACGAAGGGTCTCGGCCTGAAACGTTGACTGCACCTCTTCCTACAGATGCTGCCTGGCCTGCTGCGTTCACCAGCAACTTTGATGTGTGTTGTTCAAGTACTATTCCCATGGTTATTTTGCAAATCACATAAGTAGACTGTAAGCCTTTGAGAAAGCTTCCTTGAAAGCTTCTTTACTAAGTATTTGTAGGAGCAAATTGAAAGGCCACACGTTGATATTCAAAATAATGGGTGATTTACTAAAAACTAGTGCACATAAGGATACCAGACAGAGCTGATCTATTCGGGACTGAATTTGAGCTTTTATATTCTCAGTTCATGAGATTACCAGTAAAACTACATTTTAATAACAGAAGGAAGACTTAAATAATAAGACTAGGTCCTGATTACAGAATAAAGTGATTATCCACAGGTCTACAGCAAATCCAACTTTGTACAATGGGTACACGCCAGTGAAGTTCTTGAAATCTGGATGTCATCACTGCTGTATTCCATCTCTCTAATTCTAGGCTTTGTCTGCAGCTCCCTGTTACCAATTAGTACAATCTACATACCTATTTCCTAGTCATTGGCTCTTACTAATCCTTCCTCTACATCAGTCCCCCCACCACCCCCCAGGCCCTTGGTCTAGAATGTCAGACTCCTAACTGTAGTCTGGTTTGGCCTATGAAATGACCATCCCTCTAATGCCAAAGTCTTACCTGCTCCACAATCCGCACACAACGATAGACAAGTCATTAAATAATCAACTGTACAACAAGTCGGAACTACCGACCTGTCAGGATTTGTCTACCGAGCAGAAGGTCAAAGAGTTAGTTGGAGACAGTTCATCAAGGACTTTATGCGCTAGGTTTAGAAAGCAACTGCAGACTGTAAGGACTTGTCTGCTGAATGGTAGATTGCCAAATTATTAATTATCCAAGCAAAGGGCAATAAAAAGGTGTAAGCAGAGCAGCCAGTTGGGAGCAGACGTTGGAACGGCCAGTACAGCATGGGGGCACAATTGAAAATGGTGATGAATACAGGACTGAAGCTGTTATATTTGAATGCATACAGTATACGAATAAGGTAGATCATCTTGTATGGAGCTTAAAGTAAAGGAATTCTTAGGAGGTAGTGATCATAATATGATAGGATTCACACTGAGCAGGAAATGCAAAGCTGGAAGTATCAATGTTACAGTGGAGCAAAGATAATTACAGAGACTTGAGAGAAGAGTAGGCCAAAGGAGAATGGAAGGGGACACGAGCAGGGATGATGGCAAAACAGCAATGGCTGGAGTTTCTGGCAGCAATTTGGAATGCGTAGGATAGATACGTCCCATAGATGAAGAAGTATTGTAAAGGTAGGATGAGGCAACTGTTACCAACAAGCGTGTTTTGTAATAATATCAATAATATTTGAGTAATATTTTAACTGTATTGCTTGATTAAGCATTCCTTGTTTAAATAATTCATTATAGTTATATGAATGAAGTACATGAATGGAATAAGTCACCACGCCAGCACATGATATGTGCGTACCTTGCTTAAAGTAAAAACAAAGTTAGATAAATTTCTCCAGACTCCCTTGTGTTTATTTGGATAAGTCTTATGTTTTGGAGAGGGCATATTATATAGCAAAAATAAGTGGGAAGTTAGAGGACTGGGAAGCTTTTAGAAGCCAACAGAAAGGAACTAAAAAGCCACGAGGAGAGAAAAGATGAAATAGGAAGGCAAGCTAATCAATAATATAAAAGAGGATACCAAAAGATTTTTCAGATATATGAAGAGTAAAAGAGAGACAAGTGTGGATATCAGCTTGCTGGAAAATGACACTGGAGAGGTAGTACTGAGGGAGAAAGAAATGGCAAATGAACCTAATAAGTATTTTGCATCAGTCTTCACTGTGGAAGAGATTAGCAGTATGCCAGAAATTCAAGTGTCGGGGGCAAAAGTGATTCGAGTTGCTATTACTACAGAGACCGTGTTTGGGAAGCTAAGAGGTCTGAAGGTAGACAGGTCACCTGAACTGGATGGACTACACCAGAGTGTTCTAAAAGAGGTAGCTGAAGAGATTGTGGAGGCGTTGGATCCCTAGGTTCTGGAATGTTTCTGGAGGACTGAAAAATTGGAAATTTCACTCCACTCTAAGGGAGGGAGGCAGAAGAAAGGAAATTATAGGCCAGTTAACTTGACTTCAATGGTTGGGAAGATGCTGGAGTCCATTATTAAGGATTTGGTTTCGGGTGTGACGAGAATACACATAGATAAGATGTTAGCTGTCCTGTGTGATCAACAGTTGGTCTGCCACCTGTCCTCAGGGGGGAAGGAGAGATGAGGAACAATGAAGCAGCATGTGGAGATGTTAATGAAGGAGCCATCAGTCTGGGTATTGCCAAGATTGGCTCCCCCTTTGAACCCTGAACTGTTTGAAGTGATGGACAGGCGATACCCCAGCAGGGGGATAAAAAGGGACCAGTTCACTAAGACACACACACGACACCCGAGGTAACGAGACCCTGGAAGCGGTGCGCCTCTCACGAGTCGGTGGGAAGTACCGGACAACGCACAGGGTGGGAAGGTACGATCAGCGGGAACCCGGTGTGTGTCCGCCCTTGCTTGGGTGCCGGGTTCACTGCAGAGGATCGACCGCATCTGGAGGAGGGGTCACAGTCAGTGACCTCAGGTGACATCACCAAGGACCTGCCTAAAAGCTGCTTGTGAGCCATATCGCCGGTCTGTGGAGTGGAAGCCGTGTCTGAATGATCAGTCGTTCCCGTTCTCTCTCTCTCCCTCCCCCCACGTTGTCCATCGCCATGGCAACAATTACTGCGAACTGAACTAAATTGGACTGAACTTTTGTGTCACTTTGAAATTTGGTCATTTACCCCTAGACAACGATAGAGCTTGATTGATGCTGTTATTTTAATTCTGTGCACATGTGTGGTTATCATTGCTGAACTGTTGCATTTATTATCCTTGATTACTGTGTTGCTTGTTTCTTTAATAAAACTTTCTTAGTTCTAGTAATCCAGACTCCAACTGAGTGATCCATTTCTGCTGGTTTGGCAACCCAGTTACGGGGTACGTAACACGGGATACTTTGAGGCATATGAAAAATAAGCCCAAATCAGCAATGTTTTCTTAAGGGGAAAACTTGCCTAAGGAAGCTGGTGGAATTTCTTGAGGGAGTAACAAACATGATAGAGAAGGAGAGCCATAAGATGTTGGTTACTTGGATTTTCAGAAGGCCTTTGAGGCCGCTTAACAAGATAATAGTCCATAGTATTGCAGGAAAGCTATTGGTATGGATGGAAGACTGGCTGTCAGGCAGGAGGCAAAGAGTGGGAATAAAGGGGTTTTTTCTGTTTGGCTGCCAGTGATAAGTTGTGTTCCGCAGGGGTTGGCTTTGGGACCACTCCTTTTCATGTTATATGTCAATGATTTGAATAACGGAATTGATGGCTTAGTAGCCATGATTGTAGATGATACCAAGATAGGTGGAGGGTCAGGTAGTGTTGAGGAAGCAGGGTGTCTGCAGAAGGACTTCATTGAAGCTTATCGAATATTGAAAGGCTAGATAGAGTGGATGAGCAATATATAGTGCACCTCTCTCATATTTGGAGTCTCCCAGGACATGATCAATCAGATAGAGATCTTGAATGTGACACACAGGGGCACCTTCACCCACCCGTTCTCTCAGCTGGTTGTCTGCTATCCAATCTGGGACTCTGCGATGTTTCTGTCCTATGCCTCTGTGGAATGTTTGTTCCAACTACAGATGAGAGCAAGGCAGTACAGTATACGTTGTACAGATTGCATTTTTTATTATGGCATTGGGTGACATTGTTCACTTGATCAATAACCTTGTTAGTTACAGTACATCTCTTATTGGTGCAACAACAGAATAGTTCCCAACTCCCCTTTTGCCCCCTTGCTTCCCCATTCCACAAGCTTGTCCCAGACCACCATACTTCTGTTTTATGATCCCCTTCAACTTCTGCTGAAGGGAACTCACTTGTGTATCTATTTCTCCTATATCTACCATATTGACTGTGGACTGAATGCCCTACTCCTAACTGTCCTCACAAAAACATAAAGCAGTCAAGTTAAAAACTCCCAGCACATCTCTTTATCCTGGTACTAGAATAACCCTTTAGCCCTTATCTTCCAATACTAATCCTATACCCACAGTGTCTGCTCTCAATATGCCCCCAGCTATTCGCTACACTCATGCACGGCCACTCCGCACTGAATGTTCCCATGTCCCCCACCTCCAGAGTGCAGTGCATTTGTCAAGTGTCATTTCACAACATCTCGTGCTATGATGACATCCATGAAAACTATTGGTACATTCCACAACTGGTCATTCTTCATTATTCCCTCCATTTACTGACTGCAACTTAGACCATACGACCATAAGACATAGGAGCAGAATTAGGCCATTTGGCCCATCGAGTCTGCTCTGCCATTTAATCATGGCTGATCCCTTTCCCCCTCCTCAGCCCCAGTCCCCAGCCTTCTCCCCATAACCTTTCATGCCATGTCCAATCAAGAACCTATCAAGCTCTACCTTAAATACACCCAACGACCTGGCCTCCACAGTTGCCTGTGGTAAAAAAAAAATTCACAAATTTACCACCCTCTGGCTAAAGAAATTTCTCACCATCTCTGTGGTTAAATGCACACCCCTCTATCCTGAGGCTGTGCCCTCTTATCCTAGACTACCCCAACATGGGAAACATCCTTTCCACATCCACTCTGTCTAGGTGTTTCAACATTCGAAAGGTTTCAATGAGATCCCCCTCAACCTTCTAAATTCCAGCAAGTACAGACCCAGAGCTATCAAACCTTCTTCGTATGATAACTCTTTCATTCCTAGAATCATCCTTGTGAACCTCCTCTGAACCTTCTCCAATGCCAGCACATCTTTTCTTAGATGTGGAGCTGAAAACTGTTCACAATTCTCAAGGTGAGTACTCACCAATGCCTTATAAAGCTTTAGGATCAAACCCCCGCTCTTGTTGTCTAGAATTCTTGAAATGAATGATAACATTGCATTTACCTTCCTCACCACTAACTGTACACCTGCAAGTTAAACTTCAGGGTGTTCTGCACAACGACTCCAAGTCCCTTTGCATCTCAGATTTTTGGATTTTCTCCCCATTTAGAAAATAGTCTGCACATTTATTTCTACTACCAAAGTGCACGACTGTGCATTTTCCAACATTGTATTTCATATACCACACTCTTGTCCATTCTCCTAACCTGTCCAAGTCCTTCTGCAGCCTACCTGTTTCCTCAACACTACCTGGCCCTCCACCAATCTTTGTATCATCTGCAAACCTGAGAACAAAGCTATCTGCTTCATCATCTAAATCATTTATATACAGCATAAAAGAAATGGTCCCAACACCTACGGAACACCACTAGTCACTGACAGCCAACCAGAAAAGGATCCTATTATTCCCACTCCCTGCCTCCTACCAAACAGTCAATGCTCTAACCATACCAGTAACTTTCCTGTAATGCCATGGGCTCTTAACTTGGTAAGCAACCTCATGTGTGGCACCTTGTCAAAGGCCTTCTGAAATTCCAAATATACAACATCCGCTGCATCCCCTTTATCTATCCTACTTGTAACCTCCTCAAAGAATTCCAACAGGTTCATCAGGCAAGATTTTCCCTTAAGGAAACCATGCTATGTCGTATCTTGTCCTGTGTCTCTAAGTATTGCATAATCTTATCCTTAACAATTGACTCCAACATCTTCCCAACCACTGAGGTCAGGCTAACTGATCTATAATTTCCTTTCTGCTGCCTTCAACCTTTCTTTGCAATTTTCTGGCACCATGCAGAGAATCCAATGGTTTTTGAAAGATCATTACTAATGCCTCCACAATCTCTAACGCTACCTCTTTCAGAACCCTGGAATGCAGTTCATCTGGCCCACATGACTTGCATACCTTTAGGTCTTTCAGCTTTTTGAGCACCTTCTCCCTTGTAATAGTAACTGCACCCACTTCTCTTCCCTCACACCCTTCAACATCTAGCATACTGCTAGTGTCTTCCACAGTGAAGACTTATGCAAAATACTCATTTAGTTCATCTGCCATCTCCTTGGCCCCTGTTCTTATTTCTCCAGCCTCATTTTCTAGTGGTCCTATATCCACTCTCAACTCTCTTATTTATTTATTTAAATATAATTGGAAAAAGCTTTTACTATCCATTTTGATATTGTTTGCTAGCTTGCTTTTGTATTTCATCTTTCCCTCTAATGATTCTTTTGGTTGCTCTCTCTAGGATTTGAAAAGGAGGGAAGATGGTGGCGCGACGCAGCGCGCAGTGGCCACTCCAGTGGTGATGTCTGTTATTTGTCAAGTAGGGTGCCGTGCACAATCCTGATTTGTTGGAGATGGACGGGAGAGCACGGAGGAACATCTGGTGAAACTTCTGAAATGTCTGCTTCACTGTTGCTGCTACTGTGTAGCCCGAAATCTCCGGAGGGGAAGGCCCCGAGTCCTCGGCTTTGCTTGTTGCTTGGCGGCCAGGGCGGGGTCGAAGCGCTTGGCAGAGGATGGTGCTCAGTGTCGAAGGGCTGGTCAGAGGCTCGAAGTTTTCAGACGGACTCAGAGTCCACTGCGGTCGGGTGCTTCCAGTGGTGCTGCATCGGCAAGTTTGCGGCGCTTGGAGATTCGTGGCAGGGAGAGTTTCTCCCTTCTGCCGTCTGCGTGAGATGATGGGCTATCAGGACTTTCAGACTTTTCTTTTAACCGTGCCCAAGGTCTGCTCTTTATCAAATTACGGTATTGCTTTGCACTGTTGTAACTATATGTTATAATTATGTGGTTTTGTCAGTTTTAGTCTTGGTTTGTCCTATGTTTCTTGTGATATCATTCTGGAGGAACATTGTATCATTTTTTAATGCATGCATTTCTAAATGGCAACAAATGAGGACTGAGTGTTCTCATAATCTAATCTAATCTTCCCAATCCTGTGTTCCCACTAATTTTTGCTTTGTTGTACACCCTCTCTTTTGCTTTTACATTAGGTTTGATTTCCCTTGTCAGCCACGGCTGTACCATTTTGCTATTTGAGTATTTCGTCATTTTTGGAATACACATATCCTGCAACTTCCCCATTGTTCCCAGAAACTCATGCCATTGCTGCTCTGCTGTCATCGTTGCCAGCACCTCCTTCCAATTTACTTTGGCCACATCCTCTCCCATACCACTGTAATTTCCTTTACTTCATTGAAATACAGCTACGTCAGACTTTACTTTCTCCCTATCAAATTTCACATTGAACTCGATCATTTAGCGATCACTATCTCCTAAGGGTTCTTTTACTTTAAGCTCCCTAATCATCTTTGGTTCATTACATAACACCCAATCCAGTATAGCTGATCCTCTAGTAGGCTGAACGACAAACTGCTCTAAAAAGCCACCTTGTGAGCATTCAACAAACTCACTCTTTTGAGATCCATTTTCAACCTGATTTTTCCCATTCGACCTGCATGTTGAAATCTCCCATGATGATCATAACATTGCCTTTTTGACACGCCTTTTCAATTTCCTGTTGTAATCTGTGGTCCACATCCTAGCAGCTGTTGGGAGGCCTGTATCTAACTGGCATCAGGGTTCTTTTACCATTGCAGTTTCTTCACTCAACCCACAAGGATTCAACATCGTCTGATCCTATGTCACATCTTTCTACTGATTTGATACCATTCTTTACCAGCCGAGCCACACCACCCCCTCTGCCTACCTTCCTATCCTTCCGATATAATGTGTAACCTGGGACATTCAGCTCCCAACTACAACCATCCTTCAGCCACAATTCAGTAATGGCCACAACATCATAACTGGCAATCTGTAATATTGCAACAAGATCATCCACCTTATTTCTTAAGCTCTTGTGCAATGAAATATAACACTTTAAGTGCTGCATTTGCTACCCTTTTTGATTCTGCATCCCTAATGCACTGAAACTCACCCTGCTGTCTGCAGTTATGTCCTATCATCTGCCTGCCCTTCCCTGCAGTCTGACTGCATGCTATCTTTGCTTTTTTTTTTAAACCATCCATCCTATCCTGGGTCCCCTCACTCTGGTTCCCACTCCCCTGCCAAATTAGGTTAAACCCTCCCTAACAGCTCTAACTAACCTGCCCATGAGAATATTGGTCACCCTTGGGTTCAGGTGCAACCTGTCACTTTTAAACAGGTCATACCTCCCCCAGAAGAGATCTCAATGATCCAAGAACCTGAAGCCCTGCCCCTGCACCAACTTCTCAGCAATGCATTAAATTGCCAAATCATCGTGTTTCCAACCTCACTGCTGCATAGCACAGGTAGCAATCCAGAAATTACTACCCGGCAGGTCCTACTTCCCAGCTTTCGACCTAGCTCTCCAAATTCTCTCTTCAGGAACTCTTTGCTTTTCCTTCCTATGCCATTGGTGCCAATATGTACCAAGACATCTGTCTGCGCTCCCTCCCTCTCCAAAATGTTGTGGACACGATCCGAGACATCCCTGACCCTGACATCTGGAGGCAACATACCACTCAGATGTCCCATTCACGCCCACAGAATCTCCTGTCTGTTCCTTTGACTATTGAGTCCCCTATCACTATCACTCCCCTCTTCTCCCCCTTTCCACAGACCCATGTTCAGTGCCAGTAACCCAGTATCTGTGGCATTCCCTTGGGAGGTCATCCCCCATGACAGTATCCAAAACAGTATACTTACTATTGAGGGGAATGGTCACAGGGGTGCTCTGCACTAACTGCCTATTCATATTCCCATTTCTCTTTATAGTCACACCCTGCAACTTCGGGGTGACTACTTCCCTGTAGCTCTGATGGATTATCTCCTCACTCTCCTGTACAAGCTGAAGGTCATCTTGCTGCTGCTCCAAATCTCTAACACAGTCTTCAAGGAGCTGCAGCCAGATGCACTTCATGCAGATGTGGTTCCCTGGGAAACTCTGGGTGTCCCAGGACTCCAAAATCCGGCATGAAGACCACAGCCATTTACTACACTAGGTACAGAAATTATAAACAAAAAGGGAACCTTAACAGGAGCTTATCCAGAGCCAACGTCTCTTTTGAGCCGAAGCCTTCTTTGAGCCAAAGCCTGACACTCATACTCTCACCACTGGCCTACTCCCAACAATGGCCACTCCGCTTGTCCCTTCTGTACGTCTAAACAAGCGTCGCCGACCTGTGAGAAGCCTCGTCACTGTGGCCTTTTCACTTACTATTGAGAAAGAGCTCAAAAGAGTGATACAATCAATTATGCAAATTCTTGAGCTTAGTTTGTCAGGTTCCATATTTACTGTTCCTCTGAAGATATGTCTGCATGATTAAATCATTCCTGCCAAAGCTATCTTCTCAGGTAGAACTAGTGTTTCCAGTTTAGCCCTTCCTTAATCTCCACCAGGGCATACATTTCTGCAGTCAGGATTACCATAAATAGTTGTTGTTCTGGTTTTGCTGGTACAACCTTAACCATTACTTTACCTCCTGCACTTGGACATTCTCATGCTCCCAGTCCGCACTCTCTATCAATGATTGATGAAACTGTGAGTGCTGCTGCTTTTTGATCACAGAGATGAGTGGCCAACTCCTGTACAAACTGGGTAATTAGTTCCTTACATCGCAGCTCCCCAATCCTCTCATTATCACATCCTGCGGTAATTGCATGACCCATATTGTCAGCAACTCAAAGGGAGTGAATCCTGTCCCACAGACAGGACTTCCTCATATTTTCAATAACAATGCTGATAATACCCTAGACGACCTTTCCTCAGGCTCCATCAAGGCTTTCTCTAGGCTCCCTTTTAGGGTGTGATTCATTCTCTCAATCATGTCAGAAATCCAGGGTCAGTATGGAACATGAAACGTCTGCTTGGAGGGATCCTTCTGGCTGTTGATAAAGTAGCAGCACTTTTATAGGTGCTCCTGCTCTTTTTATTTTCTATTTTTTGTAATTTATTTTTTATTGAATTTCATCATCAAACATTTCCACAAGATGTATTTCAGACACTGGACATATATATCATATAATCATATTTGTCACAAATCTCCACATAATACTTATCTGAGGTATACACTTATAGAAAGGAGAGGAAAGATAGAACAATCAAAAGAAGAAAACTATGTACAGAGTAGAGAGTGATTTTTTTTACAACATATTCATTGACTTGTGAGAATAAAATCAGGCCTATGAGGTGTTATGTAGTTAAACCATTTTTTCCAGTATGAATAAAATCATTCCAACTTATGATTAACAGATGCTGTTATCTTCTCCATTTTGTAAAGTGTCCATTGTAATTGCCATCCATACATTTAAAGTTGGGCTCCTACTCTTTTTAATTTACTGCTTCCAACTTGTTTTGAAAACTTACTTTTAAACACAATACTGCTTTATAATGAGTCGTGCTAAAGCTACTAAAAAAGAGGACACTCCGGTAACTTTGGAATCTATTTTTGTGACACTTTGGCAACATAAAAATGAACTCTCGGAGGAGTTACAGTAACTCAGCACTGAATTTAAACGGATGGATGGAAAATTGGATTCGATTCAAAAAACTTTAAGTGAGCACGATAAACGGATAAAAGAGAACGAAGATATTTTGACAATGTTCGACATGAAGATTGACGACCTGAAACAGATCTGTGATAAACAGTTAAAGGCTAATGAAATATTACGACAGAACATTATCGACTTAGAAAATAGAAACAGAAGAAATAATCTACATATTCTGGGTTGTAAAGAGTGATTGGAAGGCAATTAGCCTTCAGAATTTTTTGCAAACCTTTTGGCTACATTATTTCTGAATATTTTAAAATCTCCACCTAAAATAGATCAAGCTCACAGATCGCCTGTACCAAGACCACCTCCAGGAGGACGACCCCGTTCAGTGATAATTTGTCTTCACGACTTTCAAACAAAAGAGTTTTAATTCGTGAAGCTCATTGGAAAGGGATAATTGATTATGAAGACCAGAAGTTCAGAACTGTGGAAGATTTTTCACCCAAGGTGTTGAATGAACGCTTCAAGTTTAAAAAATTCATGTCTGAGCTGTATAATAATAAAGGTTTTAAACTCTCTCTTCGATACCCTGCTCGTCTTAGAATCATTTTGAAAAATGGTTCTCAGAGATGGTTTCGCTCGACGGAAGAGGTGCAGGATTTCTTGAGTGCCGAATCAAGCTCAAAAGTTTAACTGTTCAATAACTCTTTACATAAATTTATGTTGCGTCTGCTTGATGGATCTTTTTAGAATCAGCAGTCTAACTGTTCATTACTTTCTTTTATGAACAATTGTTTTTTTTTACTTTTGGTATACCTTCCTATCTTTTTTGTACTTTTATTTCCTTGTTTAGAAAATTAAGGATTTAATATTAGTAAGTTTTCTTTGTTAATACTTCCTAAGTTAATAAGTTCTGAACTTTCATATTTCTAATATTTTTATACTATAATTTTTATGAGGTTTTTTTTAGTATGTTTAATTTTGCTCTGTTTTTCTGTTGTGTTTTGTTGGAATGCAGTTTTGCCTTGGAAAATTTTTTTTGGGAGCTCAGCCAGTAGATTGTTTTGGGAGGGATGGTAGATTTAGCTGTCGACTGCCCTTTGGTTGATTTTCTCTCTTTGGGCAGGGGTGGGGGTGGTTTTCTTTTTTTTTCTATCAGCTGTTTGGTTCTCTTAGCTTCATTTGTTGCTTGGTTACTTTTTCTTAAAGCTCATTGTTTGGATTTAATATATATTCCAGCGGTTTTTATTCAAACATCTCCTTTAAGCAATATTTAAAATGGACCATATTTTTAATTTATTTAGTTTTAATGTGAAAGGATTAAACCATCCTGTGAAGTGTAATAAGATATTTAATGAGATTAAGAAATTGAATGTCTCAATTTTTTTTTATTACAAGAAACACATGTTTGTAAATGTGATAATTAACATCTTTTCAGCCATTGGAGGGTTTGTCTTTCCATTCCTCCTTTCAGGCTAAGGCAAAAGGAGTTTCATTTCTTATACACAATTCAGTTTCTTTTGTTCAACATAATGTAGTATCTAATACCAATGGGTGTTTTGTTATAGTATCTGGGAAATTAGATAATAAATTAATGGTTTTTACTCATTTGTATGCCCCAAATATAGATGATCCAGGCTTTTTTGAACTTTTTTTTTTGTTTTTACCAGATTTAAGTTTATATTCTTTGGTTTTAGGAGGAGACTTCAACTGTTGCTTAGATCCTGTTTTAGATCGTTCTTCTAAATGATTGACATGTAGTAGATCTGCCTCCTTTATCCAATCTTTTCTAATAAAATGTGATATCGTTGATGTTTGGCACTTTTTAAATCCAACAGATAGACAATACTCATTTTTTTCTCATGTTCATCATACGTATTCCAAGATTGATTTTTTTTTGTTGATAGCCAATTGATTCAATTAGTTCAATCCTGTGAGTATAAAGAAATTGCTGTTTCAGATCATGTTCGTGTTTTTATCTTTAAATCTTCCGAGTGTCTCCCGAATAAACAGATTCTGGCGTTTTAATCCAACTCTGTTATCTAATTTTTTTTAATTTTTGGAGAGACAAATTACTCCCTTTTTTTTTTGAAAAGAATACGCTAGAAGAAACTTCTAGTCTTATTTTATGGAATGATTTTAAGGTTTATATTAGAGAACAAATTATTTCTTTTACTGCAAGTGTTAAGAAAAAAAGCTAATAAGGAGAGAATTGAATCAGCCAATCAGTTGAAACAATTAGACCAAAAATATGCTTTGGCTCCAGGTCCTGCTTTATATAAAAATGTGTTGAAATTAAAACAAAATACGATCTGCTTTTAACTTATCCAATTGAAACTCAATTTTTAAAAGATAAAAGTCAGTTTTATGTTCATGGAGATAAAACGGGTAAACTATTGGCTAACCAATTAAAAGCCTTTATAGTTAAATGCCAAATTAAAGAAATTTGTAAAGCTAATGGTGATAAAACATCTGATCATTTAGAAATAAATAATACTTCTAGAGAATTCTATTCTAAACTTTATAGTTCCTATCCTCCTAAACATAGCCGAGGTTGTTCACTCTTTGCACTTGGGGAAGACTCCAGGTCCTGATAGATTTTCTGCAGAGTTTTATAAGGCTTTTTCCTCTTTGCTTATACCTCACTTATACTTAGTCCTTTCGGACTCTTAAATTAGGTAGGTTGTCACAATCTTTTTATGAAGCCTCCATTTTGCTTATTCTTAAAAAGAATAAGGATCCAACTGAATGTTCTTCTTATAGACCAATTTCCTTACTTAATGTTGATACTAAAATTTTATCCAAACTTCTGGCTCGCAGGATTCAAAATATTTTGCCATCTATTATTTGCAATGATCAGATTGGATTTATCAAAAGTCGATACTCCAACTTTAATATTCGTCGTTTATTGAATGTTATTTATCCTCCTTCTAAAGAGATAACAGAATGTGTGACATCCTTAGATGCTGAGAAAGCCTTTGATCGGGCTAAATGGAATTATTTATTTAAAACTTTAGAAAAATTTAACTTTGGGCCCGATTTTATTCAATGGATTAAATTACTTTATCTGTCTCCGTCCGCTGAGGTTCTTACTAACTCTCCGAATTCTAAACCATTTAAACTTCAATGTGGAACCAGAAAAGGTTGTCCTTTGCTTTTTGATTTGGTCTTAGAACCTTCAGCTGTTGCTTTCCGGGAATCTAATGATACCACTGGTGTTTTAAGTATTACTCACAAAGTGTCGCTTTATGCTGATGACCTTTTGCTCTACATCTCTAATGTGAAGTCTTCTTTACCTTTCGTACTTTCTTTACTTTCCTGCTTTAATCAGTTTTCAGGATATAAACTTAACTTTCATAAGAGTGAACTTTTTCCTTTGAATAATTTGGTATTAGTTAACACTAACCTTGCTTTTAAAATTGTAAGAAATCGATTTACTTATTTGGGTGTAGCAATTACTAGGAGTTATAAGTTCCTTTTTAAAGAATTTTTTTCACACTTCTGAATTATGTTAAGAAGGCACTATGAAATTGGTCACCCCTCTCTTTATCGCTGGTTGGCTGAATTAATTCTATTAAAATGAACATTTTGCCTAAATTTTTATACTTATTTCAGGCCATACCTGTTTTTATTCCTAAATCCTTTTTTGATTCTCTGGATTCTATTATATCTTCGTATATATGGAAAAATAAAATTTCTCGATTAAATAAAGTTCATCTTCAAAAAGCAAAAAAGAATGGAGGTTCAGCTTTACCCAATTTTAGGTTTTATTACTGGGTAGTCAATATACAGAATCTTGCGTTTTGGTTATATTATATTAATCAAGAGGACTGTCCAGTCTGGGTTTCTTTAGAAGGTAATTCTGTTAATAAATTTTCTATCATTTCTCTTCTTGGATTCTCAATTCCTTTATCTTAATTTAATTTAACTGATAATTTTGTAGTTAAACACTCCTTGAGAATTTGGGTACAATTTAGAAAATATTTTGGTTTATTGAGTTTCACTTTCAATTCCCATTTTTTCTAACTTTTTTTTAAACCTTCTATGACTGATGTAGTTTTTAAAAGAGTGGAATAGATTGGGTATTATATGTTTTCAGGATTTGTTTGTTGGAGATAGCTGACAATTGTTCAAATGAAGAGAGACTAAGTATAACCTACCCAAAACCCACTTCTTTCGATATTTACAAATTAGAGACTTTTTGCGTTCTCAAGTACATACATTTCCTAAAAGTCCAGATGAGAATTTACTTGATACAATTTTTAATTTGAAATCCTTCCATAATGGATCTATATCTAATAATTATGGCATGCTGTTGGGAATAGGAAATATTTCTTTAGACAAAATTAAAAATCTCTGGGAACAAGATTTACAAATTCCAATTTCTGAGGATACTTGGAATGAAATTTTTAAATTGGTTAATACCTCATCGCTATGTGCTCGTCACTCCCTGCTACAATTTAAATTGGTTCATAGGGTCCACATGACTAAAGATATAAGCTCTCTCGTTTTTATTCGGATATATCTCCCTATTGTGATAGATGTAACAATGGAGAAGCTTCACTAGTTCATATGTTTTGGACTTGTCCGAGTCTTGAAAAATATTGGAAGGAAGTGTTCCAAACTTTTTCAGTGCTTTTTAAAGTAAACTTTAAACCTAATCCTTTGACTGCCTTATTTGGTATTGTTGGAGGAAATGATATTATTTTGGAGTCACATGATTTGCATATTTTGGCCTTTATTTCTCTTATAGCCTTGTTGCTTAAGTGGAAGGATGCGACTCTGCCTACTCATACTCATTGGTTAAATGATGTTATGTCATGTTTAAATTTAGAGAAGATTCATTGTTCAATTTCTGAACCTAGACAAGATTTTTTAACATTCTGGGGACCTTTTTTTGAATTATTTTCAAAATCTTTGATGTGCTATTAAGTACAGATGTTGGCTAACAATATGTTTTATTATATGATAAGGATTTTTTCCTTTTTTTTTTAAACCAAGCAGCTGTTTTTTTTTCTGGTAGTGGGATTAGATTTTTTTTATATAACAAAATATATCTTTTCAATATTATGTTTAAGTTTAATGTATATGGATATGGGGTTATGAAACTATATTTCAATATATTGTAATCGATGTATTATCTTACCGTACTCTCTATTCTTTTATGTAAGAATTCAATTAAAATATTGAAAAAGAAAGAAAAAGAGAAACATCTGCTTGGCCCCTAACAACCTGTTAGCCTTCTCGATCACCATTCCAGTAAAATCTGTCCCCTGATCCAACTCAAGGCCAGCCAGCACTCCCCATCTAGGTATCACCTCCTCAGCTAGAGCATGGGCTACCCCACTCGGCAGAGCAATCCCAATACAGGAATACTTCCACCCACCATGGTGAAGTATTCAGTGATCACCAAGCAATACCATTTACCCCAACTGGGGTAATAAACCTGTAAGATTCCTCTGAAGTTGTTCCCATAGACCTTTAGGCCTGATGTCCTAGTTGGACTTCAACCGTTTTTTCTGGGTCACACTAGGTGGGCAACAAGCTATACACTGTTGGCAGAATTTAGCAATATCTCTCCTCGTCCCAGGCACCAGCAGCATTTTTCTAGCTGGGTCCTCATCTTATTCCACCTTATGTGAGTTAAACCATGGCAGGTTTTAACAATGCATGCCAAATGCAATCTGGGGCTATCAAATGTTCACCTTCTCCCCACATCCCATTTTCCTATCACACTGTTCCCAAATCCACTTTCCCTCTGACAATGCCTCCCCTTGTATTGCCTTTAAATCTTCATCACTTCATCTACTGGGACTGGACCAGGTTCCTACACATTTGCCTTAACTGCCTGATCAACAAATGCTTATGGGTGTCTATCCTTCTGTGTGTCTTAATTGTAATGACTGCTGCTTCCTGCGCAGTTCAGCAACTTCAGCTAACTCCTTTACTTCATGTTGTATATGCCCTCCTGACAACCCTGGAAAGAACCCCGTCCACCAATTACTAAACACCCCAATCCCCTGTTCCCCGACACCAAACTTCTCACATTCCTATCTTTCTTTTTACCACAGCTTATGGTCACAGTCGACTGTGGGCTTATCCCCATACCTCACAGGATGGTATTTTAAACATACTCATCCAACCAGGAGCAATCCAGTGGGGTATCCTGCCAACTACGCCAATTAGAGAAGCAAACTAAAAGGCCACATGGAGTTGAGGTTTGAAACTGCAGGCGATTTATTAAGAAGTAGTGCATACCAGGAGATCAGTCAAAGCTGATCTACTCAACCATGAACCCAGTACAACTTTTACATTCTCAGTTTACAAGATTACCAGCAAAATTACTTTTTGATAACAGAATGGTGGCTACAGGAAAGCACAAGTTATAGACTAGGCTCTGATTACAGAATAAAATGATTATCCACAGATCTAACAGCAAATCCATTTTTTATTATAGGAATGGGTGCACACTATAACACAATTAGTGAAGTTCCTGAAATGTGTGTTGTCACTCCTGCATTCCGTTTCTCTACATCTGGTCTTTGTGGATTGGTTACCACATTAGCACAATCCACATCCCATTTACTAGTTATCAGCCCTCACTAGTCTTTCCTCTACAATAATGTTGCAATCTCAATAAATCAAAATCTCTTGTTGTCTTACAGGGTTTTAAGGTGGAGTAACAGCTTGTTTTAACAAGACAATTACTCAACAGCATGTAAATCTTAATTTCATATCCATAGGGGCAACAACAGCCTGACTTGGGGCCTTGGGGGAGTGGGGGAATTAGAGGCTGGAGAGAAACCTTGCAGTTTTTTAAAAATCTGCTTACATTGAGTTTTGATCCTACACATTCAATGTCAAAAAGCAGAGGAGACTGGCTGGTTAGGAAATTTCTGACATAGTGCATGGAGATAGAAATAGTTTAATTTGTAGTGAATTTTAACTTGTAGTGACATATGAGTTATTCTAATTCAATTCTGTTGACTCAATAGGATCTAGAATTAGTATGGTACATGGGTACTCTTAAATAGAACAAAGTTTATCTACAACTATTTAGGAAAGTGTTCAGCAAAAAAGCAATCTTTATTTAGACTGATAGTTTCTGACTATTGTTAGCATGGTTTCCTAACACGCATTTCTATCGATATAATAAATGCAGCCCTTCACTGACCAAAACTTAAGGTCTTCGGCAATGTACAACTTCTCCATCATTCAAACAGTTCATGAATGATCCATGCAGTAATAAATGCTTTCCCATTTTACCTCTTAGTAATTCCAGTTAAAAGAATACACTAATATTAACAAATGGATAAGCATCAAATTCCATCTGATAAGTTACAAATCACCACCATCCAACTTGTGCTGAATTATTTCTTAAGTCATTATCTGCAAGGTATGGACCCAGTTGTTAAAACTACAATTCTCACCCCAAGTTTCCCAATCAACATAAATAGCTATCATCTCATCTTCCTTTAATGTCCTGGAAAATTATCCCAGAGCCTTAATACTCTCAAGCTGAACCAAGCAGATTTTATTTGTATTATAGCCCTGATAGGCAGAATTCAAATAATGTTTTTCAATTATTTTCCATACTTGTTTATCACCAATGATTTAAATACATGGTGCACTGTTTCTGCAGATCCCCACAACTTCAAACATACAATTTGGGAAGCATTCTGTTCAATTTTTGCCCATTTGATTCACCTCATACCTCTGAAATGTAGTGCTTCTAATTAAGCTTATATGGCCTGCCTTAATGTCACCACCAAACTTAGGTATCAGAGCTCAAAGCCATATATCAGCACATTGGAATGCCATTGTCTCTACATTGCCATGGTTGGCATGCAACCGCAATAGTCCTACAAGAATTTGGGGAAAGCACTGTGGAATCACACAGAGCAATTGTGTTCAAATGCTGCAGAGCCATGTACTGCAAGTGTGCACAATGTGATTGCAATCAAACTGTAATCTCTCTGTCTCACATACAAATTCTTCCAGACAATCAACATGGCTAGGAGAAAAAAAAACATCATCATGCGCTGAAAAGTATAGAACCCTAGACTCCATGTGGTACCCAGTAGTCAAGAAGAACATTATGCATTAGTGGTGGGTCTGCAAATTTGGATTACTGGCTCTTTTATTCATCAATGTGGTGTCAGAATTAAGTTTTTTTAAAAAAAGGGCACCTTAAGCTTTGATAAATGACAGTTTGCTACCAAAATGGTATGGACAGAGTTCTGACTCTGAGCCTGTAAGAAAACGTAATTGAAAACAGTGGTGCAAGAGAGGAAGAAAAGTAAGTCAGTAAAGGTCAGCAACAAACTTAACATGTTTCACTGTCAAATATGTTTAAAAATCTGAAGAGGAAACAGACAAGGATTCTTTTCTTGATTGATGAAAGGAAACAGATTAAATTCCAAAGACGAGTATAAAATCCTCAAGGATCTGTACTGGGTCCAATGTTGTTTGTAATATATATTAATGATCTGGATGATGGGCTGGTAAATTGGATTAGTAAGTATGCAGATGATACTAAGATAGGTGGTGTTGTGGATGATGAGGTAGGTGTTCAAAACTTGCAGAGAGATTTAGGCCAGTTAGAAGAGTGGGGTGAAAGATGGCAGATGGAGTTTAATGCTGAAAAATGTGAGGTGCTACATTTTGGTAGAACTAATCAAAATAAGACATACATAGTAAATGGTAGTGCATTAAAGAATGCTTTAGAACAGGGGGATCTAGGAATAATGGTGCATAGTTCCCTGAAGATGGAATCTCATGTGGATAGAGTGGTAAAGAAAGTTTTTGGTATGCTGGCCTTCGTTAAATCGGAGCATTGAGTGTAGGAGTTGGGATGTAATGTTGAAATTGTATAGGGCATTGGTAAGGCCAAATCTGGAGTATTGTGTACAGTCACCGAATTATAGGAAGGATGTCAATAAAATTGAGAGAGTACAGAGGAGGTTTACTAAAATGTTGCCTGGGTTTCATCTCCTAAGTTACAGAGTAAGGTTGAACAAGTTAGGTATTTATTCTTTGGAGTGTAGAAGGTTGAGGGGAGACTTGATAGAGGTGTTTAAAATTATGAGGGGGATTGATAGAGTTGACGTGGTTAGACTTTTTCCATTGAGAGTGGGAAAGATTCAAACAAGACGGCATGGGTTGAGAATTAGAGGACAAAAGTTTAGGGGTAACATGAGGGGGAACTTCTTTACTCAGAGAGTGGTACCTGTGTGGAACGAACTTCCAGCAGAAGTGGTTGAAGCAGGTTCGATGTTGTCATTTAAAGTTAAATTGGATAGATATATGGACAGGAAAGGAATGGAGAGTTATGGGCTGAGTGCAGGTCGGTGGGAATAGGATAGGGTAAGAGTTCAGCACAGACTAGAAGGGTCGAGATGGCCTGTTTCCATGCTGTAATTGTTATATGGTTATAAATAAGGCACTGCCAATGAGATCAAAGCCCATTATATTAATATTCATGCATCACCAGCATGGAACATCACAGTTCTTGCCAATAGAACTGACATTAAGTAAACATATTACAGACATGAAGGGTGAACAAGGACAGAAATAGAGCATTTAGCCCCTCAAGCCAATTCCACCATTTGATAAGATCAGGGCAGATCTCTCACTTAATACCACATTGGTCCTCGGGCTCACACCTAAATTAAAACAAATCAATTTACTCCAGATTTGAAATTAACAACTGCTCTATGTAAGAAAAATCCAAATTTCAACCACCCTTTACAGTTGAGGAAGTTCCCTATTTTAACTCTGAACTCTAATTGAAACTGTTTCTGATGATTGTGAAGTTCAAGCCACATTCCAAAAATTAGAGCTAAACTTAAGTCAACCTGAGCTAGTCTCATTTGCCTCTATTTAGCCCATATTCCTCTAAAACTTTCCTGTCCATATACCTGCCTAAATGTCTTCTGAATATTGCAACTGTACCCACCTCTACAGCTTCCTCTAACATCGCTACCCATCCCTAATTATGTGGGTGGAGGTGGTATGAGCTACTTCCTTGAGCCCAAACTTAGTGCATTGTTAAAAATGAAACACACAGTGTACACATACTGCTGGTGGAGAGTGAATATTTTGATTGATGGATGGGATGTTAGTCAAGCAGTTTGTATATTTCTGAGAGCTGTTAAGTCTCTCCAGTGCTACTGAAGTTCTGCTTTGAAAATACTCGAACACGTTTGGGGTGTCAGAAAGCAAATCCTTTCCAAAAGAATACACACCTTACTTATCTTGGTAAGAATAGAAATTACATAGGTGGCCCAGTTAAGTTTTGAATACATTGTAAGCATTAGGATAATGCCGATAGAGATGTTGATGATAGAGATGCTGTTCAACCTCAGTGAAAAGCGTTAAGGCCCTCTTGTATAGGAGGCTGTCATCACCAATGTGACATGAACATTACTTGTCCATGAATGATTGTTGTTCAGGTCTTGCAGTAGGCAGATACAACTGCTTCATTGTCTAAAGAGCTGGTATTGAAACTCTGTGCAATCAATGTGCATCCCATTTCTGCCTCTACGATGGATAGCAGGGTGTTGATAAACAAGCTGATAATGACTATGCTTAAGTTACCGCCATTAGTACCTGCTGTAACAGTGTCCTGGGGACAAGATAATTATCTTCCACGAATCTTAATTCTGTTCTTTTCTACAAAATGCATCTTCAACCAGAAGAGAGTTTGCTATCGACTTTAATCAACACACAAAATGTGCTGAGTAGCTCAGCGATTCAGTTGGCATCGATGGAGGAGAATAAACAGTCAACATTTAGAGCCAAGACCTTTCATCAGGAGTGTTTATTCCCCTCCATAGACGCTACCGATTTGCATTTTGTGTATGTTACTCAGATCCAACACCTGCAGAATCTCATGTTTATAATCTCTCCTTGAGGGCTAACTCTGAAATAATACATTTTGTCAAGCCCTGTCATACTTGCATCACATATGAATGAGCTCTGGAAGTCAATGCTTCTGATGAGGTTTTGCAGTAACCTGAGCAACACCCAAACTGAACTCTACGGCTGGGTGTTGCTTGATAACATGACTGACAATATCTACCATTATCTTGAGGATGACTGAGAGAAGACCTATTGAACAATGATTGTCCACCACTGACTTGTCAAGCCTAAAATTAATGAAGGACTGGATGAAGGGTTCAGCAGTAGTCCTGGTGCTGGAGAAGCAATGGGAGTCAGTGGCAAAGTTCAGAGGTCAATCTAATTTTTTAAAAAATCAGACAATAAAGAAAGAGATGAAGCCATTGGCTAGGGCAACTTTGTATCAGAGAATGAAAAATTAACCTGATCTGTTCTTGCTTAAAGTCTCAGCAACTTTTCCCTCTCTGCATTTCACTGACTTCTCTGTGTACTAATTAATTTCTTATTCTTTCACCTTCATGTGTTTCATAGTCATAATCATATATTGATGCCTTCTCTACATGGCCTTGGAATCTTGAGACCCCCATTATAGAATCCTTCTGTCTTGTTTGTGGTCCAAGTGAACTTTGTTTCTAAGTATTCACCACAATTTTCCAACACAACTGTTCATTGCCAAAACATTATTTTAAACTTTAAAACCTCTAATAGCTGAGTTTTCATTCTAACAAATTAATGAAATTCATTTCTGAATAATGAAATATAATTTTACTAGTCAAAATGCAGAAAAGAACTCTGACCTTTGAAATAAGAAGATCTCTTACATTTAACAATGTACTTCAGTGTTGATAGCATCAAAATGCACATAATAATGATACTCAGATTCAGACAAATAGCCTTAACAAAAAGATGCATTTTAAGTAGAAACACACAAAATGCTGGAGGACATCTTGATAAAAGGGTCTTAGCCAAAATGCTGGCTGTTCATTTCCCTCCATAGATGCTGCCTGACCTGCTGTGTTCCTCCAGCATTTCATGCATTGCTCCTGATTTTCAGCATCTGCAGTCTTTTCATTTCAAATGGTCAAGTTTTGTAATGTCGAGATTTTGATGTTTGTGATTAAAATGACCTGGAACGAAGTGTTTGGTCACTTTCATCACAAGTTTCTTTAAAAAAAAATCACAAAAATACAAAACTCAACTGCTTAATGTGAATCTTCTTTCCAAACCACACAAATCACATCTGTGTCTTATCAAGTGTGTATTTTAGCTACCATTCTGTATCAAGACCTTTTAATTGCAACTTGTCTTATTTATTTTCTTTTTCCCTCCTTTGACTTCTATCAACATTTTCATTCTTGTCCCTTTCATGCAGTCTACCTCCCACAAATTCCTACCTCTACCATTCAGTACTCCTCAACCACTTCTAAAATTCTGCTGTCCCAGCAGACTTGGACAAGCCAAGCAGACATAAAATGTAGCACTCCCTGTATTTAAGGAAGAATACTGCAATACACTCAGTGACCACTTTATTAGGTTGACCTGCTCGTTAAAGCAAATATCTAATCAGTCAACTATGTGGCAGCAACTCAATGCATAAAAGCATACAGACTTAAGAGGTTCGGTTGTTGTTCAGACCAGACATCAGAATGGAAAGAAATGTGATCTAAGTGACTTTAACTGTGGAATGATTGTTGGTGCCAGATGATGTGGCCTGAGCATCTCAGAAACTACTGATTTTCACATACAGTCTCTAGAGTTTACAGAGAATGGAGTGAAAAACAAACCAAAAAAGCATCCAGTAATTGGCAGTTCTGTGGGTGAAAATGCTTTGTTAATGAGAGATATCAGAGGAGAACAGCCAGACTGGTTCAAGCTGACAACTCAAATAACCATACACTACAATAGTGGTATGCAGAAGAGCATCTTTGAATGCACAACACATCAAACCTTGAAGTGGATGGGCAGAAGGCTATAAACACACACTCAATGGCCCCTTTATTAGGAATAGTAGGTACCTATTAAAGTGTCCACTGTGTGTATGTTTGCTAGAATAAAATTGGTGGGCTAATTACATTAATTAGTTTTTATGGGCCACTATAGACCTTCACGTGGAATGGACTTGTGTTTAAACCTTCGAGAAAGCTACAGGATGGTTGACGAAGGTAGTGTGTTTGATGTTCAGTAAGAATCTTTGACAAGGTTGCACATGTCAAGTTAGAAAAAACGTAATCCCATAGAAAAAGAGAAGCCGAAATCTGATGTGTCGGTATTTCAGTGGAGTAAAGGAAATTACAGTGGCATGAGAGAGGAACTGGCCAAAGTTGACTGGAAAGGGACACTGGTGGGAAAGACAGCACAGCAGCAGTGGCTGGAGTTTATGCGAGAAATGAGGAAGGTGCAAGACAGGTATATTCCAAAACAGAAGAAATTTTCGAGTGGAAAAAGGATGCAACCGTGGTTGACAAGAGAAGTCAAAGCCAAAGTTAAAGCAAAAGAGAGGGCATACAAGGAAGCAAAAATTAGTGGGAAGAGAGAGGATTGGGAAGTTTTTAAAACCTTACAAAAGGAAACCAAGGTGGTCAGTAATAGAGAAAAGATTAACTATGAAAGGAAGCTAGCAAATAATATCAAAGAGGATACTAAAAGCTTTTTCAAGTATATAAAGAGTAAAAGACAGGTGAGAGTAGATATAGGACCGATAGAAAATGATGTTGGAGAAATTGTAATGGGAGATGAGGAGATGGCAGAGGAACTGAACAAGTAATTTGCATCAGTCTTCACTGAGGAAGACAGCAGTATACCAGACACTCAAGGGTGGCAGGGAAGAGAAGTGTGCGCAGTCAGAATTACGACAGAGAAAGTACTCAGGAAGCTGAATAGGCTAAAGGTAGATATATCTCCTGGACCAGATGGAATGCACCCTCGTGTTCTGAAGGAAGTAGCTGTGGAGATTGCGGAGGCATTAGCGATGGTCTTTCAAAAGTCGATAGATTCTGGCATGGTTCCGGAGGACTGGAAGATTGCAAATGTCACTCTGCTATTTAAGAAGGGGGCAAGGAAGCAAAAAGGAAATTATAGACCTGTTAGCTTGACATTGGTGGTTGGGAAGTAGTTGGAGTCCATTGTCAAGGATGAGGTTACAGGGTACCTGGAGGCATATGACAAGATAGGCAGAACTCAGCATGGATTCCTTAAAGGAAAATCCTGCCTGACAAACCTATTACAATTTTTTGAGGAAATTATCAGTAGGCTAGACAAGGGAAATGCAGTGGATGTTGTATATTTGGATTTTCAGAAGGCCTTTGACAAGGTGCCACACATGAGGCTACTTAACAAGAGCCCATGAAATTACGGGAAAGTTACATACGTGGATAAAGCGTTGGCTGATTGGCAGGAAACAGAGTGGGAATAAAGGGATCCTATTCTGGTTGGCTGCTGGTTACCAGTGGTGTTCCGCAGGGATCAGTGTTGGGGCCGCTTCTTTTTACATTGTACATCAACGATTTAGATTATGGAATAGATGGCTTTGTGGCTAAGTTTGCTGACGATACGAAGATAGGTGGGGGGGCTGGTAGTGCTGAGGAAATGGAGAGTCTGCAGAGAGACTTGGATAGATTGGAAGAATGGGCAGAGAAGTGGCAAATGAAGTACAATGTTGGAAAGTGTATGGTTATGCACTTTGGCAGAAAAAGTAAACGGGCAGACTATTATTTAAATGGGGAAAGAATTCAAAGTTCTGAGATGCAACGGGACTTGGGAGTCCTCGTACAGGATACCCTTAAAGTTAACCTCCAAGTTGAGTCAGTAGTGAGGAAAGCGAATGCAATGTTGGCATTCATTTCTAGAGGAATAGAGTGTAGGAGCAGGGATGTAATGTTGAGGCTCTATAAGGCGCTGGTGAGACCTCACTTGGAGTACTGTGGGCAGTTTTGGTCTCCTTATTTAAGAAAGGATGTGCTGACGTTGGAGAGGGTACAGAGAAGATTCACTAGAATGATTCCGGGAATGAGAGGGTTAACATATGAGGAACGTTTGTCCGCTCCTGGACTGTATTCCTTGGAGTTTAGAAGAATGAGGAGAGACCTCATAGAAACATTTCGAATGTTAAAAGGCATGGACAGAGTGGATATGGCAAAGTTGTTTCCCATGATGGGGGAGTCTAGTACGAGAGGGCATGACTTAAGGATTGAAGGGCACCCTTTCAGAACAGAAATGCGAAGAAATTTTTTTAGTCAGAGGGTGGTGAATCTATGGAATTTGTTGCCACGGGCAGCAGTGGAGGCCAAGTCATTGGGTGTTTTTAAGGCAGAGATTGATAGGTATCTGAGTAGCCAGGGCATCAAAGGTTATGGTGAGAAGGCAGGGGAGTGGGACTAAATAGGAGAAAATGGATCAGCTCATGATAAAATGGCGGAGCAGACTCGATGGGCCAAATGGCCTACTTCTGCTACTTTGTCTTATGGTCTTAAATCAGGAGAGAGCTACAAATTGGACGGAAAAATAGATCATCCAGACCCCTCAAAGTTCAGCCTTCTGTTTTATATATTATACAATAACTAATTCCTATTATAATTGTAGGGAACATGATAGAGAGGGTAACAGAATTGACGGATTGATGATGAGGAAAACCTTACAATATAGGGGGAGGGAAAGAGAGAGACAAAGAGATTTGTATATTTGTAAAGCATGATATACAGGACTATAGCCACTCCGACCTCTTTGCAATGAAATGTTGTCAGCTACACTATTCACAATGCCAGCTTATCACTGTGTCATTGACAAATGTCTTATAAGTGTGGCAAATATTTGTGATATCACATAGATGCTTCCTGAACCTTTTGAGTCACATCCTGCTCCCCATAATCTGTACTCTGTGCACGCTGTGTCTCGGCTGCCAATTTCCAAAAAATTGCCTTTGCTTTCATCAGCTTCAACTGAAGCTGATAGGTTAACTCATTACATCCATGGTCAATAATATGCAATCCCTCCAAGTACAGCAATGCCTAGATTTTAAAATTTGTAACTTTTGAGTTGAAGAAAAATTAATGGCTGCTCTCCGTCAACACTAGTTCCACTGCCCTATTTGACTTCTGTTCTAGCCTAATCATGGGACAATTTACAGTGACCAATTAACCTACGAACCACTATGTATTTGGATTGTGGGAAGAAACTGGAGCACCCGGAGGAAACCCATGTAATCACGAGGAGTATGTACAAACTTCTTACAGACAGTGATGAAATAATCTCTGAGTTCCAAAGCCCCAGGCAGTAATTGTGTCACGCTAACCATTACAGTACCATGGCACCCACCTGTACCGCTTCCTCTGACAGTTTCTCCATGTAACAACCCCCTTCTGCATCAACTAATTGCCTCTTAAATCTTTCCTCACACTTTAAGTTGATCCCTTCATCCTGGGTAAAAAAGAATATCACGCACAATAGTATTTCACTGATGGAGTTCTTACATAAACTGATTGTGTGTGATTGTTTTATACTACTAGAGTCATTCAGCTATACAGCATAGAAAACTTGTCCATGCCAATCAAGCTTCCCAAGTTAACCTCATTTCACTGCGTTTGGCCCATATTCCTCCAAACCAGGGATCCACAACCTGGGGTCCACAGACCCCTCAGTTAATGGTAAGGCTCCACGGCATAAAAGGAGGTTGAGAACGCCTGCTCTAAACCTTTCATATCCAGGTACCTGCCCGAATGTCTTTTAAATTTCGTAATAGCATCCACCGTTACCATTTCCTATAGCAGCTTGTTCCATCAACTGTGTGTGGAAAAATTTGCCTCTCAAATCCGGTTTAAATTCTTCCGTTTTCACCTTAAACCAGTGTCCTTTAGTTTTGGACTCCCTGAACCTGGGGAAAAGCCTATGACCATTCACTGTATCTATGCCCTTCATGATTTCGTATACTGCTCTAATACCTCCCTTCAGCCTCCTACGCTTTATTCTGGTGCCATGAATATTCAGCCTGCAAAACAATGCAATTTATCATTGTAAAAACAACTTAAAACTACAGGCAAATGCGTAAATAAAATCAACTGCAGCTAGAATTCAGACTATATCATTTTGCAAGGCTACAGAAATAAAATGCAAAGCCATAAATATCAAAATGAAACATTACATTTCAGTGGTGCATGTTCATTATTTGATATTTGCTAAAAATAGGTAACACTGAAAGAAATAAATGTTTTTAGTGAATGCTATATCTTCGCAGTTTCATTTATTTTGCTGATGGAAATGAGTTTTATGTCCTTTTATAGGAATAGTACTAATTTAATAGTATCAAACTGAACTAACTCAAGTTGACATAGTACATAAAAGACTGGCATTTACATTGATTTGAAGCGAAAATGAAAACTTAAAATCTCATAAATAAAACCATAATAATCCCAAATATCCTAAACTACATACTGCATCTTCCTTTTTTTGGCTTTAAAGACAAGTCCAACTTAATTTGAACAAGTCTGAAAAAAAAAAAGAGCAAGAGGATGAAGCTATAGCAAGAACAAAGAATGATACAGTGCCCCTTACAACTGCAACATTCTCGAAGAGGCATTTATAGTTGCTTAAGCATTTTAGGAGCATTATCAAGGGTACAATATTGGAAAGCTGATCAGCAGGTTATGCAAAGTCCAACAAAGAGCAATAAAATCAATGACAAGATCATCCATTTAAGGTTTTGTTTGAGGGATGAGTACTGACAAGACCACCAGAGAACATTTCTGACGTTTACTAAAAATTACCAAGTAACTGTCCACTCAAACAGAAAACTGAACACTAACAGCCTTTCACAGCAGATCAAGCGATCAACTGGAAAAAAATTAACACTTGACAGCCTGCTCAATCCCACCAAATATAATAGGGTCCTTTTCAACTTGGATTGGATAGCCAGGTTCTAATCATGAGAGCATAAATTCCAGTGTCAAAATTTGGGTCTATGATGAGCCAACAGATCTGAGTGTGGCAGTGGTTGAGGTAGTCCAGTTTGTATTTATTACCTACAATTAACTTTAATATTTCAACCACTGCCATGCTCAAATCTGTATGCCCAGAATAGATCCAAGGTCAAACCTGGAACTTTTTCTAGTTCTACTGCTAAATCATATTGCCCTATAGATCACAGGTCAAAACTAAAGTCTTTATTGATCAATATGGCATTTTCATTCCATATTTTATCCTTCCATCAATTAAAACAACCCTTGTCATGAAATCCATGCTGCTCACTTCTGAACTTGTACAACAGTGAAAAGCTGGACTTAGGAACTCAATCAAAATAATAGATCAGAGATAAATAATTTGTACAAACACATACTGATATTCATTCATAAAATCCAATGCGAGACTGTATTATTATTCTAATGATACTGCTAATTTGAATAAAATACAAGTCCATGACAGTGCAAAATTATCAAAGTCTTCTAAATAAATCGTCATATTGTCACAACAAATGAAACTGTCATTTAGGTACAGTGGACAGAATACAATAATACACCAATACATCCTTTGGGAAAGCATCACTTAGTGATGACCTAAATATCTAACTTTCTTCACTTCATTTAAACTGAAAGATAATGCATACTTTCTACTTTAGTGAATTTATTCTGTTATATTCCACAGAAAACTAATACTGTGAAAGCACAAGGACTTTCAGCACCATGTTAAGAGTAGCTCAAGCATATATTATTATAAAGCACACAAACCTGAAGGGTTAAGAGCTATAGATAGTTACCTGTTCAGGATTGTATTTGGACAGCACCCCATCTCCATGAAATTCCTCCAGCACATCTTTCAATTTCTTTGAGGAATCTATAAATAAAATTTCAAGAAATAATTATTAACTGAATTGAATCCTAGGACAGAAATATCTGTATACTTTTTTTGATCAGTCCCATTCAACTTCTCTTTATTAAAACCCTGCACAGGGGTATATAAACATGATTGAACCACAAATACTTCCATCTCCATCACAAACAGCAGGTACATTAGAGTTCACTTATCTGTCTGATGGATTCTTTATTTCCTCTGAGAAACTGGAAATTAGAAAACTTATTTTAATATTAAAATGATGTCTATTTTTTAATCAAATATTACTCAAAGTTCATCAAGAATACACAATACCTTTGGAATTATAATATTAAAGAAGGATGGTGTAATTTGTCTACAATGTCCTCTGGTGTTTGATGTTTCTACCCTGGAGAACAGATTTGGTTGTCTACTCTCCCTAGGTCTCCCAATTTTAAAAACCTCTATCAGATCTCTCTCAGCCTTCAAACCGTCGGGACAACAATCCAAGTCTGTCCAACCTTTCTTACTAGATGTTACCCAGTAATCCAAGCAACATCCTGGTAAATCTCTTCAGCACCCTCTGCACATCCTTCCTAAAACAGACCAGAACTGCATGCAGCATTCCAAGTATGGTTTGACTAAAAAGTTTTATGTAGCTACAGCATGACTTTCTTTTTACTCTAATACTCAACATCACTACCGATGAAGGCAATCATGCCATACGCCTTCGTTACTACCAAATGGCCTAATTCTGCTCCTATACCTCATGGTTTTACCCACTTCCATTCCCACTTTCATCGAACTATGAATCTGGATCCCAAAATCCCTCTGTATCTCAATGCTATTAAGGCAGTGGTCCCCAACCACCAGGCCGCAAAGCATGTGCTATCAGGCCGTGAGGAAACGATATGATTTGTCAATATGAATCAATACGAGTCAGCTGCATCTTTCCTCATTCCCTGTCGCGCACTGTTGAACTTGAACACAGGGTTGCCAACTGTCCCGTATTAGCTGGGACATTCTGTATTTTGGGCTAAATTGGTTTGTCCCATATGGAACTGCCCTTGTCCTGTATTTCCCCTGCTAAGGTAGAGTGTTCCTATGAAATTGTTCATAAGCCGAAATGACGTAAAGCGAAGAAGCAATTACCATTAATTTAGATGGGAAAAATTTTTGAGCATTCCCAGACCCAAAAAACAACCTACCAAATCATATCAACTAACATATAAAACCTAAAATAATACTAACATATAGTAAAAGCAGGAATGATATGATAAATACACAGCCTATATAAACTAGAAATAATGTATGTACAGTGTAGTTTCACTTAACAGAATCAGGAAGATTAAGCCAAAACTAATTAGTAGAAAAAAAAATCAGCACGTACACGCATGCGCACACAGGTGCCAGCGCAAGGCTTCATGGTCATGGTAGTCTTTCTCGGGGTAAACACAAGTGTCCCATATTTGACTGCTACTTTTGTCCATTATTTGGGAGTGAGAAAGTTGGCAACCCTACTTGAACAAGCCCTCCGCCCCCGTCAGCCGGTCCACAAGAATATCAATATTAAACCAGTCCGCGATGCAAAAAAAGTAGGTGACCCCTGTATTAAGGGACCTACCATTAACTGTATACTTTCTCCTTTCATTTGACCTCCCAAAGTGTAGCACCTCATGCTTGCCTGGATTAAACTCCATCTGCCAAGACTCTGCTCATATCTGTAACTCATCTATATTCCATTCTAACCTTTGATGGTCCTTCACACTATACATAGCGCCACTAATCTTTGTGTCACTTGCAAATTTGCTAATCCACCCATTGGACATTTTCATCCAAATCACTGTGGAACACCACTGGTCACGGACCTCCACCCACAAATAACAATCATCCAATCCAACTCTTACTTCTACCAGCAAGCCAGTTCCGAATCCAAACCCGCAATTCTCTCGGAATCCCATGCACCCCTATTTTCTGAATCCTCCTGGTCTCATCGCAATCCACACGCATATTCAAGACTCTTCCACTGACTCCTCCACACATTAAGAGTTTATCATTTCCTTTCTCACTGTAACAGTTTCCTAGCCAGTGCACTCCAGAGACAGCATTTGAATTCAGTAATTTCAGATAATGATTCTGTTCTCTCCAATAAACCCATCTTTTGTTTTACTTGTTCCAACATCACTCGTTTATGCTTTGAACCCTTTTAACGTGTTATCTCTGCTAAATCCCATGCAATCACAGACCTTCCCTTCCGGCATTTCTACTTCTTTACTTTCTCAGTGTTTACTTGAAACCAGTTTCACAAGTTGTTTTCATCAACCTTATCACAAAAACCAAGATTAATAAAATCAGAATGCACATGCTACAGAGCTAATCATTTCTATCCATTATACTTGAGAAACCCCCTATATTTTTTCCTCCACTACACATTTTTATTGGCTCCAGTTTAAAACCTTTTGCCTTCAACATCTTCCAGTTCTGATGAACTGCCTGCCCTGTTGAGCATTTCCATAATTTTCAATTCTTACTTCAGATTTGCACTTTTTGCATAATTTTATCAGCAATTTATTGAAATATTTCCCCGTGTCTTAACCAGCCATTAACTGTTATCATGATTTCACCTTGATATTAATGGCTACTTACAGAAATCTGTGGATGTGATACTAAATAAAAGCTATGTTGAAATATCGCTTGGGTCAACTGATAATACATTAAAACTAATTGAACTTTTGCTTCACCTAACTGCAGAAGTTAAAAGACAGAAGTCTATTTCCCAATGGACTCAGATTTTTGCTGGATTTAACCTTTACACTGAAATCCATGCATTTTTCTGAGTTAATTTCCAAATATTTCTGGGGATGGTTTGAACCAATTTAATAATACATGTAATGGCACAAATGATGTTCAGCAGAACTCCATATTAAATAAGGTTCCAATCTGGGATCCGTGGAACCCCTTCTTAATGGTTTTGGTCTACGGCATTAAAATAAAAGGGTTGGGCACCGCCAATCTAAGTAATGGTATTGGCATTATACACAGTGAGTGCATCGAATCATATTGTTTTACAATTATGTATTAGTTATCTGCTGCATCACTTTTGAGACACTTAGGAATAAGTTCAATATAATTCTTAATATTAAAGCATCAGACATTTAAAGTAGCTGACTTCACTGTAGACACTTTACACTTTATAAGTTTAATGCACATTTTATTCCTCACCATCCTTTAACTTTATTTTTATATACTTGTCTATTCTTTATAATTGTTGAATGTTGTTTTTTTGCCATAGAACACACCATAGAAAATTCCTAAATGCATATGGCGAATAGAGTTCCTTGATATTATTTAATATAAACATGTTTATAGCTTAAGGAAATTGAGGTAGAAGCTACCGAACAACAAAGAAGCAAACAGCAAAATCTATTGAAGAAGGCATGTTGTATGAGTCGACAATAGATGAAGCATTATAGATAAATTTGCTGACACTCTATATGAAGCATGGCAAGATGGGAAAATAGATCACCCTCAGCATGTTGTGTACAGGCTTCAGTCTAGCTGAAGAGTCCACAGTATTATTCCAGCGCACAGAATGGTAGTAATTAGTAATCATAACCTAATTGAAGGAAATTAAATATGCAAATTAAATACAAGTGCACCAACATGCAGTAGTCTTCAAGGTACCACAAAAGATAAATCAGAATTAATTACAAAAGTCAGGTGCATTATCTTAATCTGCTATTTTTTTAAATGTAGGTAATGAGGAAGCCAATTAAAACTATCAAAGATAACATGCATTGATGACCATAACTCACAAAGTGAAGTTTTAATTTGATGATCTAACTGGGCAAATCCTCCTCTTATTAATCAATCTGCGGTGGTGCAGGAGAATATTAACCTTAACTGAAGCCACAATCAAACCATTAGACCTTCACCTTGAGGTTTGGATTTCCCCATGTAGGAAGATCTGGAGTGTAATCACTTATTATATGCTTGCTACTGCGGCAGGAATAGTTCTGATGCAAAGTTTCAGCCAGATATACTTTTTGACCAGCTGTGGCAGCTTTATCACAATGAGGATTAGATTAGATTAGATTATTATCCTCTTTCATTGTCATTTAGTAATGCATGCATTAAGAAATGATGCAATGTTCCTCCAAAATGATATCACAGAAACACAAGACAAACCAAGACTTAAAAAACTGACAAAAACCACATAATTATAACATATAGTTACAATAGTGCAAAGCAATGCCATAATTTGATAAAGAACAGACCACAGTACAAAAAAATTGCACTGGGGCAGTTCCACTCTCTCGGCCTCAAATTTTGGTCCAATTGGTACAAAAAATCATCGCAACTAGAGACTTCCTCGGTTGAAGTGGACAGCCATGACGCCTGCTATGCCTTGCCATGCCCTCCACTCTCCACGAAGCACTGCAGCACCACCTTCTTGACAGTTAGATCTTAGAGTTGACCTCAACCACCCAGTCCACTGGAACTGGTTTCGCATGCTGGGGTTGGCATATCCCTGTCTCATCAGTGTTGAGGGTTACTAGCTACCCTCACCTGGTTTAGCCTGCCGAAGCAGTATACAGGTTTCCCCCGCTATCCGAATGTAGACCGTTCCTATGAAACCTCTTGTAAGCCGAAATGGCGTAAAGCGAAGAAGCAATTACCATTAATTTATATGGGAAAAATTTTTGAGCGTTCCCAGACCCAAAAAATAACCTACCAAATCATACCAAATAACACATAAAACCTAAAATAACACTAATATATAGTAAAAGCAGGAATGATATGATAAATACACAGCCTACATTATTTCTACTTTATATATGTACAGGGATGCCAAAACCTCTTCAACATCATCTTTGTCAACTTCCACAAACCCAGCCTCCTTAGTCAAAGTCACTATTGCCGTATTTAATATTGTTGGTTTGAAGCCTTTAAAATCGTTCACTACTTCGGGACACAGTTTCCTCCAAACACCATTTCTCATCGAGACTGTTAGCCTATCGGGAACATCTCCAAGGTTGGCAATTGCTAATTTTATACTGTAGACTTTCCAGACATCTTGCAAAGATTCTTCGGAGTTGCCCTCTCTATCAATGGCACTTACAATAAAACACATCACATTTTGCGTATAGTAAGCCTTAATCGTGGCTATTAGGCCTTGGTCACACGGTTGCAGCAACGAGGTCATATTTGGCGGTAAGAACACAACACGCATGTTACCACCATACTCGGTATTGCCTGGTGGAAGCAGCACCAGTGGCGTTAATATTAGGCATTAGGGTAAACCTGTCCTTCGATGCCTTGTGCCCTTTAGCCTGCTTTTCTTCTGTTGAAATAAATGTCTTGCTCGGCAATTTTTTCCAATAAATTGTAGTTTCGTCACAGTTAAACACTTGCTTATACGAATAACCACCTTCTGTAATTATTTTCTTCAGTTCTTTTGGGAACTTTTCGGCAGCTTCAGTATGAGTCGAAGCACTCTCTCCAGTAACCTTTAAGCTAAGAAGCTGCCCTTGCCTCAAAAACTGATCAAACTACCCATGACTACCTTTAAATTCCACTTCCACAACACTTTCATCACCATCATCCAGTGCTTTCTGTTTCAGCTTATTAAAAAGACTGACTGATTTCTCCTTAAGTATAAGATAACAACGGAACACCACACTTTGTACACCCATCAATCTACTCAAGCAGTAGACTTTCCATTTTATCCATTACTGGATGCCGACTAAAAGAAACCATTTTGCTACTAGCAGAACCAATAGTAACATCGACAGCTTTCAAGATTCTTTCTCTCTGCGTGTAAATAGTACGAATGGTGGACGCAGGCAAGTTCAAGGCACGCACAATGTCTTTATTTCGTTCACCACCATCGAAACGCTTAATTACGTCCAGTTTTACGCTAAGCATAACACCCTTACAAGCTCTCTTAGGCTTTTCTGATACCTTAGGACGCACCTTGCTAATGGATGCACAAAATAAATCAAGATAAAGCACGGATGCTCACAGATACAGTTCAAAGCTAAGGCGGCTTGATGCTGAGATGCTGAGTGCAGTTCCCGGGGAAAGAGCTTGGTGGAGCCACTCTCACCGCTCGGGGTGCGTGCTGACTCTATAACGGCTCGCTGCAAAACAAACGCTGAACGCTACTTTCGCAAAAGCGAAAATCCTCCGGATTTCTTTTGGTTAGCGAAAACAGGGACTAATGTAGGTCTTTCGTAAAAGCGAAATGGCGTAAAGCGAACTTTCAAAAAGCGGGGGATACCTGTACTGGGGTGTGGCCATTATACTTAAATAATGAACATAAAATATAGCAAAGGGTGAGGTCCTTCAGCCTCAATGTAAATGAGTAATCAGATGCCTAACTGAAGTAATCACTTCTGTCAACACAATGTCCACGTCCTTCCATTTTATGCATACTCTTGTGCCCATATAAGAGGCTCTTTAACACCTCTATCATACTTGCCTCCACCACTATCCCAGGCAGCACATTCCAAGCGCCCAGCAACCCACCACACTGCAGAAAAAAAACTTGCTCGGCACATTTCCTTTGAACTTACCCACTCTCACCCCTGTAGACCCTCTGGTATTAGAAATTTCATCCTGGGAAAGAGATACCGGCTCACGATCTTATTAATCACTTTTAGGTCTCCCCCGAGTCTTCGTTGATTTAGAGAAAACAAACCAAATTAGTCCAGGCTCATCCTATAATCGAGGTAGCATCCAAGTAAATCTCTTCTGCACCTTCTCCAAAACCTTAACACATTTCTTGTAATGTGGCAAACAGAACTGAATGCAATATCCAGATGCAGTTTCATAAAACTTCAACATAACTTCCTAACTCTTGAGGTTCACCAGCAGCATCTTACCAAGATGGCGACGTGTTGCAAGCTGCTCTCAAAGCTTCTAAATATACTTCTGAATTACTTTCACTGCAATCTTCAGCCTGTAATTTCCCTTTAAGCAACATACATTTGAACTATCTTAATGAACTAGCAATCCCATGACCTTCTGAAGGACTTGTCGGATTCAACTCTCAAACATGCAGGTTTGGCATCGTTTAGTGGATGATGGTACATCGCCACAGCCAAGAGTGAGGAAGGCGGGAGGATTCCAAGCCAGAATGAAACCAGCATCTTATTTGCAGATGTACAGTCGCTGAGAAAGATTGAAGACCCAAGAGGAGGATTGCTGTATCGGAGGGAAATAAGGAATTGCTGTGTTTCATGGAGACATGGGCACTTTGGACACAATGGATACATTAGTAAGCCCTGAGGGCTTCTCAATATACCAGATGGACTGGACTGCAAAATTCCATTCCGAGAAGTCAAAAGGTGGGGGTCTGTGTTTCGTGACCTCTTTGCGGTGCTCAGATACAGTGTTCTTGTCACACTCTTGTTCCCTTGACCTCAAATATCTGATGATTAAGTGCCAACCATTCCAATAACCAAGAGAGTTCTCCTCTGTTATCCTGCCAAAGGCAGATATTAAGATATTAAGCAAGCATTCAATGTATTGAATGTTATGATTAGCAAACAAAAAACACCCTATCCCAACACCTTTCAAATCATTGTTGGGGATTTCAATTAGACTCGTTTGAAGGCATCTCTGCCCTATTATCGTCAACATATCACCTGTAGCATCAGGGCTCCCAACACACACTACCACTTTGACACTACTACTGTATTAGGAATGCCGACTGTTCCAAGCCTGGAAGACATTTCAGGAATCTGATGACTTAGCTGTCCTACTCCTACCTCCGTACAGGCAGAGAATAAATCGAAGGCTCCAGAGATAAGGTCAACAAAGAGGTTCTCATGGGAGACTGCGGAGTGGCTACTGGATTGCTTTGAGAACACTGGGCTATGTTTGAGGACTCAGAGGATCTGAATGAATACACCACAGTTGTCACGGACTTTATAAAAAAGTGTGTCCCCACCAAATCATTTAGTTATCCCTAACTAGAAGCCCTGGATGAACCATGAGATCCACAATATGCTGAGATACAGACCAGTGGCATTCAGGTCTGGCAAGCAAGTTAAATACAAGACGGCCAAGTACAATCACCAGAAAACCATCTGACACGCAAAGTGGCAATTCCAGACCAAACTTGAATCACTGAAGTATGCTCGACAGCTGTGGCAGGGTTTGAATGCTATTACATAGAACATAGAATAGTACAGCACAGTACAGACCCTTCAGCCCACAATGTTGTGCCAACCCTCAAACCCTGCCTCCCATATAAGCCCCCACCTTAAATTCCTCCATATACCTCCTACAAAAAGAAACTAAGTAACATGTGACAATAAGATTTCCCTCCCAGATGAGTTCAATTTTTTTTAGTGCTCACTTTGACAATCAAAACATGGAGGCATCTCCAGAAACTTCCACAGCCCCCCATAACACTGTGACTTCAGTTTCTGAGGCCAACATAAGAACAGTCTTCAAGCAGGTGAACTGACAGAAAGGATCCAGCCCAGAGGGGCTACCTGGCTGAGTACCAAAGACCTGTCCTGATCAACTGGTTGGAGTGTTCACCAATATCTTTAACCTCTTGATTCAGCAGTCTGAGGTAGCCACCTGCGTCAAACAGGCTTCAATTATGGCAGTGCCCAAGAAGAACGTGGAACATCATCCAACAGCACTTGCATCCACTGTGATGAATTGCTTTGAGAGGGTGATGGTGAAACACATCAACTCCTGCCTGAGAAGTGACTTGGATCCACTCCAGTTTGCCTAACGGCACAACAGGTTAACAGATGCCATTTCATTGCCTCTTTCACTCAATCCTGGAATACCTGGATAAGAAAGGTGCATAAATCTGGATGCACTTCATTGACTACAGTTCTGCAATTAATACTATCATATCCTCAAAACTAATCAATCAGCTTCCCATCCTAGGCCCCGATACCTCCTGTGCAATTAGATCCTCGAATTCCAAACTTGCAGAATATATTCAGTTTGAATTGGCATCAGCAACTCCTCCACAATCTCCAGCAGCACAGGTGCACCACAAGGTTGTGTGCTTAGCCTCCTGATGTTCTCTACTCACCTTATAACTGTGAAGCTAAGCACAGTTCCAATGCAAATTTAAGTTTGCTGACAAGTTTGTAGGTGAAATCAAAGGTGGAGATGGATCAGTATATATGGGGGAAGATTGAAAATCTGGCTGAGTGGTGCCACAACAACAACCTCTTACTCAATGTCAGCAAGACCAAAGAGATGATTATTGATTTCAGGTGGAAGGAACCGGAGGTCAATGAGCCAGTCCTCATCAGAAGATCAGAGGAAGAGAGGATTGACAACTTTAAATTCCTCTGTATTAACATTTCAAATGATCTTTCCTGGGTCCAGAATACAAGAGCTATCATGAAGAAAGCACGGCAGTGCCTCTGCTTTCTTAGCAGTTTCAGTAATCACCTAAATCTTTGACAAACTTCTATAGATGTGTGGTGGAAAGTATATTGACTGGTTGCAGCACAGAGTGGTATGGAAACACCAGTGCCTTTTTATGGAAAAGCTTACAAAAAGTAGTGGATACAGTCCAGTCCATCACAGGTAAATCCCTTCCCACCATTGAGCACTGGAGCACTGTCAAGGGAAGCAGTATCCATCATCAAGGACCCCACCATCCAGGTCATGCTCTCTTCTTCTTGTTGCCATCAGGAAGGTGGTACAAGAACCGCAATACCCACACCACCAGGTTCAGAAACAGTTATTACCCTCCTCAACCATCAGGCTCTTGAAACAGAGGGGATAACTTCATTTGCCCAATTACTGAATTGCTTCCACAAACTATGGATTCATTTTCAAGGACTTGTCATCTCATGATCTCGATTAGTATTGCTTATTTATTACGATTTCTCTTTCTTTTTGCATTTGTATAGTTTGTTTTTCTTTTTGCACATTCATTGCTATCTGTCTTGTTGGGTGCAGTCTTTCATTGATTCTACTGAGTTTTTGTATTTCCTGATTGCCTGCAAAAAAGTAAATCTCAGGGTTTCAAACGATGACATATAGGCACTTCGATAATAAATTTACTTTGAACTTCAAGATGAATTCCTCAACTAATAAAGACAAGCATGCCACATGCCTGATTAACCTTTCAGGGAGCTGTGAACTGAGACTCCAAGATCCCTCTGCACATCACCTCTGGTATGAGTCTTGCCAATGACAGTGCACTGGGAAACCAAATGTAAAGGGACAAAGTTAAAAACATCACATTGGGTCGGATCAAAGTCTGTCAGCCATCTCTCCATCCATATCTACAACTAATCTATATCCCACTGTGTCCTTTGGCAGTCTTTTACCCTATCCACTACACCATCAATCTTTGTTCTGTCTGCAAACCTACTAACCCGTTCTGCTACATTTTCACCCATATACAGTTGAAGTCAGAAGTTTACATACGCCTTAGCCAAATACATTTAAACTCAGTCTTTCACAATTCCTGACATTTAATCCTAGAAAACATTCCCTGTCTTAGGTCAGTTAGGATCACTACTTTATTTTAAGAATGTGAAATGTCAGAATAATAGTAGAGAGAATGATTTATTTCAGCTTTTATTTCTTTTGTCACTTTCCCAGTGGGTCAGAAGTTTACAGGCACCTTGTTACTATTTGGTAGCGTTGCCTTTAAACTTGGGTCAAATGTTTCGGATAGCCTTCCACAAGCTTCTCACAGTAAGTTGCTGGAATTTTGTTCCATTCCTCCAGACAGAACTGGTGTAACTGAGTCAGGTTTGTAGGCCTCCTTGCTTGCACATGCTTTTTCAGTGCTGCCCACAAATTTTATATCGGATTGAGGTCAGGGCTTTGTGATGGCCACTCCAGTACCTTGACTTTGTTGTCCTCAAGCAATTTTGCCACAACTTTGGAGGTATGCTTGTGGTTATTGACCATTTGGAAGACCCATTTGCGACCAAGCTTTAACTTCTTGACTGATGTCTTGAGATGTTGCTTCAATATATCCACATGATTTTCCTTCCTCATGATGCCATCTATTTTGTGAAGTGTACCAGTCCCTCCTGCAGCAAAGCACCCCCACAACATGATGCTGCCACCCCCATGCTTCACGTTGGGATGGCGTTCTTCAGCTTGCAAGCCTCACCCTTTTTCCTCCAAACATAACGATGGTCATTATGGCCAAACAGTTCAATTTTTGTTTCATCAGACCAGAAGACATTTCTCCAAAAAGTAAGATCTTTGTCCCCAGGTGCACTTGCAAACTGTAGTCTGGCTTTTTTATGGCAGTTTTGGAGCAGTGGCTTCTTCCTTGCTGAGCAGCCTTTCAGGTCATGTCGATATCAGACTCATTTTACTGTGGATATAGATACTTGTCTACCTGTTTCCTCCAGCATCTTCACAAGGTCCTTTGCTGTTGTTCTGGGATTGATTTGCACTTCTCGTGCCAAAGTACGTTCATCTCTAAGAGACAGAATGCGCCTCCTTCCTGAGTGGTATGACAGCTGCGTGGTCCCACGGTGTTTATACTTGTGTACTATTGTTTGTACAGATGAATCTGGTACCTTCAGGCATTTGGAAATTGCTCCCAAGGATGAACCAGACTTGACATCATTTTCTGACCTCAATCCCATAGAAAATTTGTGGGCAGAACTGAAAAAGTGTGTGCGAGGAAGGAGGCCTACAAACCTGACTCAGTTACACCAGTTCTCTCTGGAGGAATGGAACAAAATTCCAGCAACTTACTGTGAGAAGCTTGTGGAAGGCTACCCAAAACATTTGACCCCAGTTAAACAATTTAAAGGCAATGCTATCAAATACTAACAAAGTGTATGTAACCTTCTGACCCACTGGGAAAATGATGAAAGAAATAAAAGCTGAAATAAATCATTCTCTCTACTATTATTCTGACATTTCACATTCTTAAAATAGTGATCTTAACTGACCTAAGGCAGGGAATGTTTTCTAGGATTAAATGTCAGGAATTGTGAAAAACTGAGTTAAAATGTATTTGGCTAAGGTGTATGTAAACCTGACTTCAACTGCGTATACAAACACAAACATACACAGATTGAATTTATTACTAACATCCTTCATATGCGTAAAAATTTTTACATTACATCTCCGTCTAAATGTACAATGTGCAATTTATAGTAAATAGTATGTACACCAGGACAGTCAATACAACATACAAATACAGTTGTGTCAGCATGAATTAAACAGTCTGATGGCCTGGTGGAAGAAGCTGTTCCAGAGCCCGTTGGTCCTGGCTTTTATGCTGATGGTAACAGCTGGACAGTTTGTGTTTAGGATGACTCAGGTCTCCAATGATCCTACGGGCTCTATTTATACACGTCCTGAATCATGGGAAGTTCACATCTACAGATGTGCTGGGCTGTCTGCACCACTCTCTGCAGATTGAGGGAAGTACAGCTCCCATACCAGGCAATGATGCAGCCAGTCAAGATGCTCTCAATTGTGCCCATGTAGAAAGTCCTTAGGATTTGGAGGCCCATACCAAACTTCAACCATCTGAGGTGTAAGAAGCGCTGTTGTGCCTTTTTCACCACACAGTTGGTATGTACAGACCATGTGAGATGCTTGGTAATGTTTATGCCGAGGAACTTAAAGCTGTTCACTCTCTCAACCCCAGATTCATTGATATCAATCAGGGGTAGCCTGTCTCCATTCCTCCTGTAGTCCACAATCAGCTCCTTTGTTTTTGTGACATTGAGGGAGAGGTTGTTTTCTTGGCACCACTGTGCCAGGGTGATGACTTGTACCTTATACTGTGCCAGGGTGATGATTTATACAGGTACCTTGCTGTTTGTGACAGTGAGGTACCAGTATAGATACCTCTGTAATACAGAGTAATACAGTAGTAATACAGCTAGTCATAGACCTCCAGACAGAATACATTCCACCAACTACTACCCTCTGTCTTCTATAGGCAAAATTATTGTGAATCTAATGGCCAAGTCATCGGTTCTGCATTCTGTAATCTTGTGGATGAGCCTGCCATGAAAGACCTTATCAAACACCTTACTAAAATCCAAGCAGACCACGTAATGGAATCCATAAAATAGAATGCAAATTGTACTGTAAACACTTTCTTTGCTGGAAAATAATTGAGATGTTAGACCACTGCGAGATATCACTGAACTGCAGAAGGTCTCCCATCTCCTAGAAAACACTGCAGTCCAGGACATTTTTGGAAGTATCAGGATGCTTTTAGGGAATTGGAGGCATCCAGAGTAAATTGCCCTATTCCTTCAAAAGATGCTTAGACAGTTAACCACATGATTTAAAACCCTAAGATGGGTCTTTCTAGTCTGTAATTGTAACACTAATTTCAAAATATATCACTGACACACATTACTGCCTCACTGGAGAAGGACATTGAAGAAGTCTCACGGTCATGTGAGGGGTAAGTTTAGTTTAGTTTTTTTTTTTAAAAACACAGAGTGGGAGGTGCCTGGAATGGGATACCAGGGGTATTTGTGGCAGCAAGCAGATTGGTAGAGGTTAAGAGGCTTTTATACAGATATATGAATATAAAGTGAATGGAAGGATATGGATGATACCAAAGGGCACAGAATATAAATCGACACAATGTGGGCTGAGAGGAATTCAGCTCGAGAGTCCTGGGCTGTGATCAAGTCTGGAACAAATTGATCCCAGTATTTCTCAAACATGGCACCAATGAGCTAGTTATCATGAGTAAGTGCTACATAATAGCAGCAATGTCAACCATTTCCATCACATTGATGATGATTGAGAGTCAACTGATTGGGGAGCAATTAGGTGGATTGGATTTGTCTTCCATTTGCTGGATAAATACAGATGGCCAATTTCTTTTCCACAATGTTGGAAAGAAGCCTGCACTGTAGTTGTGCTCTAACAGCTTGGCAGAATATCTATCTGGTTCTCAAAAGCATGTCTTCAATGCAGCTAGGATGTCTCTAATGTAATACTCTCAAGCATTTCTTGAGATGATGAGAAGTGAATTGACGTTACTAAAACTAGCTTTAAAGATGGTGGAAATCTTGGAAAGAAAAAAATGAATTGGTTCATCCACTAAGCACTACTAGGTGAATATGACAGCAAAGACAATTGAAAATCAGGACATTGTAGATACTGGAAATCTGAATTATAAATGTTAGGTGCTACAAACACAGGAGGCCTGGCAGCATCCGTGGGAGGGGGGTGCAAAACAAAATTAATGTTTTAGGTCAACACATACAAAATGCTAGAGGAACTCAGTAGGTCAGGCAGCATCTATTGAAATGAATAAACAGTCAAAGTTTTGGGCCAACTGAAAGGAAGTGAGAAAATGCCAGAAAAAGGTGGTGGGGAGAAGGGAAGGAGGACAAGCTAGGTGATAAGTGAAGTCAGGTGGGTAGGGAGGGGGGAATGAATTAAGAAGCTGGGAGGTGATAAGTGAAAAAGGCAAAGGGCCGAAGAAGAAAACGTCTGACAGAAGAGGGGAGGGATCATGGGAGAAAGTGGAGGAGGAGGGGCACCAGGGGGTGGTCCCCTGAACTGTGTTAGGTCTCACCAATGTAGAGGAGACTGCATCAGGAGCACCAAATACAGTAGATTAACTCAACAGATTCACAGATGAAGTGTTGCCACACCCGGAAGGACTGTTTGGGGCCTTGAATGGAGGTGAATGGGCAGGTGTAGCACTTTGGCTTCTTGCAGGGGTAAGTGCCGGGAGGGAGATTACTGGGAGGAACAAATGGAAATGGGAATCACAGAGGGAGTGATCCCTGTGGAAAGCGAAGAGTGGTGGTGGTGGGTAAGAGAAGTGTTTGGTGGTATACTCCTGTTGAAGATGGTGAAAGTTGTGGAGAGTGATGTGTTGGATATGGAGACTCATGGGGTGGTAGGTAAGGACAAGAGAAACTCTATCCCTGTTAAGGTAGCAGAAAGACGGGGTAAGGGCAGAGAGATGTCCAGGAAATGGAGGAGATGAGGGTGAGGGCAGCATCAATAGTGAAACTCTGCTCTTTGAAGAAGGAGGAATGTCTCATCTTGCGAACAGATATGGTGGAGATGAAGAAACTGAGAAAAGGGAATGGCATTTTTACAGGAGGCAGGAGGTAGGGTGGGAAGAGATAGCTGTGGGTGCTGGTAGGTTTAAACAAAGATATTGGTAGACTGTTTGTCTCCAGTGTTAGAGACAGACAAGAGTTCAAGGAAGGAGACAGACGTGTCAGAAATGGCCCAAGTAAATTTAAGGGCCAGGTGGAAGCTGGAGGCAAAGTTGATGAAATTGATGAGCTCAGCATGAGTGTACGAAGCAGCACCAATGCAGTCGTCAGTGTAGTGCAGAAAGAGGTGGGGAGCATTATCAGTGAAGGCTTGGAACATGGACTGTTCCACTTAGCCAATGAAAAAGCAGGCATAGCTGGGGCATAGAGAAAGTAAGGGGAGCTGAAGGAGAAATTTGAGGGTGAGGACCAGTTCTCCCTGACAGAGAACATGGGAAACTGTTTCGGTCTGTTTTCAAGAAAGAAATGGAGAGCTTTAAGGCCTTCTTGATGGGGTTAGAGTGTATTGGGACTGGACACCCACATTGGAAATGAGGTGATCACGGCCAGGGAATTGAACATTGTTGACGAGATCAAGAACATGTGAAGTGTCGTAGATGTTGGTGGGAGAACAATGAACCAAGGGGGATAAAATGGAGTTAAGGAATATGGAGGCAAAACACAAAATGGTGGGGGAACTCAGCAGGACAGGAAATCAGAGTAAGAAGGTGGGGGGGGGGGTGGGGGAAGGAGTAGTACAAGATGGTCGGTGATAGGTGAAACTGGGAGTGAGGAGGGGTGAAATAAAAAGCTGGGAAGTTGATTGGTGAAAGAGATAAAGGGCTGGAGGAGGGGGAATCTGATAGGAGAGGGTGGAAGATTATGGAAGAATGGGAAGGAGGAGCACAGCTAGCTGGACTGTATCTCTTCCCCCTCTGTCACTTACTAAAATGCCATCCCCTTCCCCCAGTTCCTCTGTCTCCACCACATCTGCTCTCAGGATGGAGCTTTTCATTCCAGAACTAATAAGATTTTCTTCAAAAAAAAAAAAAAAATAGGGGCTTTCCTTCCTCCACTATCCACGTTGCCGTCACCTGAATCTCTTCCATTTTGTGTACGTCTGCCCTCACCCCATCTTCCTACTGCCACATCAGGGATAGGGTTCCTCTTGTCCTCATCAATTACCCCACCAGCCTCCATGTCCAGCACATAATCCTCTGCCACCATCTCCAATGGGATCACACCACCACGCACATCTTTTCCCACCCCCACTTCCTACAGGGATTACTCCCTACGTGACTCTCTTACCCACTTGTCCCTTCCACTGATCTCCCTCCTAGTATTTATCCTTGTAAGTAGAACAAATGCCACACCTGTCCTTACACATCCTCCCTCCCTACCATTCTGGGCCCCAAATAGTCCTTCCAGATAAGGTGACACTTCATCTGATAGTCTGTTGGGGTCACCTACTGTATCCAGTGCTCTCAGTGTGGCCTCTTTTATATCGTTGAGACTCAATGTAGATTGGGAGACCACTTCTCTGAGCACGTATGCTCCTTCTGTCAGAAAAAGAGGCAACTCCCATAGCAACCCATTTTAATTGCACTTCCTATCCCCATTCCAACATGTCAGTCCATGGTCTCCTCTACTGCTGCGGAGGCCACACTCAAGATGGAGGTGCAACACCTTATATTCCATCCGGATAGGCTCCAACCTGATGACAAGAACATCAATTTCTTGAACCGGGTAATTTCCCCTCACCTTCACCATTCCCTATTCCTGTTTCCCTCTCCTCCCCCATCTCTTTACCTACCCATGACTTCCCTCTTGTGGTACTCCTCCTTCACTTTCTTCCATTATCTTCTACCCTTTCCTATCAGATTCTCCCTCCTCCAGTCCTTTATCTCTTTCACCAATCAACTTCCTAGCTCTTTACTTCACCTCTTCCAGTTTCACCTATCACCTAGTACTTCTCCCCTCTCCCCAAATTCTTACTCTGACTTCTGGTCCTGATGAAGGGTCTCAGCCTGAAACATCAATTGTTTCTTTATTTATTGCTGAATTCGTGTTGCCTTGGCTTTCCAGTATCTGTAGACTTTCTTGCGTGCCAAGGAATATGGACATGAGTTCAGTGGTGCAGGAGCAGGCAGAAACAATGGGCCTACCCGGACAGTTAGGTTTGTGGATCTTGGGTAGGACGTACAAACGAGCAATCTTAGTAAAGGAATTATGTGGTTGTTGGCTGTCGATAGGGGATCTCCAGAGTTAATGAGGTTGGTGATGGTGTCGGAGCCAATGTCCTGAGTGGGGTCCGTATCAAGGGAAAAAGAAGTGGAGGTGTCCGAGAGTTGCCTCCTGGCCTCAGCAAGTTGGAGGTCAGTTCACGCTACAACAGCATCCCCTTTGTCGGTGGGTTTGATGATGAGGTTGGGATTAGTGCAGAGAGAGTGGAGGGCAGTGTGTTCAGAGGGGTAAGGTTCAAAGAGGAGTGGAGTGCTAAAGTCAAACCAGTTGACTATTAGAGATGAAAACATCCAGAGCAGGCGAAGAACCACAGCAGTGTCTCAGAGAACAGGGAGGAGAGTTGAAAATGGGAGAATGGGAAAATAGGGGTCATCGGTAAGTGGTGGGGGATTCTTGCCAAGGAGATGGGCTCAGAGACGGAGGCAATCGAAGAAGAGCTCAGCATCATGGCAGGACGGAACTCACTGAGGTGCGGGCAGAGAAGGACAAAGGCAAGGCACTTGCTGAGGACAGGATGTTCAAGTCTGTTTCAGGTCAATGACACTTCACTTGAGTCACAAATGATGTAGGGTCATTGATCCGAAATATTTAATCAGCCTCTCTCTGAACAGCTGTTGTCTGATGTATTGAGTATTTCTAGCACTTAATGAGTGCAAGTATTTCAGCCTTGAAATTAGCACTCATGTGTTGAATTGCCCCATTACTGAGGGGAATGATAAGTTTGTCTTCAGAGACATATCATCCCACCATTCACAACTGTGAGCAAGGAGCTAATCATTGTAGCATCAGCTATCTCTTTAATGCTGCTTTTGCAAACACAGTCCTTGTTGCAACTTTGCCAGGTTGGCAAAACTTTCGGATACATTGGGGGTTGCCTCAGAAATGTCTTCTGCCCTCTTCATTGAATCAGTCTGATCCTGGGCTTAATTCTAAATTGCAGGGTATGCCAGTTCGCAAGGATAGAGGCTTAGATGCTGTACATCACGCGTGTCCAATTTCAACCTGCCAAATCTTTTTTGGAGTTTATCCCAGATTGTCTGATACAATGCCACACAATACAATGAAGGATATATTTGTGCCCTTTTCACCAGAGTGCTGTTTGACACTATTTATATTACAGCTAAACAAGGAGAATAGATGGTAATTAGAAAGTAGTTTCCATTTCTATATCTGTCCTGATACTGTAAGACGCCATGGAGTCTTGAGTCAATGCAGAGGACTCCCATTGCCACCCCCTCCAAAACTTGGTCCAATGATTGGCCTGTCCTGCAAGGACTGTCTAGTGTAATATCTATAGAGAATGTTTCTGTAAATTGGACTATGTCAGGCTGGAACAGCTCTCCTCAGCCCTTGACATGCTTGTAAAAATTACTTTGCCAGGTTGATTTGGCTGGGAAACACTTTGGCACGTTCAAAATTAATGCCCAGCTAATCTGGCTAGTTTAAAGACAGATACTTCCATCTGGATGCCCCATTTGTTTTCTTGATACAATTATTTATTGAGATACACCGCAGGATAGGCCCTTTGAGCCACATGGCCCAGCAATACCCCAATTTAATTCTAGCCTAATACCGGGATAATTTATAATGACCAATTAATATCTTTGGACTGTGGGAGGAAACTGGAGCAACCGGAGAAAGCCCACGCCATCACAGGGAGAACTTACAAACTCCTTACTGGCAGCGGCAGGAACTGAACCTGGGTTGCCCATACTGTAAATCATTATGCTGAGCACTGCACTACCGTGCTGCCCATTTCAGAGAGAAGATAAGGACTCAACCATATTGCTGTAGATTTCTAGAGTCATTTATAACCCAGACCAGGTAATGACAGGTCTCCTGAACCCTACTGATGAACCAGTTGGGCTTTTACAATAATGCAATTTTTTCTGTGTTCTATACTACAGGGATTATTTTAAATCTGAAGTTAATCTAAGACCTTAGTTTTCATGCTTTCTTCTGGCATCCATAGGTAAGAACTGTCCCAGTTGTTGAAACACTCAGAATTCATTATCTTTGCCTTAGAGATACTCAGCAACTGATAGTGTACTCAGGGGTGAAAGTAATTAAATGTTTTTTTATTGGTATAGTCACATCACACATAACATTGGCCATTTTCTTACTTACATGCCATATGGCCCACATTGACCAACTTTTTATAGCTCTTAAAATTTAGTTGCCCTTAAAAGAGTAACAGCCATTTCAGCTTTGAATCTCCAAATCTAAAATATGAAAAAAATTGGGAAAATAATCAAGTGACGTAATCATGAGCTGAAGGGCTTGTTGCTGTGCTGTACTTTTCTGTGACTATGAAAATTATTGGGATATTATTTAGTGTCCGACATTTTACCCAGCTCAAGCAGACAAAATAATGATAAACAAGAGATTCTGCAGATGCCCCCTTTCCCCTCACTTTGTTTCACCCATCACCTGCCAGCTTGTACTCTTTCTTCTTCCCCAGCTTCTAGTTCTGTCTTCTACCCCTTTCTTTCCTGTCCTGATGAAGGGTCTTGGCCCCAGGCATCGATAAATACTGCCTGACCTACATATTCTCAATAGATCTTGCCTAACCCCCTGAGTTCCTCCAACACTGTATCTGATAAAATAATGATGGCATAATTCTCAAATCCACAGATCGAATTTACAATGTGAAAATGCAATTTTTCCATCTTCCTGAGACGTTCAAACAAATGCTCTATTGGATCTTTTTTTAACTTTTTTTTTAAGCAAAATCTTTCATTTCACATTCCTGAAAAGTCCAACTTTTATGGTATTTATATCATATTGGACTATCAAACTGCTCAAGCCACCGTTACTCAACTATTGTATGGATTAATTATGGTAATTCATGTTCAAATTGTGGATTTTTGCCTTAAACCAGCAATTTTGAGTATTTGTGTTTGATCTACAAAATTTTTTGCAGTAATTAAGTTTGACACTTCAACCATAATGCAATCGTCTTATCCTCCCGTTCTACTGTGCGTTCATAAAGATACCAGTATATTCCACCCATTATTGTAACTAGTCAATCTATTTTGTGCAGCCTTCCTGAGAGCTTCAAAATACCTGAACAATTCTAAACAATGCACTTTACCTCAAAAAAAATGCCAAGCTCAATAATTAATAGAAGTGAAAAAGAGTGAACATTTGTTAAATTGTACAGCATCAATGGTGCATATAATTCTGTCATGGTCCGGTCCGTGAGGTCTGGATTCCGGTTCACGGTCCAGCCCATCGTTCCTTATTCCAGGTTTTCTGGTTTTCCCTTTTTCTGTTGGGTGCTCTAATTGAGGCAGCTGATTGACATTTTGGGCTGGCTACATACATAACTCCTTGGTTCAGCTTCAGTTGCTGGATTGTTCCTGTCCAAACCCCTTCTCTGCCCCTGCCTCCTGAAGCTTTACCCTGCAACCAGTGTCTGGAGCCTTGCCTCACCTGGAACCCTTGCCTGCAACCTTCACTTGCACCACTGTCAAGTTCAACCGCTGGAGCAAAATAAGGAACTGTCTATTGTTGTTTTGAACTGTCTCTGTGTCCATGCCTTCGCTAGGTAGGTCTGGTCGTTTGCTGCTACCTTGTGTTGGGAACCGTCACTCTGTGTTCTGTATGAGACCCAGCCCTACATCCTGCTCCCTAGGAGGGGTCCTGACTCTGTGTAGAACCCCGGCCCCAAGTTCTGTTCCCAAGGAGGGGTCCCAGCTCTGTGATCCATGTCTCTGCGTTCCTGTCCTCTCCTGTCCAAGGCTCTGGGTTCCTGTCTCCCAAGACCAAGGCTCTGTGTTCTGCATTCCTGTCTCCCTCGCCAAGGTCAAGGCTTCGTGTCCTTGTCCTGTCCATGTGCGTCATCCCGTGCTGGAGTTCCCTCGTCTTGCCCAGGAGTCTCTCGTTCTGTCCTGTAGCCTCACCTAGTCCTGTCTCCCAAGACCACGTCACACCTTTGCCTAGTTCCGGAGTCCAAGCCCGAGTCAAGACCCAGGTTCTGGGCAAACAACTGGAATTCTGCAGATGCTGGAAATTCAAGCAACACACATCAAAGTCACTGGTGAACGCAGCAGGCCAGGCAGCATCTGTAGGAAGAGGTGCAGTCAACGTTTCAGGCCGAGACCCTTCGTCAGGACGAACTGAAGGAAGAGTTAGTAAGGGATTTGAAAGTTGGAGGGGGAGGGCGAGATCCAAAATGATAGGAGAAGACAGGAGGGGGAGGGATGGAGTCAAGAGCTGGACAGGTGATTGGCAAAAGGGGATACGAGAGGATCATGGGACAGGAGGTCCGGGAAGAAAGACAAGGAGGGGGGGGAGACCCAGAGGATGAGCAAGAGGTATATTCAGAGGGATAGAGGGAGAAAAAGGAGAGTGAGAGAAAGAATGTGTGCATAAAAATAAGTAACAGATGGGGTACGAGGGGGAGGTGGGGCCTAGCGGAAGTTAGAGAAGTCGATGTTCATGCCATCAGGTTGGAGGCTACCCAGACGGAATATAAGGTGTTGTTCCTCCAACCTGAGTGTGGCTTCATCTTCACAGTAGAGGAGGCCGTGGATAGACATGTCAGAATGGGAATGGGATGTGGAATTAAAATGTGTGGCCACTGGGAGATCCTGCTTTCTCTGGCGGACAGAGCGTAGATGTTCAGCAAAGCGGTCTCCCAGTCTGCGATGGGTCTCGCCAATATATAAAAGGCCACATCGGGAGCACCGGATGCAGTATATCACCCCAGTCGACCATCTCGACTTCAACGCACCTTGTCCCCATTCCAACCTCACTCCTTCGGAACGCTCTGCTCTCCACTCCCTCCGCACTAATCCTAACCTTATTATTAAACCCGCCGATAAGGGGGGTGCTGTTGTAGTCTGGCGTACTGACCTCTACCTTGCCGAGGCACAGCGACAACTCGCGGATACCTCCTCTTATTTACCCCTCGATCGTGACCCCACTAAGGAGCACCAGGCCATTGTCTCCCACACCATCACCGACTTTATCCGCTCAGGGGATCTCCCATCCACTGCTACCAACCTTATAGTTCCCACACCCTGCACTTCCCGTTTCTACCTCCTACCCAAGATCCACAAACCTGCCTGTCCTGGCTGACCTATTGTCTCAGCTTGCTCCTGCCCCACCGAACTCATTTCTGCATACCTCGATACTGTTTTATCACCCCTTGTTCAATCCCTTCCTACCTATGATCGTGACACTTCTCACGCTCTTAAACTTTTCGATGATTTTAAGTTCCCAGGCCCTCACCGCTTTATTTTCACCATGGATGTCCAGTCCTTATATACTTCCATCCCCCATCAGGAAGGTCTCAAAGCTCTACGCTTCTTTTTGGATTCCAGACCTAATCAGTTCCCCTCTACCACCACTCTGCTCCGTCTAGCGGAATTAGTCCTTACTCTTAATAATTTCTCCTTTGGCTCCTCCCACTTCCTCCAAACTAAAGGTGTAGCTATGGGCACCCGTATGGGTCCTAGCTATGCCTGCCTTTTTGTTGGCTTTGTGGAACAATCTATGTTCCGTGCCTATTCTGGTATCTGTCCCCCACTTTTCCTTCGCTACATCGACGACTGCATTGGCGCTGCTTCCTGCACGCATGCAGAATTCGTTGACTTTATTAACTTTGCCTCCAACTTTCACCCTGCCCTCAAGTTTACCTGGTCCATTTCCGACGCCTCCCTCCCCTTTCTAGATCTTTCTGTCTCTGTCTCTGGAGACAGCTTATCCACTGATGTCTACTATAAGCCTACTGACTCTCACAGCTATCTGGACTATTCCTCTTCTCACCCTGTCTCTTGCAAAAACGCCATCCCCTTCTCGCAATTCCTCCATCTCTGCCGCATCTGCTCTCAGGATGAGGCTTTTCATTCTAGGACGAGGGAGATGTCTTCATTTTTTAAAGAAAGGGGCTTCCCTTCCTCCACTATCAACTCTGCTCTTAAACGCATCTCCCCCATTTCACGTACATCTGCTCTCACTCCATCCTCCCGCCACCCCACTAGGAATAGGGTTCCCCTGGTCCTCACCTACCACCCCACCAGCCTCCGGGTCCAACATATTATTCTCCGTAACTTCCACCACCTCCAACGGGATCCCACCACTAAGCACATCTTTCCCTCCCCACCTCCCTCTGCATTCTGCAGGGATCGCTCCCTACACAACTCACTTGTCCATTCATCCCCCCCATCCCTCCCCACTGATCTCCCTCCTGGCACTTATCCGTGTAAGCGGAACAAGTGCTACACATGCCCTTACACTTCCTCCCTTACCACCATTCAGGGCCCCAAACAGTCCTTCCAGGTGAGGCAACACTTCACCTGTGAGTCGACTGGGGTGATATACTGCGTCCGGTGCTCCCGATGTGGCCTTTTATATATTGGCGAGACCCGACGCAGACTGGGAGACCGCTTTGCTGAACATCTACGCTCTGTCCGCCAGAGAAAGCAGGATCTCCCAGTGGCCACACATTTTAATTCCACATCCCATTCCCATTCTGACATGTCTATCCACGGCCTCCTCTACTGTAAAGATGAAGCCACACTCAGGTTGGAGGAACAACACCTTATATTCCGTCTGAGTAGCCTCCAACCTGATGGCATGAACATTGACTTCTCTAACTTCCGCTAGGCCCCACCTCCCCCTCGTACCCCATCTGTTACTTATTTTTATGCACACATTCTTTCTCTCATTCTCCTTTTTCTCCCTCTGTCCCTCTGAATATACCCCTTGCCCATCCTCTGGGTCCCCCCCCCCCGTCTTTCTTCCCGGACCTCCTGTCCCATGACCCTCTCGTATCCCCTTTTGCCAATCACCTGTCCAGCTCTTGGCTCCATCCCTCCCCCTCCTGTCTTCTCCTATCATTTTGGATCTCCCCCTCCCCCTCCAACTTCAAATCCCTTACTAACTCTTCCTTCAGTTCGTCCTGACGAAGGGTCTCGGCCTGAAACGTTGACTGCACCTCTTCCTACAGATGCTGCCTGGCCTGCTGCGTTCACCAGCGACTTTGATGTGTGTTGCCAGGTCCTGGGTACTTGTCCAGTCTCTGGCTAGGAGTCCAAACCCAAGTCTTGTCACGCTCTCGCCTCGCGGAACCCAAGCCCCGTCACATCCCAGTTCCTTGACCTGGTCCTGCTTGCCTCGCCAATGCCCTAGCCCAAGTCTGTGTTCTTATCCCAGCTCTCTAGTCAAGTCCTGTTCCCGGTACTTCAGTGTCTATGTCTTACATTTGGGTCCACCACCAACGCCCACCTTTTGACAAACTCTCAATAGTGCTGACATAAAATTTAGTGCCATGGATGTGCACTGTGTTACAAAAAAATAATGCAACAATGGAAAAAGTATGTGATTAGAGGATCAAAATCAGCAGCTGGCATGGTGGTTGTGGCTGTGACCTTCTACACAAATGGCTTCCTTCAACCTAGAGCTACAAATACTTCTATCAACTTGATGTGAAGTATGGGAGGTCACTGATGTTTTTTGTTTATCCACAACCATTACTTCCCTTGCTGGAGATCAGAAGACAGTAGGTCATAACTCAAAGCCAACTAACGGCTTTGTGAGATCCCCAAGGGCCTATGCCTGCCCTTGGTAACTAATTGATCACAAGCAACCAACTGGCTTAGAGCCCAAATCAGAGTGGAGGTGGCAACAATTCCAGCTGCAAGCGTCAGGAAAGGGGACATGCTGAATGACTGGACTGCGAGGAGACATCGTGAGGCTCATGTCAATTGCTACTCAACCTCGCTCCAGTTAGAAGCTCCCATTGACCAATTGGAGGGCAAGTTGCTGGACAATCCCCAATAACCTGCATAGCCCTGTCTACATATTTAGCAGGCTAACTTTACACAAAAACATTAGTACCCAGTGTTGGGTGGCTGCTGTGTCTAATAGAAGCTGCAATGTCAGCCTGAAGAAAATGTTTCATGGTCGGGATGGTCATCCTATTTAAACTAAAATTGTACATCTCCAAATCTGCAAGATATCCGTATTAAGACACAAACTCCTCCCTTTTCCTTGATATTGAACAGAGTCTTCCTAATGGAGTAAGCATTTCTTTGTGGATTACCTTCAGCCTGTCCCTATTGATTGGCCCTACCAGGTCTTTAACAGAGTCCTCTGCAGCTGAACTCTGAGTGACCATGCATCCCAGTCTTTCTTCCTGTTGTGTGCCACTGCCCAGTGATTTCAAACAGGCAGATTCCCATCTTCAAATGACATGCATTTGTCACTCAGTATCCAAGGTGTTCATTGCAAGTGTTACAGGTGTTCATCACTGGTCTTCATGCAGTTCCTGCTTCGCCTGGAAAGGATGACGTTGTGGGTCACACATACACATCTAACGTTGTAGAAACAAGAGACTGCAATGCCGGAATCTCATAGTCCAGAGTTCAAAATTCATATTTATTATCAAAGTATGTATGAATATCATAAACAAGCTGGAGATTCCTCTCCTTGCAGGCAGCCACAGAAAAAAGTATCAATAGAATCCACAAAAACTACACACAAAGGTGGACAAACATCCAATGTGGAAAAGAGGACAAATCACGCAAAAAGCAACAAAAAGTAACCATAATATCGAGCAGAAGCTGCAGAGTCAGTTCAGCACTGATGTGAGTGAAGCTGGCCCAGGAGCCCAATGGCTGCAGGGCAACAACTGCTCCCAACCCCAGCCAGCAGCATGAGATCTGAGACACTTGTACCTCCCACCTGATGGTGATAGCGAGAAGAGAGAGGGAGACAGGTCAAACGCAGGCATACGGCACTGAACACTGGTTCATTTTCTGCCCTCAGGCATCAATGCTTTAAACTGGCTTAATGCTTTAATTGGCGTGGAGTAACAGAGCAGAGCACGTGTGTAGGAGCCATGCACCTATTTATTGTCTGTCTGTATTGTATTTGTGTTCCACATCCTCACACTGGGTGAAGGTAATTTGTCACGTGGGTTTGGCTGGTGATAAAATAGATGAATATGGTCACCTGCTCAACTGCCTGGCAGAATAGAGAAGGGGTGAGTAGGGAGCACATATTTTTTTGTTGACCGGTTGTCCTTGTTTGAATTTGAACAAATTATGCTCGACTTTGACCACTCATCTTTGTTTGAACTTGATCCAATTACACTTGTCAAATTCATTTTTGCTTAACATGAATTATGGAAGAGTTGAATGATATTACTGTTGGTTTGTAATAAAGGATTAAACATACCTTTTCAACTTGGAATTCAGTTGGTTACAAGTGTGTCATACAATGCAATACACCCTCACAGCCTCTCATCTACTTTTTGTTTGTTTCAAAGTAGTCACTACAACAGGTTAACTTTCTGCTCTCAGGCCTCGACATAGCATCCATCCCCAGTAATGACCACCTTGCGATGTCCATACATGATTCTCAAGATTGTAAAATCACTATTTTGTTTAGGCAGTTCAAAAGTACATAGGCTGCAGATTGCAGTGATCACAGTTCAGAAATATATTGAGCAGGGTACCTAGTAGTTTTGCCTACAAAATATCACCCTATGTCACCAGCATCATCTTGGAATCTGGAGCAAAAAGAAACAAAATAAACTGATGGAAGTGTTCAGCAGGTCAAGCAACATTTGAGGAGCTAAAGGGATAGCTGACGTTTCTGGTCAAGAACCTGCATCAGGATTGACGTTTATAGTTACGTGCTTAGGAAGCGAGACAGGAAGAACCTTGTTGACAGCATGTACAACTAATTTAAGACAAACATGTGCAGACAGAAGGGAAAGTGAGAAGTGGGAAGGAGGATCATGCACACAGACAACATTATCTTTGATCAGTTAGGCACTGGCAGTCATGATGACTTCAACAACACACCACCTAGTATCATTTCCTCCTGCATGGTTAGCTCCTATTACATCTGGCGGTGCTCCACCTCGTTTTACAAAGGAACAACCAGGCATTGTTTGCAAGCTGTGAGATGTGGGATGGAATTTTGCAGTATTACTAAGAGTGGCTTGCATGGTCCAACAGTCCACAGCAGGGGGGATGGGAAACAAAGCACCAGCTCAAAAAGTGGAGGAACGCAGAAGGAGGTAGATGTCAGGGCCAATTAAAACAGGCAGGAGCTAAGTAATAGAGATAGGATGAATAGTTTGAAGTGTGTATGTGTTTAATGTAAGGAGTATTATGGGTAAATGTGATGAACTTGGAGCATGGAACTATGATACTGTGGCCATTGCAGAGACTTAACTGAGAGAGAGACAGGAATGGGTGCTTAACGCCCCAGGGTTTCAACGTTTTAGAAAAGGTAGAGGGACGTAAAAGTGGTAGGGGAAGTTGCACTGCTTAATCATGGACAATATTACAACTGTACTGAAAGGGACATAATGGAAGATTTGTCCATTGAATTTATATAGGCAGAACTTAAAAAAGGAAAAATGCAATCACTCTGATGAGATTGTACTACAGACCCCACAAATAGCCCTGGGAAACTAAGGAACAGATAGTCTACTTAATATTTTAGTAATTTTTGAGTAATATCATAAATGTTGTTTGATTAAGCATTCTTTGTTTCTTATGCAATTCATTATAGTTATATGTACAAAGTATGTGAATGGCATACAGCATCATGCCACAGCATTTTGTGTGCACACTTCGCTTAAAGTAAAAACAAATATACATGAGTTATCTCTCAGCTCCCTTGCTTTGCTTTCAATTAGTTTGTATGTTGTGGAGTTACAAAACAACAGTGGCGACAAGGATATATGTTTTGAAGTGCAGTGAGATGTTAAGTTCAACAAAAAGTAGGAAATGGATGAATTTATGGGTTCATAAACAGTGAGCACTGGATGATGATGATAATAATAATAATAATAGTAAGTTAAAAAGGAGCAAAAATGACTAGCTACATCGGAAAGATAGACTGTTCAGTTACACAAGAGCTAACTGGATTTTGCATACCAAACAAAATGAGCAATTTCTTTTTAAGCAAATGAAATAACCACTAAAAAGTGAGTACCAATTTTATTGAGTGCATTGGATTTAACTGCTCCAACCAAACCAGCTGAAATGAGCTTTGCAAATATTATGAACATAATGCAGGAACATTTAGGACCAAAACTATTGTTGATTGCAGAACATTTTAGGTTTTATATGCAGAATCAAAAGGAATGGGAGTCTATTTCAGCGTACATAGCCGAATTGAAGAGATTGTCTGAGCATTGTCAGTTCAGTGATGGGGTTAATCACTGAGAGATCATTTAGTTTGTGGAATCTTACAAGAAAGCATTCAAAAACAATTCCTAACTGAAGCACAGCTAAAATAGCTTTATCAATGGAAACAGCAGACAGAAATGCAAGTCAGTTACAGTAACGAATGAAAATGAGCGTGAACAAAATTACAACATCTAAACAGAAACTGACCTAGCCATATAAGTTGTATTACTGTTGTGGCAGGGGCTCACATACACCAGACCAATGCAGATGTAAAAGATGAAACTTGCAGAAAATACAACAAAGAGTACGTCAGGCTGACAAAAATAAATGGACTGAACAGGGGGAAAAAGATAAAAAATAAAGTTGGAGCTTATAACTAAGCAGGGAAGTGTGTTGTATATTTAATATTTTAGTAATATTTGAGTAATCATAATCATGGTTATGTACAAAAGAAATGGAAAGACTAAAGATTAACATCATGGGAATTAGCGAAGTTCATTGGATAGGTGCTGGAAAAAGTCAGATTAGAAATAAAACACTAGTTTATTCTTGTGGAACATCCCATACTAATCGAGTAGGAATTCATATGGATGGAAACATGCAAAAAGTGTTTTAGGACATTGGGCAATATCAGAAAGAGTGTTCCTTGTTAGATTCAGAGGACAACCATTTGATTTAGCAATTATACAGGTATATTGCACCAACAACAGATGGAACAAATGAGGATAAAGATAAATTCTACGAAGAGCTTGAACAAGCAAAGAATGGATGCAAATCTCAAGATATTGTTATTGTCATGGGAGATCTAAATGCTAAAGTAGGGCAAGGTGCTGATGGAAATACCATAGGAAAATTTGGACTAGGGGAAAGAAGTGAAAGAGGTGAGAAATAGGTAGAATGGTGCAAGATGAATAATCACATCATTAGGAATACCTACTTTAATAACCATCCAAGATGCTTGTGGACCTGGAAAAGTCCAGGTGATAACACCAGAAATCAAATTGACTTTATTACTATAAACCAAAGATTTAGAAACTCAGTGACTCAATGCAAAACATATCCAGGTGCAGACTGCAATAGTGACCATAACCCAGTAGTATGTCATGTAAAAGTAAAACTTAAAAAACGAAAGAAGCAAAAACCTGAACAATCCCTTGACTACTTGCAATTAATTAAAGAAGAAAGCATAAGGCAAAAATTTACAACTGAAGTAAGGAATAGATTTCAAAGTCTAGAAAGAGAATCTGTTGAAGATTATAGCAATCATGTAGAAATGAAATTTAACTCTCTAAAGGATGCCTTGGTAGAATCAGCAAAGTCAGTGATTCCTAAAAAAGAAAAAAGCACAAAGAATAAATGGATGACAAAAGAAATCAAAAATCTAATGGAAGAAAGGAGACAGAAGAAAGCAAAGCTAAAAGCTTACGTCAAAAAGCCAAAGAGGAATGGTTAAACCAGGAATGTGAGCAAATAGAAAGAACCCCTATTACTGATCCAAAAAGGTTGCATCAACAAATCAAGAATATCACTGGTAAAAAGCTCATCTGTTCTTCAGGTGGATGTTTGAAAGCAAAGGACAGTACCATTATCATGGAAAAAGATGAGATTATGAATAGATGGACTGAGTATATTCAGGAATTGCTTGAAGATGATCGAGGCGAAAAACCAGAAATTAAGAAAAACATTGAAGGTCCAAGTATTTTAAAATCTGAAGTTCGTAATGCAATAAATAAGATGAAGAAAGGAAAGGCAGCAAGTCCTAATGAATTAGTAATAGAACAAATTATCACCCTTGAAGATTATGGAATTGAAAAACTTACTGATTTAATCAATGACATTTATGAGACTGGAATAATACCATAAGAGATGAAAAATCAGTATTTATCACTCTTCCGAAGAAACCTGGAGCAAAAGAATGTGAATTACATAGGACCATAAGTTTAATGAGTCATATCACCGAGATACTTCTAAGAATTTTGATGACAAGAGCTAAAAGATACAAGCTGAAACAGGTAAAGAACAATGTGGTTTTGTGAAAGACAAAGGTACAAGAAACACAATATTGACATTAAAGATACTATCAGAACAAGCTATTGAAGTGCAAAAAGATTTGTTTCTTTGTTTTATGGACTACACAAAAGCATTTGATAAAGTGAAGCACAATAAGTCATTTGAAATATCACAGGAAACTCTAGATCCAGATTCAAAAGAACTCCGCCTAATCAGAAATCTGTACTGGGAACAAACTGCCGCTGTAAGAATAGATGGAGAAGTGAGTCAGTTTACAAAAATCAAGAGGGGTGTTAGACAAGGGTGTGCTTTCTCCCCTGATTTATTTAATGTGTACAGTGAGACAATATTACAAAAAATAAGAAACATCTTGGGAATCAAAGTTGGTGGTGAAAACATCAATAATTTCATGCAGATGTCACTGTGTTAATTGCAAGTATGGAGGAAGAAGTATAAAACTTAATTGATATGGTTGTTGAAGAAAGTGCAAAGATGGGTCTATCAATTGCAAAAAGACAGAATGTATGGTGATATCCAAAAAGAAGGAGAATCCTATCTGCAGGCTGAGAATAAACGGGGAAGAGATAAAACAAATACAGAACTTTTGGTATTTAGGAAGCTGGGTGACATCAGATGACTTGGACATTAAAAGAAGGATAGGGACGGCAAAAGACACCGTTACGAGAATGAAGGGTATACTGACCAATACTAAACTAGGCATGACAACCCGCCTCACAGTACTGAAATGTTACGTTTATCCAGTTATGTTATATGGCTCAGAATGTTGGACAATATCTAGTAACATGAGGAAACGAATTGTAGCAGCAGAGATGTGGTTTTTGAGGAGGATGCAAAGAATACCATGGACGAAATGACTATTTACCGAGGATGTCATGAACAGAGAAATAATGTATGAGATCATGCAAAGGCAATGTAACTTCATTGGGCATGATTAGGAGAGAGGAGTTAGAATGCACGGTAATTATGGGAAAGATTGAAGGAAAGAAAGCAAGAGGAAGACAAAGACAAATGATGATGGAGACAGCAGCCAGAGAACTGGAAATGAATACCAATGAATTGATCCACTTGACCCGAAACAGGAGTGTGTGGGCCATGGCAGTCAAAGCTCAAACTGGGCACGGCACCTGATGATGATGATGTACAAAGTATGTGAATGGCATATATCATCACATTACTACATTATGCATGCACGTCTCAGTTAGAGTAAAAAACAAACGTACACGAGTTACCTCCCATCTCCCATGTTTTGTTTTCAATTAGTTTTCATGTTCTGCTGTTACAAAATATAACAGATATGTCGTCAGATTAAGGAAAGGTGTAAAAGTACTTCTCTTAATATGAACTGGGGCCTTCTTAGTCCAAGTGGTTTCACTGGGGCAGAATTTGTTAGGTGCATCCAGGAGGGATTCTTAAATCAATATGTACATATCCAACAAGAGGGGCTGTACTAGATCTGGTGTTGGGTAATGAGTCAGGCTAAGTGACGGACCTTTCAGTGGGTGAGCAGTTAAGGAACAGTGTTAAAAGACCAACTGCAAAGCGTACATGACAAGTATGTTCCGGTCAAAAGGAAGGACAAAGATGGCAAGGAAAGAGAACCTTGGATGTTGAAGGAGGCGATTAATTTAGTCAAGAAGAAAAAGTATGAAAAGCCGAGGAAGCTAGAATCAAACCGAGCCCTTGAGGATTGCAAGAGCCCAGAAAATAACTCAAGAAGGAAACTAGAAAAGCCTTTTGCAAGTAGGATTATAGATAATCCAAAGGCATTCTATACATACATCAGGAGCAAGTGGATAACTAGAGAGAGGGACCACTAAAGGACAAGGGGGAAAGGGAACAGAAACTTTTGTTTGGGTGAAGGACATGGGTGAGATCTGCAGCAAAAGAGTCTCAGGGTTGTATGTGGTGACATGTATGTACCTGGATAATAAATTTTACTTTGACATTTAATAAGCACTTTACATCAGTATTCACCAAGGAGAAGGGTGTCGACGATAGGGTGATCAGTGCACGGCAAGAGTATTTATATGCTAGGACATTTCAAAGGAGACAAGGTAGATTTGGATCCCTTAAGGTGCATTAAGGTGGATAAGTCCCCAGGGCCTAATGCAATATGCCCCAGGTTATTGAGAGGGGCAAGTGAAGAGATTGCTGGGGCCTTGACCAATATCTTTTCTTCCTCTCTAGATTTTTAGCGAAGTGATGAGGGTGACTGATTAGGTAGTGCTGTGGATGTTGTCTACATGGATTTTATTAAGGCTAAAATCACAAGATCTCTCATGGGAGGCTCATCCAGATTAAGATGCATGAGATCCACAGTGAATTGGTCACTTGGATTTAGACAACACACATAAAAGTTGCTGGTGAACGCAGCAGGCCAGACAGCATCTCTAGGAAGAGGTGCAGTCGACGTTTCAGGCCGAGACCCTTCGTCAGGACTACCTTCGAAGGGTCTCGGCCTGAAATGTCGACAGCACCTCTTCCTAGAGATGCTGCCTGGCCTGCTGCGTTCACCAGCAACTTTTAGGTGTGTTGTTTGAATTTCCAGCATCTGCAGAATTCCTGTTATTTGGATTTAGAACTGGCTTTCCCATAGAAGTCAGAGGATGGTCGAAGGGACTTACTCTAGCTGAAGGTCTGTGATTAGTGATGTTCCAAAGGAATCTGCGCAGGGACCTCTGCTGCTCATGATGTATATAAATGACCTGGATGAAAATGTACTGTAGATGGGTGGGTTGGTAAGTCTGCGGATGTTAAAAAGATTTGTGATGCTATGGATAGCATAGATTATAGCAGGATATAGATCAGTTGCGGATATGGGCAGAGAAATAGCAGATTGGAGTTTAGCCTGACCAACTGTGCAGTGTTGCCCTTGGTAGGTCAAATGTAAAAAGACAGCACACTGTTAACGGCAAGACCCTTAACTGTGGGGATGAGCAGAGGGATCTTGAGGTCCAAGTTCATAGCTCCCTGAAAATGGCTACACAGGTTGATGGGGTGATTAAGGCAGCGTTGACATGCTTACTTTTATTAGTTGAGGCACCAAGTTCAAAAACCTGGCAATTGGATTTCCAGGTAGGGGAATGTGACGTCAACCACTAGGACCCAAAAAGAAATTAGGGTTTTTTTGTAAAATGGCTAGCAGCTAAAAACAAAAGTTGTCCAGAGCAACAGAAGGCTTCACATATAAAGCCATGGACAGATGTGGAAGATCAATTGGAATTCACAACTTTGCATCTGGAAGTCCCAAACACAATGGAGTAGAAGTCATCCTAAAAAGTCTAATTAAGCCTAAATAATACTGCATGTGTTACTGTGCTTAGCTCTAAGCTCTGTATATCTGTATTGCTGCATCGTTCCCACCAGAATGCATTATAAATTGACTGGAATAATACTTAAAATTTGGGTTAAATTATTAGGACAAATGATATAAATTGCAATAGCTCTGTATAATTCAGAGCATTAAAAATGTAATCAAATTGTCCCTTAAAGGTATTCCAGATGGAGAGAAACCACCTTCATTGTTTAGGGAATCAAAGTTCAAGGACCGTAAGATCATAAGACATAGGAACATAATTAGGCCATTCAGCCCATTGAGTTTGCTCCGCAACTTCATCATGGCTGATCCCGGATCCCATTCAACCCTTTACATCCTGCCTTCTCACCACGTCCCTTGGTGCCCCGACCAATCAGGAATATATCAACTTCTGCTTTGAATATACCCATGGACTTGGCCTCCACCGCAGTCTGTGGCAGAGTATTCCACAGATTCACCACACTTTGGCTAAAAAAAAATTCCTCCTTGCTTCTGTTCTAAAAGGTCGCCCCTCAAAATTGAGGCTGTGCCCTCTATTTCTGGAAACATCCCCCCCGCCCCCAAGAGGAAACATCCTCTCCACATTCACCTCATCAAGTCCTTTCAACATCTGGCAGGTTTCAGTGAGATCTGCACACATTCTTTTAAGTTTCAATTTTAATATTTCAGATCTAATATTTCAGAACTGAAACTGAGAAAAACGTCTTCATTCAAGGATGGTGTAAGTTGATATGTTCATCCACAATGAATTCTAAATTTAAGTGATAGATCAATTTTAACCAACGGATTACAGGGCGAAGATATGTCTTAAGGCGGTATATTGGAGATAACAGATGCAACAGTGGAATTCTGGCAAGAAAACAAACCAGCCTTTCCAATCTCTCCTCAACCTGAACTATTCCGTTCCACTCCACACAGCATCCTGGTGAATTTCCTCTGGACTCTCTCGGGTACAATTATATCCTTCCTGCTGTTACAAAACATTGGTTTATTGAAATATGGCTCAGATCCAAATATATTCAAGAAAATAGCTTATTTAATGATCAATACAAAGGATTAAACAGGCTTTTATTATTAAAGTAAGCTTCTCATAGCCCATCTGTTGGTCCTGGCATCAGCAAATACAAGTGTCCTCAATAACCATCAAATTACTCATGACCAAAAGGGAGGCCTGTGCAGCTAATCGAAGATGCAGTCAGTTCTAAAGCTTTGGTTGGGAATTCCTAGCAACATTGAATGTAAGGGTATCATCTCTGCCATTCCCACTATTCACCCAGTCCAAAGTGAAAACACTTTTATCAATAGCAAAGACCTCCGACAAACAACATTGCCACCAACCCCTATAGGAGCCAGTTTTGAATTCCGAGTCATGCAGCATACAAACAGGCCCTTCAGCCCATCATATCCATGCCAGGGGAAAGCTCAGAAGCTTACGAAGGGAAGATTAGGCCAGAAAATTAAGACAATCAGTGAGTAACACAAGATCCATGGGGTGAGGCTGCAAACTGGACACAAAATTGAGATGGTGATAGGAAGCAAAGGGCAGTAGCAGACTTTCTTTTCAGACTGCAGAATTTTGACCAATGGTGTCATACAACAATTAGTACTAGGTCCTCTGTTTTTTCATAACATATCTTTCTGATTTTGATGAGAATGTGGATGCCATGATTAGTGAGCTTGCAGATGACACCAAAATTGGTGGTATAGTGAACAGCGAAGAGGGTTATCCACCAAAAGTATCAACGGATCAACTTAGGAGCCAACAGATCAACTTAGAAGCTGAGTAAGGGGATGACAATGGAATTTACCTCAGACAAGTGAGAAGTGATGCATCTTGGCAAGTTAAACCAGGACAGGACATACACAGGGAATGGTAGGACCCTACTATGGAGTGTTGATGAATAGGCAAATCTTAGGGTACAAGTACATAGTTTCAGGAATGGCAACACAAGTAAATGGGATGGTGAGGAAGGTACATGGCCTTCATTGGCTGAGGCATTAAAAAAAATACACAAGCTGGGACATCATGTTACAGTTTGAGTACTGTGTGCAGCTCTGGTATCCAAACTATGGGAAGGATGTGATTAAGGGAGACAGGGTGCAGAGGGGGAAAAAAAAATCATCAGAACATTGCCTGAATTGGAGGGCTTGAGTTATCAGGAGAGATTGGATAGGTTAGATCTGTTTTCCCTGGAATGAAGGAAGATGAGAGATGACATGATAGTGACATATAAAATTATGAGATATAAATAGGTCAGAGACAGGGTATTTAAAAATAGAGGCAGATTTAAAAGGTGAGAGAGAGGAGGTTCAAAGGTGATGTGAGGGGTGAATACTTCAGATAAAGTCTGGTGGGTATTTGGAATGAGCTGTGTCGTGCAAGAGCCCGATGGTTGAGGCAGAAATAGTAACCATTTGAGAGATAATCTGGATGGGTAGTTGAATGAGCAAGGTAAAAGGGGGATATGGAATTAATGCAGGCAAATGCGATTAGTATAGGCAGGCATGCAGGTAAATATTTTCTGCAGAGGACACAGACGACATGCACACTGACAGGCGTAGGTACAGTGTGCCAAACGGCGGGTTTCTATGCTGTATAATTCTTTCAATAAGAGAGAGGGGACTAGAGGAGGGTTTTGATGACACAGGACAAAGTGATAGTTTTAAAAGCTGCAAATACAGGAACAGAAAATGCTAGAGGCAAAGCAATAAGAGTGTTCTTTAAGTGACAGAATGGTATCAGTGTTTGGATTTAGCAAATGCTCAAATTAGAGCCTACTGGGCATGAAATAGAAAATGAAGCAAAAAGGATGATAAAAATAGGTAGTAGGAAAAATAATGACGTAGTGAAGAAAATACCCTGTGCAGTGGTCACGCAAGACTGGTGATAGATGATGCAGAAGACAGATGTGTATGTATTCCTATGCTGTATCACGAACAAATGATGAAATATACAGGTTTCCCCTGCTATCCGAAAGTAGAGTGTTCTTATGAAACCTTTTGTGCCGAAATGGCGTGAAGCGAAGAAGCAATTACCATTAATTTATATGGGAACAATTTTTGAGAGTTCCCAGACCCAAAAAATAACCTAACAAATCATAACAAATAACACATAAAACCGAAAATAAATAACACTAACATATAGCAAAAGCAGGAATGAACTGATAAATACACAGCCTATATAAAGTAGAAATAATGTATGTACAGTGTAGTTTCACTTAGCAGAATGAGGAAGATTTAGCCAAAACCGATGCATAGAAAAAAAATCGACACGTACACGCATGCGCACACACCTGCCCGCGCAAGGCTTCATGGTCATGGTAGTCTTTCTCAGGGTAAACGCAAGTTTAAAAAGTGAAAATCCTCTTCAGATTTCTTTCGGTTAGCAAAAACAGGTACTAATGTAGGGCTTTTGTAAAAGCGAAGTGGCATAAAGCAAATTTTCGTAAAGCGGGGATACCTGTACTGCTAATCTAAAAGATTCCAGATTAGTGTTGGTTAAGGATATCAAGGTCTAATGAGAGGAAAGCAAATAAATAAATTGTTAGCCTGTTGGTGATCAAAGAGATTGTAACAACTTGGTTGAATTAAACTGAAGCAAATTTTAACCTCGACCTCTACAGATACATTAGAAGTCAATGAACACGATAATTTGTAGTAATAGATATCAAAATACTTTAGGCTGTGCAACAATACAATGGGATTCACACCAAATTTGACAATATAAAATTACATTTAGTTACTCACATGAATGTATTTTGCAAAACAATTTTGTTTTACAAAACATCATTTAAAAAAGAATGCTCATACTGGCTGTTCGACTGCCAAGCAGAAACGAGAATACGTAGATGTTACAAAGGAATAATGAGAGAAGAAATTGCAAGTATGAAACAAGTTGTACCATTGGCTTGGGTAAACCAGTAACGGTGCAAAACAATATATCAAATTCAATACTTAAAAACAAATCAATCCTTGATACTTTCCTGTTTAAAATAAATTCAATTTTACAACATGACAAAAAAATACTCTAGAACAGAACTGAATACTGCTTTCCACTGCACAACTTTACTGAATGCACAATGACATTTTGCAAGCCTTCCATCTGTTCAAATTATACTAACTGTAGTCGCCCACACATTTCCTTCAAACATTTTATCATTCTTAACTATTCATGTTGCCAATTTAAATTTTATTAAGCTAGCTGAAAACAGCTATTAATGCAACATCGCAGTATATATGCATGTGCACATCACCTTCTTCCTAAAGCAAGTTTCAACAATGAAAATATACATTGGAATATTGGGCTCAAACAAAGAAAATGTATTTTAGCACCCTTCATCTATAGCAAACTGAAAGCACCACACATTGACAGATTATCTAACCATTATTCCCTTTATGTAAACTTGGTACATGCAAGTTAACTGTCCAAACTTCAAAAGTAGTCCAGTGGTTTGTGAGCTTTCAGGGCAATAGACAAAAAGGGGTGTGTCATGAAGAAGTGTGTTACAAAAGGCTCTGTATAAATGCAATGTTCTATAAATGGTGCAAACCAACTCTGAATAGGTTTTTGCATCCATCACTTCAATATTGCAGAGAAAGAACAGCCCTGATCCCATCAGAATTTCACAGATTTTGAATCAAAATTTCAACGTAAAATCATATTCAAAAAGTCTTGAAACATTCAAAAACAATAACAAAATCACCTGGAATTAACAATCAATAACATGATACTTTCACACAATATTCTAAAAGCATTAAACAACTCTGCTGGTTCTACAATGTGAATATTAGATTCTATTTTTAAACCTCTTTAGTCCTAGAGTACCTACAAGATACACAACTATCCTCCCAACGAAAAGCAGATCATACTTGGGTAGACATGGAATTGATTCATGCTATTAATTAAAGCACTTCCTTGAGACTTAAAACAATTACACTCTGTCCTACACATCCATAATGATGAACTATAGCTAATAAAAGAATCAATGCCCAAATTGTCAGGATCACATTTCTGGTGTCAGGATTCCAGAAATCTCTATCTGGAAGGCTTTGATAACATGAAATTGGGAAAAGTAAATGAAGTCTTGGATTGGTCTCAAACCAATGAAGAGAAACAGTAAATAAAATGGTGATAAGGTGAACAAGAACAACATGAATTTATAAACTTATACATTTACCAACAGAATAAAGCACTTAAACATTGCAAAGGAAATCAATGTGACAAAATGATTGGTACAAACCAAAGGAGACATGAGCAGATGCAACAAAAATACTAAAGCATGGACCAAGTTTTTTGTGTCTAGGAGAAGGAAAGAAAGTACAAGAGTTTAACCGAAGCCATAGCTAACAATAGGGAGATGAAAATAGATGGGATTGCAGAGAACTCTGAATGTACCAGGTGCAGTTTACTTCAATATTAATACACAATTGATCTAGTTTTTTTCTTTGATCACAGAACTTCCCATTAAGGTGCTTGGCAGCATGGACTGGGCAGTATAACTGAAAAAAAAAGTGAATGCCAGACAACTCTTTTGATTAAAAAAACCAGCTTTATCTTGCATTTGTATTCCTGACATACATGTACCTGACAGAACTTTAAAATAAGATATTTACCCTTCATGCATGTGGGTGTGTTGGGAAGCTGGTGTGAATCCCCTATCGCTGTGAAATAGTTGGTGGTTCCTTTCGCTACAGGGCTCGGTATGAAGACAATCCCATAAGGCAATATATAATGGGTGCCTGCGGCTAACTTGCTCTGTGCTGAGATGTAGTGCTGAAGAGCTGCACCCAGGCTGACGCAATGAACATTGGCAGTATCTGCTTCATGTACTGACACGAGTGCCTGGAGCCTTCAGTTTGTCTCATTACCATCTGCTGGATGTAATAGAAACTGTTTTATGCCACTTACTTTAAAATCTGGTTGCATAGCTTTCCCCAAAAGTGCAGATTCCTCTAGAGTAAAAAGCTCAATATTGGTCATGCTCAACAGTGGTTGCTAGCCCTCGAGCTCATTACTGGTTTCATATATCTTACAGTACTGGAATGTTAAGGTGCAGAATGATTCAAGTCACTTCCTTTTTTTTTTCTAGACAGCTTCATGTTTATCCAGTTTTGCTTTAAAGTCATCCAAGCCATATAATATTTCATAACCTCCCCAACTTATACTACTCAACTGGAAAATTCCAAATGTCACATCTTTTTTAAGAAGGGAGGGAGGCACACAAAAGGAAAGTATAGGCTGTTAGCCTGGCTTCAGTGGTTGGGAAGACATTGATGTCCATTACCAAGGATGAGGTTTCGGAGTACTTGGAAGCACATGATAAAGTAGGCCAAAGTCGACATGGTTTCCTTAAGCGGAAATCATGCCAGGCAAATTTGTTGGAATGCTTTGAGGAAATAACAGGCAAGATAGACGAAGGAGAGTCAATGGATGCTGTTTCCTAGGATTTTCAGAAGGCATTCATCAACGTGGTGCACATGAAACTTAGACCATAAGGCATAGGAGCAGAATTAGGTCATCTGGCCCATCAAGTCTGCTCTGCCATTCAATCATGGCTGATCCTTCTTTTTTTCCTGTCTCCTCCTCAATCCTAGTTTCTAGCCTTCTCCCCATAACCTTTGATGCCATGTCCAATCAAAAACCTATCAATCTCTGCCTTAAAGACACCTAATGACCTGGCCTCCACAGCTGCATGTGGCAACAAATTCCACAAATTCACCACCCTTTGGCTAAAGAAATTTCTCCGCATCTCTGTTTTGAAAGGGTGCCCCACTATCCTGAGGTTGTGCCCTCTTGTCGTAGACTCTCCCACCATGGGAAACATGCTTTCCACATCTACTTTGTCTAGGCCTTTCAACATTCGAAAGGTTTCAATGAGATTCCCCCTCATCCTTCTGAATTCTAGCGAGTACAGACCCAGAGCCATCAAACGTTCCTCGTATGATAACACTTTCATTCCTGGAATCATCCTTGTGAACCTCCTCTGGACCCTCTCCAATGCCAGCACATCTTTTCTAACGAGGGGCCCAAAACTGTTCACAATACTCAAGCTGAGGCCCCACCAGTGCCTTATAAAGCCTCAGCATCAGATCCTTGCTCTTGTATTCTAGACCTCTTGAAATGAATGACAACATGGCATTTGCCCTCTTCACCACCAACTCAACCTGCAAGTTAACCTTTAGGGCGTTCTACACGAGAACTCCCAAGTCCCTCTGCAACTCAGATTCCTGGATTTTCTCCCTGTTTAGAAAATAGTCCGCACATTTATTTCTATTATCAAAGGGCATGACTGTGTATTTTCCAACACTGTATTTAATTTGCCACTTTCTTGCCCATTCTCTTAATCTGTCTATTCCATCATCTAAATCATTTATATACAGCATAAAAAGAAGTGGTCCCAACACCAATGGAACACCACTAGTCACTGGCAGCCAACCAGAAAAGGATCCTTTTATTCCCACTTGCTGCCTCCTACCAATCAGCCAATGCTCTAACCATACCAGTAACTTTCCTGTAATACCATGGGCTCTTAACTTGGTAAGCAGCCTTATGAAACTTCTTAAACCAGAGCCCATGGTATTACAGGAAACGTACTGGCATGGATAGAAGATTGGCTGACTGGCAGGAAGCAAAGAGTGGGAATAAAGGCGGGGGGGGGGCCTTTTCTGGTTGGCTGCCAGTGACAAGTGGTGTTCCATAGGGGTTGGTATTGGGACCCCTTCTTTTCACATTATATCAACGATTTGGATGATGGCGTTGCAGACAATATAAACATAGGTGGAGGGACGAGCAGTGCTGAGGAAGCAAGGAGACAGCAGAAGGACTTAGATTACAGAATGGGAAAAGTGGCAGATGGAATATAGTGCAGGGAAGTGTTTGGTCATGCACTTTGGGAGAAGGAATAAAGGCGTAGACTATTTTCTAAACATGGAGAAAATTCAAAAGTCCAAGGTGCAACGGGATTTGAGTCCTTTACAGGATTCCCTCAAAGTCAACTTGTAGGTTGAGTTAGTATTGAAGGCAGCAAATACAATGTTGGCATTCATTTTGAGAGCACTAGAATATACGAACAAGAATACGATGGTGTGGCTTTACAAGACGTGGGTCAGATTACACGAGTATTGTGAGCAGCTTTCAGCCACTTATTTCAGAAAAGATGTGCTGTTATTGGAGAGAGTCCAGAGGAGGTCCAGGAAAATGATTCCACGAATGAAGGGGTTAATGTATGTGGAGCGGTTGATGGCTCTGGGTCTGTACTTGCTGGACATTCGAAGAATGAAGGTGGGGTCTCAATGCAACCTTCTGAATATTGGAAAACTGAGACAGGGTGGAAGTGAAGAGAATGTTTCCTATAGTTGAGAGTCTGGGGCCAGACAGCACAGCCTCCAAGTAGATGGATGTCCACTTAGAACAGAGATGAGAAGAAATTTTTTTTTTTTTTTTTTTTAGTCAGAGGGTGGTGAATCTGTGGAATTCATTGCCACAGGTGGCTGTGGAGGCCAAGTTCTGAGTATATTTAAAGCAGAGGTTGATAGGTTCTTGGTTAGTCAGTTAATCAGAAGGTTATGGGGTAAAAGGCAGGAGAATGCAGTCAAAGGAGATAATACATCAGCCTTGACAGAATTGCGGAGCAGACTTAATGGGCCAAGTGGAATAATCTGCTCCTATGTTTATGGTCTTATTGAAAAATTCTCTAGTCATCACCAAATATCCATGCACCTCATTTTAAGAAGGGAAGATCAGAAGAAGCAGCTGAAGATGATTGGGTTGAGGTTACTTCATCGATGAGCTCCCGGAACAATACCCTGGATCCGAGATGACCAACATCCACAACACTTTAAGTATATTCTGTCTCGTTATCAAGGTGAGTCACTCTCATTTCATCTGTGGAGCTCAGTTCTTTTATCCACGTTTGAATAAGGGCTGTAATCAGGTCTGGTGTTGATGACTCTTGCCATCCTTTCTGCTAATGATTGGGAGCAGATTAACAGACTTGGACTTCTGTCCACACAAGTCCAACTCGGCATTATAACTGTATGAAAGCAACTTAGCGGGATAATTCTGGAGCATGTCTTCATGTTGTTGTTTGGCCTCATTGGCTGCTGCATCCCGTGATCTCACCAGTTACTTATATCACATACTAATCAAAATGTCTGAAGAATGAATACTGTGATGCTGGAGGAAACAAAGGTGAATCATCTATTCAGTGCTTCTGGTCCAAGGTGGTTGTAAATACTTCAGCATTTATATGCTCAAAAAAAGGAGGTTGCAATCCTCCCATTGCACTCCTTTTTGCTCAAGAGGATAATTTGTCAGACTTCAATAGTCGCCCCCACACCCGGAGGTAAACAGACAGAACAAAGCTGCTGTTTAATCAGTGTTCAGAAATATAGCTTGATTTGCATAACTTCCAAGTAGGCCGAGTGAGTTAAACTTCAGTTAAATGGGCCCAGATGGAACTGTCACCACCATCATGAACTTTTATCAGCAGGTGTGTTGAAGATTGTATAGCATAAAGGACAATCCAAGTGTTTTCGAAGCCATGAGTGAACAGGGAAATCTAATCTCTACTGAAGTCTAAACTGCTGCATAAAAATCAGATGACCTGACCTTTACAAGAGGTCAAGATACGACCTCCGTAAAGCTATCAGAGTTACCAAGAAACAATATCAATTCAAAATAGAGTCCCAAACCATCAGTTGTGGCAGGGCTTACATGCTATAACAGGCTACAAAATAAAGTCAAGCAGCTTCACCAACAGCATAATTGCTTCTCGGTGAGCTAAACACATTCTATGCATAATTTGAGCAGAAGGGGATTGATATATTACCTCCTACCATGACAGCTTCCAATGCACCTGAAGCCACAGTCACAATTATGGACACAAGATTGGTCTGCTTGAACTCCATGGCATCCCTGGCTGTGTCTTTAGATCTTGTCCAGATCAGCTGGGGGGAGTATTTGCGAATATTTTCACCTCTCCCTGTATCAATTTAATGTTCCCACATGCTTTATGGAGACCACTATAATTCAGTACTTAAGAAAAGCAAGGTAACATGCTTTAACAACTACCACCCAATGGCTCTGACATCCACCATCATAAAGTGCTTCAGGATGTTGGCCTTGCAGGCATCATCTCCAGCTTCTCAGACAACCTCAACCCACTGCAGTCTGCCCACTGCCGAAACAGGTCTACCGCAGATGTCATCTCCCTGGCCCTACACTCATTTCTGGGGTACCTGGACTGTAAAGACACCTACATTAGACTATTACTTATTGACTATAGCTCTGATTTCATTACTATAAGTCCAAGCAAACATCACCAAACTCCAAGACCTGGGAGTCAACAATTCCCCCTGCAACTGGATGCTTGACTTCCTGACTAACAGACTACAATCAGTAAGGATAGGCTGCAACACCACCACCACAATTATTCTCAGCACTGGTGCTCCAGAAGGTTGTCTCCTCAGTCCCCTGCTCTACTCTCCGTACGTTCACGACAGTGTGGACAGATTCTTCGCTAACTCAAGCTAGAAGTTTGCAGATGATACCACTTTACGGATCCATATCTCAAATAATTGCAAGTCAGAGTATGGAGGGAGATAGAGAGCTTAGTAATATGGCGTCACGGCAACCTTTTGTTCAATGCCAGTAACACAAAGAGTAGTCATTGTCTTTGAAGGTGGCGGGGTGGGAAGGGAGGTAAGTGCACACACTCCTGTTTACATTAATAGTGCTGAGATTGAAAGGGTTGACAGTTTCAAGTTCCAAAGACTGAACATCAACCTGTCTTGGTCCAACCACATGGCCAAGAAAGCCCATCAACACCTCTTCCTCAAGAGCTAAAGAAATTTGGCATGACCCGGTCGACCCTTACCCATTTAAAAAAAAATTAATGCACCACAGAAAGCATCCCATCCGGATGCATAATGGTTTGGTATGGCAACTGCTCTCCCTGTGAGTGCAAGAAACTGCAGGAAGTTAAGGACATCACGGAAAGCAGGCTTGCCTCCATGGACTCTGTCTATACTTCCCACTGCCTCAGTAAGGCAGCCAGCAGTTGAGTCAAAGATCCCATCCACCTCGGTCACTTTCTTCTCTCCTCTCTCATTAGCCAGAAGATACAAAAGCCTGAAAGCACAAAGCACCAGGCACAAGGACAGCCTTTATCCCAATGTCATAATAATATTGAATGGTTCCCTAGTATGATAAAAGTGGACTCTTGACCTTACAATCTACCTCATTATAATCTTTCCCCTTAGTATCTACCTGCACTTTCTCTGTAGCTGTTACATTTTATTCTGTGTTCTGTTATTATTTTACCTTGTACTGCCTCAATGTGTAATGAATTGATCCGTATGAACAGCATGCCAGCTTTTTACTGTATCTCGCAATATGTGACAATAATAAATCAATGCCCAATTCCAAATGCTGCCTAAAACTATGAAAGGAACATTTTCACATATTTCTACCTTGACTGATATTAGGTCATTTCAGATAAAGGCCTTATAGAATATCACAGCAAGTAGTAAAATTAATACATCCCACAATTTTAGACGTGGGTCTTGAATTTCTGTTACTAATCTTTTTTTCCCCAAATATGAGAAATCTCTAAAATTAAAACACATCAATACAAACTGAAAAGATTAGCTATATCTTGGAAAAAATCAGGTACAATTTCATTTCTCTGTGTTTCTAGTTTTATTTGTAATCAGACTTCTTACAATTTTTGCCTAACTGACATTTTAATCAAGATTATACTTACATTCTGTGTACTGTTGTAGTTGAGCAAACTCTGCTGGACTTAGGATAACCCACGTCCCATCACACATTTTTTAAAGATCCGCTTAGCCCAAGTTCTTACTCATGAAGAGAGCACGACAAATCCTGATGTGCTTCTAGAAAAGTATGGTTGCAGAAGGCATCCTCTTCTCAAGCAGACAGAGGCACTTCTGATGCTTTTAGTTCAGCTGATGTCTGTTTGCATTTGATTGTAAACCCAGTCAAATACACATCGCTTCCCAAGGAAACCTCTTGTTAAACCATTCTTAGTTTCTCTTATGAACTGTTCCATTAATAGAATCTGTCGAGTGAAATCCATTCATATTTTTGATGGGCGAGTCACAGAACTTTACTCAAATCTACAAAACACAAAAAGTATAATCAAAGGCAAGCAAATCCACACAATTGGACTAATCTCAGAATTTTATTGGTTATAATGACAAGACACTATAGCAACGTGTATTCAGTTGGCTTTTTTTCTAGCAATCACAACTCAAAATATATTTGTAAAATGAGAGAGGAATATATCAGTTTATGAGGGAAATAAGTGCTTGAGAACTGAACAGAATACAAAACTGTTAGTGATTTTACTTTACTAGATTAAATAAATACAAATTTTGATTCTTGTCACAAACCCCACCAATGTCCAAATCACAAAGTAAAAAGAAAATGGAAGTGAGGGAAAAAATGTGAAGGCTAATGTGGCATTAAAAAAAATCTGCAAGTATAGCATTGAAACAGACCTTTTCCCTTACAAAAACTTTGGTCAAGCTCCTTACAAGCTCCTCTAAATGCATTTTAAGCTCACCTGATCTTTTCACCTTCAATCTCTTACCCAAATGACATTTAGGCCATTCAGTCAACCACTTAATTTTGTAAAATGTGCAAATTCTGTTTTGAGACCATGAAATGACATCGAATGCCATCCCAAAAAACTAACACAGACGGAAGTATGAAATTCGGGTGGGGCCAGGGAGAAGAAACAGATAAAATGTAAGATACTACTTGGGTGATACTTGGGCACGGTCATCATCAGTTCTGGGCTCAAATGGAGTTGGTCAGCAAAGCAGTGAAAAACTTCTCTCCTTCAATTGACTACATCATAACAAACAATTACACCAAACCAGGCTGGAAGGCATCAAGTAAAGAGTGATTTATGACAATGATAAACACATTGTCCCATCTCCCGGACCAGATGGAATGCACCCTCGTGTTCTGAAGGAAGTAGCTGTGGAGATTGCGGAGGCATTAGCGATGGTCTTTCAAAAGTCGATAGATTCTGGCATGGTTCCAGAGGAATGGAAGATTGCAAATGTCACTACGCTATTTAAGAAGGGGGCAAGGAAGCAAAAAGGAAATTATAGACCTGTTAGCTTGACATTGGTGGTTGGGAAGTTGTTGGAGTCGATTGTCAAGGATGAGGTTACAGAGTACCTGGAGGCATATGACAAGATGGGCAGAACTCAGCATGGATTCCTTAAAGGAAAATCCTGCCTGACAAACCTATTACAATTTTTTGAGGAAATTACCAGTAGGCTAGACAAGGGAGATGCAGTGGATGTTGTATATTTGGATTTTCAGAGGGCCTTTGACAAGGTGCCACACATGAGGCTGCTTAACAAGATAAGAGCCCATGGAATTACGGGAAAGTTACATACGTGGATAGGGCGTTGGCTGATTGGCAGGAAACAGAGAGTAGGAATAAAGGGATCCTATTCTGGTTGGCTGCCAGTTACCAGTGGTGTTCCACAGGGGTCTGTGTTGGGGCCGCTTCTTTTTACATTGTACATCAACGATTTGGATTATGGAATAGATGGCTTTGTGGCTAAGTTTGCTGACGATTCGAAGATAGGTGGAGGGGCCGGTAGTGCTGAGGAAATGGAGAGTCTGCAGAAAGACTTGGATAGATTGGAAGAATGGGCAAAGAAGTGGCAAATGAAGTACAATGTTGGAAAGTGTATGGTTATGCACTTTGGCAGAAAAAATAAATGGGCAGACTATTATTTAAATGGGGAGAGAATTCAAAGTTCTGAGATGCAATGGGACTTGGGAGTCCTTGTACAAGATACCCTTAAGGTTAACCTCCAGGTTGAGTCGGTAGTGAAGGCGGCGAATGCAATGTTGGCATTCATTTCTAGGGGAATAGAGTATAGGAGCAGGGATGTGATGTTGAGGCTCTATAAGGCGCTGGTGAGACCTCACTTGGAGTACTGTGGGCAGTTTTGGTCTTATTTGAGAAAGGATGTGCTGACGTTGGAGAGGGTACAGAGAAGATTCACCAGAATTATTCCGGAAATGAGAGGGTTAACATATGAGGAACGTTTGTCCGCTCTTGGACTGTATTCCTTGGAGTTTAGAAGAATGAGGGGAGATCTCACAGAAATATTTCGAATGTTGAAAGGCATGGACAGAGTGGATGTGGCAAAATTGTTTCCCATGATGGGGGAGTCTAGTACGAGAGGGCATGACTTAAGGATTGAAGGGCGCACATTCAGAACAGAAATGCGAAGGAATGTTTTTAGTCAGAGAGTGGTGAATCTATGGAACTTGTAGCCACAGGCAGCAGTGGAGGCCAAGTCATTGAGTGTATTTAAGGCAGAGACTGATAGGTATCTGAGTAGCCAGGGCATCAAAGGTTATGGTGATAAGGCAGGGGAGAATGGATCAGCCCATGATAAAATGGCAGAGCAGACTCAATGGGCCGAATGGCTGACTTCTGCTCTTTTGTCTTATGGTCTTATTATTCGCTCAAAAACTAACAAGCTCACTGAGCCATTCCAGAGGAGAGCTTAGAGTCAACCATGCCACATAAGGTTTGGATTCTGTTATACATCATTCTTACCCTGACAAGTTTAGCTTCCCATAATAATTTAGTGGAACAAATAATTTCGTAAATGGCAAGTGGAGGCATCATAATAATAAATGATACAGTGATATAAGTGATACAAATTTTTAAAATACCTATCGTTTATTCAATGAAGTTAATTTAAATTACCCAGAAGTCTTGGCAGGATTGGAATCATCTAGATGCCAAGGTTATCTAGACTCTAAAGCCTAATGTGTTCCCTAAATGAGGTGAGGTGTCAAAGGACAAACGATAGATCGAGGATTTGGGAGATATGGAGAATTGGTGCAAAGAAGGAGACAAGACCAACACAGTGTATCCAGCATCATACTGAACGGCAGCAAAGGCTTGAGGGGCTCAGTGGCCTACTCCTGCTCTTATTCTCTGGTGACAGGGAGACAGAAGAACAAACAGAGTGTTCCAAGGGGAAAGCAGATTGCAAATGTTGACAAGATACTAGGGAAAATGATTTGCCAAAGAAGTAAAAACTGTAGGATGAATGGGAAGGAACATTGTTGGCAGCAATGAGTTGGAGGTTAAGCAAAGGAAATGGAGGTGAACAGTGACTGCCACTAATAACAGCTAAAGGAAACCCCAAAAGGGGTGTGGACATTTTCAATATGACTACTCCAGTTCTTTCAAAAAAAAAGTTATTTGCATGTTATTGGAACACTGGCATCCATATGTACGTGTTCATGTTCCTTTTCAGGGTACATGTAACAGGCATTAAAGTAAATAACATTAAGAAATATAAACAACAGGAATTCTGCAGATGCTGGAAATTCAAGCAACACACATCAAAGTTGCCGGTGAACGCAGCAGGCCGGGCAGCATCTGTAGGAAGAGGTGCAGTCGACGTTTCAGGCCGAGACCCTTCGTCAGGACTAACTGAAGGAAGAGTGAGTAAGGGATTTGAAAGTTGGAGGGGGAGGGGGAGATCCAAAATGATAGGAGAAGACAGGAGGGGGAGGGATGGAGCCAAGAGCTGGGCAGGTGATAGGCAAAAGGGGATACGAGAGGTTCATGGGACAGGAGGTCCGGGAAGAAAGACAAGGGGGGGGGGACCCAGAGGATGGGCAAGAGGTATATTCAGAGGGAGAAAAAGGAGAGCGAGAGAAAGAATGTGTGCATAAAAATGAGCAGCAGATGGGGCACGAGGGGGAGGTGGGGCCTTAGCGGAAGTTAGAGAAGTCGATTGATTTCTCTAACTTCCGCTAAGGCCCCACCTCCCCCTCGTGCCCCATCTGCTGCTCATTTTTATGCACACATTCTTTCTCTCGCTCTCCTTTTTCTCCCTCTGTCCCTCTGAATATACCTCTTGCCCATCCTCTGGGTCCCCCCCCCCCTTGTCTTTCTTCCCGGACCTCCTGTCCCATGATCCTCTCGTATCCCCTTTTGCCTATCACCTGCCCAGCTCTTGGCTCTATCCCTCCCCCTCCTGTCTTCTCCTATCATTTTGGATCTCCCCCTCCCCCTCCAACTTTCAAATCCCTTACTCACTCTTCCTTCAGTTAGTCCTGACGAAGGGTCTCGGCCTGAAACGTCGACTGCACCTCTTCCTACAGATGCTGCCCGGCCTGCTGCGTTCACCGGCAACTTTGATGTGTGTTGCTTAAGAAATATAATCAAGTTTACTCTGGGAATGGAAAAAGCTATTGTAAAAATTGGAGTCAAAGAACAAGTGAACGAGACATACAAGGCAAATTTTAAAGGGCAGGGTTAAATCTAGCCTTTGTTAAGTGAGAAAGCTAAAATTATATGCGCTGGTATTTTCAACATCAAGACAAGTTTAACAAACTGCACGTTATAATGCACGGCATGTGGCAGATCGAAACTAAAACCACAACCTATTCTAGACAGAACTTTGTGCTCCAATTACCACTTCCCATCCATGTAGGTACAGCAACAGCCCACCCCAGCTGTGCACTGAATTGTAAATTGACTCGTGCTCCTTCCCATCTTCTGTGTGCTCCTCCTTTTATCAATATTGATAGGGAACTTGTTTTGCCCCTTATGACACATGCAATACAATTTTTTTTTTTTTTTTAATTTATTTGATTTCGAGAATTACTTTTCGAGCATTACTTTTAATGGCAAAATTTATTGGCAATCCTCAATTGCCCTGAGAAGGCTCTGGGAAAATACATATTTTAAAACACTGCTGCAGTCCTTCCAGTTAAGGCACTCCCAGCAATATTGGATAAAGAATGTCATGATTTAAACAAACAACAGAATGAATGGCTTTAAAAATGTAAAATTAAATGAATCTTGGATCAATTTCCCCACTGTTAAACAATGCTTCACCTGAAAATTTCATTTGGTCGGGGTCAAGACAGAACAGTTAGTCATGCTATTATTTGCATTTTAAATGACAACAAAAGTATTCTCAATATTTTCTTCAAACCGCTTTTGCTGTTTCCAAAATTGCAGAGGAAGCTACAGCATTTGTAGGTGGTCCAGAGAGAGTGGAGACAACACTTGCCATAATATTGGTGAACTTTTTTTTTAAGCAGTGGAACTATCAGCAGTCTCTAAAGTCAGGCAATTTTGTGCATTTACGTAAATAAGCAATTATTAGCAGAATTTTGATTTGAAAAATATCACTGACACAATTTGGCAATTAAATAGATGATTGATGATGTATGGAGTCCCAAGTGTGGAGGGGATGAAAAGCAATTCCTTTTCTGCCTCTTTACCCAGACTTGGGCCAAAAGTAAACACATCAGTAAAACACCACTGAAGTCTCATACCGAAAAATATATCAGAAGACAAGGGTCAGAGCAGATATAGAAAAGTACGATGATGTATTTTATATGCTAGATACTTTCCCCTCAGTCTAAGGAAATAAAATCAATTGAAACAACATATCTGTCCCTAATTTCAATACATTTTAGTATCCTGGTACACGTGTACAAGGCTATGAAGTTTTATTTAATTGAAAATATTTTCAAGGTCTTATCTGACATTCATACACAAAGGGGACCACAGAAATGAGAATTTATTTAAAAGCACACTTAGGTTTCCTATATTGTTCATTAGTTACTGACCCTCAAAAAAATATTCTTCTGCAGCTCAAGACAAGCCCAAGGATTATATAGCACAGTTTCCTTTTTGAACTATTTCTGGGTTTCTATTGTCAACGGAAGTACCATCAGGTAGGAGCAGGAAAATTGGTGATATTCTGATATCCCATTGCTTCATGGTGTCACAACGAATGTGATTTGTATATTAATGATATAACTAATTTGCACAGGTGTATTGGCCAAAGCTCCAAAGATAACCAACCGGTTTTGCAAAAGCTCCAAAGATAACCAACCGGTTTTGCACAGGAAATCTCACTATAGCTGGATGTTATGAAATGGAGAACTGTATAGACTGGTAAGGTCACATAAATCGTAACTAAATGCAACTTGTTTGCCTAAGAAACATACAGAAGTATCAAAGCAGCAATTTAAAAGATATTCAATCTGAGCATGTTCTCCCCACAAAAGGTCAGAATTCAACTGTAGCTTTCATTCAAGCAGTAGCAAAGTCAAAGCTATGAAAAGCTTAAGATTGATCGCTTTATATATTTTTTTCCACTTCAAGGTGGCTTTTGAACATTGTTATTCAACAAAATCTCATTTTCAGTTACTAAACTAACTTTTACACAAAAGAATTAACTTCTAGTTTTTAAATAAGATGCAATTAAATCAATAATGTTCACAATATATAGCAGAACAAGCCATCTATTGCCACCCCACCAGATTTTATACTACTCTGGGTATTTTCATCTCACATTATCCAGTAACATCACTGCCACAAATAAATGCATTTTTCTATAGTCAATGCACCGTCCGTCCAGCTTTTAAGACACAGAGTGTAGTACTGACTTTAAAATATTGGTAGCCCACAGTATATCAAAAACATTAGAAGAGACTCATCAGGGTTAATTTTAATTAGTAAGTTTTTCATTTAAATTTGACAATGAGTATGTCAGGTTCATTGAGCTTCACATTTTTGGAATGTTTTCTTTGCCAATGGCACATGATAAACCACCCTGAACAATATTATGTTGCCTCTCAGGGAAGGATGGACTGTAAGAGACCTACCGACAAAGTTTCAGAGTGAAGTTGCTGGGTAGGGATAGACACACAAAGCACTAAATTACATATGGAGTTGGGAACTGTCGGCAGACAAAATTCAGAACCTTAAGACTGGCCTGCAGGGCTTGCATGCTCTGAACTACAACTTTATTTATTTATTTAACTTGACAACACAAGTCCCACCAATTCTGATATTGTAAAATTCAGAAGAAATTTTGATAAAACTTCCAGTAAACTGATTGCCTTGCTGATGTTCAGGGAGTAAACTTGTTAGTTTATAATAATTTTTTAACTTAGGTTATTTGTTGTATTTTTTTTCCCCCCACGGTAACACGTTGAAGTTGCACCCTCTCTAACATGCTGGTGGAGGGAGTTTTATTTGGGTTTTTAGCGCTGGAAATAGTTACATTCGTTCACGTCTCATTAGCGTGGCAGCAGTATGGTCGCACTGATTATTCCAGGGACCAGCTGATTGCGATTATGCCGGCCGGTTTAGCGAACAGAGCAGCGGACACTCCGGCTGAAATCTGGAGGAAAACACAGAGGATGTAGAGGGGGATCAAAAAGGCGAGGGAAGAGGACCGGGTCGAGAGAACAGAGGCTTATGGAGAAGAGAAGTTATAAGACGTGTCCCCCCTCTCTCATTATGGGCAATGTGAGATCACTGGGTAATAAAATGGACGAGTTGACAGAGCTTGTCAGGAGTCAGAGAACATTTCGGGAGAGCAGTGTTATGTGTTTTACCGAAACTTGGCTGCACAAGGACATACCCGATCAAAACGTTTCCATAGAGGGCTTCCAGACCATTCGAGCTGACCGGAATCGCACTGAGAGCGGTAAGCGTAAAGGAGGGGGGCTTGCTGTTCTGGTAAACAACAGATGGTACAATCCTGGTCATATTACGATCAAGGAATGTGTTTGTAGCCTGGATATTGAACTTTTTGCTGTTGGACTCTAGCCATATTATTTGCCAAGGGAAATCTCGCATGCAATTGTGGTTGTTGTGTACATCCCTCCCTCTGCCAACCCGACGTCGGCGTGTAACATCATTTACACTGTCATAGCCAGATTACAAACCCAGCACCCGAGTGCCCTCATTACCATCTCAGGTGACTTCAACCAGGTTACCATGGCTAGAACACTGCCCAACTTCACGCAGTATGTGAACTGTACAACCAGAGGGGAGAGGACTCTGGATTTGATGTACGCTGATGTTAAGGATGCATACAGCTCCTCTCCCCTCCCCCCACTGGGAAGGTCAGATCACAACCTGGTGCATCTAAAACCCTGCTACGTGCCTCTGGTGAAGAGTAAACCTGCAACCTCGAAGACAGTGAGGAAATGGTCGGAGGAGGCTTATGAGGCGCTCCAGGGTTGTTTTGAGGTGACAGACTGGCAGGCACTCTGTGAGCCACATGGAGAGGATATTGATGATTACATCAACTTCTGTGTGGACTGCAATGTTCGGACAAGAACTGTCCTTTGTTATTCAAACAACAAGCCATGGGTGACAAAGGACATTAAGGACATCCTGAAAGCCAAAAAGAGGGTGTTCAGAGATGGAAATAGGGAGGAGCTGAGGGCAATACAGAGGGACCTGAAAGCCAGGATCAGGGAGGCTAAAGACAGGTATAGGAGGAAGCTTGAGTGGAAACTCCAGCAGAACAACATGGGAGAGGTCTGGAGTGGGATGTGGACCATCACTGGGTTCCGGCAAACTAGCAACAGAGGAGCTGAAAGCAGTGTGGACAGGGCCAACGAACGTAACCTGTTCTTTAACAGATTTGACACTGTGGCCCCTGCCCATCCCCCACATGAGTCATCTGTTGTCAGCCCCCAACCAACGCATATTCCACTCTCCCCTCCTTACAGTCCCCCACCCCACTCTCATAACTATACCACTTCCCCACACAAAACCACCACGGTGGGCTTCACAGCTGAACAGGTGAGAAGACAGCTGAAACATCTCAACCCAAGCAAGGCTGCAGGCCCGGATGGTGTCAGTACCAGGGTGCTCAAAGCCTGTGCCCCTCAGCTATGTGGAGTACTTCGCCATGTCTTCAACCTGAGCCTGAGGCTCCAGGGGATTCCTGTGCTGTGGAAGACGTCCTGCCTCGTCCCTGTGCTGAAGACGCCGCGCCCCAGCAGCCTCAATGACTACAGACCAGTGGCATTGACCACCTAAATCATGAAGACCTTGGAGAGACTTGTTCTGGAGCTGCTCCGGCCTATGGTTAGGCCACACTTAGATCCCCTCCAGTTCGCCTACCAGCCCCGACTAGGAGTTGAGGATCCCACCGTCTACCTGCTGAACTGTGTCTACGCCCATCTGGACAAGCTAGCAAGCACTGTGAGGGTCATGTTTTTTGACTTCTCCAGTGCGTTCAACACCATCCGACCTGCTCTGCTAGGGGAGAAGCTGGTATCATGGATTCTTGATTACCTGACTGGCAGACCACAGTTCGTGTGCTTGCAACACTGTGTGTCCGACAGAGTGATCAGCAGCACTGGGGCTCCACAGGGGACTGTCTTGTCTCCCTTTCTCTTCACCATTTACACCTCGGACTTCAACTACTGCACAGAGTCTTGTCATCTTCAGAAGTTTTCGGATGACTCTGCCATAGTTGGATGCATCAGCAAGGGAGAGGAGGCTGAGTACAGGGCTACGGTAGGAAATTTTGTCACATGGTGTGAGCAGAATTATCTGCAGCTTAATGTGGAAAAGACTGAGGAGCTGGTGGTAGACCTGAGGAGAGCTAAGGTACCGGTGACCCCTATTTCCATCCAGGGTGTCAGTGTGGACATGGTGGAGGATTACAAATACCTGGGATACGAATTGACAATAAACCAGACTGGTCAAAGAACACTGAGGCTGTCTACAAGAAGGGTCAGAGCCGTCTCTATTTCCTGAGGAGACTGAGGCCCTTCAACATCTGCCAGATGATGCTGAGGATGTTCTACGAGTCTGTGGTGGCCAGTGCTATCATGTTTGCTGTTGTGTGCTGGGGCAGCAGGCTGAGGGTAGCAGACACCAATAGAATCAACAAACTCATTCGTACGGCCAGTGATGTTGTGGGGATGGAACTGGACTCTCTCAAGGTGGTGTCTGAAAAGAGGATGCTGTCCAAGTTGCATGCCATCTTGGACAATGTCTCCCATCCACTACATAATGTACTGGGTGGGCACAGGTGTACATTCAGCCAGAGACTCATTCCTCCAAGATGCAGCACAGAGCGTCATAGGAAGTCATTCCTGCCTGTGGCCATCAAACTTTACAATCCCTCCCTTGGAGGGTCGGACACCCTGAGCCAATAGGCTGGTCCTGGACTTACTTCGTGGCATAATTTACATATTACTATTTAATTATTTATGGTTTTATTACTATTTAATTATTTATGGTGCAACTGTAACGAAAACCAATTTCCCCCGGGATCAATAAAGTATGACTATGACTATATGCTGGACAGTTGTAAAACTTTGAAATGTTATTAATAAAGGATGTCAGACTTGAGTTTTGGGAGCAATGCAGGCAAGGCCAGCCTTAAAGCTCACCCTTTTACCTCCTTTAACAGAAAAGGAGCTTCCACAATTTTTTTTTTTTTCTTTTTTTGAGTAGGTAATTACAGGAATTTGATAACAAAACAACTCAGATTTCAGTGTGGATTGTGAAACACAGGAAGAGTACGTTAAGGAAAAGAAATTTGGATATAATTACATGATAGCGTAGATGAGGAACTCTCCTGAAAGCCGTCACATTACAATTTGTTTATTTCAGACTGGATGTCAAGAGGTAATGAATGGTGTGTTGCAGGAATCAGTACCGCGACTCAACATAGATAACAACTGTTAAGTATAATGATAGCACAAATTGGATTGCAAGTTGTGAAGAAGATAAGGAGGCTACCAAAAACAAGATAGAAAAACAGATTGGAAAAAGGAAACGAAACATGAAAAACATAATATTGCTTATTTTTATAGGATAAACAGCCAAGTATATTGCTAAATGGCAAAAGATTGCAGAGTTCTGACATGCAGAATCTCCTGATTTCAAAGTGCATGATTCACAAATGGTTTGCATGCAGCAACAGGTAATTAGAAAAGGTAACAGAATGATATTATTTATTGCAAGGAGGTGGAATATAGTTTGGGAGCTTGAGCTGCAGTTATAGTAGGGCACTAATGAGAACCTGTCTGGATTACTACTGGTCTCCTTATTTATGAAGGATTTTAATGTACTGGTTCAAAGAAGAATTACTAGATGAATACTGGGAATTGGTGCATTATCTTATGCTTTAAGGTTGGACAGGTTGAGCTTGAATCCACTGAAGTTTTGAAGAGCAAAAAGGGAGAATTTTTTTTTTAAAAAAAGAACAGGTGTAGAAATTTCTTGAAACAGATAGTGAACCCCTGGAATTCTGTGTCTTGGAAGGACAAGGGAGCTAAATCATTGGAACATTTAAAAAGTGGAAATAGATAAATGTTTGAAAAATTGAGGAATTCAGTGCTGTAGGAAAGGAGTTTAAGCCTGGGCTAGATCAGTCATGATCACTTTGAATGGCAGATTTGAAGAGCCAGGACACTCTTACTTAGTGTTCTTGTGACTCGATTAAAACATAAAAGATGGCAAGGGATCTTGATAGGGTGAATGCAGAGAGAATGTTTAAACCAGTGGGGGGAAAAAAAATCTAGAACTATGGTCACTGTTTAAAAACATGGAATTATCATTTAAGTCCGAGAATGCATTTTTTTTTACTCCTTCCCTCAAAATTTCAAGCTTTGGAACTCTCTTCCATAAAAGGTAGTGGAATCAAAATCTTTGAAAACTTTTAAAACAGAGGCAGATTGAGATTTAATAGGCAGGTGAAAAGTTAGTGTGGACAGAGAGGAACTAAGGTTGCAATCAGATCAAGTGCAATCTTACTAAATGGCTTGATGGATTGAGTGGCCTTTGTCTGCTCCAATCCACATTTTTTTTTGTTGTAAACAAGGCTCTTAGAACCGCAAACAAGAGAAAATCTGCAGGTGCTGGAAATCCAGGCAGCATACACAAAACGCTGGAGGAACTCAGCAGGCCAGGAAGCATCCATGGAGAAGTGTACAGTCAATGTTTCAGGCCAAGACTGAACTGCTGGAGGGTTTCGGCCCAAAATGCCAACGAGCCTCTTTTCCATAGATGCTGCCCAGCCTTCCGAGTTCCTCCAGCATTTTGTGTGTGTTGTTCTTACAGCTGGATAGATATGCATGTCAAGAATAATGGCCTAATTTTTTTTGTTGCTCACTATTCATGCTGTATCAAAAATGATGTTCAAAACATTTCTAAACACTGTAGAGCTAGTGGGAGAGATGTTGGTGCAGGTCATCTCTCTTATTTCATTAGGACAGCATTAAATCACACAGATAAAACTTCAGGGCGACAGACAGATAATTTGGCTGACTTTAGCACTGCCCTAGGGAATCAAATTGGCAAGAAGTCCAACATTTAGAAATTGTGACCCCGTCTTTCAACCCTTAATTTCAAATTTACTTTGACTTTAATTACACGTTGATAGTATTAAAGAGCACTAATGATTACCTAGCTGAAGCACAAATCAACCAAATCGTTGGTTTAAAGATGTTACATAAAAACAAGGCTATGCTGTGGCTAGATATGATATGTGAAAACCACAAGTCAGGTTGACTGGAAAATATTTGCAACGTTGGTCACCCATAAAAAGGAGCTAATGGAAATATTCTGTTTATAATGACAAATAAGTTCTCTATTTGAAAATTGTTTTCAAGGGCTTTTTCCATTGAAACATGCATCACGTAACCTCGTGTAGTGTCTCAGGCCTAAGAAAACACTAGGGCTTCATTTACAACAAACATAAATAGTAAATGTGAAGACTAGCATAGATCAACTTCACTGGCAAAAGTTGCAGTGTTTAAATTATATTTAAATGAAACAAGGACACAAATTCTGGCTGTCAAGAGTATGTGCTAATTTTCCATTAGCAAAAGTAGCAAACTAATATTATCTTATGCAAGATGTCGGTATTGCTGGCTGTGGTAATATTATTGCTCATTCCTAGCTATCATTTAAAACATGGTGGGAAACTATACTCCAACTACAAAAGTCACAGTCAAAGTTTATCCAGCAATAGTAGCATTTCAATACACACATTAATATTTGAACAAACCTATATTTAAAATATTCAGTAAATTTTCCAAGGTTTGTTGGAATTGCTGTAAGGTACAGTATCATAGTGGTTAATTTACTGAACTATGGATCTTTTTTTCCAAGCCTCTGGTTCACAAGATCAGAGTTTGAGTCACACCACAACAGCTGGGGAATAACTTCAGTTCAATAAGTTATTCTCAAGTTCAGTTCAATAATCCTTCTAGGATTGGGAATTGGCATTTAATGTTGGCTTTGCCAATGTCACTAAAGCCCAAGACAGATTTAAACAAAATCTACAAGAACATCAGAACAAACTTATTTCAAACGATAGCTGGAGTTGCTCACTTTTTTCTCCCAAAAGTATTTTAAGATTTATAACTGTAGCTTTGGTTCACATTAAGCAAAACACAAGTTTTCATCCACTTGTTTCTATCATAACCTGATCAATTAATGATTATATTTATCAATGTCAGTCAGATGGTCATAGGAGGTTTATGTACATCTAACTACTGCACAGGGGAAATCTCCATCCATGCAACCCTAGATATTATTTTATTAGACATCAGAGTTAAGGACAGGAAATCAAATCAGGAACACCAATTTGACAGCGAGTCACAACTGACACGATACACTGTACCTTTCCTTTTGCGTCATTAGCACTTAAGTGTACTTCCTAACCAAATCCATCAAGCTTTTGACTTTCATAATCTCCACAGTTCTTCAAATTTCTCTCCCATCTCTCAATTGTCATAGTCATACTTTATTGATCCCGGTGGAAATTGGTTTTCGTTACAGTTGCACCATAAATAATAAATAGTAATAAAACCATAAACAGGTAAATAGTAATATGTAAATTATGCCAGGAAATAAGTCCAGGACCAGCCTATTGGCTCAGGGTGTCTGACCCTCCAAGGGAGGAGTTGTAAAGTTTGATGGCCACAGGCAGGAATGACTTCCTATGACACTCTGTGTTGCATTGCGGTGGAATGAGTCTCTGGCTGAATGTACTCCTGTGCCCACCCAGTACATTATGTAGTGGATGGGAGACATTGTCCAAGACGGCATGCAACTTGGACAGCATCCTCTTTTCAGACACCACCATGAGAGTCCAGTTCCATCTCCACAACATCACTGGCCTTACGAATGATTTTGTTGATTCTGTTGGTGTCTGCCACCCTCAGCCTGCTGCCCCAGCACACAACAGCAAACATGGCCACCACAGACTTGTAGAGCATCCTCAGTATCGTCCTGCAGATGTTAAAGGACCTCAGTCTCCTCAGGAAATACAGATGGCTCTGACCCTTCTTGTAGACAGCCTCAGTGTTCTTTGACCAGTCCAGTTTATTGTCAATTCGTATCCCCAGGTATTTGTAATCCTCCACCATGTCCACACTGACCCCCTGGATGGAAACAGGGGTCATCGGTACCTTAGATCTCCTCAGGTCTACCACCAGCTCCTTAGTCTTTTCCACATTAAGCTGCAGATAATTCTGCTCACACCATGTGACAAAGTTTCCTACCGTAGCCCTGTACTCAGCCTCATCTCCCTTGCTGATGCATCCAACTATGGCAGAGTCATCAGAAAACTTCTGAAGATGACAACACTCTGTGCAGTAGTTGAAGTCTGAGGAATAAATGGTGAAGAGAAAGGGAGACAAGGCAGTCCCGTGGAGCCCCAAGTGCTGCTGATCACTCTGTCGGACACACAGTGTTGTAAGCACACGTATTGTGGTCTGCCAGTCAGGTAATCAAGAATCTATGATACCAGGGAAGCATCCACCTGCATCGCTGTCAGCTTCTCCCCCAGCAGAGCAGGGCGGATGGTGTTGAACGCACTGGAGAAGTCAAAAAAAACATGACCCAATCACCTTCACACTGCCATCACCCCACCCTGATCACATCCAAAACTCCCAGAACAGACTGGCACCAAATCAGTCCTCTCCAGATATTCCAGATACCGGATACAGTATTTGTCTCACACACACAACTACAAAGCTGCATCAGTGGACAGAAAAAAAAAGTCAATGCCTCAGGTCAAGGATCCTTCATCAGAACAGGAAAAGTGGGGAAGTTAGCACGTTTTAATTTGCAGATGGGGGGGGGGGAGTGAGTGAAGAGAACATCTGTGATAAGTGCAGACCAAAGTTGCAAAGGTAATAATTACATTAGGAACAGACAATTCAAACAAACGCGATACAGCATCAAAGTGGAACAAATTTACAGCGACTGTGTGAAAAAGACTTCATTCAAAACTGTTAATTTACTGTTACGGTCCATGGATATAATGTGCCTAAGCAGAAGATGAGCTGATGTCCCTCACACTTACACTAGACGTAAGTGAAGCAAAACAGCAGGATGACGACAGAAGGGTCAGAGAAGCAGCGGAGTGGAAAAGTGAAGTGACAGGTAGCAGGATAATCAAGATCGTCCCTGCAAAATGAATGAAAGTATTCTGCAAAGCAGTCACCAAATCAGAACTTGTTTTTCCATCCACCCCACACCCCATACCTAATACAGGGGAGTCATATGGTGAGCAGAGTACTGCACCATTTGGGTTCCTGCATGGCAGGAAGGGCAAAGATTAAGGGCAGCTATTGCATTTCCCACAGTTACAAGGGAAAATCCCACATACACAATAATCTGGATGAATGAACAGCCCTGCAGGAAAAGTAATTGGTGGTAAGGTTTTCCAAGCATTTGGCCGAATGCATCATCACCAAAACTTACAAGCAAGCACCAATTCTGTTTGGCTAGGAGTGAGAAAGACCCGCTCAATTAGATATTTCAAACACAGAATATGGGTAAATCACCACACTGCTCCCCTGGTGGTCAGACTGTAAACAAAACAGTTGCCCGTCTCCTTCTGGAATGTGCCGTTACCTGTCATTTTGCAGGATTATAACCAAGTCAGCTTGAAAAAGTGTCTAATTATTAACTACAAATCACTTGTGGTACCAGAAGAACCAACATACTGGACCACTGTTATACAACCATCAAGAGCACTTACTCGCCCACACTTTGTAAAGTCTGATCACCTGCTGTCCTTCTACTCTCTGAATATCCGCAGAGATTGAGGATTGAAGCATCAGCAGTGAGGACCAAGAAGGTATGGACAAGGGAGGCACAGGAGCGCTTACAGCAGCGCTTTGAATTGGTGGACTGGACTGCATTCAGGGGTTCACATTCGAGTCTGAATGAGTACGCCACAGCTGTTACTAACTTCATTAAAAACCTATGTGGATGAGTGTGCACCTATGCCAGCTTACTGTACATACCCAAATCAGAAGCCGCTGATGAACCAGGAGCTTTGTCGTCTGCCAAGGGCTTCATCTGTGGCATTGAAGTTGGGCGACACAAGACTGTACAAGAAAACCAGGTACGACCTGCTGAGGGCTATCTCACGGGCAAAGGTCCAATTCCGAATGAGGTTGGAGAAGGAATTGGACGCACGTCAATGTTGGCAGGGTATGCAGGCCATTACTTCCTACAAAGCAGAACCTAACATCTTGAATGGCTATGATGCTTCACTCCCAAATGAGTTCTGAAAACCTGTGTCAACCAACTGGTGGGGGCTGTTCAAAGACATTTTCAGTCTCTCATTGCTACAGTCGAAAGTTCCTACCTGTTCCAAAAGGGCAACAATTTTACCAGTGCCCAAGAAGAGCAGGGTGAGCTGCCTTAATGACTATCGCCCAGTAGCACTCACATCTACCGTAATAAAGTGCTTTGAGAAGTTGATTGTGGCTAGGATCAACTCCTGCCTCAAAGACCTGGACCCACTGCAATTTGCCTGTCGCCACAATAGGTCTATGACGGATGTGATCTCATTGGCTCTCTACCCAGCCTTGGATCGCCTGGAAAATACAAGTAGCTATGTCAGGATGTCATTTATTGACTACAGCTAATCATTCCTAATTGAAAAGCTCCAGAACCTGGGCCTCTGTATCTCCCTTTGTAACTGGATCCTCGACTTCCTGACCACAATCTGTGCGGATTGGAAATAATATCTCCAACTCGCTAACAATCAACACTAGCACACCTCAGGGATGTGTGCTTAGCCCACTGCTCTGCTCTCGACACCCATGACTGTGTGGCTAGGCACAGCTCAAATACCATCCATAAATTTGCTGATACAACTATTGTTGGTAGAATTGCAGATTAGTGATGAGATGGCATACAGGAGTAGATGTGTCAGCTAGTTCAGTGGCGTCACAGCAACCACCTTGCACTCAATGTCAGTAAAACCATAGAGCTCATTGTGCAATTCAGAAAGGCCAAAATGAGGGAACACACACTACTCCTCAGAAGGATCAGAAGTGGAAAGAGTGAGCACCTTTAAGTTCCTGGGTGTCGATATCTCTGAGAATTTATCCTGGACCCAACATATCGATGTTGCTGCAAAGAAGTCATGACAGCGGATACATTTCATTAGGAGTTTGAGGAGATTTGGTATGTCACTAAAGACACTTGCAAATTTCTGTAGGTATACTGTATGCGGACAGCATTTTAACAGGCTGCATCACCGTCTGGTATTGGGGAGAGGGGTGCTAATGCACAGCATCAGAATATGCTGCAGAGTGTGGTAAACTTAGTTAGCTCCTTCATGGGCACCAGCCTTCACAGTATCCAGGACACCTTCAAGAAGCAATGCCTCAAAAATGCAGCATCCATCATTAAGGACCTGCATCACCCAGGGCATGCCTTGTTCTCATTGCTACCATCAGGGAGCAGATATAGAAGCCTGAAGGCACGCATTCAACAATTCAGGAACATTTTCTTCCCCTCTGCCATCTAATTTTTGAATGGACATTGAACCCATGAACTCTACCTCACTACTTTTAGATTTCTACTTTTGTACTACTTATTTAACTATTTTATATTTAGTGTACAACTTTTTTCCTATCATGTATTGCATTGTACTGCTGCCGCAAAGACAACAAAGACACATGCTCTTGATATTAAACCTGATTCTGAATATCTAGGAAGAGATGCAGGAATAATTGTGGAGGTTTGTCTTGAACAACTGCATAGCACGGTACACTTCACCGTATGTACTGTTCCCAGGGATAATCACAGACATTAACAACTATTTCTGGAAAGTCAAAGTAGTGATTTTCAGCAACATGCTCAAAGCTCACTGGTATTCCAAAGCAAAGTTCTGTCCATAACCAAGTGCTGAAAAGTCGTACACTTCTAAGGTCGAGGATCAACTGGGGAATACACCAAGGACCAGTGGGGAAAAGCAGTAGTTTAAAGGTCATTTTACCACTGCACACTGATCACTTGAAATGTGTTAAAAGGCCATGAATTGAATGTTCAGTAATTACATAGAAATGATAGCTTGTGCATTAATAAAAAAGCACTGGGAATATTGTGACTTCTGATGAAAATCTGACTGTAATGTTCTTTATTATAGGTTCTTCTAAGAAACTCTTAGACAGGTATATGGAACTTAGAAAACTAGAGAGCTATGCAGTAAGGAAACTCTAGGCAGCTTCTAGAGGAGTTTGGATAGATTGGAAGAATGGGCAGAGAAGTGGCAAATGAAATACAATGTTGGAAAGTGTATGGTTATGCACTTTGGCAGAAAAAATAAATGGGCAGACTATTATTTAAATGGGGAAAGAATTCAAAGTTCTGAGATGCAACGGGACTTGGGAGCCCTCGTACAGGATTCCCTTAAAGTTAACCTCCAGGTTGAGTCGGTAGTGAAGAAGGCGAATGCAATGTTGGCATTCATTTCTAGAAGAATAGAGTATAGGAGCAGGGATGTGATGTTGAGGCTCTATAAGGCGCTGGTGAGACCTCACTTGGAGTACTGTGGGCAGTTTTGGTCTCCTTATTTAAGAAAGGATGTGCTGACGTTGGAGAGGGTACAGAGAAGATTCACTAGAATGATTCCGGGAATGAGAGGGTTAACATATGAGGAACGTTTGTCCGCTCTTGGACTGTATTCCTTGGAGTTTAGAAGAATGAGGGGAGACCTCATAGAAACATTTCGAATGTTAAAAGACATGGACAGAGTGGATATGGCAAAGTTGTTTCCCACAATGGGGAAGTCTAGTACGAGAGGGCATGACTTCAGGATTGAAGGGCGCCCTTTCAGAACAGAAATGCAAAAAAAAATTTTTTAGTCAGAGGGTGGTGAATCTATGGAATTTGTTGCCACGGGCAGCAGTGGAGGCCAAGTCATTGGGTGTCTTTAAGGCAGAGATTGATAGGTATCTGAGTACGCAGGGCATCAAAGGTTATGGTGAGAAGGCGGGGCAGTGGGACTAAATAGGATAAAATGGATCAGCTCATGATAAAATGGCGGAGCAGACTCGATGGGCTGAATGGCCTACTTCTGCTCCTTTGTCTTATGGTTTTGAGGCTCTGAGATTCCTGCAGACTCATTCAGCCCAGGACCGGCCTTGGACCTATAAGTTGGGTAAAAGCACATCCTGCACTGACATTGTGCTAGGGAGCTAATTTTCTGTTTAAAAACATGGCTTGAATTGAAACACATGATTGTTGGCAGTCCAACTGATAAATTTCACAAACACTGTGCAATAATTTCTGATCTTTGCATTGAATCAAGATAAAACTCATGACATTTTGAAACATTTGATAATGGATGAATTCCTCTTTGGTCACTAATGTGAAGCATACATGCTAAACTAAATATGCACTTAGTCATTCCCACAGATTCAGTTGTTTTGAAGTCAATCAAATTTGTTTTTGAGTATGGCCACCGACCAGCTGAGTGCCAAACTATAGACGTAATGCATTTGAGTTGCAAATCAGCATACTCAGTCGCACATGTGCAGTTAAAGACACCCATCAGCAAGAGAAAGCCTACAAATTTTGAAAATCCATATAACTGCTCCTTGTTCTAGTAAATGAACATGGAGTGCAACTGATTTCTCAAACCAGGGACCTTATTGATCTTTACACAATAATAAAAACAGAAAAAGCCAGAAAACCAACAGGCCAGGTTCTATCTGCGACTGAGAAATTATAACAGATGAAGGATCTTTGAACTGAAACATTAAATGTTTGCCTGACCTACTGTGTTTTTTCCAGAATTGCCTGTTTTTTTAAATTTCAGATTGAGCATCTGTATTTTTTTTCTTGGGAAAAAGTTCTAAATACCTCAACTCCAGCCTTATGTGACCAAAGCACTTATCACCATGATAAACTTAACAGCAATTAGGAGCATAAACTTTGCCCTTTTGAGATTTACAGTGAGTGATTGATTTCATTGGTCAACTTCTGTGGAGAAATCTTCAAAAAAAATTCCTTGGGAATTAGTCACATGACTACTTGTATATTTGAGCAACCTGTAAAAAAAAGAGAAAACCTCAAAGCTTCTGTAGGATCAAAGAAAGAACTTTCAGAATGGTTAGCAGAGGAGTTATTGATGACCTTAAGGTACATCAAGGTGCTTAAATTTCCAGCACCTGACCAAGTGCAGCCCAGACCTTGTGGGAAGGCCCATGCAGACATCTGTATTACCTTCAGCCACAACTAAAGCTGCAGAAGACTGGAGGGTGACTAATGTTGCCCCATTACTTAAAACTAGCGAACTGTGAAGGCCCTTACAAACACTTGTATCATACTTAACCACAGCCAAAGCTCCAGAAGACCGGAGAGGTGACTAATCTTACCCTGTTACATAAAAGCAGCAAAGACAAGCCAGGGAACTTAAGGCCAGTGAAGCTGATATCAGTAGTGGATAAGTTACAGAACAGGATTCTGGAGGGATAGGACCTGCCAGCATTTAGATTGACAAAACTTGATTACGAATTGTGAGAACAGCTTTGTGCATAGAAGGTTTTCCTTCACAAATCTAGTAAGATTTTTGTTGAAGAAGTAACCAAGAGGATTGATAAGGGCAGGTCAATAGCTATCTTTATGTATCTTAGCAAGGGCTTTCACAAGGTCCTTCATGAAAGGTTGGTCTGGAAGGTTAGGTCACATGAAAACCATGGAGACATAATTGGCTGGATGATAGGAAGCAGATGGTGAAGGCAGAAGGTTATTTTTCCAGACCGGAGGCCTGTGACATGTAGTGTGCCACAGGGATCAGTACTGTGCCCAATGCTGTTTGTCACTTAAGTATTCTCATCCAAGCTATTTATACAAGGCACAGTTAGCAAGTTTGCAGATGACACTAAAATAGGTGGTATCACAGTCAGCGAGAAGATAATCAAAACTTACAAGGGTATTTTGATCAGCTGGGTAAGTGGATCAAGGAATCAGGTAAGCGCAAGGTGCTACACCCTGGGAATTCAAACTAAGGCAGGACTTTCACAGTGAATGGTACAGCCCAGGGGAGTGTTACAGACAGAGGGACCTAGAAATATATAGTTCTCTGAAAGTGGCATCATAGGTAGACATGGTAGTGAATAAGGAGTTGGGCTTTCATCAGTCAGGACACATTATATGATAGTTGTCCATGACATTGCTGAGGCTGCACCTGGAGTATTGTGTACAGATCTGATTATCTTGCTATAGGAAAGATATCATTAAGCTAGAAAGAGTGCAAAGAAGCTTTCCAAAAATGGTGCCAAGACTCAAGGGCCTGAGTTATTAGGGAGAATGATGGGCAGCCTAGGACTTTATTCCATGGAGCTTATGAGACTGAGGTGTCCTTTTAGAGGTGTACAAAATTATAAGGGGCACAGATAGGGTGAATGCAGAGTCTTTTTTTGCCCAGGAAAAGGGAAGCAACAACATGAGGACATAAACACAAGGAAGTCTGCAGATGCTGGAAGTCCAGAGCAACATGAACAAAATGCTGGAGGAACCTAGCAGGACAGGCAGCACCTAAGGAAATAAATAGACAATCAATGTTTCAGGGCGAGACCCTTTTTCAGGACTAAGGAAGGGGGAAGGTGCCAGAATAAAAATGTGGAGAGAGGGCAAGGAGACTAGCTGGGACCTGATAGGTGAAGCCATGTGGGTGAGAAAAGTAAAGGGCTAGAGAAGAAGGAATCTGATGAAGGAGAGTGGACCAGAGGAGAAAGGGAAGGGCGGGGTGGAATCCAGGGGGAATTGATAGAGAGGCGTGAAGTGGTAAAAGGCCAGAATGGGGAGGAGCAAAATTTGTTTAATGGAAGGAGAAATTGATGTTCATGCCATCAGGTTGGAGGCTATCCAGACAGAATATAAGGTGTTGCTCCTCCATCCAGAGGGTGGCTTCATCTTGGCACAGGAAGCAGCCACGGCCTAACACATCGTAACAGGAATAGGAATTAAAATGTTTAGCCAACAGAAAGTCCCGCTTGTGGCAGATGGGGTGGAGGTGCTCGACGTAGTCGTCCCCCAATTTACAACGTGTCTCACCAATGTCAAGAAGGCCACATCAGGAGCACCGGACACAACAGCCGACCCCAGCAGATTCACAGGTGAAGTGTTGCCTCACCTGGAGGGTTTGCCTGGGAGGCAAGGGTTTATGAGGATATAGACTTAAGATGAGAGGGGAAATATTTAAAAGACCTGAAGGGCAATTTCCTTACACAAAGGGTGGTGTGAATATGGAACAAGCTGCCAGAGGAAATGGTAGAGGCAGGAACTATAACAAAGTTTAAGACATTTGGGCAAACACATGCAAAAGGATATGGACATCTTGGTCAGGATGGACAAGTTGGGCTGAAGGACAGGTTTACTCAATGACTCTCAGCATGAAAATGTCATTTCTATGTAATAGTATGTTAAAGATTGGTAAAGTATAACATCTGTTAACATGTTTAAAACATGATAGTCAGTTAAAACAAACTTGAGGAATTGGAAGCAATATGACATCTGAAATTGAAGACTAAACAAAAATTGAGTGTACATGGAATGTGCTAATGAAATATAGTACTCAAAGTAAATCAGGGTAGAGCATCAATTAACAAATATGGAAACATGGTGTGAACTTCAATAATGCAAACAAAATTAATAACAAAGTCAATAAGCATGAAAATCCCAGGCAGAGTCCCAGTATGTGAAAAAAGAATCAAAGATAATAAGGAATAACTCATTTGCCAAAAAACTGCGCTCTTAAGGAAATAAAATATTTTCAGTACTACTAAAATGACAGGAGATAAAAGTAGCTCTGGAAACTATTAATTATAATGTTAGATCAAAGAAAAGCATGTAAAAGAACAGTGAGTCAAAGAGAAATCACCAGAGGAAGAGAACCAGCAGTCAATAGCACACCTCGGGAAGAGATTTATACCAATACAGACATCCCACCTCTCCCGGAAGTTCGGGGAGTCTCCCGCATATTGATAGTGGCTCCCTGATGCCCGCAAGTTATATACAATTTCCCGGAAATAGATATTTTTTGAGAGAGAGACAGAGAGACAGAGAGACTCAAAACAAAAAATTAAACATACATCACCCCAGACTACACTAAAGTGTACCCCTGCCTAATAGGGGTCAAAAATAATGACAGTGTTGCTCACTGCGCTGTTTGCAACAGTGACTTTTCTATTGCCCACGGTAGGTTAAGACTGTAAAAGCCATGTTGAGGTGAGTTTAACAGGTGTCATTCATTCATTAGCACAGCTAACGTTATTTAAACTAGCTGGCTAGCTGCTAAGGAGCTACTCTATTGCAGACATCCCACCTCTCCCGGAAGTTCCGGGAGTCTCCAGCAAATTGATGGAGCTACCTCCCTGAAATTTTTTTTTTATTTCAAAATATACTTTATTCAAAAATAAATATATACAATAAACCATTCAATAACTTTTCATCCTTTACATACTTTTCCATTATAGTCAGTACATATCCGTATTTATAGCCACCCACGTGGCACTCCAGTAGTTCAGCTTACCACATCATTATTGAGGGGTATACTCCCCACCCACCGACCCCTCCCACTCCCACGGGTGGAGAAACCTATACTGTGGTCCTTCCCCACCGGGCCCTTGCGGTGGCTGCACCGAGTTTCAGTGCGTCCCTCAGCACGTACTCCTGCAGCCGAGAATGTGCCAGTCGGCAGCATTCTCCCACGGACATCTCCATGTGCTGGTAGATCATCAAGTTTCGGGCCAACCAAAGAGCGTCTTTCACCGAGTTGATGATCTGCCAGCACCTGAAATGAGTTTTTGCCGGGTGGGATGTCTGCCAATGACCTGGAGAATGACCACCACAAATTAAAGATCTGACTACGGCTCTCACCTTACAGTTATACTAACCCTATTACATTTAAAAGACAAAACACAAAGTGCTAAAAATCTCAAACCTATTTAAAGAGAAACAAAGTTAATGTTTCACAATTAAGGAAAATCAGAAATATAGCAAATCTTAAGGTGCAGGGGCTTGACAGGATTGAACAGATTGAGAAGGTTAAAAAATGTGGTTACAGAGTTGAGTGAGAGGACACTGAAGACATGAATAACAAAAGTCCTTTTTGAAAACTGAAAATAACTAGAACAGGTGCAGAAAATGGAGTGTGAAAAAAAATGGATTAGTCAGTGATCTGAAATTGTTGAGCTCAATTTTGAGTCCTGAAGTCTATGTGTGCATAAATCACAAGGTGTTGTTCCTCTAGCATACAGCATGCCTTTTTGGAACAACTGGAAAGGTGAAGGGTCATGGTTGCAGCGATCAGTCCAAAGTCGAAGGATGTGGCATCAAATTAGATTTGGTGTTCATATCCAGAGTTTTAAAAAAGAGCAACATTCTGGATCACAATCACCAGCAGAAACCAAGAGCCATTTGTAGCTGGCAATCTCCAAACTTTTCACCTGACCTGGAGCAGAACATTATAAATCAGTGGTTGAACTGTAACGTAAGCTCCTGGATTAAAACCAGGGTGTACAAATTTGGATATTTCTTCATTTTTTGAGTTACTTTCAAATTGTAATTATACAAAATAACTAATTTGAAGTAATTAAGCAAAATTCTCAAAACTATTTTTTTCATGATTTTAATGAACAATAACGCAACATGAAACAATTGAGAATTTGCAGTTCAATCACATTAAGGAAATAATTGGACATCAAGAGAATGAAATAAAAAGTCATCAGCTAATGAGCATTATTTTTCTTTAAGCCAGATGTTATAAATTTCAGGTCTCTCTATTTTCAATGCTCAACTTCTTTGTTCTTTGACAGCTTGGTCAGCCAAAATGCTATTCAAAATTACCACCTTGTGGTACGTGTCATGTCCCTTGATGAAAGTGCCATGGTGGCTACACTGACCTATATCATACTAATGAAATGGTTGAATTACAACACTAAAGGTGTGCATGCAAATAGCTGACAAATGATTCCCATCTGAAAATGGTGACATATCATCAACTGCAAAATAGTTCCTATATCAACTAATTTAACTCAATATACAAATGAAGTGAAACAGCTTACAAACTTAAATCAACTTAACGATATATTTTCACACCAAATCACTTCCATTTCAAAAGAATTAACAATGCTTAAAATCTTTAACCAACAGGAATCATAGAATCACAGAGAAAAGAAATGGGCCCTTCAATAAAGTCAAACAGAATTAGCAAAAGGTTCACATCACTCTACGATTTTTGTATCCAAGTACCTGTCTAAATACCTTTTAAACATTATAATTGTATCTGCTGCCACCAGCTCCTCTGGCAGTTCAATGCAGACATTCAGCATGCTATGTGAAAAACATAGCCCTCGGATCTCCATTTCCCCCTCTCAACTTAAACCTGTGCCATCTAGTTCCAGGCTACCCTGCCACTGGAAAATCGATTCTGACTGTCTATTCTACATCCCTCATCATTTCCTAAAGTGACTCCGGAGACTCCTACATTCTAGTGAGATTAGATAGGAGGGGCTCAATCTCTTTGTAGCTACAGCCCTCCATTCCAGGCAACATCTTGGTGAAACTCCTCTGTAGAATCTCTAATGCTTGTGCATCTCCATGTAGTGTGATCACCAGAACTGCACACAGTACTTTAAGTGCAGTCTGATCAATGTTTTATACCTCTGCAACATGAGCACCCCAATTTTACACTCAATGCCTTGACCCATGAAGGCAAACAGACCAATAGCCTCTTTCACTACCATATCCATGTATAATCACTTCCAGGGAGCTACTGCCTTCAGCCAAAGATTTCTCTGCACATCAACACTCCAAAACTGTCTCTACAATTTACACTTAATATCTTACCAGAAATTGACTTCTGAATGTGCATTACCTTACACTTGTCTGAACTAAATTCCATCTGTCACTGCACTGCCCAACCTTCCAGTTGATTTAAGCTCATTATATCCTTGGGCAACTTCCATCCCTTTCTATGAATCCACTAATTTTCAAGTCATTTGCAAACTTATTAATCATATCCTTGACATTCTCATCTCAGTCACCTGTATGTATGACAAACAACATAGCTCCCAGCACCAGTCCCTGCAGTACACCAACTGTAATGATGACAGCTTACTTAATCCCGCTCCTCATATCCCTATCTTCTTATCCCAAAACTAATTCTGATTAAAAATATGTTTTGAGAATTCAAATTGTACTTGCTCCCACACTTCACCCTGATTATGCACTTTTTTTTTTAATATTAAGAATAGTACAGCACAGTACAGGCCCTTCAGCCCACAATGTTGTGCCGACCCTCAAACCCTGCCTCCCATATAAGCCCCCACCTTAGATTCCTCCATATACCTGTCTAGTAGTCTCTTAAACTTCACTAGTGTACCTGCTTCCACCACTGACTCCGGCAGTGCATTCCACACGCCAACCACTCTCTGAGTAAAAAAACCTTCCTCTAATATCCCCCTTGAACTTCCCACCCCTTACCTTAAAGCCATGTCCTCTTGTATTGAGCAGTGGCGCCCTGGGGAAGAGGCGCTGGCTATCCATTCTATCTATTCCTCTTATTATCTTGTACACCTCTATCATGTCTCCTCTCATCCTCCTTCTCTCCAAAGAGTAAAGCCCTAGCTCCCTTAATCTCTGATCATAATGCATACTTTCTAAACCAGGCAGCATCCTGGTAAATCTCCTCTGTACCCTTTCCAATGCTTCCACATCCTTCCTATAGTGAGGTGACCAGAACTGGACACAGTACTCCAAGTGTGGCTTAACCAGAGTTTTATAGAGCTGCACCATTACATCACGACTCTTAAATTCTATCCCTCGACTTATGAAAGCTAACACCCCATAAGCTTTCGTAACTACCCTATCCACCTGTGAGGCAACTTTCAGGGATCTGTGGACATGTACCCCGAGATCCCTCTGCTCCTCCACACTACCAAGTATCCTGCCATTTACTTTGTACTCTGCCTTGGACACTTGCACCCCTCTACTTGGATATAAAGATATCACTAATGTGGCATAATTTTGAATAAGTTATTCTATCACTCCGATTGATAACTAGAAGTAGGCAATGTCATTCTGACAAGTTTAGGAGAAGCTGAGTTTCAAGAATTTGTAAAGATGAGTCACAGTGAATACAAGTAGCTTGGGCATCTGATCTCTGGAGGGAAAAGGTCACATGCAAACTTTGTTCCAGAGGACCTGGATAAGGACTCCAATGGCGCAACCAACAGCCAAAGGCACGGAGGAAGATGTCCTGACACAGAAATTCAATCCAAAATATTGATAAATCCTCTCCCACCACAGATGCTGCTCAGCTCAGTTCCTTACTCCAGATTCCAGCATCTTCAGTCTCATATTTCAAATATCTGGATACCAACTTCCTAAAAGTGCAGGTAACTTCTGCTCCTTGGAGCCACTGCTGTTCCTGGAGGTGGAGTCCATAGCAATCTGTTTTAAGGGTTGCTATCTCAAAAGAGCATTGAGACTTACCAAGATGGCCCGGCAGCACTTCTAACAGATCCCTGGAACGGATGACGTGTCAGCCCAGGGAGACAGCAGCAAGCTTTAAAGGTGCAGAAATCTGTTACCCTCTTTCATTTGACACTTTTGAGGACCCAATGTGTTCTTGTTGTCACCTCTCAGCTAGCTGGCCCAGTTTTCCCCTCATTAGGAAGATGTCCCAGTTCTGAGACAGACACCTCAGCTGAAATATTTAAGATTGCCCTTCACAGCTAAATGCATTCTCCTCCACTGCAAAAGGAAAAAAGCAGCATCCCCAACCCCACCAGGTTGGTTGCTGCCATAATGGACAGTGTAGAAGCAGTAGGAAGATCTTGTGAAAAGCAGGCACGAAATTATGGGGGGGGGGGGGGGGAAATGTGGTTCTTGATTGTTTCCCAGTAATGGGATATTGTGATGCCAGTAGGGCTTTTAATGATTATTCCTAATTATCCTGGACAAAGGCACAGGGGAGCTAATTATCCAAGACTTTTGGAAAATAGCAGTATCATTCCCATTTAAAATTCTCCTCATCTTTTAGCAGACAATAGTAATTGTTTATGTTTGAAGTTCACAGTACATTAGTTATCCAAGTACGTATACATTATACAACCTTGAGTTTCATCTCCTTACAGCCACAAGACAAAGAAGCCCAAAAGAACCTATTAAAAAAAACGTCAAACACCCAATATGCAGAGAAAAAAAATTGTGCAAACAACGAATACAAGAAAATAGCATTCAGAACTGAACCCCACAAAAGAGAGGCCATCCACAGATCCTAAATTCAGCACCACGCCAAGTAAACGTCGTGGAAGATCGAGCTGAACTGGTCCACCTGTTGACTCGGGCCCTAACACCCTGACCTTTTCAATCTGGCTTGGCACTTAAATAGTTGTTCAAATATCGGATTCTGTTGCTTCAATATGCTCTGGGGCCTGGATAACGCAGCCTTGATTTGGCCTGCACCTGACCTTTCTAATTCAAGCCAGCACTTACATTGATCGAACTTCCTCGCACCTGTCGATGGGCCTGCTGCCTCACCTCACTATGGTTCTGCCACATCAAATTGCCTCCAAGTCCTAAAGGAAGTTACAGGCTATTGTTTGCGACGCTCGTTTACCAGAAAAAGTGTGATTAACAAAGTACTTAGTTGTTTTCTTTATTTCAATGGCCACCAGCAAGTAGCCGTTGAGCTTAACCAGCGCCATCTTAAACCATCTCCTGATGAAGAACAGTGGGGAACTTGAATTACACTGTGCTTTAAAGTGATGTGAACAATACCTTGCAAACCGTTATTGCTTGCTAAATTACACAAACTTAAAAGTATTTTTAATTCTTATCAATGCCCTTTGCAGTTATCCTCCATCTGGGTTACAAACTCTGCAGGCACATTAAGCAAATCACCTCAGTTGGACAAACCAACTCTAATTGCTTATTTTTCAAAGCATTCAATGGCTTTAAAAAGATAGATGAACAGCTGTTCATGCTGAATTGTTTATGTTGAATAATACTAAGCCTTCTACACAGACAGTATTTTAAATTCTTCACTATATTTTGCTGAGGAATACAAACCAAGGCTTAAAAAAGAACATGAAAATTCTGAACATGGAGCGTATACTAACTGGTTGCATCATGGCCTAGTATGGAAACACCAATAGAAAAGTCTATAGAAAGTGATGGATACAGCTCAGTCTATTACAGGCAAAGCCCTCCCCACCATTGAGCACACTTACAGAGCTTTGCCACAAAAAGGCAGCATCCATCATCAAGGACCCCGCCATCCAGGTCATGTGCTCTTCTTACTGCTACCATCAGGTAAGAGGTACAGGAGCCTTGGGTTGGACACCATCAGGTTCGGGAAGTTATAACTCCACACCATCCGACTCCTGAACCAGAGTGCATAACTTCACTCACCACTACTCTGAACTGATTCCACAACCTACAGATTACTTTTGAGCCTCTACAACTCACGTTCTCAGTATTATCTTTTTATTTGCACAGCTTGTCTTTTTTTGGACATTGGATGTTTGTCAGTCTTGTATGTATACTTTTTCATAAATTCTATTGTATTTCTTTATTGTGCTGCAAACGCCTGCAAGAAAATGAGTCTCAAATAGTATTTGGTGACATACGTGTACATTGATAAGTTTTCTTTGACTTTGAAAGCAGGAGCTACTGCACATAATCAGTAGGTCTACCAGCATCTATAAAAAGAGAAATAGAGTCTGTATTTCAGGACGATGAAATGTCATTACAGGTGTAGAAGCGAGCATGTAAAATGTTCTAAGTTGCTGAGAGCCAGAGGAGTGAAGATAACAATAAGAAGGTGGAGACAAAGGAGAAATTACCACATGGTGCCATCTAGATAATAGATGCCAAGGAAATTGCAGAGAGGAAAAAAAACATACTGGAGCAGTGAGATGCAAAACATAAAGTGCTGGAAACAAAAGAATGCTGGAATTATCCAGCAGGTCAGGTGGCATCTAAGAAAACACAAAATACTGGAGGAACTCAGCACACCGGGGAGCATCTACGGAGGGGAAGGAATCTGATTGGGGAGTACAGTGGTCCAAGGAGATACAGAGGAGGAGGATGGGATAGGAATGGGAAGGGAAGGATGACTTCCCATTCCAATATGTTAATCCATGGCCTCTACTGCCACAATCAGATTGGAGGAGCAACGCCTCATTCTGTCTGGGTAGCTTCCAACCCTGATGGCACGAACATCGCTTTCTCAAACTTCTGGTAATTTATCTCCACCCCCCCACCTTTTATTTCTCCTTTGCCCCATTCTGGTTCTCCTCTCACCGCTCCTCCTCTCCTCACCTGTCCATCACCTACCTCTGGTGCCACTCCTCTTTCCTTTCCCAATCAGATTCCTCCTTCAGTCCTTCACCTTTTCCCAGCTTCTTACTTCATCCTCCTCCTCCCCCCACCACTCACCTTTCCTCACTTGTAGACCTCAGTCAGTTCGGATTGGTAAAAACATCTCCTCCACAATCTCCATCAGCACTGGAGCACTGCAGGGACGTGTACTTAGCCCCGTGCTCTACTCACTTTACACCTATGACTGTGAAGCTAAGTACAGCTTCAACACCATATACAAGTTTGCTGATGACACCACTGTTGTGGGCTGTATTAAAAGGGGTGATGAATCAACATACGGGGAGGAAGATTGAAAACTTGGCTGAGTGGTGTATAACAACCACCTCTCACTCAAGGTCAAGACCAAAGAAATGATTGTAAACTTTAGGGGAGGGAAGCCAGAGGTCCATGAGCCAATACTCATTGGAGGATCGGAAGTGGAGTCAGTAACTTTAAATTCCTGGGTGTTTTTAATCTCAGAGGACCTGTCCTGGACCCATCATATAATTAATATTGTGAAGAAAGCCCGACAGCGCCTCTACATCCTCAGGAATCTGCGGAGGTTCAGCACATCACTGAAAACCTTGGCAAACTTCGATGTATTACGGCCTGGTATGGGAACACTAATGCCTTTGAGCATAAAATCCTACAAATGGTAGTGGATTCCGCACAGTATGTCATGGGTAAAACTCTCCCAACCATTGAAGACATCTACATGAAACACTGCCGTAGAAGAGCAGCATCCATCAAAGACCCTCACCACCCAGGCAATGCTGTCTTCTTGCTGCTGTCATCAGGTAGAAGGTACAAGCGTCTCAGGACTCACTCCAACAGGAGCAAGAAAAGTTATTATCCCTCGAACATCAGGCTTTTGAATAAAAGGAGATAACTACACTCATTTAAGGACTCTTATCTTGTTAATTCATGCTTGTTATTTAATGCTATTTATTATCTGAATTGACAGTTTGTTTACAGTTACTATTCTATAGATTTGCTAAGTATGCCCACAGTAAGAGTGTCTCAGGGTTATATGTAGTAACATGCATGGTACTCTGATAAATTTTACTTTGAACTTTCCCCTCACCTGGGCTCACTTATCACCTATTAGTTTGTACTCCTTCCCCTCCCTCACCTTATTCTGGTTTCTTCTCTGTTCCTTTCTAGTCCTGATAATTTTACTTCCCTCCAGAGATGAGGCCTGACTTGAGTTCCTCTAGCATTTTGTGTGTTGCACAAGATTTCCAGCACCTGCAGAATCTCGTGTTTTATCAAAGAATAAATAGTGAGTTTAATGTTATAGATGGATAACATTATACATAAAAATATTTTTTTTAGTAAAGCAGCTGATTCAAAATGGGAAGGCAAAAATTGACAACAATACTTGAGTGACAAAATTTACTCCAATTGCCTCCAGATTCTCACTGCTGTAATGTGCTGAACTGCTTGACGGCCAGTAAAGTGAAGAAGAACATTGTGCACATTGTGATGAATCATGTTCTGTACTCAACACAGTAAGATTAATTATGAAGGTCAAATAAAACGTAGAGACCCAAGTAACGAGGGAGACTTTCTCTTTTGCTCTATTTTTATTGTACCTTAGTGATTTCTTATGCCTGCACTGTACTGCTGCCACAAAACAAATTTCACAACTTGTTAGTGACAATAAACCTGATTCTGATTCTGATCCTGAGCTGTGATTTTTTAAAAAAATCTGTGCGGAAGGCCAAGTCTTCGTAGATGCTTGCATTTGCTAGTAATACGCCAGTAAAAAGTTCCATCAGGCCCAAGTCAAAGAAATGAAATTGAAACTAGGCTCAAACTTTGAATTCGCAATAAAATAAGGCAAACAACTAGAGAGGGAAAAAAAAGACAGCGGCCTAGTCTGGAATTCCTAAGATACAACATACAGTTTATATTAAACACACTTCTCATGGATAACAAATTAACTCCATATCTTCAGATATTTATGCACAGATTTTCCACAAATCATTTGATACATTAGCATTTGATATAATTAACAAGAAACAATTACTAAAAGTGGAGATAGTAGAACTAATTCTGCCCTTTGTTAATCATTCCTTTGAATTTAGTAATAATATGCACTCTGTCCACAAGTCAGGTATTTATATTCTCCTTGTAGAAAATATCCTTGAATTTCTTAAGTATTCATTACAGATAACTCAATTCTGGTGACTAAAAATGAAAAGTATTGTGCTATTATTTTACAAAATGTTAACAAAATTTAATAACAAATCAGCACAGATTTCTGATTGCAAATCAGAATTCTCCACAGACTAGTATGGTAGAGTATATATATAACCATAATTTTCATTTTCTTTAGCTCCCTATTTTCATATTCTGTTGATTCCAGTTAATTGGGACATATCGGAACCAGTACATTTAACGCAATTAAGCAGCTGCCCCAATTAGCCAAAGTTCTATGGAAATAGTTAAAAAGGTATAACTAAGACAAGCTACCATTTAACTGAGAAACAAATTATGCATTCAAATGCAATACAGAACAAATTAGAACTACCAATACTACTGCAGTACTACAAAACTATATTAATTCCTAATAGTTATCAAAGTAATGCATCTGGCATGTACGCTGCTGTGTTCTCACTGTCGCTGGTGGTTGACTGTAAATTAACTAAGTCAGCGCAGACACCTAGAGCAGATAATGGACTGCACTCATTGCCTTCCTGCAAAATAAACAAAATGATCAAAAAAATACTGCTTTTTGAATCCGTGTTCACCGGCATAAATAGATAACACAACACAAGCACATGTAACTGATGCTATTTAAAAACTGTTAACTCCGTAGTGTCTAACAGCCACACAAATGCATGCAACTAACGTTAGTTAAAACTGCTTGGCAGCAGTTTCATCTCCCAATTAAGCAGCATTGTGTCCAAATAAATGAAGGGAATCCTGACTATTCTCTATTAGGTTTCATTCTACAAGAGTTGTCCCAAATAAGTGGCTGCCCCTATTAACCAATGGCCCAATTAACCAAAATCCACTGTATACCCGAGGGGGGAAAAAAAAACCTGTGCTCCAACTCATTTTAATTTAGCAGTGTTAGATCTCACACTGTGATGTTAACTCATTTCCTTCAAATCATGCCAAAGTCAACTTGTCAACTCTCACTGAAAAACAGTGCAGTTAAGTAATAAGATTTTAAATAACTGTGAATGCCACGTGCAGTTAGAAATTACGAGGGGTGATTTTTAACTTTGTGGCCTAAGGTAGAAGGAGTCAACTTTAGAAAACCTAGCACATTTATTTTTCCTACATTTACACACTTAGTCCAGCGGTCGTGGAGCATACGGATCCCTTCTTTGTAGAAGTGGTCCATAGCGGGGTAATTGATAAGCTTGTGGCCCAAGGTAGAAGGAAATGAGTTACTAACTTCAAACTTTCTGCATTATCATTCAAAGGGTTGAACTGCACGTGCATGTAACGAGAGCAGTATAACTCATCTCCTTCTACTTCAGGCCATGAACTTATCAATCATCCCTGCTGTGGACCACCTCGAGGTCCAAGACGCTCTCGTTACATGCACGTGCAGTTCAACCCTTTGAATGATAATGCAGAAAGCTTGAAGTTAATAACTCATCTTCTTCTACCTTAGGCCACAAACTTATCAATCACCCCTATGGACCACTTCTACAAAGAAGGGATCCGTATGCTCCACGACCGCTGGACTAAGTGTGCACATGTAGGAGGGGACTATGTTGAAAAATAAATGTGCTAGGTTTTCTAAAATTGACTGCTTCTACCTTAGGCCATGAACTTATCAATCACCCCTTGTATGTGGGTTTAATTTCTGTTATCTAGTAACTGGTTCTATTTTAAATCCCAAAACAGCTGTTTAAAACATACTTCTACCAAGATTGCAATGTGAAGAACATTCTAAGTTCTGGCATCACCTTCTGGTCTGGACAAGCCATTGTACAAGATCTGAAAAAGCTGCAGAGGGTTGCAAACTCAACCAGCTCCGCGATGAGCACCATCCACCCCAGCACTGAAGACGTCTCGAGAAGGTGGCTTCCATTATTAAGGGCTTCCGTCACCCAGGACGTGCTCTCTTCTTACTGCTAACATCAAAAGAGGTACAGAAGCCTGTAGACACACATTCAACATTTTAGGAGCAGCCTCTTCCCCTCTGCAGATTTCTGAACAGACAATAAGCTAACCCAAGAATGCCACTGCACTATTTTTACGTTATGTAATTCATTTAATTTTTTATGTTTCTTGTTGCAACTTAGTTCTTTTAATGTACTGTACTGCACTGCTACTGCAGTAGGAGATAGAAAACTTACAGCGCATTACAGGCCCTTCGGCCCACAACATTATGCCGAACATGTAACTCACTCTAGGAAGTGCCTAGGATTTCCCTCACACATAGCCCTCTATTTTTCTAATCTCCACGTACCTATCCAAGAGGCTCTTAAAAGACCCTATTGTATCCGCTTCCACCACCGTCGCCGACAGTACATTCCATGCCCCCACCCTCTGCATAAAACTTACCCCTGACATCCCCTTGGTACCTATTTCCAAGCACCTTAAAACTACGTCCCCTCCTGTTAGCCATTTCAGCCCTAGGAGAAAGCTCTGGCTATCCACATGATCAATGCCTCTCATCATCTTATACACCTGATGCAAAACAACAAATTTTATGGCATGTGGTGATATTAAACCCGATTCTGATTCAGTTATTCAGAGAACTGTTAAGGTTCTGCTAGTCAAAAGCCAAAATATCAGTGAGGTTGATCCATGCTTCATCACCAAAGATCGTCAGTAACATTTTACATGAATGTCTACTGAAAATTATAACATATTCCATAATTACAAATTAATTCAATCAGCTAAGTTGATAACAATAAATTTCAGTCATGCTTTTACTGACCATGGGCTGGCCAAGATCAGTGATCATCAATGCTGTTTTGTGGGCTATAGACGATATTTCTAAATATACCTCTTTCAAATTACTCTCACTGCAATCTGCAGCATGCAACTTCCCTCTAACCAATGTACTTTTAAGTCAATCTCATAATCTACAGATCACACAATTGTCTGATGACCGGGTGCACCAGGCACATGAAGTGGACAAAAGGTTCATTGCCATGGCTCGAAGTGGGGGGGGGGGTGATTTGAGGAGTACAAGCTAGGCTAAAACATGGAGGAATGAGGCCTCTTCCATCCAGCATCTTGTTGGTAATTATGCAGTTGCTGGAGAACAAATTTAAGAACTCAAGGGCAAGATCATTGTATCAAGGAGAAATGAGAGCCTCTTCAAATCTATGTTTGACCAAGACTTGGCTAAGTATGCCAGATATGGTGATCAGACCTGAAGGCTTCTCAATTTACCAGATCGATCGAACTGCTGATTCAGAAAAGGCAAAAGGAGGTGATGTGTGTTTAACGATAAACTCTCAGTGGTGCTGTGATGTGGTGGTTTTGTAGATCACATGCTCCCCCAACTTGGAACACCCGTTCTCATCTGTGATCCTCACTGGACTTTACATACCACCATGGCTGATTATAATCAAGTGCTGATGATACTACATGATGCCATCACCAAACATGAAACAGTCCATCTGACACATTATAAATCATAGTCGGTGACTTCAATCAGGCTTGTTCGAAGATAACCCTGCCCAATTAACATCAGTGTATAACCTGTAGCACCAGAGGTCCCAACATACTACACCCCTGTTACACAAAGATGAGGAATGCCCACCATTCCATGCCCAGATCACATATATCAATCACTTGGCTGTCCTTCTCCTCCCTGCATACAGGCAGAAGCTAAAGAGCAAAGCTCCAGAGATTAAGACAAAGGGGTGGTTGCAGGAGGCAAAGGAGTGGTAATGGGTGCATTCGGCCATATTCAAGGACTCATCTGAGGAGCTGAATTAATACACCATGGTTATCATGGCCTTTATCAAAACAGCTGCAGATAGAATCATTCAAACTTGGAATGAGCAATGAGATACTAAATCTGCTGACAGCCAGATCAAAGGCATTCAAATCTGGCAATCAAGGAAGTTACAAGAGGTCTAGGTATGATCTTCAGAAAGCCATCTCATGGGCAAAGTGGGAATTCTGGACCAAACTTGAATCAATGAAGGATGCTCAACAGTTGTGACAGGGCTTGAGTACTATCACCTCTTATAAAGTTAAATCAAGCAACAGAGGAGACAGTAGGACTTTGCCTTCAGTGCTCACTTTGACCATCAAAACTTGGAGGAACCATCAAGAACAGCCATATCCCCTGATGATCCTATGATTTCAGTCTCCGAAGCCAATGCACGAGTTTCCGTCAGGATGGCGAATCCACGAAAACCATCCGGGCAAGATGGGCTACCTGGCCACATACTAAAGATCTGTGCTGATCAACTGGCTAGCATGTTTGCTGAGGACTTCAACCTCTTGCTTTGGCAGTGTGTGGTGCCCACCTGCTTCAAGCAGGCTTCAGTTATACCAGTGCCCAAGAAGAGCATGATGACCTGCCTCAATGACAGTTGCCCAGTAGCATTTACATCCACAATGAAGTGTTTTGATAGGCTGGTGATGAAACATATCAATTCCTGCCAGAGAAGCAACTTAGATCCACTCCAATTTGCCTACTGGAACAGATCCACAGCAGATGCCATCTCATTGTCTCTTCAGTTAACCCTAGAACATCTGGACAGTAAAGATGCATACATCAGGATGTTCCTTATTGACTACAGCTCAGCGTTCAATACCATTATCCATTCTCAACTAATCAATAAGACCTTGGCCTCAATATGTGCAATTGGATCCTGCATTTCCTCACTTGCAGACCCCAGTCAGTTCAGATTGGCAACATCTCCTCCACAATCTCCATCAGCACAGGTGCACCACAAGGCTGTGTGCTTAGCTCCCTACCCTACTCTCTTTACACTTAGGACTGTGAGGTTAATCACAGCTCCACTGCCATATTTAAGTTTGCTGTCATTGGATGGAGATAGAAAATCTGGCTGAGTGGTGCCATAACAACAACCTCTTAATGCCAGCAAGACCAAGGAGCTGATTATTGATTTCAGGAGAAGGAAACCAGAGGTCCATGAGCCAGTCCTCATTGGAGGATCCAAGGTGGGGAAGATTAGCAATTTTAAATCCCTAGGTGTTATTATTTTGGAGGACCTACCCTGAGCCCAGCATGCAAGTGCAATTATGCAGAAAACACAGCAGCACCTCTACTTCCTTAGAGGTTTGGGGAGATTTGGCATGACATCTAAAACTTTGACAAACATTTATAGATGTGTAATGGAGAGTATATCGACTGGCTGTATCACAGCCTGGTATAAAAACACAAATGCCCTTGAACTTAAAACCCCACAAAAAGTAGTGGATATGGTCTGGCCCATCACAGGTACAGACCTCTCAACCATTGAACACATCTGCGCAGGAAAGCAACATTCATCATCAGGGATTATCGGCACCCAATTGCCCACCATTGAGAACATCTACCATAAACGCTGCCTGAGCAGGGCGAAAAGCATTATCAAGGATGTATCTCACCCTAACCATGGACTTTTTAAACTCTCCTCCCATCCGGTAGGCACTACAGGAGTCTCCGCTCCCACACCAGCAGGCACAGGAAGAGCTTCTTCCCTGAGGCTGTGACCCTGCTGAACCTCACATCATAGTGCTAAGCAGTATTGCATCCATATTGGACTGTCTCAGTACTTTTATATTTGTATGCTGTAGCACTTACTTTTTATTTGCAGTTATTTTGTAAATAATGCTTTGTATCTGTACTCAGCACAATGACATTGAAGTTGAATCTAATCTAATCTAACCTAACCATGCTCTCTACTCATTGCTGCCATCAGGAAGAAGATGCAAAAGCTTCAGACTCATACCACCAGGTTCAGGAATAGTTACTACCCCTCAGCCATCAAGCTCTTGAATCAAAGGGGATAACTTCATTCAGTTTCATTTGCCCCATCACTGAAATATTCCCACAACCAATGGGCTCACTTTCAAGGACTCTTCATCACATGTACTTAATATTTATTAGTTTTTTTGTACAGTATTTGCACAGTTCTTTATCTTCTGCACTCTGGTTGAATGCCCTAGTTTTGCAGCCTTTCATTGATTGTGGTTATTAGTTTATAGATTTATTGAGTATGCCCACAAGAAAATGAATTTCAGGGTTGTATATAGTGACATACATGTACTTTAATAAAATTTAATTTAAGCATTGTATTTATAGAGCATGTTTTTGACCAAAATAAAATGAACAAAGTGTTCTTACTTTAATTTTAATATTAAGGAAATGGTGATCATTTGTTCTCCTCTATAGATGATGCCTGACTTGCTGAGTTCCTTCTGCATTTATTATGTGCAGGTCAGGAAAAAAAAAACTTTATGCATATTGAATGAATTATTGAACCCACTAGCACAGGATCAGCTAATGTGATTTATGGACAATTATGGAGAACCTTGAAGTACTGTGAGCAAATGGAAATAAAGGGAATACGTTGGAGGCATGTTTAAATGAAGACAATAGGGAACAGCAGGTTGTGTACAGCATGGGTATTAGCTGGAAATACTCAAATGACCAGTTTCTACTTTGAAAGTAACAAGACTACATAAAGATTGGTAACTAGTTTGAAGCAACTTAGCTATCCAGCTAACATCAGAAACTAGATGCTGTTAAACTTCAAAACAGATTAATTCAGAGGCAAGTTCATCCAAGTTTTATAAAGAGATGAACGAACCACACTGTTGGTACAGACTAATTGTTCTGCAATATTATGTACTTTATAGTTGTTTCCTTCAGTTTTCCTGGTGTTTTTCTTGTGGATGATTGGCAGGTGGGTGTGTGTGGGGGGATGAGGGGAATAAAGGTTTTGTGCTACTGCTGCTGTTCTTTTCTGCCAGTGAGCAGTCGGGGATTGTAATGTGTAGAGAGTTTTTGTTATTGTGGCTGTTTTTTCGCTGCAAGCAAGGGGTAGGTGGGGAGTGATTTGGGGCATGCGAGTTTTGTTTCTTTTCTTTTTCGTGTCTACTTTTGGGTGGGGGGGTGTGGTTGGTGTCTTTTCTTTCATCAACACCCATGGTCTTTCTGTATTTATTGCCTATCTGCAGTAGACAAATATCAAAGTTGTGTTATACATGCATACTTTAGAAATAAAATGAACTTTTGAACCTTCGATATTATGTGAGACTGGGAGAGTTTGGACTAGGCAAACTAGGTGGTAAATTTCATGTTGAAATCTTTTCATATCTGATTGGAAATCCCAACACTGTTGACTTGCTTTATTCTTTCAAGATCAAAGTCAAAGTAAATTTATTACCAATGTATATGTCACCATGTACCCTGAGATTCTTTTTCTTGCTGACATTTTACAGGAAAATAAAATACAATAGAATTTATGAAAACTAAAATATGGAGACTGACGAACAACCATTATGCAAATAAAAAATACTGAGAAAATGAGTTGTAGAGTCCTTGAAAGCGTGTCTGTAGGTCATGGATAAACTTATCCCAACGTTTCTGCCTGTACTTGACAAGAATATCTACAGGAGTCGATGGGCATAGGTGTTGAGCTAACTGCATTTTATTTGTATATACTGTACATGAAGAGCATGATCCTAAGAGGGAATAGCAAAAGTTGTTTATGACCATTAAAGAAACATCGATAGTTGCATTCCATTGAATTATTTCCATTATTTAATTTGACTGTCAAATCTGTTTTTGATGTTTTAACCTTTCCATACAGCAAGTGACGTCTTACAAGTCATTTACAAGTTTGATGCGTCTAACTTTTGTGAAATAACTTTTGGGGCTGGTAGAGCAACATAGTAGAACTTAGTGGAATGTGAATTAAGTCCTTCTCAGGAAGTTCAAATTCAACAGATTGTTAGTTGAATGAAAGTTACTGCAGGATGGCCTCACCAGAAGCACTGTCCCAGTCAACACTTTCAACTAGATTTCAAAAGATCCTGTTTTGAAGAGCAGGTATCTTACTTCTTTTGTGAGAATATTTATCTCAAAGCCAATATTCATCCCCAAGCCAAAATTCTAAGACAAAATTATATATAAAATATATCATACACACACACAAACTCAGTTTTGTTTTTCTATATCATGTATTGCATTGTACTGCTGCCGCAAAGTTCACACATTTCACAACAGATGCTAGTGATATTAACACGATTCTTTGTAATGACTCAATTACTTTCTTTGAAGTTTGTGAAAATTCAGTATGTCATCTAAAACTTTGACAAGCATCTTTCGGTGTGCAGTGGAGAGTATACTAAATGGTTGATTCACGGCCTGGTATGGAAACACCAATTTCCTTCACTGAAAAAGCCTACAGAAAGTAGTGGATACAGCCCAGTCCATCACAGGTAAAGCCTTCCTTACCATTGAGCACATCTACAAGGAGCACTGCTGCAGGAAAGCAGCATCCATCAAGGACTCCTTTTACTGCTGCTATCAGGAAAGTAGTACAGGAGCCTAAACACCCACACCACCATGTTCAGCAACATTTATTACCCCTCAACCATCAGGCTCTTGAACCCGAGGGGATAACATCACTCACTCCAACACTGAACTGGTCCCATAACCTATGGCCTCACTGCTAAGTACTCTTCATCTCCTGTACATTATATTTATTGCTTATTATTATTATTTTAGTTTCTTCCTCCCCCCCCTTTTGTAGACGCAGTTTGTTACGTTATGCACATTTCACAAGACAGACAACCAGTTTTCACTGATTGTTGTTTCTTTGTATTTACTGCGAATGACCACAAAAATATGAATCTTAGGGTAGTACATGGTGACATATGTACTTCGATAATAAATTTATTTTGAACTTAATACTTGTGACCTCAAAAATTGTTCACGGAGTACAAAACATCTGGGTACACGCTGAACATACTCTATAAAAGCAAGTCACTTTTTAAAAAAACTATGCATATTTTTGAAAAACAGGCTCACAATACCTTAATTCATTTAAACTAATGTTGCAAAGTTTCTCTGGTACAAATTCCAGGGAAAAATGCAGCAAGCTATTTTCAACCTTATCATTCAGTGCAAACCCAATTGCTTCATTATTGACCAGCAGGTTTCAAGTCTGTTGAACTTTTATGTTAAGCAAATGCATTAAGCATTTTTAGCATGTCAGACAGTATGATAAATTATGACACCCTAGTTCCAAAAATAACACAAATGACATACAACAAATATAAACAGGAAATACTGGCTGGACACATCTACAAGTGTTAGTGTTTCAGATTGATGAGCTTGCATGAGAACTGGGAAAAGTTGGCAATAAGATCATCTTAAAATATCAACATTGGAAGTGGCAGAAAAGAAGAGAGATGTGTGACGCACAGCAAGCAAAATTAAAATGGTGATGGGGGTAATAGTTTTGCATGAAACAGCAAATACTGGACAAGGGAACAAAAAGGTGTAAGTGGGAAAAAGCATCAATTTTTAAAAATATGAACAGTGGAAACACAAAATGAAAATGCTGACTCTTTGTCTGATGAAATTTTACTGACCTGAAGCATTAAATCCACCCTGCAACAACTTCCAGTTTAACCACAAGAGATGTAACACTTGCCATTTTTATCTCATCCCTTCCTGCCATTCAGAGCCCTAAACGACTGAAGCTTCAGTTTTAGTACACTCCATTTGCCACTCACAACGAGGTCACTGTTACATTTGCTACTACACAGCAGTCGCCTCTTCTTTCAATTTAGCATACTGAATTTGCTGCTCACAATGAGGTCACCCTTACACTGGGGAAGAACATATACAGATTGGCAAATGATTTGCAGAAGAATTTCATTCAACCAGCATTTCTCACTCCAAATTTTTTGAAGTCTGATGCTTCAATTCTTCATTAACTCAAAATTGTAAACTCCATCTGCTGCCTCACTTAACATTCCATCAATGCGCAAGGAAGAAAGCAATTCCAACTGGATACATTACAGCCTTCTACATTCAACACCAACATTAAATATCTCAAATTGCTAATATCTTATTTTTATCTTATCCTTTTCGTTAAGGTCCACCTAGTTACTCTGCTTTCACATACTGTATCTCATTCCCAGTCACTTGCACCTTACTGTTGTTTATTGTTTAATGCAACTTAATGCTTTTCATGCTATCACATGCTTCCTTTTGTTTTCTCTGCCCCTTCCCCCATCACTGCAGTTTAAGAACTGCTTTATCAACAACTCCCCCATCTGAAACATCAGCTCTGCTATCTTCAAACATTCCGCTTGGCCTGCAGCGTATTTCCAATACGTCCTGTTTTTAATATCAGTTGTTGTTGGTGTCTTGACACTTTCCATCACAAATTAAAGAAAACAATATGTCGTACCTTTGACAGAACCAAACTCAGTGGACGGCTTGGCATTGTGATTCACTGTGTTGAGCAAAATAGGGCATGAAAATTCCTCTTATGAAAGGCTGCTTTGTAAGAATCAAGAGTCGGGATCATTTGGTTGCACCACAACACTCTTTGCAATACTAAGCCATGATTTCACTCCCAGATCCTGAGGATTGTTCAGTTCTACACTCATTAGTAACCCCTCTGCCTTGGTCTCTCTGCTAAAAAAACTGAGCACAAACTTATTCCATGGCCCAGCTCCCAATTTTCCATCCTCCATAAGCCAACTCATCTAACACTTTGGTACTCATTCTTTCTCCACTACTACTTCACACACACCAATTATTTTTATACTCTGTGGCCTACACAAGCTCCTTTTCTCCCCAGCATTCAGATTTATTACATTACATCGAAACATACATAAAATGCAGCACTTCCGTTAACAGCCAACACACCCAAGGATGTTCTGTGTGGGGGCTGAGGGCAACAACATGTTGTCTTGGCAGGACAACACGGAACGCAACAAAACAAACATACCAAGAAACAACAACAAAACATGCCCCATTCCTCCCAAGGAAGCTGCATTGGTGCTGCTTCCTGCACCCGTGCTGAACTAGTCGATTTTATCCACTTTGCTTCCAACGGCCCCTCAAATTCAGCTGGCCCATTTCCGACACTTCCTATCCCTTTCGCGATCTCACTGTCTCTACCTCCAGAGAGAGCTTATCCACCAAAATCCATTACAAACCAACAGACTCTCACAGCTACCTGGACGATACTTCTTCCCATCATGCTACTTGTAAAACTGCCATCCACTTCTCTCAATTCCTCTGCTCTCAGGATAAGGCTTTTCATTTCAGAACGAAGGAGATGTGCTCCCTTTTCAAAGAAAGAGGATTCCCACCCTCCACCATCAACTGCATGTCTTCTTTTTCATGCAGGTCTCCTCTTACCCCATCCTCCCACCACCCTACCAGGGACTGGGTTCCCCTTGTCCTCACCTACCACCCCACTAGCCTCCACGTCCAGCACATAATTCCCAGAAACTCCCGCCACCTCCAATGGGATCCCACCACCAAACACCTTTCCCTCCTCCCCCACTTTCTGCTTTCCCCAGGGATCGCTCTCTACATGACCCCCCTTGTCCATTCGACCCTCCCCACTGATCTCCCTCCTGACACTTATCCTTGCAAGCAGAACAAGTGCTATACCTGCCCCTACACCTCCTCCCTCACTACCATTCAGGGCCCCAAACAGTCCTTCCAGGTGAGGCGACACTTCACCTGTGAGTCTGTTGGAGTTATATACTGAGTTCAGTGCTCCCAGTGTGGCCTCCTGTATATCAGTGACACCCGACAGAGATTGGGAGACCGCTTCACTGAGCATCTACACTCCGTTCACTAAGCTTCCAACCTGATGGCATGAACATCAATTTCTCAAACTTCCAAAAATGCTTTCCCCCCCTTCACCATTTCCCACCCCTTTGTCCCTCTCTTTTCTCATCTCCTTGCCCACACATAATCTCCCACTGGTGCTCCCACCTTTCTTCTGTCTCTTCACCAATCAACCTCCCAGCTCTTTGCTTCATCCCTCCCCCTCCAAGTTTCACATATCGACTGTGATTCTCTTTCCCCTCTCCCCATCTTTCAAATCTATAACTCAGCTTTTTTTCCCTCCAGTCCTGCTGAAGGGTTTCGGCCCGGAATGTCGACTGTACTTCTCCCCCCCCCAGCCACCACCATAGATGCTGCCTGGCCTGCTGAGTTCCTCCAGCATTTTGTGTGTGTTGTTCCCATTCCTCCCTACCATCCACCCACCAAAAGACCCAACTGCAAGAACGTGTACGTCACTTCATGGTCTCAATATTATAGTAAGTTTGTTTCATCATTCAGTTCTTCAAGTACTCTACTCCTTTAACTGTGACATTCTGACATATTTATTTTTTCTCTCTCTCTCACACACACACATAAATGTGCCTTGTAAATCAAGGGACTCAAATTCATGTCAATCCTGTCCACCTCTTTCTATTCATATCAGACCATCATTGGCAGAATTAAAAAGTATAATTGTAAGACAGAAGTATTTGCAAAATATATTTTGTATTTGCAGCATATCACAGGAACCAGCCTCTCCTCTCTGGCTATGGTCCAGGAACAAGTTGATGGGATTAGGCAGAATAACATTGTGACAGACTGGATGGGCCAAAAAGCCTGTTTCTGTACTGTAGTGCCCTATAACTTAATAGACTGTCTGTACTTCTCAATGCCTCAGTAAAGTAGTCAGCATAATTAACAACCATACCCATCTTGGACATCGTCTCTTCTCCCCTCTTACATCAAGCAGAAGATGCAGATGCCTCAAAACCTGTAGCTCCAGGACCAACAACAACTTCTGCCAACAACAGGAATTCTGCAGATGCTGGAAATTCAAGCAACACACATAAAAGTTGCTGGTGAACGCAGCAGGCCAGGTAGCATCTCTAGGAAGAGGTGCAGTCGACGTTTCAGGCTGAGACCCTTCGTCAGGACTAACTTCTGCCACACTGTTATCAGATTCTTGTATGTTAAGTTGGACTCTTGGCCTCACAATCTACCTCATTATGATCTTGCACTTTACTATTTACCAGCACCACACTTCTTTTGGTAGCTCTTATATTTTATTCTGTGTTGTTATTGTTTTACCTCATTCTAGCTCAATGTACTGTGTAATGATTTGATCTGGTTCAACAGTATGCAAGACAAAAGTTTTTCACTGTGACAATAATAAAGCAAGCGCAGTGAATTGTGTTGGAAGATGCAGATTATATTGTTTCATACAGATATTTGGTACTTTTGGTTGTACTGAAATCACAGAAATATTTCCATAACTGAAAGTCCAAAGTCCTGGAGAAAGCATGGGTCAGCAGCTTTTCAATTCACAGCTTACATTCTTTCACAGATACTGTGTGCTAAAACTACAATGGTGTTATCAACATAAAATCTACAATTTTCAAGATATTATTCCGTGCAGTAATTTACTCTTTAAACCAGAAAGGATCAACTTTCTTACGATTTATGTACTTTTGAATAAAATTCGCAAATTTGCTATTTTGAATAAAACTGACTGCATACAAAAATGAATAAAAATGCATAACAGGAAATTAGCATTTATAGGTAAACCAAAGCATTGAAAATAGCGCGCTAAGATTAAAAACTTAGTCTTGAGCAACACAAAAAGGGAACATGACACATAATTCAATATCCAACTCCTAGCATTTTAAAATTCAGGTCAAGCTTTTAATTTAAGGAAGTTTTAGTACAAGAGCCTGAACCTTGCTCAGGCAACACAAATAAAGTACTGTAAGTGAGCTGCACAATGATTCCATCATTTAAATAACACTACCAGATACAACTCTGTGCAGCGGAAATAAAGTTTGCTGAATTGTCACCAATGCTTACTTTACAGTTACCTACGCTCAATCTACTCAGAGTTGAATGTTACTCATTATATTTAATTTATGCCATAACAACTACTGTATAAAGTATAGTCTCTTTTGCTCCTCAAAAGGAACCTGGCATCAAGAAAAATTATAATATTCTTTAGTAAGCAATCTACCTATTGATAACAACTTCTCCATTGCCAAAACATTTTTGAAAAACATATCTGTCCACCTCATGTGCAAAAAAAACTTCTACTTGAATTCATCATAGAGGGTAGCATTTCTCCAAACATTTGGCACACAGAGTATGTTCATATTCATGTGAGCAGTCATTAAAAATGAGGTGAGTGCTTCTTTTACAAGGGGGCAAAAAGAAAAATATCTCCTAAATCTCAGAAGTTCACCCCCAGATCAAAAATCTTAAGATGTTGTGTCTACAGATATCTAATGCAAAAATCCTGACTCTTACAGCATATCAGTTGATAATAGAAATATCAAAAAGGTCTCAATGAGAATTATTCATTCAAATAATATATTTTTTGTTGCTTTTGTAGAAATTACATCGTGCACATACCCATTGTAATTGTGCCAGCTCTTTGAACAAAACTACCCAAATAATCCCATCTGCTGTTCTCCTTCACAGCAGACTGATTCTTCAGCTCTACCTAATACTGAATCAATATCCAAAATTCCTCAGGACAGGGAGAACCAGATCCTACTAACTCTATGCATTCAAATGTTCCTCAACAAACTGGTGGCTTGTTTCTGCAAATTAACTTAAATAATTTGATTTCAGACACTCTTGAACAGGAAACTTCCTATATCACTCCCAAAAACTATGATAAATATTACTACACTAGATTCCGGTTAATTGGGACACAACAGACATTGGGTCAGTACATTTTGGCCCAATTAAGCGGCTGGCCCAATTATCTAATGTTCCATAGAAATAGTTAAAAAGGTATTAAAAGGCAGCAAACTACTGTTTAACTGAGTAACAAATGATGTATTTAAGTGAAATACTGAACAAGTAGAACACTACCAAACACACAGAACTCTGCAGATACTAGAAATTCAAGCAACACACATCAAAGTTGCTGGTGAACACAGCAGGCCAGGCAGCATCTCTAGGAAGAGGTACAGTCGATGTTTCAGGCCGAGACTCTTTGTCAAGACTAACTGAAAGAAGAGCTAGAATGAGATTTGAAAGTGGGAGGGGGAGGGATGGAGCCAAGAGCTGAACAGTTGATTGGCAAAAGGGATATGAGAGGATCATGGAACACTCTCATATCCCTTTTGCCAATCAACTGTCCAGCTCTTGGCTCCAACCCTCCCCCCCCTGTCTTCTCCCATCATTTTGGATCTCCCCCTCCCCCTCTCAAATCTCTTACTAGCTCTTCTTTCAGTTAGTCCTGACGAAGGGTCTCAGCCCAAAACGTCGACTGTACCTCTTCCTAGAGAACACTACCAATACAACTACAGTACAGGTACTATAAAATTCCTGATAGTTCATCCAGTGTGCACTACCGTGTTCTTTTGATTGACTGTAAATGAACAAAATCAGTGCAGGTACCTAGTGCAGATAATGGACTGCCTTCGTACAACGCTTTCAATAATGGCATCCTCCAAATCTTCATTTTCATTGTAACATTCAAGATGATAGCCAATACCTTCAAATTCATCATAGTTACTAATTTGAAGTAGTGAAATCATTTTATTTTCACTCCCAGCCACTTCTGGCATCTCCAAGATTGAAGAGTTGGAACCACAGTGAGCACAACGGTTCTGAGTTACTTTGCTGCTTATTTCTCGTCAACTATCAGTGATCAAAAACACCATTTTTTGAACACAAACACATGCACCTGACGCTCTGTTTACTCTAAGCATGGTGTAGTGTCTAACAGCTACACAAATGCGTGCAACTAACGCTAATTAGAAACTGTTTGGCAACAATCTCCTGTCATAATTAAGTGGCATAGTGTCCCAAATAAACGAAGGGAATCCTGGCTTTCTTCCACCCCTCGATTAGTTTTTGTTCTTTAACAGTTGACCCAAATAAGTGGTTGCCTTGATTTACCAATTGCCCAAATTAACCAGAATCCATTGCATTTGCATTAAATCTACCCTTAACATTCTTTTACAAATCTACTTGCTTTTATACTCTTACTCATATAGCCTATATGTGAATACATTAAAATTTCAATGATTATTTAAAAACTTGTTGGCTGAAATTTATTTTGTTTAGAGACACAGAGAACAGGCATTTTCAGTCCTTCAAGCCATGCCACCAGTAACTCCCCGATTCAACCCTAGCCCAATCATTGGACAATTTATTACAATGACCAATTAACTGGTAGATTTTTAAGACTGTGGGAGGAAAGCAAACCATCCAGAGAAAACCAACACGTTTTACGGGAAGGATGTACAAACTCCTTGCAGATGACGTCGGAATTGAACTCTGAACTCCAACACCACGAGCTGTGATAGTGTTGTGCTAACCACCACACAACTGCGGTGCCCAATACATACGTCCAAGCGAAGTTTCAGTCACTCAGCTTTGAATACAATCAGATTTTCAGACCAAAGGGTAATCAATCATCAGGTGAAATGGGGTTGAAGTTGAGACACAGTAGTACTGAATGTGAACCAGACTCAAGACTCCGTGTAATGTCACTCAAAAAAAATTCTTAAAGTATGTCCTCCTTTAACAAAAAGCTGTGTGTGCAAAACAATTAATTGGAGTAGTGTGTTATACAGAACCTGTAGTACCCTTTTGCACTGGCCATTTAAGTATAGATGTGTTGATGCAAGAACCTCAGGATTTCTTCAAATTAAAACATCACATATTCTTTCCCTATGAAATGTGCTGCAAAAAGTATTCAGTGGTATCGTGCAGTACACTGACACTATCTCGTATGAAGAATTTGGTCTATACTGATCCAGTCAGGCTCTCTGGGAAAAAAAAAAGCCCTAACAATCTTTCAGCTTGGAACAAAGTAGTGATCATATACAAGGTAGATCATATTTTCACCTACAAACTCCAGTCAATATTCAAACGAAAGGAACGTTTTCTTAATGTGAAAGTGTTAACATTCCACAACTTCGCAAACGTGGAGGATAACAAAAAATCTAATTTGATGACATTTTTGAAAGCGATTTGAAGATCAGCACCCATACCCCAAAATAATTCATTTAGCACAATGTTCCACATTGTTCATCAACTTTCATTGACTTCTGGGCTTCTATCATGGCTCATTATGTGCTTGAAGGGAACAATTCAACATTTAATACCATCATTCTCACAATCCTAATTGAGAAGTTGCAAAACCTGGGCCTCTGTACCTCTCTCTGCAATTGGATCCTATGCGGATTGGTGATAACATCTCCTCCTCGCTGACAATCAACACTGGTGCACCTCAGGGGTATGTGCTCTACTCTCTATATACACGTGACTGTGTGGCTAGGCATAGCTCGAATACCATCTATAAATTTGATGACAATACAACCATTGTTGGTAGAATCTCAGGTGGTGATGAGAGGGCATACAGGAGTGAGATATGCCAATTAGTGGTGCCACAGCAATAACCTGGCAGTCAACATCAGTAAGACAAAAGAGCTGATTGTGGACTTCCGGAAGGGTAAGATGGAGGAACACATACCAATCCTCAGAGGGATCAGAAGTGGAGAGAGTAAACAGTTTCAAGTTCCTGGGTGTGAAGATCTCTGAGGATCTAACCTGGTCCCAACATATCGATGCATAAAGAAGGCAAGACAGCAGCTATACTCCATTAAGAGTTTGAAGAGATTTGGTATGTCAACAAATACACTCAAAAACATCTATAGATATACCACAGAGAGCATTCTGACAGGCTGCATCACTGTCTGGTAAGGGGGGCAGGGGGCTACTGCACAGGACTGAAAACAGCTGCAGAGGGTTGTAAATTTGGTCAGCTCCATCTTGGGGACTAGCCTACAAAGTACCCAAGACATCTTCACCAAGTGGTGTCTCAGAAAGGCAGCGTCCATTATTAAGGACCTCCAGCACCCAGGGAATGCCCTTTTCTGACTGTTACCATCAGGTAGGAGGTACAGAAGCCTGAAGACACACAGTCAGCGATTCAGGAACAGCTTCTTCCCCTCTGCCATCCAATTCCTAAATGGACATTGAAGCTTTGGACACACCCTCTTTTTTAAAATAGTATTTCTGGTTTTTTTTGCATGATTTTTAATCTATTCAATATAGATATACTGTATAAAGTATACCGAATAAGATTTACTTACTACTATATATTTTTTCTGTATTATGTATTGCATTGAACTGCTGCTACTAAGTTCACAAATTTCACGTCACATGCCAGTGAAAATAAACCTGATTCTGATATCAAATAATCTCAGCAACATTTTGAAAAAAAATAACAGGCATCCAGTACAAATTCTACCAATTATCCAGCTGGCTGCTAAAAGCCTTGCATTCTCATCCTTCTTTTGCATATTTTATAGGTACAATCAATACATGTTTGTAACCGTAAACCCAAGTATTGTTAATAATTCAACTGCTTGTGTTCACCAGTTGCTGTGCATTTACACCCAAAATGAAAGAATTTGAAGTGGGATGACAGTACAGTATTTTGATTAACTATCAGGATTAAGTTTATATTAATTCCATCAGGATAGACGGGTGGTATGAATCTGCTTAAATTGCCACATCATGCTGCAGCATCGCAGCGACCACGAGTGGGGTTACTGGATGACTAATCAATATTCCAGATAGAGCCTCACAAAATACCACTTTTATCAAGCTGAAAACCTCTTAAAGCCCAGGCCTACTTGCTGTCTTTCTAATTGCATGTTACACTGTTATGGTAACTGCCAGTGGCTTCTGCACAGGGATAATGGGAACACCAACACCTTTCAATAGTATACTAGAACATTGAAAAAAAGTCCATTCTCTTGAGGTTGATGCTTCACATTTGCCCACACTGTACCATTCCACCATATTCTTTCCTTTTCATTTAGCTTGTGTTTTTCTGCCTTGCAGTTCATACAGAAACAGTTCTGAATCATCACTGAATCTAGATATTACACTTGACCCCTCATTTATATAGATTGTGAACGAGGGACTTCACGAGTTTATGACTCCAAGAGCTAATCTATGCCAGTCAATTCCCCATAATAGCTTAATGTAATCTTGCTTAATAATCTCTTGTGAGGAACCTTACCAAAGATCTTCCAGAAATCCAAATAAGTGATACTAACTAGACTGCTTTTAATACTCAATGGATTACAACCTCTAACAAGCCCAAAGAATATTTCAAAATGAAATTTCTTGCATAAATCCACATGGAAAACTTCACCTATCCCATTATTATTTTCAAAGGAGACATGGCAGGGTCATTTGGATGGGTCTGACCAAACTTTGGCCATGAAAATACTGAGAAACCTTTGACAGACTGAACAGCCATGTCCCAGTTTCAGTCTGTGGCAAAGATGTCAAGTTTCCTTTTTAGAAAAGCTACAGAAAATCTGATGCCCAAAACAACTCAAATTGCTCACTTATAAAAAGTTACAAATGATTTTGAAATAGGTAACTCAAAGCTGTATAAACCAATAGTCCAAGTCTAACCTGACGCAGGCTCCTCATCTGCAATGGGGATTTAAACGATGGGCTTTGTGTACAGTATTATACCAAATTCCCCAGCAGGACGGCCAATGAGATTGGCATCTATGCTCAAACACTTGTGCCAATGTCCTGAACACGCTACCATTTCACTGACCTAGTCTTACCAAAACACTTGAAACCTGGCTTTGTAGCATTGACATACAGATGACTAGTTTAGCTGCAGGCCACAGGAGCTGGAACGATGTCGGTACATGGTACCAGTCCTCCATCCTGCACTGAGGAAGAGTTCCAAACAATCATAATCCCAAAAAAAAACATCAAACCCCGTTTACCCTGCCATCAAAACTGAATTGAGACACAATAGAGATCTCCAAACAAAAGAGGGTTTCATTTGCAAAGAAACACATTGAAAAGTTACTATGGAGGGGATTAAGCTGGAAGGCTGAGTGGTTCAGGCTTCAAAATTAGACTGAAAATCAAAGATTAGAACTGCTAGAAATCCAAAATAAAAACAGAAAACTTTGGAAATACTCAGGTCAGGCAGCACCTGTGAAAAGCAAAACAGAATTGATAGAATACAAAACATGAAATCTGTTTCTTTCTACAGAAACACCCCAACACAATTGTTTCCAGCATTTCTAATTTTCATTTCATGTGACATTAAATCTATGCTAAAATTCAGCCTTGCAAATAAATAAGTATAAAAAAATTAGTAAAATCATTCATAAAGAAAGTAAATCAACAAGGATGGCACTTAATCCTTGCAATTATTAAGTAACATTGCCAACTCTTACTACGCAAGATTCAGGAGTTTGTAACAACATAATTGATTTGGTCTTGGCACTTTTCTATAACCATTCCAAATAAATCTAAGGCCTCAACATGCACCAATGAAAATATCTGGATAAAAGTAATCCTGGCAAGGAAGTGAAATGTTAAATTATTACAGCAAGTTTAGCCTTGTCACTGATGGAAGTCAAACAAGACAGCACTACAAAGGCTACTTCAGAGGAGCTCACATAAATCAAGCTCAAGAACAACACAGCTCGCAAAATAACTGGGCGTTCTTTAAAGCGGGCGGAATCTTGGAGGTTGGAGAAAGTGATACTGTGAGAATTGACAAGATGTGCAAATATAAGCACCCAATACTCCTGACAGATATTGGGCAAGAAACATAGGCTTGCTGACAAATCATCATGTAGCACGGTGGTTAGCACAGTGCCAGTGATCACTGTTCGGGGGTTCGAATCCCGCCATTGTCTGTATGGAGTTTGTAAGGGTACTCTGGTTTCCACACACATTAGGGTTAGTATCCTGTGGGCATGCTATGTTGGCACTAGAAGCATGGCACCACTTGATCCTCCCTGCACAGTCCTCCCCGATTTATGTAAATATATTTCACTGTATGTTTCAATATAAATGTGGCAAATAAAGCAAATCTTTATCTTTGCAAGGTGAGAAAGACCTTGTGATTTTATCGTTAAACAAGTAGAAAATTAATGCACTAAGTTAAGACAAAATAACAGAAGCAGAGTAAGACAATTAGCAACTATTTGTTTCAGTAAAACATTATCGGTCCTTGGGGTTTTGCCGAGTTTTTAAGATCTTGCATAATGCAAAATGTATTTCACTGTTGACTGCTGGATGAATTAATTCCGTTGAAGTTGTTCCATGCTCGTAATTTGAAACATGGATTTGCATGTAAAATTGTGTTAATAGAAATGGTATTCAAAAATATCAGAGAATTTCATTCACCACTAGTGAATGGTATAGTTGCAGTCAAGATTCGGAAAAGTGTAGACAAGTTCAAAGTTACAGGTCTGACGTAACAAGCTGCTGGGGTAACTCAGGGGGCCAAATAGCATCTATCGACGGGCAGGGCTGGTGAAGGAATTGTCAGTGTTGAATAAAAATGTCAACAACTCCTTCTCTGCCCCAGCACCTTAGCAGATGTTACTCAACCTGGCAGAGTGCTTGTTGCTCCAGGTTCCAGTACCTACGGTCTCGTGTCTACAAGTCCAGAGTGTTCTGGCCAGACCAATTGCAGTCAGTCACCACAGCCTTTTCAGTTTAGAATAGCTAAGTATTTCTTATTTAAAAGACAGGTCACATTTGGTCACAGTTTACTGATCAAAAAATCAAGATGAACTACAAAAGCAATTTCAGTGACATTTTGGAAACAATCCAAAAGGACTTCATAGTTATTCAGATAGCAAGGAACGGAGATTGTACCGTACTTGCCAAAAGCAGCAAAGCAAACAACGTTGCATTCAAATCAATATGTTGATTAACAATCTGTGCCTTAATATGCAAATTTATGCTGCCACTAATACTCTGATAAGGAGACAAGAGCATTTGACAAGTGTAGCCAGATACCAGTAATGGAAAGCACCGTTACAGTGAAGATTTACTCTAGTGAAGCTTTTCTGACACGAGGGCAAATGAAATACAGACAACTACATAACACTAAGAACATGTGCCCATCAATGCCAAATAACAAAAATGAGAAAGTAATGAATAGTACAATTTTTGGTAAGTTGAAAGAATATTAATGCTTATTAATGCAGTGTTAATGCTTCAAAAATTACACTGAGGTTCCTAGTCATAAGATAACATGGATACTCAGGACTGCAAATGCTAGAATCTGGAGTAACACTCAAAAAAGCTGGAGGAACTTAGCAGATCAGCTAGTATCTGTGGAGACAAATGGACACTTGATGCTTGGAGCACCTCAAAACTTCGAGACAGCTACAATGGCGTAACAGGATGCAATTTTTGCTTCAGACCAGATGTAATACCGTCCTATTGTAACTCCAGATATACTGATGAGCAAAACAAAAAGCAAAAATTGCACCTCACACTCACAAAGAACAAGGACAGTTCTGCAGAAATCAAGGAGGAAGCAACTGAAACAACATCTGAACTCAAGATAAAATTCCATCAGCTTTTACTGATAGATGCTTTACCCAAGAGATTAAAATGAGGATAGAGTTACAACTTACACACAGTTGTCAATAACTTAACTGTAACTTCATCCAAAATTGCAGGTAAAACCCAGGGAAACTTGGCAATATAAAAATATATACAAAAGGACAAAGCCATGATGGACAGAATTTGACCACTGTACTGATAAACAGAAGTGGATTGTTGTGGGGTTCATGTACCACTACTAAGCATACTAGAGATAAGCCAGTGTCCAAATGGGCTTGCAGACACTGGCTTATTGTTAGAATGGACATCTCACGGATGGCCAGCAGAGATTGATACTGTGGCTTTTCATAGTGGCTTTCTATTTTAATCCACTGTTTGCAACTTTCAAGAAATGAAATCGAACATACGACTAGTTCCTTAAAAGGATAAGGAAAATATTTGGAGCTACTCTCAAAAAAGCTCTGCCTGGCCAATCTCTTGCTAAAGCACAGAACAATTCTACACACTATACCATCAAGTATGCACCTCAAAACATGAAGACTAAGAACAAAATTAGCATATTTAAACAAATCTGCCTCCTGAAATTCAGTAGTTCAGTCATAAACATCACCAGGATTCTCATAAAAAAAATACTGTTTCAAGAAAATCACCTTCTTAGATGATAGCAACCTTCCAGGCAGGTAAAGCTCACATTAGTAAAACACAAGAACCATATTACAATAGGAAGAAATAAGCAGAATCAAGGTAAATTCAATTGAAATTGGTGCCAGAATCAAAGGCAGACATCAACCAAGTCTGGATAGTGAACCACTCAATTAAAGCAAATGACAGTTACCAAGCATACAAAAAGTTAAACTGATAAAAAAAAAATGATTATGTTTAATAGTACAAAATAAGGAAAATGAGTTGGAGGTGAAGAGAAGCACATGGGAAACATGTAGCAGTTAAAGGCTGATCAAGGAGAAGACTGAGTCCTCTTAAAGACCATCAGTGCTGCCTGTGTGTGGAGTTGCAGGAGACAGCTAAGATTTTTAATGTTTGACAAGAAGAAAAAGCTGGAATGGCAGCTTAACATTTCTAATTCAACACCAACACACAAACAGATAAAAGTAACCCCAAAAATGTTAGGCTCTGTAAATATCAATAGTGATTTTACTTTTATCTCCAATAGTTTTACTGTTGAATTGTAAACGTGATTACCAAATATACTCCAAATCCCACCTGCTTAATTTTGTTGAATCAGCTCATGTTGCATTTTTCCAAATGTCTCTGGAAGGGCAAAAACAGCACATCCATGAGTTCTCCCTTGCCTATTATAGGGCAGGTTTACTCCTTCTGTACACACAGTTTCCAGATGGTCACAAAGCTTGGACTTGAGGATCTAAGTACCATTCCCAGTCCCCACTTTGGGGAATGCAGACCACGACAACATAAAAATCAGTGGAGTTGCTACGTGCATTTACTCCCCCACACCTTTGAATGATTTTCCATTCTTCTGTTAATCCCATTCGATGATGGTTGTTAGAAATGTGTTAGTTTCAGGAGAAGTCAGGCCTTGAAAATGTGAACAGAGCCTGCCCAATAGAGTTGACTGAACTCTAACACAGAGTTAGAGTTGTCCTGAGAGAGGACACTGACTTTAGACAGAGCCACAGAGTGAGTGAGTGAGTGTATAATACAATCTGTTTTAGATCTTGTTGATTAGAACTAAGGATATGATTGTGTTCAATGCTGAGCAGTATCAATAAAAAGCAGTCTGATGTAGATATTGCTATTGTCTAGGTGGCTCAAGGCTGACTGGAGCACCAGTGGGATTGCATCTACTGCAACCCATTGTGATGACAGGATGTTGGGACTACTTGCCCATAGTTCTCCAAGACCCTCTCCTCCAAATTCCTCATAAATGCTACAGCGCTACCTGCTGCGACCACTTCCTCCAAGTACTCACTACCCAATGCAAAGAGGTTGCCTCTGTCTCTAAACTCTCCCTTATCTGTGCCCTCTTCTTTGGACTCCCCAACTCTGAGGAAAAGGCTAGAATAGTCCACCTCATCCATATGCTTCATGACTTTATGAACTTTGTGAGGTCACCTCTCATTCTCCTACACTCCAAGGAGTGAAGATTCAGCATAGCCAACTTTTTCTAAGGCCCTGTAGTACAGGCAGCATCCTCGTAAAGCTCTTCTGCACCCTTTCCAGCTTGACGATATCTTTCCTAATAAAAGGATACCAAAACTATACACAATGCTCCAAGAGTAGTCTCACCAACTTATATAACTGCAACATAATGTCCCTACTCCTAAACTTTCTGCATTGACTGAAGGCCAGCATGTGAACATATTTTCCACCACCCTGTCTACTTGTACAGCTACTTTCAGCAACACTTGCACTTTTACTCCCAGATCCCTGTGTTCCACAATACTCATTAGTGGCCTGCCATTCACTGTAAAGGTCCTATCCTGGTTTGAATATCCAAAATGTATCATGTCATACTTATCTAAATTGAAATCTATTTGTAATTCATCATCTAATCTTCCTAACTGATCAAAATCTCTAATTCATTGTAACCTGTGCATATCAGCAAAACCCCCAATTCAGTATCAGTGGCAAACTTGCTCATTGTGCCACATGCCTTCATATTCAAATCACTTACACATACTGTAAAATGAATACCAAGTCTCAACAGTGACCCCTGGGGCACTCTACTAATCACAGGCATCCAGTCAGATAATTGCTCCCTGCTTCCTATCATTGAACCAATTCTGAATCCATCTTGTTAGCTCTTCCCATGTAACCCAACCTTCCAATCAGCTTGCCATGTGTGATCCTATCAAGGGCCTTATTCAAGTCCATGTGGACAACATCAGCTGTCCAACTTTCATCTATACTTTTACTCACCTCTTCAAAAAACTCCAGTCCCGCTTGCTGGCGCAATAATATCAGTGAATAATAATAATAATAATATACTCTGCAGCGAAGGTTCCTGAGTTCAAATCCAAGTCGGGTTGAGCGTCGAGCTAGCAACTCGGCCTTGTAAAAACAAGGATAGCTTGCTACGGAAACACCGTCATGACAGTGCCCCGATAACTCCACTGCCAAGTTAAGGGCTATTCTTCTTCTCTTCTCAAAAAACTCCAAATAGATTAATCAGACATGGCCTCCCAAAACCATGCTGAATATTACTGATCAGGTCTTCACTATCCAAGTGATACTAGGACTTGTTCTTCAGATTTCTCTCCAGTAACTTCTCTACAAATGAAGTTAGGCTCACTGGCCTATAATTTCCTAACCTGCCCCAGTTATCCTTCTAGAAGAATGGAACAACATTAGCCACCTTCCAGTCTTCTGGAACTTCCAACAGTGACTAACAACAAAGCAAATGCAGTGGGTTACTGTTAATTGGTCCATCAGCTAACTGGGACAGCCAATTATGAATTTGAACAAACTCTTAAAGAACAAGAACTAACCAAGAAAATAGCCAAGGTTTTCTTTTGTTTATTTGGGACATTGACGCTTAATTGGGACAGGAGACTGGGGACTTCCCTGGATACAGTGGATAACTATAACTTTTTCTGTTCCCCATCATACCTGCGCTCTCCTTGAAGCATTGCAAAACTTCTTGGCTGTTGATCTCATTAGGCTAGTCTGCTGGAGTTTACTTCACACGCTTGGACAGCCATGTCCCTATTATACCAGTCCTCAGTATTTTTAATTTGCACAATTTGTCTTTTTTGAACATTGGTTGTTTATGTATATATTTTTGTAAATTCTGTTATATTTATTTGCCATTAAATGTCTGCAAGTAAATGAATCTCAAGGTAGTACATGGTAACATATACATATCTTGATGATAAAATTTACTTTGACTTTGAGTTAACCTTTCCCCCTCTTAGTTCCATTTACACACCACCTTCTTCAACTCACCTCTAATCCAATACCAATATATCCACATTTGCTGCAAAGGATGAAAAACATCCACCTTTTCGCCCCTCAAAAATTATTACAGTTAACTCTGCCTTCGGTATCCTGTGTTTCAAGAAAACCACTTAGTGGACCCAAATCACTCCTCCTAACTAACATTCTTCATTGGTGAAGCCTATAAAGCTCCTCTGAATGTCAACTTTGACCTATAAAGCTCCTCTGAATGTCAACTATAATTGGTTGTCTCTTGACTTGTCTCAGCTCATCTCCTATGCAAGCTCCACCATACTTCAGTTATCACCAAACTCAACTACACCTACAGTCTTCTGCTGACTTTTCACTTTCTAAACCAGCTCATCCAACTATCTGCTGTTCATATAGTAAAATGGATCAAGCATAGTTTATCACCTAAAATACTTACCAACCAAAATTTTTTGCAACACCTTTAATTCAATATGATCTTACAGGCATTGAAACAACTCCATAGACTTAACCTTCCTAACCACAGTAAACACCTCTAGTGCTATAACCATTTAGAGCTCAGCAATGCTCCAATCCAATCTCTTGTGTAATCTTAATTTTCTTCATCTCTTGATGCAAAACTATTTGCCTGGAGGATGGTGTTTGACAAATATACTCTGGTCAAAACTCCAGATTCCCTCCTTATTCCTCACCTTTTGCCCCAAACATTTCCTCTCTTCTATTGTGATTCTTACAATCAGGATTGCTTAGATTTATCAAACATAATACATCTTTTTGGCTCAAAGTCAAATATTCTCCGATAAATATTCCTGGAACATCAAGTTGCTTTTTATTGTCATTTCAACCATAAACTGCTGGTACAGTACACAGTAAAAATGAAATGACGTTTCTCCAGGACCATGGTGCTATATGAAACAACACAAAACTACACTAGACTATGTGAGACAACTCAAGGCTACTCAAGGCTACACTAGGCTACGTAAAAAAAAACAACACACAAACTACACTAGACTACAGACCTACACAGGACTACATAAATTGCACAAAACAGTGCAGGGCAGTACAATAATTAATTAATAAACAAGACAATAGGCACAGTAGAGGAAAATTTCAATATAATAATAAGTGATGTAGATGTCAGTCTAGACTCTGGGTATTGAGGAGTCTGATGGCTTGGGGGAAGAAACTGTTGCACAGTCTGGTCGTGAGAACCCGAATGCTTTGGTACCTTTAGCCAGATGGCAGGAGGGAGAAGAGTTTGTATGAGGGGTGTGTGGGGTCCTTCACAATGCTGTTTGCTTTGCGGGTGCAGCGTGTGGTGTAAATGTCTGTAATAGCGGGAAGAGAAACATATTATAAATGAAATTATTGTAACACTTCAGAGGAATATCTCCAAAAAAAAACAAACAAACAAACAAACAACAAAGCAGAGAGCAAGCAAGTACACATTGAGTATTTATCTGAAATGCTTGGGGTTGGAAGCGTTTTTGATTTTTTCATACTTCAAAATATATAATGAGATAGTTTGGGAACATCATTTCCGACTCTGAATTTGTGCGCTAGCAGTAAACAATCTTTGCCTTACAGTTGCTTATCACACACGTACTTAGCAGTAAAAATTATATACCATTAATATAATGCATACAGGGTTTTAAAAAAGCAGCATGGCAGCATCTGGAGAATACCTGAATCAGTTGTTGAATAACAATAAACAACTGCAGGCTTTCAGTCAGCGCCCATAATGCCACGTTTTGATTAAAAGGTTACAGTACACTATACTTTTTTAAAAAAGTAAGATATAAAAACAATCAGCATTGTAGACTTCTGGTGTTAGATTTTCACTAGCAACACTTTAAAAATTGAATGCCATTATGCAAGGAATAAAAACGAATGAGCATCATAGGCTTGTTCTGCTGCTAGAGTTTCGTGGTCGGCAGACACTTAAAAAAATTTTAATGCTATGCCTTTTCTTCAATTTCTGCAAGCAGCCTGCTGAATATTCACAATTACCTTCAATTTTGAGTTTGTCGTGATAGATCTTTGCCTGCTTCATGATGAGCACACAGTGCCTTGAAAAAGTATTCCGTCTCCAACTGTTTCTTCACATGAGTAATACAATGATTTTTGATTAATTTAACTGAGAATTTTTATTTCTGAATCATATGCTCCTCCCAACAGTAGAGCCTCAAAAATGGAAAATTGTAAAGCACGAAAAACCAAAAATTTAAAAGCTGAAATGTCAACAGTTCAAAAGTATTCATCACCCTTTGCTGAGCACTTAGTTGAACCACCACTTGCAGCTATTACAGCCAGTAGTCTTTTGGGACAAGTCTCTATTAGCTTTGCACAATGTGATTGGCCATTCCTCCTTGCAAAATTGCTGAAGCTGTGCTGTTAGTTGGGGAGCGGTGGCGGACAGCAATCTTGAGGTCTTGCAGAAGGTGTCCAATCAGTTTAAGATCATGACCACTCCATGGCTGCTCTGGCAGTGCGATTTTGCTTTATGCAGTGTTTTTCTATTTTTCATTAACTTCTGTCATGAGACACCAGGTCACTTCTCAGACCTGTCTGTGCTGTGCAGACTTTCACATTGCCTAGGTACATTCCTAGAGTCTTGTGAAATTTTCCATTTATGATGTCACATCAGCACAAAAAATTGAATTTAAGAAGTTTTCAGGTTTGAGATTTTGGATAAGGGATACTCAACCTGCGTAACTGGTTGATTATATCACTAACAGAAATCTTTACAATGTATTTGGAAATCAATAACATGGAAATCTTAAAACAAATCTTTATTTAATATTAGAGATTCGCATGAAGTTATTTCCATGTATTTTCAGATGCCTTGTCCATCTTAACAAAATATTTAGGAAACTGACTCAGTCTAGAACTTATGCCTATCAGAATCAGCTTTAATACCACCAGCATATGTCGTGAAACTTCTTGTTTTGCAGCAGCAGTACAATGGAATACATAATAATAGAGAAAAAACTAAATTAAAGTATATAAAACAGTTAATTAAGCAGTGCAAAAATACAAATAAAAAAGTAGTGAGGTAGTGTTCATGGGTTCAATGTCCATTCAGAAATCGATGGCGGAGGGGAAGAGTCATTCCTCAATCATTGACTGTGTGCCTTCAGACTTCTGTACCTCTTCCTTAATGGTAGCAATGTGTACAAGGCGTAGCCTGGGTGATGATCATCCTTGATGATGGAGACCACCTTTTTGAGGCATAGCTCCTTGAAGCTGTCCTGGATATGATGCAGGCTAGAGCCCATGATGGAGCTGACAGAGTTTAAAACTCTCTGCAGCTGATTTTGACGTTGGGCAGTAGCCACCCCACCCCAGACAGTGACGCAGGCAGTTAGAATGCACCCCATGGTATATCTGTAGAAATTTGTAAGTGTCTTTGGTGACATACCAAATCTTCTAATGAAATACAGCCATTGTTGTGCCTTCTTTGTAGCTACATCAATAAGTCGGGCCCAGAATAGATCCTAAGCGATACTGACACTCAGGAACTTGAAATTGCTCACTCTTTCTACTGCTGATCCCTCTGCGAGCTCAAATCTTAAACACAGTCATGCATTATGAATATGGTCTATTTAGTACTGGAGGGAAAAATAAAGTTAAGAGATTGATAGAAATAACATGTGTTTCACTTCCAGAGTACTGCAAAGTTTCACTGTAATAAAACCATTAAGACTTAAAACAATTAATTTTTTTTTTTTTTAAATAGCTGTTCAGCCGAACAGTTATGCCCTCAACTACATCTCTTCCATTTCACACACATCTGCTCTTACCCCATCCTCCCAGGGATAGGATTCCTCTTGTCCTCACCTACCACTCCACCAGCCTCCGCATGTAGTAGACAATTCTCCGAAACTTCCACCACCACCGAGCACATCTCCCCTTACCCCTGCACTTTCTGCAGGGATCGCACCTACATGACTCCCATGTCCATTCATCCTTCCCCACTGATCTCCCTCCTGGCACTTATCCTTGTAAGCAGAACAAGTGCTGCACCTGTATCTACATCACCTCCCTCACTACCATTCAGGGCCCCAAACAGTACTTACAGGTGAGGCGACACTTCAGCTCTGAGTCTGTTGGGGTCATATATTGCGTTCGGTGCTCCCAGTGTGGCCTCCTGTACATCAGTGAGACCTGGCGTAGATGGGGAGACCATTTCGCCAAGCACCTACACTCCGTCCGCGGGATCTCCCAGTGGGAACCCATTTTAATTCACTTCCCATTCCGATATGTCAATCCATGGCCTCCTCTACTATTGCAATAAGGCCACACTCAGGTTGGAGGAACAACACCTTATATTCCGTCTGGATAGCCTCCAACCTGATGGCATGAACATCGGTTTCTTGAACTTCTGGTAATGGCCCACCCCACCCCCGCCCTCTCCTCCACCAATCCCACTTTCCTTCTCTCACCTTATCTCATTGCCTGCCCAATCACCTCCCTCTGATGCTCCTCCCCCCTTTTCTTTCTTCCATGGTCTTTTATCCTCACACATCAGACTCCCCCTTCTCCAGCGCTGTATCTCTTTCACCAATCAACTTCCCAGCTATTTACCTCATTCCTACCCCTCCTGGTTCATCTCATTGTGTTTCTCTCACCTCTCCCCCACCTTTTAAATCTACTCCAGATCTTTTTTCCTCCAGTCCTGCCAAAGGGTCTTGGCCAAAAACGTTGACTGTTTTTCCCCCATAGATGTTGCCTGGCCTGCTGAGTTCCTCCATCATTGTGTGTGTGTTGCTTGGATTTCCAGCATCTGCAGATCGTCTCCTTTCAGCCAAGCAGTTTTTCAGATTGCTTATTGCCAGGTGAAAAAGTGCAAACTCATTAAAACTATTAGAAAATATTATTTATATTCCCTATCAGAACCACTGAAGGAATTGTACAGCAATCTTCACAGCTCTGACTGGCCGCAAAAGTCACACTATGTATGCAGATACAATTTGTAAAGTGACACTACAGCAGGTGACATCGTACTCACTCCAAACACAAACACACATATTAACTAATATCTGACTATTAAGTGACCTTGGTTTCAAATTTAGTGTCATTTTGTTAATATAACAAATTGTACAAACTAACTACTATAGGGTCTTATTTTACAATTTTGTACACATCATTAAAGCACCTTGACCTTAACGCAGTCATCTGACAATTTTGTACATTAGTTGTTTACTAGAGCTCTCGTATTTTTTCAGTAGTTCTTGAAAAACCTTCATGTTGCCTACCATAAAATGCCTATCACAGAAAATACCACTGTTTCCAAAATACGATTTTATGGACTTTGGCAGTACACATCATTCCCCCTTGCTTTATACTTAAGAACTGGTCAGATGAAGGCTAAAAGAAAGGTAGGTTTGCATAGTTCTATTGTAAAAATGAAAGACAACACCAGTGCTTAATATTAGCAAAGAATTATGTGAAGTAATCAACCAATTGAAAAATGCTCCACATAATAAAAAAAATCTTCAGCTAATGTATAATTAAACCTATAAATTAAATCCAATATTGCATTGAATTCTTATTGATAATTCATTTCTTCATTTAGAACCAGCAACTATAATCCCAAGGCTAGAATTATATTTACACACAATTTTACAGAGGATCAAACAGTAACTTTAAAATTAGTACACAGTGTTGAAGTGAGGGGAGGGAAATAGAAAGGGACTGCATTTATAGAAATATGAATTTTAAAATTCCAGTTATGATTCATTAAAGATTCATGCTCCTTTATGAATATTGGTGATAAAAGAAAATAATTGATTTGAAACACTGCAGGTAATGGTTGTATTTTCAGATTTTTAAAAAAGTGACATATTAACTACAGCCAACCTTCAGATACATGCTGGAAAAACAAGTGTTTTAGGAAGGAACTGGTAGAGCATGCAAGGGCCAATCACACAAACTCTCCTGCATGCTAATAAGACCACAGAACTGTCAAACACAACTCTCTTGACATGGATTCACAGAAAGCCTTGGTATTCTAGTGCAATTAGCCTAATAAAACATCATTTGGCCAGAACAAGCTCTGATATTGGTTGTTCTGTAGGGAAATGCTACCCAACTGGCCTACAAGGTTAGATTTAGATGTTGAATAAGTACTTCTATATTTTTAAAAATATCCTGAATATTTAAATCCTAACAATTAAAAGCAGAAAACACAGCCACAAGAGATTTCGCAGATGCTGGAAATCTAGATTAACACACAAAATGCTAGAGGAACTCAGCAGGTCAGGTAGAATCTATGGAAAGGAATAAACAGTTGACATTTCAGGCCAAGGCCCTTCATCAGGACTGGAAAGGAAAGAGGAAGAAGCCAGAATAAGAAGATGTGAGGCGGGGAAGGAGTATGGCAGGTACTGAGTGAGCACATGCTCAGGGTCAGAGATCACAGAGGGGGAGCAGTGAGAGAGGGCCTTACCATTGAAAAGATTTAAACTAAAAACGTAGTTAGGCCCCTAGGTCAGGCCAAATGGCTGAGCCAACTGCGACATGGTTGCCACTCCCAGTCCTCTGCACCTCATGGAAGGGCCATACAATGAAGGCTTCCAGTGCAAGAGAACTGGTGGGAACGCGAGGCACGGGCAGTGTCTGGCATATTCCAGACAAATATCTGCAGGAAAAAAAGGAAAGAAAAACAGTGATTGGCAAAAACAGCTTAAAGGAGAAAGTTGAGGCTCACATTGTCACATACACATGTTGTGCAAAACCACTTAAAATGTGGGCCTTCATAACACCTCAAAATTCTAAATCTGACCAAACTCAAAACTAAACTACATGGCATTCAATACATCATTCTCAGACTGTGAGTGCACCAAGGATTTTCATTAAAACTGGCTCCAATGTTAATTGGTGTAGAAATTTAGATTTGGGTACTGTTGCATTTTATGGGTACATATTCTTATAACGAGGGCATAATTTCCTGCAGAATACAAGTACTTATTTTGCAAATTCTCCCTTCCTTCATCAGTTCTGCTAAAACATGACTCATTGCTTTAAAAAAACACACAATATCACTCTTTCCTGATGCAGCTATTCTATCTTTCACCCTGTCCACTCTTCACCCAACCCCCACAACCTATGGGTATCTTGCCAAGCTCAATGCAGAAGCAAGGATATTTTCTCAATTGCTACTTTTACCCTGTAAAATTCTCTAAAAACATAAAACTGCTTAAAAGTGACTGAAACACACTCCTGTTCTCCATGTAAACAGTTTGACTCCAACTTGCAATGTATCTATCTGTCCTTTATCTATTTATCTTGAACTATATTTGTCCAGTTATCTCCATAGTTGTGAAAGAGATTTTAGGTGCACTTTAACAACACTGTGGCATTACAGCTCAAAACTAAAAGAAAATACAAACAAGAACCAAAATTCAAGATTGTGTATTTCTATACAACCTATTGGTACAATAGCTGGGAAAAGTCAAAAACCCAGTTCCTTCTCTGCTATATCTGAACTGCACCTTTTTTTTTTAAACTTACATAAAACAATGAGACAAAGGTATATCCAAATCGGGTCACAAAGACCTGCCAGGAAGATTGCCCAAGGTTAGAGCATTGAGCTTGTTTCAAAAATGGCATGATACTACAAAAGGGAAAATAATGAGCTTGGTCATTTTAAAGCACAAATTAAAATGACCCAGCAGTCATCTTCGCTATGATTTTGTCTCCAAGTGAAGCTTGTGCTTCAAAATTGCACTGCTGACTCTTCAAAAAAACTGTGTGGCAATCATTTTCTATGTTAGGAACCTAATTCACTTTATATTGTACAAGAAAATCAACAGCACAGGTAGACTATGCCCAGCTTGTGAATTTAAAATAATTATACATCAATGTCAAAAATTCAGCTTATGAAATCCAGCTGATGGTAGTTATTCAGTTCAGACTGAATGCCAAGAATGCAGCGGCCAAGTAAATTACTTTGTGGCTACACCTAACCAGGCTTAATGTTTCTCAAACTCCTCTGATAAAATTTCACTGAGAAAGTTTTCAGACATTAAATGAATGCAATCAAAAGTACACAGAAGAACAAATTATCACTAAGAAAGTTATTTTATTTGCCACAAAGTATTATAAATCTATTCATCATTCAGGAAAAGATTCCATTGTGCACTAGTCTGGTAAAAATAAAACATAACATTGTATGTATATTTCAAGGACTCACATTAACATCTATTGTTTTCAAATATCTGTATCAGAGTACATACGTAGACATTATTTCAAAAGGATGCTTAAATTTTGTTCTGAAGTAACTTAATTTTTCTTTCCATAATATGAAAAGGAACTTGCAGAAATCCCGGCATTTAGCCTTGTAAGTACAAGGAGATCCAGCAGAAGAAAGATTGTACTGCCTATTACCCAACTGTGCTATTGCTGGACTTGGTCCTGTATGAATTCCCCAGCATGTCAGCCAAGGAATTTGACCATAAAACCTACACTAGATTAAAGCTGGCAAGGGATCCAGTCACTTATGCATTGGAATGGCAGCACAAATAGTAAAAACAAGTTACAGTTCTAATTAACAGCATTTGCATTAGTATTTTAGTCATTTAAATTGATTTTAAAAACCTTTTGAAATTACTTTTGAAATGTTAATTATTTAAACAATTAATATTTTTGAATGCCAAGAGCATTCAAAAGCTTTTTAAAAGAAACTGTCAGCTTTGATGGCAGAGCTGATGGGTTTGGCTTTCTGGGCATCAAACGATCCTCTCAGCGGTTTCGCGGACAGGCCGTGTTCTGGTCCATCAGTTACAATGCACAAGGTCGTGCCAGTCCTTGCACCAGGTCTGCCATTCGACAAGTTCATGTCATTGGATCTGAAGCAGGTTTTCAGGATTCTGTGGGACTCAACACGTGGCATCTTCAGCACGCTTTCACCCAACAAAACATGCCTGTTGCAAAAAGATTAGAACCTTGAGCTTCCTGTTGCCTGTTACTTTTATTCTATGTCCCACCCCACCAATCTATCTCCACCTTCCTGCACCACTTCAATGTGTTTTGTTTGAAATTGCCTCTTGGGTCCCCTTTAAATCTTTCCCCTCTCACCCTAATCTTCTACCCTGGGGAAAAGACTACGGCCATCCACCTCATCAATGCCTCTCATGAAGTTATATACCTTTATAAAGTCAGTAAGTGAACACAGGTGGATGGGAAATCTGGAGCAATGATCACGAGTTCCATTTTGCCCCATCAGTCAGGCGTTTAAAAGAGGCTGAAGTCTAGTTTGGAGATTCTCTGCTTGGATACCGTGAACCTTAAAATCCTAATGCCTTTGGACCAGACACTAGTAACAGGGTAGACATGTGCCCCAGCGGTTGAGAAAGTGTAACTTCATGTTCCTTCTGGGACCACTGCTCTCTACCACACTCAGTATCGCATTCTCCATCTTCCAGTAATTCATTTTCTACCTGTATTAGAACTGGCCATTTCTGTTGCAAATCATCCAACTATGACATTGGCTTCATTGTTCTCTCCCATTGGTACAGCCTGAACATAAATCATTGTCTTGCTATTAGCAATACATATAGTCAAAACATAATTACCCAGTAATTGTCAATTTATCCCTCAACCTAATCTCAGGTTCCCCTTTGCTCTATCCACCAGCTCCTCTGCAGTTTAAGATAACCTTTTATTCTCTCTTTCCCAGGTTAGACAGATACATCAACCTGAAATATTAACCATTTCTCTTTCCACCGAAACTGTCTGATCTGAATTGTGTTTCCAGCATTTTGTTGCTCAGTTCAGATTTCTAGCAACAGAAAAGGTTTTCATTTTTACTTACATGCAATCTGTTCACAGAATTTGCTTGAACAAATTGATCGGAGGTATGACTCACAACAAATATAATCAATTTTCCCAGAAGATTGGAGGAGAAAGAGGTCGTGGCAACTTCTTCCACTAAAAGCAGGGTATTTTTTTCCTAAAGATATAGTCAGTGGAAAATAACTTACATCGTGGATTAAATCAATCTCAGTTGTTTGTGGGCACCAAGCTTGATTTGATAATCTCACTGCCATTTATCACCAAACTACCTGCTTAAAACACCATTGCTTTAATAAGCAACTACTTCCCAACTACAAAAACATGAAGTTGACAACCACGGGAAAAGATTTCCCATAGTTTATTATTGTAATATGCAACCTACAAATGCAGTAATATAAATTACTACAGATAAACATCTGAATTCTAAAGAATTAAACACAAGGGAAACAAATGTAGGTAGAGCAAAAAAAATACCTTTATAAAGACAATTTCTTTTTAGCATCATTACATGTCCTAAACTTCTCAATCTGTCTAATGTGTTAATCTATTCATACATTTGGTCAAGACTACTTAATTCGTTTTTGATGTTTCAAAAGTAGCAACATCCTTTTACTAAAGTAGTGCAGCAAATAAACAGTTATTCATATGTTAAATGAATCAAGTCATGGGCATATAATACAAAAAAAAGCCTAATGGTTAGAATTCTAGTCGTCAATAATAAAGACGACAAGACTGGAGAAATAGCTCTTGCACCTTGACCCAAACTTCCATCCAAATGTATTGGATAAATTGCGTGTTCATGTCTCATTTTTAGGTACACAAGTGTTTTTGCAAAACAGCTTAAGAGCCTAAAACAATTCAATGGTTGTCATGTGTATGATTTAAGCATTCCATTTCATGCTCTGTAACTGTACAAGGTTACAACCATATTGATAGAACTACTTTTGTGTCTTTAAAACAAAATTTCCTTAGTTCAAGAAGAATGCTGCTACATGCTTAAATTAATCTTTATTTTCCCCCCTTTATCCCCTTGCTAAGAACTGAGTTTAGGTGCCCAGTTGAATCACCATTCATTACAGATTTCTGTTCTTCTACCGCTACAGGTATGTGCAATTCAGGTGAGAGCCAGGGCAGTTCTGCGATATGAAGAAAGCACATCATAGTTAAGACAATTGTGCAGTATCTGTAAGGGGGCATCATAGCAAGACTAGATCTGCAACATACATAAAGCTAACATACAGAATGTTAATGAAATCAGCTCACCAATCATGTACATGCACGAAGCAGACAATTAAAAAGACTGCTGCAGTTTTGAAATTTTCATGTCATACGTACTATTAGATATCATGGTCTATTCACTTTTTTTGAAATCTTAAAGAAGGATCACAAAGTGAACACTAAGAAACAAAAGTGTCAAAGGGAATAGGGATATTACAATTTAAAAAGTAAAAAGGAAACTAAAAAATAAACTCACTTTTAACTCCAAACATGCCATTATTTAGGTCATACCACAAATTAATGTAAAAAGCAGCAGGTATATTTAATTGTTTTGTTCCAAACTATGTTCACCAAGGATCACCTCATATTTAGACCACTTTACATTTCTCACACAAGGTTGATCTCCAACAATGATGTGACAAGCAATCATAGAACATTACCAATTCATTCAGTCACAGCACTGAATGCCAAGGTCAGTGGTTCTGCTCACACCTGCAAGGTGAAGTACTCATTTCAGCTTTTACCAACAAGGTGATAAAGAGTCTGAAGGTCAACTCGTTCCTTGTGTGTACAAGTAAAAGACAAGCAAGTGCCATCTGGGCCACCAATGCCCATCAATACTCCACTGAGCAGTAGTGCTTATCACCATGGAATGGTCAAGGAGGAAGCAAACATTAAAGTGTAGATTGTAGAAACGTAAACGTAATCAAGTTGTATTATATGGGCCTGATTGGATATTTGCAGGAAATCAAAAATGTGTTTGTATGCTTGCAAAAACATTTACAACAGCATATCCATAGTTACTTAAAATCTACAAAACATTCCAAGATGTTTCATAGGAGTGCTAAAAAAAAAAAATCTAATGTGGAAATTTATCTATAAATTAATCCCTAGTGGCAGGATATTGCTTCATTGCGCCAGTGAGTCCATAAAGCATCTGTGCAGGAACTGGAGCTTTAAGTATACAGAGGCATAAAGACTAGCGCATGTCAGCTCCTAATAACATTAGTCTGGGTCAAGTTGAAAATGACAAGCCCCATTTCCTCCCCTACAGATTTTGCATTTTGTTTTAAGATCCCAATCAAAACCTTTACACATCTGATGAGATAAGCAAGATGTCATAAACTTAATAAATTAACTCAAAGTCTTTTGTTGTTTTTAAAATCACTGGAGTGCAATGGAGGAGGAGCAATTGTGGCATTAGGGTTAATGTATTCTAGTATTTAAATTTTCTATCAGTCTTAGTGACTAGTGGTACAAGTTGAGTAACCAGGAATGCACAGAGAATGAGAGATTGTGATAAAAGACATATTTCCATTTCATTCACTTACAAAAATAACCAAATATTTAAAAATCTAAGTAAATAATAAACTATGTGTTTTCTATAAAGTTATTTTAAGAGATTAAAAAACTAGATTTCTGATGTCCCTTTTCACACAAGCTGAGTGACAAGGTTGAAAGTTTTAACACAAACGCACAAGATTGTTCAGATGCTTGAAAACTAGGGCATCACACACAAAATGCTGGAGGAATTCAGCAGGTTAGGCAGCATCTATGAAGAGAAATAAACAGGCAACTTTTCAGGCCAAGACCCTTCATCGGGTCCTTCCCTCCTGTCCTGGTTCTGATATGGCATGGCTCCATTAGGTATGGGGAGCACTTGCCCAAATGCCAAGCCACCAATAGCTTTCACAGTCTTGTATTCAGTGGGTGAAACAGCAGACATGGATTTCTCCTAGGTGTGAAATACACACAACCATGCACAGAGAGTGCAATATTAGACTTTAAGATCTCAGTTTTGATACATGGCTACATACTCCACTAGTAATTCATGCATACAAGTTCGCAATGTGGTTTAAATCTCTTCATTTCCACATGAGCCAAATAAATACAAAGCAATGTCACAAAATATTAATGTAAATCACAAGATCAAAACAGTCCCTGTAACATAAGGCCACTAGCTAATGAAAGTACTCAACTGACAATTTAAATTCCAGTGGCACAAATGCTATTAAACAAAAAGGTCATGCTTCCCATAAATTAGATAGGCAACCACAATGTTATTTCCTTTTATTCTATTTTTATAAACAATGTTTCTAGTTGCTCAATACATTGAGATTAATAAATTGGAAAGAAGCATTTTTATAAGTAAAATATTGTAGAAAATTCCATTCTGTAGCATATACTGTAGTACGCCAGGGTAGGACAAGGACTATTGATAAACAGTGAACAGACAAAAAAAATTGCTAGTATAGGTGATGAATTTGACAATAGCTGGATTTAACTTAGTAAATGTGACCTGGGAATTGCAGAATATGAATAACTGGAAAGAGACATTTCATCTGACCAGCATAAGGTTTCTATTATGAATCTTAATTTACAAAAACACAATAGTTCCACAAACCAAAATGTAAAACAAACCTTTGTAAGCTATCACAGATGACACTTAATCATTCTCTCAAGGTAATTCTTAAAATACCACAGCCAAATCAGTGTGATATTTATCAATAAAAGGATTACTGTGACATTATGATTATTAATCTTCATAGTACTTTTTTCCCCACTGAATATTACAAGAGGCATTGGTCTGTTAATCAAAAGACCAATAATGACATCACCAGAAATTACTGATGTTAGACAAGTAGTATCTCATTAATTCTAATTTAGACAAGTTGCACCCAATAGAACAGGCTTGAATACGTTAGGGAAATTAATTAGGAGATGCGTTTTTAAAATTGGAACTGAGGGTATACAAACTCTACAAATGCAATTTGTATGTTAAACACTAGCGGAGGGGAAAATAGTCAACAAATGCGTTAACCATCGCAACCCTACCTGGAAGAGGCCGCATAGGCATCTCTAACCTCAAACTGGCTTGTTGTGTGGTGCAACTGGATTTGAAACAGTTTCGGCAACCTTAAAACTCAAGTTTCAGTTCTAACAATTCTAGCGGAAGCAACTCCTCGCTGATCTACCGAACATCGTCAGCGGAGCGTCGGTGCTGAACTCAAGGCGCGGGGAGCCAAGAGAAGCCCACGGCATCTAGCCTCAGTGTAAGGCTGCACGGTTGGAAACGTCTTCCAAACATTATCACACATCTTTACGCTCATCGCACCATTTAACTCGGCTATTTAAGAAGAAAACTGGACGACAGAAAAGCAAACGGGCTTATTGCAACCATCTGCCTCTCGCTTCCAAAATAAAATAAGCGTAACAATAGTAACTTTGGATCATGTTCAGGCAGATTACACACAATTTCTCTACTCGCTCCGAGCACGCAACGCTCTAGGTTTCCGCATCTTTGCGCTGAGCTGGTTTATTATTTAAAAAAAGAGAAATAGAAAATATCTTAGGAGGAAGCATTGAAGGTGCGGGTGTGTGGGCAAAGTGCAGGACAGGGCAGACGGGGCACACCGAACGGGCTGGGCGCGAGCGCGGGCGCACCGGCACCCGCTGGAGACGGTCCCCGGGAGGCTCGCGGGGCACCGAGCCGGGCGCCGCCAGCGGGCTGCTCCTCCCGCCGGCCGCCACCGCTCCTCCACAGGCCCAGGGACAGCTCGTCTACTCTCTCACTTCCACGGCCGCCACACTGAACAAACAAACCACAACGTAAAGTCTCAATGACAAAAAAGAACATTTGCAACCTCCCCCACCCCCTCATCTCACTCACCTCTCACCGGGCTCCACTTGCTGCTCCTCTCTCTGCAATAAGCCGCGAGTTCATTGAGCTCCTTTTATTTCACGTGTGTGCGTGTGTGTGTGTGTGTGCATGAAAGCAAAAAAAAGTCAGGACCGACTGCCAGAGAACTGCCCTTTTGCCGAGGGTTCAATGGAAAATTATGTTCTTCTACTTTGTTTTATTTTTTTAATTGCCCTACGAGTCTCCTTCGCTCGTCTGTTGGGCAGGAGTACATCACTGGCTACGCGTGAGCGCGCTGCATCCTCTACTACTGAGGCTTGTGTTCATGTTCCTCATCGACAGACCCGACCCCGCCGCTATTGCGCGTGTCCGCGAGCCTAGAAGTTCCTGGAAAGGGACATATTGCGCCCAGAGAGGGATGAAAAATAAAATTCTGCAGATGTTGCAAATATGAAATACATGTTGGAAATACATGTTGGAAATACCTGTGTTTTTTTTATTTTAAAATTTCAGATTTCCGGCATCTTTAATTTTTTTTCATATTTTCATTTGTAATCTGAAAAGGTCATTTCCAGCCGGATCTCAGTTCTCCCGAAAGTCTATAACTGTATCTAGAAGCTTGCTTTTCTTTAGCAGATTATACCGTGCAGTAAGGTATCAAATTCTTTCCAGCCACTGAAGTTTAGTTGACATTGACCGTTGCATATAGGACAGGGGCAGTCAAATTGTACACAGCAAGCTCTCATAAACAGAAAATCTGATTTATTTTGTTATGTAAACCGAGAAATCAATAATCCAGAGAACGTCCCTTTTTCTTTTTGGAAGTAATATTGGGATCTTCCGAGTCTAGCGCACAGGATAGATGGGCATTCACTGTAATATCCCGTATAATGTAGGAAAATGCACGGCAAGATCCCGCAATCTATTTTGAGCTAACATTGGATATGTAAATAAGGCATCGAACTCATAATCCTCAATTTGATGTAATTTATATGAATGTGGATTTTGTTTGTAAGGGAATCCTTTGCCTCACGTCATCAGTTTTCTCTTCGGCAGCAATTCTCTCATCTATTTAAAGACATTTGTTACTACCGCCTTCACTTTTGCTGATAATCGTTTACTGCCAGAAAGAGCAGTTCACAGGGACAAGACACAGAATCATTTTCAGAGATTCGCCTTTTCCCTGATTACAACAAAGAATCAAGCACACAGCATTTGACAATTATTAGCATTTATCTCATGCCGCTGGCAATAGTCCACAAAGGCACAAGGTATACCTTGTATTCTCCAAGCTTTCAATACAAATAAATCTATCTAAATTAAATCCAATCAGTAAAAGAGCAGGAACGTGTTTGTTGGAAACTGTAACCCGTGATATTGAACTGTTTTTTGCAAAACTCGGGTTTCCACGCATTAATCGGAATTATCTATTGTTGCAATAAATAAAGATTTAATACGCTTCCATCTCAGATATGCAAAGTAAACACAAAGCTTGTCTTCGTTGCTATGACTTCCTCCAAATGTAAACACAATATTTTGGGATATGACGCCAACTGACATGACTCCACAGGTTTTTCTACTTTCCAAAGTGCAGTCATGTAGCTACAGGAGCTTTTTTTTAAAAAAAAGTTTATAAATACCGTAAGCTTAAAAGAATGGGGGTTGCTGTGTTCTCTGCAAAAAGAACACATCCACACATAATCAATCATATTTTTTATTTCATTTCCGATTTTGAGTGGGAGGAAATAAACGCTGCATTCTAATACTTGCAGCCTACCCAGTAAATGCAAAGCAAAGCGACAGCACACATTTAGGTTACAATCAAAAACACGTTTTACATTGTCGAGAGTTGAATTTGCTGACTGGTTGAGTCACCCCCATTATGAGAAACTCTCAGTGCTGCTACCTCATGGTCAAGGGTAGCAGCAGATGGAAGTAATTCTTCATCAGATATATCTTCACGGTCACCTTGCAAAGCGGGTTGATCAATCCTGCAAGATTACCGTTTCTTTGTCGCTTCAATTATAGAACAGTACTAATTAAAGACCGCGTGTGAGATTTAATCCTGGAACTCATTTCCATTATAACCTTTCAGTTTTCCTATATATCATAGTATAATGTAGTAATTTCGCAACTGTGAAAACCTATTCATCCGCTGATATTTCGAAGCAATGGTACTCGTGGGCTGGAAGTAATATGTCAGCAATATTTGCGGTGTATTTGTCTTATGCGATTTTCCCGGTATGGAGATGTAGCAGGATATGATTAAAATGTCTTACAATGAACAATTTGCACAATAATAGAACTAGCGTCATGTTGTTTTTAGTACAATGGGATAACACATAAGTGCACAACAAAAAGTAGATATTTATTTTGGCAATACATTTCCTGAAACATAGATTTATAGTATAAAGTACCTATTTATGTGCTACCCTATTTTACTAAAAGACAAAATGACGTTAACAATACCAAATCCCTTAGTTTTATTGGGGTAATAAATAATTCACACTCCAAATCCATTAAGTAAGGGTCTTCCATTTATAACTTGCCCCTCAAATGGTAGATTTCTTGCTATTATCCCATATATGCCATTCCTGCACAGATTTTCACCAAACTATTTCACCAATTACACTGAAACTGATGCATTTAATTGATTCTAGAAAGTATGAATTTATTTTGGCAATACATTCCTGGAGCATAGAGAATGAGGGGAGATTTGAAGGAGGTATACAAAATTATGATAGGGTGAATACAAGAAGATTTTTTTTCCACTGAGGTTGTGTGAGTCTAGAACCAGTGGTCATGGGTTAAGGGTGAAAGGTGAAATATTTAAGGGGACCATGAGGGGGAACTTTTTTACTCAGAGGGCGGTGAGAATGGGGAGCGAGCTACCGATGGAAGTGGTGCTTGTGTGGTCGGTTTTTAGCATTTCAAGATTCAAAAATTCAAAGTACATTTATTATCAAAGAATGTATGAATTATACAACCTTGAGTTTTGTTTGTTTACAGGTAGCCACAAAGCAAGAAACCCAAAAAAGAAGCCAATTAAAGAAAAAAAAGACCAACACCCAATGTGCACGAGAAAGGAAAAGTAAACACAAATCAAGCAAACAACTAAAGTGAACAACAACAGTCCAAACCAAATTGAGTCCTCAGGTTCGAACCCCGGGGAAGGCCCCAAGCCCTGCTCATCAGTTCATCATAGTAGCGGGCCTGGAGCACAGCAACCTGGGCAGTTTTCATAGCCTTAGCGCCATGGAGAGAGAGGTGACCATCACAGGGAGCAAGCAAAATCGTCTTGTGCCTCGGATACTGATATCTTGTCTTTTCAGTCTATCTGGGATGGTATTTAAATTGACCAAGAGAAATTTGGATAAGTACATGGATGGAAGGGATACGAAGGGCTGTGGTCCAGGTGCAGGTGGATGGAACTAGACAGAATAATTGTTCAGCATGGACTAGATTGGCTGAAGGCCTTTTTTCTGTGCTGTAGTTCTCTATACTAAGAGTAGCTGGCCTCACTAAAGCTGATCTCATAATCTGAAATTTAGGCTTCAGTGCTGTAGTACTTAATCAATGAGTCAGGTTAACTCAGCTTTATCACATATACCATCCTGCTGAAAGGCCTCGGCCCGAAACGTCGACTGTACTCTTTTCCATTGATGCTGCTTGCCTGCTGAACTCCTCCAACATTTTGTGTGTGTCACTTGGATTTCCAGCATCTGCAGATTTTCTCTTGTTTCTATCACATATCTGATTCATTTGGCTTGATTTGGTATTGAATGTTAAGCGTTCATTGCAGAACTGAGAATCGTGCATTATCTGAGATGTTGACTTTCAGAGAGTGTCATACTCGAAGTTGACATAAAATAGAAAATGTTGGAAATACTCAGCTGATAGAGCAACATATGTGGAAAGAGAAACAATTAATGTTTCAAACTGGGGTTCTTACAAAGGGTCCTAGAGCTGAAACATTAGTTACTATTTAAACAGACCGTGCCAGCAGTTGCGGCTTTCATTTCTTATCTCTGGCTTCTGCAGTTTTCAGATTTTCTTCGCCTATGTGTTTACTTGGATAAAATTTTAAAATCATTGTACAAAATTATCTCAGCTTTATTAGACCGTATTCCTCACTGCAATGTAATCAAGAGAAAAGCAGATTAATTGGCCACTTGTCTCATTTTCTGGTTCTGGAGTTTCTAGATGAGAGAGTGTGCAAATCCTGCAGTCATGAGAGAATTGTGCTTGAAATACCTTTGGTCATCTGCGTGAAGGTGTCTCATGTTGGAAGAGCCGAAACACGTGATGAGCGTAGTTACATCACTGATATAGAGCTTAGAGCATTGTGAGTTGTATTCTTCAAATCCAAAAAAATTGGTTAAGAAGACATGCATGTATTGTTTATAAATTCATATTTATTATATTATTCCTAAATTGTCTTCCAGTGCATGGAATTGTAGAACACTGGTTTGTTATCCAAAGTTTTCACTCTTTGTTCATGGAAAAAGTTGCATAGTGGGGATCAGAGGCTGACTTTGCAGGAGCATTATCCAGCCATTGCTACAGATATTTTCAAGAATTGTATGAATCTGACATTGATGGAAATTAAGGAGGTGGTCACCCAGCCGTGCAAAAGAAACACAATAGAAGTGTGGAACCTAGGAAAATGATGTACCTTAAAAAAGACATGTGACGTTAGTCCTATTCGTTTCAATTTGTGACACTTCTTGACAGTGAAACCATCAAACTAATGCAAATACCCTCTGGCCACTTTATTAGGCCAGAAGAAAGGGAACTATAGGCCTGTTAGTCTGACCTCAGTGGTTGGGAAGATGTTGGAGTCGATTATTAAGGATGAGTCCTCGGGGTACCTAGGGACACATGATAAAATAGGTCATAGTCAGCATGGTTTCCTCCAGGGAAAATCTTGCCTGACAAATCTGTTGGAATTCTTTCAAGAAATAACAAGCAGGATAGTTAGGAGAATTAGTTGACATTGTGTACTTGGATTTTCAGAATGCCTTTGACAAGGAGCCACACATGAGGCTGTTTAACAAACTATGAGCCCATGGTATTACAGGAAAGATTCTAGCATGTTAATGCAGTGGCTGATTGGCAGAAGGCAAAGTGTGGGAACAAAAGGAGCCTTTTCTGTCTGGCTGCCACTGACTAGTGGAGTTCCACAGGGGTCTGTGTAGGGACCAGTTCTTTTTATGTTATAGTCATAGTCATAGTCATACTTTATTGATCCCGAAGGAAATTGGTTTTCGTTACAGTTGCACCATAAATAATAAATAGTAATAGAACCATAAATAGTTAAATAGTAATATGTAAATTATGCCAGTAAATTATGAAGTAAGTCCAGGACCAGCCTATTGGCTCAGGGTGTCTGACCCTCCAAGGAGGAGTTGTAAAGTTTGATGGCCACAGGCAGGAATGACTTCCTATGACGCTCTGTGTTGCATCTCGGTGGAATGAGTCTCTGGCTGAATGTACTCCTGTACCCACCCAGTTCATTATGTAGTGGATAGGAGACATTGTCCAAAATGACATGCAACTTGGACAGCATCCTCTTTTCAGACACCACCGTCAGAGAGTCCAGTTCCATCCCAACAACATCACTGACCTTACGGATGAGCTTGTTGATTCTGTTGGTGTCTGCTACCCTCAGCCTGCTGCCCCAGCACACAACAGCAAACATGATAGCACTGGCCACCACAGACTTGTAGAACATCCTCAGCATCGTCTGGCAGATGTTAAAGGACCTCAGTCTCCTCAGGAAATAGAGACGGCTCTGACCCTTCTTGTAGACAGCCTCAGTGTTCTTTGACCAGTCCAGTTTATTGTCAATTCATATCCCCAGGTATTTGTAATCCTCCACCATGTCCACACTGACTCCCTGGATGGAAACAGGGGTCACTGGTACCTTAGCTCTCCTGAGGTCTACCACTAGCTCCTTAGCCTTTTTCACATTAAGCTGCAGGTAATTCTGCTCACACCATGTGACAAAGTTTCCTACCGTAGCCCTGTACTCAGCCTCATCTCCCTTGCTGATGCATCCAACTATGGCAGAGTCATCCGAAAACTTCTGAAGATGACAAGACTCTGTGCAGTAGTTGTAGTCCAAGGTGTAAATGGTGAAGAGAAAGGGAGACAAGACAGTCCCCTGTGGAGCCCCAGTGCTGCTGATCACTCTGTCAGACACACAGTGTTACAAGCACACGTACTGTGGTCTGCCAGTCAGGTAATCAAGAATCCATGACACCAGGGAAGCATCCACCTGCATCGCTGCCAGCTTCTCCCCCAGCAGAGCAGGGTGGATGATGTTGAACACACTGGAGAAGTCAAAAACATGTCAATGATTTGGATGATAGATGGCTTTATTGCAAAGTTTGCAGATGATATGAAGGTAGGTGGAGGGGCAGGTAGTTTTGAGGAAATAGGCTACTCAAGGACTTAGGCAGATTAAGAGAATGAGCAAAGAAATGGCAGATGGAATACAGTGTCAGGAAGTGTATGGTAGAAGAAAGGGAAGGATTGACTATTTTCTAAATGGAAAGATAATTTAAAAAACTGAGGTGCAAATGGACTTGGGAGCCCCTGTGCAGGATTCCCTAAAGGTTAATTTGCAGGTTGAGTCTGTGGTGAGGAAGGCAAATGTGATGTTAGCATTCATTTCGAGAGAACTAGAATATAAAAGCAAGGATGTAATGGTGAGAGTTTATAAAGCCTCATTTGGAGTATTGTGAGCAGCTATGGGCCCCTTATCTTAGAAAGGATGTGCTGAAACTAGAGAGAGTTCAAAGGAGGTTCACCAAAATGATTCCAGGATTGAATGGCTTGTCATATGAAGAACATTAGATGGCATAGGGCCTGTATTCTCTAGAATTCAGAAGAATGAAGCATGATCTCATTGAAACCTATCGAATGGTGAAAGGCCTTGATAGACTTGCTATGGAGAGGATGTTTCCTATGGTGGGAGAGTCTAAGACTAGAGGACACAGCCTCAGAATAGAGGTGTGTCCTTTTAAAAAAGGATATGAGGAGGAATTTCTTTAGCCAGAGAGTGTTGAATCTGTGGAATTCTTTGCCACAGGTAGCAGTGAAGGCCAAGTCTTTATGTATATTTAAAGCAGAGGTTGATAGATTCTTGATTTGTCAGGGCTTGAAGGCATATGGGGGGAAGGCAGGAGTTTGGAACTGAGAAGAAAACTGGACCAGCCATGATGAAATGGTGGAGCAGACTCAGTTGACTAAATGGCCTGATTCTGCTCCTATATCTTATGGTCTTATGGTCTAATATAATAAGCCAATCGTGTGGCAGCAACTCAATGTATAAAAAGCCATATCAAGAGGTTCAGTTGTTGTTCAAACCAAACATCAGAATGGGGGAAAAATGTGATCTAAGTGACTTTGACTGTAGATAGATGGTGCCAGATGGGGTGGTTTAAGAATCCCAGAAAATGCTGATCTTCTAGGATTTTCACACAACGGTCTCTAGGGTTTACAAAGAATGGTGTGGAAAACAAAAACAACATCCAGTGAGCAGTAGGTCTGTTGGTGAAAACACTTTGTTAATGTGAGAGTTCAGAGGAGAATGTCCAGACTGCTTCAAACTGACAAGAAGGCAACAGTTACCCAAATAATCACATGTTGTAACAGTGGTATGCAAAAGAACATCTCTGAATGAACAACACATCGAATCTTGAAGTGGATGGGCTACAGCAGCAAAGGACCATGCTGAGTTCCATTCCTGTGGCTACTTTATAAAGTACGCTCCTGTATCTAATAAAGTGACCACTGGGTGTATAACGCTGTACTATGTTGGATCTATGTCGCCACAAAGATTTTCAAGTTGGACATAATTTCTGCTTGCCAACTAACGCAATGTAAATAGTAAGCACTAAACCTTCCCGGTACTGTCTCACTGAAACAAAATTTAAATAATTAACAAGCTGAAGTTATAATGTATGTAAAATCTCAAAACTAGCAGGTTCAATAGTAGACTATACAGTGCAGATATTTTCATGTTGTGGGGATAATTTAGGAGGAACCTGCTCAAGTAACTCTCGTGAGTTATTACTTCAGTCATGTAATAAATATTGTGTTCTACATTCTACTCTCTATTTATGCCTCCTTCTTTAGACAGAACTACCCAAGGTATTACTATACTTATTTTAATCTTATTTAAAGCATTCCTAAAATATAAAGCTGTGGATTCAATAACACCATCAGGTGAAAAGTACATGAAAATAGATTTTTTGAAAGGCATTGCAAAATCAGGTTTTAAAAAACTATCCATGCAAATTTGGACTAAAAACTGTGCAAATGATAAAGATGTTGAATAACTTAGAAGTTCATTTAATGAAGCCTGTTTACATCTTGTCATGACAATATCTAAGCTTTCTGAATGTGCTGCAATTTGATTAGAATCTATAAAATGCTATGCAAGATCTTTCAACTTATGATGTTCACAAATGATAATGAATTGCCATTTATTCATTAGCAACAGTTCTTGATGTTCAATTAACTATTGCAATCCAGGGATTTTCATCCACTATAATCCTGTTTTTTTTTTGTCACCAATGCTACCATTTTAATTGCACATCTATTCAATTGATTCAATTTACTGAAGAGATGACAACGGTTTCAAGCATTCAGGCTTGGAGATGACAGAAACAACTGGGGTTGTAAACAAAATAATTTCACCACTTCAAGAAGTTAGGACCTGAAGGTACCTGAAGGTTAGGACCTGAAATCTGAAGGTATCTTGAATCTTACAATGAAAATGAAGATTTGGAAAATGCAATCATTGAAATCATTGGATGAAGAGAGTTCATTATCTGCACTAGGTGTCTGTGCTGATGTTGCTTATTTATAGATAATCAAAAAAACACGCAGTATACAATCGATGAATTCCCCCATTGATGGTAGGTTGTCTTTTTATACCTTTTTAACTATTTCAATGAAACTTTGGCTAACTACGACAGCTGCTTAATTGACCAAAATGTACTGGGCCCAATATGTCCCTATTAAATGGAATCCATTGTATTCCAAAGCTATTTTTTTACTGTCATTTTTATGCATTATTTAATTATTACCAAAATCCTAACATAACAAGGGTATCAGAAGCTAATCATCAGTAATCTAGTCACATTGTCAGAATTATCATCATCTTGTCCTACGCTGACATCCATCTGTATCCTCAGCCTTTTTCAATTTGTCATCAAAATACTGACCTATATTGATTTACTTCTAACTGTTACTATAATAGTCCAACTCTCTTTTTCATTTTCAAATAATCAGCTGCATTTATTGGCCACATTTTTCTTGAACGCCCCTACTCACTGATGGAACTGCATTTATTCTATCATTTTACTCCGGCGTAACCAAATAATATCTCACAAATAAAAACAGAAAATGAATGAAACTAACTAAGCATCTGGAAATGAAACATTAACTCTGCTTCTCTTTCCACAGATGCTGCCTGGGATGCTGTGTTTCCAGCCTTTTGTTTTTATTTCGGATTTCCAACATCTGCAGATATTTTCATTTCATTTATGAAGCTCTCTTGTAATATTGCACCATTAGGTACTTCCAAGAGAAGAAGGAGATTTTTAAAGACAATATTAATTAACATAATGATAATAATAATAACAATAATAGTATTCAATATGTTTGTGATAACTGAAAGAATCGCCCACATGCAGTTGAGATGTTTCTTTCAAGATTAATCCAGTGTGTTGTTTGACCATGAGAACTTACAAACAGTGCATTTTCAAGTAGCAAACATCAAAGCAAACTAAACCTATTTATAAAGTCCATTTAAAAAGATCCCTCCTAAGGAACAGTAAACTTTCTGTAAAATAGATCGCAGTCACTTGGAGCAGTGCCATCTCCAAGCCTGACAAATGGGAAAATTACCCAGCAATTTCCATTTTATGTGTGGATAGTGGCAACATTCCATGCAGCCTGTAAAATAACATTTCATTCAAGTTATTTGCTTGTTTTACGAGAAGTTCTAATGCATATATTTTTTCCATAAGAAAGGTCATTGTAGCTCATAAAACAAATTAATATGCTAAAAAGACTATAAAATGGTATGTACTAATATCTTAACAGACGGCAGTCAGGTAAACGTAAAATAAAGTCTAGACTGCACACAGATTGAAATTGGTCAGTTGGCGAAAGGGACAGATAAACACCAGATAGAATTTAATCTTGAAAAATGTGTGGTTATGCATTTTAGGAAGACTAGTAATGTTAGTGTATACGCAATGCTCAGGAGATTCTGAAGAGCAAGTGGATTAGCATGGTTGGCTGATTTCTACCCCACTATGACTAAATTTTCATTATTCCAAGAAACTTTACAAACACATTTCTACATTTTCCTTTTCCAATTTGGAACAATTCAAAAGGGCAGCATAAATATGAACCGTACTCAAACATATTCCCAAATTGATCGTGAAGTGTCTGACTCATACAGTAAGTTAGTTATAGATGTGCTCAGTTACTTTTCGTCACTATATTCAAGTGAGAAGTCCAGTGGATCCCTGTGTAAATCAATGTAATTTGGAGCAAAGCCCCATATTAGTTTTATTTAGTATTGGGCGTATGCTGCTTTCAAAGATGATGCCATTCTTTCTTTTGCTATGTTATATGTTCTGTAGTTCTTACAGACCTTATGGTAAAAGATCAAATGTCCAGGACTAAAATACAATACTGATAATTCAATTCTTCTTCTTCTTCTTCTTCTTCCCCTTAAGCCCATCACCCCTACTGGGGCAAAGGCTGTTGACAGTAGCACTTAGAGCCCTGGGTTTTTATAGGATGGAGTTGCTAGCCCCATCAAGCCCAACCCTCTGACCGTCCATGGAAGAGTTAATAATCCAGTTCAAGTTATAATTTGTTTTTGTTTTTGTCAGATAATTGGGAATGAATCACCAATAAATTGAAATGATTGATTATTGGAAGTAACTTTTGTATTTGCAGTGTTTACTAGAAAGACATAGCAAAAATAACTGACAATGTGACAGGCAGATTTATTAAGGTAATTACCTGTGCTATAAACTCTTATCATTGAGTCTGTTATAGTTATTATTCTTTAGATTTATTGAGTATGCCCACAAGAAAATGAATCTCAAGGTTGTATATGGTGACATATATGTACTTTGATAATAAAAATTTATTTTGAACTTTGAACTTTGCAGAACAGTGGCATTCAGAAACAGAACCAAAAAAAGAGCATTGCCTGTTAGTTTTATTTTTAAAAAATGAAATTTAGGATTCAAAAGAAAACTAGGTGCCTTCTTTAAGCTCAGTTCAGACAGAATTGAGGTTTGTTAAATAAAGTTGAATTTAATGATAGAATGTTTTTTAGAACAACATCAATAGATTGTATGTGTATATTACTTATCAAAGGCAATGATAGCACAGTGTTTTCCATTACTATTCTAGAAATCCAGAGGATGGGACTTGAAATCTGGTGACAAAACAATCAAATCGCATCCCAGTTGGCGGGAAATTTAGTTTACTGAGGAATTAAAGAATACTAGAAACAGTAATGGTGATCATGAAACCATCTGGCTTACCTGCATCCTCCAGGATCCAGGCAATGAACATTGCCACCCTATGCTGTTATTTTAAACTGTGACTAAGCCACAGGATAGGGAATGGAATGACGAGGTAAATTCGGTAAAACACGTTCAGCGTTTCCTAGCTTATTTGCTAACCTCCTTGGTATAGGGAAGTGTTACAGTGCCAGTAACCTCATTTCCACTATCTGTAATGAGTTTGTACTTTTTCCCTGTGTCCTTTGGGTGCTCCGGTTTCCTCCCATCCGGGTTAGGAGGGTAATTAGTCACATGGTGTAATTGGTCAGCATGGGCTCATTGGGCCAGAACAGCCTGTTCCTGTGATCTCTAAATATAAAAACAGCTGCTCAAGGGTAACTTAAAGTACTGCTCGTTCCTTAACTGCTGCTGGAGAAACTGCCACTGAATTCAGCCATGAAATCATGTTCAATGGGCAAGATAACTCTGAGTTCTTCAGGTGAGAGTTTTTCTTTCTTAGTTGGGATAGGGAAATGAGGCTGCTGTAATATGCGGCCTAATTGTCCACTTTTACCACCATGACACTGGGTGTCTGTCAGAGAAGCAGGACAGCTGCACATTTCCCCATTCCCACACTCCTGGTTCAGTATGCAGATTGAGCCCCAGTGGTAAAAGTGGTGATTCCCATTGAGAACTTTCATTGTGAAGGCTGCCTTGCTGTGAGATCATATTATTTGCTGTGAATTTTGAAATTGAGTGAATTGCTATTTGTCCTTAACATTCACACTGCTTAGCTGCTTAACTGTGTTTTTTTTTGCATATTGGGTGTCTTCTGCCTTTTTGTCAAATTGTATACAGTTTCTAACCCAAGAAATCTGAAAGTGATAGGATTCATTTTCTTGCCAAATTCCAAACAGACTTCCTTACTTTGCTTATATGACTGAGCAATGAATCTTGAAATTCTTTCATTTTATTAACTTCTCTTAAACTACACAGATTTTCTTTCAGAAGCTCATAAATACAAAATAAATAGGACTTAAGTGCTCTGGCTATTTAAAATTTATTACAAGCAAAATAATCAATGTCAAGTGTCACTTATATTGACATATTCAAATAATTATTTAATTGTACAGAATACACTGAGAATTAATGTTGTCAATAAATGGGGAAGTATATTTGGAGCTCATTTTAAAATATGGCATCATTGCATTGATTGAAATAATAATTAGGAGCACCAGAAATCTGTGAAAATCATCAGGGTTGTGAAGCTACTCCTCAACTGGTGCTTCATTTAGAGATAACCTCTTCTTTGACCAGCATATGTCAGTTGTCTTCAGCCGATGACCTGTTGCACCATTCTTGACCAGCTTAGATTTGGTTAAAATAATCAAAACAAAAGAAAATCACTAAACTATAGGTGATTTGAACAATGACTTTAGGTCAATGAAAGATTAAGTTTATGTGTACAGTATCTGGTACGAAACAAATACCCATACCCTTGCCACCTTGCTGCAGGTCTTAGTGCACAAGTTGTGCACTATTTAGAGAGCAGCAGTTGTCACTGTAGCAAGCATTGCTGAAGTTGTAATTATCCAGTGCTTAGCATGCTTATGAAACTGTTTTTTCTCATTTGTTATTTCATGCATATATATTCATGTAAATATTTTCTTTGGAACTGGCATTGACTGCAACATAACACCTTTTTTGGGAAGGAATGCACATTTCCTACAAAAAGATTTGAATACTTTAAACACAAAAGATTTTTAAAGAGAAAATAACTAATTGATGTAATTTCTAATAGTCTTTATAATCTTTTAAACACCCCAGATTATCAAGGCACATTTCAGAGACATTTTCCTAGTTTTAGTTCCTTCTCCACGTGAGTACATATTCATGATTTGTTTGCACAGAAGCACAAACCAAAGAGAGAACTTTATTTTTGCTCACATGTGGCACATTTTCTAATTACAGTTCAGAACCAGGATGGATACTAAATGCAGTGAAGAAAAGGTGTTGTAATGTTTAAAAGGATTGTCTCCCAGCTTCCTTTGTTTTGTATTTTAAACAGTCCATTTTTCTTTTAATGACATCATAAAATAACGAACAGGACAGCATACTTCATAGTTCAAATGGGAATAGATTTTCACCATTCATTACTGAACTAAGATAACTCCATTAATGAGCTTAATTGAGCCTGATTTAATATCAGGTGAGTCACTGATTATAATTTTTCACCCTAGGTCTAATTTTATATCCCTTATTGCAGCAACCTCAGAATAAAAAGCAGTTGAACAGGTCTGCCCTCATACTTCAACCCGGATTCTCCTGTGATGACAAGCTTTTGCGTTTTCTACTCTGGGGAAATATTTCATTTCCAAGGCACAACTACAAGATGATTTGTCTCACACTGCTGATTTGCCGAGTAGGGGAAGCCTGGACATACTACAGTCTTGTAAAACAATGAGAGCAGGATGAAATTAACAATATAATTGTCACCCTTTTCTGCACTTGAACACTTTTCAGGAACAGGCAAAAGCATGTATATTAATTTGTATGTCAGTAGTTCCACATTTCCTGAGGGATAGATAAAACAGCACACCGCAATACAGGCCCTTTGGCCCTCGATGTTATGCTAACTTTTAGCCTATGCCAAGATTAATCTAATCCTTCCCTCCCACAGGCCTCCATTTTTCTTTCATCCATCTAAGAGTCTCTGAAATGTTCATAATGAATCTGCCTCTACCCACCACCCCTGCTAGTGTGCTCCATGCACTTACCACTCTCTGTGTAAAAAAAACTTACTACATGTCCTCTTCTTCAATGGAAAAGTTAATAAACATTAAGTTAAAATACTTGAAAATTTCATTTTTTTGTTGTGGAGTATCTTGTGAATTGAATGCAACCAGCAGGGAAAGCCAAAAAACAAATCAGTCATTTCGTACCTCATATAACTGCAATACTTACTGTATGTTAGGGGCAGTCTTTAATAGCTGACTTCAGGTATCTTGTTTGACAAATCCATGACCAGCAGAGCTGGACACTCATATCCTTTCCTGATTTATTACTTTCACATCCAGCACTCTGATCAAGCTACATTGGTGTAAATTGACAAATGGATGCTTCAAGCTCATTGCAATTTTCATGAAGAAAATGGATGGATTATGCAATGGGAATGTCCAGATTTTCCAGGAATTGGGTAATGTAGCTAAATATCCACATGGAACCACTTGTAAAAGGCAAGTTGCTCTTTCCTTTAAAAAACACTGTCTATGTAGGTCTGAATGGAGCAGTCCTGACTTATCTAGTTGTTCAAGAGCATTGTGACCCTTGACATATCCATTGTATTGACCACACTTGTCTGTCTTGAGTTCTTGCTGTAGCTGAATGTCCCTTTGGCACCCACTGTCTATTGATTCCCACTGAAGTGAAACCCCTACCCAGATGTGTTTGTCTTTTGCCTATGACCATGTAAGCACCACAGGTGCATTGCTGGTATTGTGTTTACCTACTTGTTATTCTCCTTTTTTTGAAAACTTGTGTAATTCTCATCAGTACTAGATTGTAACTCATGTGAAAGATTCCAAAAGCCACAAGAATTAACACAATAGCAAAGCTATTTCTCATTGCTTATTTAATTGAAGACAAATTACTATAATTATCAGAGCATCCATCTGTAGTTTAGATCAATCTAAGGTTTTTACATCAGTTGTCCCTATCAGGACAACACTCCAGGTTTTGACTTTTTTCCCTGTGCGGATGTTTTGTGGTACACTGACTCTTCATTATCCAAAGACTTACTGTCTGTGGATCTGGGTACTCGCAAGCTTGAAGCTGGCAACAACTTCAAGGGTCAGGAATGTGGGCCAGGAGTGTGGTTGAGGTCTGGAGTGTTGGTTGGGTTTGTGACCAAAGATGGACCAGGAAAACTATGGGTCAGAAACATAGATATGTTTAAAAACTTACCTTACAGTTGTTATATCCATGGAAGGGTTTACTGCTGTATTCTGTTACAACCTTAATGTCACTGTCAGTGGCTTGAGTGGTACCTGCGTTTTTGTGTAACCCCGGGGAATTCTGTGCACTTACTCCTCATGTATGACGAATGCTTGGCTCAGTATAAAACTGGCTATTCTGAGTCTCCCACTTCAATATTAGCTTTATTTGTTACATGTACATTAAAGCATCAAAACATATAGTGAAATATATAGTCACATTGTTTGCATCAATGACCAACACAGTCCGAGGATTGTGCTAGGCAGACTGCAGTTGTTGCCATGTTTCCAACACCAACATAACACGGCCACGATGCATTAACCCTAATCAGTGCATCTTTGAAATGCAGAGAGAAAATAGAACACATAGAAGAAACCCATGAGGTTATGAGGAGAACATACTATCTCCTTACAGGTAGCAGTGGGAAATGAACCAGGTCCCTGATTTTGTAATAGTGTTATGTTAACCATTAGTTCTACTAACATTAATCTTATAGAATCAACCTGGGGGAAAAAAAAGAGGGAAATGTAGAGGAGGTTAAACACAGATGTCATTAACTGTATTGCGCAACAAAAAACTAGTTGATTTGATGTTTGTGGTTTAATTTTCTGGAAGCTATGGTAACATTTAGAATTCTGCCCTTCGTTAGCTAAAATACAGTCTGTGGCCACAATGCAGCTATCTAATCAGTCAATCATGTGGCAGCAGTTCTGTGGGTGAAAATACCTCGTTAATGAGAGAGGAGGGAAGGAGACTGGTCAGAGTCAGACTGGTTCAAGGTGACAGCAACTTGAATAACCACACATTACAACAGTGGTGAGCTGAAGAGCATCTCTGAACGTACAACACGTTGAACCTTGAAGTTGATGGGCTAAAGCAACAGAAGACCATGAACATACACTCTGGCTGCTTTATTAGGTATAGGAGGTTCCTAGTAAAGTGGCCACTGAGTGTACATCAGGACTGACTTTTTATTTATATTCCCTATCCTCTTTTGAGAAATTCTGTATGGATCTGAGCCCAAGGTCTTCATAAACTTTCACAAGCAGCAAATTACTTAGCTTTTGGGATGGAAAGTATCAGCACAAATGGATGGGAAAATATCCCCCCCACCCAATTTTCAAGCTGCCTTCACCATAGAATTGTTACATGCAGACATGCCCTCTTTTCATCTTCACTATCAGAGAGGAGGTACAGAAGCCCGTGGAACCACACTCAATGCTTTAGCCACAGGTTTTTCCCCACTGGCATCAGATTTTGATCGGAGGTCATTGATGGCCCAAGTGCTGGTGGAGGGGGACAGACAAGGAATAAACAAACAGTTCACTGAGTGTTAATGGGAACTATATAGAACAAAGGAAAATAATAAATGCTCAGATAACTAAAACTCTCAAACTAACTAAAAATTAACATCATCACTGCAGCTTGAAAGTAGTAACATAGAACTAAATTAGTGTCACAGAACTAAATTAGTGCCACTCCTTTAATAGCGTTTATCTGAATCACTAATCTACTTTTCTGGAACGTGGACTAAAGTGAGCAGGGAGTGTTGTCATCGCTGTGCTTTGATCAAGACTTGACAAGACTGAAACAAAAGGAAGGGAGTAAACAATAACAAGTAAACCCTAGTTGGCTGGAACGTGTGCATTCTCACATGCATGATTGTCAACTTCTTTCAGTTGCCCACCTGTCAGGGTGCCCAGACTTGAAGTTGTGACAGGGCCTTCCTCCACTGGTGCAGCTACCGAGCTATCAGAGGGTTGTACCCACTGGAAATTTCGGATCAGAGACTTTTCCAGGATGTGTAGAACCGGAACCCAAGAGCATTCCTCTGGGCTATACCACTCCCAATCAATGAGGTAATCACCTCTTGGGAGAGCTGATCAGCCTGCCGGGGATATTGTTTCTGTTCCTGGCCCTTCTTCATGTGCTCCTGAAGCGCTGGACCAACTGTCCAGCAGCAGGGACTCTCACATCTATCTCTTGGTCAGGAAAGAGTGGTGGCTGGAATCACTTTTGACGTTCAAAGGGGGACATACCGGTGGGGGAGGACTGTGGGGCAATTTCTACCCAAGCCAGTTGTGAGTTCCAGCTTGTGGAGTTGGAAGAGACAAGGCAGCACAAGATTGCCTCCAGCTCCTGATTCACTCACTCAGTTTGGCCTTTAGATTGTGGATAGAAACCTGATGAGATGCTGGCCATGGCTCTGAAAAGAGAGCTGAAAGCCTTCCAAAATTGGGATGTGAACTATGGTCCTCAATCAGACACCTTGCTCTGAGAAGCCATGCAGCCGGAGCACGTGCTGAACCGTGAGGGTGGCAGTCTCGCGAGCTGACAGGAGCTTGGGCAGAATAATGAAGTGGTCTGCTTTAGCAAACTGGTCCACAACCAGCAGAATGGTAATGTTCTCATCTGACAGAGACAGACCAGTGATAAAATCCACCAAGAGGTGGGACCAAGGATGGTGAGGCACAGGCAGCTAGCAGAGCAGATCAGCAGGGAGCTGACACGATGTCATGTTCTGGGCACAAATGGGACAGGTAGATACGAAGTCGTGGACACCTTGAGATATAGACGGCCTCCAAAATCATCTCTTTGTAAATTCTAAGGTCCGTTGGATCTCTGGGTGGCCAACCAGATGGGAAGGGTGGCGTCACTCCAACACTCTGGAGTGCACAGTGGCAGGGCCAGGCAGCTGGTTGGGAGGTCCCCAACTGGGTTTGAATCCTCTGTTTCTATTCCCCAGAGAAGCTGTGCATCTGCAAGGAAGGACGAGCTCTGGATTTGCGTTGTCCACATGGATGTCAAACAGGCAGGAGAGAGCTTGGTCCTGGTATTCTTGCTGCCAGGACAATAGGTGAAGGTAAACCAGGCGAAGAAGAAAGTCCAATGGGCTCGACAGGAGTTAGGTCTCTTGGTGTCACGAATGTAAGAGTGGGTTCTGTGATCTGTGCATACCAGAAACAGAGTTCTCTGCTCCCTTCAGCTAGTGTCGCCATGTCTCCAGGGCCTCCTTGACAGTCAGAAGTTCTCAGTTCCTGACATCATAGTTGCATTCTGCAGGAGTCAAGCGACAGGAAAGAAAGTCATAGGGGTGCAGCCAATTATCCACCGAAGAGCACTGGGGAAGTACAGTTCCAATGCCGACAACAGCTGCATCACCTCAATGATGAGTGAATGGAATGGGTCTGGATGCTGCAGCACTGGGGAGTGGCCAAGCATTACGATGTCATGTTCTGGGCACAAATGGGACAGGTAGATACGAGTGGCCAAGCATTGGTCTGCTTCACTTGTCCACAGGAATCCTGCAGAAGTCTTTTTGGTAAGTACATTTATGAGAGCTGTGATGGAACTGAAGTTTCTGATGAAGCGGCGATAAAAGTCTGCAAACCCCTTGAAGTGCCTCACCTGTTGCTGGTTTGGGCCAATCTGTGACTGCCTGAACTTTACACGGGTCCATTTGAACACTGGAAAGGTTGAGGATATACCACAAAAACGACACAGGCTCTCTATGGAACTCACACCTGGCATAAAGATTGTTCTTGAGAAGTTGTCTGAGAACCTCTCAGCCTACTGGATATGATCATGGTGAGAAGCGGCAATAAATAAGACTGTCATCCAAATACACAGAAACAAACTGATTTGGCATGTCCCGGAGCACTTTGCTGACTTGGGCCTGAAAAGCGGCAGGGGCACTGGCCACACCAAATGGCATCACGAGGATGAGACCCAGGGTGAAAGCATTGTGCAGATCTATCTTACAGAATATGGTTGCTCTCTGGAGATGTTCAAATGCAGAGGCAAGCAGGGGAAGTGGGCAGCGGTTGTTCACTGAGGGGCTGATAGTCAATGCAGGGTTGGAGCTTGCCATTCTTTTTGCTGATGAAAAAGAAGCCCACCACTGCGGGAGCAGTAGATGGAGGGGTAAATCCTAAAGCCACTGCCTCCATGATGTTATTCTTCCATGGCCACAGTTTCAGGATGAGATAAGGAAAATAGTCGGCCTTGAGGAGGACTATATCCAGGTAAGGAGTCAGTGGTGCAGTCATATGGTCAGTCTGCAGGCAGAGAGGAGGCTCTCTTCTCACTGAAGACCTCAAGAAGGTGAGCATATTCAGCTACCATCAGGTAGGTCCACACTAGCAGTTATCCCTGGAAGGGATAAGCTGACAGGGACTTGAGCTGGACCCAGTCAGGTAGACAGGCATGTTGATCCCCACTCTCAGAGCACCTTTAGGGACCAATCGATTCATGGATTGTGCCGAGAAAACCAGGGAAGACCAAGCACCATCGGCAATTCTGGTGAATCCACAAGACAGAAGGAGGGCTCTTCTCTAGGAGCTGGGGGAGTGGGAGGTGCTGTGCAAAGGTTGGTCTTGCTGGTGCCCAGAGGCCGATCAGCCTGAGCCTTGATATCAATGTTCTCTCTCACTTGTCAAGTCAGAAGTCTCCGTCTTCGGGCCTGAGAGATATCCATGAGGTTTTCAGCTGCCCCAGAATAAATATCATGGGTCTAGGAGCCCCAAGACAGGGAAGCTGGGAGCATTAGTTGATTAGGGGAAGATACTCGCGGGGAGAATTGACCAGTCTGAATTCCTACTAATGGGCCTCCTCCATTACTGGGCACTTGGGACATGATGCCTAGAATTGTCCTGAAGAGCCACAGCAGAGGCAGCAACATGTTCTGTGCTGATCTCATTCCTCCTGAGATCCCTTGGCCCTCCATCTGCAGGGGCTCCTCTGTGGACTGTGTACTGGTTGATGAAAGAGGGGATGAAGACAAGAGGTGACTTGATGATTAGGAGGCTCAGGGCATTCTCCCTCTGCTCCACTCAGCTGCCCGGCTGCAATGTCATGACGGAGTTCTGGCTCTTCCAGCCCACACTGTGAAGCCGTGATGAGAAATCTTCCGTTCCACCCCATCTCAATCACAAGATTGTGGAACTTTGCTGTGTGATCTCTCACTGACCCTCTCCCTTGGTGCAGGTCCAGGTGTCAGTGGGTAACCTGACCCTGTACTGGAAGGTCAAGCATTCTCTTGAATGTGATGACAAATTGCTGAAAAGACTGGGTGGCAGAAGACACCTTGTTCTTGCAAAACGTTGACCAGGCTAAGTGGGGATCCATCTAGGAGATTCACCAGCAAACCAGTTTACGAGCATCATCACTGAGCTGACCTGGCTGGGCCTGGAAAGTCATCTCACACGGGGTAATAAAGTTTCTGTGGCTGTCGGGGTACTCAGTGGGGGGAGTGTTCAGGTCCAGAAGCAGGCAAGGGATTTGGGGCATTAGTAGCTGAGGCTGATGAGAATGCAGTGCTGAAAGTGGGGCTGCCCTGACAGAGAGCTGCTGAATATCGACAGTGAGAGCAGTAATAGCTGCCACCTGATTCTGGATGTCTGTTGTGAATTGCTGAACCATTGTTGCAAGAGCTAACACCTGTTCCCCAGCTTGGACTGGGTTTGCCACTCTGAGAACAATTATCCGTTGACTTTTAACTTCTCCACCTGACGAGTGAAATTCGGGGCAGATTTCAGCTGTTATCTTTCTGCTGGGTCTACTTTGATGTTCATTTCTTACTGACAGGAGCTCAGTGGTGATCCAAGTGCAGAGGGAGAAACATAGGCACGGAATGAAAATTTCACCGAGTTTTATCGGGAACTGTACAAAATAAAGGAAAAGAATAAATGCTAGGCCAACAGGGCTGCTAACTAACTAAAAATTAACGTCATCACTGTGGCTCAAAAGCAGTAACCTAGAACTAAATTAGTACCACTCCTTTAACAGCGTCTATCTAAATCACTGATCTCCTTTCCTGGAATGTGGACTAAGGTAAGCAAGGGCTTTGTCATCACAATGCTTTGATCTAGATTCGACAAAACCTAAACAAAAGGAGGAGAGTTAAATGCAATTACAAAGAAACTCCAAGTTGGCTGGAACGTGTGCATGATTACCATCTTCTTTCAGCTACTTGCCTGTGAGGGCACTGAGACTTCGTAACAGTGCCTGCGGTTGAGACAGATTTCTGAACAGTTCATGAACCCTTGCTATTCCTCTTCTGCACTATTAATTTATTGTAATTTCTAAATTTTTTTAATGTCTTGCATTGTACTGCTGCCACACAACGATAATGTTCGCAACATAGATCAATGATAATAGACCTGATTCTAATTCTTATTCTGATTCTGACCGAATTGGGATTTTTTTTTTAATGTGATGTTGGTATCCAGAGCAAGTCCAGCATTTAATGTCTATCCTGAGATGTCCTCAAGAAACTGCAATCTGTGTGGTGAAGGAAGGCCAAAATTAGTTTGCTACTATAGACAAGCAAACAAGAGGCTGGGGAATTCAATGGATTAGGCAGCTTCTGGGGAGGCAAATAGACAGTTGATACTTTGTGTTGAGACCCTTCATCTGGCCTGAAAATAGAACAAAATACATAATGTTCCTGCCAAAGGCTGAAAGTGAGATTTCAGTAATGGTAAATATTGTAGTCAGAAAAAAACTGAGTTTAGGTGAAGAGTCTCAACCTGAAATGTCGACAATCCACTTCCCTCCATAGATGCTGCTTAACTTGTCGAGTTTCTCCAGCATCTTGTTTGTTGCTCCAGATTCTAGCATCTGCATACTTTTCTGTCTCCATATTGGTACTATGGAGTGCTATTTCAGTGCTTACAAGACAACCGAGTGGGTATGGGCAGCATATTTCTTTCTTTTAAGGATATTAATGAACTAGTTACTTTTAGTGTCATTACAATAGCCATCATTACTGAAACTTGCCTAAAATTTCACATTCAATCAGTAGTAGTTATACTCTGCATTTTGTACTCTGAAATTTAGTTCTACTGACTTCAAATACTGAGGAAGGATTTCCAGTTAACTTTTTTCTATTCCAGTTGGTCAAAGCCACCTGGTTTGAATACGAACAGATATATCTGAATCTTTAGCTCTGAGCTCTAGATTACCGATTTAGTCATTTAAAACTTCTGCAACAGGCCTGAAACAATATAATGGTCAGCCCAGCGCGAATCTCACTCATGAAACCCATCTGGAAGTCTATGGTAGCCAGAAAACTAATATCTATTAGCAATGAATTAACACCTGGGCAGATGAATTTTTATGTTTTTTGACGACTTAACTCACTGGAGGAGTTGAGCAATGTAATCAGCAGGCACGGAACTGCAGACCCTGATGCCTTTCCTCTTATTGCGGGAGATTTCAACCAGGACAGCCTGAGGAAGTCTCTGAACAACTACCACCAACATAGCACCTGAGGATCCAGAGGAGACAAAACACTTGTCCACTGTTATAACCCCATCAAGAACACTTACTGTGCCATTTCAAACCCATGCTTTCAAAAGTCCAATCACCTGCCTGTACTTCTACTCCTAGCATTTGGGGAAAGACTAAAGACCACAGCATCAGTGGTCAGGACCAAGAAGAAATGGTCAAGGGAGGAGGAAGAGCATTTACAGGATGGCTTTCAGTCGGAGAACTAGCCAATATTCAGAAATTCATCTTTGAGTCTGAATGAAAATGCCACATTTGTCACTGACTTTAGCAAAACCTGTTTGAATGAGATTTTACCTTGGAGAACATACCAGACAAACACAAACTAAAGGCCATGGATGAACCAGTAGATTCATAGCCTGCTGAGGGCTAGATCTGTGGCATTCAAGACTGATGATCCACAATTGTACAGAAAGTCCAGGTATAACCTATGGAAGGCTACTTTTAAGAGTGTGAAAACGATTCTAATTGAGGTTAGAGACGGAATAGGATGTATGTCAGCTCTGGCAGGGTTTGCAGGACATTACTTCCTTCAAAGCAAAACTTAACATCATGAATGGCTGTGACACTTCGCTCCCAGATGAGCTCAATGCCTTTTGTGCACGCTTTGAAACGGAGAATAAAACTACACCTGTGTGTGAATCCTTACATCTGGTAACACTGTGATCTCTTCCTTGAAGGCTGATGTTATAACATCTTTCAGGAGGGTGAACCCTTAGAAGGGGTCAGGCCCTGGTGGGACTCTGAAAACCCGTGCCAATCAACTGGCGGGAGTGTTCAAAGGCATCTTCAATCCCTCACTGTTGCGGTCGGAGGTTCCTACCTGTTTCAAAAGGGTGACAGTCATACCAGTGGCCAAGAAGAGCAGGGTGAGCTGTCCGAACAACTATCATCCAGTGTCATTACATCTGCTGTAAAGAAATATTGGCTGGCAAGAATCAACTCCTACCTACACAAGAACCTGGGCTCTCTGCAATTTGCATATTGCCATAACAGGTCTACAGCAGATACAATTTCACTGGCTCTCCACTTGGCCTCGGATCACCTGGACAATAGTAATACCTACATCAGGCTGCTCTTTATTGATTACAGCTCAGTGTTCAACACAATCATACCCTCAGTTCCAATCAACAAATCCTGGGTCTCTGTACCTCCCTCTGCAACTGGATCCTTGATTTCCTCATTAGAAGAGCACAGTCTGTGCTGACCAGAAATAACGTTTCCTTCTTGCTGACGATTAACACTGGCACATGTCAAGGATGCATGCTTAGCCCACTGCTATACTCTTTACACACACAACAGAGTGACTAGACGCAACTCAAATGCAATCCATTTTGCCAATGACACAACTGTTGTTGGCAGATTTTCAGATGGCATTGAGGAGGCATACAGGAATCAGATAGATCAGCTGGTTGAGTGGTGTCGTAACAACAACCTCGCACTCATTGTCAGTAAGACCATGAAATTGATTGAGGACTTCAGGAAGGGGAAGTCAAGGGAGCACTTACCAATCCTCATTGAGGGGTCAGCAGTGGAAAGAGTGAGCAGATTCAAGGCCCTGGGTGTTTATCCTGGACCTAGCATACCGATGCAATTACAAAGAAGGCACAACAGCGGCTGAATTTCATTAAGAGTTTGAGGAGAATTGGTATGTCACTAAAGACACTCGCATATTTCTACAGATGTATGGTGGAAAGCATTCTAATTGGTTGCATCAGTGTCTGGTATGGAAAGGCCACTGCACAGGATTCCAGAAAGCTGAAGGAAGTTGCAAACAAGAGAAAATCGGCAGATGCTGGAAATCCATGCAACACACACCCACAAAATGCTGGAGGAACTCAGCAGGTCAGGCAGGATCTATATAAGAGTAAACATTTGATGTTTTGGGCTGAGAAGTTGACTGTGTACTCTATTACATAGATGCTGCCTGGCCTTCTGAGTTTCTCCAGCATTTTGTGAGGAAGTTGTAGACTCAGCCACCTCCATCATGGGCACTAGCTTCTCCAGCATAGAGGATACCTTCAAAAGGCAATGCCTCATAAAGGTGGCATCCAACACTAAGGGCCCCCCATCACCCAGGACATGCTCTTTTCTCATTGCTAACAACAAGCAGGAGACACAGGAGCCTGTAGACACACACTCAACATATCAGGAACAGCTTCTTCCCCTCCACCATCAAATTTCTCAGTGGAAAATGGACAATACTATCTCACTATTCTTTTTCCTCTCTTTTTGCACAATTTATTTAATTTAGTTTTAAAAATATATAGATCTTATTGTAATTTAGTTTTTATTGTTATGTATTGCAATGTACTGCTGCCACAAAACAACAAATTTCATGACGTATGCCAGTGATATTAAACCTGATTCTGATTCTGAACTTTTAAGGTTGATAATACCTAGCTTCTTTACGTATTCTCTGCAGCACAGTGTTCATTGCAGTATCTTACCAGTTTCACGGAGAAAGAAATCCTTGGATCTTATTTTGCTTATCTACTCAAAGATATTTGTTTTTCATCTCTACTTGCTCCTGAGTTGAGGAGACAGGATGGAGACAAGCAAACCAGATAAGGATGGCAGATTTCCAGAGCGGAAGCAAGTTGTCCTTGATCCCAAGGTGCTCCAAGTGGATATGTTTATGTTTAAACATAAGCTCATCTCCTAAGCTTCGGATTTCATATGTGATTTTTTTAATATATCTCCTGTATTGACCAGAAGTCCTTGCAACCTGTGAATCATATCTCTACAATGCCCTTACATGTCACCCTCAAGACTTTACTGCTTCAGTCACGACCTCGAGAATAATAATTCTATTATCCAGCACTGCATGACAATATCCTGGGCCTTTTTGAGTGTAGTTAGGGCAGTGTACAACTATCAGATCAAGGTGGGAGGGGAAAAAAATTCAACGGCATGATATTTAACTATAATTGTAATAATGATACAGCAATTTTGACTTTTTCCAGGAAATTTATATATTTTTTTCAGTCACAGTGTGGATGCAGATTTGTTCATGAGTGGGTGTTGTCTCTGCAAATATTTTCACCTGCAATTTATATTGTTTAACTATTACTTGACCTCCTGTCATATTTGGCTGTTATTAACAGTGCAGCATTCAACCCTGTTAATAAGCAGATGAGTATATATAATTATAGAGAGCTTGGATTTACTTCTGCATTTGTCAGAAATATTTCATGGCCCAGCAATTCTGCAAAAGCTGTACCAGACTCCAATCGACATAGTAAGTGAGATCTCAGTTTATGGAATAACAAGGTACAGGAGGAACTCAATGGCTTGAGCAACAATCGTGGGGGAGGGAGGGATTTGTCAATGTTTACAGTCAAAACCCTGAATTAGATCCTATAAAGTTGACACTTCCCTCCCTTCTACAGATGTTGCTTAACCTGCTCAGTTTCTCCGGCAGATTGTTAGTGACTCTTGGTTCCAAGTTTTGTAATCTCTTACATAGAACATAGACCACTACATCACAGCATAGGCTCTTCAGCCCATCAACTTGTTCCAACCTTAAAAGTTACTCTAAGATCAATCTACAATTCCAAAGAAGAAGCATACAAATTAGCCAGAAAAAGTGGCTCACCTGAGGACTGGGAGAAATTCAGAGTTCAGTAGAGGAGGACAAAGGGCTTAATTAGGAAGGGAAAAAAAGATTATGAGAGAAAACTGGCAGGGAACATAAAAACAGACTGTAAAAGCTTTTATAGATATGTGAAAAGAAAAAGATTGGTTAAGACAAATATAGGTCCCCTACAGACAGAAATAGGTGAATTGATTATGGGGAGCAAGGACATGGCAGACCAATTGAATAATTACTTTGGTTCTGTCTTCACTAAGGAGGACATAAATAATCTTCCGGAAATAGTAGGGGACAGAGGGTCCAGTGAGATGGAGGAACTGAGGGAAATACATGTTAGTAGGGAAGTGGTGTTAGGTAAATTGAAGGGATTAAAGGCAGATAAATCCCCAGGGCCAGATGGTCTGCATCCCAGAGTGCTTAAGGAAGTAGCCCAAGAAATAGTGGATGCATTAGTGATAATTTTTCAAAACTCTTTAGATTCTGGACTAGTTCCTGAGGATTGGAGGGTGGCTAATGTAACCCCACTTTTTAAAAAAGGAGCGAGAGAGAAACCAGGGAATTATAGACCAGTTAGCCTAACATCGGTGGTAGGGAAACTGCTGGAGTCAGTTATCAAAGATGTGATAACAGCACATTTGGAAAGCGGTGAAATGATCGGACAAAGTCAGCATGGATTTGTGAAAGGAAAATCATGTCTGACGAATCTCATAGAATTTTTTGAGGATGTAACTAGTAGAGTGGATAGGGGAGAACCAGTGGATGTGGTATATTTGGGTTTTCAAAAGGCTTTTGACAAGGTTCCACACAGGAGATTAGTGTGCAAACTTAAAGCACGGTATTGGGGGTAAGGTATTGATGTGGATAGAGAATTGGTTGGCAGACAGGAAGCAAAGACTGGGAATAAATGGGACCTTTTCAGAATGTCAGGCAGTGACTAGTGGGGTACCGCAAGGCTCAGTGCTGGGACCCCAGTTGTTTACAATATATATTAATGACTTGGATGAGGGAATTAAATGCAGCATCTCCAAGTTTGCGGATGACACGAAGCTGGGTGGCAGTGTTAGCTGTGAGGAGGATGCTAAGAGGATGCAGGGTGACTTGGATAGGTTAGGTGAGTGGGCAAATTCATGGCAGATGCAATTTAATGTGGATAAATGTGAAGTCATCCACTTTGGTGGCAAAAACAGGAAAACAGATTATTATCTGAATGGTGGCCAATTAGGAAAAGGAGAGGTGCAACGAGACCTGGGTGTCATTATACACCAGTCATTGAAAGTGGGCATGCAGGTACAGCAGGCGGTGAAAAAGGTGAATGCTATGCTGGCATTTATAGCAAGAGGATTCGAGTACAGGAGCAGGGAGGTACTACTGCAGTTGTACAAGGCCTTGGTGAGACCACACCTGGAGTATTGTGTGCAGTTTTGGTCCCCTAATCTGAGGAAAGACATCCTTGCCATAGAGGGAGTACAAAGAAGGTTCACCAGATTGATTCCTGGGATGGCAGGACTTTCATATGATGAAAAACTGGATGAAAAAGGCTTATACTCGTTGGTATTGAGAAGATTGAGGGGGCATCTGATTGAAACGTATAAAATCCTAAAGGGATTGGACAGGCTAGATGCAGGAAGATTGTTCCCGATGTTGGGGAAGTCCAGAACGAGGGGTCGCAATTTGAGGATAAAAGGGAAGCCTTTTAGGACCGAGATTAGGAAAAACTTCTTCACATGGAGAGTGGTGAATCTGTGGAATTCTCTGCCACAGGAAACAGTTGAGGCCAGTTCATTGGCTATATTTAAGAGGGAGTTAGATATGGCCCTTGTGGCTAAAGGGATCAGGGGTTATGGAGGGAAGGCTGGTGCAGGGTTCTGAGATGGATGATCAGCCATGATCATACTGAATGGCAGTGCAGGCTTGAAGGGCCGAATGGCCTACTCCTGCACCTATTTCCTATGTTTCTATGTAACCCTTCCCTCATACTAACCCTCCATTTTTCTATCATCCATGCACCTACCTAAGAGTTTCTCCAGATGTTAACTTTGTTTGGAATCATCCACTCTTGCAAGAGCTTTAACATCTCCCTATGAAGCAATGATTCTGAGGAATGGGTCCTGCTATACTGGAGCTACTACTTTGCTTTGTTTGCTGTGATTGCTGTTGGACCGGATACCGATACATGATGTAGAATGACTATTGACCATGCTAGGTCCGAGGTAGTGGATAAAATTCAGTTTCAGCCTTTTGAAGAGAAGCTACCTGGTCACTGGAAGGGTGCATCTACTTCCAAAAGTCAAGCTCCTCTCTGTTATACAAGGGACCAAAGAAAAACTTGGCAGTGGAAATAAGGAGAAAGTGCTCAACACACTGCAACACACATTAAATGCTGGAGGAATTCATCAGCTCAGGCAGCATTTATGAAAAGGAATAAACTGTTGACGTTTTGGGCTGAGACCCTTCATCAGATCCAGACCTAGTGAAGAGTTATGGCCCAAAATGTTGACAGTTCCTCTCCACTAATGTTGCCTGACCTAACGAGTTCCTTCAGCATTGTGTGTGTGTGTGCATGTTGCTCTGGTTTTCTAGCATGTTTGTGCTGCTGCTCCAAATAAAGTTAACTTTCATGACTTTTGTACCCGGTGTATGTATTCCCATGACAACAATAAATTTGAACCTGAATAAGCTTTCATAAAGGCAACAAGGTTTTCCAAATGCACAGACAAGTAACATGGGGCAGAGTCACTCATGATGACGGGTTTGCCGAACAGCCCAAAGTGAGATAGCTTCCTTCTGATTGTATGGAATCTGGGAAAGTCAGTGTTGGAGCACATCACAGACCTGACGTGACAGACCTGATTCAGGGAGAGACCTAAAGAACACTGTGGTCTATATGCATTTTCTGGATTAAAATTTGCATGGAAAGGAGGGTAGGAAACTGGTTAATAAAAAATAAACATGAGAAAGTCTGCTGATGCAGGAAATCCAAAGTAAGACACACAAAATGCTGGAGGAACTCAACAGTTCAAGCAGCATCTGTGAGAATTAATAAACAGTTGACATTTCAGGCCGAGACTATTCATTGCGACTGAAAAGGAAGGTGGAAGATGCCAGAACGTAAAGGTGGGGGAGGAGAAGGAAGATGGCTAGAAGGTGATAGGTGAAGCCAGGTGTGTTGGAAAGATAAAGGGCTGGAGAAGAAGGAATCTGTTAGGAGAGAAAAGTGGACCATAGGAGGAATGGTCCCCTCCTCCTTCCTATTCTATCAGATTCCTTCTTCCCCAGTCTTTCATCTTTCCAACCCCCCTGGCTTCACCTATCACCTAGTTATCTTCCTTCCCCTCCGCCCCCCCCCCCCCCCCACCATTTATTCTGGTGTCTTCTCCCTTTCTTTTCAGTCCCAAAGAAGGGTCTCGGCCTGAAATGTCAACTGTTTATTTATTTCCATAGATGCTGCCTGACCTGCTAAGTTCCTCCAGCACTGTGTGTGTGTTATTTTAGTTAAAAAAAATGTTTTTGTCTCTTGCCTGAAAACTGACCAATAAAAATGAGTCTGGAAGTTGAAAGCCTGCCTGCTGTACTGAACTTTTGCGGAATAACATAAGAAAGCGCAGTTCTTTCAGATATATATCCACCACAGCTGATCAGCATTTTTTTTGCAATTATTGTCATTCAAAGCCCATGCTTTACTTTTGTAAGCAATATTCTCTGTAAGCTACATTCCTCTGTTTTCTTGATGCACTATTTCCATAGATGTTTTTCAATATTTTCTTCTCTAACCTACAAAATAAATAAATCAGTACGTGAACCATGCTGTTTGCAATTTGATTTTATTAATAATTGATTTGGAGCCATGCAGAGCTGATGCAAAAGCCAGGTAGTGAAGTTCTAACATGAAAATGAATGAGCCATGTGTGACCTGCTGGGAATCTCCAGCATCCTCCATGGAATAGCGGCCTTTAATTCCCTCAGAAACGCGGTATTTCCCAGTTCAGAGACCAAGAACAGTGTCCAGCAGTGCAATGTGATCTTGCTGAGCCTCCGAAGTTAAGTTAAAGGATCTGCCTAGTGAATCTGTGTCAGGTTAGACCCCAGCAGCAAGGTATGGCTGTGACGGAACAGATAAAAGTAACTTGTATTTTCTTCAATTACATTTGCATTGACATTTTAATTGTTTCTGAACATTTTAAATTTTTTAAAAAAGTGCACAGCTTCCTGACTCAGAAATATATCACGAGTCCTGGATCTAAGTGATGGAACTATCAACCCGATAACATTGTAGGGCACTTTTATTCGAAGGACTGCAGAGGTTCAGGATGGTGGTTCAACACTATTTTCTCAATGGCAATCAAGGGTGGGTGATGCATGCTGGCCTTGCCATTACCAACCAGAACTCAAAAAACAACATAAAGTGAAAAAAACAATCATGGGTGTCCATGAGCTGATTCAATGTCAGAAAAAAGCTCTTTGGCTCTTGTGTTTGCCCCCATTGTCCCTGGATGTATAAAGGCAAGCTAATTGGGTGATTTAACACCCCACTGCCCAGCTGAAAATGGGTACCGGCAAATGTTGGGGTTTAACTTCACGATAGACTGGCGCCCTATCCTTCACACCACAGAAACCGGCATAAACACCGACCTGATGGGCCCCAAGGCTTGGGACAGACTTTAACTTTTTTTTAATCCGCAAAGTGCAATACTCATCACATGATCATGGGTAGCAATTAGTAGTCGACAATAAGATAAACATTTCACCTGATGGATTCTATGTAAATTCAATGCTTAATTGAGGGATAGTTGTGTCACTAATAGTTAAAACAAATCTTCCATGCAATACTGCAATGAGGAAAAAGAACATTGTTTAAAGATAATTATTGCCAGTTAATTAATCTTCTGTTTATATTTATGGCATAAAAACGTAGTCAAGTTTATTGTCATGTGCACAATATCAAATATTAGCTGCTTCGTTTACCAAATAGGAAATTATTTTCTTCATAATGATATCTGGCTTTTTCCACCAACAATGGAGGAATATGTGTTTCTCAGGACTTTTGGACAGAGTAAGAAGAGCACATACTGTATTAATTGATTCTACGGAAGCTTCACTTACTCACTGATATTTTGCTCAATCCACCCCTAGACTGAAAAGCTTCATAATTCTTTGACTGACTTTGAGTTTAGGGAATACTGAGAGTGTCTTTCTTTGTACTAGGTAAGTTCAGAACAAAGCAATAGTCAAACGGATAATCAAAAAAACTGAAGATGCAGATTGAAATCTAAAATAAAAACAGAGCATTTTGGAAACAATTAATGGGTTGGGCACCATCTGTGGAAAAGGAAACAAGTAAGATCCATCATCATCTTCTTAATGGATTTGAAAGATATACAAAAACTACTGGCCCTAATGAGGACAGAATAATTGGAGTACAAAGATGGATGATAGTAATTCACAACTGCAGGGCTCACTGTTGGGAGCATTTAGAGTTAGATTTTCACCCATGACGTTCTTGCATTTGAGAAATAACAAGAGAAACGTGTCTACCGATGAATTATTTCTAAACAGGGGTGTCAAACCCATGCTGTGTGCTTAACCCATGCCTAGTCTGATTGCAGTAGTCCCTGGTATAAATGCCTATGTGTCTTTGGAGTGCCCCACACCCCTCTCGCCTCTGTGCTTAGTGGCAATCTATGCAGGTCCCGTCAATTGATGTCAGGGTTCTAAGCTTTAAATGTGGCACTTGCATTAAGCCATAACTAAGTTTATTGACTGCTTGTGCTGTTTAAATCTCCTGTCAACTGAAAGATAGAGAAATTCCTCCTCATCTCTGTTCTAAAGGGATGTCCTTGTATTCTGAGGTTGTACCTTCTGATCCTAGACTCCTTCACTATAGGAAACACTCTCCCAACATCCACTCTATCTAGACTTTTCAATATCAATGAAATATTCCCTTATTCTTCTAAACTCCAGCGTGAGCAAGCTCAGAGCCATCAAATGTTCCTCCTTCCTGGGATCTTTGGACTCTCTCCAATGCCAACACATATTTTCTTAGATAAGGGACCCAAAGCTGCTCATAATTCTCCAAGTGCATTCTGACTAATGCCTTATAAAGCCTCAGCATTCCATCTTTGCTTTTATATTCCTGTCCTCTTGAAATGAATGCTGACAGCGCAATGGGCTTCCTTACCACCGACTCAAACCGCAAGCTAACCTTTAAGGAATCCTGCACGAGGACTTCCAAGTCCCTTTGTATCTCTGATTTCTAAATTTGCTTCCAGTTTAGAAAATATTCTGTGCCCTTATTCCTTATACCAATGTGCATGACCATACGCTTCCCTACACTGCCACACTTTGTCCAATTTCCAAATCTAAGTCCTACTACAGACTCCCTGCTTCCTCCATGCTAACTACCCCTCCACCTAACTTTGTATTGTCCACAAACTTGACCACAAAGCCATCAATTCTATCATCCAAATCATGGACATATAACATGAAAAGAAGCAGTCCCAACACTTGCAGTTTCTTAACTCTACTCAGAAGGATTCTGCATCTTTCAATCCTATGTCTTTTTTTAAGGATTTGAGTTCCATCTTTTACCAACAGAGCCACCCACCCCCTCTGCCTGTCCTTTCGATACCATGTGTATCCTTGGATGTTAAGCTCCTAATTATGATCTTCTTTCAGCAACAATGTCATACCTGCCAATTTGAAACCACAGGACAAGATCATCAACCTTATTTCATAAACTGAGTGCTTTAACATATAACACCCTCAACCCTGTATTCATCAGCCTTTTCAATTTTGCCTCAATGTTACCAGAAGTTAAGTTCTTAACCCTTTCTCTACTTATTGTAATTTTATTTATTTTGGGGCCTTCCATAACCTCTCCCGCACTGTCCTTCCCTTTTATTTTATCTTCACTTTTCCAAACTGTTGATCTCACCACCCCTACTATTTAGTTTAAAGACACACTTCCATTCATCCATTGCAATTTTGCCCTATCTTCAGCCTATCCTCCTTCACAGTCTAGCTATACACTGTATCTACTTGTACACCAACCATCCTATCCTCTGCTCTATCACTCCGGTTCCTATAACTGCAAAATTAGATTAAACACCTACCCCAACGGCTCTAGCGAACTTGCCCACACAGATATTGGTCTTTCTCAAGTTCAGGTGTAGCCCATCCTTTTTCTACAGGTCATAGCTTTGCCACAAGAGACCCTAATGATCCAAAATCTCAAACCCTGCTCCATGCACTCGTTCCTCAGCCAAACATTAAACTGCCAAATCATCCTTTTCTTCTCTCATTGGGGCTGGCACAGGAGGCAGTCCAGAGATTACTACCCTTGAGATCCTGCTTTTCAGCTTTCTACCGAATTCCCTACATTCTCCCTTCAGGACTTTCAGCCCTTCCTTCTCTTTTTTTTTCAGAGAGTGCAATGTTATCACATTCTACTTCTCCACTCCCCGTGAACCACAGCCTTTTAAGAAGTGCAGCCCTGTCTGATTTTTACCATCCTGCACAAATCTGCCAAAAGCCAAGTCTCCTAGGTGACTTTCCATGGGCTTGTGACCTTAACATAAGGTTTGGCTCTCCTCCTCCCAAATGCAAAGCCTGGCCAAGTTTCTTACATCAGTGGCAGTGAAAGCTCCAATTTAGTGAGAGAATGATCTCATGCCCTTGCACCCTAAGCAGGAAGTTGCACTCACAGTGAGTCACAATTGGAGCTTTAGTCCGTTATGCTGTTGTTGCCCTACAGGTGGTCAGCAAATGCAACAGAAGGTTTGGAAATGTCATGTCACTGCTGTTTGTGGGTAGTCTGGATGGACAGGAGTCAAAAAGATTTCATGAGCATTCAGGCACCTAATTCCATAATCCTTATTATCAGTATCTTTTGCAATCACTACTAAGTTCTTTCCTTTGAATTTCTGACTGAATCTTTCAGCCATCTCTTAACTTTGTTCCTGTTACTTGCAAAGGACAGGCCAACTTAGAATCAACATGGCAGCAATCTAGCATTGACTAGAGATTGATTGATGTCCTGCATTGTAAGACACAAAACAACCCAAGCAGGAGTCCTTAAAAGTCAGTAGATGTTTGTTGAAGCAGCTGCAATCAGAGTGATTGATGCTCTTCACATCTATCATTTCTTTACAGTGCAGGCAGAAACCAATGCCTCAAACCTCAGCCAAACCCATAGCCAGAGCTGAATGTAACATCAAATCCATTACTATGAACAAATTACACTTCGGTACGCCATCTGGTAAACACAAACCGTGAGATCTAAGTATGCAGTAGATCCACATAGCTTGACCTGTGCTCCAAGTTTGTGCAAACTGAGCTTCCAGCAAATGTTGCAAGGATTTAATTCAGCTTTGTAAAATTTCTACATCTGTATCCATTGTACCTTTTACCTTGGTCTTGGCACTGTGCAAGGAGGAGATCAATCTTCCATTCAGTATTACCTTGAGATGTCCACTGGCAAGATATCACCAGATCAGACTATTTATCTATTAAGGACCCCACCACTTGGGCCATTCCCTCTTCTCAATGCTACTATCATGCAGGAAGTACTTGATTCTGAAGGCCCACACCCCAAGTTCAACAACAGCTTCTTCCCCTCTGCCATCAGGTTCTTGAAAGGACATGAGAAACCCTAATTCTACCTGGGACCATATTTCCCTCAATTACACTAATGCTGTTATGTTTATTTTCTGTTCATTTTGTTGCACAAGTTATGTATAATTCATATTAATTTAAGTTGATGTAATTTAAGCTTTTGATGTCCGTAATGTACTTAGCTGCTTCTGCAAAAAGTTAATTTTCAAGACATCTATACCCTTGGTATGTATACTTCAGCCAGACGGTGGTGTGGTGACATCCACAACGGACTTCAAAGTGAGTGGTGGCGGGTTCAAACCCAGTGGGTCCTAGCACACTTTCCGTCTGTGCTGGGTTGAGCATTGAACTAGCAACTCAGCCTTGTTTAAAAAAAAAATAAGACAAATGCTGAAGAAAGGCAAAGGCGCAGAAAGGAACAACAAAAATGTACGCTCATGACAATAATCTTGAACTTGAACTTAACAACCAATTCACAACTTTCCTCCAACAACACACACAGTTTATGGCAAGGTCTGCACACCCTCACAGACTTCAAAGCTAAACGCAGTGGAGTTTCTAACATCGCTGCCACTCTCCCAGATGAGCTAAATCTTTTTTACTCTCAGTTTGATGTTGCCAACACTAAGCCCCTGAGGAGAGCCGTCAAAGAGACCTGCACCTTGGTCGTCTCTGAGGCTGAGGTACGCAGGTGTTTTCAATGAGTGGTCAGTTGCAAGGCTGTTGGACCGGATGGCATCTCAGGGCGGACACTCGGAGTGTGCATGGCACAACTGGCAGGTGTGTTTACAGACATTTTGAATCTCTCCCTCTCCCAGTGTAGAGTGCCCTCCTGCTTCAAAACACCCTCCATTGTTCCTGTACCTAAAAAGACCAAGGTAACATGTCTGAACGACTGGAGTCCTGTCACACTCACCTCAATAATAAGCAAATGCTTTGAAAGGCTGGTCAAGGACTTCATCTGCAGCATGCTGCCACCCACACAGGGCCCCCTACAATTCACCTACTGACACAAGCGATGGCAGATGACAGAATAGCCACAGCTCTACACACTATCCTTACACATCTGGAGAAGAAGCATGCTTATGTGAGAAATCTGTTCTTGGACTACAGTTCAGCATTCAACACCATAATTTCCACCAGGCTCGACAAGAAGCTCAGAGACCTCGACCTTCACCCTGTCTTGTGTAGCTGGATTCTGAACTTTCTGTCAGATCACCAGCAGGTGGTAAGAGTGGGCTCCCTCACCTCTGCCCCTCTGACCCTCAGCACGTGCCCCTCAGGACTGTGTCCTAAGCTCCCTCCTTTACTCTCTGTATACCCATGACTGTGTTGCAACCCACAGCTCCAAACTGTTAATTAAATTTGCTGAAGACATTACACTGATTGGCCTAATCTGCAATAATAATGAGGCAGCCTACACAGAAGTCAACACCTTGACACAGTCGTCGTTGTCTGAACCCTTAGTGCCAAGGTGGCACATGGGGCCTCACCAAGACACAGCGGTCAAGAAAACCTCTCCCTCACTGTCACAAAAACAACGGAGCTGGTTGTGGACTATAGGATGAATGGAGACAGGCTAGTCCCTAATGATTTCAATGGATCTGGGGTTGAGGGGGTGAACAGCTTTAAGTTACTTGGCATAAACATCACTGAAGATCTCACGTGGTCTGTACATACCGGCTGTGTGGTGAAAAGAGCACATCAGTGCCTCTTTCACCTCAGACATCAGAAAAAGTTTGGTACAGGCCCCTAAATCCTAAAAACTTTCTACAGGGGCACAATTGAGAGCATCCTGACTGGTTGCATCACTTCCCCCAATCGCAGGACTCTACAGAGAGCAGTGTGGACAGCCCAACACATCTGTAGATGTGAACTTCCCACTATTTGGGACATATGCAAAGACAGGTGTGTAAAAAGGACCTGAAGGATCATTGGGGACCTGAGTCACCCCAACCACAAACTGTTCCAGCTGCTACCATCCGGGAAACGGTATCACAGTATAAAAGCCAGGACCAATAATCTCTGGGACAGCTTCTACCACCAGGCCATCAGACTGATTAATTCATGCTGATACAATTGTATTTCCATGTTATATTGACTGTCCTGTTGTCATCAAGCAGGAGATACAGAAGCCTTAGGTCCCATACGACCAGGTTCAGGAACAGCTATTACACTATAAACATCAGGCTCCTGAACCGGTGTGGATAACTTCATTCACCACAACCCTGAACTGATTCTACGACCTACAGACTCGCTTTCCATGACTCTTTACAGCTTATGTTCTCACTATTATTTTTATTTGTAGTTTGTCTTCCTCTACGTGTTGGATTTCTCAGTCTTTCCTGTCAATGCCTGGAAGAAAATGAATCTCAGGGTATATACGGTAAGATAATAATAAATTTACTTCGAACTTTGAATTTCTACTATACAGATTACTGTAGAAAAATCCTGCTTAAGTGAATATGGTAAAATATAAGTAAACACTATTGACATTCTACTAATAGATATAAATTACATGCATTAAGATAAGACAATAGATCAATGTACTGTGAAGAGTAATGTCTTGATAGATGTGTAATAATTATTTGCCACAAAATTATCGCGCCCAATTCATCAGTGACTTGGAGTACAATGATGAAGCCTTTTAGGATTGGGAGTTCAGTTCCGATGCTGTTCGTAAGTAGCTTGTACATACTCCCTGTGAATGTATGGGTTTCCTCCAGGTGCTCAGGTTTCCTCCCATATTCCAAAGATGTACTGATTAGCAGGATAATTAGTCATTGGAAAACGTCCTGTGATTAGGCTAAGGTTAAACAGTTGGGTTGCTGAGCAGTGCAGCCCATTGGGCCAGAAGGATCTGTATTTCTAAATAAAATAAAGAGTGAAGTTTGTCTCCAGGAAAAAATGCAGAGTGCCAAAGCATCCTACAATGATCTTAGGCAGACACTTCAGATCGAAGATAACTTGTTTCCATTCCATTTCCATGGAATCTGAGAGGCCAATGTGACTCTCATGAATGATGAGGTAGTGATGTAATTGCTTTGTGAGCTGGCATGCTTCTTTAGCTGTTTACGCCAGATGTCTTAAGCATGGATTTGAATTTCCCAGTCCTACTCTGAATGATCCTTCTGCACTTTGAGCAGTCATGGGCCAGTGATTTCCAGGAATCAGCAGCATTTCTCAAAGAGGCTTTGAGTACATTCTTGACCACAAGAAGGGTCAGAGCCGTCTCTATTTCCTGAGGAGACTGAGGTCCTTTAACATCTGCCGGATGATGCTGAGGATGTTCTGTGAGTCCGTAGTGGCCAGTGCTATCATGTTTGCTGTTGTGTGCTGGGGCAGCAGGCTGAGGGTGGCAGACCCCAACAGAATCATGTTTGCTGTTGTGTGCTGGGGCAGCAGGCTGAGGGTGGCAGACCCCAACAGAATCAACAAACTCATCCATAAGGCCAGTGATGTTGTGGGGATGGAACTGGACTGTCTCATGGTGGTGTCTGAAAAGAGGATGCTGTCTAAATTGCATGCCATCTTGGTCAATGTTTCCCATCCTCTACATAATGTACTGGGTCGGCACAGGAGTACATTCAGCCAGAGACTCATTCCACTGAGATGCAGCACTGAGCAACATAGGAAGTCATTCCTGCCTGTGGCCATCAAACTTTACAACTCCCCCCTTGGAGGGTCTGACACCCTGAGACAATAGGCTGGTCCTGGACTTATTTCATAATTTACTGGCATAATTTACATATTACTATTTAACTATTTATGGTTCTACTACTATTTATTATTTATGGTGCAATTGCAACGAAAACCAATTTCCCCCGGGATCAATAAAGTATGACTATGACTATGACTACTATAACAATCCATTACTGTGTCAGTGTTTGGCTTGGGCAAGGGCACTAATGTTTGTTTGCTTATCTTCCTGGTTAGTTTGGAGGATTTTGTGGAGACTACACTGGTAGTATCTTTCCAATCCTATGAAGTGTCTGCTGTAGGTAATCCAGGCCTCAGAAGTACATTGGGGAGCAGGGTTCTCTGCCCTTTAGACCATGGGATTTGTGTCAAGTGTGCGGACTTTATCGTCAAACACTCTTGTCATTAATCAGTTAAAGAAAATGGCAATTTTCATCATTGGTGTCTGCTTTTTCTGAAAGGTAATGTATGTGATTCAAGAAGTTCTCCATTTTTCCCAGGGTTTTGTCGTGAAACCCATTGTTGGAGAGAGAGGCAGATTGTTGAGGATCTTTGCCTTGAGTATCTTAATGTGAGATCATATGTGTGAACAAGTTAGGATTCTCTTTTGTACTTAAGTTCAAATAAAAACTTATCACCCAGAAATGTAAAATTATTTTAAGAAGTTACAGTGGAAGTGTTTGAATCTGCCCTGAAAAAAATTAATATAACATAGGAAAGAAAGATATACCTTTTGCTTTCAAATGGATGGGGACAATTAGAGAGAGTGTCAGGTAGAGGTGAAAAACATTTAAAAAGTCATTCAAGATTGTCAATTTATCATCAGCAGCCTCTTTCTCTAGGGCCGAGAGAGCAAGGGGCAATTAATTGCAGCCCAGCATGAAGAGAACCGGACCTGTCGAAGTTGTGAAGGGTGAACAGGAAAATTGCTGTGCAGCCCAGTAGCCAGTCTTTACTGCTGAAATCGAGGGCGTGCTAAGTGACTTTCGGCAAGGAGGAACTTTCATAGCATTATCTCCTGGGATCTGCTTGACCTTGCCTGCAAGGAAATATTGTATGGCTCACCCTCACTTCCTGCTCTTTACAGCTTGGTGGTCACAGGTCAGTGTGGCTCAGCATCACTGCCTCCATCAGTGTGGTTTAGTACTGCTTTTCCCAGAAAATTCTGAGCGTAAACCTGCCTTAAATGTAGCTGACTTTCAATGACTGTTGCAAATGTTGACTCCTGACTGGAATCTGTTGCTGGCACTTCCCACAGGGAGAAAAGCCTCAATCCATTATTGCCAGTGTAAATGTGCTACATCAGTCTACAACTTGAATGTGTGCCAGGAGGAAGTGGAGAGAATGGTTGGGACTGAGCCTACCTCTGTCTGATGGTCCTGTGGAAGACTAATGGCTGCAGACAGCCTGTGTTTCAGCTAGCCTCAGACTCATGCATGCATGCTCCAATGCCGCTGCCAGCACATCAGAGCTCCTGCTCTGCTGTCAGACTCATCCTGGAGCCCAATGACTGGGTACTGCTGAGCAAAGGGTCAGGTAGTCAGATATAGTCTGCACCTGGTCCTCAGCTTGCTGCCAGCTCTGGCTGGTGTGTATGAAGCTCAACTCCCCTTGACAAAAATGCAGAGAGATAATCTTCTTTTTAAAAAAAAATTACTTATTTTAAGGTGTTTAAAATAAATTTATTATATTTTATTTCTCATTCTTACTTACTCATCTTTGTTCTGTAAAATTATTTAAACAAGTAAGGAGGCATGGGATCCAAGGGGACACTGCTTTGTGGATCCAGAACTGGCTTGCCCACAGAAGGGAAAGAGTAGTTGTAGACAGGTCATATTCCGCATGGAGGTTGGTGACCAGTGGTGTGCCTCAGGGATCTGTTCTGGGACCCCTAATCTTTGTGATTTTTATAAGTGACCTGGATGAGGAAATGGAGGGATAGGTTAGTAAATTTGCTGATGACACAAAGGTTTAGGGGTGTTGCAGATAGTGTGGAGGGCTGTCAGAGGTTATAGCGGGACATTGATAGGATGCAAAACTGGGCTGAGAAGTGGCAGATGGAGTTCAACCCAGATAAGTGTGAAGTGGTTCATTTTGGTAGGTCAAATATGATGGCAGAATATAGCATTACCGGCAAGACTCTTAGTAGCGTGGAGGATCAGAGGGATCTTGGGGTCCGAGTCCATAGGACACTCAAATCTGCCAAACAGGTTGACTGTGTGGTTAAGAAGGCATACGGTGCATTGGCCTTCATCAATCGTGGGATTGAGTTTAAGAGCCGAGACGAAATGTTGCAGCTGTATAGGACCCTGGTCAGACCCCACTTGGAGTACTGTGCTCAATTCTGGTCACCTCACTACAGGAAGGATGTGGAAACTGTAGAAAGGGTGCAGAGGAGATTTACAAGGATGTTGCCTGGATTGGGGAGCACGCTTTATGAGAATAGGTTGGGTGAAATCGGCCTTTTCTCCTTGGAGTGACGGAGGATGGGAGGTGACCTGATAGAGGTGTACAAGATAATGAGATGCAATGATTGTGTGGATAGTCAGAGGCTTTTTCCCAGGGCTGAAATGGCTAGCATGAGAGGGCATAGTTTTAAGGTGCTTGGAAGTAGGTACAGAGGAGATGTCAGGGGTAAGTTTTTTACGCAGAGAGTGGTGAGTGCATGGAATGGGCTGCCTGTGGTGGTGGTGGAGGCGGAAATGATAGGGTTTTTTAAGAGACTCCTGGATGGATACATGGAGCTTAGAAAAATAGAGGGCTATGGGTAAGCCTATGTAGTTCTAAGGTAAGGACATGTTTGGTACAGATTTGTGGGCCGAAGGGCCTGTATTGTGAAGTAGCTTTTCTATGTTTCAAAGTCTGCTGGGGCAGTGGTGGGGCCTCCGGGTCTGATGCCTGAGGCCTGCTTGCAGCTTAAACCGTGCTCCACCTCGCAGGACAACACTCAGTCAGCCCCTTCAGCCATCTGCAGTGTGCCCAGCGGGACAGTGAGTTCAGACTGTGGGTAGGGTGCCAGTGATTCCACCCAGTTTGTCTTCCTGTCCCCCACAAATATCGTAGCTTAGATGGTCCCTCCTGATGAACTTAATGATCCATGAAAGGGAAATTGGAGCAAATTGCACCCAGCTAAAAAAGTTCTGGAAGTTTAACAACCAGCTGAAATAAAATGGAAAAGACAATAAAGCATCTTTCAATCAAGTATATTGGCCTTGCTTTCAAATCACTTGGTTAGCCTCTGGTCTACTGGCCCTCAAATGTCTAAATGAAATCACTCACCTCAGACTGATGCTTTTCTTCTGGCCCCCCACCCACAGCACAGGTTTCATGCCCTCTGCATTATCCTCAACCCCATCTGTTCTCAAAGACAGACCTGGGGACTTAGCATGCTCGCTAGTCAGTGATTGTTCTGTGATAGGACCCAACCTCACCCTATTTCACACACAGCAGGGTGCTTTTGCCTTCAGACTTAATCATTCTCCCACCCCTCAGTTAGAATATACAGTGGGACCTAAAACTGAAAGCGGGAGTCAGGAGATAAGGGATGAAATTGGAGAAACAGTGTCTGCTGGATTTTGCATCCACTCGGTAGGGGACGTTAGCTTACATAAAATTGCTTCCCCACCTTTTATTCTTGTCTATGCTTAGCAATGACTTAACTTATCTAATGTGTCAGGAGAAAATCAGACTCCTTAAGAAAATAACATATGGAACCATGTCTTTAATAAACATAGTCAAAATAACTTCAGTCTTCTAAAAACTGAACTGCTAATACCTTTGCGGTTAGATTATTTGACGGCTGATGCCAGAATCCAATGCCACAAAAGCTTATAACTTTGTGCTTGCAAGCACTAAAACAGGCTGGTATCTACAACTTGACCTCAAGGTGCAGATTTAAAAATAAATCCTCTTTGTTCACTGTCAATTTTATGTACATAAATAAAAATCGAGGATCAACCAAATCTTGTTTGGTCGATCCTGTTGTTCAACAAGGCCCCTTTGGAATAAACACACATAACATTAACCTTGAGAACTTTAATTGTGGAGCATGTTGACTGTTTACCATCAGACACCAAAATGATCCTCATGAATCAAACTACCAAGCTACACAGCAAGACATCAGCAAAAAATAGCACGATTCAAATGCATCAGTTCCTCCTTCACACAGAAAGCTGCAATTACAGCAAACAGTATATACGCTAATTCTGCTTCAATTTAATTATTGAGATTAAACGTTGTTCAATCACTGCAGGAACTCATAATATAAAACAAAACAAGAAGAATTACATAGATCAGGCTATTTAGCAAATGCAATAACTTCCTCAGACTGAATCAGCTACCTTTGGCCATGAAGCTGCTAGACAACTTGATTACCTTGTAGTGAAGGCACTTTATAACAACTCTCCACGCTGTAAAACACCAATGCATACAGATAGTACCTTTAACTCAACAAAGCATGTAAAGTTACTTCAAAAATCTTGATTCTGAATCAAAATCATGTTTAATATCACTGGTATATGTCGTAAAATTTGTTGTTTTGTGATAGCAGCCTCAGGATAGAGAGGTGGTCTTTTAAAACAGAGGTGCGGAGAAATTTCTTTAGCCAGAAGGTGGCGAATTTGTGGAACTTGTTGCCACATGCAGCTGTGGAGGCCAGGTCGTTGGATCTATTTAAGGCAGCAATTGATAGGTTCTTGATTGGACATGGTATCAAAGGTTACGGGGAGGAGGCCGGGAACTGGGTTTGAGGAGGAGAAAAAAAAAGATCAGCCATGATTGAATGGTGGAGCAGACTTGATATGCCAGATGGTCTAATTCTGCTCCTATGTTTTATGGTCTTATGGTCTTACGGAATACAGAAAACAATATAAATAGTTGAAAGAAAGACATCAATCCCCCTGCACAAAAAGAAAAAGAAAAAAACTCGCAAACCCCGAACACCCCCAACCCCTCCCTCGCAAAAAACTAACAGATAACCCAAACCCCCAGCCCGTCAATTGGTATCAAGAATGAATGGACAAGAAAACTAAATAACATAGAACCAAAAGAGGCCAATATGAACTACAGTCCAATCCATTAATCTCAGAATTTCGATAACATCTCTGAGAGCATCAGGACCCAGCAGCCCCTCTGACGACAGCGACTCGAACCAGCGGCCCATCTGACGGCAGTAAAATGAACCAGCAGCCTCTCCAGGGGAGGCGCTAAGGTGGTGCTAGCTGGGGCTACAGCCCCAGCAGAAATTGCAATAGCACCAGCGTAGCACCACCAAGAAATTAACTGCAGCTGCTTTGCTTTCTCTGTATAGTTTTGAATACAGCTTGTTTCTCCAGTTGATCTAGTGAAACAGCGCCCCCAATTACCATATCACCCACGCAGCAATAAAGTTATAAACTCTGTCAGATTCACTCTACACTTCTGCTTATTCGTTCGTTGTCAATGACTTGACATTGCTGTCCTCAGATCTGTTAAGCTGATCTAAGATCACTTGAGGTGGTGACATCACTCACTCTCACTCACGCGAGAGACTGATAGTATACATCCAGGCAGAGATCCGTGGTCTCACGAGACTAACGGATGCCATACGCGCACATTGTGCTTTTAAAAGTGAGCGTGGGCCTGGCACGTGCATTATTTTGGCTGGTGTGAATAATGGATCGATTTTTAGTCAGAAAACGACCTCATCCAGAGGAATCAGTGCTGTCTCAGCCTGAGCATGTCTTAATTGAAAGTGACATGCAGAAAGAAGTAAGTGGGGATGAGGACAACAGCAGTTCATCGAAGCAGTGTGAGGGCGAAGTAAAGGAACAAGAAATGGAGCAGGATTCGGAAGAGAACATGGATGAAGCTGCTCTTAGTGTGAGTGGGAACACTGTTAGCGATGTTAGCCAGCAGCCTGAGGAAGGACCCCGTCGGCCAGCATTGAAAAAGTATCCTTCGCAACAGTTTGGCAATCAGCAAAGGAGTTTTATTCGTGGCTGGTTTGACCTGTACTCCTGGCTGAAATATTCAATCATAAAAGATGCTACATTCTGCTTCACATGCAGGCATTTCCTGTGTGGAGGACATGGGTTCCATTCTGAGTCTACCTTCACTGTCTCCGGTTACTGCAACTGGCGGAAAGCTACAACAGCTTTCAAAACCCACCATGTAAGTGCAGCTCAGAAGTTTGCTATGGAGGCATGGGCCAAATTCAGATTGAGAAAACAAGACGGTTCAAGATTGGGAAATATGCTTGACAAAGGACATGCAAAGATTGTCCAAGAAAATCGTGAGTATATGAGAGCAGTGGTTGAGTCTCTACACTATACTGCGTGCCAAGGTATTGCCCAGCGAGGACACCAGGAGAATGATGGATCTGGCAATAGGGGAAACTTTGTTGAATTGCTCAGTGTAATGGAGAAGTTTGATAAGACTGTAGCTAAAAAAAAAGAGGACAATCCTGGAAATGCAAAAAACACCCATCACGATATCCAAAATGAAATTATGGGTATTATGGCAGATATGGTCAGACGTCAAATAAGTGCAGAAATCAAGGAGGCTGGATATTTTGCTATCATGGTGGGTGAAAGTAAAGACTGAGTAAAAAGGAGCAAATATCAGTGGTGGTGCGGTATTTGAATAACGAAACTGTGCTTGAAGAATTCTTGCACTTCACTCCAGCAGAAGGGTTGGACGCAGAGTCGCTTCTTAAAAGCATTGAACAGACACTCGCCCAGTGTGTTATTGATAAGAACGCGTGTATAGGTCAGTATTATGACGGGGCAGCAGTGATGCCCGGGTGCAATAACAGGGTACAAGAGAGATTCGGGAAAGAGGTCCCGCAGGCATTATGTATACACTGCCATGCTCACAGACTTAACCTTGTTTTAGTGGATGTTGTGAGCAATGTACCACAAGCGGGTGAATTTTTTGAAACTGTGCAGCTGCTTTACAACTTCTTTTCAAACTCTGTTGCCCACGATCTTTTCATGAAGAAACAGAGAGAAATGGAATCAACTGCACAGCCCGTGGAGTTGAAGAAATTGTCAGATACATGCTGGGCAAGGCAGTATACAGCTTTGTGGGCTATAAGGAAATCACTCCCTGCCATTCTAGCTACACTACAGGATATTATGGGTCAACCAAATGCACGGAGGAAAACGGAGGCCAGAGCTGTAAATGGACTGATTGACGAGCAGCTTGCTTTACTTCTCACTCTGTTTGAGGATTTATTCCGAGTCACCAAGTTCATGTCAAACCAGCTACAATCTCCCAGTTTGGAGCTTTCATCCGCTGTGGACTTGGCTCAGTCTGTTGTCGATGCACTCTCAGCAAAACGGGGAGAGGAATCATGGAGTGAAATTCAGTCAAGAGCTAGGGACCTGTGCGTCAAGACTGGTATACAGAGCAGACCACATGAAAGGAGACAGGCCCAGCCACCCCGCCGCCTACATGATTTTGTTGTTGAGGCCCAAACTGAACGCACACCTATCACATTCTCTGATGACCTTCAGAAGCACTGTTTCTATCCGGTTATAGACAGACTTCTGTCTGAAATAAAAAGACGGTTCTCAGTTGAGACTGGGGGTGTTCTGACTGGAGTCTCAGCATTGAGTCCCAAACACAAGCTCTTCCTAGACAAGAATTGTCTTTGGCCAATGGCCCAATACTATGGAGTGACTGAAGTGAACCTGACTGTAGAGCTACATCAGGTTCGGCGTCTGCTGGAAACAAAACAAAAGCAAGGACAGACAATGAATGACACAGTGGAATTTCTAGCTCTAATGAGACCCTACCACGATGCATTTATAGATTTATACAAACTAATCTGCATATCACTGACTCTACCTGTGACATCTGCCTCATGCAAACGGAGTTTCTCTTGCCTCAGGCGCGTCAAAAACTACCTAAGGAATAGCAGCGGTGATGCTCAGAACAGCAACTTGGCTCTGTTGGCCATAAACAGCCAGAGGACCAAAGCACTTGACATCCAGAAAATCATTGATGCTTTCGCCACCAATCACAGCAACAGATGGATTGTGCTTCTCTGAAAACCTCAATGGTGAGTACAGTTGATTTTTTAAAAAATTTGGGCCAAGACTAATGCTGATTATTATTATTATTTTATGGTGGATACCCCATAGTCCTTATATTTCCTGCAAATCCTAAAATATTACATTTACGTCTATTAAGCCTACTGGTTTTGCTTAGACTTCCAAGCGGTGATTCTGTTGATTTTTGTTTTAAGTTCAGTAGCCGAATTAATTGAGGTATTGCATGGTCAGAGTACGATTTGTCCAACTCCTGGTAAAGCCTTGCATCTGTTGTTTGCCTTATTTGACTTTAATAACTGTGTATCTTTTGACATTGCTGTGTACGTAATGCGAATAGCAATGGGTTCGTGTTGTGTGTTTCAGTTGAAAAGCACGCATTTGACGCTGATTACGGGATTGGTGCTGATTCACGTAGTGCGCTGTGGGTCGGATGCTCTGTTGGTTTGTTTGTTTATGCTCTGTGTAGCCCGGGTTGTCTCCGATGCTGTTGACACTGTCACAGTTCACTTCTATATTATATTTACCAATTGCTGTTGCTTGTGAATCAACAGAGGCATTTATAGTAGGCACATAATGCTTGAAACTGACTTTTGAACGTCGCACGTCTGGCCTTGCGAATACATATTACCATAGGGTACATCCCTCAGCACCATCACTGAATAATTCAGCCCCTCTGTAGCACCAGCAAGAAAAAATCTCTGGCGTCGACACTGAGCCTCTCCAAGGAAAGCGACATGCACCAATGGCCTCTTTGCGGAATATGACTTGAACCAACAGTCTCTTCGAGATCTGCTTGCTCTCTTCCACATTTGCCTCGATATTTCAATCTACCTGTGTACATACATCTATTGATGCTTCTGGACACATCTTCAGTGATGTTTCTGGAATCATCGGGTGTTTTGGGTCTTTCAACATCATACACCTTCCTCCAGGTGACCCAGTCGGGGCTGATCAGACCCCAGCTTGTGTCCAGATGGCTAGCTACTTATTACTCCATGGCTTCCCTCTTTTGAGCCACAGCCATCTTGAGGCCCTCTCTGCTGCATCGGTGGTCAACATTTTAATCGGTGAGAAATGTAGTCAATCATGGCCCCTCGTCTCATCTCTGAGCTTCTCCTTGTGGTAGATCATGCTTGCATTTCTCTCCTGGCGTTTTCTTGAGGACAGCAGAGCGCTAGCTCACTCGATCAAACTACAGAGTGTAAGTCGCAGACTCCAACAGTTTCAAAAACAAAATTAAGATAATGTAAATGTAGAAAAGTTGAAATGATTTACTATCTGGAAGATGTCGCTTGAGGAATCGTTGTTTGCTGCTGTCATCTTGACGGAAGTACTTGCCTTGTTCGCTAACTCTGCTTACAGCCATGTGACTCAGTGGTCTGAAGGCCACCTTTCATAAACATCATACGTCTCAGGTTGGTATGATTTGTGGTTCAACCAAACAGGAACCTCAATCTGAGCGAATGCTGTGTAAATACTGGCCATACACAACTATCGGTAGCCCAGAAATAACAGATTGTACACCAGCATAAAATTATAGAGAAAGTATATTTACCGATTTTCAACTTTATCGAACAGTTAACCAAGAAATAAAAAGAAAGATAATTACAGTAAAACTAGTCAAATTGTGTACATAAACATTGGAGCTCATTTCTATAGTAGCTGGGTGTATCACTTTACTCACAGTGCTGAATTCCCATCACCAACCATAGGTAGAACTTCCCTTTTTGGACTCCTCCACCTCAGGAAGCGCTCAATGCAATAGGGGCTCTCCTTCGGATTGCATCCTCCGGGTGTCTTCCCTGGTGCTCTTCTCTCTGCAACTCTTACCCCAAAGACCCCAAACCAGACTACTGTCCTTCAGAAAACTCTTCCCACTCAGCTCTCGAGAATGTTCCAGGAAAAAAATACTGAGATAGTATTCATAGGTTCAATGTCCATTCAGAAATCTGATGGTGGAGAGGAAGAAGCTGATCCTGAAACATTGAGTGTGTGGCTTCAGGCTCCTGTATCACCTCCTTGATGGTAGCAGTGAGAAAGAGGAAAATAAATATATAAATATATATATATGAAATGAATCTGATTGGCATTTTGGGTATTATAGATCTGAAATTTATGGCAACTTGAAGTTAATCAGTCTAGCAAAATGTTTAAACTAGTAAATCTGGGTGACTTTTGTTTGAGGTACACAGTAACAGGAGTAAATAGAGTTCATCGATGTGACAATTACAAATGAGGTAAGGTCTGATTTATAACAAATTTCGAGTGGGTACAGAGACTCCAGGGACTGCAGAGGCTGGAATCTCGAGAAACAAATAACCTGCTGGAGGAACTCAATGGGGCAGGCAACATCTGTGCATTGCCTACAAAATAAAATCTAACATCATGAATGGCTGTGATGCTTCACTCCCAGATGAGCATAATGCCTTTTACGAACATTTTGAAAGGGAGAATAAAACTACAACTGTGCAAATCCCTACAGCATCTGGTGACACTGTGATCTCTGTCTTGGAGGCTGACGTTAGAAATTCTTTCAAGATGGTGATCCCTCACAAGGAGTCAAGCCTAGATTGTGTACCTGGTAGGGCACTGAAAAGCTGTGCCAATCATATGGTAAGACTCAATCTCTCACTGCTGCAGTGGGAGGATCCCAAATGCTTCAAAAGGGCTACAATCATACCAATGCCCAAGAAGGGTAGTGTGAGCTGCCTTAATGACTATCGTCCAGTTGCACCCACATCTACTGTGATGAAGTGATTTGAGAGGTTGGTCATGGCCAAAACCAACTCCTACTTAAGCAAGGACCTGATCGTCACAATTGGTTAACAATATATGCAATCTCACTGGCTCTCAATTCGCCTTGGATCATCTGGGCAATAGCAATACCTACTTCAGACTTCTGTTTATTGATTACAGCTCGAGGTTCAACATAATCATACCCTCAGTTCTAATCAACATGCTCCAAAACTTGGGTCTCTGTACCTCCATGTGCAACTGAATCATTGTCTTCCTCAATGGGAGACCATGGGCAGAGCAGATTGGAGATAACCTCTCCTCTTTGCTGACAATCAACACTGGCACGTCTCAAGGATGCATGCCTAGCCCACTGCTCAACTCACCCATAAATGTGTGGCTAGGCACAGCTCAAGCACCATCCATAAATTTACTGATGACAGAACTATAGTTAGCAGAATTCTAGATGGTGATGAGCAGGCATACAGGAGCGAGATAGATAGTCTGGTTGAGTGGGGTCATAACAGCAACCTTGCGCTCAGCAGCTATATTTCACTAGGATTTGAGGAGACTTGATATGTCACTGAAGACTCTTGCAAACTTCTATGGCTGTACCATGGATAGCATTGTACTGTAACTGGTTGCATCACTGATATAGAGAGGCCATTGGACAGGATCGGAAAAAGCTGCAGAAAGTTGTAAGCTCAGCCAGCTTCATTATGGGCACCAGCCTCCCCAGCATCGAGGACACCTTTGAAAAGCAGTGTCACAAGAAGGTGGCATCCACCATTAAGGACCCCCATCACCCAGAACATATCCTCTTCTCATTGCGACCATCAATAAGAAGGTAAAGAAGCCTGAAGACACACATTCAATGTTTCAGGAACAGCTTCTTTCCTATAGCTATCAAGATTTCTGAATGGACAATGAACCCATCTATGATACCTCACCATTTTTTTGCTCTCTTTTTGCTCTTACTTAATTTTATTTATTTCTTATTGTAACTTACAGTCTAAGTTAACTTATAATGCTGAAAACAACAAATTTACTGATAAGTGGCAGTGGCATTAAACCTGATTCTGATTCTGAAATGGACAATCGACATGTCAGGTTGGAACCCTTCATCTGGACTCATGTTGTTTTAATTGTGCCATTTACTTTGACCTTTCTGCTGAATATTGCTTTGACACAAGCATGTGGGCACAGGTTTTGTTTTAGAAGCTGAGTCTATTTTATGCGGGCCACTTGAAATGTCCCCATGAGCGACAAGGAATTCCAGATCATTTGCAATGTCTGTAAAAGCTGTCTCTTAGTATTTGTTTAGATTGTGGACTCACGCTGAACCATAGACGAAACAGATTCTGCAGATGCTGGAAGTCTTGAGCAACAGACATAAAATGCCATAGGAACTTGTGTGATAGTGCACCGATCAGTGTAAATGCTACTACAATGCCAGCAACCAGGGGTGAATTATACCCGTCCTTCCAGACATATTGTCTGTACGTACATTCCCTCCATGACTGAGTGGGTTTCCTCTGGGTGCATTGGTTTTCTCCCACATTCCAAAGATGTACGGATTAGTAGGTCAATTGGTCACATAGGTGTAGTTGGGCAGCACAGTCTCATTGGGCCAGAAGCTGTTACTGTGCTGTGTTATTTAGTACAACAAATAAAATAAAACTCAGCAGGTCAGGCAACATCCATGATCCAGCCAGGATCTCCAGGTGGGCATCCATTTTAATTCATCTTCCCAGTCTTATACCAATGTGTCTGTCTATGGCAAGGGTTCACAACCTTTTTAATTCCATGGACCCTTACCATTAAACAACGGGCCCGTGGACTCCATGTTGGGAACCCCTGACCTATGGTCTCCTTTACTGACATGGTGAAGCCAAACTCATTTGGTGGAGCAACACCTTCTGTCTGGGTAGCTTCCAACCTGATGGCATGAATATTGATTTCTCTAACTTTTGATTATTACTCCCCTCTTTCCCACCTCCCTTTTCCCATTCTCTACTCTGGTTATCCTAACACCCCTTTTATCCTCCCCCTCCCCATTTACCATCATGAACTGCCCATCACTTCTCCTTGGTTCCCCACCTCTTTCCCTGTATTCCATTAGCCATTGTCTTCAACTATAAGATTTCTTCTTCTTCAGCCCTTTACCTCTTCCACCTATCACCTCCTGGCTTCTCACATACCCGCCTCACCTGGTCTCACCTGTCATCTTGTAGTCTTTCCCCTCCCCCACCTTCTTATTCTGGTTTCTGATGTCTTCCCTTCCAGTCCCAGTGAGGGGTCTCAGCTTGAAACATTAACTATTTATTCTTCTTTGTACTGAGAATGCTATCTGACCTGTGGAGCTCCTCCAGCTTTTTCTGGGTGAATGATAGTTTGCTAGCATGGTGGAAATAGATGAACCAGAGTTCAAACTTTATAAACAGAGATTGCAACAGAGATGATAGAAAGAACAGGCAGGAGATGAGGCTTAATCACAGCCAATGGTAAGATCTACAGGGCAACAGAGGCATGGTGCAGTTAAAACAGATAGCAACAAATACTGGACTGAGAGTGTTGTATTTGAACGCACGCAGCATGAGGAATAAAATGGACGATCGTGAAATTCAACTACAGATTGGCAAATGACATTGTGACCATCTCTGAAACTCGGCTAAAGGATGGCTGCCATTGGGAGCTGAATGTCCAAGGATATATGGTATATTGGAAGGATAGGTTAGTAGGCAGAGGGGGTGGTGTGGCTCTGTGTATAAGAAATAATATTAAATCATTGGAAAGAGACAACATAGGATCGGAAGGTGTAGAGTCTCTATGGGTTGAGTTAATAAATGACAAGGGTAAAAGGACCGTAATGGCAGTTGTATACAGGCCTCCAAACAGCAGCCGGGATGTGGACCTCAAGTTACAGCAGGAAATAGAAAAGGCATGTCAGAAAGGCAATGTCATGACAATCACTGGGGATTTTTAACATGAAAGTGGATTGGGAAAACTGGGCCAGTACTGGTCCTCGAGAGAGAAAGCTTGTAGAATATCTAAGGAACACACATAAAAGTTGCTGGTGAATGCAGCAGGCCAGGCAGCATCTCTAGGAAGAGGTGCAGTCAACGTTTCAGGCCGAGACCCTTCGTCAGGACGAACTGAAGGAAGAGTGAGTAAGGGATTGGAAAGTTGGAGGGGGAAGGGGAGATCCAAAATGATAGGAGAAGACAGGAGGGGGAGGGATGGAGCAAAAAGCTGGACAGGTGATAGGCAAAAGGGATACGAGAGGATCATGGGACAGAAGAAAGACAGGGGGGGGGGGAACCAGAGGTTGGGCAAGGGGTATATTCAGAGGGACAGAGGGAGAAAAAGGAGAGTGAGAGAAAGAATGTGTGTATAAAAGTAAGTAACAGATGGGGTACGAGGGGGAGGTAGGGCATTAGCGGAAGTTAGAGAAGTCGATGTTCATGCCATCAGGTTGGAGGCTACTCAGACGGAATATAAGGTGTTGTTCCTCCAACCTGAGTGTGGCTTCATCTTTACAGTAGAGGAGGCCGTGGATAGACATGTCAGAATGGGAATGGGATGTGGAATTAAAATGTGTGGCCACTGGGAGATCCTGCTTTCTCTGGCGGACAGAGCGTAGATGTTCAGCAAAGCGGTCTCCCAGTCTGCGTCGGGTCTCGCCAATATATAAAAGGCCACATCGGGAGCACCGGACGCAGTATATCACCCCAGTCGACTCACAGGTGAAGTGTTGCCTCACCTGGAAGGACTGTTTGGGGCCCTGAATGGTGGTAAGGGAGGAAGTGTAAGGGCATGTGTAGCACTTGTTCCGCTTACACGGATAAGTGCCAGGAGGGAGATCAGTGGGGAGGGATGGGGGGGACGAATGGACAGGGGAGTCGCGTAGGGAGCGATCCCTGCGGAATGCAGAGAGAGGCAGGGAGGGAAAGATGTGCTTAGTGGTGGGATCCCGTTGGAGGTGGTGGAAGTTACGGAGAATAATATGTTGGACCCAGAGGCTGGTGGAGTGGTAGGTGAGGACCAGGGGAACCCTATTCCTAGTGGGGTGGAGGGAGGATGGAGTGAGAGCAGATGTACGTGAAATGGGGGAGATGAGTTTAAGAGCAGAGTTGATAGTGGAGGAAGGGAAGCCCCTTCCTTTAAAAAAAGAAGACATCTCCCCCTCCCCCTCCAACTTTCAAATCCCTTACTCACTCTTCCTTCAGTTAGTCCTGACGAAGGGTCTCGGCCTGAAACGTCGACTGCACCTCTTCCTAGAGATGCTGCCTGGCCTGCTGCGTTCACCAGCAACTTTTATGTGTGTTGCTTGAATTTCCAGCATCTGCAGAATTCCTGTTGTTTGTGAGAATGTCTAAGGGATGGCTTTTTAGAACATCTTGTTGTTGAGCCCACTAGGGGATCAGCTGTGCTGGATTGGGTGTTGTGCAATGATCCGGAGGTGATAAGTGCTTAAGGTCAAGGAACCCTTAGGGAACAGTGATCACAAAATGATCGAGCTCACATTGAAATTTGAGAGGGAACAACATAAAATCCAATGTGTCGGTATTTCAGTGGAATAGAGGAAATTACAATGGCACGAGAGGGGAACTGGCCAAAGTTGACTGGAAAGGGACATTTGCAGGAAAGACAGCAGAACAGCAATGACTGGAGTTCCTGTAAAAAAATGAGGGAAGTGCGAGACAGATATATTTCAAATAAGAAGAAATTTTCAAAGGACACTACTGTGGATGACAAGTGAAATCAGATCCAAAGTAAAAACAAAAGAGAGGGCATACAAGGAAGCCAGAGCTAGTGGGAAGATAGAGGATTGGAGAGCTTTTAAAAACTTGCAGAAGTAAACTAAGAAGGTCATTCGGCAGGAAAAGATGAATTACGAGAGGAAGCTGGTGACTAATCTCAAAGAAGATACTAAAAGCTTTTTTAAGTATATAAAGGGTAAAAGAGAGTCAAGGGTAGATATAGGCCCAACACAAAATGAGGCTGGAGATATTGTAATGAGAGAGGCAGAGATGACAGAGGAACTGAATGCGTATTTTGCATCAGTTTTCACAGTGGAAGACATCTGCAGTATACCAGACATTCAAGAGTGTCAGGGAAGTGAAGTTTATGCAGTGAAAATTATGACTGAAAAGGTGCTCAGGAAGCTTAATGTTCTGAGGGTGGATAAATCTCCTGGACCTGATGGAATGCACCCTCGGGTTCTGAAGGAAGTAGCTGGAGAGATTGCAGAGGCATTAACAATAATCTTTCAAGAATCGATAGATTCTGGCATTGTACCAGATAACTGGAAAATTGCAAATGTTTCTCCGCTATTTAAGAAGGGTGGGAGGCAGCAGAAAGGGAACTATAGACCTGCTTGCCTGACATTAGTGGTTGGGAAGTTGTTGGAATTGATTGTTAGGGATGAGATTATGGAGTATCTGGAGGCACATGTCAAGATAGGCCAAAGCCGGCATGGTTTCCTGAAAGGAAAATCCTGCCTGACTAACCTACTGCAATTCTTTGAGGAAATTACAAGCAAGGAAGACAAAGGAGATGCAGTAGACGTGATGTACTTGGATTTTCAGAAGGCCTTTGACAAGGTGCCGTGCATGAGGCTGCTTAACAAAATAAGAGCCCATGGAATCATAGGGAAGTTATTAGCGTGGGTGGAGCATTGGCTGGTTGGCAGAAAACAGAGAGTGGGAATGAAGGGATCCTATTCTGGCTGGCTGCCAGTTACCAGTGGAGTTCCACAGGGGTCAGTGTTGGGACCGCTGCCTTTTATGAGGTATGTCAATGGCTTGGACTACGGTATTAATGGATTTGTGGGTAAATTTGCCGATGATACAAGGATAGCTGGAGGAGTGGGTAGTGTTGAGGAAACAGAGACCCTGCAGAGTGATTTAGATAGTTTAGGGGAATGGGCAAAGAAATGGCAAATGAAATACAATGTTGGAAAGCGTATGGTCATGCACTTTGGTGGAAGAAATAAACGGGCAGACTATTATTTAGATGGGGAGAAAATTTAAAATGCAGAGGTGCAAATGGACTTGGGAGCCCTCATGCAGGATACCCTAAAGGTTAACCTCCAGGTTGAATTGGTTGTGAAGAAGGTGAATGCAATGTTGGCATTCATTTCTAGAGGTATAGAATATAAGAGCAGGGATGTGATGTTGAGGCTCTATAAGGCACTCGTGAGACTACACTTGGAGTATTGTGTGCAGTTTTGGGCTCCTTATTTTAGAAAGGATATACTTATGTTGGAGAGGGTTCAGAGAAGATTCACGAAAATGATTCCAGGAATGAAAAGTTTACTGTATGAGGAATGTCTGGCAGCTCTTGGGCTGTATTTCCTAGAGTTCAGGAAAATGTGGGGTGATCTCATAGAAACATTACGAATGTTAAAAGGCCTGAACAGATTATATATGGCAAAGTTATTTCCCATGGTAGGGGATTCTATGACATGAGGGCACGACTTCAGGATTGAAGGACGTCCTTTTAGAACTGAGATGTGGAGAAATTACTTTAGTCAGAGGATAGTAAATCTGTGGAATTTGTTGCCACGAGCGGCTGTGGAGGCCAAGTCATTGGGTGTATTTAAGGTAGAGATAGATAGGTTCTTGATTAGCCAGGGCATTAAAGAGTATGGGGTGAAAGCAGGGAGTGAGGATAACTGGAAGAATTGGATCAGCCCATGATTGAATGGCAGAGTAGAATTGATGGGCCGAATGGCCTACTTCTGCTCCTATATCTTATGGTCTTATTAATGTGAAAGTGGAAGAATATTAGAATTTGATCTGTTACATTTTACAGGTGAAACTATGGCAGTTTTGACTCAAGATTTCCCATTAGTTGTTCACCACCTGAGACTTGGTTAAGGTTGACGAGGTGTCACTATCACAGATAACCTGTAACAAAAGAGCCAGGAGTTCTGATGGATAAATGACTAGCATGCCTCCGGTCTTCAGATTTAAGGAATTAAGAACTGAAACATCCCCTGTGTTGGAGAGATTGGGGCAATCATAACTGGGCCGCTCAGGAGCTAAATCTAGATACAATTTTTCACACAAATAGAATCTACAACTCTTCCCCCACAACAAAATCCTGTGGGTGATGGAATATATTCAAGGGTGAGATCATTATGATTGGATACAGATATGCAGATGAGTTATTGTTGAATCAATAGATAGGCAGTCTGGTAATGTAATTATAATTGTCATGTTCCTGTCTAGCTCAGCTAGTCTTTAGATAACCTCATTAAGCTATGAAGAATTTTAAGGGTTTTTGACTAGAAAATTGACTGCTTATTCCCCTCAGTAAATGCTGCCCGACTTGCTGAGTTCCTCCGGCATATTGTGTGTGCTGCAGGAGACTTCCAGCATCTGCAGGATCTCTTGTGTTAAGGAATTTATACACCTTTTTTAAAACAAATGCATACCTCCCCTCACTTTATTCCAACATGGCTTTGTCTTTTAGACCTTATCGTAGCCTTGTCTGAAGAAAAGAATTGGTGGAAACCACTGACATTGAAGAAATTACAGTCCCCAGATTTATACAGCCTTTGGGAAATTACCAGGCATCATAATTACGTCGCTCAAGAGTGAAACAACAGTAATCAGGTTAATACTGTTGTACTACTTCTGGCAAATTCTGAATCTGGGCAGCCAAAACCAAAATTTTCAGATATGATTTCAGGAAAAACAGGTTGTCCAAAGGAGCAAAATGGTTCATCAGAAATTAAAGTCTGAGTCAGACCCAAATCTAACATTTGTTTGGACGTGGGAATTCAGGGAGGCCCCTAGGGTCCCTGATGACTACGTGTGCAGGAAGTGTGTACAGCTGCAGCTCCTGACAGACCACATGACGGCCCTAGAGCTGCACAGGGATTCACTTTGGAGCATCCGTGATGCTGGGAATATTGTGGATTACACATTTAATACATTGGTCACACTGCAGTTTAAGGGGCTAGGGAAAGACAGGGAGTAAGTGACCAACAGGCCGAGCAGTAGAAGAAAGGTAATGCAGGAGATGCCTGCGGTCATCTCCCTCCAAAACAGCTCAATGAGAGTAAGGGCACTTCATCTGAATGCCCATTCTATTCGAAGCAAGCTCAGTAAACGTGTTGCACAAATCAGTGTCCATCCATGATAACTTTCTTGAACAGCATGTTATACTTTATTTAGGGATACATCACAGTAACAGGTCCTTCTGGCCCAATGAGCCTGCATGGGCCAATTACACCCACTAACCCATAAATGTCTAGAATATGGGAAGAATCTGGGTACGCAGAGGAAGCCCTTGTGATCATGGTGAGAATGTACAAAGTCCTTGTAGACAGTGGCAGAATTGAATCCGTTCGCTGGCAATGTAATAGCGTTACATTAACCATTACACTACCACACCGCCCTAAGTAGAAACATCTTATAAATGGGTTAGCTATGTAGAAATTTGGAATAATAATCTAAAAGCAATGTACTTTCAAGTCCCAATGGCACATATCACTTTTACTTAATATGTCTTTCCTCCACCTCTTGTATCTGGAAATTTTGATGGAAAAAGTTTCGAGCTCACACTTGTCATGGAAGCAATGTATGGAATTTTGGAATTTGTCTCTAATCGTGTTAGTGAACCTACAAGAGAAAATGGTATCCTAGATCTCGCCTTGTGCAATAAAACAGGTAAAATGAACGATCTTGTAGTTATGGATCCTCTTGGAAAGAGACAATAGTTCAATCGAAAATCAGTGTATTATGATTAAACAAGGGAACATAGTTTGAGAACACAGACTGTATGGTGGGACAGTTAAGATCATAAGATAGAGGAGCAGAATTAGGCCATTTGGCCCATCGAGTCTGCTCTGCCATTTCATTATGGCCAATCCATTTTACCTCTCAGCTCCAACCTCCTGCCTTCTCCCTGTATCATTTCGTGTCCTGACTAATCAAAAATCTATCAAACTCTGCCTTAAATATACCCAATGACTTGTCCTCTACAGCTGCCTGTGGCAACAAATTCCACAGATTCACTTTTCCCTGGCTAAAGAAATTCTTCCTCATCTTCATTTTAAAAAGATGCCCCTCTATTCTGGGGCTGTGCCCTTTGGTCTTCGACTCACCCACTATAGGAAACATTTTCTCCACATCCACTCTATCAAGGCCTTACAACATTTGATAGATTTCAATGAGATCCCTCATCATTCTTTTGAATGTCAGTGAACACAGGCCCACAGCCATCAAATGCTCCTCATATGATCAGCCTTTCAATCCCAGAACCTTTTTTTTGAACTTCCTTTGAATCCTCTCCAATGTCAGCCCTTCCTTTCTTAGATAAGGGACCCAAAATTGATCACAGTACTTCAAGTGAGGCCTCACCAGTGCTTTATAAAGTCTCAACATTATGTCCTTGCTTTTATATTCTAGTCCTCTTGAAATGAATGCAAACATCACATTTGCCTTCCTCACCACTGACTCAGCGTGCAATTTAACCTTCAGAGAATTCTGCACAAGGGCTCCAAAGTCGTTTTGCATCTCAGAGTTTTGAATTTTCTCTCCATTTATAATAGGTTATATATAGTCTACCTTTTTATTTCTTCCTCCAAGATGCATGACCATACACTTCCCAACATCTGCCACTTCTTTGCCCATTCTCCTAATCTGTCTCAGTCTTTCTGTAGCCTCTCTATTTCCTTAGTACTACTTGCCCCTCCACACATCTTCATATTGTCTGCAACAGTAGAGGAGCAGGAGATTTTTAAAGAAGTTTCTTACGGGGCTCAACAGAAGTATATTCCAGTTAAAAACAAGGGCAGTAAGTGTGTGGAGAACTAGCCTTGGATAACTAGGAAAATAAAAGAAAGAACTAAACTGAAAGCCTATACATACAAAAGTTGCCAAAAATAGTGGGAAACTAGAAGATTGAAAAAAACATTAAAAAGCAACAAAGAACCAATAAGCAAACAATAAGGAAAGGGAAGGTACATTATGAAAGTAAACCAATACAAAATATAAACACAGACAATAAAAGTTCGATAATATAAAGGGGAAAAGTATGGATAAAGTGAATGTAGGTCCCTTGGAAGATGACAAAAGGGAATTCGTATTGGATAATGTGGAAGAATGTGCTGAGGCCCTGAAGAATGATTTTGTGTTGGTCTTCATGGTGGAGGACACATCTAATATGCCAGAGAGAGATGTGATGGATGCAATGGGAGGTGAGTACCTCGATACAGTCACTGCCATTGTGATGAGCAAACTTGTGGGCCTAAAGGTTGACATAATGGAGTGCATTCTATGTCCTGAAAGAAATGGCGGAAGTTCCAGTAGACGTGTTTGTGATATTCCCTGGACTCTGGGAATATTTTAGTGGATTAGAAGAAAGTGAATGCCATGTTACTGCTTATAAAAGGATATTGCCCAAAGCTGGGTTATTATAGGCCAGTTGACCTAACATCCATCGTCGGAAAAATGCTTAAAGTTATCATTAAGAAAGAAATATTGAGATATTTGGATATAAGTAGTTCCATCAGGCAGGCACATCATGAAATCCCGAAGGGCAGGTCCTATTTCACAAATTTATTGCAATTCTTTGTGGATATAATGGACATATTGGATAGAGGGAAACAGGTGGATATTGTACACCTGGATTTCCAGAAGGCTTCGATGAGACATTGTCTTTTTGGGAGAAGCCAGAGAGTGGTAGTTGCCTCTCTGACTGGAGGTCTGTGACTTGTGGAGTGCTGCAGGGATTGATGCTGGGTCCATTGTTGTTTGTCACCTATATCAACAATCTGGATGATAACATGGTTAACTGGATCATCATATTTGTGGATAACACAAAGATTGGGGGTGCAGTGGACAACAAGGAAGACTAACATGGTTTGCAGCGGGATCTGGACCAGCTGGAAAAATGGGCTGAAAAATGACAGATGGAATTTAATGCAGATGTGCAAGGTATTGCACTTTGGTGGACTGACCAGGGAAGGTCTTACACAGTGAATGGTCCAGTACTGAGGAACATGAGAGGACAAAGGGATCTGGAAATACAGGTCCATAATTCATTCAAAATGGTGTCACAAGTAGATAGAATTGTAAAGAAAGCTTTTGGCACATTGGCCTTCATAAATCTAAGTACTGAGTACAGGAGATCGGATGTTATGTTGAAGTTGTATAAGACATTGGTGAGGCCTAATTTAGAATGTTTTGTGCAGTTTTGGTCACCTACCTACGGGAAAGATGTAATAAGTTTGAAAGAGTACAGAGAATACTTACAAGGACGTTGCCGTGTCTGGAGGACCTGAGCTAGAAGGAAAAATGGATGAGTTTAAGACTTTATTCCTTGGAGCATAAAAGATTGAGAGAAAATTTGATGGAAGTGTACAAAATTATGAGCGGTATAGAGAGGATGGCTTTTTCCACTGAGGTTGGGTGAGACTACAACCAGAGGTCATGGGTTAAGGGTGAAAGGTGAAAGGTTTAAGGGGAACATGTAGAGAAACTTTTTCACTCAGAGGATTGTGAGAGTGTGGAATGAGCTGTCAGTACAAGTGGTGCATGCAAACTCAATTTCAACGTTTAAGTGATGTTTGGATAGGTACAAGGATGGTCGGGGTATGGAGGGCTATGGTCCTGCTGCAGGTCAATGGGACTAGGCAATTTAAACTATTTTGTAAGGATTAGATGGGTCAGAGGGCCTATTTCTATGCTCTACTTTTCTATGACTTTATGACTCGAAGGCATTCGACAAGTTGCCGCATAAAAAAACTTCCATAAGGAAGCATGGAGCTGAAGCAATGTATTAGCATGGATAGAACATTGGTTAACCAATAGAAGGCAAGGAGTTGGGATAAGTAGGTACTTCCCTGTTAAGCAGCCTCATGTGTGGCACCTTATCAAAGGTCTTCTGAAAATTCAAGTACAGAACATCCACTGATTCTTCTTTGTCTATCCTGCCTGTTATTTCTTCAAAGAATTCAAACAGATTTATCAAGCAAGATTTTCCCCTAAGGAAACCATGCTGATTTCAGCCTATTTTATTATGTGCCTCCAAATAGCCTAAAACCACATCCTTAACAATCGACTCCAACATCTGCACAGTCACTGAGGTCAGACTAACTGGCTTATAATTTTCTTCCTTCTGCCGCTCTCCCTTCTTGAAGAGTGGAGTGATGTTTGCAATTTTCCAGTCCTCCAGAACCATGCCAGAATCTACTGATTCTTGGAAGATCATTACTAATGCTTCCATAATCCCTTCAGCAACTCTTTCAAAACTAAGGGGTGTAAACTATATGGTCCAGGTGATTTATCTACCTTCAGACCTTTCAGTTTCCCAAGCACCTTCTCCCTAATAAGACTCTCGAACGTCTGGTATAATGTTAGTGTCTTTCACAGTCAAGACTGGTGCAAAATACTTATTCATTATGTCCTCCATTTCCTTGTCTCCAATTATTACCTCTCCAGGCATTATTTTCCAGTAATTCAATATATACTTTCACTTCTCTTTTACTCTTTATATGACAGGAGAAACTTTTGGTATCCTTTCTCCTTAATATCATTGGCTAGCCTAGCTTCGGATTTCATCTTTTCCTTATTTATGACATTTTAGTTGCCTTCTGTTGCTTTTCATTTCATTTTTAAAATCTTTTTATTGATATATAATCTTCTATAGCTATAAAATACAAAATTTCAACAAATCAGTATATATATAATTAATAAAGCTGAAGAAAAAGACTTGTATATGCTAATGAAAAAAAATTATATAAGAAAAAAAAGGAAAAAAGAGAACCCCAACTAACTAAAAAAAACCCCATTAACTACAAAAAAAACCATTAGGAACCAACACACCAAGAGCAATACGTCTTACATCATCTATATATATAAATGATAAAAAACAACAACTGCCAAATCACATTTATATAACATAAAGTTGGAAGGAAACCATATAAATTAAATATTAAATGATAATATTTGGCAAAAGAGCTCCATCTTCTCTCAAAGTCGAATCGGGGATCAAAAGTTCTACTACTAATTTTTTCCAAACTAAGACATAACATTACTTGGGAAAACCATTGAATTATTGTAGGAGCAGAGGTATCTTTCCACTTCAATAAAATAGCTCTTCTTGCCAACAATGTATCAAATGCAATTACATGTTGGTTTGAAAATGAAATACCCTGAAAAGCTTCCAAATCCTCTAACTTCCCACTAATTTTTGCTCGATTATATGTCCTCTCTTTGGCTTTACGTTGGCTTTGACTTCTTTTGTCAGCCACGGATGCCTCATCCTGCCTTTAGAATATTACTTCTTCTTTGGAACATATCTATTCTGCGCCTTCCAAATTCTTCCCAGAAACTCCAGCCATTACTGATCTGCTAGTGTCCCCTTCCAATCAATATTGGCCAGCTCCTCTCTCATGCCTCTGTAATTCCCTTTACTTCATTGTAATACTGATACATTTGACTCTAGCTTCTCCTTCCCAAACTGCAGGGCGAATTCTATCATATTTTGATCACTGCTCCCTAAGAATTCCTTTGTGTTAAGCTCTCTAATCAAGTCTAGTTCATTGCACAACACCAAATCTTGAATAGCTGATCCCCTAGTGGGCTCAACCACAAGCTGCTCTAAAAAGCCATCTTGTAGGTATTCTAGAAATTCCCTCTTTAGGGATCCAGCACCAACCTAATTTTTCCTATCTCCCTGCATATTGAAATCTCCCATGACTTTCAAAACATTGCCCTTTTGACATGCATTTTTTTTATCTCCCATTGTAATTTGTAGCCCACATAATTGTTACTGTTTGGAGGTCTGTAAATAGCTCCCATCAGGGTCTTTTTACTCTTGCAGTTCCTTAGCTTTACCCACAATGATTCTACACCTTATGATCCTATGTCATTTTTTTCTAAGGATTTGATTTCATTTTTTACCAACAGAAACACGCCATGCACTCTGCCTACCTGCCTGTCCTTTCAATACAATGATTATCCTTGGATGTTAAGCTCCCAGCTATAATCTTCAAGATTCAAAGTACATTTATTATCAAAGAATGTATAAATTATAAACCTTGAAATTTGTCTGCTTACAGGCAGCCACAAAGCAAGAAACCTGAATATCCCAATTAAAAACAAGAAAGACCCCAAACACTGCACTAAGAAAGAGGATGAAAAAAACAGACACGCACCATGCAAACAATAAGAACAAACGACAGCGTTCTGAAATCCACTCCCCGGAACAGCTGGTGTAGGCCCAAGCCTCGATCTCAGTTCATCATATCAGCAGGGCAAAAACACAGCAAAGCTCACGGAGATGACAGTCATCAAAGCAGTTCAGAGCCTCGCGCCACAGAAAGAGGAATGAACATTGTGGGAGAGTGAATGAAATCAGCCCAACCTTTGCCTCCAGTCCTGACACTTGGGCTTTCCGGTCTATCTTGATTAGCATTTAAATTGTCCAAGCACCGGGTAGTGCCTTACTTTATGACCCAGATCCCAGCACAACGACATGTTTGAACCACACAGCCCGAAGCTGTTTTCGATCTCACCAAATCAGCTTGGTGCTTGGAGCAATCCTGCCTCGAACCTGGGTTAGATGGAGAGGCACTGAAACTCTTCTGCAGCAACTCCTCTCCAAGTCGTTCACTCCAACAGCAACAGTGATACCAACTCTACCTGCAACTCCGTCTTGAACACATTGCACTTTGACTTCATGCGATGCACCTGCACAGCTCATCCTTCGAATCGGCTTTGCCTCCACTTGCTTCTTCATTGCTTGCGGTGAAAGTTGACCACACTTTACTTGAGAATTGGTGTTAACAATTCTGTTAACATTGTTGTTAACAAAGTTTCTAGTCATATTTCTTGCCTTCTGAACTACCAGTAAGCTTTCACACAATTTCAGTAGCACCATCTTAAACCCAAAGCTACAATTCAGTGATGCTCACAACATCACACATGCCAATCTCTAACTGCGCTACATGTTCACCTACCTTATTCTGTATACTACATGCATTGAAATATAACACCTTCAATCCTTATAACACCTATCACTCTTTTCAATTTTGTCTCCTTTTTACATTGCAACTCATACCTGCAATTTTGCCCTAAGATCAACTTGTCTTTGCTAGCAGTCTCACTACACGTTTCCTCTGTTTGTAAACCAACTACCCCATTCTCAACTCTATCACTCCAGTTCCCATTCCCCTGCTGAATCTAGCCAATCTGCCTGCAAAGATATGGGTCCCTTCGGCTTCAGGTGTAACCCATTCCTTTTGTACAGGTCATACCTTCCCCAGAACAGATGCCAATGACCCATAAATCTGAATTTCTGCCCCTGCACCAATTCCTCAGCCATGCATTTATCTGCCAGATGCTCCTGTTCTTATCCTCACTGGTGTGCGGCACAGGCTGCCATTCAGAGATTACAACCCTGGAGATCCTGCTTTTCAGCTTTCTAGCTAGCTACCTAAAATCTCTCTTCAGGACCTCCTCATCTTTCCTACCTATGTTATGTTGCCAATAGGTACAGAAGTCTTCTGGCAGCTGATGCTTCCCCTTTAGAATACCATGGACCTGACCCAAGATATCCCTGACCCTGGCGTCCAGGAGGCAACCTACCCGTTGGGTGTCCTTATCACGTCAACAGAATCTCGTCTCTATTCCACTAACTATGGAATCTCCTCTTCACCTCTTCTGAGTCACCGCACTAGACTCAGTGCGAAAGACCCAGTATAATAATAATAATAACTTAAAAAAAGCAGAAATGGCTGGCTATATTGGAAAGTTAATTGTGTTTGATTGCACAAAGGAGAACTGGGTGATTATACTGAATGAATTTATCAGTATCCTGAGGCAAATGAAATAGCCAATGAAAAGCATTTGCCAGTTGTGCTGAGGTGGAAAAACATACAGGTTGTTTAGAAGTTTAACTGGCACAACCAAACCAGCCGAAATGAGCTTTGAAAACATCATGTAGGTAATTCAGGAACATTTAGAACTGAAACCATTGTTGATGGCTTTAGGTTTCATAAGCAGAATCAAAAGAAAGGGGAGTCCTTTTTAGCTTACATGGTTAAATTGAGAAACTGTCTGAGCAATGCCAGTTTAGGAATGGGCTTCATGATGCACCGAGTGGTAGTTTAGTTTGTGGAATCCTACAAGAAAGCATTCAAAAACGCCTCCTAACTGTATCATAACTCACATTCAAAAGAGCAGTTGAAATCACTGTATCAGTGAGCCAGAGATACCATTGAGTTGGAGTCAGGAAGGAAGTTGAGCATGAACAAAATTGCAACATCTGAACAGAAACCTGCCTGGCCGAACAAGTTGTATTACCATTGTGGCAGAGACTCAGATAGAACAGGCCAATGCAGGTTTAAAGACGACATTTGCAGAAAATACAACAAAGTAGGACATGTACAAAGAGCCTGTGTGGCAGACAAAAATAAATGGACTACACAAGGAAGAAAAAAAGATAAAAAAGTCAAGTTGCAGTTTCAAAAAGAGCACTAATCTGCATGCTGTTGACGAAAATGTCACCACAGCAGTGTTTCAGGATGGCATTGGAAAACTCAAACATATGAAGGGTAAAATAATGTTAAATGAAAATGTCACATGCAAGTTTTACAAAGTCCATCTGGTTCCTTACATCATCTGTGATAAAGTAGCCAGTGAGTTAGATTGAATTGAGGCTGAAGGAATTCTTTCCAAGGTTGAGTAGAGCCCACGGGCGATACCAATGGTCCCAGTAGCCATGAAGAATGGGTCTGTCAGGGTCTGTGGTGATTTTAAGGTCACCATCAACCAAGTACTGAAAGTAGTTCAATACCCTCTGCCCAAGATAGTGAACTTAACTAAGCTTAAGTTCTATGGAAGGAGATGAAGAAAAGTCCAAAGTGTTTTTCACCAAAAGCACTCAAAAAGGGCTTTATCAGTATAATAGGCCTATTTTTAGAGTAGCATCTCCACCTGCACTCTGGCAGAAATCTGGGAGCAGGTGCTGCAAGGATGCTCAGGCACTCAGTGTTACCTGGATGACATAATTTTTACCATAAAGGATGACAAAGAACATCTGCAAAATCTCAAGATGGTGTTAAAAAGATTAGAAAATTATGAGCTCAGAGCATGACGCAACAAGTGTGATTCTTTAAACCAAGCATTGCTTACTGTGGTCACACCATTGACGTACAAAGATTACGTAAGTATACTGAGAAAATTCAAGCATTGGTGGATGCCAACATATTTATAAGATGCCGAGAGCAACAGCTCTCTGTCTTTGGAAATGGTCTGCATTGATCTGGCAGGGGATTTATGTGGATTTTTCTGCTCCATTCATGGGCACAAATTTCTTGGTAGTAGTGGATGCAGCTACAAAGGCAGCAGAAATGTTCTCAATACCTCCACTACAGCCTCTCATACTGTTCGTGTCTTGACCAGCCACTTCTCAAGGGTTGGTGTTTCAGAGCACTTCATCAGTGACAATGGACCACAGCTTGTTGCAGAACAATTTCAGTCATCTCTGAAAATGAATGCAATATGAAGTATAACATCTGTACTGTACCACCCAGCTACAAATGGCTTGGAGGAATGTTTTGTCCAGGGTCCAGAAAGCAATACGAGTAACGTCAGCAGAACACACTACACTGACACTGAATCATAAACTCGCCCATTTCCTCCTTGCATATCACAATACAGCACACTCCACAGCCAACAACTCACCAGCTCTGCTGTTCCTGGGTCATCCCTTGCATTTACGCTTGGATCTCCTTAAACCCAATTTCAGAAGAAGTATGTAGGACAAACAACAGAGAGAAATTGAGGGCTCCTCAAAACCACGGGGTTTGATGTTTCACTCCTGGACAAGCAGTGCTGTCAAAGAATTCCAGAGATCAAAAATTGGTACTTGGAAAGATCAAGGACAGAACTGGACCATTCTCCAACACACTGGAGGTTGCTTTTGATGTAATCTGGAGATGATACATCGATTGGTTGAGAAGAGCAGTCAATTATTACAGAGAAGGATGTCCAGAGCTGTCAGAAACACCTCCTGCTGTCCCAGAGTCAACTCTTACAACCACCACGGAGGAGGCTCCAGAACCTGAGATTGTTTCACAGCCACACGTCTCTCCTGCCAAGCAGAGTGACCCTCTTGTTGGGAAAGATGTTATCCCACAAGAATAAGAAATCCTCTACAACAATTAAATCTCCAGGAGATTTAAAAACTACTGCGTTGTGGATGACCTTATAACAGTTGTATTATATAGTTCGTTCTTTATGTGCCATGTTGCACGATGAAGGCTATCACGGTCTTTCCATGACCATGACTGTTCTTGGTGAATTTTTCTCAAGAAGTGGCTCGCCATCGCCTTCTTTTAGACAGTATCCTTACAAAATAGTTTACCCCAGCCATTATCAATACTCTACAGAGGTTGTCTGCCTGGTGTCAGTGGTCATATAATCAGGACTTGTGATATGCACCAGCTGCTCCCATGGTTTCATGTGACCCTGATCGGGGGCTAAGCAGGTGCTGCACCTTGCCCTAGGGTGTCCTGCAGCCTAGCAGAGGGGAGGAGCACCTTACAGCTCCTTTGGTAGAGACATATCTCCACTCCCCCGCCCAGCCTCTTGTTGGATTTGGAGTAGGCGAGAGGAGGGAAGCTGGAAGCCAGGAACAGCTGGGCAGTGATTTGGCCACCACTGCCAGCCCACCAACTGGAGAGTGCCGTGGTTAAGGGTCGAAACACTGGGAAGGTTGGGAACCACCTGATGACATCTGCTCCTGGCTGAAGGCTAGGGTTACTTTATAGGGTAACTGGAGAATGCACCCTAACAGGTGTATGTAACAAGTAACAAGACAAGTATATAATTTGAGATGCATTCTATATTGAGTTAGAGTTTATAGATAAGCAGAGAGGAATGTTGTGTATTAAATATTTCAGTAATATTTGAGTAATATTGTAAATATGTTTACATTTTCTTTGTTGTTTACTTAAATCATTACGGGTTTTATGTAAAAGTATGTGAATGGCATACGTCATTATGCTACCATGTCATATGCATGCGCCATGGTAAGGTAAAATGAAATAGACATGATTCCCAGCCTCTGTGTTTTCCTTTCAATTAGTTTTATGTTTTGGAGTTACAAAGCATAACAGAGGGGACCGAGTGTAATGTATCTAACTTTGCTGATGACACTAAATTGAGTGGAAGTGCAAATTGTGCAGAGGATGCGGAGGGTCTGCAGAGAAACAGAGGTGAGTTAAATGAGTGGGTGAGCATCTAGCAGATGGACTACAATGTTGCTAACTGTGATGTCACCTATTTTGGAAGTAAAAATCGAAGATTAGAATATGATTTAAGTGGCGAAAGATTGCAGCATGCTGTTGTACAGAGGGACTTTGGACTGCTGGTGCATGAATTGCAAAAGGCTGGTTTTCAGGTGCAACTGATTATCAAGGAGATTAATGGAATGTTGGTCTTCATTGCTAGAGGGGGATTTAATTTAAGAGCAGGAGGTTGATGCTGCCGCTGTACAGGGTAATTGTGAGGCTGCTCCTGGAGTACTGTGTGTAGTTCTGTTCTCCCTACTTGAACAAAGATGTATTGCCTTTGGAGGCAGTGCAGGAGAGGTTCATAAGGATGATTCTGGAGATCAGAAGAGAGAGAGGTTGAGTTGTTTGGGACTATACTTGTTGGAATTCAGAAGAGTGCGAGGGGATCTTATCAAAACATATAGCGTAATGAAGGGATAGATCAGATAGAGGTAGGAAAGTTATTTCCACTGGTAAGTGTGAGTGGAAGCAGGGGACATAGCCTCAAGATTTGGGGAAATTGATTTAGAGTGGAGGTGAAGAGAAACTGCTTTTTCCAGAGATCAGTGAATCTGTGGAATTCTCTGTCTAGGGAAGCAGACGGTGATACTCTGTTAAGTATATTTAAGACACAGTTAGATAGATTTTTGCATAGCAGGGAATTAAGGATTATGGGAAAAAGGCAGGAAGGTGAAGCTGAGCCCACAGACAGATCAGCCATTATCTTATTGAATGGCAGAGCAGGGTTGACGGGCCAGATGGCCGACTCCTGCTCCTATTTCTTATTTTCTTATAGAATTGATGTATCTTTAAATGTTCACGTTTCATTTAAATATAAAACAATGCTACAATATGAAATGCAAACCTTTTACCTCGTCAAAAATAGAAGCCGTTGGTGTCCGGTACACTTCCACAGTGCAATAAGCCTTTCTGAGTTTCAGTTATTTTGCTTAAAGCACATCTCATCTCTCTCGCTTTCACTAATGACCTGCATATTTGATTACTCTAGGCTCCCAAATGCTTTTTAAGCATGTGGATGCCTTTTTTTTCTACAAGATAGCTATTTGTATTTTGTTCATGAAGAACTCTCATCTCTCATGCGTGTCTGTTGCTATGGTTATCTAAAAATAGAAAAAGGATCAAATAGATCAGTCTGGCTGAAAATAAAGTAACTCCTTCCATAAAGGTGATTACAAGGATGTTTTGTGAATGAATTACTAAGCTTTAGCAACATGACACACATAGTAAAAGCTCTAATAATGGAAGTAGATTATTCATAAACATCACATAAGAATCATATCTACTGCTGCATCCTCGGCTACATATTGCAAATTGGACTGAACTCACGATTTCCATAAGACTTATGATGAATTGGCTGTGAAGATTGCAGCAAATGTCTTAAACCTTATCTCACTCCTTTCATATCTCCATCTGAGTAAAATGGAGCTCTAACCAAGAGAGAAAAAAATGATACTTTCATCCAGTTATCATTGTGTTTTGACAAAGAACATGGCTAGGAACAGACAGTAGGCAATAATGTGAATACAAACACAGATACAACATATCACCGCCTTGCCTATGTTTGACATTACCACCAAGGTGACACCTAAGCCTTCTTGTGACCTGGTCTGGTGGAAGACTGGCACTTGTTGACTGCATTACACCTATCTATTATGAATCACATTAACCATCTCCCCTCCCTGCTAAAGTGTCAGCCCTGGCTGAACGCATCACTCCTGCTTTAGACGATCACGCCAGCGCAGCACAGAGGGGGGTGGCACTCCCCGAGGCACCATCCTTTGGATAAGCTGTTACACTGAAGCTCCATTGAGTCTCTTGCGTGATGCACTGTGAGAGAACACAGCTAGCAGGGAAATACACAGGAGAAAGTAATTGATGGGATTGGTCTGAGAGCTAAAATAGACTTAATGGGCCAAATGGCCTGCTTCAATGTTGTAAGAAAATATTTGATAAGAAAACAGTTGATAATAAAAGTTCCCATGAGCCTATTCAAGTAAGGAGAAGGACTTATCCCTGATGGGTTGATCAGTGTTTATCCTTCAATAAATGTCACCAGGCCAGATTATGAGGTCATTATCTGGTTCGTGGGAATTTCAGAATGACTGCTGTGTTCTGTCATTACACTCATGACTGCACTTTAGAAATATTTAACTGTTTACACAATAATCTAGAATGCCTTTGAGGATGAGAAAAGATGCTAGGGAAATGCAGGTCTTTCTTTTCCTGTCTGAAGCAATTAAAAAAAAACATTTAATCTCAGAAATCCCTTACTCACTCTTCCTTCAGTTAGTCCTGACGAAGAGTCTCGGCCTGAAACGTCGACTGCACCTCTTCCTACAGATGCTGCCTGGCCTGCTGCGTTCACCAGCAACTTTGATGTGTGTTGATTTAATCTCAGTAAATTTGCAGTGGTTGCATAATTCAAAATTGAGGATTCAATGCTCAAATTCATGTTTCAGCTTTTGCAGAAATCACTGTCATATTGTAAGTTATTGCCTTAAGGTTGTAAATTTACTTGCAAGAAACCCTGCTTTCCATTTTCTAATTATAATTTGATTTAACTCAATAAAAGCATTTATTGTAGGAGCATTAGGGGAGACACATGATTTATGCATTTAATTTTGCATTGCTTTGTATTTTCTTAAAAATTCTAGGTTTGTGATGTCTCAAGAGCCACCTTAACTGAAATTTTCTACTGTAAAAGTTCTGAACAGAATATGCCACCACTTTCTGAACACAAGGGCTTGAAAATTTTCCAGTGACATTAACAATACAGATGCAAAAAGTGGGGAGTAGAAATGGGTCTTCTATCATTCTGAGAAGATTTCATTCAAGTGTCATTATAAAGAATTAACAAGTTGCTCTATTATAAAGACATCCGATTAATACTAAGAGATGTTTTTAAACTACTCTCTCCTGTTAAGATGCCAACCCAGTGTGAATGCAACATTTTTTGGCAAGACCACACTTGCTGCATTCTGTGTTGTCTGGTCTCTGTACTTCAGGTGGGATTCATTTTCCTTGAAGTCAGAGGGACATAGATGAGATGTTCATAGAAGAGAGGCTTTTTTTCTTGGTTGGCTAATATAGAACTAAGGAGTGTCATCTTAGCTATTTAGGTATGAGATAATGAGCAATATTTTAATTTATTGTCAGCAACATTTGGAATGATCTGCTCAAGACTGTTGCGAATGTCTAGTTGTGAAATATACAGTATTCAAGGTATCAGAGATCAAATAATTATTAGATGCTAACAGAATCATAGGATATGTGACCAAGCAACGAAGGAGAAGAAGAAGAAATGGATTAGACATCATACAGATTTGAGGATGCTTATGGAAGCCAAGAAGAGTGTGGTGACATGCCTTAATTACCACTGTCCGGTGGTACTTACATCAACCTTATTGAGAGGTTGGTTATGGTGCAAGTCATCTCCTGCCTGAGAGATAACCTGGATCTACTTCACTTTGCCTAACAGCAGGTTAACTGCAGGTGCCATTTCTCTGGCTCTTCACTCTGCAGTGGATCATCTTGACCACAGGAACCTATACTAGGTGGATCTAGGGAGATTTCTTAAATCAGTGTGTAGATATTCCAACAAGAGGAGCAACTGTATTGGATCTGGAGTTGGGCAATGAGCCTGGCCAGGTGACTGACCTTTCAGTGCATGAGCAGCTAGGGAACAGTGACCACAACTCCTTTAAGTTTTAAGATAGCTATGGATAAGGATAAGCACGGAGCTTGTGGGAGGATACTAAACTGAAGCAGGGCAACCTATGAGAACATTAGGCAGGATCTAGGCAGAGTTCATTAGGAACAGCTGTTTTTGGGCAAGTCCAAATCCAATTTGTGGAGGGTATTTAAAGACTAACTGCACAAAGTACAGGGCAGGTATGTTCCAGTCAGAAGAAAAGACAAAGAAGGCATGGTAAGAGAATCTTGGATGTTGAGAGCAGAGATGAATTTAGTCAAGGAGGAAAAGGAAAAGTGTGTAAAGTTTAGGAAGCTAGAATCAAACAGAATCCTTGAGTGCTATAAAGAAGCCAGAAAGGAACTTAAGAATGGAAATTAGAAAGGTAGGAAAGGCCATCAAATGTCTTGGCAAGTATGATTAAAGAGAATCCCAAGGCATTCTATACATATATCAAGAGCAAGAGGCCAACTAGGGAGAAGGTGGAACTACCTAAGGATAAAGGAGTGGGGGGAACATATGCTTGGATGTGAATGATGTGGTTGAATTCCTTAATGAGTATCTTACTTGATTTTCTGGATGAGCCTCCCATGAGGGACCTGGTCAAATGCCTTACTGAAACCCATGTAGACAACACCCACAGCTCAACCTTCATCAATCACCCTCGTCACCTCTTCAAAAAACTCAATCAATTGCTGGGACCCTTACCAATATCTTTGTGTCCTCCCTAGTCACAGGCAAGGTATTGGAGGTCTGGCAAGTGGCTAATGTTGTTCCATTGTTCAGAAGAGAACTGTGGATAATTCTGGAAGCTATAGACCAGTGAGTCTCACATCAGTGGTAGGGAAGATATTGGAGAGAATTCTTAGAAATAGGATTTCTGAGCATTTAGAAAACGATGGCCCAATAAGGGAGAAGCAACATGGCTTTGTATGGGACAAGTTGTGTTTCACTAACTTGCTTGAATTTTTAATGAGATGATGGGGGCGATTGATGAAGGTAGAGCTGTGGATGTTGTCTACATGAATTTTAGTAAGGCGTTTTGACAAGGTCCCTGAAGGGAGGCTCATCCAGAAGATTAAAATGCATGGTATCAATGGTGAATTGGCCATTTGGATTCAATACTGGCTTGCCCATTGAATCAGAGTGTGGTGGTCAAGGAGACTTATAGATCAGTGGGATATAGAACAGTTGCAGATTTGGGTGGAGAAATGGAAGTTGGAGATTTACCCTGTCAAATATGAAGCGTTGTACCTTGGTAGGTCAAATATAGAGACAGTACAGCGTTAAGGGTAAGATTCTTAACCGTGTTGATGGGCAGAGAGATCTTGGGGTCCAAGTTCACAGCTCCCTGAAAGTGGCTACAGAGGTTGATAGGGTGGTTAAGCAGGTTTATGGCATGCTTGCCTTTATTAGCCAGGGCACTTAGTACAAAAGTCAGGAAGTTATGTTGCAGATTTATAAAACTCTAGCGAGGCTGCATTTGGAGTGCTGCATACGGTTCTGGTCATCCACTTATAGGAAGGATGTTGAGGCTTTAGTGTGGGTGCAGAAGAGGTTTACTAGGATGCTGCATGGATTACAGGGCATGCACTACTACAAGAGATTGGGCAAACAAGGGTTATTTTCTCTGGAGCGGCGGAGGTTGAGGAGATATCCGATAGAAGCTTATAAGATTATGAGAGGCATAGATAGAGTAGATTTTTTGAGTTCATTGTAGAAGTCCTCCTTGGCCACATTTAGTGCTGACAGATTTGGAGTGTATGTGTTGATGATAGGAGTGAGCTTCTCTCACAATAGACTAAGCTGGGTGGTCATGAAATGTTTATTTAACCCCTGGAAAATGCTGATTTTCTATGGTTGCTCATTCTTGTTAGACTGAGTGAGCTAGGGCTTTTCTATTTTTAGTGTAGGAGGATGATAGGTAACTTGATAGAGGTGTATAGGATTATAAGTGGCAGAAATTGAGTGGATAGCTAGTGCCTTTTTTCCAGGGTGGAAATGGCTAACATGAGAGGTGATTGGAAGAAAGTATAGAGGTTACATCAGAGGTTGGTTTTGTACAGAGAGAGTGTTGAGTGCGCAGAATGTGCTTCCAGGGGTGATAGAAGTGGCTGATACATTAAGGATATTTGAGATTCTCTCAGATAGACGCATGGATGAAAGAAAAATGGAGCGTTTAGTGGGAGGGAAACATTAGATTGATCTTGGAGTACATACGAGGTGGACACAACATCATGGACCGAAGGTTCTGTACTATGCAGTGCTGCTGTTTGTTGTTTGTTCAAATGCGCACTAAACTAATCCCTCCTGCCCAGATAATGTCCATATCCTTCCATTTCATGCACACACATCTCGTTCTAATTGTGTTCTACTTTTTTTGTAATAAATTGTGTATATTGTATGTTTAATTTATATGAATGCTGCTTATATGATGCTACTGTCCCCGTGGTTCTGCTGTAAGTTTTTCATTGCACCTGTGCATACATGGATTTACTTATATGACAATAAACTTTGATTTTGACTTGTGACTTCTCACTGCTCCATTTTTTTAACTTTTAAAAGCATGATATCTGAAGAGGATGCAATGATATCTTTTCTAATACTTATCATACCTGAATAATAAAGAAGCTTAATTATTTCAGTGTTTCGCCATATCCCCAAAGTGTCTTCAATCAATAAATTACATCAAAGGTTCCACTTGATTTCTAGTTCATACCTTGACCTAAGAAACTTATACTCAGACTCTGACAAATATCCTGATAGAAAATTGTGAATAGCAACAAATTTAAAAACAGCACGGTCCTAAACAAAACAAAAATATAACAATACCACAGATTTATATAGTGCCTGCACCTAGTAAAATATGCCTGGGAGCTTCCAATGCGTTCAAATTTAACATCTTACTTCAGCATGTAATTAAATAATACATTACCAGACAGTGCCACAGAATCACTTTTAAAAGGTTGTTAACAATTTTCAATTTCTGTTTTAAACAATTTGTTGGTATATGTGCTTTAAATTGTTAGTGAAATGCAGCTGTCTGTAAACAATCATCTTGTGATTCTTACCTCATTAATGCCAGTGAACCTGTCTGGAATTCACAATGCCAGGGAGATTCCATTTGTATTCTGCTTAAGAGCCCTGTGCTAAATTTCTGAAGTCTATTCTGAGAATCCAGGTCATGCTGCAAATAGACTGTAGCTATATTTTGTCAGCGTACAGTTATTGCTTGCTGCTGCTTTATGGATTTTTTAGAATGCTATGCATTATTAAATTAGTAATTTGGCAACTTTCAATGGTTTGGAGCTTTAGTGCACCGTGTGGACCTTTAGTACTGTAAAGTACATTAAGCATTGCTGATGACTATGCTCAGATAATCCCAAGATAATATGACTTAAAATTAACAAAGAAGAACCAAACAAAAGCCTTCAACTCTACTTCCAGTTTACCGGCAAAATCTAAAAATACATATTTGCTGAAATGGAAATTGATGTATGAGAGAAAACATTGGTTTGGTGAGTGCTTTATTGGAATGATTTTATATGAACCTGTGTTTAAATCTGTAGTTTATTTGCATTAAAATCCTCTTTGTATAAGTTACAAATCTTAATTATAAAGTTCTATGGCTTTAATCTCTTTCCATATTTATGGCAGTCAATTGACTCTAAATGCTTTTTCAATGACTTCGTAAAATTGTAATTCACTTCCTTTTTAGAAGCTCTATACACACACTAGCACAGAGCTGGCTTTGAAGCAATAGGCAGTGAGTTGTATTAGTTTTGGTGACAATACCATAAAACTGCAGCATTTCACAATGATTGAGTTGATGATGTAGAGAAGGCTTAATCGATTATCTATTACAGTGTCGTACACAGATATTATCACTATACTCAATTGTAGAACCACGAATCATGGAAAATTTATAATGGAGAGGGGGTCTGTGCTGGTCAAAAATTAGCTGAATAAGCCAAGCAGTTTAGTCCTACATTCCAGCACCAGGTTTGTTGTTCACTTCAGTGCTTGATGTGCACGTGGGTCTACAAGCACTGTCTAAATGTGATGATGGTTCTCTCAGGCAGCAAGTTCAAGGTTCCTGCAAACTTTGGGTGAAAACATTCCTCTTCATATCTTCTCTAATCCTTCTACTCATCATTATGTACAATGGATAGTGGTTGAAGCATAAGTGGCTCACTGTGAATTCTGATTGCTGGACTCATAACTTCTATCAACCTGATGTACAGATATCAGCTTACTTTTATACCCAGTGAAGCTCTTTGGAGTTGTTCTTGAGCAAAATCGATACAAGCCTGAAATAGGAAGCAAAGTGCTAGGTCTGCTCAACAGGTCAGTCAGCATCTGTGAAGACAGAAACAGAACATAACATACATAAAACATAGAAATTTACAGCACATTACAGGCCCTTTGGCCTACAAAGTTGTGCGACCATGTAACCTACTTTAGAGACTGCCTAGAATTTCCCTAGCGCATAGCCCTTTATTTTTCTAAGCTCCATGTAAAAAATCTAAGAGGCTCTTAAAAGACCCTATGTATCTGCAATAATGTTTACGGTCAATATTTTTCATCAGGTGCCTATGCTGTTTGACCTGCTGAGGACTTGCAGCATTTTCTGTAACATGTGTGGCAACAAAACAGACATCTTCTTTCAGCAGACCTGGCCTTTGCTCCTCACCTTCCCAAGACTCCTGCTTCTTCCTCACCGAGTCTGCCCTCTTATCACCCTGATTATCATTCCTCTCTCATTGGGCCTATTTTGCACTCCCCCAGATTCCATTTCCCTCGCCAGGTCTGCGCTTGTCCAGGGATAAAACCTGGACTCTGTTTTCTCCCCCTGGTTCAGTTGTTTCCTACCTACATCTGTGACACTTCAAACACTCCTGAACTTTTCAATAACTTCAAGTTCCCTGGCCTTGGTCGTCTCACTTTCACAATGGATATCCAGACCCTTTACACCTCTATTCCCCCATCAGGAAGGCCTCAAAGCCCACCGCTTCTTTCTGGACAGTTCCCCTCCATCACCACTCTTCTCCATCAGGCGGAACTGGTTCTCACTCTCAATAATTTCTCCTTTGGCTCCTCCCACTTCCTTCAGACAAAAGGTGTAGCCATGAGCACTTGCATGGGTCCCAGCTACACCTGCCTTTTAGTTGGCTATGTGGAACAGTCTACGTTCCAAGCTTACACCGGTGATCATCCCGCACTTCTTCTACACTACATCGACAACTGCATTGGTTCTGCTTCCTGCAGTCATCCCGAGCTCGTCGACTTCATCAACTTTGCCTCCAACTTCCACCCTGCCCTCAAATTTACCTGGTCCATTTCCAACACACCCTCCCCTTTCTTGATCTCTCTGTCTCTCTCTCTGGAAACAGTTTATCCACTGATGTCTTTTATACATCCACTGATCTCACAGCTACCTGGACTATATTTCTTCCCACCCTGTCATTTGTAAAAATGCCATTCCCTTCTCTGAATTCCTCCGTAGTATCTGCTCTCAAGATGAGGCTTTTCATTCCAGAACTAACGAGATGTCCTTCTTCAAAGAAAGGGGATTTCCTTCCTCCACAATCAACGCTGGGCTCCGTGTCCAGCACATGATTCTTCATAACTTCTGCCATGTCCAACGGAATCCCACTACTAAGTATATCTTTCTCTCTCCCCTACTTACCACAGGGATGGCTCCCTATATGATTCCCTTGTCCATTCGTCCCTCCCCATGGATCTTCCTCCTGGTATTTATCCTTGCAAGTGGAACAATGAACACCTGCCCCTACACCTCCTCCCTCACTGCTATTCAGGGCCCCAAACATCCTTCCAGGTGAGGCAACACTTCACCTGTATGCCTGTTGGGATCATTGACTGTATTTGGTGCTCCCGGTGGGGCCCCCTCCGTTTCAGTGAGATCCAATGTAGATTGGGAGACTGTTTTGCTGAGCACCTATGCTTCATCCACCAGGAAAAGTGGGATCTCCTGGTGGCAACCCGTTTCAAGACCACTTCCCACTCCCATTCCAACATGTCAGTCCATGGCCTCCTTTACTCCATGATGAGGTCACACAGGTTGGAGGAGCAACACCTTGTATTGTGTCTGGGTAGCCTCCAACTTGTTGGCACGTACATCGATTTCCCCAAACTTCCAGTAATTGACCCGAACCCTCATCAGTCCCTATTCCCAATTCCCTCTCTCATCTTATTTGCTCACCTGCCCATCAGCTCCCTCTGACGCTCCTCTTCCTTTCCTTCCTTCCATGGCCTTCTGTCCTCTCCTATCAGATCGCCCCTTCTTCAGCCCTTTATCTCTTTCACCAATTGATTTCCCAGCTGTTTTATTCACCCCCTGCCACTTCTCCCAGTTTCATCTGCTCTACCTACCTACTTCCTCTCCTCCACCCACCTTCTTACTCTGACCTTATCTCTTTTTTCCAGTCCTGATGAAGTGTCTTGGCCCAAAATATTGAATGTTTACTCTTTTCCATTGACACTGACTGGCCTGCAGAGTTCCTCTAGCATTTTATAAGGCTATAAGACCATAAGACATTGGAGCAAAATTGGGCCATTTGGCCCATTGAGTCTGGTCTGCCATTTCATCATGGTTGATCCAATTTTCCTCTCAGCCCCAATCTCTTGCCATCTGCCCATATCCCTTCATGCTCTGATCAGTGAGGAATCTATCAACCTCTGCTTTAAATATACATAAAGATTGGGCCTCCACAGCTGCCTGTGGCAAAGAATTCCACAGACATTCATCACTGTCTGGCTATAGAAATTTCTCCTCATTCCTATTCAAAAAGTTTGTTCCTCTATTCTGAGACTGTGTCCTTTGATTCTGGATTCTCCACCAGAGGAAACGTCCTCTCCACACCCACGCTATCAAGGCCTTTCACCATTCGATAGATTTCAATGAGGTCACCTCTCATTCTTCTAAATTTTGGTGAATACAACCACAGAGCCATCAAACACTCTTCATATGACAAGTCATTCAATTCTGGAATCATTCTTGTGAACTTCCTTCAAACCCTCTTTTGTTTCAGCACATCCTTTCTAAGATAAGGGGCCCAAAACTGCTCACAATACTCCAAGTGAAGCCTCACCAGTGCTTTATAAAGTCTCAACATTACATTCTTGCTTTAATATTCTAGTCCTCTTGAAATGAATGCTAACATTACATTTGCCTTCCTCACCACAGACTCAACCTGCAAATTAACCTTTAGGGTATCCTACACAAGGACTCCCAAGTCCCTTTGAGCCTCAGTTTTTTGCACTTTCTCTCCATTTAGAAGATAGTCAACCCTTTCATTTCTTCTACCAAAGTGCAAGACCATACACTTCCCAACACTGTATTCCATCTGCCATTTCTTTATCTATTCTCCTAATCTGTCTAAATTCTTCAGTAGCCTCTCTACTTCCTCAAAACTACCTGAACCTCCACCTATCTTCATATCACCTGCAAACTTTGCAACAAAGCCATCAATTCCATCATCCAAATCATTGACATATAACGTAAAAAGAATCAGTCCCAACACAGACTCTTGTGGAGCATCACTAGTCACTGGCAGCCAGCCATGAAAGACTCCCTTTAATCCCACTCTTTGCCTCCTGCCAATCAGCCACTGCTTTATCTATGCTAGAATCTTTCCTGTAATACCATGGGCTCATAGCTTGCTAAGCAGTCTCATGTGTGGCACCTTGTCAAAGGCCTTCTGAAAATCCAAGAATACAACATCAACCAATTCTCTTTTGTCTATCCTGCTTGTTATTTTTTTTGCAAGAATTCCAACAGATTGTCAGGTAAGATTTTCCTTTGAGGAAACCATGCTGACTATGGCCTACTTTATCCTGTGCCTTCAAGTACCCTGAGACTTCATCCTCGATAATCAATTCCAACATTTTCCCAACCACTCAGGTCAGAAAAAATGGCCTATGGTTTCCTTTTTTCTGCCTCTCTCCGTTCTTGAAGAGTGGAATGACATTTGCAATTTTCCAGTCTCCCGGAAACATTGCAGCATCTAATGATTCTTGAAAGATCATTACTAATGCCTCCATGATCTCTTCAGCCACTTCTTTCAGAACCCTGGTGTGTAAACCATCTGGTCCAGATGACTTACCTACCTTCAGACCTTTCAGTTTCCCAAGAATCTTCTCTCCAGTAATGGTAATTTCACACACTTCATGACCCCTGGCACCTGGAACTTCCACCATACTTCTAGCATCTTCCACAGTGAAGACTGATGCAAAATACTTATTCAGTTTTTCTGCCATTTCCTCGCCCTTTTACTCCACTGTAATACTGATCCATCTGACTTTAGCTTCTCCTTCTCAAATTTCAGGGTGAATTTGATCATATTATGATCACTTAACCATAAGGGTTCTTTTACCTTAAGCTCTAATCATTTCCAGTTCATTACACAACACTCAATCCAGAATAGCTGATATCCTAGTGAGCTCAGTCATGATCTGCTCTAAAAAGCCACCTTGTAGGCTTTTTAGAAATTCTCCCTCTTGTAATCCCATACCAACCTGATTTTCCCAATCTAATTGCATCTGCAGATTTTCTCCTTTTTGTTAGCTGCTGTCACACCTTCTTTGTAATTGCATCAATATATTGGGCCCAGGGCAGATCTTCAGATGTGAACATGAAACTGCTAATCCTTTGATGAACCCATGCTTTCTGCTGTTGGCTGTCCATGATGGTGAGGAGAAGGTCACCTGCGGATAAAGGATAATGTTGATTGACTTTAATTACACTGAGTTACTCAGGGAGCAGTTTGACGTACAGCCCCGACTGCAACATGAACTTTGGGGACTGCTCCTGTGCACTTTTCTAGATTGAACCTGGGGCTTCCAGGGTAAAGCAGCTGTGGAGATTCTGGGTCAGGTACAGATTATGCCAGGCAACGCGCCCCCCCCCGACACACACCTTTGCAATGGTTCACTTTAAATGCCATTGGTAACTTGGATTTCTGTGCCATGCTCTCTCCAACTTCCCTGAGCTAGTTTCACCATGAAGACCACAGTGGTCAAGGCACCACTGATCAACGTCACTTTCCTGGGGAACATAATGATTGCCAGTAAGTTGTCATCTTATCACTCTCACCCTTGTTTCAATAAATAATAAAAGCACTCTAACTCTGCTGCCCTTAAAATTGTTCTCAAACCAATCAAGAGTACGGATAAGTCCTGCAGTGGGTCCCCATCCACCATGGCCTTAATGAGATTCTGGATGCACCAAGGCAACACCTTCAGTAAGTGTCCCTCCAGAATGCATAACGTGCTTGAAATATTTACGTTTTTTTTATAGTTTAGCTTGCTACTAGAAATGGGGTGCTAAAGGGAAATGCATTTTCATAGAAGGTGATGAAATTGAATCGTCTCTTGATGGTCATCTATCTAATCCATTCACTGATTACATCACTGTTATCCCATCAAGGACTGTTTGCTGCTTCCCCTACAACAATCCATGGGTCACCAGTGATCTAAAGCAGTGATTCTCAATCGTTTTTTGGCCACGGTCCCCCTTAGGAGCTCTTCTCAAGTTCCAGGGTCCCCCCTTTCAAAATATGTCCGCCTTAACATCAACAAGTCTTTATCCATGCTCTTTATCAGACATGAAGGAAACTGTAGTGTCCCAGAGTGTAACAAAACATTTTAGACAGTTTCCCTTGGGAAGCCACCTCACCTCGGTATGCAGTAGCAGCGTCTGGAAGTCTTCATCATTTTCTTCACACAGCTGCCGGATAAGGTGATCCTGAAGGGCATGGAATTTGATGACAACCTTTACAGCCTTTATGACGACTGAAAGTGAAAGATTGAGATGTCCTCCTAAGTTTTTAGCTACTAGGTGCTCCCTGTGAATGATGCAATGAATAGTAAAGACAGAAGGTATAACTCTTTTTAGATGGGTGATGAATCCTCTGTATCAACCAACCATAGAAGTGGCACCATCAGTTGCACAAGCAATTATATTCTCCATTGGAATATTGTTCTTGCTTAAGTAACTTTTGACTTCTTCAAAAATAGACAGTCCCTTAGTATCCATTTTAATCTTCCTGGCAAACAACATCTCTTCCATCAGTTTGTTTCCGTTCCAGAATCTCACATAAGCCACGAGAAGTGCGTCATTATCTTGTAAAGTAGTTTTGTCTAATTGTAAAGAGAATTTCTTGGATTGTAATAACTGACCAATTCCTCTTCAATGTCCCGTGCCATCTCATTGATTCTTCTGGCAACAGTAGAATTACTCAAAGGAATTGCCTGAATTGTTTCTCTGGCACTCAAATTCATGACATCAGATATTATTACGGACAATGAAGGCAGGATAAGCGACTCACCAATGTTGTGAGCATTTCCAGTTTTAGCAATCAGTTTACTAATTTTGTATTATGCAACAAGATCCTTCTCTAATTTCTGTGACGTTTGAGTAAGCATTTGCTTCAGCGTTGGCCTTCTCTCGAAATTATCTCGAAGGTTTTTGAAGAAATCTTAGTGTTTATCCTTCTTCTCTGGATGTGAGGTATCCAAATGTTTTTTCAATTTGCTTGGCCTCATGCTTTCATTTGACAATGTAGTCATGCAGTTCAAACACATGGGCAAAGATGGGTTTTGTGGAGATGCAATGAAACCATATGATAACTATTCCACTGAATACTGCCGACACTTTTTTTCAGCAAGGAACTCACGGGTAGAATTATTTCTGAAAATAATAAGCGTGTGAAATACAGATACATTACTGACAAAAATGCTGTCACCTGGAGCCAGGGATTTTTTTTGGTGAGTTCATATGCAGTAATAAACACTTTTCACAACCTACCCTAATGTATAATATATCCAAACACAAATACTTTCAAGTTACTAGGCTAAAAAAGGCCTAGCAAGACACACTGATCTTCAGAGAATGGCGATAATGGATGCGAGAACCCTTGATTGAATACGTTGACCTGGTGCAGTCTGATTCGCGACTGAGGCTGTGTGGGGGGAGCTTAAGAGATGAATTTACCAGGTGCGCCGAATTCAAAGGGTGCGTTGGAAAGATATTATAAATAGGAGGGAAGCTATTGACTCCAATGAATGCTGCTGCTTGGGTGTTTCATCGGTTCAGTTACCAGGGCCCCCATAAAACTTTGGGGCTCCCCTTCTCACAGTTTTCAGTCGGTGGCCCCTTCACATATGCCAGGGCCCCCGTTGAGAATGGCTGATCTAAAGGCTCTTCTCAACTCACAGAAAGAGAGGCTTAGGATCAGGAGACGAGGAAGAATTGAAACGTGCAGAGGGAGCTAAAGGAGAAGATTAAGTGGCTAAAGAGGAACACAGGAGAGAGCTGGAGAACAAGCTTGGGCAGAGTAGCACATGGGAGGTGTGGAGAGGCATGAGGAACATCAGTGGCTTCAATCAGCCTAGCTGTAGAGCCTCTGAATGCAGCTGTGAATGGCCTAATGAGTTAAACCAATTCTTCAATAGGTTTGACAACTGCCCTCCTGTTCACACCCCCCTCAGTACTCCAGTCTAGGCACCCCCCCAGTACTCCCTCAGCATCAACGTCTCCCCTCCTCCCTCCTCCAGTTCAACATGTGGATGAACAACACAGAACCACTGTCTACTTCCTCTCCTCGCCCTGCACCTACCATCCATACCTCCACATACTATCATTCTCATCTTCACCTCTCCCAGTCCCTACCTTCCACTAACCCCCCCCAGTCATCATGGACTCACCTGCACTACTGAGCAGGTGAGATGATCTCTGAGGAAACTCCGACATGGCAAAGCATCGGGACCAGATGGTGTGAACACCAAGGCCCCGAAGGAGTGTGCTGAGCAGCTGTGCGGTGTACTCCAGCACAGTTTCAGCTTGGAAAGTGTCCCGACTGTGTGGAAAACATCATGTGTGGTCCCAGTAACCAAGAAGGGCCAGCTGAAAATCCTGAATGACTCTCTAGTGGCCCTGATACTAGAGAGGCCGGTCATGGCTCACCTCCAACCCCTGGTCAGATCAGCCCTTGATCCCCTGTAGTTTGTCTACCAGGAACACACTGGAGTTGATGGTGCTATCATCTACCTGCTGAACAGAGCATACTCCCATTTGGATAAGCAGGGTAACACTGTGAGGATTATGTTTTTTTGATTTCTCAAGTATCTTCAATACCATGCAGCCCTCATTGCTGGGGGATAATCTCCGTTCAATTCAGGTTGGCACTTTCATTCTATCCTGGATAATGGACTACCTGACTGGCAGACCACAGTCTGTGCAGCTTCAGAGCTGTGTGTCAGACATGGCTATAAGCAGCACTGGGGCCCCACTGAGGACTGTATTGGCTCCCTTCCTATTTATCCTGTATACCTCAGACTTTAAATACAACACTGAGTCATGTCATTTGCAGAAATTCTCTGATAACTCAGCAATAGTTAGGTGTATATAGGGAGGACAGGATGATGAATACAGGGCCCTGGTGGAGGACTTTGTCAAATGGTGCAAGCTGAATCATCTGCAGCTCAACGTCAGTAAGACAAAGGAGATGGTGATGGACTTTAGGATGACTAAGCCTGCACTGCTCCCTGTTACTACAGATGGTGAGGACATGGATGTGGTGAGGACTAACAAGTACCTGGGGGAGCACCTGGATGACAGACTTGATTGGAGCACCAACACAGAGGCTAGAGTCACCTCTACTTCCTGAAGAGACTGAGGTCCTTTGGAGTATGCAGGCCTCTCCTTCACATGTTCTATCAGTCTGTTGTCACCAGTACAATCTTCTATGCGGTGGTGTGCTGAGGCAACATGAGAGATGCCAGCAGGCTCAATAAACTGATTAGAAAGGCTGGTTCTGTTATTGGAGTCAAGCTGGACACACAAAAGGCAGTGGTAGAACCTCTGAAAAAGAGACCCTCTGGAAAATCCTGGCAATTCTGGACAATGTTTCTCAACCTCTGCATGCCACCTTGGCTGAACAGGGGAGCACTTTTAGTAAAAGACTAAGACAACTACATTGCTCCAAAGAGTGCTATATGAGGTCATTCTTACCCTCAGCCATTAGGCTTTTAAATGAGTCAAACTATAGCTGGGGAAGCGATGACCCTCTCTTGTTAGACTGCTTGAGGTAATTTATTTTTTATTCTTTCTTACTTCTCTTCTAATATTTGTCTATCTGTGCACTTGTAATGTTACTGTGACACTGTAATTTCCTTTGGGATCAAGAACATGTTCATCTATCTATCTATCCAGGGTTGAAATACTTTTTCCTTTGCTGTATTCCATAAATCACAACAAATAGATTACAGAATAGCTGGGGAACCATGCTGTGTGACATTTGTTTTGTAACTGTTTCTCTTTGGCAGCTGTCCTGGTTGCTAACGCCACCCTTGTGATTAGTCCACCACGGAGGATGTAGGCTGCAGCCCAGCAGGAAGGAGGTGAGGTCAAGCAATTATTTTCTTTTGGGAAATCCAAAATAAGGAAAGAGCCCTGAATCCATTGGATCACCATGGTATTCATTATTCACTGAGTGCAGCCTAATGACTCATGGGTGAGGAAGAGCAACTGGTTTCCAATCAATTACTGAGCCCATGGAAGTTCACCATATTGGAATAATTCTCAGCCAAAAACTTTTTTCAGTAGCTATTTTAAACCACTCAAACACTGATAGTTTATGGCACTGATCACTTGGTCATACTTATGCACAACAAACGCACCATAAGCAAGTACTATCCTGGGTAACTTACGAAACAACAGCAAGGTGCTCTTGGAGATTTCCATTCTTATCAATGAGTCACCAACAGTTATAGACAAGGCTTAGAATAATAGTACAATCTGCTGTTTTAAGAGCATTGTATGAGGAAATATCACTGCTGGGTGTTTCATATACTACCACCAGTGCTGCCATAACACTATTTCACTTGCACTGATGATAAGTATTTTCTAATGAACTTTGATTTGCAATCAGCAATGTTACCTCAGAGTTAAGTATGATTTGAGCTTCAAATGCACAAAAGCTAAAAGATGAAAGCACTGTAAATCACATACTCATTCTGCATAGAGATAATACTGAAGTGATATATAACTCTGATCAAGAAACATATTATCATTTCAGCAAGCCAGGCAACATCAATGGAAAACAGGACAGTCAATGTTCCGGGCCAAGACCCCTCAGCCATCCTGCTGAAGGATCTCTGCCTGCAATGTCGACTGTACCCTTTTCTGCACCCTTTGCTGCCTGGCCTGCTGAGTTCCTCTGCCATTTTCTATGTGTTACTTGGATTTCCAGCATCTGCAGATTTTCTCTTGTTTATTATTTCAGCAAAAGATCTTTACAGTGTTTTCTACCGGTAAGATGGTGGCAGGTATACATGCAGTGTGCTCTCGGGGGCCAACTGAAGTTGCCATTTTCCTTGTTAAATGTGTTTTTATACATAGTAAGGCTATTTTTGACTCCAATAACTTTGTGTACAGCAGGTTCACCATGTCAATGAGTTGCTCATAGTTCGGAGTAGCTGGCTGGGGTGTTGTAAGAGATGGCCGCTGGTTTGGAGATTGCGAGTTGGCCTGTCGAGCCTGGGAAATCAAGACAGGGCATTGGGCTGGGGATGTTGAGTTGGGCCGTTGGGCCTGGAGATTCATGTTGGGTTGTCAGGCTGCAGTAGAAGCAGGATTGGTTTCAGAAGAGCTGACTCGGGTGCAGACCATGCTACTGCCTGCTACTCTGAGCCACCAGAGTTGGTGCCTTCCAGTTTGTGTGAAGCCTGTGTATAATGAAACCATGAATGACTGTCTTGGATGTTCCTTTTGCAATTGAGAGAGCCTGTTGGACATTGATTGCCATAGGCCTGCTTCCCTAGTGTGGTGGAGAAACGGGTGGCAAGTGTCACCTCAGTTGTAGTGAGGATTAGGCCTCAGTCCTTGGGCTTGCATTCTAGTTTGGCTTCTTGGCTCGGTTGGTGGTGGTCTTTTCCATCAGTGCCTCCCTCCAGTGTTGGATCAGTGGAATTACAGACTGGGCTGCCAGGAACCATCAATTTGAGGGACTTGTCGCTCAGAGATTTGGATTAAAAATATGTTTTCGTACGTGACTATGTTTTTTCTTTTCGTTTTCCTTTCTCGTTATCTTGAATGCGCACGTATGTTTTTGCACCCTAGCCCCAGAGGAATGCTGTCTCATTCAGCTGTGTCCATGTATGGTTTGAATGACAATAAAACCTGATTTGATTGGATTCTTGATACCAAGTGTTTTCTCCTCACCATCTACCTGGTAGTAAAGAAATGTGTACAGTCTGCTTTTAAGGCTGTGTTTAACCACCAGTCAGTAGGTGTAAATCATGATGATTGGCCATCGCTGAATTGCTTCTTTGAGACTGATTTCTGTAATATTACAACACCCAGCCAAAAGAAGTTCACCAGCACTGTGTAATGCAATATCTCTCTACTGTGCTATTACATAATTAGACACTGACTGTAGATTCTGTTTTTCTCCGAATCACAACAATCTTGTGAGGCATTTTGGGAATTTGGTGAAGGGTAGGTTTGAGGACACCGAGCATATCAGAACCTGACCAGAGACCCGACAAAGGATATTGACTGTTTATTCCCCTCCATAGATGCTACCTGAATTGCTGAATTCCTCCATCATTTTGTGTGTGTTGCTCCAGATTTCCCATATCTGCAGAGTCCTTTGTGTTAGAGAAACTCTCTGAAAAAATTAGTTAAGACACTTACAACAATCTACAGCAAATGAAGATTCTTTTCATCAGCATCAAGAGAGTGAATATATTGAGTGGTATAAAGTAGACCCAAGTTTTCATCAGTGGTTCTCTCTGAAATTGGGCTGCATTTGATTCATGATAAACATTATTTATCTATAGGCTCTGCATTTTTCAGAAAGTGGAAAACAAATGTGAACTGTAATTTCATATAAATCTTGTGAAACTGATAACAAGGATAAGATTTCATAAAGATTTGATTAATTATTGACCCAAGAAAGTGGGGTGGGGGCAGGGTAGGGGGTGAAAAGTGTGGTGTGAATACAATCCTGTGTTCGTTATCAGACCTGCTGTAGAGATGGTAGGCAGCTTCAAGTTCCTTGGCATTCATAACTCTAAAGTCTCATCTGGTCCCTTCACACTGATATAGTAGAATACCTCAGAGAGGCTTAGAACACATCCACTAATCTTCTTCTCTGTCTGCCAGAAATCTCTTCCTGTGGTTTTCTTCATTCTCCCACAAATAGAGCATCCTGCCTGAGCAATGTAATTTGATATGCAAAGAAGAAACTGAACACATGCCTTTGGTAGCATAGTGAAAATAATCAGACGGAATGAGAGGTCAATTCTGATCCCTGGCTTCCTTCCTGCTGATGAAGTCTATACCCCACAGTGGGTCTGCACTAAACTTCTTAATTCCAGCTGATGGTTGACCTTTTGAAGTGCTAAGCTCTGGAAAAAAACTTTCTTATCCACATTTTGACATGCAATAATTTGCATTTACCCAGGTGGTTGCTGACCCAACCACTGAGCACGTATATATGGAGCATTGTTACAAAAAAGCAGCATCCATCATCAAGGATGCCCATCATCCAGGCCATGCCCTTTTCTCGCTGCTGCCATCAGGAAAAAGGTACAGGAACCTCAGGATTACACCACCAGGTTCAGGAACAGTTATTATCCCTCAACGATCAGGCTCTTGAACCAGAGAAGATAACTTCACTCAACTTCACTGGCCCAATCACTGAACTGTTCCCACAACCTATGGACTCTCCTTCAAGGACTTTTCATCGAATGCTCTTGATATTTATTGCTTATTTAATATGATTTTTTTTCTTTCTATTTTGTATTTGCACAGGTTTTTTTTGCACACTGGTTGTCGTCCATCCTATTGTGTGTAGTCTTTGATTTATTCTATTGTGTTTCGTGTATTTACTGTGATTGCCCACAAAATTGAAGCTCAAGGTTGTATATGACTACAAATATAGTATGTACTTTGATCATAAATTTACTTTGAACTTTGAATTTGAAGTTTGATTCTATTGTATTTCTTTGTTCTACTCTGAATGCCTGTAAGAAGACAAATCTTTATTTTTTGCTCTAGAAAGTGCAAACAGGTATAAGTGACTGAAGGGAAATTGTGATGAGAAGGATGGCATCTTGGATCATAAACGTTACCTTGTTACTGCACTGAAAGATCACCATGGCTTTGGAGTTTTATATTGGCTGCTCATGATAGTGCATGGCTGCTAAGGTAAACTAGAAAGCAAATACAATTTTAAAAGCTAGCTTGGTACTTCTTCGCTGCTTTCACCTTGAATCATAGTGATTTTTACAAAACTCATGTTTTTTGTCATTGTTGAAATATGTAACAATACTGCAGGAAACGAAAAAGAGTGCAAAAAGCTCTCAGCACAAAAACATTTATTTCCCTTTCTCAACTGTAGTGTTACATCAAAGAGACCCTTGAGCTTTTCAAGACCCAGAAAAAAAGCTGAAGTATGTTACCTCTCAAATCGAAATTCCACATTCTACATTAAATGTCTTAGGACAAAAAGAGTAATCACATTTTTAAAATCCCCAACTCACTCTTTTTATACAAATCATTTAGTGCTTTCCTGATAATGATCAAGGGTGGTGGAGTGGAATCTTCAGCAACTTATAGATTTCGTATGAAATACAGTAACAACATCTTTCTACTATACTCCAAAAAGACATAATCTGGCAGTAGGAAGGAGGTGATAATAATTAAGGAACAGAGGAGATTTGAGGGGTGATAACCCTTTTCCGTAAGGGTTTCAGATGTTCCTGACAGCTCTTATAGTAAATTAGGCTTTTCTCAACTTGACTGCTGTTTTATACTCCAATACAACACTGCCCTAACGTCACAACAGGACTCAATATGTGTAATATCTCTGCAGGCTTTACTTCTCAAAGAACATCATGATCCATCATTTTATTTATGAGACACAGGAGTAGAATTAAGCCATTTGGCCCATTGAGTCTGCTGTTCTAATTAATGTCACCAATTAACTTTATAAGAAGATTAAAATAAATATGCTAAACCAATATAAGAGATTGTATTAACATTTTAGCATTCAGAATTTAATTATGAAGAGCAAAACTGAAGAGACACACAGCTATAGATAACATTTTCAGACATTGAATTTGACTTATGTTTAAAATGGTAAACGAGGAAAATGAATGCAGAGAGGATAATGGCTCAGTAATTCATCGTGAGGTGTGTGTTTTTATGAGATTGAAAGCAGAATCGGTAGCAAAATGCAGTTGGAACTTTTATGCGTGCAGCGTGTCCATTATGAAACTAATTCACTGGCTGACATGTAGCTGATGATACCCCTTGCAGAAGCTCGAGGGTAAACAACAGTGACACTAATTGGCATGCAATACATGTGTGATGTTGCTGCTAAAACATTCAATCATTCATGCTGATGCAACAGCGTAGATCTTGACTGATAACTCAGGCCTTACTGAGAGCGTGATGACTTTCCCGTAGATGAGTTAAAACCTGCTCAAAGAAGAGCTAAGGAGCTGAAACTGGCAAGAGTTATAGAATCACCACGGGAGACACTCATGGGATCTTCTTCAGTTGATCAGCGATCTTCACATATTTTAGTCAAGAATTTCTGAATTCCAGTTTACTCAAATATTTAACCCAACTCAATAATGCACAACAAGTTTACTCTGATAATCTTAATTCTGCTCCATTATGTGATCGAATGGTACTTGTTGAAAATTGCACTTTTAAGAATTCCGGCTTTCGAAGGCGATCACATAGTTAATTTGTAACTTCAACATTCTACGCATTATTTTTCTACTGTGCATATCCTGCTAAGTCCTCTTGTGGTGCAACTTTTTCTTGTGTAATAATGACCAATAGATCAACATGTTACCATCATTCACCAGTTCATGGAACACTACTTTACCTGTCTTGAATTTGATTTGTTAGATGAAGGAAATTTTTGCTAAGAGATATGTTGCTATTTGTTAAATATAGAAACTTGAATTTGGTCAAGTGTTGTTTAGATATGACAACTACAAAGATGTGAGAAACAGACTGCTGCAGAGGCTCAGCAGGTCAGCGAGTATCTGCATCTTGATACAACGCCTCCACAGATGCTGTCTGATCTGCCGAGCTTCTCCAACAATTTGTTTTTCTTTGGTCCAAATTTCATCATCTGTAGACTTTTGTGTCTCCATAGATGTCAATCACATATTTCATTTCAAATCAGACAGAGAGAGGGCCTTCAGTTGTTTTTTTATATAAATCTGCTGACTAAAATGAACTACCAAGGATATAGACCTACAGCATTAACAGTTAAGAGTACAGAAATGAAGAACCCATGTGAATCATTGATGCATATATTTGTTGGTGACAACGCTTCACCAGCAAACAGATCCCAGAGAGATTTATTTGAACAAACAAATGGTGGGAACATTTGTCTGTTCAAATAGGACAGGAAACATCTGTGGAAAAAGAAACAGTTGAAGAACAGTGTCAGGTTGAAGAATTCCCATCAGAAGACATAGGGGAAGTGGAGGGATAGGAGAGACAAAATTAATATTTGTAAAGATGTGAAGCTGGGGTTGTCCGGGACTTCTGAGGATTAGTTCTGATTCATGGGTTAACAGCAGCAGTTAGGGAGTGAATGCACAGAAGAAGGAGGGTAAAAGCTTGTGGAATGTAGTGCTGTCAAAAAGTCCAGCAGGCCAGGCAGTGTGAATGAAGGAAATATCTCAGTTGGATGATTTACACAGAAACGGCCGGTTCTGATATAGACAGAAAAAGTTTGTTACCGGAAGTTGCAGAATTGAATATCAAGTCCAGAAGATTGCAATATGCTCAGACAGGAGATGGCATGTTGTTCCTTAATTTTGCCTTGCAAAGTGTCAATGTTAAAAGATAATATATATATAGACACTTAAATAAACAAGTTGTAGAAGGACCTGGTCTTAATTTGGAAAAATGGGATTAATATAGATAGACATAAATTTCAACATGAATGTTGTGGGTCAAGGGGCCTATTTCTGTGCTGATTATCTCTGTAACTAAAACAACAGGAATTCTGCAGATGCTGGAAATTCAAGCAACACACATCAAAGTTGCTGGTGAACGCAGCAGGCCAGGCAGCATCTGTAGGAAGAGGTGCAGTCGACGTTTCAGGCTGAGACTCTTTGTCAGGACTAACTGAAGGAAGAGTGAGTAAGGGATTTGAAAGTTGGAGGGGGAGGGGGAGATCCAAAATGATAGGAGAAGACAGGAGGGGGAGGGATAGAGCCAAGAGCTGCACAGGTGATAGGCAAAAGGGGATACGAGAGGATCATGGGACAGGAGGTCCGGGAAGAAAGACAAGGGGGGGGGTGGACCCAGAGGATGGGCAAGAGGTATATTCAGAGGGACAGAGGGAGAAAAAGGAGAGTGAGAGAAAGAATGTGTGCATAAAAATGAGTAACAGATGGGATACGAGGGGGAGGTGGGGCCTTAGCGGAAGTTAGAGAAGTCAATGTTCATGCCATCAGGTTGGAGGCTACACAGATGGAATATAAGGTGTTGTTCCTCCAACCTGAGTGTGGCTTCATCTTTACAGTAGAGGAGGCCGTGGATGGACATGTCAGAATGGGAATGGGATGTGGAATTAAAATGTGTGGCCACTGGGAGATCCTGCTTTCTCTGGCGGACAGAGCGTAGATGTTCAGCAAAGCGGTCTCCCAGTCTGCGTCGGGTCTCGCCATTATATAAAAGGCCACATCGGGAGCACCGGACGAAGTATATCACCCCAGTCGACTCACAGGTGAAGTGTTGCCTCACCTGGAAGGACTGTTTGGAGCCCTGAATGGTGGTAAGGGAGGAAGTGTAAGGGCATGTGTAGCACTTGTTCCGCTTACACGGATAAGTGCCAGGAGGGAGATCAGTGGGGAGGGATGGGGGGGACGAATGGACAAGGGAGTTGTGTAGGGAGCGATCCCTGCGGAATGCAGAGAGAGGGGGGGAGGGAAAGATGTGCTTAGTGGTGGGATCCCGTTGGAGGTGACGGAAGTTACGGAGAATAATATGTTGGACCCGGAGGCTGGTGGGGTGGTAGGTGAGGACCAGGGGAACCCTATTCCTAGTGGGGTGGCGAGAGGATGGAGTGAGAGCAGATGTACGTGAAATGAGGGAGATGCGTTTAAGAGCAGAGTTGATAGTGGAGGAAGGGAAGCCCCTTTCTTTAAAAAAGGAAGACATCTCCCTCGTCCTAGAATGAAAAGCCTCATCCTGAGAGCAGATGCGGCGGAGACGGAGGAATTGCGAGAAGGGGATGGCGTTTTTGCAAGAGACAGGGTGAGAAGAGGAATAGTCCAGATAGCTGTGAGAGTCAGTAGGCCTATAGTAGACATCAGTGGATAAGCTGTCTCCAGAGACAGAGACAGAAGGATCTAGAAAGGGGAGGGAAGTGTCGGAAATGGACCAGGTAAACTTGAGGGCAGGGTGAAAGTTGGAGGCAAAGTTAATAAAGTCAACGAGCTCAGCATGCGTGCAGGAAGCAGGACCAATGCAGTCATCGATGTAGCGAGGGAAAAGTGGGGGACAGATACCAGAATAGGCACGGAACATAGATTGTTCCACAAACCCAACAAAAAGGCAGGCATAGCTAGGACCCATATGGGTGCCCATAGCTACACCTTTAGTTTGGAGGAAGTGGGAGGAGCCAAAGGAGAAATTATTAAGAGTAAGGACTAATTCCGCTAGACGGAGCAGAGTGGTGATAGAGGGGAACTGATTAGGTCTGGAATCCAAAAAGAAGCGTAGAGCTTTGAGACCTTCCTGATGGGGGATGGAAGTATATAAGGACTGGACATCCATGGTGAAAATAAAGCGGTGGGGGCCAGGGAACTTAAAATCATCGAAAAGTTTAAGAACATGAGAAGTGTCACGAACATAGTTCAGAAGGGATTGAACAAGGGGTGATAAAACAGTGTCGAGGTATGCAGAGATGAGTTCGATGGGGCAGGAGCAAGCTGAGACAATAGGTCGGCCAGGACAGGCAGGTTTGTGGATCTTGGGTAGGAGGTAGAAACGGGAAGTGCGGGGTGTGGGAACTATGAGGTTGGTAGCAGTGGATGGGAGATCCCCTGAGCGGATAAAGTCTCTGTAACTATGTGACTTTTGTATTCAGCTGCAGTGTAACAATACCACAGACAGACAGTGACAGATAGCATGAGATAGAAAATTAAAATGGCAGGAATTAAGTTCAAAGTTCGAAGTAAACTTATTATCAAAGTATACGTATGTCACCATATACAACCCTGAGATTCATGTTTTTGGTCATTCACGGTAAATACAAAGTTACACGATGGAATCAATGAAAAACTGCGTACAAGACAGGCAAACAACAAATGTGCAAAAGAAATAAACTGTGCAAATGCAAAGAGGAAATAATAATAATAAATAAATAAGCAGCAAATCTGAGAACATGAGATGAAGTGCCCTTGGAAGTGAGACCTCAGAATTATTCCTGAGAAGGACATAGACGCAACACCTATTTGTTCACCTCTTCCCTTCTCAACATCCAGGGATTGAAATAGTCATTCCAGCAGAAGCAATGGTTCACTTGCACTTTGGATGGAGTTTGAAGTGCACCCAATCAGTGAAAGGGAGTGTGACAAGATGAGGTGACTTCACATTGGTCTGCAATTGAAGATGAAAAGACACAGTGCTTTGCGGCAGTTTTCAGAGTTTCAACTGCGCCCAGTCAGTGACCTGGATTCATTAGCAAGGGGGAATAAGAATAAGGCAGGTGCAAGTGGAACAACTATTGTTGGAGCAGCCATTGTGTGAGTGGGCCAGTGTTAGAGTGGCTATTGTGTGAGTGGGCCAGTGTTAGAGTGGGGAGGCTATGGTTCTGACTCATCAGGCTTAGGTGAGATCTAGCTTGGGTGTGGTAAGTAACTGGCAAGTTTCTTCTTCTTTATTCTTCATTCCTCATCTGTTAGGTCAGAGTTAGTGCAGTGGGAATGGGTCTAAAGGCTGTATTGTGTTCTATGCATGAGATGTGGGAATCCTGTGAGACTTCCAACCCTTTGGATAACCACATCTGCACCAGGTGCACCGAGCTGCATCTCCTCAGAGAACGTGTTAAGTAACTGAACCTGAGAGAGGTTCAAAGAAGTACTGGTCATTGTGAATTCTCCCATGATTAGGCGAAGACTAAATCGAGGGATTGCAGGGTGGCTTGGCCCAAAGGGCCGGAGGAGCCTATTCTGCACTCTATCTCAATAAAATGAAAAATAAAAAAATAAAGAGCTTCCGAAAGTATTCACAAAAGAAGGAGAAATGAGGCAAACAAAGATGATTAGGAATTAGTAATGAGGAATGAGAAAATGGCAAAAACTTTTAACAACTATCAGTCTTCACAGTAGAAAACTCTAACATCATATAAATAGTAGGAAATCAGATGGCAGAATGAAAAAAAAAGGACTTAAAGCAGTTATTTCCACTGGGAAAAAATGTATAAGTCAAAATAACGGGACTAAAGATTGACAAATACCTGATAGCCTGTCTCCTAGGGTTCTCAAAGAAATGATTGTAGAGATAGGGGATACAATAGGCATGATCTCCTAGCATTCTCTGGATTCCGGAAAAAAAAAACAGTGGATTAGAAAATCGGAAATGTGGGTTGAGAAGGGGAAAATATGATTGCTTTCTTTGATATGGTCATAAGGATATTGCCTGGAGCCAGTTTGATTCTGCAGCAAAGGAAATCATCAGAATGGGAATCAAATAAGAAAGTTCCAGGTGAGATTGATGGAAACTATAGGGGACACGGCATCTTCAAACAATTTGCAGAGGAAAGGGAGGTTAGAGATGGAATGGCAGCTTGTGGGATTTATTGGGTGATGGTGAATTTGAAGAAAAGAGACAATATCATCAGAGGGAGAGAGCTATTCATAATATACTGTATGCTCTGAAGAGAAATTAGGCTATTAGCAACTTACTAATCACTCATTCAAGAGAAATAACACTGAGTGAGCAGAAAGTAGGTCTAATAGACATGGCCTGGAAATTAAACAAACCACAGAAAACATTGAGGGAGCATTGGTGTTATAGAATGGAAAATCATGAGAATTTAGTGTGAGAGGGGAAAAATAAAGATTAGCTTTATTTATCATTGAACATGAGTGAAAAGCACTACTTCATGTCAGATCAAATCAGCATTGTATTGGGCATCCCCGCAAATGTCGCCACACTTCTGGCGCCAACATTGCATGCCGACCACTCACTAGCCCTAACCGTACATCATTGAAATGTGGAAGGAAACTTGAGAAAACCCATGCAGTTACATGAAAAATGTACAAACTCCTTACAGACAGTAGTGGGAATTGAATCCCGATCTTACAGTTGAAGCTGTAGAGTGTTGTGCTAATAATCACTCCGTTATTGTGAGGGTAATAGTTGGTCACATCTCACTTAGTGACAGGTAAATCCAGGACTATCTCATGTTATTGAAAGAGAGATAGAGGAAGTAAGGGAGAGAGAGGGTGAATGGTTCTAGAAGATGAAAGGAGGACCTGACATGGGTTTATGTTGACTATCCAAAGAACAATTGTCTGTCATATCCATTGGAATCTGCATCCTGTGGATTATAAGGAGCAGAGTTGAGGGCTGCATCAGTTGTTTCAACTAGGAGAACAGTGGTTTTAATTGGGGCATGCATATTAATTGGGTGGAAACCTGGTGGATCAAGTGACAAACCACAATCTAGTGGTCTGGTGAATGAGAGTTAGCACTGAGCCAGGCAACATTGATTATCTAATGCAATCTGTAAGTGGACAGACCTCAGCATTTTGAAGGAGGTCATCACCCACTAAGAACAAATCTCAAACCACACCAGTTGTTCTGAAGGTTCAATTTTTAAGTATCTTAGAAATCAGCATAGAGCTATTAGCACAGATTTCAGAGAATTTCATCTTACTAAAATGTACACAATTCCTAAGGGTCTTGATGGGGTAGATTTGGACTGATCTTTGTTTTGGCTGGGGAGTTCACAATCTAAAGCTAAAAGTGGTCAACAACACGAAGATAAGAAGAAATCCAGAGAACAGTGAATCTTTGCCATTCTCTAAGAAAGTGGAAACTGATGCTTAATTTATTCAAAGCAGAGATAGATTATTAGTTAGATATTGAAGAAGAGAAAGGAACACCATGTTGATCAAATGTCCTTTTAAAATCATTATTCAAATACTCTTTACTTACAGCACTTTTGTACTAAGAGAATTGCTCAATGTAGTAACTTAGAAGTGGTGATTGCATGATTATTAATTCATTTGGAAAGATAACATTTTGTGAAGCTGAAGAACAGTGCCATGTTTCTCATTTTCCTGGAGGACTCTATGAATGGCCTGATATGTCCTCAGAAGGCCACCCATTCCACAAAGCTTGCTTTCAGCAGAGAAACAGATCTCCTGCAGAGCTGCAGAGTGTGATGTTATTGGCTACTGGAGCAAACTTTCTGAGTCTACCTTTGGAAAAATTACATGACAACAAAGCTCAAGCGTCACCCCAATCCCCAAACCCAACCCCATCTGAGGTTACACTGAGCCCTCAAATAGCGTGATCCTGAGGGATGGTGGAGGTTGGAAGTGATAAAGTGAAAACCATCATGGATTAGGAGATGGTAAGTGATGTGATGGGTAATGTTGAACTGACCAATGAACTGGGGTGAGAGCATACGGGAGTTAGTGCAGGGGGCAGATCTTAGGTGGACAGCTAGACACGATTCCCAGGTGGTTGGCCTGGCAGCAGTAGGAGCAGTTGGCAGCTAGGATGACCCTTCATGGTCTCTTCCAGGCAGAGCATTTACTTATTTCATGCGGAAGGGTTAGAGGCAGTGAATCATTGCAGGAACATGAAGTGCGGGAAATGAATTGTGAGCCATGGTCTGACACGATGTCCTGAGGGAAGCTGTGGAGGCAAACTACATTCTGGAGAATCAGGTCCACCATCTCAGCAGCTGACAGAAGTTTGGGGAGGGAAATCAGGAGGGCCACCTTGGAGAACGGGTCCACCATTGTCACGATCACCATGGCGCCAACGGAAGTTGACAAACCCAAGATGAAAGCCATGGCAATGTGGGACCACGGGCATCAAGAGACTAGTCGGGTTGCAGGAACAGCGATGACTGACTTATATCTGTGATTATGGTGGGTAACCAAAAACAGTGTCGCAGAAAATTAGATACTATTGTGCGCCGAGATGTCTGGAGGGTAATGAGGAGTGGGCCCACTAGAGTGCATCAGAGCACTTGGCTGTTTGCACATACATGTGGTTGTCAGGTGTGTCAGCCAGAGCAGGCTCGAGTTGTAGGGCCTGGCGAATCTGGTTCTCAAGGTCCCCGATGATGAGGGTGAGGATCTGAGGGGTTGGAATGATGGGGCTGAGGGGTGATCTCTGTTTCAGCTGGGTCAAACTATAGTAACAGAGCTTCTGCTTTAGTGTTCCTGGAACTGGGTCGGTGGGAGATGGTGAAGTGATATTGTTCAAAGTCGAGAGCCCAGCAAACCTGACATGAGTTGATTTGATGTGTTTTCTGTATGGATACGAGGTGGTTCCTGTCTGCCAATATCTCCATTCCTCCAAGGTCCATTTAAAAGTGAGTAGCTCCCTGTCTCCTATGCCATAATGGCACTGTGTAGATCTGAATTTATGTGAGAAGAAAGCACAAGGGCACGTCTTACCATCCAGCACTCACTGGGAGAGGATGGCCCCAGCACCCACATCAGATGCATCCACTTCTGCTGCAGAAGGTCCGGGAGGGTTCAGATGGTGCAGAATGGGAGCAGTGGTATAGCTTCTCTTGAGGTCACATAAGCATGGTCCATGGCAGCAGGCCAGGTTATCCATGAGGTAGGTGACTTGGTGAGGGAAGTGAGAGGAGCAGCAATTTGGCTGTAGTTTCTGAAAAAGCAGCAGTAGAATTGGGGAAACTCAAGAAGCACCGTAGATGTTTGAGGGAGCATTGTTGGGGCCATTCAACAACAGCATGCACTTTCTCTGGATCCATGGTTATGCACTGGGGTGAAAGGAATTAGCTCAGGAAGAAGATGACTGGGGTGTGGAACACGCATATATCTAACTTACAATGTAGTTGGTTTTTGAGGAGAGGCTGAAGGACGGAACAGATGTGACAGATGTGGTCTTGGATAAGGGGATGATGTTGTTGAGGTAGACAAACATACACCTGCATAGTATGTCTTGGAACATCTTGTTAATGAAAGCTTGGAAAATGGCTGGACTGTTGGAAAGTCAGGAAGGCATCACCAAGTATTCGTAGCGGCCAGTGGGTGTTAGGAATGTTGTCTTCCACTCCTGCCCCTGGTGGATGCAGACCACGTTATACACACTCTGTAGATCCAGTCTGGTGAAGATCTGGGCTGGGCAGAGTGATTTGAATGTGTTATCCATCAAGGCGAGAGGGTAGCAGTTCTTAATGATGATTTTGTTGAGTCCATGGTAGTCAATGTAGGAATGAAGACTCCCATCTTTCTTTTTAACAAAGAAGAATCCTGCACTGGCTGGTGACTGGGATGATCAAATAAAGCCACAGTGCTTTGGCGATATAGTCATTCATGGCTTGGGTCACAGGAGGAGAGAAAGAGAGCAGATAACCTCAGGGAGGGGTATGCCAGGAGGAGGTTGATCGCACAGTTGTGTGTACTCTGGGGCAGCAGGGGTGCTGGCTTCTCTTTGACTGAAGGGATTGGTTGAGTCATGGTGTTTCTGTGGGAGTTTTGTGAGGTTGAACATTTCCTTCATCTCCACAGGTGACCCCTTGATAAAGACTGGTGTGTGTTCCCTTGACTTTGCCATCGCAAGGTACAAAATCAAAATCAAGGTACAAAGTCTGACTGACTGAGTGCAAGGCTCCTTTTGTGATACCAGTCAACCAGCTGATCTATCTCACTCTTGTACGCCTCGTTGTCACCATCTGAAACTCTGCCAATAGTAGTTGCATCATCGGCAAATTTTTAGATGATGTTTGAGCTGTACTTAGCCACTCAGTCGCGGGTGTAGAGAGAGGACAGCAGTGGGCTAAGCACACATCCTTGAGGTGCACCAGTATTGATTGTCAGTGAGAAGGAGGTGTTACTTTCATGTGTACTAACCGTGGTCTCCTGATGAGAAAGTCAAGGATCCATCTGTAGAAGGAGGTACCGAGGCCTCTGATTTGGAGCTTGCTGATTAGTACTGAGTGCATGATGGTGTTGAACACTGAGTTGTAATCAATGAACAGCAGTCAGGCATAGGTTTTGCTATTGTCCAAGTGGAGGGCCAGAGATATTACATCCACTGTAGACCTGGTGTGGTGATAGGCAAATTGCAATGGGTCTAGGTTCTTGCTTAGGCAGGAGCTGATTCTGCCCATGACCAACCTCTCCATCACAGTTGATGTGAGTACAACTGGATGGTAGTCATTGAGCAAATTAGCCAGAAGATTCTGAATAAATTTCAAGGATTTACAGCTGCCCAGACAGGCAGTTCCTCTCCTTTCAGTCTAAAATAGTGACCATCTTAGCCTGAGGCCACCCCCACCACCCAACTCTGATTGGAGGAACTGGCCTTTTGACATTTACTGTAGCTTCCAGAAACCTGAAAGTACTTCAGTTACTGTGGAGCACCTCTGGAGGTTCTGAAAGGGAAACTGAAAGAGCGAAGAAGAACAATGTCTTTCCCCTTTAGTGTAATGTTAAGCAATCAATTCTGCATGCAGGCTAACCGAACTTTTTCTCTCTATGTGAACCCTTTGTGTCATAAGAAAGTTACGTGCTTCTCAGAAATGCTAGTCTCTATCCATTCCATACGCTGGTTGCACTGTATGAGCTGAACTGCAGAGGATGAGTTTATCTGATATCCTGAAAGTTTCTTCACCCATATTTGCACCTAATTTCCATCCAAACGATATACACCCCCACTGGTTTCACAGTGCAGGCTAGCAGATGGCAAATTGTGATTATTTGCATGAATTCCAATTAGCAAATGTCAGACCGTAGAACCTTTTATATTTGTTTACTTAAATGAAACATGGCATTAATATGCTGACTAATCAATAGTTGTTTAATGTTAATATGAAGAAGAATACTAAACTTCATCACTCAGATTGAAATAAAGCTATAGGTAGCTATGTGTTTACTCAAGATATTGCAGGTTCTGCTTATGGCAAAAACAAAAGAAAGTGAATGGAAATCAGGGTTTTATTGAAGCACATTGAAGCAGCTTCACTATTCAAAAGTTAAAGAAAAACAGTTTTAACACAGTGGAGCAAAGGTTACAGAGTGTGCAACAGACAACAGTTGAATCTTTTGAACTTGCCTTACAAATCAAGGCTGAAAGTGAAATATGCCCGCGTGTAAAAGGAGTTGTGAACAAAAATTGTTATTTGAAAGCTCTGCCCCTTTAAGGATAATATCATTATTGAATCTTTCTCTGCGCTGCAATACTGCTTGTAGCAAATTCCAAAGGCATACTCTGAACAGCCTTTAGATAAACTACAAACATGTTGTATGAGCTTGCAGGTGTACCACCTTGCAGTAAACGTCATTAATGGTTATGAATCCTTTGAGTGTATGCAGCTTACACTGGCAAGGAAAATGTGGCAAACACGCTCAGCCATTAGTAATGACAGTCATTGAATATGTCAAATGACTTCATGACTGCATTAGATGAATGATGCAATGAGACTCTGATTCATTGCAGAAAATCTGGTGTGCAAGTTTTGAGCAAGATTAGAAAAATAGACTCCACAAAACCTGGTGCAGATAAAAGGCCAAGCATCATGGATGACACAGTGACAGACAGTACAAAATAGTAGTCTGGTCCCATAACATAGTTATGACAAAGTAAGAGGAAGCTTTCCATTCATGTTGCATATGCTGTGTTATTATGTGTGTACATAATAAGGAACTTCAGTTCCCAGTGTGCAATGTGGGCGGTTCACCAGGAACTGGAAGTGACATTGGTGAGCAGGGCACGCCCTCATGTCGGGCTGAAGCCATTACTGTAAATACAATATGAGCATGCGGTCTATACATGGAGTGTAAATGAATACAACGAGTGACTAAGAAAGAGACACTAGGTTCCATTGGAGAAAAGCTGCCGGCCAGAGAGCATGTTACGTCCTGAGGTTGCCATTGTTCACCAAATTCACCGAGAGCGATTCAGAAGAGAGCCCAAAAACTCTGCCATGGATAAGCTAAGTCCTCCCGCACCAGTGCAGTTTACTGGCAATCCAACTGATAACTGGAAATGCTTCATACTGCGATTCAATATATATTTAGCATCAAGCAGAGCCAGGGGGCTGGACAAAAGATTGAAAGCATCTATCTCCTACATGCAATTGACAAAGATGCTTTGGACGTCTATAACAGCTTTTGAATTGATGAGACAGCCTTTACATTCCGATGACAAAATTTGAGGAGTATTTTATCCCAACTAAAAACATCATGTTTCAAAGATACAAGTTATTTTCCTGTGACTAGAAGCAAGGTAATAGTTTTGACCAATACTTCACTGAGCTTTACACACTAAGTAAGTCCTGTGAGTTTGTAGATTTGAGAAAACTCACTAGTTAGAGACAGAATAGTTCTTGGAATCCCAGATAACTTTTTCAGAGAAAGATTGCTCTGTGAAAAAGATTTGATGCTGGGAAAGGCTGTGGATATGTGTAGCATAGTAAAGACCACATGACCTCAAGTTAAGGAGCTGCACTGGGCAAAAACAATTCTGTATGCTGTGAGGGCAGAAGCAATAGTGTATTCTGTGAAAGCAGAAGGGCAGAGAACAAAGCATTTCTCAAAGCAACAGCATAGCAAAGAAGTAGTCTCAAACAGCAAATGCAGCAAATGTGGAGGCAGACACATCCCTGTTCTGCTTATGGAAAGTCCTGCAATAATGGTGGGAAGAAGAATCTTTTTGCAAAGTGCTGCAAAGCTGGCGCTACCAAGAGAAAGGTGCACACTGTTACTGAGGAAATGGAGGAAGTCTTTGTAGACTCTTTACAGACTGCGAGTGCTGGTGAAACAGACTGGATTGTTCCAGTCACTGTGAATGAGACAGTTATTCCATTCAAGTTTGACACTGGAGCCCAGGTAAATCTATTGTTTATGGATAATTACAAGATTTGCAAAGTAAAGAGCAAGACGTAAATTAAAAATTATATGCTGTACTGGAGAGAAAGTTCCAGTAAAGAGGGGAACTGTAGTGACCTTCAAGCACAAGGGGCCGTACCTAAAGGCACAGTTAGTGATTGCTGAAAAGCGAGTACAGTCAATATTAGGTCTGACTGCATGTGAAAGGCTCAATCTCGTGGAAAGAGTTTTTGTAGCGGCTTCACAGGCCAAAGATGATCATGCATTATTCATGGAAGAGTATGCGGATGTCTTTGAGGGGCTTGGATGCCTATCTGATGTAACTCAAGAAACTCATAACAGCATCCAAGAGAGATGCAGATTGGTTATGTAAGAGAGGCACTAGAACTCCACCTTCCACGGACATCTGTATCAACTACATCTGCATGACAGTCAGGATACCAGTGCTAAGCAGAGTGATCGTGATGAAGAAGTTGCCAGTCTAGCTTCTACATCGTGCAGCTTTGGTTCAAAATCTGTCCCCCATCAACTTCCAGTTAAAGAATGGAAATCAAAAAGATCTCCGCAGTCATCTCTGAGGTTGATAAGGAAGGTGGGAAGATCACACAGACCCAAATTTCAACAACAGCAACAGTCCAACTTGAACTAACAGGAGGAGTTGGTACACAGCCAACAGAAGGAGCTTGAGACAGATTCAATTGGAACTTGTGCAAAGACTCACTGATCACATGGATGTGGTCCAGGGCTCCATTATGAGGCATGCAGAGTGAATTGTGGCTACACAGCAAGAACAAGAACAGAGACAAACAGATAGGATCTTGGCAGAAGGATGTGAAAGAAAGAAACAGGTTGATCAGAGTTCTCAAAAAGACATTAATATTAACACAGCAAATGAAAGCAAGACATCTGTGGAAACAAACAGCAGACTGAAAGGGATATTGAAATCACTACAGAGATGGACTGAGAATTGATGAGTGAATAAGAGACTGTATTTGTTCATTACAATTGAAGTTAATGTAAATGTCTTTGTTGGAAAGCATTGTTGTTTCTTGCAGGTTTATGATGACATAGTATTATATTTGTTTTTACTTTAAAGGGGGAAGATGTGTTATTATGTGTGCATAATAAGGAACTTCAGTTCCCAGTGTGCAATGTGGACAGTTCACCTGGAACTGGAAGAGACATTGGTGAGTTGGGCATGTATTGTGTAGGGCTGAAGCCATTACTGTAAATAAAATATATGCTAGCATTTTTATTCCTACTGTTTGTCTTTATTGAGAACAAACATAACAGTAATCTGGTCCAATAACATAGTTATGACTAAGTAGAGGGAGGCATTACATTCATACTACAAATGGATGGAAATAGTAATCAGGGTGAGTAACAACATCAAAGTAGAAGCTGAGGGTGAAAATATTCAGTATACAAGAATACTTGAACACAAAGCATTGGCCCTGTCAGTAGAAACAGGACAAGAACATTCAAAGCTGTAGTTAACTGACCATAACCCCATTGGATGAATTATGTGAAAGTTCAAACTTTGAAGGAAATTTATTATCAAAGGATGTATACCCTATACAACGTAGAAATTCATCCTCTTGCAGGCGGCCACAAAATAAAGAAACACAATAGAATCCACAAAAAAAAAATCCCCACACAGAAAAAGACCATGTGAGCAATAAAGAATGTAAACAAATAATGCATGAAACATGAACTGCAGATTCCCTGTGAGTGAGTCCACAGTCACGGAGCCAGTTTAGTTCTGAGGCATGTGAAGCCAGTCTAGGAGCCTGATGGCAGCAGGGGAGAGGTATTGCATTTAATAATGCAATAGAATGATTTCAGCTCAGTGCTGTTCGGACCTGTAATCAGGAGACATGATGACTTAAGCATTCTAGAAAATTTGCTGTGTTTTTATATTGCATAGTTCAATCTAAATTTGTGCATAGACTGTGAAGTTTGATGATTTATACACTCTGTTAAAATCACCTTTTGTTCTTCTAAATTCAGAAAGGATGATCCTGATCTGTTGAACCTCTCCTTGTGCAACAAATGTGCTACTCAAGAATCCTATGTTTCACACAAGACTATGCATCCTTTTTTCTTGAAATAAAACATGAACTGATTTAATGTACTCACAAATACCACAGATTTAATAGTGAGAGAGAGGTACTGTGTAATTTTTGAAGTGACATCACTGAATGTGGATTGACCTGATATCAAAGAATTATCCCTCTCTGGGGTCAATATTGTTGCTTTATCATGATTTGTCTGAAATATTGTATTGAATCAAATTGAATTGACTTTATTACTTAAATCCTTCATGTACACAAGGAATACAAATCTTTATGTTATTTCTCGGTCTGCATGTGCAATGTGCAAATTATAGTAATTTGTAATAAATAGTATGTACAGTAAGCTATACAACAGCAGTCAATAGAGCTTAGAAATACAATGGTGTCATGGTAACTTAATCAGTCTGATGGCCTGGTGGAAGAAGCTGTCCCACAGCCTGTTGGTCCTGGCTTTAATGCTGCAGTACCGTTTCCCAGGTGATAGCAGCTGGAAGAGTTGTGGTGGGGTGACTCGGGTCGCCGATGATCCTTTGGCCCATTTTATGCACCTGTCACTGTAAATATCCTGAATAGTGGGAAGTTCATATCCACAGATGCACTGGGCTGTCCTCACCACTCTCTGCAGCGTCCTGCAATTGAGGGAAGTACAGTTCCCATACCAGCCAGTCAGGATGCTCTCAGTTATGCCCCTGTAGAAAGTCCTGAGGATCTGGGGACTCATGCCAAACTCCTATGACTGTCTGAGGTGAAAGAGGTGCTGTTGTGATTTTTTCACCACACAGCCAGTATGTACAGACCACGTGAGGTCCTTGGTAATGTGTATACCGAAGAACTTAAAGCTGTTCACCCTCTCAACCCCAGGACCATTGATGTCAATAGGGGTTAGCCTGTCTCCATTCCTCCTGTAGTCCACAACCAGCTCCTTTGTTTTTGCGACATTGAGGGAGAGGTTGTTTTCTTGACACCACTGTGTCAGGGTGATGACTTCTTCGCTGTGTAGGCTTCCTTGTTATTATTTGAGATTGTTGAGGGTCAGAGGGGCACAGGTGAGGGAGCCCACTCTTGCCACCTCCCGGCGATCTGGCAGGAAGTTCAGGATCCAGCTGCACAAGGCAGGGTGAAGGCTGATGTCTCTGAGCTTCTTGTCAAGCCTGGAGGGAATTATGGTATTGAATGACAAATTGTAGTCCAAGAACAGCATTCTCACATAAGCATCCTTCTCCAGATGTGTAAGGATGGTGTGCAGAGCTGTGGCTATTGTGTCATCCGACAACTGGTTGTGACAGTAGGTAAATTGTAGAGGGTCCAGTGTGGGCAGTAGCATGCTGAAAATGTAGTCCTTGACCAGCCTCTCAAAGCATTTGCTTATAATTGAGGTGAGTGTGACAGGATGCCAGTCATTCATAGTACAGAAACAGAAAACCTACAGCACAATACAGGCACTTCGGCCCACAATGCTGTGCCAAACATGCACTTACTTTTGAAATTACCTAGGGTTACCCATAGCCCTCTGTTTTTCTAAGCTCCATGTACCTATCCAGGAGTCTCTAAAAAGATCCTATTGTAATCGCCTCCACCACAATTATTTTCTTCAGAAGGGGGAGAGAAAGATGTTTGGGTTAAAAAAGGCAGAAAATGGATGAAATTCATGGGTTCATAAACAATGAAGTGATAATAATAATTATTTTTAAAAAGAGCAGAAATGACTGGCTATGTCAGAAAGATAGACATGTTTGATTGCAAAACAAATAACTGGATTATGAATACTGAAAATTGAGTAGTATATTGAAGCAAATGAAATGAAATAGCCAATGGGAAGTGACTGCCAGTTTTGCTGAGTGCAATTGGTGGAAAAGAATACACTTTGCTTAGAAGTTTAGCTGCTCCAACCAAACCAGACAAAATGAGCTTTGCTGATTTTGTGAAAGTACATTAAGAACCAAAATCATTTTTGATTGCAGAACACTTTAGGTTTCATAAGTGAAATCAAAAGGAAGAGGAGTTTATTTCAGTTTATGTGGCTGAATTGAAGAGACTGTCTGAGCATTGCCAGTTCAGTAATGGGCTTAATGATGCACAGAGATATTGTTTAATTTGTGGAAACTCACAGAAAAAAATTATTGGCTCCTAGCTGAAACACAACTCACATTTAAAAGAGCAGTTGACATCACTGTATCAGTGGAAAAAGCAGCCAGAGACGCAAGTGAGCTGCAGTCGGGAATGAAAGTGAACATGAACGGGCCGGTTGGTGCCATAATGATGTCAGCGCTGGACTCTGGAACAGAGGTTCCCAGGTTCGAACCTAGTCGTGTCCACTCCTGAGTATGCTTTCCATCCGCGCTGGGCTGAGTGTCGAGATCGCAACTCGACCTCGTAAAATAAAGGAAAAAAATACTATGAAATGTCTGTGTTAGGAGTGGCGCGCCACACAGTCTCTCTTTCTTTCTCGCTCCGTGCCTTGTAAAGGCATGAAAAAGACATCGTCCCTCCAACATTGCACAGGCATACACATACGCAAACACACACGCACAGAAGCACAGGCATGCACGCACAAGCCAAAAAAAGGAAGAAAGTGAGCATGAACAAAATTTCAATGTCAATAAAAAATCTGCCTTGCTGAACCAGTTGTGTTAACATTGTGGCAGGTGCTCACATAAACCAGAGCAACACAGGTTTAAAGACAAAACTTTCAGAAAAGTAGGACACTTACAAAGACCATGTCGGGTAGACAAAAATAAGTAGACTGCACAGGGAAGAGAAAAAGTTAAAAAGTCAAGTTACATTTTCAAAAAGAGCACTAATCTGCATGCTGTTGATGAAAAATCTTATCATGATGAGAGTGATATAGGTCTGTGTAGCCTTGAGAATTACAACGTAAAAACTAGCAAGAGACAAGCTAGCTATCTATTCACCTTGGATCCAGTGCGATCTAACCTTTCAGACCAGTCAACCACGTGGAACCTTGTCAAAGGCCTTGCTAAAGAGCATGTAGACAACATCTAACACCCTGCCCTTATCAGTCCTGTTGGTCTCTTCTTCAAAAAATTGTAAGTAATTTCTTGAGATACGGTTTCACATACACAAAGCCATGCCAATTTTTCTTAATCAGTCCCTGTTTTACCAAATGCAGATAAATCCTCTCTCTCAGAGCATCTCCATCAACAACTCTCCTACCACCGATGTTAGGTTCACCAACCTGCAATATAAGGAAGGGGAAAGGATTGATGAGATTGCTTTGAGAGCCAGCACATTCTTGATGGGCAGAATGGCTTCCTTCCATGTTTAAGGAAACTAAAAGAACATGAAATACACATTGTGCTATTCTGCAAGCTATTAAGTCTAGATCTCTCTACAGCCTCGAATCCTGCAGTCAAGACCCTTCATCAACCTTTACATAGCTGTGGCCTCTGGTTTGTAAAGTGAAGGGACTGCAGTTACCAGATCGAACAAAGCATCTATGCTCCCTTCATTGTTCTCTGTTCACTAAACAGATGCTGTCTGACCTATTGGTTGTGTGTAACAGATTGTCTGATAACCCGGCTTGCATGAGCTGAAGTTTTTCCACTGGAACATTCAATGTTGAGTCCTGCTCTGTGTTTTCTGCATCACAAGAGATTGTTTGTCTCTATTTTGACAACTTTATCCCTAGCTTCCTTTGTCTCAGTCCATGTACTGTTGAAGCCCTCCCTTAACACCTGGCCACTCCGGACATGACTCTTCCAATGCTCTCTGGCTAAATTACCATCAGCCATGTCTGTAAATTTACCCCAAACACTGCTGTGTGAGTCTGCTCACCCATATTTTCTGATCTTTAAAAATACATTGGGAGCTTGGAATCAAAGCTATAAGTTTAGAATTGTCATAATTTTATTTCAGCATCTCCAGTGAAAGCATTACATCTGATAGACATAAAGGATTTTGCATTTCATCCCAGTCCAAGGAGTAGCAAAGATTTTTCCCATTGAAACAAGATTCTGAGGGATTTAGTTTACTTTGAATCTGATAATAGTTAATGCATTCAAATTAAGATTCTATTTATCATATTATTTTCTAAATTAAAAATGTATTTGAAATGTATTGAAATGGCATTTGGTTCACTTCACTTCACTCCACTCAACTTCACATGCCTCATCACAGAATGTTCCCATAACTTATGAACTCACTTTCAAGGACTCTTCATCTCATGTTCTCGATATTTAATGTTTGTTTGCTTATTTATATATTTATTATTATTTCTTTTTTTCTCTTTTGTATTTGCAGTTTGTTGTCTTTTGCACACTGGTTATCTGCCCTGTTGGGTGTGGTCTTTCATTGATTCCATTATAGTTATTGGATTTATTGAGTATGCCTGCGGGAAAACAAATCTCGGAGTTATACATGATGACATATATATATACTTTGATAATACGTTTACTTTGAATTTTGGAATTTTTCTCAGATAATTTCCAGATGTTGAGTGCACAGTATTTGAAGTGCTTTGCCATAGGTTTCCTCAAGTCTTTTGATCTTCAGCAATCCCTCGTCTTCCTATTGTAACTGTCATACCATTTGCTAATCTACTTTTCTATTATTTAAACATTCAGAGATTGCTGACTTTCAGTTGGAGGAAATGCCAGATGAAATCAGCTTGCAGTTTGCAATGATATGACGTGACAGATTACAGATTTGCCACAAGATTTGTGAGACCATTGAATCAAACCCATCATTTTAATAGGAAGCAAATGACCATGCCACCTTACCAGAGCAAGTCAGATTGTTGAACGCTATGGAGCACAATTGTCTACTTAGTTGGTTTTGAAATATGCAGCAAGAGGTTAAGATAAATATAGGAGTAGGGTCATATTTACAGAATATTCCTTCTACCTGTGTTACCTGTCAAAATGGATCAGTGAGTTCCAAGATACAATACTTCAGTTTCTCAAAGGCACTATTAAAAAGCTGCTGGGTTCTAACTTAGGTGTGTAACTATAAAATAATGAAGATAGTTTGGTGTTTACATCTGCACATATATTCATTATTTCTCAATGCAGTATACACTCAGCCAGCTGACATCTATGGGCAGTGTCAGTTGTATGAAAATTGCTCAAAAACTATTATTGTACTTCATTCACTACTATTCTTTGCATAAATATTTAAATAAATTGCTGAACCATATGTCATCCCCTTAACCTTTTATATAATAATCTCTTGTGCTGAAAAATACATCAAAAATAAATCAGGTGATTGACTATGCTCTCAGGCACATGAAGTGCCACATCTTCAGAGGATGTTACTGCCAATCAGCCCACAACTGCACTGCCCTTGTGTATATAGATAATAAACTACAATCATCTTTTCACACTTATTTTGCATTTTGAGAAAAAATATGAATTTGTTTAATATTTTAATGTTTTTCAGCCAGTTGCATGAGAATACTGTTGCATAAATATCAGATAAACAGGACTTCGCTGTATACTTCATTGATCTTGAAGAAATAAGTGGTGCACTGTTAGACAACGAGCTTGTTTAGGAAAAGGTACAGTAGAGTGTTGAGCTTTCCCAAGTTTTGCGTCTGTGATGCAAGCATGGCAGATAAATAGTTTGACTCTACTTCCGATTATCTTTCATTTATAACGTTTACAGTGCTGTGGTGGAAAATGCTGCGAGTATTATATTTTCCAAGAGAGATGACCCAGACCACAGGTACAATGGATTCCCATGCTCTTCTTTTGCTTCAGCCCAGGATGATTCCCTTTTGGAGGCAGCCAGTCAGCAGGAAGGACAAGAGGTTTTAGCTATTTCTCACCCCTGCAATAGGAGAATCAAGTTGCATCTGAAGTGGCACATGAGGAACTATGCGCTCACTAACCATTTAAACATTTCCCATGAAAAAAAATTGCCAATTTTAAAGTGCAAACTAGTCCACAAACAGTATTGAACACTCCACAGGCTGACAATGATGAATCAACAAGTGGTTGGCCCAAGTGATCATCCTGAGGATGAAGAAGATGAGTTCATACTGAAATCTTGCTTACACCCATGAACTCATCCGAAAGAAACCATTGGGGAGGGAAGAGAAGGGGAGGAGATAATGGGATGACAGGGATGAGGGTGGGGATCAACAATCTAAAAACAACCTCAGAGATGTTTTGTCATGTATATATTTGTCAGCTGCTTTCTTCCAGTTGCCAGAACTGGTCCCAATGGTCGTCCTTGATCCTATAGCTGATTGCTGCTGCTGCTAAGGCCTCCGTCAGTTAGAGTTGACTGTGGATATTGCAACCCAGTTGTCTAGATACGCAAGCTTAGGCAAGCTTACCAAGCTGTTGCCCATGTAACAAGTTCCCCCTCTCCACGCATCTGATGAACCCAAAGGAATGGCAGAGACTAATATAGTTTGGTACACGAAGAGTCGCAGAAGTTGCCAGTCAGTATTGAACTCAATGTAGGACTGCATCAGGAACTCCAGCTCCGGGTTTTCCTTCTGAGTTTACTCCCGAAGCCATCCCCATGGGTGGGTATGGCCGCAAGGCAGCGGAGGTTTGAGATTAGACCTAGATGAGCTGCCAACCATGGCTGACAAGCCCCATCTGCCCGAAGTGACTGGTTTTACAGCACCAGTAACCCGCCTTTACCCCTCCTCCTGTCAGAAGAAACGGTTCTACCCGGCTTAGTAGTTAAGCCACACATGAAGGCCAGGAGCTGGACTTGGTTGTCAGAGGTTATTTGAGGCACACCTTTGGGAGCATTTTATAGGTAGTGGAAGCTTGTCCCCATTACCACCCCCGGCTATAACAGCCTTATGGAATTTATAGTTGATTACACCTCCGTTTAAGTCTCAGTTTCGGTGCCAAGTGGTACGAAATGTAAGACATAACTTTTAAGTCCTTTGATTCGCAGTACCGATATTCCTTATCTTGGTTAAAAACATGATAAAAGAAAAGATATTAAAAAAACAAATGCTGACAAACTCAGCTAATGAAGCAGTATATATGGAAGGGGAATCCAGCAAACTTTCCTCAGAAATGGGGGTGAGAGTCGAGGGTTTACAGTTTTCAAAGCAAAGCTGGGAGGAGGAGTGAGATATAAGATGAAAGCCTACGTGAAGATAAATTTATAAACAGGTGATAAGGAGCAGGAGTGTTGGCTGTTTGTTAGGTATTTAAAACAAAACAGGGTGAGAAGGGGCTAGAAGTGTGAGAATGGGGAACAATGAGCAAGCAGTATGCCTGAGGTTGGAAAATTCATTGTTCTTTCTTGGGGAATGCGAAGTGTCCAGAAAACAATGTGGTAGATAAGTGTGTATCTAGTTTATATTTGGCCTCACTGTAGCAGTGAGGATGGTTGCTGACAAGACAGGTTGCAATAGGACTGGGATAGAGAAATAAATTGTCATGCAACAGGAAGTTTAGGATCATCCCTGCAGACTGAGTGCAGGCGCTGCACTCTACAAAGCACTCACACAGTCCGTGTTAGATTTTCTCCAGTGCAGTCGAGAGCACTTTCTGAATACTGAGCACAACAAACTAGATTGGAAACAGTGCAAATGAATCACTTGGAATATATGTTTGGATCCTGGGTTGGTGGAAGGGAAAAGGTGAATGAATGGGTGTTGAACTCCTCTGTTTGTATGGTTTGCTTAGCGGTTTGTGGACAGGGGAGTCACAACGTGAGCAATCTCTCTGAAATGCAGAAAGGGGAGGAAATGGAAATCTAGACATCTGGTGGGATCATGTTGGAGCTGAGAGAAGCTGTGATGGATAAAACACTGAATATGAAGGTGGAAGGGAGTACCCCTTCTTCTGTCCTGGTTAGAGCAGGTGACAGCAGGCAGATGGCAACTAGAAGAAATGAGGTTGAGAGATCCATGCACTGTAGCGGAGAGGAAGCCACAAAACAGTGGGAAGGAGAACGCTTCAGAGGTAGCAAAGTGGAAGACGTCAGCATTGGGACAAATGTGATAGAGGCAAGGAAACTGGGAAAAAAAACGAATGGAGGCTTATTGCTGTGTAAAAATATATTAGTTGTTTTTAGCTTTCATACATTGAACATTATTTAAGCATCAATTCTTAAACCAGATGGCTGCGATTGAAAGTTCCTTGTGGTCACCAATTTGGACACAAGTCTCAATGCTTGGCTGCAGATTTATAATGAGTGGGGCAGCTTCCTTCACTTTGTATTGCAATTGTGTAATGTAAACTCAGCAAATAATTAATTTGGACATTCCATCTCTCGTGCTGTTTGGGTATTTTGCTTTCTGCGTTAAGAGAAGTGGTCTTATCTTTATCCAGTGTTTTACTTTGTACCAGACAATGTAAACATACTTTTCAAATGCAGACAATCAGTTGCCCATTTTGGCTGTCTGAAACTTTTCAAGCTAATGATAATGAATGCTGCTAAATAAAATGAAACAGGTAAAAGCAAAGCACTGGATTCTCATTGCACTTCCTACACCTACCATTCTGCAGTTACTTTCAAAGGTGAGTTATAGATCTGTGCTAAATGAACACTTCTCACAATACAAGAATGACTTCTGAAGTTGTCTGTAGGATTTCCAGTAGAGTGACTGGTCTTTTGATAAAATAGAGAGGAGCAAAGCAATTGCAGCACAGATTAATGATGTGAATGTTTTGTGGAGCTGTTCATTACAAATGGCTACAGCCTTTACTACACATTGAAGGAAATGGCTAAGCACACGGGACACAGCAAAGCTATAGGACCAGACAATATCCTGAAATAGGATTGAACATTTTTGCTCCAAAAGTAGTTGGGCCACTATCCAAGCTTTCAGTATGGTTATGGCATCTAGCCAACAATATGGGAAACTGCTTAGGTACATTCTGCTCATAAAAAGTTGGGCGAATACAATCCAGCTATTTACTGCCCCATCACACTGCTATCAATCATCAACAAATTTATGGAAAGTACTGTCAATATTATTCTCACCAACATAACTTGACTCTAGGCTTCATTCTTTTTCCAAAGATGGAAAAGAGAAATGAATTGAGATGAGAGTGGTTGCTTTTCATGACAGGGCCCACTAGCAAAACTGAAGTCACTACAATCAAAAACTGCTCTGCCTTTTGTCGTACCTTCACAAAAAAAAAGTGTTGTAATTATCGAAGGTCAATCATCCCAAAGCAAGGATATCACTGCAGTGTCCTAGAACCAAATACCTTCAGCTGCCTCATTAAAGTTTGAAGCAAATTTATTATCAAGCACATATATGTTACCATATGCTACTTCAGATTCACTTTCTTGCAGTCATTTACAAGGAAAAAAGAAATAAAAATAGAATTTTACGAAAAACTACTCATGAATAGACAGAGACTGACAAACTCCATTGTGCAATGACAAAACTGTGCAAATAAAAAACATACTTGGAACATGAGTTGAAAAGAGTCCTTGAAAGTGAGTCTGTAGGTCATAGAACCAGTTCAGAGTTTTAGTGAGTGAAGTTATCCACGCTGATTCAGAAACCTGATGGTTGGAGGGTAATAACTGTTCCTGAATCTGGCATTGTGGGACCTAAGGCTCCTGTACCTCCTACCAGATGCTAGTAGGGAGAAGAGGACATGGACTGGATAGTGGGGGTCTTCGATGATGGATACAGCTTGCCATTATCAACCCATGCCTACGCACAATATTCAAGCAAACAACATTTGCTTCACCACAATGCAAGGCTAATCCATCTCCAACAAGAAATAATTGAACTAACTAACTGTAATATTCAGTAAGTAATCCCACCATTGAGCCTCTCTCTATTTATATCCTGGAAGACAACATTGACCAAAACGTCAACAGGAGGGACGCTATGACAACAAGAGCAAATCAGAGACAAAATATTCTATGATGAGCGACTCACCTTATGGTACCCCTAAATATTTTCACTGTGTAAGTTGGAAGTGTGATGAAATACTCTTCCCCTTGTTGAACATGCAGCTCCAATAATACTCCAGAATCTCAACCCCATCCAAGGTAAAGCAGAGACAAGAGAAAATCTGCAGAAGCTGGAAATCCCAGCAACACACACAAAACGCTGGATGAACTCAATAGGCCAGGCAGCATCTATGGAAAAAAGTACAGTCGACGTTTCGGGCTGAAACTCTTCAGCAGGATTGGAGAAAAAAAGCTGAGGAGTAGATTTAAAAGATGGGTGAGGGTAAAGAGAAAGCAGTCCACCGAATTGGTACCTTCCTCTAAATATTCATTCTGTAAATCAGTGCAGCATCCATAATCAGAGCCAGGGTATTATCACTAACATATGTTATGAAATTTGTAGTTTTGCAGCAGCAAAGAAATGACATTAACTTACAATAAATATATTAAAAAAGTAAATAGTGCAAAAAGAGAGTAAAAGTGAGGTAGTGATCACACATTTCATGGTCCATTCAGAAATCTGATGGTGGAGGGGAAGAGCATGCTCCTAAAATGTTAAGTGTGTGTACTCAGGCTTCTGTGTCTCCTCTCTGATGGCAGTAATGAGACGAGATCATATCCTGGACGGGAAGGGTCCTTAAATAAGAATTGTAGTCACTTGCACTAGCTATTCCAGCAGCACCTCCTGAACCTGTGATTTCTATCCAGAAGGATGACAGGGGAGCAGGCTCAAGAAAATATTACCACCATTACATTCATGAATCATTTTCACCTTGAAATATATTGCCAGTCTTCCATTGTGGCAGGGTCTAAATCCTGGAATCTTTACCCTTGTGGGAGTATGTTTACCCAAAGGACTACAGCAGCTCCTCGTCACCTTGTCATGAGTGATTAGGGATGGGCAGTAGAGGGTGGCCCTGCCAGTGATCCTCAGATCCCAAAATATTTAATGTATGTTTTCTCCAAGTTGCACACCACACTGACTTGGAAGTCTATCACTGGTCCGTCAGAGTCATAGGCACTAAGTCCTAGAACAGCTGCCCAACGTCTGTATGAGAGCACCTTCATCAGAAGGACTCAGGTTGTTGAACCAAATTCTCAGAGGTAATAAAAGACAGGCAAGAAATACTAGCATGTAATCCCACATTCACTGATAAAATACTGGCATATTAACCATCAAAATATGAGTTAAATTCAACGTCTAGGCCTGGGAACTATATTGGATTGCACAATTTTATATGTGCATTGAGTCTGAACTTTTATGAAAAAGCTTTGGCTTTTGGATAACAACTGATGTGCTGCATCTGTGCTGACGACTTAACAAGTTTTTTTCCGAGAAGTACAATATCTATACCTCTCTTTGGTTGGGTGTAAGGAAATTGGCCAAACCTCATCCAGACAAACCTTTATGTTACTCCATGCATACAGCAATGTGGTTCAATTTTAACTGGCCCTTTTGTGGGAATGCGCATTAAGTATTGCCATTACTCATGCCATTCAGTTTGTGTAAAGATATCAGAGAGAAGGTCCTGCTGTGATTAAGTTACTGGTCAAACAGCCAGAACTCTGAGCTATTGATTCAGACACAAGAAGTGAATAAATGGTCAGTAACGTCTATGGTAGCTGGAGAATTTAAACTAAAGTAATGAAATAAACCTGGAATTCAAAAATAGTTTGTCTTATTAACAACAAGCACAAAGTTACCAGAGTAAACCACACAAAATGCTGGAGGAACTCAGCAGGTCAGGCAGCGCAGAGGCCATCTGCACCCAGATACACACTCACATCAGGGACAAAGTGCCAATATCTCTCTTGGGAGCATCATGGAAAAATCTTCTCCCCCATTACGAAGCAGAAGTTATACTTCAGGCTTGCTTTGTACCAGAGTTCACTTTCCACTGCTCCATTTTCAGCAGAGACCTCTTCATAACTTGGATGCTGCCTCTTTTTTTCAGTATTGAGTTCATACTGTCTGTTATTTTTCCTGTTTATTGCTCATAGCTTTTTCTAGAATTGCAGGGTCGACTCCAGGAAATATTAACTTGTTTTCAGCCAGCCATCAACCACCGTTGCCAAGTAATTACTCATCAATGCAGACAATGGCCAAACATGTTGCCAGAGGCCCGAAATAGAGTAAAACATGAAAGAAAAAATATAAGTTGTGCACAAAAATAACTGCTACAGTTTGAGCCATTGTAATGTCTATGCGGTGACAGTACACACCCACTATCTTCTTCCATTTGGTGGAGAATGTGCTCTGGTGCGTGTTGCTTGCTACCCACACTTTTTGTTCTTTACATTGCGATCCCAGTCCTGTTCTTGATAATCGAAAGCGGTCGCATAAATGAATAGAAACACTTCAATTTCACCAAACCTTTGAGAAAGGTAGATACATATGACAAAGATGAAACTGATTGAAAAGACAAAAACGTAACCTTTTTTTTTTGAAATCAAATGAGAATCAATGATGACTACAATGATTTCCAAGGGAGATAGAAAAGACCTTCGATATACAGTATGCAGTACAAAATACATTCAACCTGCAAAGGGTTTCTAGAATTTTCACACATTGCTTGCTAATTTTTCCATCTTGGTTTCTTATTGCAACACCACAAAGCAGGCCATTTAAAAAACGCCTGTTCAAATCTTCATGGCAAGACTCTGGATTGTTTACAGTTTTTTTTCTCAATGGGATTGGGATGGGCATGCTTTACTGCAAGACTGCATTTGTATTTTCAGTCAAGAGTTAGGAAAGTGACGGGACTGAAACTGAGTTTTCCACTTTTGTAACTGGCGGTGCTTTGTAGCTGTATTGCACGTCAAAAGCAATGTTATACATCCTTTGCAACCATGGTTGACATTTTCATTATCCACCCACTCAAACACACCTTTCAAGAGCTTGTCTTTGATACAGGGAGTGTTACTCGGTTACCCACGGGGATTATATCAACCTTTATTACTTGATATTCTGAATGATTCAATGTGTAAAGGAAAGTGTGAATTTCTATTTCTACAAGTATTTTTCACAATCTGGAAAATAAATAGTGCATGCAAGGTCTGAAGGGAAGCACATTCACTTCTTAACTTTGGTGAACCTATTAAAGTGTTAGGATTGTCCCGTGTTCAAAACCTCTGCCTGCTATGTATGAGTTAAAATGGGAATTCCAGCCTCTATAAGACTGTTGGTAAATTGATGTCACTCAACTATTAAAATGCTGACTGTTTAGAATCTGCCGTCCTCTGAATGAAATGAAACAGAATGGAAATTATCTATAATGATGCTGTGACCCATGAACAAGAGTGCAAGGGGTGGAGGATACAATTACATTCTACAGTGCAAGAAATATATGTAGTTATCACCAATTTATGTGGTATGGCTGATGATCTTTAGTAAGAAGATCTTGGGACAGAGAGTGGACCAATAAGCTAAATAAATTTACTAAGTGCTGCTGAAAGGTTTTGGCCTGAAACGTCAACTGTACTGTTTTCTATAGATGCTGCCTGGCCTGCTGAGTTCCTCCAGCTTCTGTGTGTGCTGCAATAAGTTAAAATTGGTTCTCTCTGCATTGTACAAATTATGTTAATCTTTTCTAAATATGACCTCCCTCCTGTAATGTTGCTGATCTTAGCCAGACTACTTTTAGTGGGCATTAATCTGAAATAGGGACTAAAAGGGAAACATCAGTAGTGTCACCTCATCCTCCATTCTGTCTCTGAAAGCAAGTTCACTGAAAGTACTTGGAAGAAGTCCAGAGACAAACATTAGGTCTGATATGATTATATAATGAATTTCATGTTATGTACTGGGATTAATCTGAGGTTTAAGCACTGTCTGATTCTGATCTATTTCATACACTGTGCAGTACATCAGCTCATCTTAATTTTAGTTATAGAAAAATAGTCAGCACAGAATTAATTAAGGGCTGTAAATTAATCCAAGGCTTCAGATATTTGCAAATTATTTGATAAGTGCTGTTCATATCACATAAATCCAGAGATTAAATTTACACTCTATTTTTAGACACAGATGCAACAGAGGACATGGAGAGAGAGAGCAGAAATATGATCTTGAGATAGAGAATCGGCTGTGATCACACTGAATGACAGAGCAGGCTTAAAGGTTTTACTCCTCTCTTCTATGTTTCCACTCACTCCTGGGCACCTTTCACCTTATTATAATTGTTTTCCAGGGTTTTCATTAGAGCAGGTTCAACTCTGTCTAATTAAGGCTTAAAACTCTCAAAGAACACAAGCTGATGTGTACTGATCAATAGGCTTTCAACCCCATCCCATATGCAAAATTTGTAAATCTGTAAAGATGTAAATTTACCTGACAACTGCTGGAATTGCTGCCAATGGGAAAGAACTCCTCAAATCAGCTTTTTTCCTTTGATGTTGTAAGGCCTAAGAATACCTAAGAACAAAGTAAATGCAATTAAGAAATGGGCACTTAGTTAGAACAGGTATCAATCTTTGTTGCAGTTCAGTGAATTTTGAAAGCAAATGGAGTTGTGCATGCCAAAAGTTAAAACAATTTGCTCCTAGGGTTATGTAGCTTTCTAAGACTTTCACTTTAATCTTTATTAATTCCTCATTAAAATTTGCTTTTGTCGTTTATCCTCAATTTTATCTTTGTAAATTATACAATGACATCTCCTCAATGGTCTGCTCTGAAGCATTCCTTGACTATGAGGTAGCTCGCTGCAAGCTTTTCAGGGTATCACTGACAAGCAATCAGTGCAAGACATGCAGATAACAAGTAGGCCTTGAAAATGAATTCAAAGTACTTCTAAAATGTACTTGAAGAGCATTCTCAGGAGTCAAGAACAGGAGTAAGTTTCTTTGTCAGCTGAAAAGCATTTCCTTCAACTAGTCAACTAGATTCCCAATTATTTGCTGTATCCACAAGTTGTCCATTTTTGTTTTCCATACATTGACCTGCCAGAGCCCTTTGGAATTTGTATCCTTAGCCTCAAATTATAATTTGCTTCCTTACTCTACCTTCCAAAGTGAATTACCTTATGTTTCCTCATATTATTCTCCATCTGCCAATTTCTTGCCCTCTCATTTAATATGTTGCAATCCCTCTGCAGGTTCTTTCCACCCACCTCACCACTTGTTAACCTACCTAGCCATGTTTCTTCAGTAAATCTGACTACTCTAGGCCTCATCACATAAGCCATCAATATGAGTTATAAACAGTTGAAGCCTCAGTACTGATCAATGTGGCATTTCACAAGGTGGGTCCATTTATCCTGACTCACCATTTTCTTTTCTTTAGCCACTCCCCCCTCTATGTCAAGATATCTCCCCCAATCACAGGCACTCATCTTTTATATAATGTCTTGGTGAATGTCTTCCTAAAATTCAATTACACTTCATCTGTTTGTTCCCCACTCATCCACCCTGTTGTTACATCTTCAAAGAATTCTAATATGTCTTTCAAATGCAAATTGCCATTCATAAAATGATGTTAACTCTGTTCGATTGCCTTATGATTTTTCAAATGTCTTGCTCTTAATTCCTTCATAACCCATTGCAGCATTTTTCTAATTACCGATGCTAGGTTAATAGTTTGTTGCTTTCTGTCTCCCACCTTTCTGGAATAGCGGAGTTTTATTTGCAGTTTTCAAGTGCTCTGGGACCTCTTCAGAAGCCAAAAAATTGTGGTAGCTTATAAGTAATGCAGCCACTTCTCTGAATGTTCTAGGACATAGGCTGGGGATTATGTGGGTCTTTAGCCTTATTAGTTTGCCTAGTAATGTTTTATTTCAAAATTTTACATTTATTAAGTTCCTCTCTCCCTATAGCCCCTTAATTATCTATTATTATTGGGATATTTATTGTGTCTTCTACTGTGAAGAGGCATCCAATATAACTTCCGCCATTTCTCTGATTCCCATTATTATTTCACTGGTCTTATTTATTAAGGGACCAATGTTCATATCCCTGATTATCTAAAATCAACCTTTGCCAGTTTCAATAAGTACCAGTCTTCACAATTATTTTCAGGATAGCTTAAGTCAAATTCAAATATACTTTCCTTTTAAATATAAAGCCATGGGATTATGTGTTGTGACATTTTGCTGCTATTACAAAAATACTGTAGCTGTCAATGGTAAGGAGCCATGACTCAAAAGCCAGGTTTCAGAGGTCACTATGGGAGTCTTCAACAGAAAGGACAGGAGATGTTTAATGCAGAGGATGGGTGGGTAGTTTAAGGTGGTACACTTTACCTAGCGCATGCATTCCCCTCATGTGCTTCTATTGGACGGACACAAGATCCTTGTTGCATCCTAGTCTTCTCCAAGTTGAAGCATTAACAGTCAGATGTTCCCAGGAGTCAGTGATGATGATTTTTTTTTCCAAGGATGCTCTGTGGACAACCTTGAATCCATTTCTCTCTCTACCTTGTGATCGCATCCTGTGTCAGAACTTCTGCTTTGGGAGACAGATGTTGAGTATGTAAGCATCTCTTTTTTCAATCCCAGTTCTGGCTTCCCTCTAACCTCTTCCCTTCTCACTTGCCTATCATCTCACTCTGGTACCCCTTCCTTCTTACCTTTTCCCATGGTCCACTGTCCTCTCATATCAGATTACCTTCTTCTTCAGCCCTTTACCTTTACCACCCATCACTTCCCAGCTTCTCAATTCAACACCTTCCCCACACCTACTTTCACTTGCCAGCTTGTTCTTATTCCCTTCCCCACCTTATTGTGGCTTCTGCCCCCTTTTTTCCAGTCTTGATAAAGGGTTTTGGCCCAAAATGTTGACTGTTCATTCTCCTCCATAAATGGTACCTGACCTGCTGATTTCCTCCAGCATTTTGTGTGTGTTGCTCTGGATTTCCAGCAATTACAGAATCTCTTGCGATGATGCAAACATCATGGCTGCGCACCAGAGTGTAGTTCGGGCCTCAGTGCTGAAGACATGGTTGTTATTGACATTCACTAGTCATTATTTGCATTGTAGGAAAAGGTTTGATTAGATAAAGAAATTAATGTCACATATGTGCAGAAGTGCATTTTGTACAACCCCCAAAACTGGCAATACTTTGAGTAACAGTAAAACAAGTTTTATGATTGTGCATTTGAAGATATGTTCCCATTGTACTGTATGTTCACATGATTCTCAGGGAATTTAGGGACAACATTTTATTTGCTTCAGGGTCTTTGGCTCCAGGCAAACTTCCTTTTGTTGAATTATTCATGACTGGATTCTTTGAAAGCTTTTGATGCAGCATTCAGCAAGCGAGAGAAATAGGTAATTAGAAACAAAAGCATACAGAAAGTAAGCATCTATTACAAATTTGGAATTCATTTCCTTCTAACTTTCCTCACAATATTGGTGACTTCAGGAAAACTTAAAAAGGACTAAGTTTATAAGGTTAGGATTTCATAAATACATGATCCTGTTCTAATCATAAATGCTTCCCATCTTAATTACATTCTTTCCAAATGATGAGATGTTATAAAATTTAAGCCTGAGGCCTATTAGTCTTTGAAACTAAATGGGAAAATGATTGCTATTGCAAATATATTTTTGTTTTTCAACTCAGCAAGATGCACAAAAATCTAATATGCACCGGTTTTTAATGCTTGTCAACTATTAATGATGATTCACTTCTCCCTAAAAAATTCAATTTAGCTCTTTAGTTAATGTATTTCCCACTATAGGAAATCCAAAGTAAATAAGATGGATGAAGGCCATGTTGTGTCGTTCAAAATATTGAGGAACTTATGATTAGAATAAAATCATACATCAGTTTGAACCAGTTCCGGCCCATCAGGGAACAGAACTGCAATTTACTGAAGTAATGGTTAATGCAGTTAATATACATATTTTGACTGCAAGTCCTCATTTATCTTTCATTCATGACTGCAAAATAACTGCTAAAATACGAGCCAATAGTACTCTTAATTTGAAAAAAATGTTGACTGGAATGGTATTTCTGAATCGTTTTAAAATGTTGTCAGAAGGAAACAAATATTATATTCAGTGAAAGAGTTTCTCTGTATACCATGTGCAGGGACGCTATAAACCCATTCAGAAAAGAGAAATCATGAATTTTTTGTAAGGCTGGCACAGGACAAGCCTTGAATAGTATTGATTGATCTTTACAAATGTAAAAAAAAACACTAATGAATCAAAGTATATCAATTTATTACGGTCTCATTGAACCAACAGGTGTGCATTTTGATTCCTCAATACTCAAAGAACTCAAAATGACATGGTTAAGTGTGCACTTTTCATTGAGAAAATCGCTTTCTAATACAATTAAACACTTTTGGCTATTAGTCTGGATATGTCAATCCATCCCAACAAAATGTTTAAAATCTCAAGCTACACTTCTAATTAATGGAATCAACTGTAATATAAATTCACTCATCATTCCTGAGTAAATAGAACAGAGCCAAATTTAATTTCTTGAGAAAAAGATTTTTGGAAGGTATTTTCTAATATTCAGCTCATTGACGTCAAATTTCAGCCATTTGTTCTATCTGGTACACAAGTGGTTTTGAAAATGCAACAACTCAGGATAGATTGAACAGTGATATGCTGCATGCAGCAGCACTTAACAAAGCGGAATAGTGACAGAGTAGACCATGGCTTTCTGATATCCAGTCCCCGGCCTCAAAAAAAAGCCTGGACCATGAAGCTGCACACCATATTCCTGCTCCCTCTTTATTCCCTCCTTGCAGGATTTGCCAGTATCATTTCACCAACTATTCTCTTTTTCTCCCAATACCCTTTTAAGTACAATCAAAAACTTCAACTACTTGTTAGTGATGGATGCCCTAACCTGCTAACAAAGATAATTTATAAGCTGGTACACTGCTTCACTGCAAAAAACAGGCCTAGGTATTTCTCAGGTGCAGCAACTTACAACATCATAAATGCTGGAAGGTACTGACTGTGAGCCAGAAACTATATTAAATAAAGGACGAGAAGAACAATGGGAGCTTCAGAGATTTAGTTTCATGAAGTTCCTAACCCAAGAGTGGCCTTAAAAACTTTAAAATCCAGATTGCTGGCATATTGTTTCACAGAGTTTGCCAACTGAGTTCCCAAATAGCAGTTTGGGAGCATTTACAGGGTCACTCAAATAATTGCTGCATTGTGTTGTCTATATCAGGTGGGACTTCCTATACACTTCCTCATGGACTCCCAGGCACGTACATCAAACTGGCCAGAACCTTGATGAAAGCAGGCCCAATTGCCATGTTTCTTCCTGCCATTTTGGCAATTGCTGCACATTAGGTGCATGTTAAGCGGAACAGCATTGGCTCTGATAGTGCCAAGAAATGGAAATCACTGTTCAGACTATGGGAGTAATGGTCAAATGAGACATTTTTTCTTTCCAATAGACAATGTTCCCTCTAATTCTTTTACAGCTTCATAGACCAACCATTGCTATGAGCAGGAAATGTTTACATGGCCAGAAAGTAGTGTGGCACTTTATAAACAGTAAACCACAGCTGACAGTTTATTATTAATGAGCTATTGACTTCCACCTCTGTGTTTATTGTTACAATTTGTAGAGCATTGTAACTTGAAACACTGACAATGTAACTACGTTAAACACCTAAAATGTTTCAAAGTAAAAGTAATTTTATTTTGTAAGAAATTTATGGATAAAATTTATTAACACAATTAATTAGTGTATTTCACAATTATATTAACTTAGATTTCAAAATTATTTTAACATTCTATCAAAGAAAATTCCAGCTGCATGATGACAAAGGCTATGTGCATGGGAGCATTTCACTTTCTGCATGGCCATGCATCCACATAGCTCAGAGGGAACAGTGCCAATAGATGCTACTAGTGCCCTCGCAGTGTGAACAGATATTTACTTCCACTTAGTTTGCACCAGATGAATGTGAAACTTTGATGTCGGATTGGTTTCTGACTGAGGAAGGCAATTATTCACAATCAGGCTAACAGCATTCAATTACTAATGCTGCTGAAGAAATTGGAGGAATATCTGATTCTCTTCTTCGATTTTCATGTGCTTTGACCTCTGTTTAGATTCTAAACACAAAGCCATACTAAATAAAATTGTAAATTGTTATTTATGTGTTATTCTAATGTATCTATCAGGCAACTCAGAGCATACTGCTTTTGGTTACTTTATAGAGAAAATAGACTCCATATCAATAATCCTGGGCAAGCTGACTGAGGCGTGGCTGCTACTTGAAATGATTGGTCCCACTATGTTGATTGCCTTAGAAAAAGTCTTCACATCACCTGGAGAGTTGCTGACAGTCTCTGACATGGTCTGGATTTACCATCCAAACTCAAACATCCTCAGCCACTAGTTTGACTTGCTGCCAAAGAGACACTAAATCCAGACCAGTTTACAGAGTTTAAATTATTTCAGTCCTTAAATCACTCCCTCTACATCTAGGCCAGTGAGGCAGGGCATGGATTTCAGCAAGAAATTGTTTCTTACAGGACTGAACACTTTGAGGCAGAATTAGTAAACTCACAAAGGACACTCTCCTGACCTGCTCTTCTTCATGTGAACAAATACTTTGCTGGTTTTTCATTCTTTTCCCCCATGAACAAATGAGATTGCTCAGTGATCTGGTAGATTTGGAAGTACTGTATTTCACAGTACTGATTCACTATATCGAGTGAGTTTCAACTTCACAACCTTCTGGCTCAGAAGGAAGAATGTTAGCAATGAGCAAAAGTTAACAACTTGAAGTGGTTGGAAGACGTTAAAAATTGTGCATGTCAAATCCAACCAGTTCCCAGCATTTCATTTTATAATATATCACCTTGATTTTTCCAATGATTAAGCTACGTATATCACTTTTACAGATAAAATCTAATATCTCATATTGAATGTGGCAGAACTAACAATTACTTTCAGTACTCACCCTTTGTTCCTTTTATACTATAAAGGAGAAATAGAAAGTTTCAGATGATGATACTTAACAATGAGAATCAAAAGGAAGAAATAGAGCTGATTGTAACACAAGGACAAGACTGGAACCTTTAGTCAAAAACTTGTATAGGAAGTATGCCATCTGAAAATAAGTAGAAAGGATGTTCCTGTTGTATCAGAACTGTGATGATCAGCCTCGTAAAAATTAGACACTTCTATGTGCAAGTCTGATAAGTTATTGAAAAGATATCAGCTTGATTATATACATTGAAACAATATCAACATGATGTTAGGAAATGAGATAGAATTCATGAAATATACAATGGAAGTTTTTTTATGAATTCAAAAAAATTCCAGAAGTGTAGATGAGAAGCTTACCTAGAAATTTAGTTTCTTTTATGATCTGTGCATCTTTCTGCAGCATACCACTTTGCAGCAGAATTACTTGGAAGCTGGTGCATAAACATTTTGTTGGTGGTAAAACAGTCTCTGATAGATTGTCAAACACCTGTTTCTATTGTTCACTGAAAATCGTTATCAGTATCATCGGTGTCCTCAAAACCGCAATATGATAATATAACTTACTCTGTGCAGAGTTTAACCCACATATTTCATATTTCCTTCAGAAAACATTCAATTCAGTTATGTTGCCGCTGCATTCATATTATATTGTCAAACTGTTAGCAAATCTTAAATCCTGCATTCTTTTCTTTTCATGTAATAGCTACCCTTTCAATCCCTGTTCTTTTGGAGAAATTGTTAATCGTTAGGTCAATCCGTTTTTAAAGAGTCCTTCACAAACTTATGGCTAATTGCACAACGTTAAAATATTTGTTATGGAAGATAAATTATTCTCAGATTGGGGAATGCAATTTAAAAGATGCAGTCACAGAAGCAGCTCATTTTAGGTTCCTTCCCTGATGTTCATTTTAAATGTAGTTAATAAACTGGGAGCAATGTGAAACATGGGGCTGACTTAGAATCTTGCAAGTAGTAGCAGCCGGAGTAAGCTGAATAGCCAATCTGTTGTAAGTGAGGAAACAGATTCGATAGGTCTCAAAGGCGAGGGCTCTGGACACAGTCTTGGTCGTAAAGGATTTTATTTACAGAAGGCAAATGTGGGAAAATGGCAACAGAAGCAACACATACACGCACACAATTTACAGTAGTCGGATCAGCAATAAAACACATGCAGACAATTAATAAAATCGCGTGGGAATGAAGTACACACACACACACACACACAACCAAGGGAAAAGTCAATACCATACCCGACACCCTCGACTCTGTGCAGGCACAGCTCTTATGATAATAGGGACGATACCCACACCCCTAACCCTATTCAAAGCACAACTCACCAATGGCAGGGTAGTCCCTCGGAGGTAGGAAGAAATAGAAAGGGTCAAGCACATGGCTTCCTTTATAGTGCAGCAGGGCTGATGACTCCAGACCTGGTGATTCACAGGGAAGCCGATGGCTCGGTGCCAGCAGGGTTAAGCTGATTACAAAGGTCAATTGCCCCAGGTCAAGCACAAGACTAATTAAAGGGGCCAATGGTTAGGTGTGCATTGATGGGTGAGGAGGGGTCATACCTTGATTGGCAGGGTGATGTGTCTTTTGACCAGGTAAGTAGGCAGTGCTGTCACGTGACTGTCACAACCCCTCCAATACAGCTATTCAGTAAGGTTAATTCCCTACCTTAGCTCCTCTTTCCCACAAATGCTATTAATTTCTTGATTCTTCAGAGTTTCTCAGTCTCAACCAACATTCCCTCTAATTTTCTTGACAGCTGCATGGACCAACCATTGCTCTGAGCAGGAAATTTTTAAACTAGCTGAAAACTGTGTGATACTTTAATAAAACATTATGTAAAAGAAAATTCCAGCTGCGTGGCAACAAAGGCTATGTGCACGGGAACATTTCAGTTTTTGCGTTGCCACGCACCCGCACACTTGGAGGGAACAATGGTCACAGCCTTGAATACATTCAATGACAAGGCCTCAATGGGGTGATGAATTGAACAGGGATCCAAAGAAGGGAGAACTTCCTGATTTAGGCTCCAAGTGTCCAAATTATGTTTCCTCTCTAACCAGAGGAAACATCACTTTAACATCTGGCTGGCCTTACTTGTTTCAGTGATATCAGAGAATTGATTGTACTGGTTAGTGTTGCTGCCTCTCAGCTCCAGCGATCCAGGTTCATTCCTGACTTTGGCACTCTGGTTCCCTCTCACTTGCCAAAGTAAGTGAATCAGCTATTGTAAATTACCCCAGTGTAGGTGAGAGGCGGGGAAATCAGGATTCAGGGGTGAGGAATATGATGAGAATGCAAGAGGGAATATAGAAATAGTATTCTGATAGGTGTAGATGGTGTTTGATGATCTGTGTAGACAGGTGGGTCAAAAGGTCTTTTATCTGAGACACACCTCATTTACCTCACAGTTCAGAGAGTGGGGACAACTTCTTTCCCTGAAAAGGGATAGCAGTGTTTCTCTGAAACTATATGGGTCATCGCCGAGTAATCAGATTACCACAAGTAAAGTGTGCCAGTATCTTTGCTTTCTTAGAAAGGTTAAAGAGGTTTGACATGTCACCCACCGAATGCTCTCACAAACTTCTACAGATGTACTGTTTAAAGAATGGTTTTCTTTTCCTGTATGTAATTATTTTTATTTTGTAATATTTCTGAATAAAGTATTGTTGGAAAAAAAATACTGTTTAAAGAATGCTGGCTGAGCAGCAGTGGGAACAATGGTGGGAGCACCTGAATCACTTCAAGGTCACATGAGGGTTGTGGAAAGTAGGTCTGACAGAAGGGGCTGTTATATTGCCATGGAAATCATTCAACACAAGAGCTGCAGGAGCAAAGGTTGCTCCAGCTCTGAACACAGGGTTGCTCACCTTTCAGTAAGCCTGAAGAGTGGTACTCTCCCAATGAGAGGGACACAAAACACAAAGAAGTTTTCACGTTGTGGAGGATATTTAATTAGCAGTAGTGATGGAGAGTAGAAACAATAGTTTCAAAATTTCACTCTTTATTATGGAAACCACATCTGTCAATTGTTCTACCATGGGAATGGATGCATATAATCAGAGGTTTAGTAAGCTTATATTATCCAAATGGTATTCAACTGATAATGTACCAGAGTGAGAATCTGAAAACATTAGGACAAATGCAATATGTAGTCTTTTGCAATGGCAAAGGGGAAGGCTTCTGACGATTATAGCTAACAAGAAAAAATCTGCAGATGCTGGAAATCCAAGCGGGGGGGGGGCTCTTTCTGCTTTCCACAGGGATCGCTCCCTATGTGACTTCCTTGTCCATTCGTCCTTCCTCACTGATCTCCCTCCTGGCACTTATCCTTGCAAGTGGAACAAGTGCTACACCTGCACCCACACCTCCTCCCTCACTGCCATTCAGGGCCCTAAACAGTCCTTCCAGGTGAGGTGACACATCACCTGCAAGTCTGTTGGCATCATATACTGCGTCTGGTGCTCCTGGCGTGGCCTCCTGTATATCGGTGCTGAGCACGTCTGCCAGAAGAAACAGGATCTCCCAGTGGCCACCCATTTTAATTCTACTTCCTATTCCAATATGCTAATCCATGTTAAACTGTCGCGATCAGGCCACACTCAGGTTGGAAGAACAACACTTTGTATTCCGTCTGGCTAGCCTCCAACCCCTCAAACTACTGGTAATACCCCACCCTTCCTTCACGATTCTCCATCCCCTTTTCCCTCTCTCATCTTTTCTCCTTTTTTCTTTCTTGCATGGTCAGAATCCCCCTTCTCCAGCCCTGTATCTCTTTCACCGATCAGCTTCTTGACTCTTTACTCCATCCCTCCCCCTCCTGGTTTTACCTATCACCTTGTGTTTCTCTCTCCTCTCCACCCCCACCTTTTAAATCTCCTCCACGCCTTTTTTTTTCTCCCCACTCCTGCTGAAGGGTCTCGGCACGAAACACAAACTGTACTTTTTTCCATAGACGCTGCCTGGCCTGCTGTGTTCCTCCAGCATTTATGTTCATGATAATAACTGCCTGTCAATATATCAACCATCTAGAGAGAGAAAAAAAATAAACATATATTAAAAATGCACTCAACATGAATACGCCTATATTCCTATATTCAAACAAACCTTGAACTGTAACAAGAGGTGTTTATGACAGAGATCAAAGACTACAAATCTTGTATATAAAAGTCAAACGCCAAGCAGATCTGCTGTAAACCCAGGCCAGCACCCAATCCACCAAGAACTGTGACAGAGAAACTAAACAGACACTTGTGGCCTGGAATATTGGTGGAAGTGCACAGAATAATTGGGTGAAAGCTGTAACAGTGTACTGAAGATCATCCAGCTCTACAGAATGACCTTTACAAGAAATGTAGATGACAGGAGATGTCCACAGGTGTCTCAGGATTTAAATGTTAAATTGGCAAGATCAAAGGTCTCCAAAAAACTTGAACTGACCCATGTTCAGGTGGACAAGGAGAATCAATGATGTTTGACATTCAATTGCTGAGAGGGTTTGTACAGGATGGGGTAAAATCATCACCTTAAGTATTGTAATTGACAACAAATCAGATACTGCAGAGGCACAAATGTTATTTATGCAGTCATTATGATAATCTTACTACAACACCACTGAAGGAGGAGAAGCTTTGCCCACTGGAGGAAATGTTCAGAGGATATCATCAAAATAACAACAAGCTGAATAAAAATGCAAATTCGCCTGTGTGCAGCTGAAGTGATTTACTTGGAATTGCAGAAAGCTCGGGAAAGCTGCACTATGGGTAGGTACAAAAGAAGCCAAAAAACACCCAGCAGACATGTATTAATGATGATGAAAGAATTTCTAAGCTGCAGGAGAGATTGCTCTCTTAGGGGGAATCGCACTGAAACCTATTGAATATTGAAAAGCCTAGGCAGAGTGGATGTGCAGAGGATGTTTCCTTGTGTGGGGGAGTCAAGGACCTGAGGGCACAGACTCAGAATAGAAGGATGCTACTTCAGAACATAAATGAAGAGGAATTTCTTTAGGCAGAAGGTGGTGAATCTGTGGAAGTCGTTATCACAGATAGCTGTGGAGGCCAAGTCATTGGGTATATTTACAGTGGAGATTGATAGGTTCTTTATTAACAAGGGTGTCAAGGATTATGAAGAGAAGGCAGAAGAATGGGATGAAAGAGACAATAAATCAGCCATGATGGAATGATAGAGTAGACTCAATGGGTCCAATGGCCTAATTCTGCACCTATGTCTTATGGTCTTATGATTCAAAGTGATTGGAACCATGTGTGTTTATGCACTTATATGGAGTGTACAGCAGAGGAACAGAGAATATAGAACAGTCCAGCACTGGACAGCCCCTTCAGCCCACAAAGCTGTGCCAACCTTTTAAACTATTCCAATATCAATCTAATCCAACACCACCCCCAACACAGCCCTTCATTTTTCTTTCATTTATGTGCCTATCTGTGAGTATCATAAATGTCATTAATATATCTGTCTCTACCACCAGCCATTCCATGCACCCACCACTCTCTGTATAAAAAACCTACCTCAGACACCCCTCCTATAATTTTCTGCCATCACCTTAAAATTACTCTGTCTCATAATAGCCATTTCCACCTCGGGTAAAAAAGGCATTGACTATCCACTCTATCTATGTCTCTTATCATCTTATACACTTACATCATTGCTGCCCTGGGAAAAGGTGCTGGCTGTATACTCTGTCTATGCCTCTTATCGTCCTATACACTTGAGAAGATAAGTTTTACCTTTGCCAGAGAGGGTGTTCCCAATGAAGTCATATTAGATGATGGCCCACTCTTCAAAACGTCTCAATCTGAACAGTTGATTGTGGACAATGGATTTACTTCTGTTCATTACTCATCTTCTGCTGGGGACATTCACAAGAGACAGATGACATTGAAGAAGCACGCTATGAACTTCAACATGTAACATTAAGCAAAGCTTCTACTAAGCTACTCGTCAATGGCAAACTGTGAGAGATAATAAATCAGCCATGCTCTTTGAAATGTATATGCGCTCCTGTTGAAATGCGGATCACAAGAGAGTCGGAATGCAACTCAGAAAGAGGCTTATCAAATTCAATTTGGAAGGGAAAGCAGAAGAGAAGCAACTAAACCAAAAAAAAGAATCACACCACACAAGTGAAAAGAAGAGCTTCAGAATTCAGACGCTGAGATGTCGTGGCTGTGAAGGCTGAGGAGATAGTGGAGGAATATCATTCCCAGAAATCTCTTGTGTGATGTCTACATTGACCATTGATCCTTGCAAACAATACATGAGAAAACAACAAAGGTTGTAAGATCATAAATGTTTCTGAACCGAGTCCAACTATTGTTTAAAAGGGATCAATGTGTTATTTTTCTCATAAGACTCAAGCTGAGATAACATTGTTCAGAAAAAAGATAGATGATACACCAAATAAATCAACAGCTTCAACAAAGGTAACACTCGTGCTATTCCAAAGGCAACAGAAGTCTGTGATTCTAATGAGTTGGTCAGTTGCTCTTCTTACATCATAATAATAAAACATGAAGAGGAGTGGTATATAGTCGAAACACTGATTGTTCTCTCTAACTTTCTTTTTATACCTGCATGGACCAACCCTTGCTCTGAGCAGGAAATTTTTACACAGCCCGAAAACTGCATGGTATCTTAATAAAAAATTATATAAAAGAAACTTGCAGCTATGCAGCAACAAAGACTATACGCATGGGAGCATTTCAGATACTGCGTTGCAGTGCACCAGCGCAAATTACAGGGAACAGTACCTTAAGATGTCATGCCTTTAAGGATTATGTTATGAGCATCATAACATTTGGAGATTTTTTTGAGTTCTGATTGACCCATAGTCTGGGAGAAACTTCATAAATTGACATTACAATGGTGGAGTCCAGAATATGTTTCTTCAATGCTTCCTATTCCACGTGAACTAAACTTCCTGGTTTCTCCATTTGAAAGTGAGTGGTAAGGAGAGGTGAAATGGTGCTATATTTTATTGCCCTCAGTGAACTACTTAAATTAAGAGGATATAAAATGTGTCTTGGACCTCGGCAATTGGATCCTCAGTGGGAGACTACAGTCTGTACAGATCGGTGATAACACCTTTTCCTCATTGACAGTTGACACAGATGCACCTCGAGTATACGTGCTTAGCCCTCTGCTCTATTCTCTCTGCACTCACAATTGTGTGGCTAAATGCAGTTCAAGCACTATCTATAAACATGCGCGACATCGCCACTGCTGGTAAAATCTCAGATGCTGTATCTGAGATGTACAGGAGTGAGATGGATCAGCTGATTGAGTGTCACAACAGCAACTCTCACTCAGCGTAGCAACAAGACCAAGAAATTGATTGTGGACTTCATGAAGGGAAGTTGGAAGAACACCCACTAGTCCTCATTGAGGGGGTCGTGCTATAACAGGAGAGCAGCTTTAAGTTTCCGGGCGCCAGCATCTCTGTGGATCTATCCTGGGCCCAACACATTGATACAATCACAAAGAATGCCAATGGCACTACTTCGTTGGAACCTTGAGGAGATTCTTGCAAATTATATAGATATTTGGAAGAGAGCATTCTCATTGTTTGTACCAAAGCCTGGTATGGAGGCGCCAATGCATAGGATCATAAGAAATTTCAGATCACAATCCTCCCCATCACTGAGGACATCTTTAAGAGGCAGTGCCTCAACAAGGCAGAATCCATCACCATCTAAGACATGTCCTCCTCTCCTTACTACCATTAGGGTGGAGGTATGAGAACTTAAAGACCCACACTCAGTGATTAAGAAATAACTTCTTCCCCTCCATATCTGATTTCCAAATGATCCAAGAACCCATGAACACAATTTTGTTATTCCTTTTTTAGCAGTATTTATTTATTTTGCAATTTATGGTAATTTTATGTCTTGTACTATATTGCTGCTACAAAACAATAAATTTCACATCATATATAACGGTGATAATAAATGTGATTCAGAATCACTTCTGGGTCATTGCCATTAAGGCTCTCTGTTGCTCTAGTCTGGCTCTTCTGTACCTGAATTTTTGGTGCACATAGCACTCCAGATTTACAATTGATCAAATTCAGATTTTTGCCACATGTACATTGAAGCATACAGTGAAATATGCCATGTACCTTAACAGCCAAGGACGTGCCAGGAGCAACCTTGCATATCAGTATGTATTAGCACATCAGTATGCATATATCAAGTCAATATGGCATTTACTTTACTACACAGAAAAGCTTTAATATTTGAAAATGGACCTGTAAACACATCTTCACATCGTTCACGAAACATCCTTAAATATGGTTGGATTCCATTCATTCTCAACTTTTCCAATCTGTCTAACACTCTTCCAAGCAGAATTAATTTATTTTCATAAGTACTTCCTGTAATTGGCAGCTTGGCCATTTGTTCATTACAGAGGACTCTGTTGCTGAGCAATGAAATTCAGTCCCTTGCGAGGGGTGACATAGAATCAGGAGATGTAGAGTCAGTATGGATTGAACTGAGAAATTGTAAGGGCAAAAAGACCCTGATGGGAGTTATCTACAGGCCCCCAAACAGTAGCCTGGATATAGGGTGCAAGTTGAATCAAGAGTTAAAATTGGCATGTCGCAAAGCTAATGCTACGGTTGTTATGGGGGATTTTAACATGCAGGTAGACTGGGAAAATCAGGTTGGTACTGGACACCAAGAAAGGGAGTTTGTGGAGTGCCTCCGAGATGGATTCTTAGAGCAGCTTGTATTGGAACCTACCAGGGAGAAGGCAATTCTGGATTTAGTGTTGTGTAATGAACGAGATTTGATAAGGGAACTCGAGGTAAGGGAGCCATTAGGAGCTAGTGAGCATAATATGATAAGTTTTAATCTACAATTTGAAAAGGAGAAGGGAAAGTCGGAAGTGTCAGTATTGCATTTGAACAAAGGGGATTATGGAGCCCTGAGGGAGGAGCTGGCCAAAGTTGACTGGAAAGATACCCTAGCAGGGATGACAGTGGAAAAACAATGGCAGGTATTTCTGGGAATAATACAGAACGTGCAGATTCAGTTCATTCCAAAGAGGAAGAAAGATTCGAAGGGGAGTAAGTGGCGACCGTGGCTGACAAGGGAAGTCAAGGGCAGTATAGAAATAAAAGAGAAGAAGTATAACATAGCAAAGATGAGCGAGAAGCCAGAGGATTGGGAAACTTTTAAAGAGCAACAGAGGATAACTAAAAAGGCAATACAGGGAGAAAAGATGAGATACGAAGGCAAGCTAGCCAAGAATATAAAGGAGGATAGTAAAAGCTTCTTTAGGTATGTGAAGAGGAAAAATTAGTTAAGACCAAAGTTGGGTCCTTGAAGACAGAAACAGGTGAATTTATTATGGGGAACAAAGAAATGGCAGGCGAGTTGAACAGATACTTTGGATCTGTCTTCACTAGGAAAGACACAAATAATCTCCCAGATGTAATAGTGGCCAGAGGACCTAGGGTAATGGAGGAACTGAAGGAGATTCACACTAGGCAGAAAATGGTGTTGGATAGACTGATGGGACTGAAGGCTGATAAATCCCCAGGACCTGACGGTCTGCACCCCAGGGTACTTAAGGAGGTGGCTCTAGAAATCGTGGATGCATTGGTAATTATTTTCCAATGTCCTATAGATTCAGGACCAGTTCCTGATGACTGGAGGGTAGCTAATGTTATCCCACTTTTTAAGAAAGGAGGGAGAGAGAAAACAGGGAATTATAGACCAGTTAGCCTGACATCAGTGGTGGGGAAGATGCTGGAGGCAATTATAAAGGATGAAATAGTGGCACATTTGGATAGCAGTAACAGGATCGGTCCGAGTCAGCATGGATTTACGAAGGGGAAATCATGCTTGACTAATTTTCTGGAATTTTTTGAGGATGTAACTATGAAAATGGACAAGGGAGAGCCAGTGGATGTAGTGTACCTGGACTTTCAGAAAGCCTTTGATAAGGTCCCACATAGGAGATTAGTGGGCAAAGTTACAGCACATGGTATTGGGGGTAGGGTACTGACATGGATAGAAAATTGGTTGGCAGACAGAAAACAAAGAGTAGGGATTAACGGGTCCCTTTCAGAATGGCAGGCGGTGACTAGTGGGGTACCGCAGGGTTCAGTGCTAGGACTGCAACTATTTACAATATACATTAATGATTATTGTATGATGATAATGAAGGGATTAAAAGTAACATTAGCAAATTTGCAGATGACACAAAGCTAGGTGGCAGTGTGAAATGTGCTGAGGATGTTGAGATAATGCAGGATGACTTGGACAGGTTGGGTGAGTGGGCAGATGCATGGCAGTTGCAGTTTAATGTGGATAAATGTGAAGTTATCCACTTTGGTGGCAAGAACAGGAAGGCAGATTACTATTTGAATGGTGTCAAGTTAGGAAAAGGGGAAGTACAACGAGATCTAGGTGTCCTTGTTCATCAGTCACTGAAAGTAAGCATGCAGGTACAGCAGGCAGTGAAGAAAGCTAATGGCATGTTGGCCTTCATAACAAGGGGAGTTGAGTATAGGAACAAAGAGGTCCCTATGCAGTTGTAAAGGGCCCTGGTAAGACCACACCTGGAGTATTGTGTACGGTTTTGGTCTCCAAATTTGAGGAAGGACATTCTTGCTATTGAGGGAGTGCAGCAGAGGTTCATGAGGTTAATTCTCAGGATGGCGGAACTGTCATATGTTGAAAGGTTGGAGCGACTGGGCTTGTATACACCGGAATTTAGAAGGATGAGAGGGGATCTGATTGAAACATATAAGATTATTAAGGGATTGGACACGCCAGAGGCAGGAAACATGTTCCCAATGTTGGGGGAGTCCAGAACCAGAGGCCAGAATTTGAGAATAAGGGGTAGGCCATTTAGAACAGGGTTGAGGAAAAACTTTTTCACCCAGAGAGTTGTGGATCTGTGGAATGCTCTGCCTCAGAAGATTGTGGATGCTTTCAAGAAAGCATTAGATGGAGCTCTTAATGATAGTGGAGTCGAGGGATATGGGGAGAAGGCAGGAACGGGATACTGATTGTGGATGATCAGCCATGATCACAGTGAATGGCGGTGCTGGCTCGAAGGGCCGAATGGCCTACTCCTGCACCTATTGTCTATTGAGAATAAAATATCCCAATATTCGCAGAGTCTCAGCAGAATATTATTGTTTCTTTATTTACATGTGAAGGTCACCTTTAAGAACCACTTGCAATTGGCAACCGTGTCAATAATCTTACTGAGGGCTTGATTATTAACCTTTACCTTACTTTTGCAATTACTGTTTTTTTCAGATGAAATACCTTCATCATGTAGCTTGGCTTTGCAATCGTGTGAAATGGGATAGACTCAGAACTGAATTAGCTGTTCAAAGCTGGGCATCATGAAGGACTGTGGAAATATACATCACCACATTTTCTTCCTCTATATGCCCCACTCTGCAGTCACAAACAAGACGAACGATTGAGCCAGAGTGGCCGCTATTCCTCACTTCCATGCCAGCTGTTCAAGCAACTCTTCTGCCTCTTTTTCGAAAAGGCAGAGATAACCTTAGTTAATGGGCAAGTTCTTGGCAGATGGAATATAATGGAAAACAATTTGAAGTTCACTTTGTTAGAAAAAATAGAAAGTTATACTTTTTTAAAAAATGGTAAGTTCAGAGAGATCTAGGTGTCACTGTTACACAAATCACTGGAAATTAGCACACACCAGCACAGCTGACAAATGGAAGGATTTAGGTACAAGATGACAATTTTGAGCACTTTAGTCAATCTGCTCTTGCAGTATTTTGCACATTTCTGGTTTCCCTGCCTTAGGATAGAAGGAATGTTCTGTAGGTCTACTAGATTGATACCATATTGTATGAGCAGAGATGAACCAATCTTCACCAGAACCCTGTAGAAGCAGAAGAATGAAAGTTTTAGATATAGAATAAAATTCATTTTCACAGAATTATGTGGGTAAAAAAAGTAAATAGATCAAAGAAAAATTCGTTTTTTCAACTTGTGTTTCATGTGTTGCAGCTTTGCATTGTAGGAAATTGCAACAAGGATGGTTCTATTGGAACACGGGAGGCTTATAAGATGAAAACTGATGTAGAGGCAAGGCAGAACTGGAGCTCTTCAAGACTTAAGTGTTTTAAAATAGATTAAATATTTTTGAGATATTCAAAAAGTCTATTAAAAATCCTAAAAGAATTATAAAATAAAACAAAGATATAAAAAATTTAACTTGGTAGAGAACATGAAAAGATCATGAAATATCTCGAACATACCACTGGAAAATTTACAAACTTCCACAATTAAGTACCTTTAAACACTTAAAAAAAAATCAAAATTAAGAAGACATTGAAGATTGTAAACACAAGAGATTCAGCAGATGCTGGGAATCTAGAGAAATATACACAGAATACTGGATGAGCTCAGTGGGCCATGGTAGCATCTATGGAAAAGAATAAAGAATCGATGTTTTGGCCCAAGACCCTTCATTGGGGTTAGAATGAAAGGGGGAAGAAGCCAGAATAGGGAGGTAGGGGGAGGGGAAGGAATAATGCCCTTTTGTTAAAATTTTAAAAATATATTGATTCCCTTATTAGACCTGACACTGGATTGTTGTGTGAATTTGTAATTTCAAGGCAATTAGCACGGGGTCTCTCTTCGTGGCAGGCGGTGCAGAGGCGGCGAGCAAGAACAAACTGGAGGAGAGGCTGTACTTGGTGCTGTCACAAGATCGAAGAAGATGGAGGTACATAGCTGCCAACCCCGGATTCGGGATGGAACCCACTGACTGACTGACTCTCTTCCTTGGCCAATTTCATGAGGAATCTCATATTACAATGCGATCCCAGAGTGAATGGCTGAGAGCAACACATGCACTTATGTAGTTCCACACATCTATACAAGAATCCCAGAGTTGCTGTCAGTTTCACAGTAACAGCAACTGTTGACAGATTTGCTGTCAGTACTTCAGATAATCTGGTACAATATTTCACAACAATATCTTTTCTTTAGATAAAAGCCAAGTCAAAATGATTTCCCTTTTCTCCCTTTTGCTGCTCAATATTTAATTTGATTTTGTTATGGTTGTGGTTTTTGTGGATGTGCTGTATTTTTTTTTTGTTTGTTTGTAATAAGTAATTTATAAAAAAGATATATAAAAAAATGATTTCTCGAAATAGTCCATGCCTTTGTTACTCCTACGCTGGACAATTCCAGAGCCTCCTTGGTCATTCTTGTCTATTCTATCTAGGTCTATGTTCACTATTGGGATACAGACATTACCGGCAACCAGAAACGTAGTGCCCATACCCAATGACCTGGAGAAGGTGATAAGCCACTTTCATAAAGCATTGTAGTTCTTGAGGTCAAAAGGTTCTTACCACTGCAGTTGGGTTGCAAGATTTTGAGCTGGTAACAAAAAAAAGGACGATCTGTTTCCCTATCAGGAAGGTCTGTGATTCTGAGCACTTGAGTTCATCTAAACTTTGATCCTAATCTCATTCAGACATTGGCCTTTGGCTTGCTTGCCCTCATTGGGCTCTGGTCCAGCAACACCATGATTCTAAAATCATTGTACAACAATCACAGAAAATGCTTATCGTTATCATTCCCTTCATTTCGCTTATCATGGTGATCTTCTCTAGCTCTCACAAAAGTAGGCACCATTTCTAATTTTCTCAGAGTAATTCTGTGAAACCAGCTTGGGGCATTCCCCTATATAAAAGTATCTACTTGCTATGAAAAAAATGCTTGAAAATGATTCCCATCCCCACCCCAACAGCCCTCTTACTGTTTCCCTATTAATTTACATTGTTTAAAACTACAAAAATATCTGAGGACCTGTGGTTTGAAGTATGACTGTACATGTTTAACTGAAGGAAAAAAAAATCATTATATTGCTTAGAAGAGAGTTAGCTGCCTCAGTCACCCATAACTTTACACTTAATGATGTCACTTGGACTCCTCTAAACACAGTTTGAAAGCTGAAGGCCAACACTCCTGTATTTTAATCTTTTTGGCTCTGCAACACGACCCAGTACAAGAACCCCTCCACCCCCCGCAAACAGTAATGAACTCAATGAACTCAGTGGTTCTAAAGTAAGTCAAGTATGTTTTGATAACAATGCCACATGAATGAGACTAATGTACGCAGAAGCTTGTTATATTCACAATTGCTTGTCTCACATTGTGCAATATCCTTACCTGGCATAGAAATGTACAAGATATACCCCTCTCCAGACCTTTTCTTTAAACTTTGATAGACTTGGATGAATTGGATCCATTTTCTTAGGATAAAGAATTTCATTTCAGTGAAACATTAACAACTTTATGCCTGTAAAATGTTTGAATAGAAAAGATGCTAAGAACACTACACGTCAAAACAAAATTCTTGTGCGGGTAGTAAGTGGCTGACTCTATAGGTATTTGTTCCCGAAAACGTTTGTTTATCAGATAGATCTACATCTAAGTTGTTTACCTGCCTATTACACTGCTGGCGTTTTGGGCAGCAAAGAAAGATATTAATCTCTGGCGGTGTTCAGGGCTTCCTTCATTGTGTCGGTAGCTTCCTATTGGTTTCACTGCTGTCAATCACACAAGTCCCAAGTGGAAACTCAGGAATACTATCGCATTCAGATGTAGAGCGATACTTCTTGGCTGTTCCCATAATGACTTTATCAGTGTTGTTAGCCCTGAGCTGAACCCTTGAACCTGGAGGACTGTTGGACCACTCTTAGTCTGTCCTCTACCCTTTTATGTGGTTGGCATGAGCGACCCTACCAAGAGCCAAAGCATAAAGCTCCAGCCAACATAGCTCTCTGGGTCACTGAGGCATGGAAGCCTCCAAGCCCTACGACAAGGGTGTAGCCTTCTTGGAGGATATCTACATGTAAGGGAGGCACAATAATTTCCCTTTACCTTTGATTTTATTTTGACAGAGGGGTCTATCAAAATCCATGTTTAAAATTCCTGTGTAACTAATATTGATGCATACAAGATGTCTGGTTGTTTCACATTTATATTACTGGTAAAGCTAACAGGAATATTTGTGTTGGCATATTTCTAATGATTGACACAAAATTTCTGTTATGCTTCAAGTCTGCAGTGTAAACCATCTTCAAGTTGCACCACACCAGACAGCTAAGGATCATGGGACAGCACTCTTCTCTAAATGCACAAAAATAGTGGTCACGAGGGGCTCCACCATTTCCAGGTCACCCTCCAGTTCATATATTATTTAGTTTACAATTTTTTACCATTTATTTCTCATCACATGGTCAAAATCGAGGACCTCCCTACCTGACGGATTCTCCAAAAGTTCCACCATGGTTCAAGAAGGTGGCAACATTCCCTTATGTCAGTGAGGGGATGGGAAGTAAATGCTGGGCCTCAGCAAACTAAGAATGAAGTAAAACAGAAGATATTTATGTGTCTTTTCATTTCAAACAAATGCAAACAAAATTGGCTGGATTACGATGAAAGAAAATGTTTTGAGATAACAATAGGGAAGGAATGGTGCAAGTAGTGATGAAGGTATTCTTATTCATGGGCACCGTCCGCTAGAGATGAGAAACACAGGATAGGTTCTGGTAAATCCTGTGTATATGAAGAAAAAGACATGGATTTTTATAATGTCTTTTCTGCGCTTTCAGGACATTTTAAGCACTTTACAGACTATGAAGGGCTTTTGAAGACATGTCACTAGGAGAGCTAGCAACTGGTTTGGAAACCACAGATTTCCACAAACAGCAATGTGGGGATAACTTGACCGTGTGTTTTTAAGCGATGCTTGTGAGAGAGAGACATTTCACATCAAGGTAAACATCATCGATATTCTATGAAATGGTGCCATGGAATCTTATACATCCAGAGCAGACAGGACCTCAGTTTAATGTCACACCTAAAAGGAGGCACCTAGTACAACATGGCTCTCCTTTGGTGCTGCATGAGAACGTCAGCTTAAATTTGTGTTCTTAAATTACAAATGATTGAGTGCTACAGATTGCCTTAACGTGGGACAGGCATGGCTCACAAAATTCAAGAAAGTATCAAGCAAAACTTTTTTCCATAGAGAGCAGTTGGAAGATGGAATTTATTACCACATGGAATATTTGAGAGGATTAATTAGATTCATTTCTGATAGTACTATGTGAGAGCATGAGAAGTCATTCAACAGTAGTTCTTGGCACTGACACTTATTTCAACAGCTTATTACAGTGTCAGCATTTTCTGAGCACAGATGAAAATCAAATGTCTTGTAGCAGCTACGTTCTGCACATTTTATTATAGTTGTCGGTAAGAGAGGTTGTTACATTCTGCACTGATTATTTTTGTATGTTCAGAGACAATGATGTCTTCTCCACTGGTTTCCATTAATATTGATCTTATTCCTTTCAATGAAACAAGTTCATGATTTATGGCATAATCTATGCAATCAAAGGGTCCACCCAAAGTCTTGAAGAGCTTAAAACATGCATAATTTATTTCACTTACCAAAGTAACAAACATTTCTATTCAGTTCCCATCTAACATTACAGGCATTTGTCAAGCACCTTCACTCTATCACTGGAACAGCCAGGATCTCTCAGTTGCCACCTATTTCAATTCCACTTCCCTTTCCCACACCAACAGATCTGTCCATGACTTGCTCTAGAATCATAGAGCCAGACAGTACTACAGCACAGAAACAGACCTTTTGCCCATCCAGGCTATGCTAACCTGTTTTACTGCCTAGTTCCATCTACTTGCACTCAGACCATAGCCCTCCACACCCCTCTCATCCATGTACCCATCCAAACTTGAGTGTTGCAATTGAAGCCACATTCACCAATTACACACTTGCACCATGCTATGAGTGAAGAAATTCCCTCCCTTCCCCCCCACCAGGGTCCCTTTAAATATCAGGCTCAAGCCCAGCTTTTATCCCATTTCTATCAGATTATTGAACCCTCTTGACCTCACAAGCTGCCTCGCTGTGACCTTACATCTTACTGTCTGCCGCCATTCACTTTCTCTGCACCTGTAACATTATGTTCTGCATTCTGTCATTGCTTTTCCCATGCACTATCTTGATGTGCAGTTGTGATGGTGTACAAAACAAAGATTTTCACTATATATCAGGGTAAACTAATTTACCAATTGAATATTCTTTAATTATCACAGGGCCTTCCACTGTTGCCTTCTCGAGGCAGCACCTCCTGCAGGTATGACTGATGGTGGGGGAAGGAAGGATGTGCCCATGATGTACTGAGCGAGTCCTCTTCTCTCTGCAATGAGAACCTGATGGAGCTTGAGGGAACACTGTGATGTCACAATCAGCAATGCCGTGGATACAGTGGAAACTAACCAACTGTAAAGTGCTGTTCTGCTCTTTCCTCTTCCTGCCTCAAACATCCTGTACTTGTAACCCACCCATGACAAAAAATTCCCCAGTAGGGGCTCGCAGACATAATCTGGCTCTTTCAATCGGCATGAAGTTCAGTGCAGAACCAGAGCCTCCTGTGATACGAGTAGCATCACATAGATGTGCTCGAATGACATTTCATTTTCTACACTACCATCAGCAACTGTACATCACAAGCGCTCCACCAGCTGCAAAGCGGTGCCGATGCCTTGAGATCCTGCGAGGCCTGGTATAAGTGCATGTTCTTTTCCTGTCAAAGAGCTGCACCTCCAGTTCAAAGGTAAATAAGGCAACAAAAGAAATGTCGGTGCAGGTTACATTTCAAAATAGTTTATCAGCTGTTGCAAACTTTTGCAATCCTTCCTCTGAGCTCTTTCCTATTGCTTTCAATGAAGTGCATCAAAAATTAAAAAAAAGGTTAAACATAAATCTACAAATCTTTGGGCTTGAGGAAAGGTCAGTAAGATATCAATTAAAAATTAACTTTCTGATTCAATTTCCATTCTGCACCACTAGAACTATGATATTACATCCCCATATTTATATATTCTATATATATATATCTCCAGCTGTACAAACAGTGCAGTGAAGATTTGAATTGAATTAATAGTAGGCAAGTCTTTGTGAACCATTCCATAAAGGACATTCAAAACAAGAAAAAAAAGTCCTAAAAAGGAGAACAAATGAAGTCTTATGCTAAACATATCCTTGTCTGCTCTCAGCTTTTTCTGAACATCTGCAGCTCAGGTGCAGATCAGAATATGCAAGAATGCTTTTCATCATGATTCCCCTGTGTAAGAGTGCACAGCCAATTCCTTACGTTTGTTTATGGATTTGTCAAAGGTACTGGCTGAAGAAAATCCCATATAAAGTACGTCACACAATCAAACTGATTTGCTTGGAAGAACACTGTTTTGTGTTTGCAGTGGAAGGGAGGTTTAGAACATGGCATTTACACCAGGCACCAGCAGGCACACTGCTTCCCCTGGCCTTGACAAGGGAAGGTTAAAGTTAGAAACATAGAAAGCCTATAGCACAATACAGGCCCTTTGACTCGCAATGCTGTGTGGAACATGTACTTACTTTACAAATTACCAAGGGTTACCCATAACCCTCTATTTTTCTAAGCTCCATGTACCTATCCAGGAGCTTCTTAAAAGACCCTATTTCATCCACCTCCACCACAGTCGCCGGCAGCCCATTCCACTCTCTGTGTAAAAAACTTACCCCTGATGTCCCCTCTATACCTACTTCCAAGCAACTTAAAACTGTGCCCTCTCACGTTAGCCATTTCAGCCCTGAGAAAAAGCCTCTGACTATCCACATGATCAATGCCTCTCATCATCTTATTCACCTCTGTCAGGTCACCTGTCATCCTCCGTCACTCCAAGGAAAAAAGGCCAAGTTAGCTCATCCTGTTCTCGTAAGGCATGCTCACTAATCCAGGCAACATCCTTGTAAATCTCCTCTGCACCATTTCTATAGTTTCCACATCCTTCCTGTAGTGAGGTGACCAGAACTGACCACAGTACTCCAAGTGGGGTCTGACCAGGATTCTATACAGCTGTAACATTACCTCTTGGCTCTTGAACTCAATCCCATGGTTGATGAAGGCCAATGCACCATATGCCTTCTTAACCACACATTCAACCTGCGTAGCAGCTTTGAGTGTCCTATGGACAGAGACCCCAAGTTCCCCTTGATCCTTCACAATGCCAAGAGTCTTAACATTAGTAATATATTCTGCCATATTTGCCCTACCAAAATGAACCACCCCACACTTATCTGGGTTGAACCCCACTTCTCAGCCCAGTTTTGCATCCTATTGATGTCTCCCTGTAACCTCTGACAGCCCTCCACACTATCCACAACAGCCTCAACTTTTGTGTCATCAGCAGATTTACTAATCCATCCATCCACTTCCTCATCCAAGTCATTTATTAAAATCACAAAGAGAAGGGGTCCCAGAACAGATCCCTGAGGCACACCACTGATCACCAATCTCCGTGCAGAATATGACCCGTCTACAACCACACTTCTGTGGGCAAGACAGTTCTGGATGCACAAAGCTATGTCCCCTTGGATCCCATGTCTCCTTACTTTCTCAATAAGCCTTGCATGGGGTACCTTATCAAATGCCTTGCTGAAATCCATATACACTACATCTACTGCTCTACCTTCATCAATGTGTTTAGTCACATCCTCAAAAAATTCAATCAGGCTCATAAGGCACGACCTGCCTTTGACAAAGCCATGCTGACTATTCCTAATCATACTGTGCCTCTCCAAATGTTCATAAATTCTTCCTCTCAGGATCTTTACCATCAACTTACTAACCACTGAACTAAGACTCACTGGTCTATAATTTCCTGGGCTATCCCTACTCCCTCTCTTCAATAAGGGAACAATGTCTGCAACCCGCCAATCCTCTGGAACCTCTCCCGTCCCCATGCAAATATCATTTCCAGAGGCTCAGCAACCTCTTCCCTCGCCTGTTACAGTAGCTTGGGATATATCTCATCCAGTGCCAGTGACTTATCCAATTTGATGCTTTCCAAAAGCTCCAGCACATCTTCTTTCTTAATGTCTATATGCTCAAGCTTTTCAGTCCACTGTAAGACATCACTACAATCGCCAAGGTCCTTTTCCATAGTGAATACTGAAGCAAAGTATTCATTAAGTACCTCTGCTTTCTCTTTTGGTTCTATACACACTTTCCACTGTCATGCTTGATTGGTCCTATTCTCTCATGTCTATCTTCTTGCTCTTTGGTGAAGGAGGGGCAGCCAGGGAAGGGATGGATTGAATGTGGATGTAGCTGAAGATACAATAATGTGGCAGAGGAACTTTGTTTGCCAACTACTGGCTTTATTATGTGGCCATCAGGGTTTGGAGTCCCTATCTGTCTATTGCCATAAGTCTATAGGGTTTATAACATTACACATCCAGTATCTCCCAGTTCGACTGCAAAAATAAAACTCAATGTAGTTCTCTTCAGAAACCAATGGAAGGATTCGGGTAACTCCATGACCTTAAGTACATTTTTAAAATTGTATAATTTTTTTTGAGAGCTTATTTTGCATAATGCATTGAAGGGTGCCCTATTTGTAGTGTACTTAATGTTTCAGTAATATTTGAGTAATATTGTGAATACATTGTTTGATTAAGCATTCTTGTTCGTTTACATAATTACAGTTATATATAAGAAGAACGTGCATGGCATGCATCATTTTGCCACCATGTCATATAACATGCCTCCACTTAGTTTGAAAAAAAAACTAAGTACACATGCATCTGGCTCCCATGTTTTTCTCTTGTTTCATTTCTGAAGTTACAAAACATAACCATGGTGTCAATTAACTTTTAAAATGAACCTGAAATGACTGCTTACCAGTTGAAGCACTGCACGTTATTCTTCTGAAGGAAGAGAGAGATGTTCAAGTTAAAAAAACGTGTAGCTTGTGTTTCTTCACAAGGGAAGAGGGACAGTTGAGTTAAAAAAGATAGAAAAAGGATGGACTTTAGAGGTTCCTAAACAGTGAGTACCAGGTGATAATAATAATACATTTAAAAAAAGGAAAACGGCTGGCTACATTGGAAGGATAGACGTGTTCAATAGCACAGCAGATAACTGTATGATGTATACTAAATGAACTGAGCAGTATTTTGAAGCAAATGAAATAACCAATGAAAAATGAGTGCCAGTGATATGTGCAACAGATGGAAAAGTGTACAGTTTACTTAGAAGCTTAACTGCTCCAACCAAACCAGCTGACTGAGCTTTGCTAATATTGTGAACACAATATAGGAACATTGAGAAGTGAAACCATTATTGTTGCAGAAGGCTTTAGGTTTCATAACTGGATTCAAAAGGATTTTTCAGCGTACATAGCTGAATTATAGTAGTTGTCTAAGCATCATCAGTTTAGCAAAGGGTTTAGTGATGCACTGAGAGATAATTCAGTTGTGGAATCTTACAAGAAAGAATACAAAAACACCTCCTAACTGTGGCACAACTCACATGTCCTGTGTTTCTGTGATATCACTCTGGAGGAACATTGTATCATTTCTTAATGCACGCATTACTAAATGACAATAAAAGAGGACTGCGTGTCCTCATAATCTAATAATCTAATTTAAAAGGGCAGTTGAAATTGCTGTATCAATGGAAACAGCAACAAAAAACACAATTGAATTGCAAGTCAGGAACGAAGGTAAGTGTGTACAAAACTGCAATGACTAAACTGAAACCTGGCTGGCTGAACAAATTGTGTTACCATTGTGGCAGGGGCTCACATACACGTGACTAATGCAGGTTTAAAGTGAAACTTGCAGAACGTGAAACAAAGAAGGACACATACAAAGAACATATTGGGAAGACAAAAATAAGTGAACTACACAGGGAGGAGAAAAAGATAAAAAGTCAAGTTGCATTTTCAAAAAGAGCACAAATCTACATGCTGTTGTTAAAAAATCTGATAATGATAAAAGAGAATGCAAAAACTAATGAGAGAAATGGCAAATTAATTAAAATGGAATTGGCTACCTGGCTCAGCTGTTTCAGTCATTTCACATATTGTGTTTGAACAGCATTTCAAAGATACTGAACTGATGCTTGCAGATATCTAACTAAGAGCTTACAGTGCCTATAAAAACTACTCACCCTACTTGAAAGTTTTCATGGTTTTTTTAACAATATTGAATCACAGTGGACTTAATTTGGCTTTTTTGACACTGATCTACAGAAAGAGACTCTTTCATGTCAAAATGAAAACAGATCTGTACAAAGTGATCAAAATCAATTACAAATATAAAACATAAAATAATTGATTGCTTAAGTATGCACCCCATTCAAATCAGCATTTAGTAGATGCACCTTTGGCAGCAATTACAGCCTTCAGTTTGTGTGGATAGGTCTCTGTCAGCTTTGCACATCTGGACACTGAAATTTTTCCTTATTCTTCTTTACAAAATTGCACAAGCTCTATCAGATTGCATGGGGATTGTGAGTGAATAGTCCAGACACAAATTCTCAAAAGCAGAGAGTTGGGATACATGGGTATTTCTCGGGTTGGCAATCAGTGGTGAGTGGTGTGCGGTGTGCCACAGGGTTCGGTGCTGTGCCCACACTGTTCACGATATACATTAATGATCTGGAAGAGGGGACCGGGTGTAGTGTATCTAAGTTTGCTGATGACTCTAAATTGAGTGGAAATGCAAATTGTGCAGAGGATAGGCAAAGTCTGCAGAGAGAGATATAGATAGGTTAAGTTAGTGGGCAAAGGGCTAGCAAACGGAACACAATGTTGGTAAGTGCGAGGTCATCCAATTTGGAAGCAAAAATAGAAGATCAGATTATTATTTAAACGGTAAATGATTGCAGCATGATGCTATGCAGAAGGACTTGGGAGTGTTTGTGCATGAATCACAAAAGGTTGGTTTGCAAGTGTGGCAGGCTATCAAGAAGGCAAATGGAATGTTATCCTTCATTGCTAGGAGGATTGAATTTAATAGCAGGGATGTTATGCTGCAACTGTACAGGGTACTGGTCAGGCTACCCTGGAGTACTGTGTGCAGTTCTGGTCGCCTTGCTTGGGGGAGGATATATTGGCTTTGAGGTGGTGTAGAGGAGGTTCACTAGATTGATTCCAGAGATGGGGAAGTTAGACTATGAGGAGAGATTGAGTTACCTGGGATTGTACTTGCTGGAATTCAGAAGGATGAGAGGAGATCTTAAAGAAACATCTATCTCTTTCATAATTTTATACAAGATAGAAGCAGGAAAGATGTTTCCACTGGTAGGTGAGACTAGCACTAGAGGACACAGCCTCAAGATTCGGGAAATAGATTTAGGATGGAGATGAGGAACTGCGTTTCCCAGAGAGTGGTGAATCTGTGGAATTCTCTGCCCAATGAAGGAGTGAAGGCTACCTCAGTAAATATACTTAAGACAAAGTTGGATAGATTTTTGCATAGTAGGGGAATTAAGGGTTATGGGGAAAAGGCAGGTAGGTGGAGGTAAGTCCATTGTCAGATCAGCCATGATCTTATTGAATGGCGGAGCAGGTTCAACGGGCCAGATGGCCTACTCCTGCTCCTATTTCTTATGTTCTTATGGACTCTGACTTGTCTACTCTAGGACTTCAACTTTGTTGTATTTAAGCCATTCCTGTGTAGCTTTGGTTTTATACTTGGGGTCACTGTCATATTGGAAAGCAAATCTTCTCCCAAGTTGCAGTTCTCTTCCAGACTGCATTAGGTTTTCTCCCGGATTTCTCTGTTTTTGATGCATTCATTTTATCCTCTACCTTCACAAGTCTTCCAAGGTCTGCTGCTTTGAAACAACCCCACAGCATGATGCAGCCTCCATCGTGCTTCACAGTAGGGATGGTGTGTTTTTGATGATGCGCAGTGGTTGGCTTACATCAAACACAACATTTAGTCTGATGGCCAAATAGCTCAATCTTGGTCTCATCAGGCCATAGAACCTTTTTCCAGCTAACTTCCGTCTCCCGCATGTCTTCTGGCAAACTCTAGCCGAGGTTTCCTGTGAGTTTTGTTTCAGCAGTGCCACTCCCTCATACAGCTGTGATTGGTGAAGCACTTGGGCAACAGTTATTGTATGCACAGTCTCTCCCATCTCAGCCACTAAAGTTTGTAGCTTCTCCAGAGTTGTCATAGGTTTCTTGGTAGCCTCCCTTACTAGTCCCCTTGCACGGTCACTCAGTTTTTGAGGACGGCCTGCTTTAGGCAGATTTACGGCCGTGCCGTATTCTTTCTATTTCTTGATGAGTGTCATAACTGTACTCCAAGGGATATTCAGTGACTACAATCAATTGAAATACCTTGGCTGCAGGTGATCTCCATTTAATTATGTGACTTTTAAAACCAATTGGCTGCACCAGTGATGATTTGGTGTGTTATATTAAAGGGGGTGAATACTTATGCAATCAATTATTTTGTGTTGTATATTTGTGATTAATTTAGATCACTTTGTAGAGATCTGTTTTCATTTTGACATGAAACCGTCTTTCTGTTGATCAGTGTCAAAAAAGTCAAATTAAATCCACTGTGATTCAATGTTGTAAAACAATAAAACATGAAAATTTCCAAGAGGGTGAATACTGTTTGTAGGCACTGTATACTAGATACAAGATAACTCCTGAGGGAATAACATTCCTAACAGTGAAATACAACAAGAAACAAGTCACATTGAACTTTATGAGATAAAAAAGGAGGGCCATCACTGGGGGGGCCTTGAGTGGCTAAGACAGCTACAAATTGATTGGAGGTTGCATGCCACATCCCCTGCAATAGAGTCAACTGGAAGTGAATTAAGAAAGAAACTGAATATCAAAGGTAAAATAGTGTTAAGAGAAAATGCCACATCCAAGTTTTACAAAGCCCCTCCAGTTCCTTCTACCATCTGTGAAAAAGTAGCCAGTGAGCTAGATTGCATGGGCGCTGAAGGAATTCTTTCCAAAGTTGAGTGGAGCCCAGTGGCAATCACAGTGGTCCCAGTAGCCAAAAAGAAGGGATCTCTTAGGATATGTGGTGATTTTAAGGTTATCATCAGTCCAGTGCTGAAAGTAGATCAATACAGTTTAAAAACGCAAACATGAGGAATTCTGCAGATGCTGGAAATTCAAGCAACACACATCAAAGTTGCTGGTGAACGCAACAGGCCAGACAGCATCTCTAGGAAGAGGTACAGTCGACGTTTCAGGCCGAGACCCTTCGTCAGGACTAACTGAAAGAAGAGCTAGTAAGAGATTTGAAAGTGGGAGGGGGAGGGGGAGATCCAAAATGATAGGAGAAGACAGGAGGGGGAAGGGATGGAGCCAAGAGCTGGACAGATGATTGGCAAAAGGGATATAAGAGGATCATGGGACAGGAGGCCCAGGGAGAAGGAAAAGGGAAAGGGTGGGGGAAAAAACCCAGATGGGCAAGGGGTATAGTCAGAGGGACAGAGGGAGAAAAAGGAGAGAGAGAGAAAGAATGTGTGTATATAAATAAATAACGGATGGGGTACGAGGGGGAGGTGGGACATTAGCGGAAGTTAGAGAAGTCAATGTTCATGCCATCAGGTTGGAGGCTACCCAGACGGAATATAAGGTGTTGTTCCTCCAACCTGAGTGTGGCTTCATCTTTACAGTAGAGGAGGCCGTGGATAGACATATCAGAATGGGAATGGGATGTGGAATTAAAATGTGTGGCCACTGAGAGATCCTGCTTTCTCTGGCGGACAGAGACTAGGTGTTCAGCAAAACGATCTCCCAGTCAATCCAAGATAGAGGATATCTTTGCAAACCTTTCTGGAGGAAAAGACTTCAACAAAGTTCACCTTGCTGAAACCTACCTACGGATGTAGATGGAAGAAGATTCTAAAGTGTTTCTCACCATAAACACTCACAAAGGGCTCTATTGCTATAATAGGCTTATTTTTGGAGTAGCATCTATACCTACACTCTGGCAGAAAACTATGGACCAAGGGCTACAAGGCTGCCCAAACACTCAGTGTGACCCGGATGATATCATTGGTACCAGAGAGGATGACAAAGAACATCTACAAAATCTTAAAATGGTTTTGAAAAGATTAGAAGATTATGGGGTCAGAGCATGACACAACAAGTGTGAATTCTTTAAGCCAAGCATCACTTACTGTGGTCATGCTATTGATGCACAAGGATTAGGTGTGCTGAGAAATTTCAAGAAGTGGTGGATGCCCCAAGGCCAAAGGGCATATCAAAGTTGTGGTCCTTTTTAGGATTTGTTAACGACAATAACAGGTTCATGCCAAACCTGGCTACTGTGCTGTACCCCTTGGACTCAGTACCACAGATTTGGAATAAATGGCATTGGACAAAGCAGCGTGAGGTGGCTTTCAAAAAGAAAAAGGAAATGGTGATGGCAGATGTTGTAGTTTCACATCATCCAGTGAAGGATGCCTGCGACACCTTGCCTTACGGTGTAGGTGCAGTCACATCGCATGTTTTGAGTGATGGAAATGAACGCCCCATAGCTTTTACATCACATCCCCTTACTGCTGCAGACAGAAATTGCACTCAGATGAACAGAGGGGCCTTGAGTCTGGTTTGTGGTGTAAAATGTTTCAACCAGTACTTGTATGGGAGAGAATTTACCTTCATTTCTGATATCAACCACTAGTGTCCATTTTCAACCCACATAAGGGTGTTCCACCAACAACAGCAGCACAATGCAGAGATGGGTCTGATTCATGGAGAACACAATTACAACATCAAATTCAAGTGGACAACTAATCATGGAAATGCTGATGGATTGTCCTGTAAACCTTTGGAAAAGGAAATACCTGAAAAATTTGCAATAAATGGCGCTCTTCTTGATGTATTCTCTCAAATGCAAATCAAAAGTCTCTCTATTATGGCAGAGATGATTCAAAGGGAAATCAGAAAAGCTGCCACGCTGTTTCAGGTCTACATGGCAACCCAAAATAGCAGGAATATGCAGAAGAAATTCCAGTTCCCCCACTTTTATCAGCACTAGGATGAACTTACTCTTGACGGGGTCGCCTTATATGGGGATTTAGGGTTGTTGTACCATCCACGCTGTGAGCTGAAGTGTTGGAGGAGCTACAAGATGGACATCTGAGCATGGTCATAATGAAAGCATTGGCTCAAAGCTTTGTCTGGAGACCTGATCAGCAGAATGAACTTTCCATACACTGTTCGGGATGCCAACACGCCCAGAAGATGCCAAGAGCAGTGCCTCTCCATCCTGGGAACGGTCTGCATTGCCCTGGCAGAGCCAAAACGCACTCTGAGCAACGTCAGCAGAACACGCTACACTGATACGAAATCAGAAGCTCACCAGATTCCTCTTTACCTATCACAATGCAGCACGCTCCTCGATCAACACCACAGCAGCTATGCTGTCCTGGGGTCGTCCCTTGTGCTCTTGTTTAGATCTCCTCACACTTAATCTCTAAAGGAGCATGCAGGTCAAACAGTTGAGAGAAATCGAGGGCTCCACAAACAGGTAGGTTCAATGTTTCACTCCTGGACAAGCAGAAACTGAGATTGTTTCACAGCCACAAGTCTCTCCTGTCAAGCAGAGTGACTGCCCTTGTCAAGAAAAACGTCATCCTACAAGATTGAGAAATCCTGCACAGTGATTAAATCTTTAGGCCTGACTGTGACAACTTAAAATTTACTATGCTATGGACGTCTCTACAGTGGTTGTACTGTACAGTTTATGTATACTGTATGTGTAGATACCTAGAGAGCAATACATTACATACTTGAGTTGAGATGCATTCTATGTTAGATTGGAAATTATAGCTAAGCAGGGAGGAGTGTTTTGTATTTAACATTTTAGTAATATTTGAGTAGTACTGTAAATATATTGTGTGATTAAGCATTCTTGTTTGGTTATGTAATTCATTATGGGTTATATATAAAAGTATGTGAATGGCACATGTTATTATGTGTGGTCCTCACTAAAGGAAAGAAACTAAGTACACATGCATCCCACTCCCAAGTTTTTTCTTTTGATTAGTTTCTGGGGTTACAAAGCTTAACCACTGTTGTTAAGCTGCTGGACTGGATGTTGGTGTGTTGAAAGTTTCCACCATAGATCAGAGCAAGGCTGTATGTGCATACAGCCCCATCATCAATGTTTTAGCATGACACACAAGGATTTTGCTCTGCTGCTGTTGTTAGCATAGCCTGCCGGTCAGAGCTTAGACTTCCTAAACTGTTCTCTGAGTGGTGAAGAATGATCATGGACCAACAGTTCAGTTGTTGGATTAGCCATCTGGAATCCAGGACTGAGACAACTTGCATCAAGTTTGAAAACAAAATCAGGAAGTAAAGTTTTGAACATAGAATGTAGAACAATACAGCAGACTACGGGTTCTTTGGCCCATTATGTTGTGCTAACCTTTCAACCCACTCCAAGATCATTCTAGCTTTTCCCTCCCACATAGTCCTCAATTCTTCTTTCACTAAGAGTCTCTTAGATGTCACTAATGTATCTGCCTCGACCACCACCCTGGCAGCATGTTCCACACACCCACCAATCTCTGTGTAAAAAAAAAACCTCTGACTCCCCTCCCTTTTTTTGTTGGATCAATAAATATTACCTGGAAGCTGGAAGTTTCTCATAAAATCTCAGGCCATCCTATCTTCAGCCAATATGTATAAAAAATGGCTGTATTGTTTGGAATAATGATTGCTAAGAAGTTAATCCTGCAAATGTGGAAAATAGACTCTGTGCCTACGTACGATCTGTGGCTGAGAGAACTGGCAAATACTTTACATTTGGAGAGACTGAGACTATGTAATGAGGACACAGGGGACATCTTTGAAAGGATATAGGACCCTGTATTGGACTTTCTTACGGGATGAGGACTGAGGTTTTTCAGTGCAGTGCACGTCGGCTTTGTATGTTTACTTTTGCCTTTAGATTTTTCTCCCTTATGCTGCGCAATATTTAATTTGATTTTGTTATGGTTGTGGTTTTTGTGGATGTGCTGGTTTTTTTGTTTGTTTGTTTGTTTGTAATAAATAAATAAAAATTAAATAAAAAAAAATCTCAGGTCCTAAACTTTATCATTTACAAGTTTTTTTGGGGGATCTGGGTATTGTCAGCAAGGCCTTTATTAATTGCCCTTCACTAATTAGTTCCTCCTCGCACTGCACTGCTGTAGCATTGGATGGCAACAATGACGTTTCTTTAGTGTTTGTCTCTTTTACGAGATGAGTTGCTAGCTCGACGCTCAATCCAACACGGGTGGAACTCGTGCAAGGAGCCAGCCGGATCCAAACCCGGGACTTCTTCTTCCAAAGTCGACACTGATCTGGGCCGACAATTATGTGTCGGGTGGCACCTAATCAATTAGCTTGTTTATTTCGGCTTTTTTCTTAAAGATGTGCTGTGTACCTTCCGGATACCGCTGCATTCCTGCATGCTTCGTGGCAATGTATCGCTCGGTGGCCTGGAGGGTGGGGGCCACTGCACCATCCCAACCTGCGACGACTCAGTCTAACACACCATCATCTGTGTGCTAGGCAAGCTATCTTCCCGATTCCGGTAAGTGATACTACACTGTACATACATTATTTCTACTTTATATCGGCTGTGTATTTTTATGTGTTATTTGGTATGATTTGGCAGCTTTGTAGCTTAAAGGTTACTGGGGAGAGTGCTCTTGCCAACAGCACTTGCGTGAGATTTTCTGCCGATGGCGCTTGTGTGAGATTTTCGCTATGGAGAACAGTTCAGTAATGATTGTGGAAAAGTATTTCTACATTATATAGGCTGTGTATTTATCATATCATTCCTGTTTTTACTATATGTTACTGTTATTTTAGGTTTTATGCGTTATTTGGCATGATTTGGCAGGTTATTTTTGGGTCTGCGAACGCTCACAAAATTTTCCCATATAAATAAATGGTAACTGCTTCTTCGCTTTACGACATTTGGGCTTACGAACTGCTTCATAGGAACGCTCTACCTTCGGATGGCGGGGGAAACCTGTATTGCAATAAGTCTGTATGCTTTATATTGAAGTTTGCTCCTATCTTTAAATGCGTGCTCCAGGCCTCAGAGAAATGAACTGGCACTTGGAATAGACTTGAACAGGTGACAGAAAGTTCCTTTGCATTGTTATCTATGGAGAGGTTCATTCAGGTCCTGTGTCCCACCCCAATTAATTCAGACATACTCCTCTCCAACGTATACCTACAGATTGAAGGCTGAGATTTAAGCCTTTATCAGGGGAGACCCATCTCCATACCCCAGGTCCACATTTCCCATATTCCCACCACAGACCTCCTACCTGCACTCAAATTGCAGCCTGTCACCCAGGTTAGTATCATGGTGGGGAACCAGACTGTTAATAAGAGAAATAAGAGGCCACCATTGTTGAGCTCAGACTGAATACCTGGAGGAAGGAATTGATACATGCATTTCTTTTTCAGAGACTGCATTGACAGTCAAATATCCTTCTGTATCTATGACATAATTCACACTTGCCCGCTGATGGATTCTGCTGAAAAATGTCACTGCCACAGGATATTCATGTAAGCCAACTGTTGGTAATTTATAGGAGCAGAGAGCCTCTTGGCCTGTCATCCACTTGTCAGCTTTCACTGGATTTAGGCTTCTCGAACCGTGCCAGAAAACTCTTCCCACCCCTAAGGGTGTCAGCACCACTCTTCAGAAGCACCAGATCCTCCCAGGTTTATTGTCATAGCCAGAAATAGAGTCAATCTTGCTCCCCTATGGGAGGGGCTGCTGAGACAATTTACAGGTGGAAGCAATGATGCAGACTTTAAAATATTAACTCGGTTGAACTTTTTATGAGGAGAAAATCTCTGTGGCTGCTAATTGCTGTTGTCTTTCCTCACATCCACACATACAAACAGATAAATTAGGAGCAGACCATGCAGGCCTTCAAACTTGCTCCATTATACAGTCAGATCGTGGTTGATTTGATGGTAACCTTAACTGTGCATTCCTGTCTACTGGTAGGAATTATTCTGTCCATTGTTTCTCAAGAATCAATCTACCCCTGTCTTAAAACTATTCGAACACTTTGCTTCCCATGTACTTTGGGGGGAGAGAACTCCAAAGATCCACAGCAACACACATAGCTGTGGAGGAACTCAGCAGGCCAGGTAGCATCTATGGAGGAAATTGGGCATCAAGATCCTTCATCTAATCCAGATGGAGGGTTGTGACCCAATACATTGACTCCCCGTTTCCCACCGTAGGTGATACATGCCTAGTTGGGTTCCTCCAACATTGTGTGTTGCTTCAGACTCCAGCATCTCCAGTGCCTTGTACCTCTGCAGAGTCACAACATTCTGAGAAAATATTTTACTTAATTTCTATCTTAAAAGGACAACTCTTATTCTTAAACAATGATCCCTAATTTGAGAGTCTCCCAAAAGTGGAAACATCCTGTTCACATCCCCCTCAGGACTTAATGTGTTTCTGTCAAGTTGCCTTTCAGTCATCTAAAATGCCATGGACGTAAGGTTCTTCAATTCCTCCTTACAAGACAACTTTCTTGTACCTGGTGTTAGTCCAGTCAACCTGTATTGCAATCTTCAATGTATTAAAATTGTTAAGTCAGAAGGCCAATGCTATTATGTACAGTATTCTGTCTCGTCTCACTAAGCCACATACAACTGATTACAACCATTCTGCCTTTCCATTCAGTTCTTCCTATCGATAGATAGAAACTTTGTTGGCTTTTCTATCTAGGATAAAAAAGTAAGCTACTGAAGGACATCAGTGGGTCAAACAACACCCGTGGAGGCAAAAGGATAATCAACATTTTGGCTGTTACTCCTAATAGTAGCTATTTGTGAATGATAATCTAATAGGGCACTCAATTCCTCTGCAGCTCGGAGTTCTGCAGTCTTTCTCCACTTAGATAACATGTCTACTTGCTGGTCAGAGAGGACAGGCTGGGCGGAAGGCCTGTTTCTGTGGTGTATGACTCTGTGACTCTTTATGCTTTTGTTTCCTATCCTGCCAAAATGGACAATGTCACATTTTCTCTCATTACACTTTATTTGTCAGATCTTTGCCCTGATCTCTGCATAGCAGGAAGGATGTGGTAGCACTAGAAAGTGCGCAGAAGGGATTTACCAGGACGTTGGATGGAGTTGTGGTAGTTATGCTGGGTTTCTTCTCACTTAAGGAACCCATGAGCCCATTCTTCTTTTGCACTATTTAGTTATTTATTATTGTAACTACATTTTTTATATGCCTTCTACAGTACTGCTACAAATCAACAAATTTTATGGCATATCAGTGATAAATCTGATTTTAATTCTGTCATAAGGTGCTGGCTGGGAACGGACCCAAGTGCAAGACACAGACACTGAAGTACTAGGGACAGTGCTAGGATACAGGGTGAGAGCAAGGACATGGACACGAAAACCGGGAACCCGGAACAGGACTGGACAAGGAAGCTAGGAGCCCAGGCTTGGACTCCGAGCCAGAGATTGGACAAGGACCCAGTACCTGGGACTTGCCTCTGGCTCGGATCCCAGAACTAGGCAAGGATGAGGCTTGGCTGGCAGGCAGGACGAGGCTGGAGTCTTAGAGACTTGAGGCGAGGCTTGGCAGGAGGCAGGAGACTTGAGGCGAGGCTTGGCAGGAGGCAGGAGGCTAGAGACGAGGCGAGGCTTGGCAGGAGGCAGGAGGCTGGAGTCTTCAGGCTTGAGGATAGAGGCCAGAGACCCGAGGCGAGGCTTGGCAGGAGGCTGGAGTCTTCAGGCTTGAGGCTAGAGGCTAGAGACCCGAGGCGAGGCTTGGCAGGAGGCAGGAGGCTGGAGTCTTCAGGCTAGAGGCTAGAGTCTTCAGGTTTGAAGCTAGAGGCCAGAAACTCAAGGCGAGGCTTGGCAGGAGGCAGGAGGCTGGAGTCTTCAGGCTTGGGGCTAGAGACTGGAGGTGAGGCTTGGCAGGAGGCTGGAGTCTTCAGGCTTGAGGCTAGAGACTGGAGGTGAGGCTTGGCAGGAGGCTGGAGTCTTCAGGCTTGAGGCTAGAGACTCGAGGCAAGGCTTAGCAGGAGGCAGGAGGCTGGAGTCTTCAGACGAGGCTAGAGACCCGAGGCAAGGCTTAGCAGGAGGCTGGAGACTAGAGACTTGAGGCTAGGCAGGAGGCTGGAGACTTGAGGTGAGGCTTGGAGCTGGAGGCTCCTCCTGGGCAGGGCGTGGTACTCCTGGGCAGGGCACGGTTCTCCACCCGACGGAGACAAGGGACAGGAAGGGACAGAACCAACTGTAGGTAACGGCAAGACGGCCTGGCTTACCCGACGGAGGTAAGGGTTAGGAAGGGACAGAACCAACCGTAGGTAATGGCAAGATGGCCTGACTTACCTGGTGGAGGCAAGGGACAGGAAGGGAGCTAGGTACGGGGTGGCTCCAGGACAAGACAGCAAGACAAGGCAAGACAGAACTTCAGGCGAGGCGCGAGTTACCGGCAAGACAAGGCAGGGCTTCAGGCCAGGAAACAGAAGGCAGGGGAAGGGATACAAGGAGTAAGGACAAGAACAATCCAGCAGCCACGCCCTGGTCTCTGAAGGTATTTATGCAGCCAGCCCCAACAAGCATCAGCTGCCTCAATTAGAGCTCAACAAGAACAGAAACAGGGTAGACAGAAAAACCTGGAGCAAGGGTCGATGGACTGGACCGTGAACTGGAATACGGACTTCACAGACCGGACCATGACAAATTCCTTATAAAGATTTATAAAATTGTGAGAGGAGTAGATAATTAGTCTTTTTCCTAAGGTGGGAGAGTCTAGAATGCAGTTGTAAAGTGAAAGAGAAGAAGTTTAAAGGTGATCTACAGAGGCTGGTGGGTGTATGGAGGAAGCTGCAGAGAAAGTGGTAAAAACAGGATACAACTACAATGTTTAAGACGCATTTGGACAGTTACTCGTATACAAAAGAGTGGATAGATACAGGTCTAATGAAGCCAAATAAGATTGGCATAGATAGACATCATGGATGAGGTGGACTGAAGAGCTTGTTCCTATGCTATAAACTCTCTGACTCCATGACCCTATGACTTAATGCATCTTTGAGGTTTCCTTATGACCTTTGATTTTATTTGCCAGCATAACCTTGTGTCATCAACAAATGTAGCATTCAGTGTAGTGTTCAGTGCCTTCATCCAGATGATTTGTATAAATTATAAAAATTTCTAAAATAATTTTTATCTTGCTCTGGAAGCTGAAAGGAGATAATTTTTAGTGTGTAAGAACTGTGTTAAGATATCTACAAGTATTTCAAGCATTCTGGCACCTTATGTCCCATGTTACTATGATTACTGAGCGTAATGGTCAAATTAGAGCATTGCAGAAGATGAATTGTGTCGCACTGACAGAGTCCCAGAGCTCTCACTGTGTCCAGCATTTCCAGCATTTACAGTGCTGCTTACAGGCTCACTTCCAAGGTCAACTCAGCAAGGGATATGGCACACAGATCACAGCTTTGGCAATGTTTCCATACAGCTTACTATCTCAGACTTCCCACATTCATCGAAAACACCAAGTTCTAGCTCATCATCATGTTTCCCAAACCCTTTGTGTTGTCAGGCTATTTGTCCAACAGCTGGTCCCAGAAAATGTACATATTCCTACAAGTAAACTTTGGGAATAACAAGAAAATAGTGATGTTTGCAAGGTGATAGGATGAGAGAGGAAGAGTGATGGAGCATGAACATGGGAATAAACCTACCAAGGTCAGGGATGTGGGAATCTGGTCCCATTTAATGACTGGATTGTGTCTTTTAGAATCTCAACCTGAAACATCCAATATCCATTTCCTTTCACAGTCTCTGCCTGCCTGTTAAGTTTGCTCAGCATCTTGTCAGTTGCTCTTAATTTTCATTGTCGATTTCCTGCCAATAGTTTGCCAAATTGACAAGCTGGCTGGCTGTCAGAGAAATAGACAAGAGGAGCATGGATTCAAAGTGAATTTTGGTCAGAAAGAGAGGGACCAATAAAGTCCTGTGCTGGGAAATGGGGAGAGGGTGGAATTTAGGGATGATAGGAAGGAGTGGGTGTGCTGTACTCTGCAAGATGAGAGGACAACGCAAGTCGCTTTTAGTAAGAAGGAATCATGACCGCCTCATGATTATTGAAGGTGAAGAAGGACCCATCATAGTAAAGGATGTTGATCCATGTAAACTTATTGATGATGAAAACACTGTGGGAAATGTTATTAACTGTGCTTTTTATATAACTTATTATTTATTGCAACACCATTGTCTTTTACTTTCTCCAATCTAATGAACTAGGAACTTCGCCAAATACTTCTCTTGTGGTTTCTCTGCATTTAAGTAAATGTCTTAATTCATAACAACAGTTTTTCAGTTAATTAAAAATGCATTTTGTGATGATACACACATTGGAGGTTCCACAGTGCAGTGAATTGGATGATAAACTGAGATAATACATCTTCAAAGATTCAAAAGATTCATAGTACATTTACTAACAAATTACATATGCAGTATACAACCCTGAAATTCATCTTCCCTGCAGATAGTCATGAAACAAAGAAGAACCAGGGGACCAACCTGTTTAAAGAAAAAAACTTCAAACATCAAACTCATCTAACCCCGCACACAAAAAAGTCTAGCAAAAGGCAACAAAAATATGAGCAATAAACCGTAAGACCATAAGCCCATAAGACAAAGGAGCAGAATTAGGCCATTCAGCCCATCGAGTCTGCTCTACCATTCCATCATGGCTAATCCCAGATCCCACTCGACCCCATACACCTGACTTCTCGCCATATCCTTTGATGCCCTGACCAATCATGAAACTATCAACTTCTGCTTAAAATATACTATGGACTTGGCCTCCAAAGCAGTCTGTGGCAGAGCATTCCACAGATTCACTACTCTGTAGCTAAAAAGATCCTCCTTACCCCTGTTCTAAAAAATCACCCCCCAGTTTTGAGGCTGGGCTCTCTAGGTCTGGGTACCCCCATCAGAGGGAACATCCTCCCCACATCCACCTTATTTAGTCCTTTCAACATTTGGTTGGTTTCAATGAAATCCCCGTGCATCCTTCTAAATGCCAGTGAGTACAGGTCCAAAAATGCCAGAGGCTCCTCATATGTTAACCCCTTCATTCCTGGAATCATCCTTGTGAAACACCTCTGGACTGTCACCAATGACAACACATCCTTTCTGAGATATGCGGCCCAAAACTGTTAACAATACTCCAAGTGCGGCCTGATTAGTGTCTTATAAAGCCTCAGCATTATCTCCTTGCTTTTATATTCTATTCCACTTGAAATAAATGCCAACATTGCATTTGTCTTCTTTATCTGTAAACTAATCTTCTGGGAGTCTTGCACAAGGACTCCCAAGACCCTCTGTACCTCTGATGTTTGAATTTTCTCCCCATTTAGATAATAGTCTGCACGATTAATTCCAAACAACACTGACCGGAGAGGAATTCACAGTAAGGTGTCATTGCGGGAAAGTCTGCAAAAACATCAGAGGGCTCAAGATACACCAGAGCAGGTCTAGATGTTGATCGATGGTGACGCTAGTGCAGCGCACGGACTTAGTGTCCGGTGAGACGAAGAAAGCACCCCACAGAGCTGAAGATCTCTCCGCACTTGAGTTGCCTCAGCACCGAACAACAAACCAAGTGAGTTCCTCTTTGGCTACTCAAGTCCATTTGTCAAGGAAAGGCAGGATTAAATGGCCTAGGTAGTCAGACAACGTCGCCTGGATGCAGTTCAATGATGATCTGGACAGCATCCTGGAAGTTGCTTTAGCAGGTCCAGTACACAGAAAGATCGACTCACTCACAGCCATAGTGTACAATCTAGCTGAGGAACGATTTGGCCCAATGGAGCGGAGAAGCCAGCCAGAGTTACCGCGGCAACCAACTAGGAGAGAAATGGAGGTTCGTAGCTTGAGAGGCGAATTAAAGGCACTCAACAAGAGGTTTAAAACCAGCTTACCGGCCGAAAAAGAAGGCATCAAGGACTTAACCAGTATGCTGTGGGAAAAGCTGTGCAAACTCCGGAGGGTGGAACATCTGCGACAGCAAAGAAGGAAGAAAGAGAAAAGGCGAGCGCAGTTTGTGAGAGATCCATTCAGCTTCACCAGGACTCTTCTCGGCCAACAAAAATCTGGTGTACTATCCAGCTCGAAGCCAGAAGTAGAGGAGTTCCTGCGGGAGGCCCACAGCGACCCACGGAGGGGTCAGGGACTAGGAACCAATCGGGCTGTGCGTAGACCAAAAAATCCATCAATTGAGCTGAATGTGAAGAAGCCTACATGGCAGGAAATCCAGGACATCATCCGGAAAGCTAAAGCATCAGCTGCCCCAGGCCCAAGCGGCATACCTTATAAGGTGTATAAGAAATGTCCAAAACTTCTTCGGAAGCTGTGGAAGGTCATGAGAAAGATCTGGGCCAAAGGTACTATTCCATCAAGTTGGAAATTGACGGAGGGATGCTTTATTCCAAAGGAAGAGGTTTCTTCCACAATTGCCCAGTTTAGGACAATTTCTTTCCTGGATGTGGAATGTAAGATTTTCTTTTCTGTGCTTGCAAGAAGGCTGACTTCTTACATGATGCAGAACCGCTATATCAACGCATCCATCCAAAAAGGCGATATTCCAGGCTTTTCGGGGTGTCTGGAACACACCTCAATGATTAGCCATTTGATCCGTGAGGCCAAGCAGAAAAAAGGCGACGTAACAGATGTCTGGTTAGACCTTGCGAACGCCTATGGGTCTATTCCACATGACCTCATCCCAGAAGGACTCGACCACTACTACATCCCAATGGCTGTTCGAGACATGATCACCAGCTACCTAGGAGGATTCAAACTCAGATTTACAACAGCCCATTTCACAACTAGTTGGCAGGGCCTCCAGAAGGGGATTCCAACAGGGTGCACCACCTCCCCCATCCTATTTATTATGGGAATGAACCTCCTATTATCAACAGCAGAAGATGTAACCGGTAGCCTGATGCTGGAGTCGGGCATTGTTCAGCCGGCTCTACGAGGGTTCATGGATGACATCACTATAACGACTGTGTCACATGTCCAAGCAAGATGGGTATTGGAAACCCTGGATAATGTAGCCACTTGGGCGAGGATGTTCTTCAAGGCCAAGAAGTCCAGGTGCATGGTGATCAGAAAGGGCAAAGTTACTAGCAAGTTTAGCCTCCAATTTCAGGGTGAGGTCGTCCCTTCCATCGAAGATAACACGATAAAATGCTTGGGGAAGTGGTTTAATGTGTCACTGATAGATGGGGCCGATGTCACCAATGCTGTGAAGCAGACAGATGAATTGCTGAAGAAGATTGACAAATCCGGACTTCCGGGTAAATTCAAGACCTGGCTGTACCAATACAGCTTACTGCCCAGGCTTCTCTGGCTCTTCACGCTTTATGAGTTCCCCATGACTGTCGTAGAGGGCATCAAGAGGAAAACCAACAAGCACCTGCGGAGATGGTTGGGAGTTCCCCCAAGCTTCTCTTCAGTGGGCCTCTACATTCGTTCTGGGCAACTGCAGCTTCCCCTATCATCTGTTGTGGAGGAATTCAAGGTGGCAAAATGCAGAGCCTTATTAAGCTTGAGAGATTCCAGTGATGTCTTGGTAAAGCAAGCAGGCATTACAACCAGCTCTGGGCGCAAGTGGGCAGCCAACGCAGCTGTGGAGCAGGCAGTGTGTTCTCTGAAGCTGCGAGACATCATCGGCAACCCCTGCGTCGGGTGGCAAGGCCTCGGCTCAGTTCACTTCCAGAAGTGGGGAAACGCAAGCATAAGGAACAGGCGAGACATGGTACCGGCAGAAGTACAGATCGGTGAGGAAGAGAAGCGGATGTCAAAGGCAGTGGAACAAGAGTTCCAGGTTGCCTGGACAAAATGGGATCTGCCTAAGCGCAAGATCTCATGGGCAGAGTTATGGAGACTGGAGCCCTTCTGTACTTCCTTCCTCTTGCGATCCCTGTATGACACTTTTCCTTCACCATTACATCTGTACACGTGGGGGATGAGAGAGGACCCGAATTGTAAGCTCTGTGGTCAAAAGGGGACACTGGCTCATATACTGTCCGGGTGTAAAACAGCTCTAACTCAAGGACGGTATAGGTGGCGCCATGATAAGGTGCTTCTGGCTCTTGCTGACACACTAGAGCGGAAGAGATGCAAGAAGAGGACGGCTGGCACAGATTTGAGGAAGGCCATCAACTTCATCAAAGAGGGAGCTAGGCCTTTTGTAACCAAACAACCAAAGTCCAATCTGCTGTTAACGGCCAGATCCTGGGAGATGAGGGTCGATGTGGGAAGGAGGTTGCTGTTCCTGGATGTGGTGCACACAACCCTACGCCTGGACGTTGTACTGTGGTCAACCGAAGACAAGAAAATAATTCTGGTTGATCTGACTGTGCCATGGGAGGAGGGATGGAAAGAGGCCCACGAGAGAAAGGCCTTGAAGTACCAGCCCTTAGTGCAGGAGTGTAAAGACAAGGGATGGCAGGCATGGTTGTTCCCTGTGGAGATCGGCTGCAGAGGTTTCCCAGCCAAATCAGCATGGCGGTTGTTGTCAGATCTGGGCCTGGATGAAAGGAGCAAAAAACAAGCAGCTCGTAGGATGGGGGAAGAGGCAGAAAGAGCCTCTTGTTGGATTTGTAGTAGGTGAGAGGAGGGGAGCTGGAAGTCAGGAGCAGATGGGCAGTGATTTGGCCACCACTGCCGGCCCACCAACTGGAGAGTGCCGTGGTTAAGGGTTGAAACACTCTGTGAAGGTTGGGAAGCACCCGATGACATCTGCTCCTGGCTGAAGACTACGATTACCTTATAAGGTAACTGGAGATTGCACCCTAACAGGTGTATGTAACAAGCTTTTACCAAAATGCATGATCATACATTTCCAACACTGTATTCCATCTGCTACTTTTTTGCCTATTCTTCCAATTTGTCTAAGTCCTTCTACAATTGCATTGTTTCCTCATGACTAACTGCCCCTCCACCTATCTTCATATCATCCACGAACTTTGCCACAAAGTCATCAATTCCATTATACAAATCACTAACAAACAATGTGAAAAGTAGTGGTCCCAATACTGACCTCTAAAGGAACACCACTAGTCACTGGCAGCAAACCAGAAAAGGCCCCCCTTCGTTCCCACTTGTTACCTCCTGCCTGTCAGCCATTCCGCTATCCATGCCAGTATCTTTCCTGTAATGTCTTAGGAATTTATTTTCTTAAGCAGCCTCAAGTGTGGCACCTTATCAAATGTTTTCTGAAAATCCAAGTAAATGACATCCACTGTCTCTCCTTTGTCCACCCTGCTTGTTATTTCCTCAAAGAACTCCAACAGATTTGTCAGGTAAGATTTCCCTTGACAGAAATCATTCTGACTTTGACTTATTTTACCATTAATCTCCAAATACCCTGAAGCCTCTACTTAATAATAGACTCCAACACTTACCCAATCACTGAGGTAAGGCTAACTGGCCAATAATTTCATTTCTTTTGTTTTCCTCCCTTCCTAAAAAGAGGAGTGACATTTGCAATTTTCCAGTCCTCTAGGACCATGCCAAAATCAAGTGATTCTTGAAAGATCATGACGAATGCATCTGTTGTTTCTTCAGCAACCTCTCTCAGGACTCTGGGATGTAGTCCATTTGATCCAAGTGACTTATCCACTTTAAGAGCTTTCAGTTTGCCTGGCACCTTTTCCTTTGAAATAGCAATGGCATTCACTCCTGCTCCCTGACACTCACGGACCACTGGCACACTGCTAATGAGTTCCACACTGAAGGCTGATGCAAAGTTCATCTGCTATTTCTTTGACCCCCCCCCCTCATTACTGCCTCACCAGCATCATTTTCCAATGGTCCTATATCAACTCTCACCTCCCTTTTACTCTTTTATATAACTGAAAAATCTTCTAGTATCCTGCTTTATATTATTGACTAATTTTCCCTCATATTTCATCTTTTCCCTTCTTATGGATTTTTAGTTGCCTTTTGTTGGATTTTAAAAGTTTCCCAATCATCCAACTTCCCATTCACTTTTGCTACCTTATATGCCCTTTCCCTGGCTTTTATTCAGTCCTTAACTTCCTTTGTCAGCCATGGTTGCCTCCCCTGCCATTTGAGAACAACTACTTCTGTGTGACATATCTATCCTACCCCTTGTGAACTATTCTCAGAAACTTCAGCCACTTCTGCTCCGCCGTCAGCCCCTCCAGAATCCCCATCCAAACCACCAGAGAAAACTCTTCTTTCATTGCCCCTGTAATTCCCTTTATTCCATTGTGATACTGATACACATGGCTTATGCTTCTCCTTTTCAAGCTGCAGAATGAATTCAATCATATTATGATCACTGACTCCTATGGGTTCCTTTACGTTAAGCTCTCTAATAAGAATTGGGTTATTACACAACATTTAATCTAAGATAACCTTTCCCTGACCAGGATAAAGCACAAGCTGCTCTTAAAAAGAGGGCATTCAACAAATTCCCTCTCTTGTGATCCAACACCAACTTGTTTTTCCCAATCCCCTTGCATATTGAAGTCAATCATTACAATTGTGTCATGAACCTCATTTCATTCTTCTTCCAGCTCCCTTTGCAATCTCAACACCACATCTTGGCTACTATTTGGAAGCCTAAATGTAATCTCCATAATGACTTTTTTTTTACCCTTGCAGTTTTTTAACTCCACCCACAAAGATTCAACGTTCTTTGACCCATGTCATCTCTTTCGAAAGACGTCATTCCATCTCGGTAAGAGCCACACCACTACCTATGCCTTCCTGCCTTTCATTTTGATACAAAGTATATCTTTTGATATTAATCTCCCAACTATAGCCTTCTTGATACCCACAATGTCATACTGACTAATCTCGAATTGTGCTATGAGTTCATCCACCTTATTCTGAATGCTATGCATTCTTCGCCCTTTCGATTTGCCTCTGTGGTACAACTTAACTCTTTGGTCTATCTGCATTTGTACACAGTCATTCGCTTGTCCTTCCTTACATTCATATTACACCATTCATACTGGTTCCCAACAGCTTTAGTATACTTGCCTGCAAGAATATTGGTCCCCCTCGGGTTCAAGCACAAGCCATCCCTTTTTTTTTATACAGGTCACACCTGCCCCAGAAGAGATCCCAACTATCCAGAAATCTGAATCCAATTCTTCGGCCACGCACTTATCTGCCACCTCATTCTACTCCAATCCTTGCTGTTGCGTGGCAGAGGCAGCAATCCCGAGATTACTATCCTTGAGGTCCAGTTTCTCCGCTTCCTCCTTAGCTTCCAGTATCCTGTTTTCAGGATCCCCTCCCTTTTTCTACCTATGTTGTTGGTATCAATATGTACCATGATTTCAGGCTGCTCACTCTCCTTTTTCAGGATATTGTGGATGCACTCAGAAACATCGCAGACCCTGGTACCGGGAGGCAACCTACCATCTGTGTTTCCTTTTTACATCCACAGAATCATCAATCTATCCCCCAAACTATAGAGTCTTCTATTACTGCTGCCATCCTCTTCAGTTCCCTACCCTTCTGAGCCACAGGGCCAGACTCAGTGCCAGAGGCACGGCCACTGTTCCTTCCCACAGTAGGTCATCATCCCCCACAACAGTTCTCAAAATGGAGTACTTATTGTTGAGGGGGACGGCCACAGGGATGCTACCTACTATTTGGTGTTCTCCCTTCCCTCTCTGGACAGTCACCCTTTTATCTGTCTCCTGCGGCCTTGGGATGACTACCTCCCTTTAGCTCCTGTCTATCACCTCTTCACTTTCTCTAACAAGCTGAAGGTCATCGAGTCGCACTGTCTCTAAGGAGCCGCATCTCGATGCAGCTGGTGCAGATGTGGCCGCTGGGGAGGCTGGTAGTCTCCTGGAAATCCCACATCTGACACCCAGAACAGAATACTGGCACTGTAGACATACCTCTACTCTCTCAAGAGTTAAATAAGAAATAAGGATTGAACTTACCTACTTACCTTGCCTCTGCCTGTTCTGGCCAAAGCCTTACCACTCTGACTCAGATCACTCCCAGAATAACTGCTGTGCTAGATGGTACCCCTCTTTTATGGAAACTGGGTTTTTAAAAAGCTCTTCGCCGGATTTGTGCGGGAGCACTTCTACTGGGTCTGCACAGTTGCCCAATCAAAGACTCTCATTGAAAACTTCCTGCTTTTTAAAAGTTCTTCACTGGACTTGCACGGGAACCCTTCTACTGTGTTTGTGCCGTAGTCCAGTTAAACACAGAATATAAAACACAAAATTAAAAGGCATATACACTTCAGCTCAGTTTTCATTATCTGCGGGCCATCCCCATTTAAATATTGCCAAAAATAGTAACAGAAAACAACCACAACAAGAACTAAAAACTAGAATGCATCATATTAACTGAATTAGAGTCCAAATTTCCAATCTGCGTTGATTAGGCCTTGTTTCCGCACCATACTCTGACAGTATTGAATGAGAGGGAGAGACATCACTCAAACACAAGGTCATTCCTTTAGGAGCAGCAAGCGAGAAGCTGCCCTACGCAGCAGCGAATGAGGGGCTGGTAGAGAGCTCTGAACACTTGCTTGCCTTCCAATTAAGTTATGTGCAATTGCTGAAAACAGAATTATTTAATTATCATCACTTGGAAATACAGTGGATTCCAGTTAAGTCGACCATTGGTTAATTGGGATAGCCTCTGATTTGGGACAAATTTTAAAGGACAAAAACTAATCAGGAAAATTGCTGGGGTTCCCTTCACTTATTTGAGACACTATGCTGCTTAATTGGGGCTAGAGACTGTTATCCAACAGATTCTAACTGGCGTCAGTCGTGAGCACTTGTGTGGCCATTAGACACTACATCACTCCTAGAGCAAACAGTTCAGAGACAACAGACCAAACATGGATATGTCAACCCATGGCCTCCTCTACTGTTGTGATGAGGTCACACTCAGGTTGGAGGAACAACACCTTATGTTCCGTCTGGGTAGCCTCCAACCTGATGGCATGAACATCGATTTCTCAAACTTACAGTAATGCACCACCACCACCCCCTTTCACCATTCCCCATCCCCTTTTCCCTCTCTCGCTTTACTTTCTTGCCTATCCATCACCTCCCTCTGGTGCTCTTCCCCCCTTTTCTTTCTCGCATGGCCTTCTGTCCTCTCCTGTTAGATTCCCCCTTCTTTAGCACTGTATCTCTTTCACCAATCAAGTACCGAGCTCTTTACTTCACCACCCTCCCCCCACCATAGTTTCACCTATCACCTTGTGTTTCATCCCCCCCCCCCCCCCATCTTTTAAATCTACTCCTCATCTTCTTTTTTCTCCAGTCTTGCTGAAGGGTCTTGTCCCGAAATATCGGCAGTACTCTTTTCCAGAGATGCTGCCTGGCTTGTTGAGTTCCTCCAGCATCTTGTGTGTGTTGCTCAGTTCAGCATTACTTGCATGTGCTTGCATTCAAAAACCAATGATTTTTGTCACTGACAGTTGCCAAGAAATAAGCAGTGAGACAAGTCAGAACTGTCTTGCTCACTGTGATTTTAAGCAATCGTGCTTGGAGATGCCCAATTGGGCCAGGTGTGAAAATGAAGTGACTTCACTACTTCAACAAGTTGGCTAATTGGGGTGGCTGCTTAATTGGGCCGAAATGCACTGGTCTCGATTTGCTTCAGTTAACCGGAATCTACTGTACTTCCTGCTTAAGCTTGGTAGTACTTTCCACATCTTCTACTAGATAATCTTGCCCGTATTTTTTCATCTGACTGAGGGCTCTTGGCATTAAGACTCGTAAAAGGGTATGAGCATGAACCTCTTAGGCTAAATGTCCCTGCTCCTACCTCTGCTGTATCTTCCACCTGGAATATGCACTACAGCAACATGTCAAGGCTACTCTGAGTACATGTCCAAATGTGAGGCTTCGATCCTGTAGCAGGGTGAGGGAATCAGGCATGAGAATCCCAGCACATGCACAATCCCAGTGAGGAAACCGATCACTGGTCTTTAGCAGCTGCTTAGTGAAAATCCCTCAGTCACAGTGCGAGATCCCTCAACAGCAGGGACGGCAGAGATTGTGGGTGACAGCTCACCATATCTACACAGAAAATGTTGACAGCGATTCCCACATATTGTGACTGAATAATAAAAATAGCTGTCTGCTGCTAGCTCTTTTCATAATTGTATTCCTTTATTTAGAACATAGTCAGTCATCCCTTTTATAAAGGTGCTATTTAATGCTTTGGTTTAATTACTGCAAGTAAGCAGGATTTTACCCACAATGACACCACAGGCCAGTAGGTCAAATGGAAGTCCGGAATTCGAGGCCCGATGACTAAGCCCTAGTCTGCAAGTCTGCTGCAAGTCAGAAGCCCAATGCCTCCAGTCCCACGAAGGCTGAGGCAGGAGGCAACCTGTCTTGGGATTGGAGGACTGCCTGTTTGTGTGATTGGGAGGGAGGGAGGGAGGGAGGAAAGGAGCTTGTTTTGTGTTCTGTTTTATTGTGCTGTATGTTGTTCTGCTAAACATTGTGTGCATTGGAGTGTAAGGGACTGAGAGGTGACCACACAGAGGTGTCATGAGGGGGAATAAGGGTCACATGATCACAGGTAAAACATGCAAACTCCACACAGACAGCACCTGAAGCCAGGACTGAATTTGTGCTACTGAAGCTATGATATTGCAGCTCTCCGGCTGTGCTGCAGGGTTACCCCAAAGGTGGAAATGCAAGTGTGTCTTAGTGTCACTATATGCCTGTGCTTACATGTGCGGGTCCATGTATGTACTTGTGCATATGTATCGTGTGTGTGTGTGGTGTGTGTGTATGTGTGGTGTGTGTGTGGTGTGTGTGTGTGTGTGTGTGTGTATGTGTGTGTGTGTGTGGTGTGTGTGTGGTGTGTGTGGTGTGTGTGTGTGTGTGTGTATGTGTGTGTGTGTGGTGTGTGTGTGGTGTGTGTGTATGTGTGTGTGTGTGTGTGTGTGTGTGTGGTGTGTGTGTATGTGTGTGTGTGTGTGTGTGTGTGTGTGGTGTGTGTGTGTGTATGTGTATGTGTGTGTGTGGTGTGTGTGTGTGTGTGTGTGTGTGTGTATGTGTGTGTGTGTGTGGTGTGTGTGTGTATGTGTGTGTGTGTGTGTGTATGTGGTGTGTGTGGTGTGTGTGTGTGGTGTGTGTGTGGTGTGTGTGTGGTGTGTGTGTATGTGTGTGTGTGTATGTGTGTGTGTGTGGTGTGTGTGTGTGGTGTGTGTGTGTGTGTGGTGTGTGTGGTGTGTGTGTGTGGTGTGTGTGTCTGGGTGTGTGTGTGTGTGTGTGTGGTGTGTGTGTGTGTGTGTGTGTGTGTGTGTGTGTGTCTGGGTGTGTGTGTGTGTGTGTGTGTCTGTGTGTGTGTGTGTGTGTGTGTATGTGTGTGTGTGTGTGGTGTGTGTGTGGTGTGTGTGGTGTGTGTGTGGTGTGTGTCTGTGTGTGTGTGTGTGTGTCTGGGTGTGTGTGTGTGTGTGTGGTGTGTGTCTGTGTGTGTGTGTGTGTGTCTGGGTGTGTCTGGGTGTGTGTGTGTGAGTGTGTGTGAGTGTGTGTGTGTGTATGTGTGTGTGTATTCCTTCCTGATTTTCATCAGCATTTAAATCAAAGAGACTCTGCACTTCCTAAAACCTTGGGCATTACATGGAGATAATTAAAAGGCATAAAATGCACGTCAATAGATGCAGAGTGCTCGCAGTTGCAGAGCTGGGCTTTATGGAGTCTGTTTGTTCTGAGAGGCTCACTGTTAATGTTGGTATTGATGCTCATCACATTAGGGTGGATATCACCATGGCTGGGTTAGGTAGGAACTTGGATGAGGAAGAAAATGCTGATTGTCAGTGGCAGTGGTCTATCGTGGGGAGACCTGTGGATGTTTGGTAGAGTGGTATACAACAGATGGTGTTGGCAGTGTGGCATAAAAGGTGTTGAGATAACAGATGGAGCTCAGTGTGTGTTAGTGTGCAGGCAGAGGCAGAGTTTCAGCTGGAAGAGTCTTGCTTGTGGAGGCCGAGACTATTAGACAATATTACTGTTTCAGGCTTCTTACCCGTTATCGGCAGTTCCCACCCAAACCAACTGGCAGACTTTTGGTGGCAGTGACCTATGGGACCAGGTTCTCACTGAGGCCAGATTCTTCTAGAGCCATGTGAATGGGACCATATTAACAGATCTTCTAAACACTGCCTCCTGCTACCACAGACCGCTGCTCAAGCTTCTGCTGCCTGCCAAGCTGCTTGACCTTCAGTGGACATCTGTAAGATTCAAAGATGCAATGTACGTTTATTATCAACGAATGTATAAATTATACAACCTTGAGATTTGTTTGCTTACAGGCAGTTGCAAATCAAGGAACCTGAAAGAATCCAATTAAAAAAAAAGACCAACCCCCAGTACCCACGAGGAAAGAGAAAAAAAAACAAATCATGCAAATAACAGAATCGAGCAATAATACCAGCTTTTCGAACCAAATTGAGTCCTTAGATCCAGATCCCTGGAGCAGCTCAGGGAAGGCCCAAAGCCTCAGTATTTAGTTCATCACATTAGTGGGACAAGATGGCGCAAAGTTCACAGACATGAAACAGAGCAGCCAGGGGCTGGCTCACAGCCTCAGCATCACAGAGGGAGGAGCCCCCAGACTACCTGGGCTGGCATTTAAATTGCCTGGACCTCGCGCAAGGAACCAGGCCCCACTGCAGCGAATTGCTTCAGGCCTAGATTTCGCTGCTGGAGAAGCTGTTCTCGACCTCTGCAAATTGGATCAGTGCTTAGAGTGATCCAACCATGCCCAACTTTTAACACCCTGCTTTTCCAGTCTATATGGGCCGGCATTCAAAGAAATGTGGGTTCAGTGTTACGATAAGATTCTTTAGCCAGGAGATCAAAATAACACTTAGATGGGCAGGTTACAACGCTGTATGACTCCATGGCTTTGCTTAGGGAGTTTTCTCACTCTTGTTGTCTTCTCACATCTAAGTAGGTGATTGATTATTACCGTGATTATTTTGTTGTTTACCCTCTCATCTTCATGCAGCCAAAGAATTTCATTGTACCCTGGTGTATATGACAATAAACTAATCTGACCTGCCTGTTACTACATTAAGGAAAAAAAAAATGCACAATATAGGAAATATAGGGATCAGGGGAACACTTTGACAGCTGACCTAATTACAAAGTCAGAATTTTTTCAGAATTTATGATACAGCTTCAAGGACTCTCCGCTAGTCCGGCTTTTCTTCCTTTGAAACTTGCAATAGGAAGGCTGAATGGAATAAAACTTGAGCTAAAATACTATCCCACACAAGGAACTTATTGGCGACCCGGCAACAGGCCTCTGTGGGTTGTAGACCGCACCTTCAATGAAGGAGCTGGAGAGTTCCAAATAAGATCTGAATGGGAACATAGAGATAGACGAGACAGCAGATGCTGGAAACTACTCAAAAAACTAACTGGTAGAGAGCTTATTTTGATCAAAGTTCAAAGTAAATTTATTACAAAATACATATACGTCATCATTTACTACCGTGAGGTTCATTTTCTTGCGGGCATTCACAGTAAATGCAAAGAAACACAATAGAATCAATGAAAAACTGCACACAACGAAGATGGACAAACAACCAATGTGCTAAAGTCAACAAACTGTGCGGATACAAAAAAGAAAATAATAATAATAGTAAACAAATAAGCAATCGATATCAAGAACATGAGTTATGGAGCCTTTAAAAACGAGTCCATAGATTGTGGAATCAGTTCAGTTTTTGGATGAGTGAAGTTACCCCTTCTGGTTCAAGAGCCTAATAACTGTTCCTGAACCTGGCTAGGGCTTCAGAAACTCTTTCCTGATGGCAGCAGCAGGAGGGTAAGATGGCCGGGATGGTGGAGGTGCTTGATGATGGATAGTGCTTTCTTGTGATAGCGCACATTGTAGATGTGCTCAATGGTGAGGAGGGCTTTACCTGTGATAGACTGGGCCGTATCCACTTACTTTTTGTAAGCTTTTCCATTCAAGGGTTTTGTTGTTCCCATTCCAGACTGTGATACAGCCAGTCAGGATACTATCCACCACACATCTCTGACATGCCAAATATGCGTAAATTTCTAAGAAAGTAGAGGCAGTGCCATGCCTTCTTTGTAATGGCAGTTGTGTTCTGAACCCAGGATAAATCCTCTGAAATGATAACACATAAGAATTTAAGGTTTGCTGACCCTTTCTGCCATGACATGGAATTGTATCATCAGATCCTGCCCCAGCTCAAATTTTTTACCTCTGAAATATGTCCTGCCCCCTTAAAGGCCTTGCAATGCTTATGGACACTAAACTTAATTTATAAATATTGATTTAACCATGTTTAAGAAGAGGAAGAGGAAGATGAAGAAAGAACTACAAAGTACTTCCAAGTCAGAACAGTATGGGAAGCTTGAAGGAGCATTGCATGTGGTTGTATTCCCATGCACCTCATGCCTTCGTCCTCTTATGTTTAAGGGGTACTTTGAAATGTGTGTAGATTACTGCAATGCATTTAGTGGATTAACTACTTTGTAGTGTCCAAGCAAAGAATATCCTAATGATTTGTACTTTACATTATGCTAGAATTAGCCTAGTTATCAATAGGACTTTAGATCCACCCCGTTCTAGTAGCATAGAGTTAACCTAAACTTGACAATATGATGCTTAAAATTCATGACTTTGCCCACTTATAACCTGCAAAGCTAAGGCTTTGATGTTCCTGCTTCAGTCAATCTCGCATTGTGAATACCAAACACTTAGCATTGGCTGCAAGGTGTTGTGATATACAGTACATAAAAACTAAACCGAGCAAGACAATGTAACGTGGAGCAGTTTGATTCCTTTAAGGAATATTAATCAGTTGTTTCAAACCGACAATTCGTAATGCAGTTTACTAAACATGTCTTTAAATATATTTTATTTTGCCTGCTTCCTTATTCAGGAGAATTATGCTGATGTCTGTGTATTTCCTATCTGTACACTGATCTGATAGGAACAGGGTGGGTTCACTGTTCAAGTGCCAAGATATTATGGCAGCTTGTATGAAAAATATTTAATATAATAGGGTGAGCATTACTAAAAGCAAATTCTAACTTAATCATGCCACGTAGCACAAAATATCACGACTTTGTTCATGCATTTCAAATTTGTTCATTACAAAAGACCAGTTTCCACTATAAAACCACTGTTAAAGCGGATTGAGCTCTGCATAGAAGCATTAAAAAAATCTGAACACAATACTGATTAATGCTCCCTTTACTTTATCATGGTTGGTTTCAATCAACTCCCCACAATGGATACAGCAATGTTACCAGCCACCAAACAATATGCTACAACCCCATCTATAATTTTACTAATATTACAAATAAACTCTTCTCAGGCTTCAATCCGGGTACAGATAATGATTATTACTGATGTCTCGATGACAAACTCTGTTATCTTCTTCAGGGATAATATTGCTTACCTTTCATTACTAATTATTCTTATTAGTATTGCTAATTAGCCTGAGAAGCAAAGTAAACTAATATAATAACACTAAGTTGTGTAAGTATCTAGTATTAAATTTTATTTCTGCTGTTGTCACTGCAGATTCTTCTTTTGCAATACAAATTTGAGAAGTAGCAGGAAGCATGCATAAGGCAGCAATGTGAAATTAACCATTGATAGACTATGCATCAGTCATGAAATAGGGAGGCTGACTGGATGTCGGAGCAGATTTGACACTGCTGCCAATGTGTGTGGGCAAATGGAATGACAATCCAAAGAGCGACTTGAGCAGGAACTGAACCCAAAATAGCTACAGCTGATTGATAGCCACTGAGAGGTTAGTGGCAGTACAATTCTTTCACGGCCATAATAAAGGAAATTTACATTGAGGAAGCAGTTGCTCAGTTGAAACTGCTAACGCCCACACAGTAGAGAGGCTTCAGCTGCCCGCATGCCAGCAAAGGGAAACTCATACTCCCTGTGTCAAAAATCCTCTCGAGGAGGTGGCTGCAGGCTTCAAAGTAGTAACCAGGGAAAGGTGCTCTAAAAAAATATAGATTTTATAGCATTCAAAAACCTTGCTGAACTGAAAAATACTTTTTACAATTGCACATGTTGTGGTTTGTTATCTTCAAGCGTGCATGTGTGTTAACGTTCTTAAACCGCGTGCGTATGACAACAATGTTTAACTTAGATGTGAAGCCCACATGACAGGATGTCTGCACCGAGCTGTGTGAAATAGATGTTTGTTTCGTGTTGAACTACAAGGCACTTATAACAAGATACAACCACAAGGATTGGCATTGAAAAGTGGTGTCCTAGAGCGCCCCTGCATCTGACTAGGAAGGTCCACTGTGATGGATATTCAGACGTTATAGTGAATTAAGTGATTGAGTTGAGTGGTTGCTGCAGTTAGATATTCTTTCAGGTGTTGATCATACTTAGAGTTGTGAATGAAAGAGACAGTGACAATGTCTGTGACCTTAAGCTGAAGACACTCTTGTTCACTTCGAAAAGAAGCTCCTCTCCAGTACAATCCATTCAAAGCATTGAAGTTTTGAGATCGGCCTAGACCATCAGATTTTAACCTCCAGCAGGTAACCTAGTACTGGATTTAAAGGCCCTGTGGTATTGAGCTGAGTGACAGATGCTGGCAAACCTGTCTCCTGCTTCAGTGCTGGATTACATCCTTTATGGTGGAGGATTCCTGCCATCTGCTTAAGAACTTCTTACTTCAGTCTTTAACAGTACATTAAATTAAAGAACTTCTTACTTCAGTCTTTAACAGTACATTAAACTAAGGGGTTAATTAAAAGTAGGACAATCCCATCCTCAAACCATGGCCTCTGGTTCAAACTTTCCAAACCTCAACATCTTCCTCCATACATGTTGAGAAGCAGGACTGCAAAGGTAGTAATCTCGGGATTACTGCCTGTGCCACGTGACAGTGAGTATAGGAATAGAATGAGGTGGAGGATAAATGCGTGGCTGAGGAATTAGAGCAGGGGGCAGGGATTCAGATTTCTGGATTATTGAGACCTCTTTTGGGGCAGGTGTGACTTGTACAAAAAGGACGGGTTGCACTTGAATCCCAGGGGGACCAATATCCAGTTGGGGAGGTTTGCTAAGGCTACTGGGGAGAGTTTAAACTAGAATTGTTGGGGGGTGAGAACCAAACTGAAGAGACTGGGGAAGAGGCGGTTGGCTCACAAATGCAAAAGGGAGTGCAAAAGGGAGGATAGGCAGGTGATAGAGAAGGGACGCACTCAGACCGATGGTTTGAGATGTGTCTTTTTTAATGCAAGGAGTATTGTGAACAAAGTAGATGAGCTTAGAGCGTGGATCAGTACTTGAAGCTATGATGTGGTGGCCTTTACAGAGACTTGGATGGCTCAGGGACAGGAATGGTTACTTCAAGTGCCGGGTTTTAGATGTTTCAGAAACGACAGGGAGGGAGGCAAAAGAGGTGGGGGTGTGGCACTGTTGATCACAGATAGTGTTACAGCTGCAGAAAAGGTGGACGTCATGGAGAGATTGTCTATGGAGTCTCTGTGGGTGGAGGTTAGGAACAAGAAGGGGTCAATAACTCTACTGGGTGTTTTTTACAGGCTGCCCAATAGTAACAGGGATATGGAAAAGCAGATAGGAAAACAGATCCTGGAAAGGTGTAATAATAACAGAGTTGTCATGGTGGGAGATTTTAATTTCCCAAATATCGATTGGCAACTCCTTAGAGCAAGGGGTTTAGATGGGGTGGAATTTGTTAGGTATGTTCAGGAAGGTTTCTTGACACAATATGTAGATAAACCTACAAGAGGAGAGACTGTACTTCATTTGGTATTGGGAAATGAACCTGGTCAGGTGTCAGATTTCTCAGTGGGAGCATTTTGGAGATAATGATCATAATGCTATCTCCCTTACAATAGCATTGGAGATGGATAAGAACAGACAAGTTAGAAAAGCGTTTAATTGGAGTAAGGGGAATTATGAGGCTATCAGGCAGGAACTTGGAAGCTTAAATTGGGAACAGATGTTCTCAGGGAAAGGTACGGAAGAAATGTGGCAAATGTTCAGGGGATATTTGTGTGGAGTTCTGCATAGGTACATTCCAATGAGACAGGGAAGTTATGGTAGGATACAGGAACTGTGGTGTACAAAGGCTGTAGTAAATCTAATCAGGAAGAAAAGAAAAGCTTACAAAAGTTTCAGAGAGCTAGATAATGTTAGAGATCTAGAAGATTATAAGGCTAACAGGAAGGAGCTTAAGGAAGAAATTAGGAGAGCCAGAAGGGCCCATGAGAAGGCCTTGGCGGGCAGGATTAAGGAAAACCCCAAGCCATTCTACAAGTATGTGAAGAACAAGAGGATAAGACATGAAAGATTAGGACCTATCAAGTGTGACAGTGGGAAAGTGTGTATAGAACCAGAGGAAATAACAGAGGTACTTAATGAATACTTTACTTCAGTATTCACTATGGAAAAGAATCTTGGTTTATTGTAGTGATGACTTGCAGCGGACTGAAAAGCTTGAGCATGTAGATATTAAGAAAGAGGATGTGCTGGAGCTTTTGGAAAGCATCAAGATGGATAAGTCACCGGGACCGGATATGATGCACCCCAGGCTACTGTAGGAGGAGAGGGAGGAGATTGCTGAGCCTCTGGCGATGATCTTTGCATCATCAATGGGGACTGGAGAGGTTCCGGAGGATTGGAGGATTGTTCCCTTATTCAAAGAAAAGTAGTAGAGATAGCCCAGGAAATTATAGACCAGTGAGTCTTACTTCAGTGCTTGGTAAGTTGATGGAGAAGATCCTGAGAGGCAAGATTTATGAACATTTGGAGAGGTATAATATGATTAGGAATAGTCATCATGGCTTTGTCAAGGGCAGGTCGTGCCTTAAGAGCTTGATTGAATTTTTTGAGGATGTGACTAAACACATTGATGAAGGAAGAGCAGTAGATATGAATTTCAGCAAGGCATTTGATAAGGTTCTCCATGTAAGGCTTATTGAGATAGTAAAGAGGCATGGGATCCAAGGGGATATTGCTTTGTGGATCCAGAACTGGCTTGCCCACAGATGGCAAAGAGTGGTTGTAGATGGGTCATATTCTGCATGGAGGTCGGTGACCAGTGGTGTGCCTCAGGGATCTGTTTTGGGACCCTTACTCTTCATGATTTTTATAAATGACCTGGATGAAGAAGTGGAGGGATGGGTTAGTAAGTGTGCTGATGACACAAAGGTTGGGGATGTTGTGGATAATGTGGAGGGCTGTCAGAGGTTACAGTGGGACATTTAGATAGGATCCAAAACTGGGCTGAAAAGTGGCAGATGGAGTTCAACCCAGATAAGTGTGAAGTGATTCACTTTGGTAGGTCAAATATGATGGCAGAATATAGTATTAATGGTAAGACTCTTGGCAGTGTGGAGGATCAGAGGGATCTTGGGGTCTGAGTGCATAGGACGCTCAAAGCAGCTGCACAGGTTGACTCTGTGGTTAAGGAGGCATACAGTGTATTGGCCTTCATCAATTGTGGAATTGAATTTAGGAGCCGAGAAGTAATGTTGCAGCTATATAGGACCCTGGTCAGACCCCACTTGGAGCACTGTGCTCAGTTCTGCTCCCCTCACTACAGGAAGGATGTGAAAACCATAGAAAGGGTGCAGAGGAGACTTACAAGGATGTTGCCTGGATTGGGGAGCATGCCTTATGAAATCAGGTTGAGTGAACTTGGCCTTTTCTCCTTGGAGTGACAGAGGATGAGAGGTGACCTGATAGAGGTGTATAAGACGATGAGAGGCATTCATCATGTGTTTAGTCAGAGGCTTTTTCCCAGCGCTGAAATGGCTGCCACAAGAGGGCACAGGTTTAAGGTGCTTGGGAGTAGGTACAGAGGAGAAGTCAGGGGTAAGTTTTTTAAAAAAAAAACGCAGGGAGCGGTGAGTGCGGGGAATGGGCTGCTGGCAACAGTGGTGGAGGTGGATACGATAGGGTCTTTTAAGAGACTTTTAGATAGGTACATGGATCTGAGAAAAATAGAGGGCTATGGGTAAGCCTAGTAATTTCTAAGGTAGGGACTTGTTCGGCACAACTTCGTGGGCCGAACGACCTGTATTGTGCTGTAGGTTTTCTATGTTTACATTCCTCTCAGTTGTAATGAAATAATTTCTCATTCTTCTAAGCTCCTTTGAGTGTAGCCATGCTCAATTCACAGATGACCCCCTGTGCCAGGGATCAATATGGTAAACTAATGCTGGTTCCAAAGCAAATTCATCCCACTTTAGGGTCTGGGACAACATTATCTTTCACAATTGGGACAAGACTTCCTCACTTTTCTACTCCAATCCCCACTTGCAACAAAGACCAACATGTGATTTGCCTTCCGAGTTGCTTGCTGTTGCTGCATGCTTACTCCTTGTCTCATGAACCACCCGTGACAAACTACCTCTGGAAGCTAACTTTGCTTCCATTCTCACTATTTAAAAGGATTTCGGTTTTCTATTCTTCCTGTCAATCACATTTTTACACATGAAATACAGCCATGATGCTCTTGTACTGAGGATCACCTCTTGCAAAATCTTGGACTTGTTTCTGATTTGTTTTGTAGTCTTTTCCTTCACTGTTTTGTATAAGTCATGTTCTGTGTGTTGTCTGTGTGTCAATGCTGCAAACAGGTTTATCATTGTACCTGTATCTCACTGTAATTGTATGCATGACAATAAACTTGACTTTTGTCTGCTTAACCCCTCCATATACCTTTTACATCCTCTAGCTCCAGCTCTTTTCCAACTACCTCTGGAAAATGAGCAGGAACCGAACAATAGCTACTCTCCATCACCAGGTTTTTGATTCCTGCTACCGAGGAAGCCTGGATGCATTTCACTGCAGCAAGTAAAAGTGATCTGCAATGGACAAGGAAAAGCATATAAAAATCTGAAAAGGTTTGCTCAGTCCCCTCGCAATCTTTGCTTTGGTATTCTAAACCACCTAGTCATTGGAGACAAAGCATTGTATAAAATTAGTAGAACATTAGTTCTCTGTACAATGCCAGCTTGATGTCACAGAATTCTGCCTTGTTATCACTGTCATGTCCTAAAATAGACTTGATTAATTCCTTCTAAAGATGAATGGATATGGAGAAAAGAAAGCCACCTTAACTGTACGTAAGTCAATGAGAAGAATTACAAGCTGATCCAGAATTCTTAGATTGCAGGAGAGCCACGAGGACCCAGAAATTGTGGTTGTGGTTATCCTCAAGGGGAAAAGCATGAGATTTTGTTCATCCATGTGCACATTTTCCTGATGTCTACTTAGAACTCAATTTCATCTCAATCACATACACCTAAATGAAATTAATGTCTTAAACTACTGAAAATCAGTGGGCAGTTTTCTGGATTGGAGAAAGAGGCAAATTCGCTCAATATTAAACCATAGGACCATAAGACATAGGAGCAGAATCAGGCCATTTGGCCCTTTGAATCTGCTCCGCCATTCCATCATGGCTGATTCATTATCACCCTCAACCCCATTCTCCTGCCTTCTCCCCATAACCTTTGACGCCCTGACCAATCACAAACGTCTTTATTAAATAGCTGCCTGTGGCATGGAATCCCACAGACCTACTACTTTCTGGCTAAATAAATTCCTCCTCATCTCCATTCTAAAAGGACAGCCCTCTACTTTGAGGTCGTGTCCTCTGGTCTTAAGCATATCTGCCATAGGAAACATCTTCCCCATATTCAGCCTTTCAAGGCCTTTCACCATTCAGCAGGTTTCAATGAGGTCACCCCTCATTCTTCTAAATTCCAGTGAATCCAAACCTAGAGCCATCAAATGCTCTTCATATGATAAATTGTTTAATCCTGGAATCATTTTCATGAACTTCCTTTGAACCTTTTCCAGTTTCAGCACATCCTTTCTAAGATAAAGGGCGCAAAATTGCTCACAATAATCCAAGTGAGGCGTCACCAGTGCTTCATAAAGTCTCAACATTGTATCTTTGCTTTTATATTCTAGTCCTCTCGAAATGAAAGCTAACACCACATTTACCTTTCTCACCATAGACTCAGCCTGCAAACTAACTTTTAGGGAGTCCTACACGAGGACTCTCAAGTCCCTTTGCACCACAGATCTTTGTATTTTCTCTCCATTTAGAAAATAATTCTTCTACTTCTTCTACCAAAGTATGTGACCATACACTTCCTGACACTGTACTCATCAGCTACTTCATTGCCCTTTCTCCTAATCTGTCTAAGGCCTTCTTTAGCTTCCCTATTTTCTCAAAACTACTTGCCCCCGGCCATCTATCTTCATATCATCTGCAAGCTTTGCAAAAAAGCCATCAATTCCATCATCCAAGTCATTGAGATATAGTGTAAAAAAAATTAGTCCCAACACAGATGCCTGTGGAAAAGCACTAGTCACCAACAGCCAACCAGAAATGGTTCCCCATATTCCCACTCTTTGCCTTCTGTCAATCAGCCATATTAATGATGCTAGAATCTTTCCTGTAATACTATGCACTCATAGCTTGTTAAGTAGCCTCACGTGTAGTAGCTTGCCAAAGGCCATCTGAGAATCGACTCCAACATCTTCCCAACCACTGAGGTCAGACTCTCTCCCTTCTTGATGAGTGGAGTGACATTTGCAATTTTCCAGTCCAGTGATTCTTGAAAGATCATTAATAATGCCTCCACAATCTCTTCGGCCACTTCTTTCAGAACCCTGGGGCCTACGCCATCTGGTAAATGGTTTGGATGATGGAATTGATGGTTTTGTTGCAAAGTTTGCAGTCAATATGAAGACAGTTGGAGGAGCAGGTAGTTTAGAGGAAGTAGAGACACAGATGGACTTAGACAGATTCGGAGAATGGGCAAAGAAATGGCAGATGGAACATAGTGTTGGGATGTGTATGGTCACACACTTTGGTAGAAGAAATGGAAGGGTTTCCTATTTTCTAAGTGGAGAGAAAATATAAAAATCTGAGGTGCAAAAGGACTTGAGAGTCCTTGTGCAAGATTCCCTAAAGGTTAATTTGCAGGTTGAGTCTTTGGTGAGGAAGGCAAATCAATGTTAGCATTCATTTTAAGAGTACTAGAATATGAAAGCAAGGATATAATGTTGTGATTTTAAAAAGCACTGGTGAGGACTCACTTAGAGTACTTTGAGCAGGTTTGGACCCTTTTCTTAGAAAGGATGTGCTGAAACTGGACAGGGTTCAAAGGAGGTTCACAAAAATGATTCCAGGATTGAATGGCTTGTCATATGAAGAGCGTTTGATGGCTCTGGGCCTGTATTAACTAGAATGGGGCATGACCTCATTGAAATCTGTCAAATACTGAAAGCCCTTGATAGAGTGGACGTGGAAAGGATATTTCCTATGGTGGGAGAGTCTAAGACCAGAGGACACAGACTCTGAATAGAAGGGTGTCCTTTTAGGACAGAGATGAGGAGGAGTTTCTTAAGCTGGAGTGTGGTGAATCTGTGGAATTTCTTGCCACAAACAGCTGTGGAGGCCAAGTCTTTATGTATATTTAAGGCAGAGGTTGATAGATCCTTGATTGGTCAGGGCCTGAAGGGATACGGAAAGAAGGCAGGAGATTGAGACTGAGAAGAAAATTGAATCAGGCTTGATGAAATGGTGGAGCAGATGTGATGGGCCAAATGGCCTAATTCTGCTCCTATATCTTATAGTCCAGGTGGCTTATCTACCTTCAGACCTTTCAGTTTCCCAAGAGCCTTCACTGCAGCTATGGTAACTATACACCCTTCATGACCCTGACACCTGGAACTTCCACCATACTGCTAGTGTCTTTCACAGTGAAGATTGATGCAAAATATTTATTCAGTTCATCCATCATTTCCTTGTCCCCCCATTACTACCCCTCGAGCATCATTTTCTAGCATTCCAATATCCACTCTCGCCTCTCTTTTACACTTCATGTATCTGAAGAAACATTTGGTAGCCTCTTTAATATTATTATCTAGCTTTTTAAATTGCCTTCTGTTAGTATTGAAAAGCTTCCCAATCCTCTAACTTCCCATTAATATTTGTTCTATTTTATGCCCTCTCTTTGGCAGTTATGTTGTCTTTGATTTCCCTTGTTAGCCATAGTTGTGTCATCTTGCTTTTAGAATACTTCTTCTTTGGGTTGTATATATCCTGTGCCTTCCGAATTGTTTCCAGGAATTACAGCCATTGCTACTCTGCCGTCATCCCTGCTAGTGTTCTTTTCCAATCAATTCTGGCCAACTCCTCTCTCATGCCTCTGTAATTCCCTTTGCTCCACTGTAATATTGATACACCTGACTTTAGCTTCTCCTTCTCAAATTTCAGGGTGAATTTGATCATTTAATGATCACCTTCCCCAAAGGTACTTTTACTCTAATCAATTTGATTCATTGCACAACACCCTATCCAGAATAGGTGATTCCCTGGTGGGCTCAACTATGATCTGCTCTAAAAAGCCATTTCATAGGCACTCTAGAAATTCTCCCTCTTGTAATCCCACACCAAACTGATTTTCCCAATCTACGTGCATATTGAAATCCCCCATGACTATTGTAACATTACCCTTTTGGCATGCATTTTCTATCTCCTGTTGTAATTTGTAGACCACATTCTTACTATTTTTTTGGGGGGTGTATAATCATTCCCATCATGGTCTATTTACCTTGCAGTTCCTTAGCTCTAGCCACAATGATTTAACACCTTCCAACCCTTTCTAATAATTTGATTTCATTTTTACCAACAGAGCTGCACCACCCATCTGCCCTCCTGCCTATCCTTTCGAAACTCTGCATCCTTGGACAATCAGAGATGCCTAGAACATCATACATGCCCATCTGTAACTCTGCTACAGGTTCATCAACCTTACTGTGTATACCGTACACATTTAAATATAACACCTTTAGTCCTGTATTCACCGGTTTCGATTTTGTCTGCCCCTTACATTGCAACTCATTGTGTTGACTACAATGTGGCCCTATTATCAGCCTCTCCTTACACACTGCCTCTGCTTGTAAATCAAATCCCTCATCTTCAACACTACCACTCTGGCCACATCCCCCTGCCAATTTACTTTAAACCTCCCCGAACAACTCTCACCAACCTGTCCACAAGGATATTGGACCCCCTCGAATTTAGGTGTAACCCATCCCTTCTGTACATGTCGTCACTTCCCCAGAAGAGATCCCAATGATCCATAAATCTGAACCCCTGCCTCCTGCACCAGTTCCTCAGCCACACATTCCCCTGCCAAATCATCCTATTCTTACCCTCATGGCATATGGCACAGGCGACAATCTAGAGATTACTACCCTGGAGGTACTCTTTCTCAGTTTTCTACCTAGCTCCCAAAGATATTTCTTCAGGACCTCCTCACCTTGTCTACCCTGGTCATAGGTGCTAATATATACCAAGACTTCTGATTGCTTGCTCTCACCCTTGAGGATGCTATGGACCTAATCCGAGATGTCCCTGATCCTGGCACCAGGGAGGCAACACACTATTCGGGTGTCTCTATTGTGCCCACAGAACCTTGCCTCTGTTCATTTGACTAAGGAATCTCCTATCAACACTGCAGTCCTCTTCACCTCTCTGCTCTTCTGAGCCACAGCACCAGACTCAATGCCAGAGACCCGGTCACTGTCTTCCTCCTCTATAGTATCTAAAGTTGTATACTTATTATTGAGGAGCATAGCCACTGCTGTACTCTGCACTGGCTGTGCATTTCCCCTCCTCCTCCTGACAGTCACCCAGTTACCCGTCTCCTACAACCTAGGGGTGACTTTCTTCCTGTAGCTCCTTTCTATCACCTCCTCATTCTCCCAAATGAGTCAAAGGCACCAGTTCTGTAAAACGTTCTCCCAGGACCTACAACTTAGTGTAGCCGGAGCAGATGTGTTTAACAGGGAAACTGGAGGTCTCCCAGACTTCCTACATCCCACACAGAGTACATAACACAGCCCTGGAGTCATTCTCAATAAACTATGATGCCCTAACAGATGAGGAATGAACAAATAAGAACAGAGAGAGAGAGTAACTTACAAGACAATCTACCTCACCCAAGTCAAGCCATATGAGCCAAAGCCACTCTAAAGACTGGCACTCTCCAAAAGAATGGCCTCTCCTCTTCAACTTGAATTATTCTTATTGGCCCTTTGTAATAAATCCCTTGTGCTAATGAGTCACTCCTCAACTCAGAGGAACTGCCGCAATGCTCTGCCTTCAAAATCTTGATTGCTGCCCTGATTAAAAAGTAGCACACTTTGTATGCACCCCTGGTTGGATTGTCCAACTCAGAGAAAATTGGCTCGAAGCTCGCTATGTAAATCTTGAACCCAGACCTGACTGAAAGGTGGCTCTTTTTATTCTCTGCCTCTTGCTGATTGGTCACTCCTCAACTCAGAGAAACTGCCGTGAAACTCTACCTTCAAAATCTTGAATGCTGCCCTAATTAAAAAGTAATTCTTTTTATGCACCCCTGGTGCTGATTGTCCAACATGAAGCAAAGTACGCAGCAGTCCCTCATGTCCCTCTGGGACTGCAATCTTGCTCTGTCTGGGTTTCGCCAATTTTGAGGATTGAAAGTTTTCTTTAGAAAATGTTTTAAAACAATGTTGCTTACTGAAGTAAGCATGTCTGGGACTGTGGATTTTAGCTGTAGTGCTAAATGGGAATACTTGATGATTCCCAACGGAGCTGCACGCCATGAGTCACCACTTACTGGCGGCGTTTTGATCAGAAAAGTTGCATTCAGGTGCAGGATCATGAATAACAAAGGAACTACTTGGACAACATACTTGTGCTCTAGTTTCCTCCAGGATTTTGGGCAACTGCATGCATTACATTTCCACTGAGTATAAGACCCCTGAACTTTCAGCCCACTGGTGCTTGCATTCAGATAAGACTAATTAACTGATGCTGCTCTTCTGCATCTCCTAGTGGCCAAGTCTAATTGGCACTTCGATGCCTGATTTTCATCTCCACTAAAGTGAATTGAGTGCCAACCTGTCTAGGCTGCAAATCAGGTGCCTGGATCCCTCAAAGCCACTTGAACTTATTTACTTGGAGCAGTGGAGGTGTTAGGAGAAAATTAGTTAAGAGCTGGGCAAATGAATTAAAAATATATTTTTCTCAAATCAGGACAGGACCATAATCAGATTTTAAACACAGAGTTCATCTTGCAAAAATGAACCATTGCACTGAATTAAAACATGAAACAGTACAACACGGGAACAGGCTTTTGGCCCACAATGCTTTAGAGTCATAAAAATGTACAGCACAGAAACAGGTCCTTCAGCCCATCTAGTCCATGTTGAACCATTTAAACTGCCTACTGCACCAGGACCTTCGACATCATACCCCTACCATCCATGTACCTATCCAAACTTCTCTGAGATCGAGCTCACATGCACCACTTCCACTGGCAGCTCGTTCCACGCTCTTACAAACATCTGAGTGAAGAGGTTTCTCCTCATGTTCCTCCTAAACCTTTCTTCACCTTTCATCTTTAACCCATGAGCTCTAGTTGTAATCCCACCCAACCATTTTGCTGAGCTGATTAAATTAGTATTCAAATTCTCAACTAAACGAAACCATCCTGCCTACACAATATCCATATCTGTCCATTTCGAGCACTTTCATGACCTATATAAGAGAGAGTTGAACACATCTATCATTTTTGCCTCCACCATGATCCTTGCCAGTACATTCAAGGGTCTCGCCAAACTTGCCCTGTACATCTTCTCTCATTTTATTCCCTCTCACCTTACATGCATGCCTCTGATATTAGACATTTCAGCCCCAGGAAAAACATACTGGTTATCTACTCATCTATGTTTCCGACAGTCTTATAAATCTCTGTCCAAGCATCCAGGAGCATCACTCCCACAGCTCTTTGCCTGTGGGATGACTGCAATGCAGAACATGCAGTGGCTCCTCTCTTTGTGGACTGTGGGCTTGCAACAAGGGTAGGAAGAAAAGTGAAAGGGCCTGGATCACATTTCATCCCAAGTAGGTGCTTGACAGAGAACTCTCTGATCTACGGGCTGTTCCCAGGAACATACATGGAGACAAATATCTGGTGCCACTGGTAGATCACCAACTCAGTGAAAGACTCTCTTTGGTCTACCAGCATATCAAGATATCAGTGGAAGAATGCTGCCGACTGGTGCATTCCAGGCTGCAGGAACACATGCAGAGGGGCACACTGAAGCCTGGTGCAGCCACTGCAAGGGCTCTGTAGGGAAGAGTCATGGTGTAGGGTTCTTTTTCTGCTGAACAGCGAGGATCTGGGTGTGGGAGGAAGCCCCTCAATTGTAGTAGTAGTAGTAGTAGTGAATCACAGAGTGCCACATGAGTAGCAGCTGTGCCTTTAGTGTGTATGAATGTAATGGAACAGAACAGAACTCATTGATCTTATGTATGTAAAGATTGAAAAGACATCGAACAGTTTATTCTTGTAAATATACTTTTATTATTAATAAAGTTTATTTTGTTTAATAAAAATAAACCTCTATCAAACTTCTCTTTATCTCCTGCAGCTCCAGGGAAAATAATTCAAGTTTATCCAACTTTTCTTTATAGCAGATGCCCTCTAATCCAGGCACCGTCCTGGTAAACCTCTTCTGCACCCTCTCCAAAGCCTTGACAGCTTTTTTTCTGGTGAGGAGACCAGAAATGAATATAATACTTGAGATGCAGCCTTAGTGGAGTTTTATGAAGCTGGAGCATATCCTCCCAATTCTTGAACTCAGTTCCTGTACTAATAAAAGCAGGAGTGCCATATGTCTTCCTTACCATCATAACAACCTATATAGCCACTTTCAAGGAGTTATGAACTTAGATCTCAAGGTTCTCTTGTTCATCAATACTGTTTAACAGTCTCCTTAACATTTTATCTCCCAAAGTATGGCACGTCACATTTGGCTGGATCAAACTCCATCTACCATTCTGCTGCCCATTTCTCCAACTGAATCTATGTCCTTCTGAGTCCTTTGCTAATCTTCCACACTATCTGCTACAGCACCAAGCTCTGTATCATCTGAAAACTTACTAACCCACCCATAAATTTTTTTTGGGGATGGAGTACAATGTTGGTAAATGTGAGGTCATCCACTTTGGAAGGAAAAATGAAAGAGCAGATTATTATTTAAATGGTAAAAAAAAAAAAGTGCAGCATGCTGTTGTGCAGAGGGACTTGGGAATGCCTGTTCATGAATCACAAGAGGTTGGTTTGCAGGTGCAGCAGGCTATCAAGAAGGCAAATGGAATGTTGGCCTTCATTGCTAAATTTAAGAGTAGGGAGGTTATGCTGCAACTGTCTAAGGTACTGGTGAGGCTGCATCTGGAGTACTGCCTGCAGTTCTGGTCTCCTTACTTGGAGGATATACTGGCTTTGGAGGCGGTGCAGAGGAGGTTCACCAGGTTGATTCTAGAGATGAGGGGGTTAGACGATGAGGAGAGATTGAGATGCCTGGGACTGTACTCGCTGGAATTCAGAATGAGAGGAGATCTTATAGAAACACGCAAAATTTTGATAAGATAGAGGCAGGAAAGTTGTTTCCACCAGTAGATGCAACTAGAACTAGGGGACATAGCTTCAAGGTTCGGGGGAGTAGATTTAGGACGGAGATGATGAGGAACTGCGTTTCCCAGAGAGTGGTGAATCTATGGAATTCTCTGCCCAGTGAAGCAGTAAATGCTACCTCCGTAAATATATTTAAGACAAGGTTGGATAGGTTTTTGCATAGTAAGGGAATTAAGGGTTATGGGGAAAAGACAGGTATGTGGAGATGAGTCCATGTCCAGGTCAGCAATGATCTTATTGATTGGCAGAGTAGGCTTGACTGGTCAGATGGCCTACTCCTGCTCTGATTTCTTATGTTCTTCCAGGTCATTTATATATGTCACAATCAGCATACAACCCAGTGCGGAACCCCCAGACAACACCACTAGTCACTGACCTCTAGCCAGAATAAGCCCCTTTGACCAATACCCACTGTCTTCCATGGCAAGCTAATTCAGAATTCAAACAGCTAATTGATCATGGATTCCACACATCTTAATTTTCTGGATGAGCCTGCCATAAGGGACCTTGTCAAACACTTTACTAAGATCCATGTAGACAACGTCCACAGCTCTGTCTTCATCAATTAGCTTCATCACCTCTTTGAGAAGCTCATTAGCAAGTCACTTCAACTGCGAATCTGCTCGGCTTCCAGGTGAGGCAACACTTCAGATGCAGATCTGCTGGGGCCATCTATTGTGCCCAGTGCTCCTGATGCAGTCTCCTCAACATTGGTGAGACCCATTGTAAACTGGGGTCCACTTCGCTGAGCACCTCCATTCCATCTGCCAAAAGTGGAACTTCTCAGTGGCCAAACATTTTAATTTTAATTCCCATTCCAGTTCTGACATGTTAGTCAATGGACTGCTGTTGCGCCATGATGAGGCCAACTGCAGGGCAGAGGAACAACACTGTTTATTCTGTCTGGTTAGCCTCCAATGCGATGGCATGAAGATTCATTTCCCCTTCCAGTAAGAAAAAATTCTCCTCCCTCCCCTCTTCTTTTATTCCCCATTCTGGCCTCTTGATTCTTCTCACCTGTCTATCACCTCCCCTAGTCCCCTCCTCCTACCCTTTCTCCTATGGTCCCCTCTCCTCTCAGATTCGTTCCTCTCTACCCCTTTGTCTTTCTTAACCACCCAAGTTCACCCATCACCTTCTAGGTATCCTCATTTCCCTTCCCCCATTGTTTTGTTCTGGCAGTCTCCTCCTTCTCTTTCAGTCCTGAAGAAGGGTCTCAGCCTGAAATGTTGACCGTTTATTCATTTCCATAGATATTGCCTAAACTGCTGAGTTCCTTCATCATTTTGTGCATTTGCACAAAACCTTGCCAACTGTTCCTAGTTAGGCCATGGTTTTCCAAATGCTCATAAACCCTATCACTAAGAATCCTCAGCAGTCACTTCCCTACCATTAAAGTGAGACTCAATAGTTTCTAGGGTTATCCCAATTTCTCTTCAGAAGAACAGTACAGTTAGCTACCTATCAGTCCTCTGGGTCCTCACCAGTAGCTGGAGCAGACACAAAGATATTGGTGAAGACCCTGGCCATTTCATCAGTAACCTAAGGTATCTCTCTATCAGGATCTGGGGACTTATTTACTTTAATGTTTTTTTTAAGAAATTCCACATTATCTCCTTTATGTCAAAATGCCCTAGCACACACCACATTAATCTCCCTATCCTCCACTTCCTTCTCCTTAATAAATACTGATGCAAAATAATAATTTAGAAACTCACTTACATCCTCCACCTCCAAGCATGTGTTCCTTCCTTTATCCTTCTGTCTGTCTGTATCTTGTTTTACTGTGGTTGGCATCCAGCTTAATGGTGCATACCACCACCCTCTGCTCCAGAATGTGCACTAGACATACATTCTAAATACACACACACACACACACATCACCCTCCCACCTTTGACCATCCTAGTATCCTATTCCTGTTTATTCGTCATATTCTATAAAAAAAACCCTGTACCCCTTAAAAATGCTAAAAATACCCAGACTTGTGCTCTCTCACCCATGCCCAGCAACCCTTTTAGTGTGAATTCCTGCATCCCCAACTCCCTTAATTTATTTCTCATCATCTCTCTGTATCCCATACTTCCTGCAACTCAGAACTACATGTTCTACTGACTCCTCTTCCTGACATTCCTCACACAATCCTGTCTGGTGTTTCCCTATCATTTTCAATGTTTTGTTTAATGCACAATGCCCCAGCCTTAACCTAGTCCACACAATTTCCTCTCTTCTGTTTCCATTACCCACCCTAGTAACTGCAACACTCTTGTATTTGATATAAATGCCTCCCTTTCCCCTCCCTGTCCCATCTTCCTTGCCACATTCGATTGACTTTTTCCCAGATTACACATTTAACCTCTGCTTTACTGATACTAATGTGAATTTCCACATTTTCTTTCTTTAACGCCCTCTTTGCCAACTCATCCACCATCTCATTCCCCTTCACCCCTACATGTGCTGGAACCCATAGAAATTTTACCTGACCTCCCTGATTTGCAATTCTTGTAACTAACTGAAGGACTTCATAAAGTACATCTTGCCGACTGTTTGTGTGAAAAGACCTTAAACTTGCTAGAACTGAGGATGAATCTGAACATATCAATGCTTTGGCTTGTCTGGCTTTCTGCACCCATTGCAATGCAACCAACACTGCCAGCATCTCCACTGTAAATACCCCTAACTTATTAGATGTTCTTCTGCTGATTCCAATTTCATTTGCTGGTATTACCACCCCAAACCCTGTCACTCCTGTTTCAGGTTCCTTCGCACCATCCGTATAAATGTGAGAATAATCACTATACTTTTCCATCACATGACAGTTAAATGCATTTACCAAATCTGTTTTATATCTTTCTTTCCTTTTTACCTCTAACAAATGCCAGTCTATGTCAGGCCATACAAGCTTCCATGGAGCTACAACCGGATAAACTACTGAAGGACTTATCCTCAGATCAAATACTCCACATTCTTTCGCGATATCATTCCCTACCCAACTAAAGGTATCCCTCTGAAACCTCCCATTTTCCCAGCACTCCTGCAATACTCCTTTAGTAGGGTGAGAATCATTGTGCCCCTGCAAGTTAGCCCAGTAGTTTGCCATCAGTTGCATCCTTCTTAGTTCCAAAGGCATTATTCCCATTTCTACCTGTAGGGCTGACACTGGTGACGTTTTAAAAGCCCCACTGCACACTCTCAAGGCCTGAGCCTGAATCACATCCAGTTTCCTTATAAGAGACCTAGCTGCTGATCCATATACTATATTTCCATAATCCAATACAGATCTTACTAAAGCCACATACATTCTCTTCAACGCTAAACAAGTTGCTCCCCATTCCCTACCAGTCAAACATCTCATCACATTTATTACCTTTTTACATTTCTCCTCAACTTTCCTGATATGGTCTGCCCATGTTAATCATGAATCAAATATAACTCCCAGAAATTTAAATGATGCAACCTTTTCTAATTCAACCCCATACATCCTTAACTTCTTCCTTACCTCAACTCTTTTCCTGGTAAAAAAATACAGTTTGAGTTTTGTCTACTGAAAATCTACATCCCCAATCATAACCCCACTCCACCACTTCATCAATTGCTTCTTGTAGTTTCCTGATTATATGGTCCATGTTCCTGTCTCTTTTCCACAAGGCCCCATCATCCGCAAACAGTGACCTACCTATATCCACTGGTACCTTTGTGAAGACATCATTAATCATAATGATGAAAAGTAACGGGCTAATCACACTACCTTGAGGTGTGCCATTTTCCACTATGTACTGTGTTGATAATTCTGATCCAAACCGAACTTGAATTTTTCTACCAAACAAAAAATCTTTAATCCAATTAAAAACTCTCCCACCAACCCCCATCTTGTGCAGTTTAATTAATAATCCTTCCTTCCACATCATATCATAGGCTTTTTCAATCTCAAAGAACACTGCCACTACTGACTCTCTATTTGCCTGGGCCTTCCTTATTTCAGTCTCTAACATAATCACTGAGTCCATGGAATTCCTTCCCTTTCTAAAACCACTCTGATAACTTGCCAGCATTCCCCTTTTCTCAAGCTCATATGATAACCTTTCTATTATCATCCTTTCCATTATCTTACATATACTTGATGTTAATGCAATTGGTCTGTAGCTAGTGGGTTTTGACAGATCCTTGCCAGGCTTCCTTATTGGAATTACTACTGCTTCTTTCCATGCACTTGGTAATCTTCCCTCCTCCCACACTCTGTTATAAAAATGCATCAACTTCAAGAGCACTCCTTCTCCTAGATTTTTTAGCATCACAGAGCATATCAGATCTTTCCCTGGGGAGGTTCCTTTATCCTTGAGTGGTCCTACCCATTATCTAGTTATCTTGTAAATTCTTAATCAAAAGCTTATATAAAACAAGCTTTAAAGGACACATAGTCAATTGGGAGAGTATGAGGTCAATTAAAGTAAACTTAAACAATTCTGTGGCTGTTATAAATTGGATGCTTGTGCACAAGTACTTCTGTGTAGCAAGTTAATTAGCAAAGCTATATTTCACACATGTTCCAATATATGTAATGAAGCTACCCATAGTCATCATCTGATTGTGATGGCTTAGACCTACTATTCATTAGCTAAATAAAGCAAGTATTCTAAAGGCAAATCGTCTCTCAGAACACAAAATTGAAATTGTGGGAGCTGCAACAGGTGGTGAAAAATGTGATGGGGCTTATTGATGCATTTTAAGTCCTGGGCCATGTTGCTTAATCAGTAAATCAGTTTATTATTGTCACATGTGCTGAGATACAGTGAAAAACTGGTCTTGCATCCTGTCCACACAGATCACTTTATTTTGAAGTTGCATTGAGGCAGCACAAGGTAAACAATAACAGAGTGCAGAATAAAGGTAGAGCACAGAGAAAGAGCAGGGAATGTATACGATAAGGCGCAAGGTCATAATGAGGTAAATTGTGAGATCAAGAGTTCATCTTATTGTATTAGGGAACCATTCAATAGACCAGTAACAGTGGGCTAGAAGCTACCCTTGAGCCTTGCGTTACACTCTTTCTGATTTTTGTATCTTCTGTCCGATTGGGAGGGGGGAGAAGAGAGAACAGGGAGAATGGTCAGAGTGGGTGGGATCTTTGATTATGTAGGCTGCTTTACTGAGGTAGTGAGAAGTATAGATAGAGTTAATGGAGCGAAGCTGGTTTCCATGATATGTTTTTTGTGGTCTCAGGAGAAGCAGTTGGCATACCAAGCTGTGATGCATCCAAATAGGATGTTTTTAATGGTGCATTGATTAAAAAAATAATGAGGGTCAAGAGGCACACACCAAATTTCTTTAACTCCCAAAGAAGTAAAGGCTCTGGTGAGCTTTCCTTGCTGTAGTGTCTACATGATTGGAGCAGGATAGGCTGCCTGAAAATGAGTGCCTTCTCTCTTCCTCATCCCCATCTTAACCCTCTTGCACAAGGCACCATTCTCACCACCTTTACAAGGTTAGAATAAGTTTTAAGCTGCTTAGTGACTGAATGGATCTGTCAGGGCCTGATGAGCTACTGTTCCTGAAACAAAAGGAGTCTCAAAGCAGCAGCCACCTAAGGCATAATCGAAACGCAGATGGACATTTTATAACAAATACTTAGCCTGTGGGACTTGCACATTTGCTGACAAAGAGAAATTGTACCCCGTGGAGTTCCTATAACTGCACAATATCATCAGCTCATCTCTTGAGTGCTTTGATCACTCAGTCTTCTTCTGCTTTAGCCAGAACGCCAATAGCTGAAATCACAGTAAAATCACAGGACCTCCAGCTTACGTACCAAGAAGACTGCGAAACACTGACTGAAGAAGCTGCAATGTACATGCAGAAATGTTAGCGTGATTGCAGGTACTGGGAATCTCAAACAACGCACATAAAACGCTGGGTGGGTGAATGAACTTGGCACAAAATTCTGGCTATTAACTTCTCTTCATAGATGCTGACCGACCTGCTGAGTTCCTCCAGCATTTTGTGTACGTTGCCCAATGTAAATGCTGTTACCTTCCCTCAGACCGACAAAGTCAATATTATTTTGATGGCTATAGTGGAAATTTTTTTCTTAGTTTTCTTCACCTCGGGATTTATTATAGGTAATGCATTATAATGAAACTGCTTATGACAGGGTGCCACAAAGGAACAGTGAGGTAAATGATTTAATGTGTGTGCTTGGGTGTTGGTTGAACAATGTATTTCCTGGGAAACTGAGCGACCTTTCACTTCTGTCCAAAGGGTGTGTTTCATGTCTCATGCAGATAATCGTGGAAATTTCCAAATGTAATGTGGCCATTTGGCCCACTGGATGCACATTGGTGACAAATGGACTTCAGTTAATTCCTCCTTCCCAACATTGGTCTAGAGTATTGTGGGTGGCAACGATTCAAATGCACATCACATATTGAATCAGGTTCAGATTCAGCATCAGCTTTATTATCACAGTGAAATACATAAAATTACCAGAAGTTACGATAACTACATAAAATATAAATAAATAGATAGTGTAAGAAGAGAGATAGTGTTCATGGATACATGGACCTTTCAGAAATCTGACAGCAGAGGGGAAGAAGCTTTAAAATAGTGAGGGCTTCTGTCTTTACCGATTTCTCCAGCAGTGAGTTCCAGACTCATTAAGTAAAAGCTTTTCTTAAAGCCCCATCCCCTCAAATAATAATTCTACTGATTAAATGAAATTTATGCTCCCTTGTTATTTCTCACTGGGAAGTTCAGTACCCTGCAATACCTTGCACGGTGAATCATTTTTCCTTCCTGCAGATTGCCACTGAAGAGTGGGCAAAGGAAGCTGTTGTCCAGTTCTGGTTGGGTACCAGGGATCACAGGGGAAGGCCGCTCAAGGCTAGAGTTGGTAAATCATTGGGAATTGGATATGGGAAGAGTTCAAACTGTGGCATGAAGGTGAAGTCCAGTTGCTGAGGACCTGTGGGTGGTGGTCAGTGATCAGCTTTTGACGGAGGAACAGTCAGGAGTCAATCTGAGGAGCACGATCATCACGGGGATCAATATACCAGAGGGAGGCATATCGGATTAGCAGATCGATACTTGTGGGGAGGTGTGTGAATTGGGTGAAGTGTGATGGGGGTCACTTCAAGAGGAACTTGAGTAAGAATTTTATTTGAAGGAGTCTCTACCTGACTCAGATTCCAACTGCTAGATTAGCATCTGCTCAGACAGATGGCCTTTATGAAGCAGGGCTCACAGGCACACTGATGGGATACAGTGCACATGGATGAAGGTCTCCAGATGTACATTCCACTCCATTGGACAACAGTTCAAGTGTTGAAATGCCCCGCTGTATTACCATCAGGAAGAATCATTCCGGACTATGCTACGTTGTGTTTAAATTTTCATTATGTTTTATTTTACATTGGAATAATATCAAGTGGTAAACAAAGGCATGACACTCCACGGCAATCATGTCTGGTATTTTTGCTGAAAGATATCATAGGTTATTCCTATACATTTTGTTTTGAGGCACAGGCAAATCCACTCTACTCTGATCTATTAAATCTCTGATTATGAGAGGTTTTACAATGCATTAACACAAAATGGAAAGTTTTGGAGCAGCAGGAAGTAGGGCAAGGTATGGTAAGGTGGGCCCCAAGGCAAACATACAGTGAGGGGTAGTAGAGGTACCCATCTGCAGCCATTTCCAGAAGGTTTCAAACCTGCTGTGGATATTCCCATTCTAGCTCCAAGTTTCTCCTTTCCAAATGCCTCTTAAATGTTGCAAATGTACCCGTTTCCTCTGGCAGCTCATTCCTGGTACTGACTGTCCACTGTGTAAAAAGGTTTCTTCTCAGGTCTCTTTAAAATCTCTCCCCTCTTGATGTGTATATGTGCTGTCTAGTTTTGCAGTTCCCAACCAGGTGCTCCAGTGTTCTCCCACGTCCCAATAATGTGTTGGTTGGTAGGTTAACTGGCCATTGCACGTTGTAAATTACCCCACTGTGTAGGTGAGTGGTATATCCTGGGAGAAGTATTTGAGAAAGTGGGAAGAACAGGAATGGGATTAACATAGGATTACTATTAATGAGTGGTTGGTGATCAGTAAGGACTTACTGTGTAGAATCCTTCAACGAATTTACTTTGTAAGGAAGTATGTAAGTACTTATTAATATCTAAAACAATGAATGTGCTGTTGGCTGGTCTATAGATGGAATGAGCTTTCAGAAATGTTTGATGCATGTAAAATAATGCCTAAAAGACACTTTGACAAACACACAGATAGGAAAGTTTCAAAGGGATGTGGGCCAAATGCTAGTCTGGTCAGTACAGGTTGGGCCGAAGGGCTTATTTTTGTGCTGTGTAACTCTGTGACTCTGGTTGGAGATGCAATGCTGCGACGAATATTGCCGGCCAGAGTGAAGTGCTGTGTGAAGCGACCCTCGTTTGGATGTTGATGTACTCGATCTGAGGGAGTGTGGTGAAGTGTAAAACAAAACACAATTCAGCAGTGGCTGTGATATGACCCAAAAATATGTTGTGTGCACAGAGGAAGTGTGAAATAAAAAATAGAAGCAATGGAGTGAACCCTTGGGTCTGCTCCACCATTCTGTAAGATTATCAACTTTTACCTCAGTGTCACTCTCCAGTAGTAGTCTTACATTTTGAGTTCTCTGCTGAGGTCAGGGGAGAAGACTAGGTCTGGTGCAAGGTAACAGGCAGCTGTATTGCTGGTGTTCTATGCTTTTACTAGATACAACATACTGCCCTTTTATTTTATATCATAATTTATTTAGAGATACAGCATGCTAAGAGACCCTTCTGGCCCAATAAGCCCATGCCACTCAATTACACCCAATTAACCAACCAGCCCATGTGTCTTTGGAACGTGAGAGGAAACCAGAGTATCTGGAGCAAACCCACATGGTTACAGGGAGAACGGACAAGCTGCATCAGAACTGAATCCAGGTCACGGCCGCTGTAATAGCATTACTCTAACAACCATGCCATTGAACCCAGGTAACTCGTGCTGTAATATTGTTACGTTAACCACTACACTATCATCCTGTTATAAAATAATGATGCCACTGTGTAAGCACAAGAACCATTGCAGGTTTAGGACATCACCTTCTGTCCAATCAGGGCTGACCTTTCGCCTAAACACCACTTTCCAGCTCCAACCTCAAATCTCTTGATCCCCTTACTGTTTATAAACCTATCAGTCTTCTTGGGGGAAGAATTCTTGTGGCTCTGGCAGAAGATTTTGTTCTTTCCCAGATAGTCAATCCCTTCTTTTGAGACTATGATCTTGGTTCTAGACATCCAAGTCAGGGGAACATCATCCCTGCACTTACCTTGTCAAACATGTAAGATCTACAAGATTAGCTCTTGTTTTTTCTAAAGCCAAGAGACTACAGAATCTGTGTACTCCTTCCTCATAAGACAAACTCAGCATTGCAGGAACAGGTCTGGTTAACCTTTGTTGCAATTCCTTGGGAAGGAAGGCTAGACCTGTACACACATTCCAGATGCAGTCTCAACCAGGGCTCCATATAATTGGAACAAGAAATCTTCCCTCTTGTACTCAAATGTTCTTGCAATAAAGTCTGGCTGACCATTAGCCTTCTTGATTGCTTGCCTTACATGCATGTTAACTTCCTGTGATTTGATTACACGGATACCTAGGTCTCTCAGGCCACCGAGACCTTTTCATTGCTCACCACTTAAGACACATTGCCCTTCTATTTCATTTCTACCAAAGTGAATTACCTTATACATTTGTTTTGACATAATATTCCATCTAACAAGTCTTTGCGAAATCATTTAATACATCTCTACTTTTAATTCATTCTAGGAAAATGGCATCACTGAAAAAGGCCTGTACTTATTGCTCAACTTTAATTGCTGCTAAAGAGGTGATAGGGAGATGTGTTGTGATCTGCTGCAGTTATTCTGCTGCAGTGCACTTGGAGAGGGAGTTACATGACTTAGACCCAATTATCATGAAGCAGCAGCAAATCAGGGTGATGTGCATCTTGGAGGGAATGCTGCAGGAGATGAACACCTCATGTGGCCTTTATCCTTCTTGGATAAAGATCATATGTGTTGCCAGAGTAGCTTATGTAATGCTCAGTTATATTGGCTCGTATATGTCTAGGGGAAATCCCACCCAGCACCTGCCTCAACGCTTCCCAAGGAGTCAGTGCTGCACCACTGCTGTCCGACTCAATCCCAAACATCAATCATCAGCCAGCACACCAAGTACGTTTTACCAAGTACACTTTATAGATATTACTAAGTCTATGAAATTAATATAAATTCGATACAGAAAAGGAGGTAATGGAAAAAAAAGAGGTGCCAGACTTATCAAAGTCCAAGTTCTTCGTGCGCAACCGTTGGAGCTCAATCGATTCCTGACGATCACCCGAATCCTGTCGACTCATGGCTCGGGACCACCCGAAGTGATTGACCGGAGCCTTTCCACACGTCCGCCGTCCTCCCTGTCTCTCCTCTGACTCCCCGCCAAAAACCCCGTTCCCACTCATATGAGACAGCATTATCATCCGAAAAAAAAAGATACATGAACACCCATTGATTAATAGCACCCTGCTATCTGTATTAACGCAAGCAAATGTCCAGCTAGAGACTTTCTCAGTATTTAACATAACAAAGAAGCATTCCCAAGTATAACATAACAAAGAAGCCATTTTAAGTTTAACATACAAAAAAGAAAGACCCCGTACACTTAGGCAAGCAATTGCATTAGATGATCCCTAAGACAGTCCAGTGGTCACAAACACCTTGTTCAATTCTGACTTCTTTATTCACACAATAATAGTCACATAATTAAAAATGTAAACAACAATGATGTTACAAGCTGTTAGTGATATTTTCATTATGCTGCATTAACCCTGCAACCCCAAAGGTAATAATATACAGGAAATCAGCTCCACATCCCAATGGCATGGATTAAAAAACAGTGATATTGTTATTACATTTTCCATATTAATACTTGGCATTGTCGGATTAGTTCAGTTGATAAGCACTGTCTTTGGAAACATGATGCAAGCCTCCAAAATATTGTTGGAGATTGTGTAAAGAATATTTAGATGCTGGAAACTCGTGGTGAAATCCATAATGTGGGCTGACATTTTGCAAGTAAGTTAATAACCCAATTATACAAATAATGTATTTGTGAAGTTTTTTTTGCCCATGTTTCTAATAATTCTTCAGAAAAATATTTGTTTACAGACTTAGACTAAATTGTGAGGTGGATTCTTGAGCCTGAGTTATAAAGATGGTGCTGAGTAAGCTGAGCAGATAGCAAGCCTAGAATATATTCCAATCATCATCTCTAGGATCAGTAGGCTCAGAGGAGAAACCACTGTAGAGTAATGTATTAACACATACAAAATGCTGGAGGAACTCAGCAGGCCAGGAGAGGAATAAACAGTTGATGTTTTGGGCCAAGACTCATCAGGACTCAAACTTAAACATCGACTGTTTAAGCTACAATTCAAAATAATGTATTGTCTACCTGAAGCAAGGTAACATCAAGCTCCTCAAAACCCAAATATAAGGTGATTAATTAATGCTGAAATTAAGCCCTTGATCAAGAATGAAAGGCGTTTCACAAACAGCAGTGAGAAGAGATCATGGCCTGGGTGGTGGGAGTCCTTGATGATGGATGCTACTTCCTTGCCACAGTGCTTCAAGTAGATGTGCTCAATGGTAGGGAGGGCTTTTTCCATGATTCACAAACCTATCCTTTACTTTTTGTAAGCTTTTCCATTCAAGGACATTGGTGTTTCCATACTGGGCCGCGATACAACCAGTCATTATACCCTCCACCATGTTTGTTAGAATTTTAGATATCATGCTGAATCTTCAAAAACTTCTAAGAAAGTAGAGGCACCACCATGCTTTCTTCATAATGACACTTTTGTGCTGAACCCGTGACAAATCCCCTGAATGATAACACTGAGAAATTTAAAGTGACTAACCCTCTCAACCTCTGATCCCCCAGTGAGGACTAATTCATGGATGTCTAGTTTCCCCCACCTGAAGTGAATAATCAGCTCCTTGATCTTGCTGCCATTGAGCGAGAGGTTGTTGCTATGGCACCACTCAGCCCGATTTTCAATCTTCCTCCTATATGCTGATTCAGCCAATGACAGTAGTGTCATCTGCTAACTTAAAATGATATTGAACCTGTGCTTATAAGTCATGAGTATGAATTGAGTACAGCAGGGGTCTAGGCACACAGCCATGTGGTGTACCTGTGTTGGTGGAGAGCTTTGAGGAAATATTGTTGTCAATGCAAACTGACTGGGGTCTGCAAGTGAGGAAATCGAGGATCCAGTTGCACAAAGAGATATTGAGGCCAATGTTTTGGACCTTATTGACTAGTTTTGAGGGGAATATGGTATTGAATGCCAAGCTGCAGTCAATGAAGAGCATCCTGGTGTATGCATTTTCATTCTCCAGGTGTTCCAGGATTGAGTGACGAGCCAAGGAAATGGCATCTGCTAATGACAGGAATTCTGCAGATGCTGGAAATTCAAGCAACACACATCAAAGTTGCTGGTGAATGCAGCAGGCCAGGCAACATCTGTAGGAAGAGGTACAGTCAACGTTTCAGGCCGAGATCCTTCGTCAGGACTAACTGAGGGAAGAGTTAGTAAGAGATTTGAAAGTGGGAGGGGGATGGGGAGATCCAAAATGATAGGAGAAGACAGGAGGGAGAGGGATGGAGCCAAGAGCTGGACAGGTGATTGGCAAAGGGGATATGAGAGGATCATGGGACAGGAGGTCCGGGGAAAAAGACAAGGGGTGGGGAACCCAGAGGATGGGCAAGGGATATAGTCAGAGAGAGAAAAAGGAGAGTGAGAGAAAGAATGTGTGTATAAAAATAAGTAACAGATGGGGTATGAGGGGGAGGTGGGGCCTTAGCGGAAGTTAGAGAAGTCGATGTTCATGCCATCAAGTTGGAGGCTACCCAGACGGAATATAAGGTGTTGTTCCTCCAACCTGAGTGTGGCTTCATCTTTACAGTAGAGGAGGCCGTGGATAGACATGTCAGAATGGGAATGGGATGTGGAATTAAAATGTGTGGCCACTGGGAGATCCTGCTTTCTCTGGCAGACAGAGCGTAGGTGTTCAGCAAAGCGGTCTCCCAGTCTGCGTCGGGTCTCGCCAATATATAGAAGGCCACATCGGGAGCACCGGACGCAGTATATCACCCTAGCCGACTCACAGGTGAAGTGTCGCCTCACCTGGAAGGACTGTCTGGGGCTCTGAATGGTGGTAAGGGAGGAAGTGTAATGGCATGTGTAGCACTTGTTTCGATTACAAGGATAAGTGCCAGGAGGGAGATCAATGGGGAGGGATAGGGTGGACGAATGGACAAGGGAGTCACGTAGGGAGCGATCCCTGCGGAAAGCGGGGGGGGGGGGGAGGGAAAGATGTGCTTAGTGGTGGAATCCCGTTGGAGGTGGCAGAAGTTATGGAGAATAATATGTTGGACCCGGAGGCTGGTGGGGTGGTAAGTGAGGACCAGGGGAACCCTATTCCTAGTGGAGTGGCAGGAGGATGGAGTGAGAGCAGATGTACGTGAAATGGGGGAGATGCGTTTGAGAGCAGAGTTGATAATGGAGGAAGGGAAGCCCCTTTCTTTAAAAAAGGAGGACATCTCCCTTGTCCTGGAATGAAAAGCCTCATCCTGAGAGCAGATGCGGCGGAGACAGAGGAATTGCGAAAAGGGGATGGCGTTTTTGCAAGAGACAGGGTGAGAAGAGGAATAGTCCAGATAGCTGTGAGAGTCAGTAGGCTTATAGTAGACATCAGTGGATAAGCTGTCTCCAGAGACAGAGACAGAAAGATCTAGAAAGGGGAGGGAGGTGTCGGAAATGGACCAGGTAAACTTGAGGGCAGGGTGAAAGGTGGAGGCAAAGTTAATAATGTCAACGAGTTCTGCATGCGTGCAGGAAGCAGTGCCAATACAGTCGTCGATGTAGCGAAGGAAAAGTGGGGGACAGATACCAGAATAGGCATCTGCTGTTGGTCTGTTGTGACGGTAGGCAAACTGGAATGGATCCAAGTCACTTCTCAGGATCACATTGATATGTTTCATCACCATCCTCTTAAAGCATTTCATCACAGTGGATGTAAGTGCTACTGGACAATTGGATGATACCACTTTCATGTAGGCCAAAGGTATAATTGAAGCCTGTTTGAAGTAGGTGGGTACCTCAGACTGCCGAAGTGAGAGGTTAACAATATCGGTTAGCACTCCAGCTGGTTAATCAGCACAGGTCTTTACTACTTAGCCAGATACCCCATCTGAGCCAAGTGCTTTCTGTGAGCTCACCTTCGGAGGTGTTGCTGACAGTGAAGAAGGTTATTGTAGACTACAGGATGGTATTCACTCATTATAGAAGTGGGCTGAGGACTGGCAAATAGATTTCAATACAGACAAGTGTGAGGTAATGCATTTTGTAAAGTCCAAGCAGAGCAGGATTTATACTGTAAGTGGTAAGGCACCAGACAGTGTAGTGGAACAGAGTACAAGTGCAGAGTGCATGGTGTCACAGATTGACAGTGTGCTGAAAAAGCCACTTAGCAAGTCTGCCTTCATCAGTCAGGGCATTATGAATAGGAGTTGGGACTTCATGTTGCAGTTGCATAAGTTATTGGTGAGGTACACTTGGAGTACTGTGTACAGGTTTGGTCACCATGTTATAGGAAATATGTGGTTCAACTGAAGAGTGCAGAGAAGATTCACAACAACATTGTCAAGAATAGAGGTCCTGAGACATAGGGGAAAGTTGGCTAGCTACATTTTTATTCCTGAGAATGCAGGGGAATGAGGGGCAACCTTACAGTAATGTTTAAAATTATGAGAGGCATAGATATATTGGATGGTAACTGTCACTCCCCCAGGGCAGGGGAGTCTGGAAGTCCAGACCGGACCGGAAGTCTGGATCCGGAGATCTGGAGTGCGGAACTAAAGGGCATAGATTTAGGATGAGAGGAGAAAGATTTATAAAGGTCTGAGGGGACAACTTTTTCACACATAGAGTGGAGTGTATATGGAGTGAGCTGCCAGAGGAAGTAGTTCAGGCAGGTACCATAGCATCTTTTAATTCACACTTGGATAGGTGCATGGAGGGGCGGGGCCTGGAGGGAAATGGGCCGAACACAGGACCTTAGGGCTAGGCAGGTGGACAACATGGTCAACATGGTATTGTTGGGGAAAAGGACCTGTATTCATGCCTTATTGCCTTCTGACACTTGTATTCTATATGACTCGTGAATTGATTTGCAGAGAGCAAAGAAGGATGTGGTAAACTCAGAGATGACAAATTGTGATGGTGTTTGACAACATGGAGGTGTAAATTCACTAGATCAGCATCAGGAAAGAAAGGTGAAGTCAGCAGATAAGTATGGGTTATCTTGGTCTGTATGGTGGGGGTGACAATACCTTCATGGGTCCTTTGGAGGACACTAACGAAGGCGCTGAAGGAAGCAGGGAACTTTTAAGTGAATAAATAACGAGGTGCAGTGTGTGTATAATTTCTTTCATCCACTCAGCTTTCATCAAAACTGCCTCCAAGGTTAGCTGATTATTCAGCTTCAAATGTTCAAATTCAGCCCTCGCTGTCCAGGCCATGCTCCCTTCTCACTACTACCATCAGGCAGAAGGTACTGAAGCCTGAGGCCCCATGGTCGTCCAGGCCCCATGGCCGCCCAGGCCATGCTGTCTTCTCACTGCTACCATCAGGCAGGAAGTACTGGAGCCTTAGGCCCCATGCCATCGGGTCCAGAAACATCGTCAGGCTCCTGAACTAGTGTGGATAACTTCACTTACCTCAACACTGACCTGATTCCACAACCTATGGACTCATGCGTACTGTTGTAATGTGAGCATTATTAAAAGTAAGTTAATACTAATTAGGATAATGGGGGGTTTTACTTCCCGTGTGCTTTTTATATAGTGTGCCTGCCATGCCATATGGGTTGTGAAATTCTCTGTATATACATAATGGTTTTGAAGTTTGAGATAAAGTTGTTTCTTTGGCATGAAGTTGTCGAGTGTGCCTTTTTCAAAGTAGAAGTTACTACTTATTTTTGGCGACAAGGTGAACTGGTTTTTGTGAATGTATCAGCACGTTTTTTGGAATGGGAGCTTTGCGTTTCAGATGGTGACGTTTGGAACTATCGGTGAATTTCTGGAAGGAAATGAGGACTGGCTGGAGTATGAGGAAAGGTTGGGACACTTTTTCTGTGCGAATGGAATTACTGAGGAGGCTAAGAAGCACTCTATTCTCCTGAGCGTGTGTGGGGCAAAGACTTACAAGCTAATAATGAATTTAGCCACACTGCGTAAACCAGGGGACATTCCATATGACAAACTGGTCAAGCTCGTGGGGAACCACTACAATCCGAAACCTTCTGTGATAGTCCAACGGTGTAAGTTTCATAGTTGTTTCAGGAAGCCAGGTCAGTCTGTGGCCAATTTCATGGCCGAGCTTCGGCAGCTGTCGGAGCATTGTGATTTCGGAGTGGTATTCGATGACATGCTCCGTGATCGATTGGTATGCGGCATTAATAATGACGGCATACAACGTCGCCTGTTAGGGGAAACCCCATCGTTGACTTTCAAGAAAGCCTTAGAGATTGCCCAAGGCATGGAGATGGCTGCTAATAATGTCAAGGATATCCAGAAAGGACATCGGGGGGTCGCAGTCGGCGGCAGTGCACCAAGTCAGGAGGGAGACTGGTAAACAGGCAAAGCGGGTGGAATGTTTCCGATGTGGAGGGACACACTATGCAAATGATTGCAAATTCAAAGACACTGTCTGCCATGCTTATAGCAAAAAGGGACATTTAGCTAAAAAGTGCAGAAGTTCAAAGGGTAAGATTAAGCCTGGGCAGGGGAAAGCTCAACAGGCTCAGGCAGCCACATATCATCTAGAAGAAACAGATGAAGAGTCAGCGTGTGCCTACAACATGTTTGCAGTGGAAACAGATGAGGAATCACCTGAACCATATTATGCCACAGTCACCGTCAGGGGAAAGGACATTAAGTTTGAGATTGATTCAGGGGCTACCGCATCGGTCATTAGTGAGGAGACCTACAGGAGGACATGGGGGTCCAACCTGCCTCCCATTAGACTGTCAAAGCTCAAACTTTATACGGGGCAGCCCATACCTCATTTAGGGGTGTTATATGTGGACATTTCAGCCAGGGGTCAGAGAGCTGAAGCCAGGCTAGTGATAGCTAAGGGCAGGGGACCCAGTCTTTTGGGTCGCAATTGGCTTCGCAAAATCCGGCTAAGCTGGCATGAAATTAAGTATGCACACACGACGGAGGACATTCTGCAGCGGTACAGTGACGTTTTCAGGGACGAGCTGGGCACACTGAAGGGCGTGACAGTAAAACTCCATGTCGGCCCTGGGGCTACACCACATTTTTTTAAGCCCAGGTCGGTGCCCTATGCCATGAAAAGCAAAGTCGAGGAGGAGCTGGAACATTTACAGAGGCTGGGCATTATTGAACCCGTCCAGTTTTCAAGGTAGGCGGCTCCCATTGTTCCAGTTTTGAAGGCAGACAAAACGGTGAGGATATGTGGGGATTATAAACTTACGGAGAATCAGGTCTCTAGGTTGGAGGAGTACCCATTGCCACGGGTGGATGACCTGTTTGTGACCCTGTTAGGGGGTAAGCTGTTCACAAAGCTGGACATGAGCCACGCCTACCAACAGCTGCTGCTCAGCAAGGATTCAAAGGAGTACGTCACAATCAATATGCACAAAGGATTATTCAAGTACAATCGCCTGGTGCTTGGAGTGGCGTCCAGCCCTGCCATTTTCCAAAGGACAATGGACACTTTGCTGCAGGGGATTCCGCCCGCAGCAGTGTACCTTGATGATATTTTGATCACGGGGGCTACGGAGGTGGAGCATCTGGCTAATTTAAAACGGGTGCTGAAGAGGCTCTCAGACACAGGGCTGCGGTTGAAACGCGGAAAATGTGTGTTCCTGGCATCGAGTGTGACTTACCTGGGACACAAGATCACAGCTGAAGGGCTTTGCCCTGTGGAGGACAAAGTGAGAGCTATTAAGGAAGCCCCAAGCCCTAAGACTGTCACGGAACTCAGATCATTTTTGGGCATGATGAATTATTATGGCAAGTTTCTTCCAGACCTCTCAAGGGTTTTGACCCGACTGTATAAGCTGCTTCACTATGACACTAAGTGGCAATGGGATGAAGAGCAGGAGAAAGGTTTCAAGGAAGTGAAAGAACTTCTCTATTCAGTGAAGCTGCTTGTTCACTATGACCCTGGCATGTGATGCCTCGCCCTATGGAGTCGGGGCAGTTCCCTCGCATGTAATGGAGGACTGTTCAGAGAAGCCTGTTGGTTCTGCTTCACGTACCCTGACATGCTGAGAAGGGATATTCACAGCTAGACAAAGAAGTTCTGGCCATTGCTTTAGCAGTCAAATGCTTTCATCAGTACCTTTATGGACACGTATTTACAATTTATACGGACCATAAACCACTGATGAGCCTGTTCAGTGAGACTAGATGCATCCCACCGCTAGCCTCAGCCGGGATACAGCGTTGGGCTCTTACATTGTCAGCCTACCAGTACACTATAGTGTACAGAGCGGGTGAGAATAATGCAAATGCTGATGCACTGAGTCGACTACCTTTACCTGAGACAACTGTTACTACATATGTGCCTCCAGAGACTGTGTTTTCATTGTAGCAGTTGACAGAGGGGGACCCAGTCCTGTCCCAAGACAAGACTTTTCTTTTACAAGGTTGCCCCAGAGTCATGGAAGGAGAGGAACTGAGGCCTTATGCCAAAGGCAGGACAGAACTCAGTCTGCAGGATGGCTGCATTTTCTGGGGGGGGGGGGGCGAGGGTCATCGTGACTCCCCCTGGCTGTTCACAGATTGTGGAGGAAATTCATGAGACTCACCCAAGAGTGTCTCGAATGAAAAGCCTTGCAAAATCCCATGTTTGGTGGCCAGGAATGGATCAGGATCTGGAGAACAAGGTAAAATCATGCACACAATTTCAGACTAATCAGAATATGCCACCACCAGCTCCTTTGCATCCATGGGAGTGGCCAGACCACCCCTGGTCTAGGCTACATTTGGACTTTGCCGGCCCTTTTATGGGGCAGATATTTCTTGTAATGGTAGATGCGCATTCCAAAAGGATTGAAGCACACATCAGGAGCAACATCACAGCCCCCTCAACCATAGACAAACTCAGGCAAGTGTTTGCAGTCCACAAGTTGCCTGACACTCTGATCACTGATAATGGCCCGACGTTCACCAGTGAGCTGTTCAGTGAGTTCATGCAGCAGAATGACATTTATCACATTCAGACGGCCCCTTTCCACCCAGCCTCCAGTGGTTTGGCTGAGTGGGCTGTTCAGACAGTGAAGGAAGGCCTGAAGCGGATGACAGGGGACTCTCTTAGCATGCAGCTTTCACGTTTCCTGTTTAAATACCACCTCACACCACAGACTACGACTGCCCGCACTCCAGCAGAGATGCTGATGGGGTGTAGGCCCAAGTCAAGATTGGACCTGCTGCACCCGGACATGAAGGCGAAAGTGGAGAGAAAGCAGGAAAAGCAGAAGGAGGGACATGATCAACATGCGCGGGAGAGACAGTTAAAACCAGATGACAATGTCTATGTGAGAAACAATCAGCAATGGCTGCCTGGGGTTATTCTTAAGCAGAGTGGTCCCGTCTCCTATGTTGTTAAGCTGACTGATGGGCGTGTTTTCCGCAGACATCAGGACCATGTGCGCCTGTGTCATGATTCCGACTCAGAGGCAGACAGTTCCACGGAGTTTCCATTTATGAGACAGACTACGGTGAAAGCATGTCCACCAGTGACTTTGCCAGAGGGCGAGACGCTGGCAGAGGGGTCGGGGTCCCCTGAGGAGGATGGACATTCTCACGCAGACACACAGACCCCTCTCATGCCCCCAACACCAGATCCACCCAAAACACCCTCACCAATGGTGCCTGCTGGGTCAGCGGGGGTAGTGCGCAGACCACAGTGCACTCGTAAACCTCCTGACAGACTGAATCTTTGACGGGACAGTTCTTTTTTGTTGTTGTTAGATTGAATGTTGAATCTGTCACATTTTCCAGATGTTTTGTATTGATAAACTGTTGCTGAGATACTAGTATAAGTTTTCAGGGGTACACAAGTTAATAACACCACTGTTTTTATTTCCTAGTTTTTACATTTGGGGAATGTTGGATTTTAAAGGGGGAGAAGCATTGTAATGTGAGCATTAGTAAAAGTAAGTTAATACTAATTAGGATAATGGGGGAGGGCGGTTTACTTTCATTCTTTTTACCTCTGGTGTGCTTTTTATATGGTGTGCCTGCCATGCCGTACGGGTTGTGAAAGGCTCTGTACATACATAATGGTTTTGAAGTTCGAGATAAAGTTGTTTCTTTGGCATGAAGTTGTCGAGTGTGCCTCTTTCAGATTAGAAGTTGCTACACTCACACTGTTATTTATTTTTTGTTTGCACACTTTGCCTTCTTTTACACATTGGTTGGTTGTCAGTCTTTCAGTTTTTCATAAATTCTATTGTATTTCTTTACTTGCCTGCACATGCCTGCAGGAAATTGACTCCCAAGGAGTGTATGGTGGCATATACTGTATGTATTTTGATTAAAAAACTTTGTCTTGAAATTTTGCAAGTATTTACATTTGCCAATTTTGACTGCACAGATTACAGACCCCCTGGGTCTTAGTGAGTAGAGTCATCTCCCAAACAGATCGGGCAGGAGTGAGTCAGGACCAACAGACAGGAGCGAAGATTGGAGGCGGTGTGGTGTGAATGTCAATTTGGCAGCAGGGCAAAAGGGAGGTCTGCAATGTGAAGGAGTCAGACGCTCCTTGTGGGACGTAGGGACAAGCAGATTTACTCCTGGCTCACAGGATTGGCACTGAAAAAAGAACCTGAAACATTTGTCCTGGTCCACCCACCAGTTCTGCTGCCTGCTGGTTTGGGCTCCCAGCTCTGCTGCTACACAGGCCTTCTGACATTTTCTGTTGTAGCAGTCTGCAACCCTGACATCAGTGCAGGAGCTGTTAAAAGTGCATCTATTCCTGACTGTTACTCTCAGCTGCTAACACAGTGCACTTTAGATGGCCTTGAGTTTTTGTGCAAGATTTGCCTTTCATCCCAGCCTCTGATAAACACCGTATAACCCCTGTGTAGCACCAGTCTTGTCGTGCGTGACTAGTCGTCGCACTCTTTAGAGAAAATCAAATTACAACAGGTGCTAATAGACCACCAGAAGAATCCAGGTATCGGAAGGAGGCAGTGAATAGGAACTCCACACTTTTGAAAATAAGGTTTTGTATTTAACGAAAAAGCAATATGGACAAAACATTTACATGAGCAAGAATAATTCAAAATTTAGACATTCTACTTAGGTTCCAAATCTTAGATGTCAACAAAAGCCTAATTCCTGTTTAGTTAGAATCAGTGATATTCATTAGAATAACCTTTGTTACTCTAATTTCTCTAACCAATTACATCTAGTGTTATTCCCTATTTAAAAGTTTACAGACTAAAGTTCCCTTTTTACTTATCCCTAGTTAGTTAGAAAACCAAATATAATTACTATTTTCAAGTATTATAGCTAACTTCAGTTTCAGTTCCAGGCAGCATATCTACAAGTTTAAATTCAAATTCAAAAATTATATATACACAGTTTAACACCTTACACAACAATTCTCCAACATCACAACTCTTAAACAAAGTAAATCTCATTCAGTAACTCATCAAAGTCTTTGCAAAAATAATCAGTTCTTGCAGAAAATCAAATTCGGATTCTTCGAATGAAAATACATCCAGCTGTATTAAATCCACTGTGCCATTACACATATCATTCCCACGCTGGTTCTTCATCTTGGGTGGCTTGCCATCATGTTTCTTGGTTCTTTGGAATGAAATAGTTGATCATCCACGGAAAGTCAATCAACAAACTTGTACAAAACTTGACTGAATGCCCTCGTATGATTTTGCAGAACTCGCAATTACACGGTAGGGATTTTGAACACTGGTCTCCGCCGATATTGTCTCGTTATACCTGCTGCATGTTATGGCTGTAGCTTCACTAAATCTAATATCGTTATTGTCTCTCCTCCAGCGGTTTCATCCTGAGGGTTTCAAGTTAGTAGGGTAAAGATACTGATTACTTATTCCACTCTTAACAATTTATGTCTTCTGCTTCTAATCGTTGCTGCATTTCTATTCTTGTGCATCCTGTGTCCAGCCTGCTCTGCCCTTGCCTAGCGTTTTTTTTCAAATTCTCTTTTTTTTAAATCGGTAAACCTTGTTTTCATTCCTCCGCAGGCAGAACTTTCTAATATTACAATTTTAGGTTTAATTAACCTGGTCATGACCTTTGTTTGAATCTAAAACCAAAATCAGAATCAGGTTTACTATCACTGGCGTATGCCCTGAAATTCATTGTCTTTCTGGCAGCAGTACAATGTAATACATAATAATAGAAAAACTATGAATTACTGTAAACATATATATATATATATATATATACACACACAAACACGCACATTTATATATATATATATTAAATAAGTAGTGCAAAAGTTGAAGTAAGTAATGTAGTGAGGTAGTGTTCATGGATTCATGGGTTCAAAGTCCATTTGGGAATTAGATGGCAGAGGGAAGAAGCTGTATTTATTCTGTCACCCTTTCTTTTAACCAGCCGTGTATTCTTCATCAGAACAAACATACCAAATAAACAAAATGATTATGCTGTGTCTTCTTGATGCCAGTACCTTTGAGATTAGTCATCCTCCCCTCATCTTGTTTTAATTGTTCCACAGTTAATGGCTGCATTTGCAGGTAGAAAGGTTGGAGAGGTTTGATATGCGTTTGTGACCATCTGTCACAAGCACAGACTCTGCCGTGGGATCTGCATGCCATCACATACAGAAACTGTGGAACAAGTTTGGCAATCATGCTCATACGTATGCATGTTACAGCCAATTAGTGGTTCATTGTGGTGGTATTTAACCCTTACATACTGTTAGGGTCAAATTTGACCTGTTTTGACATTTGACAGCAGTAAAAACACCCTAAATGCCATTTTTTAAGCCGAAATTTGTTAACTTTTCCTAAAGTGACCCAAAATGTGAAAAAATGAAAATATTTCAAAATTTCAAACATGAGGAAATCTGCAGATGCTGGAAATTCAAGCAACACACACAAAATGCTGGCGAACGCAGCAGGCCAGGCAGCATCCATAGGAAGAGGTACAGTTGATGTTTCGGCCCAAGACCCTTCGTCAGGACGAACTGAAAGAAGAGATAGTAAGAGATTTGAAAGTGGGAGGGGGAGGGGGAGATCTGAAATGATAGGAGAAGACAGGAGGGGGAGGGATGGAGCCAAGAGCTGGAAAGTTGATTGGCAAAAGGGATACAAGGCTGGAGAAAGGGAGGGGATCATGGGATGGGAGGCCTAGGGAGAAAGGAAGGGGGATGGGGAGCACCAGAGGAAGATATAGTGAGAAAAAATTAAAAATTATTAAATAAATATAAAAGACTTGGGGTAAGAAGGGGACGAGGGGCACTAACAGAAGTTAGAGAAGTCAATGTTCATGCAATCAGGTTGGAGGCTACCCAGATGGAATATAAGGTGTTGTTCCTCCAGCCTGAGTGTGGCTTCATCTTGACAGTAGAGGAGACCGTGGATAGACATGTCAGAATGGGAATGGGACGTGGAATTAAAATGTGTGGCCATTGGGAGATCCTGCTTTCTCTGGTCGACAGAGCGTAGATGTTCAGCGAAACAGTCTCCCAGTCTGTGTCGGGTCTCGTCAATATATAGAAGGCCGCACCGGGAGCACCGGATGTAGTATATCACACCAGCCGACTCACAGGTCAAGTGTCACCTCGCCTGGAAGGACTGTCTGGGGCCCTAAATGGTGGTGAGGGAGGATGTGTAAGGGCATGTGTAGCACTTGTTCCGTTTACAAGGATAAGTGCTAGGAGGGAGATCGGTGGGAAGGGATGGGGGGTACGAATGGACAAGGGAGTCACGTAGGGAGTGATCCCTGCAGAAAGCGGGGGGGGGGAGGGAAAGATGTGCTTAGTGGTGGAATCCCATTGGAGGTGGCGGAAGTTACGGAGAATTATATGTTGGACCTGGAGGCTGGTGGGGTGGTGGATGAGGACAAGGGGAACCCTACTCCTAGTGGGGTGGCGGGAGGATGGAGTGAGAGCAGATGTACGTGAAATGGGGGAGATGCGTTTGAGAGCAGAGTTGATGGTGGAGGAAGGGAAGCCCGTTTCTTTAAAAAAGGAAGACATCTTCCTCGTCCTGGAATGAAAAGCCTCATCCTGAGAGCAGATGCGACGGAGACGGGGGCATCGTGAGAAGGGGATGGCTCTTGCAAAAAAGCCCAGGCCCAGCTGGAAGAGCGAGTGTCAGCCCTTGTGGCAATGATTTGCAGCTCACTGCAGGCACCCGGAATCAGGTGGCAACAGTTACTGCTGTCACGGCCGTGGTTCAGCACCTTATTACTGATCGCTGTAATCAGGTGATGCCCATTACCACTCTTGCTGCCCGAACTCAGTAGCCTTTAGCCTTGTCATTCTCACTGTCAGCATTTCCTAGATTCTCCTCCACTGCAGCCTCAACAATCTCGGCCGCTAATACACTGACCTGGCAGATACTCCAGTAACCCCAATGACTACAGGAATTTTGTTACCCAGTTGTGAGCAGATTTTCCAAGCCAGCCTAGCTGGTCCAGTGAGGATGCATGTACACTAGCGTACATGGTGAACTTCCAAGATGGACCCCCACTCAGCCTGTTCACCTCTATACACAACTCAATCATTTTGGCAATTTGTTATCGAGTTCAAGAGGGTTATTAGTCTTCAAGTATCGGGTCACGAGGGTGCTTATCAACTCCTGGACCTGCGCCAAAGGAAGGGACAGTGAGAGACTCCACAGTAAAGTTCCATATGCTTGTGGTAGAGATTCCTCATCACTGCCTTCCAGAGAAGACTGATCGCAGGGGTGTGCATGAGATTGTAGTGCGTGATGAGTAGGACAGCCTGAATGACCTGATTAATCTGACCATTCGAGTTCACAGCCAGGCACCTGAATCGTGCAAGAAAGAATGCCCTGAGTTTCTTACTCCTTCGATCATTGTTTGTCTACCCTCTCCCATACCACCCAGTACACAGTCCAGGGAGGAGCCTAGGCAGGCAGGGTGCATGCAGCTTTCTCAGGAGGAATGAGATCAGCACAGGAGAACAGGTTCCTGCCTCTACTGTGGCTATCCAGGACACTTTTGGACTGTATGTCCCAAGAGCCCAGTAATAGTGAATACCCATCAGCAGGAAAGAGAATTCTGCCAGGTCGATTCTCCCTGTAAGCATCTTTTCCTAATTATGTAATGTTTTAAGCTTCCTTGTCATGGGAGTCTCAGACCCACAAGCTTCAGGGGTACATTGACTCTGTGGCAGCCGGGAATCTCATGGATATCCTTCTGACTCAATGATAGAGAGTTCCAACTCAGCAATAGAGAGACAATATTGATCTCAAGGCCATTTTGGCCTCTGGGCACTAAGAAGATTAATCTTTCCACAGAACTAGGCTATTGTGCTGGAAGGCAAACATAAGGAATAGCTCTTCTTCTATCTGGTTGCTTTGGCTGTACTGTTGCTAGTGCCTGGCCTTCCCTGGTTATCTCGACACAACCCACAGATTGATTGTTTCCTAAAGGTACTCCAAGAGTGGGATTGGCACGCCTGTCTACCTGCCTGGGTCAAACTCCTGTCAGCATGTTCCCTCCTGTGCCAACTGCTATTGTGGACCCACCTGTCATTCTGACTGAATATTTTGACCTTCTTGAGATCCTCAGGAAAAAGAAGTCAACCTCGCTGCCTCCACATTGGCCATATAACTGTGCCATTGACCTCTTACCCGGTACTAGTCCTTCCTGAGGTGGCTCTTTTCCCTCTCTCTTCCTGAAAATATGGCCTTTGTAGAGTGCATCAAGGAGGCATTGGCCTTAGGGTTTATTCATCTGTCAATCATGTCAGCAGGGGCGGGCTTCTTTTTTTTGTGAGCAAAAATACGGCAAGCTCTGTCCCTGCTTTGATTACCAACCACCCAACAACATCAAAGTGAAGAACCACTACCCTCATTCTCTGCTCACCTCTGCATTCAAACATATCCAGGGAGCAACGATATTTTTTTCAGAATAGATTTGCGCTGCGGTTCATATCTGATAAGGGGACAGTTGGAAGACAGCCTTTAACACCTCCACTGTCCACTCTGAGTATCTTGTGGTGCCCTTTGGTCTGGCTGCTGTTTTTCAGTCCCTGGTCAATGATGTGCTCTGGGACAAGTTGAATCAGTTTGTTTTTGTGTATTTGAGGTGTATTTTGAGACTTTTGCCAGGAACATGTCCAACACGTTCTCCAACGGCTTCTCAAGCCAGAGAAGTGTGAGTTCCATAAAGATCAGATATCATTATTGGGCTATATCCTCATCCTTTCCAGTGTTCAAGTGGGTCCGTGTAAAGTTCAGGAAGTCAGAGTGGCCCAAACCACCTAGTCAAACAGGTGCAGAGCTTCATGAAGTTTGCAAACTTTAATTGCCGCTTCATCAGGAACTTCCATTCCATCACAGCCCCTCTAAATGAACTCACCAAGAAGATCTCTGCAGGATTCCTTTGGACAAGTGTTCTTGGACCTAAAGTGAAACCTTACCACTGCCCCAGTGCTGCAACACCTAGACTCATCCCATCCATTCATGGTTAAGATGGATGCATCAGATATCAGCACTCCTCTGTGGATAACCAGCCGCACCCCTGTGCCTTTCTTTCCTGTTGCTTGACTCCTGCTGAGCATAACTACAATGTTGGGAACTGAGAACTTCTGGCTGTCAAGGAGGCCCTGGAAGAATGGGGACTGGCTGTAAGGGGCTGAGCACCACTTTTTGGTATGCACAGATCGGAAGAACCTCTCCTACATTTGGGATTTCAGGAGACTCAACTCTCAACAAGCCTGCTGGGTTCTTTTCTTCACCCGGTTCAATTTTACCCTCATCTACCATCCCGGCAGCTAGAATTCCAAGGCTGAGATCTCTCTCGGCAGATTGACATGTTTGTGGGCAATGCCAGTACAGACCCCTTCCTTCCTCAGTCATGCACGGTCTGCTGATTTGGGGTATAGAGGCAGAGCTGAGGGCCACCTGACAGTCGGATCCAGGCCCAAGTGGGCAGCCCCAGCTGGCTTTTTGTCCCTGCCACAGTGCACCCAGTGTTGGAACGGGGTTACTCCTCCTACCTGCTTGGACATACAGATACTCAACAGATCCTGGAATTTATCAAGAAGTGGCCATCTACATTCCAGGACATCCATGACTTCATCGCTGCCTGTCCCACTTGTGCCTAGAACAAGACATCACACTAGCACCCTCTGTGTCTGCTATGTCCACTGCCTGTGCCTCACCGCGCCCTGGTCCCACCTCTCAGTGTATTTCATCACTTGTGTGCCCCTGTCTGATGGAAACACTTCACTATGAATGGACCTATGTAGCGTGGGGGCAACCGGTAACTGGTGACTGTGGACTCATTCTCCAAGGCTGCCCACTTCATTGCTCTCCCTAAACTCCCATCAGCTCCTGAGACCGCTACCCTCATGATTCAGCACATATTCAGGCTACATGGCTTCCTGCAGGACATAGTGTCTGATCAAGGACCACAGGTCACATCCCATATTTAGAAAACCTTCTGTTCTCCTGTGGAAGCCACAGCTGGTGTCTCATCTGGTTTCGACCCCCAATCTAACAGCCAGATTGAGAGGGTGAATCAGGAGCTGGAGACAACCCTCGGCTGCCTTGTCTCTTCCAACCGCATGTCCTGGAGCTCCAAATTTATTTGGGCAGAGATTGCCCAGAATAACCTCCAGTCATCCTCTACTGGCATATCCCCCTTTGAATGCCAGAAGGGATTCCAGCTATCAAGCTTCCTTGACCAAGAGATTGAAGTGAGAGTTCCTAGTGCTGAACAGTTGGTCCAATGCTATAAGTGCATGTGGAAACAGGCCAGGACATCTCTGCAGTGTGCTCAGAAACAACATGCCCAGCAGACTGATCAGCTCTGCCAACATGAAGCCTCTTAAGCCATCAGAGAAAGTCTGGCTGGCATCTAAGGATCTTCCCTTGAAAGTCAAGGACTACCAGTTACCCCTATGCTACATGGGTCCAATCATGATGAAGAAAGCCATCAAGAAGGTCTTGAATAGATTTCACCTACCATCATCAATGACAATTCACCCAGTGTTCCATGTTTGATGACTTCCTCCCCCCTTACTCCAGTTACCACCCCACCCCTCCTTGCTTGGTGGATGGGTCCCTGGTCTATTCTGAGGGGTGCCTCCTCACATCTCACCGGGTATTTGGCAGAGTCCAGTATCTCATTGATAGGCAAAAGGTGCATTACAGCAAACCTCAGAGCATTGTGGAGTCTGATCAGAGGCAAAGCCAGAGCCGTTGTTGTGATTGAAAGGACAGGTAGATACAACTGAACAGCTCAAGAAGATGACTGTCAGTGCCTCACAGCACCCCTCCACCCTGGCCAGATCGTACGGTTGACCTGAAATCGCACAGGTTCCCAGGTTAGTTCAGAAGTACAGAACTGTGCAAAAGTCGTAGGCACCCCAGATTTTTTAAATGGTGTTAGGTGGTATGGCCTCCTCAGATTCCTGATCTCAACATCATCAACACTGTCCTGGATTATCCGGAGAGACAGAAGCAAGCGAGACAGCCAAAGTCTGCAGAAGAACTGTGACAAGTTTTTCAAGGTGCTTGGAACAACTTGCCAGGCTATTTCCTACTAGTTCATCTTTAGGGACCCCACCACTCAGGACATGGTCTCTTCTCACTGCTGCCATCAGGAAGAAGGTACAGGAGCCTCAGGACTCACAGCACCTGGTTCAGGAACAGTTATTACCCCTCAACCATCAGGCTCTTGAACAAAAGGCGATAACTTCACTCAACTTCACTTGCCTCTTTATTGAAATGGTCCCACAACAATGGATTCACTTTCAAGGACTCTTCATCTCATGTCCTTGATACTTATTGCTTATTTATTTATTACTATTGTTTCTTCTTTTTGCATTTGCAGTTTGTTGTCCTCTGCACTCAGGCTGAACGCTCTAGTTGGGTGATCTTTCATTGATTCTGTTATAGTTACTATTCTATAGATTTGTTGAGTATGCCCATAAGAAAATGAATCTCCAGGTTGTATATGGTGACATACTGTATATGTACTTTGACAATAAAATTTACTTTGAACTTTCTTATAAAACTGCATGACAACATGCCGAAAAGCAACACACACAAAATACTGGAGGGACTCAGCAGATCAGGTAGCATCCATGGAAATGATCAAACAATCAATGCTTCGGGTCAAGACCCTTCTTCAGGTCTGGAATGTTAGGGGGAAGGCGCTTCCTTGGTGGGTGTGGGGTGGGAAAGAAGGATAGCTGCAAAGTGATAAGGTGAAGCCAGGTGGGTGGGAAAGGTAAAGGGCTGGAGATGAAGGAATCTGATTGGAGAGGAGAGAGGACCATAGGAGAAAAAGAAGGAGGAAGGGCACCAGGGGGAGGTGATACGCAGGTGAGAGGAGGGGAGAGGCCAGAGTGGGGACTAGAAGAAGAGGGGAGGGGAAGGAATTTTTTTACTGGAAGGAGAAATCAATATTCATGCCATCAGGTTGGGGGCTACCCAGATGGAATATAAGGTGTTGCTCCTCCACCCTGAGGGTGGCCTCGTCAAGACATAAGAGGAGGCCATGGACCGACATGTTGTAACGGGAATAGGAATAGGAATTAAAACATTTGGTCAGTGGGAAGTAAATCTTTCGGTGGATGGAGTGGAAGTGTTTGATGAAGCAGTCCACCAATTGGGTCTCACTGGTGTAGAGGAGGCCGCATTGTGAACATCGGATACAATATGACCCAGCAGACTCTCAGCTGAAGTGCTTCCTCACTTGGAAGGACTGTTTGGGGCCTTGAATTGAGGTGAAGGAGGAGGTGAGTGGGCAGGTGTACTTTGGTAGCTTGCAGGAATAAGTGCTGGGAGGGAGATTAGTGGCGAGGCACAAATAGATAAGAGAATTATAGAGGGAGTGATCCCTGCAGAAAGCAGAGATTGTGGGAAGGGTATGTAAAGATGTGTTTAGAGGTATCTTAGTGTACCTTAAAGAATTGATTCAGTTTTAAAGGTGAAGGGTGGTCACACCTAATATTGATCTAATTTAGTTTTTTTTACTGTTTACAGCTCTTATAGTAAATTTTTGATGTTTAGAAACTTTACATTTCATTATTTTTGAAAGCATTTTCATTTTACAGAATTGTTTTACATGTGCCTGAGGCTTTTGCACAGTACTGTATGAACACTAGCTACATCAGGCAGTGTTGGAATGACTTATACCCCAGATAATGCACTCATTTTTCATTTGCTAAGGCTGTTCTCTGGTTCTCTGTTGTTGGTCAACATGCGTAGCTGAGGGAAGCATTGGGGTAGTCCTATCATTCCAGCACACCCCTGGAATATACCCAGGTGTCCCGGCGGAAAATCCTGCTGGCATTAACTGAAACTGGTAGTGGAATAGTCAGCCCCCATCCCTACTGTCTCTGTGCTGTCCAGTGTGTCCTTCAGCAGATTTCCTAGCTTGTTAATTCTGGTGTCTGTCCGCTGCACCTGCACTGGGTTAAATTTAGGACAAGATGGGCAGTCCCTGCAGTGTGTCACCCTCTGTCAAAGCCATCGTGTGGGTGCAGCAGTCTGTCTGAGCTCTGCTACACCGGACCATGTTGAAGTGTTGGAAGTGTAGGGAGTTGTGAATTGTGGTATGGCAAGGGTTAAAGGCAAGAGAGCATTAGTAAGTCATAAGTGTGTGTTTGTTCTGGGCCCATGTATCTTATTTTACTATGGGCACCAGCAGCTGCTAGTGTGGAAGCTGAGATAAGGCAAGGGTTAAAGACAAGATCCGGGCAAGGACAGCCTAGCGCAGTTGTAGTCAAGTGAGGCCTTTGAAGTGAGACACCAGAGACACCTCTGATTACTACAGATGAGATAGGCTAGAGTGACTGTGGCAGTGTGTAAGCAAACCAAATGAGTGAGGCCCCTGTAGTAAGACTTTTCCACAAAGGTCTTCCTAAAACACAACAGGGGCGTGCCAGATACATACAAAATAGGAACAATGGAAGGATGTGAAACACACTCAACAACTAAGGAACAATTGCTTTACTAACTTTGAAAAATCATTGATTGTCAGCTTGAATTTTCGATTGACTTTTCAGATCTCTATTGTAAGTGCAAATTGAGCTTGCAAGTAAGGAATTCGAACAGATACAATTTACGGAATGGATCAATATCCATAACTGAAAAGCTAATTCTGTATATAAATAGCAGTTTCTTGTCCTGGTTTCAGAGTGGTATTGACCATTTGTCATTGGTACTAAGTTAGGAAATTCACTACGCAACTCATAAATTAATTGAAGCTTGCACTTTATTGTCTCTGTACAAACAACTGCCTAATTATGTTGACCCCGGGCCAACAGCTTAGAACATGATTTCTACAGTTCCCTCTGTACCAATACTCACTCAGACCACTTGTCCAATTTATAGCACCAAAATAGGAGGTTTCCAATGGCCAGATGATCAGTCCTTTCCTCACCAGGCGTCTGGCGTGGGTGTTCTTCCTTGAAATGGTGGGTCTCTTTAGAGAGTTATCACTGATAGCACACTTAAAGTGTCCACTTTTATACTTGTTCCTTACCAATTCAAATATTGCATTCCAGTGTCATTGGCTGGAGGTCATCTGATTGACCTTTAACATCTTTTTATTGGCTCTGCTCTAGGCCAGCATCACTTATTGCCCTCTTCCCGGCAAGTGACAATCAGTAATTTATGGCTCTTTGTTCTCTTCAGTGAACAGCTTGAATCACTCCAGGCAGACACGAACCCCAACATCCACAACCCTGCATGTTATCTTACATCAAAGAACACCTCAGAAATAACGTCTTATTTGGAAATGATCTTTAGACTAGCAGATTACCTGAAACATCATTGTGTCTACTTTAAAGCACAGAAAGCAAATCAGCTCCATCTCACAAAATGGCAGCCTCCATCTCCAAACACATGGCGGGAACAAAGACAATTGATCATACTTGGAATATTCTGTTCAATTCTGGTCGCCCCATTACAGGAAGGATGTGGAAGCTTTAGAGAGGGTGCAGAGGATATTTACCAGAATGCTACCTGGACTGGAGTGCATGTCTTATGAAGATAGGTTGAGTGAGCTAGGGCTTTGCTCTTTGGAGTGAAGGACAATAAGAGGTGACTTGATCGAGGAGTGCAAGATGATAGAGTGGATAGTTGGAATTATTTTCCCAGAACAGAAATGGCTGGTACAAGGAGGCATAATTTTAAGGTGATAGGTGGAAAGTATAGGGAGGATGTCAGAGGTATGGTCTTTACACAGAAATTGGCAGGTGTTTGGAAAAGCCCCACCAGGGGTGGTGGTAGAGACAGATACATTAAGGGAATTTAAGAATCTCTTAGATTTGCAGATGGATGATAGAAATATAGAGGGCTATGTGGGAGGGAAGAGTTAGAATGATCTTAGAGTGGGTTAAAATAATGATACAATATCATGGCCAAAGAGTCTGTAATGTGCTGTTCGTATTAAGTTCTCACTTTTTGTGAGGATAAGTGAAAAGTTCCCAATTTATTCTCAGATCAGTTAAACGAACAGCATTAAGACTATATCATTAAGATTTAAAGTCATTTATAGGAAAGAAATGCAAAGGAACTTTCCTAGAAATAACCCTGAAATTATTTGTTTTAGCAGAATATCTGAACCTTTTAATCATTGTAAGAGGAATTAAAGCAGCCAAGGGAAAAATATCACCAGAGGTTTGTCATGGCAAGAATTTCATAGGTCAGGTTTGGCTATGAATGATGTAATGCATATTCTTATTGCCAACCCAGAATGAAATTTGACCAATGTAATTCCAAGAATTTAATGTAATAAGACCTATCAGTTCCCAAAATAATCATTCTGACTGAAGCCAGTTCTCTTCTGAGTTAATAGCCAACAATTATTATAAAAAATAACAGATTGGCATGAAGAGATATATGGAGCCTAGCAAGTCATAGTCAGAATCTCTTGGTACAGAAGACAAAAAAGTCCTTCAGCCTATTGAGTTCATGCCAACCACCAAGCCGCCACTTACTCAAGATTCGAAGTACATTTATTATCAAGAGGTGTAAATGATACAACTTTGAGACCTGTTTGCTCACAGGTGGCCACAGAAACCTGAAAGAACTCAATTAAAAGAAATAAAAATGAAAATAAAAGACCAACATCTGATGTGCGAGAGAAAGGGAGAAAACAACAGAAATCGTGCAAAGAATTGAAGCGAGCAATAACATTCTGAACCAAATTGATGAGTCCTCAGAACCGAACCCCAGAGCAGCCAAGAATAGACCCAAAGCCTCGCTTATCAGTTCCTCACACTAGCAGACATGGAGCACAGCAACTGGGCAATTCTCATTGCCTCAGCGCTATGGAGAGAGGAGTGACCATCGCCGAGAGTGAAAATCGGCTCTCGCTCAGATCCTGCCACCCTGTCGTTTCACTCTATCTAGGCTGGCATTTAAATTGACCAAAGAGTGGATTGTACCTCGCATTGTACCTGGCAACCATTGCAGCGAAAGGCTCTGGCGTCTTGGAGAGGGGTGTGAACATCACGGACATCGGGTAAAATTGGCTCTCACCTCCAATCTGGGCCGGCATTTAAATTGTCTAAACAGTGAGTTGTATCTCACACTAGGATCCGGCTCCTGTGATGGGCTCAGGGCCTGAACCATGCCACCCAAGTCCAAAGCCGCTCTCAAGCTCTTCAAATCAGCTCGGTGCCCAGATCGATCCAACCTTGCACCTGGGCCAGTTGTATGGGCATTGAATCTCCTCTGCCCCAACTTCTCCTCTCTGAATGGCTCACTTCAGCTGCATCGATTCTGCAGCACACCAACCCAGGTCATCTCCTGAACTCACCCTCTCGCTCGCCCCCTCACTGCTTGCAGTGATAATTTAACTCAATTTACCCCTGAAAAGATGTTTTTAGTGATGTTTTTAGTCAAATTTCTTGCCTTTTGAACTACTAGTGAGCTGTCGCATGCATTCGATTGTGCCACCTTAACCAGAAGATCTATTAATCCACTCTTATTCTTGTCACATTTCATAAACACCCCCTCCCGATTCTATCACACCACTCACTCAGCTATATCCTAGGGACAACTTACTGTGACCAATTAGCCTGTCAAAGGTTGATTGCTATCTAACTGGAGAGATTTCAGAGGAACTTGATGATCCAGTACAGGGGTGGCCAACCTTTTACATTCCATGTGTCAATTTTTTCACGCATGAGTTCAGATGCGATTTTTTCACACGAGTTCTATATTAACATATTTTTACAAGAATTGAATGGGGATACAAGAGTTGTATGGCGCATCTGAACTCATGAGTGAATAAATTGACATTTGGAATGTAAAAGGTTGGCCACTCCTGATCTAGTGCGTGTAACACAAAATGTTAGCTGGCAGATCGAACAAGTAATAAAGAATGCAAATGGCATATTAGTTTAACTGTAAAGGGGGTGGGATTTAAGAATAGGGAGGTTTCGTTACAATTGTACAAGATGTTGTTGAAGCCACTACTGAAGCATTGTGTACAGTTTTGGTCCCCGTTGGAGGCAGTCGGAAGGAGTTCAATCAGGCTAATTTCTGGGATAAGTGGATTATGCCATCAAAAGAGGCTACATAGGTTGGACTTGTATTTTTTGGAATGATTAGAATTAGGGATGAATTTATTCAAACATATACGATCTTGGGGTGAGGGGGAGGGTTGACAGGAGGCATGAGTAAAACGAGTCGGGATGAAGAGGCGATTTCCATGCCTTATATTTTTATGACTCAAATTATTCCTCCTTAAGGCCTATCCAATTCCCTTCTGATTGCTTTAACCATCCCTGCAGACAACGAATCCCAGATTGCAACCAAATAGTAAAAGCAATTATGGTCCGGAGATGCATGGGTTTTTGTGTTCCTGCACATCCTGTGCAAGCATACCATTTAGTCTATAGTTCCATATTTCTCTGCCAAATTTCAGCTCTTCATCTTTCTCTGTTTTAAAATTCCCTCTGCCACGTCTGCCTATTCTGTCAGCCTGCCCACGTCTTTTTCCTGTCTATTAATAAATCCTCACTGTTTGCCTTCCCTCCAACCTTGGATGGATGCCTTAATTCCAATTACTCAGTGTATAATCATCTAGATTCCCCACACTCATGCTATGAAAGCATAGGGTTGAAACATATATGGAACTAACTGTTGTATATTTGAGTACTTTAACTTAATTATCTATTGTCTTTATTTAAGTGGCGCGGCTAATGTAGATGAACTGAACACACTGATGAGGGAGAGGGAGAAGTGGAGAGTCCGTCATCGTGCCCAGCGCCGGCCCCCTAGGCCTGAGTCGACGTAGTAGTAGTAGTAGTTAATTAAGCACAAACAAATGAATTCTCAGTCTTTCCAAGTTCTCTCTGCCCAGGTTTGACTGATGAAGCTGGATGGCAGCTTTTCAACCAGATATTATTTAATGTTTCAGTACTTGTGAATTTCTTGCTCTGATATTTTATTCCCCATAGCCAATCATTTCAGCTTTATTTGCTTGACAAGGGCATCAGATACACCACCGTAAAATGCTGTCAATGAAAAGCCTAAACTTAAGTGTTGCTATTTTAACTGTCAGCATTTCCCATCATTATAGTGACAGGAATTCCCGGTGTTTCGAAAGTCCGAGTTAAACCCAGACAGTGCACACTCCCGTTCCATAGAATGCAATGCTTTGCAACCTTCTTCGTCATAACCTTCAGAAATCAATGATCTGACAACTTCAGTTATGCACAAAGCATTCTTCAAATTTTGTTGCATGATGCAAAAGCGAAGTTTTACTAGTGAACCAAATTATGATTCCTACTCGCAAATCTCTTTGCTTATCTGGACCTTAATTTCATGCGTCTCTTATAATTTCTTTGCAGCCTGCAAAATTTCAATAAATTTAGTTAAATGTTGTCGACATGAGACTGCAAATGCTGGTATCCTGAACAACAAACAATCTGCTGAAGGAACTCAGGGGTTGAGTGGCATCTGTGGGAGATAAAGCTTAGGGATGAATGTTTGGGTCTAAGCCCTTCATCAGGATAGTTTCAGGGAACAGAATTATCATTCCCTAAAGGAGATTGGTATCCAAGTAGTAATTTGGATGGATTTAACATTATTATGGATAAAATAAAAAGATAAAATAGGGGTAAAATCTCTAAACTGGGGGCTAACTCTTGCCTTTGAAGGTTGTTTTTGTTGGAACAAGTGAGGCTGAGGAGAGACTGAATTGAGAGGCCTGAATAAAAGAAAGAGACTTATTTTCCTCTGGAAAAGATAGATAGATAGATACTTTATTGATCCCAAAGGAAGTCACAGTGTCATAGTAGCATTACAAGTGCACAGATATATAAATAGTGGAAGGTAAGTAAGAAAGAATTAAAAAAAAAGTTACCTTGAACAGTCTAACAGGAGGGGTCATCACTTGCCCGGCTATAGTTTGACTCATTTTAGAGCCTAATGGCCGAGGGTAAGAATGATTGTATATAGAGCTCTTTGGAGCAGCACAGTTGTCTTAGTCTATTACTAAAAGTGCTCCTTTGTTCAGCTAAGGTGGCATGCAGAGGGTGAGAAACATTGTCCAGAATTGCTAGAGTTTTCCATTGGGTCCTTTGTTAAACCATACCCTCCAGTGTGTCCAGTTTGACTCCTATAACAGAGCCAGCCTTTCTAATCAGTTTATTGAGCCTGTTGCTATCACCTGTGTTGATGTCATTGCCCCAGTACACCACCGCACAGAAAATTGTACTGGTGACAACAGACTGGTAGGACATCTGAAGGAGAGGCCTGCATACTCCAAAGGACCTCAGTCTCCTCAAGAAGCAGAGGCGACATGGCCCTTCTTGTACAGAGCCTGCGTGTTAGAGTTCCACTCAAGTCTGTCATCCGGGTGCACCCCCAGGTACTTGTAGGTTCTCACCATCAATAGTAATAGGGAGCAGTACAGGTTTAGTCTTCCTGAAGTCCATCACCATCTCCTTTGCCTTACTAGTGTTGAGCTGCAGATGATTCAGCTTACACCATTTGACAAAGTCCTCCACCAGGGCCTGTATTCATCCTCCCGTCCTCCCTTTATGCACCCAGCTATTGCGGAGTTATGAGAGAATTTCTGCAGATGACATGAATCAGTGTTGTATCTAAAAGGTGAAAAATGAAAGGATCAAAGTGGAAGTGAGGAAAGCATTTTCAGCCAGCAGTGAGAGAGGTCTGGAGCTCACTGCCTGAAAGGATGCCAGAGGCAGAGACAAGTACTTAGGCGTTTATCTGAGGAATTGTGCTCTGCAGGGCACAGTGCCGGTAGCAGAAGGAGCATCAGTGTGGGTCAGCCTTCTCTACTGGCACAGATACATAGAACATAGAAATTTACAGCACATTACAGGCCATTTGGTCCTCAATGTTGTGCTGATCCTGGGCCAAATGGCCTCCTTTGTGTCTATTTTTTCAATTACTTGACACCCTCTTATTTTTGTTGTTAAAAAGACAAGGTATTAGTTCCATACACTGTATAAATAAACACCGTGGTGCTTATGATATAATCTACCCGATTTAGCTTTTAAAATGTTGTTTCTTTAGTCTTAGTATCACACCATAATTTTCTTGCCAGGGTTATATTTTTAACAATGTATATTGTCTGACAAGTGCTAATTCAAAAGAAATTTACTCAACAAGGGAGGTTTTAAATAGCAGATTAGATTCCAAACCCCAGATTTTAAAAAATGCAGAAGAGATTCTGTTGCAAATTTGAGGAGAATAATCATTCAAACCAACTTGAAGGCTCAGTCTTGGGGAGGACTGTGTCCTTTACAAGCACAAAAGCCATGTTGCAATGTGAATATTGAAATCTCCTTTTGAAATTCAGTACCCTTAGTGGACTGAAACACTAATGGATGGTTCAGTACAGGTGATGAATTCACAGAGGGCAAGAGATCTCTTCACAGACTGTGTGGGCAGGCAGCTCTGGTGAGTTATTCCAAATATCAAATACAGAGTTGCTGGAGGTAGCACTCCTGTGGTTTATGTACATCGGTTGCTAAGGAAACCTGCTGCTTCAAGGTAGATGCACAAACACTGCATTTTGGTTGAAGACAGCTGCAAGTAAAGAAGTAAAAACGGAAAACGCTGCAGGTAATCAGCAGCACAGACAACAGCTCTTTCCACAGATGCTGCCTGATTTGCTGAGCACCTCTGTATCTCTGATATTTTCTGCTTTTATCTCGGACTCCTCAGATTTTTGCTTGTTATTAAGAAAAGCTGTGTTCACTCGCAGCTCCATGTTTAAGCGAGTGAAGGAGTCACCGTGATAATTTCCGCCAACACCAGCTTGGAAGGGCCTACAATAATTAGAAGAATGAGGGGCAACCGTACAGAAAAGTTTAAAATTATGAGCGGCATAGAAAGGGTGGATGAAAATAGTGTTTTCCCCAGAACAGGGAGTCCAAAACTAGAGGGCATAGGCTTAGTGTGCAAGGGGAAAGATTTAAAAGGACCCTCAAGGGAAATGCTTTCATGCAGAGGGTGGTGTGTGTATGGAAAGAAACAGAATCAGGTTTCTTATCATTGGCATGTGTTGTGAAATTTGTTAACCTAGTACAATGCAACGCATGATAAAATAGAAAGAAAAAGGAATAAGTAGATCAATTACTGTAGTAGATATATGTATGTTAAATAGATCAAAGGAATCTTATGGAAAACATTTTCACGCAGAGGGTGGTGTGTATATAGAAAGAGCAGTCAGAGGAAGTGGTTGAAGCAGGTGTGATAGTATCATTGAAGGACCACTTGGACAGGTACATGGAGGGATAGGGCTGAGTGAGATACGGACCAAATGCAGGAAATTGGGACTAGCTACGTATGCACTGTGGTGGGCACAGGCCCACTGGGCCGGAAGGCCTGCATCTAAACTGTAATGCTCTATGTCTATAAATCTATGCCAGTCTTTGTCACAACTCCTCCTTTCTTACACAACAGTAGCAGGGAAACAACAGGGAAAGAATTGATTGATGAGGGCTGCAGGTGCCAGTTTTTAAGAAGATAACATGCAGCATCAGGAGTTTGCCATTTAGCCTTTTTGATGAGCAGGCTCTTGAACCAGAGGGAATAGCGTCACTCAACTTCACTCACCCCAACACTGATCTGTTCCCACAATATGGACTCTTCTTGTTCTCAATATTTATTGCTTAGTTATTAATGATTATCATTTTGTTTTTTTTTCTTTTTGTATTTGCACAGTTTGTTGTTGTTTGCACATCGGTTGTTTGTCCATCTTGTGTACAGTTTTTCATTGATTCAATGGTGTTGAGTGGATGCCTGCAAAAAATTAATCTTAGGGTAACGTATATGGTAACATACATGTACTCTGATCATAAATTTACTTTGAACTTTGAACTTTGGTTTAACTCCTCAAAATACAATACTTTGGAATTATCTGAGTTAAATTCCATCTGCTGCTTCCTGTCCCACTTCTCCAGTTGACCAACGTTCTGCTGTAATCTTAAACAACTGTCTTCACTGTCCACCACACCACCAATTTTGGTGTCATCACAAGCTTTTTAAATATGCCACCTGCATTGTCATTCAAACTGCTAATGCAGGTGACACACAGCAGTGCACCCAGTGTAGATTATTACTGCACACCACTGATCACATGCCTCCGAAACAACCCTCCACTTCCACCCTCTGTCTCCTACCACTAAGCCAAATTTGTATCCAGTTTACTTGCTCACCCTGGATCCTGTGTGAATTCACCTTCTGGGGCAGCCTACTGTGTGGTATCCTCTCAAAAGACTTGCTAAATCTAAGTCATGTTGAAAAATGTGAACTAACCCACATTGGTGCAAAAAAAGCCCCAAAAAGCTGTTCTTTATGGAGAAAGGTTGGTAACGCTGAAGTTCAAAGGGACCCAGTTGTTCTTGTATGCCTGCAACTGAAGACAAATTTGCAGGTGCAGCAGCAACTAGGAAAAAATGGCACTTAAAACTTCTTTATGGGAATATTTGAGGACAAAACCACAAGGTGTCTTGCTGCAATTATATAGAGACCTGGTAAATCTACTCCTAGAATATTGTGCATAAAGTTGGTCTCTTTACAAAAAAAATGTACAGCTCTTTGAAAAAGTTCAGGAAAGATTTAGCAGACTGGTTCAAGGGATGGGAGGTTTGTCACATTAGGAGAGATTGCAATACTTGCATCTTTACAAAGCACAGGTTTGGATTGCTCAAGTAACCTGTGCAAAGGTAATTTACAATTCGTTATTACCATGCATGTTCCAGACAACTGCTAATGTAGATTCTTTCCCTACTTCTGTCTCTCTATACTGTAATTTCGTGATGTCCCAGAAAACCTACAGTTATCAGTGCTACTGTTGATTCATAAAATCCAGTTCAACAGAAAAGAACTCACTAATCAAGTTTAAAAATGATAGCAGAGGAAATCTCCTCCCCTGCATGGAATGAAAAGGAAAGAGAATTCAGTATTGAATCTGATTGTGTTTTTAAGAATAAACAAACTGGGAATGCAATAGAAAACACTGAATCCAATAAAGAAAAAATATTATAAATGAAAGAGATCTGAAATAAAAAACACATCATGTTGGGCAGCGTTTGAGGAGAGAGAAATAGGAGTTTAACATTCCGGGTTTATAATCATCCTGTAAATCATCCTGTAAAACAGCTAGCAAATTTGACTTAATAGGTTCAAATTGGATTTGCTATTTAAAATAATATAGCAGTAACCATGCACAAAAGGACAGGACACATCCAGTGATGAGCCAATCAAATAGTGGCATATTATAAACAACATGACAGGAAGTGCTACTGTTGGTGTAGTGAGAGTTATTGCCATCTAGTGGATGAAAAGGAAAAAAAATATAACATGGGAGGGGTGACCTACTTTAATTAAGATGTGTCAAGGGTGGGGTAATGGTGGTTTGATAATTGAACTTTGCTATGTTGTGTCTATGATACTAAGTAGTCGGTGTATTTACCTCTGAGTAATGAGTATGGCACGTTTTTGATTGGGCATTCAGAAGTCATCCAAAGTGTCCAAACTTGGACCTCTTTGCAGAGCTGAATAGTATTAAATATTATTGTTTGTACTCAGTGCTCACAGGCTCAGAAGTCCTCAAAATTTCTGCACCAAACCCAAATGGCTGCTACCACTGTTTTCCAAGAAAATGAAATGCAGGAATGAACACTTTATTCTCTGTCCAGCTTCAAATTGCCAATGTTGCATTTTACAAAACTACTAGCCAAATTCTGAAATGTCTACATCACCCTAATTTAGAAACAGTCCAAGTGAAGTTTGGTTTAATGGTGGGTCTTGTCAGAAAGGATTGTGAGATTAATCCTGGGAGGAGATTCCTTGTACAAAGCTTTGCCCATACACAAAATATAATTGCAGGTCATTTATTAAAATTCCTATGAACAGACTAAGGAAATAAAGATAAACAGATACGGAGTAGAATGGAAAAATGAGATTTGTCTTTTCAGAATAGGGCTGCTGAGTCAGATGACCATTTGCATTTATATCTGTAGATGGCAGATATCTGGATTGAGATGTGATAATTCATGATCCAGAAATTCTAGTCTCATTTACCAGTGGAAACAACTTTCTTGCCTCTATCTTATCTATCCCTTTCATGATTTTATATGTTTCTATAAGATCTCCTCTCGTTCTTCTGAATTCCAGTGAATACAGTCCCAGGCGACTCAATCTCTCCTTATAGTCTAACCCCTTCATCTCTGGTGAACCTCCTCTGCACCGCCTCCAAAGCCAGTATATCCTTCCTCAAGTAAGGAGACCAGAACTGCAAGTAGTACTTCAGATGTGGCCTCACCAATACCCTGAACAGTTGCAGCATAACCTCCCTGCTCTTAAATTCACTCCCTCTAGCAATGAAGGCTAACATTCCACTTGCCTTCTTGATAGCCTGCTGCGCCTGCAATTTTTGCTCAAGCACTTCCAAGTCCTCCTTCACAGCAGCATGCTGCAATTTTTTGCCATTTAAATAATAATCTGATCTTCCATTTTTCCTTCCAAAGTGGATGACCTTACATTTACCAACATTGTACTCCAACTGCCAGACGCTTGCCCATTCACTCAACCTATCTATTTCTCTCTGAAGACTCTCCTTATTTTCTGCACAAATTAGTGTTATCAGCAAACTTAAATATATTACACTCGGTCCCCTCCTCCAGATTGTTAATGTATATTGTGAACATTTGCGGGCCCAGTACTGACCCCTGTGGCACACCGCTCACCACAGATTGTCAACCAGAATAACATCTGTGTATCCCAACCTCTACTTTCTATTAGTTAACCAATCCTCTATCCATGCTAATATATCACCCCCAACTCTATGCATCCTTACCTTATGGATAAGTCTTATAGTGGCACCTTATTAAATGCCATCTGGAGATCCAAGTAAGTAACTTCCACCTGTCCCCCTCTATCCACTGTGCTCGTTATATCTGCAAAGAACTCCAGTAAGTTTGTCAGACAAGACCTGCCTTTGCAGAATCCCTGCTGGGTCTGCCTGATGGACCCAGTTCTTTCCATCATTCTAGAACCTTCACTGGATTGCAAGGATCCCTCTCCAGTCTAATGAGAAACCTCAACAAAATAAAGGTTCGATGACAGGAATTAGAGGTAAATTTGCCTTTGAGGAATTTTGATGGATAAAACATCGATGGCTCTCAGAAACGCAATAAGGAGAGATTTGCAAAGAGGTATGAGGGTCCAAGAGTCCATAAAAAAAGCATACAAAAGCTATATTTGAAGGCACCCAGTAGCACTAGCAGCAAAACTTTGCACTAAATCTCATAAGATATTTGGACAGGTGAGTGCACCCTTAACCATGTAGTTGGGATTTAATGAGCTTAAGAGGTCATGTTTCAAAAAGGCTTGGATCTAGTGAGCTCAAGCCACAGACAGGATATTAGAACTCAATAAATCCAAGAATGAACTTTATGTTGACGAGACCATGAAATCTCATTGTTCAGAATGAGAGTAAGGTTTGTTTAGCTAAAATATTAGAAAAGTAGTGAAAAAAACAATAGTTGGGAGAATCATACTAGAAACATTGCGGAGGAGGAAGGAACTATCTGTCATAAACCCTGCCTATTTAAATTCTTGTATTGATAACTAATTAAAATACGTACTGTTAAACGTTATAAACCCTGGCTGCTTTCTATATTGCTATACCTGAGATACATGACATGCACAAAACTATACGTAGTCTTAAAAAGGAAATGCAAAGTGTTCTTAAAAAATAGAATGTAATGACATAGCATAACAATAAGATAACTTGTGCTATTATGTTATTTTATTACATTAGGATTTTGCCCTTTCTCCTTGCTAATTGAAAACTGTATTACTGGGATATTGTCCAAAAATTAGAGTCAGGTCTTTTAGGTGTGAAGTGTGAAGTGCAACTCTTAATTTTAGTTCCAATGTCAATATATTGTTTGACAAAAAAAGTTAATAATGAGTAGGAGAAAGTGTTGTGAATATAGAACTTAGCCAAAAATCATAAAACTTAGCCAAAATATCATGGAATGTGAAAGAATCAAGGAGCTGATTGCCTGCTTCAGCTGTATTGTTCTAACAGTATATGCCCAGCACAAAGATAATGAAGGATTAATTTAAGTGGAAAGAATTCTCAAATTTAATTACAATAGTAGAACAATTCATTATTTTTCAATTATTGGGGCATCACTAAAATATTTAATTTCTATTTCCCTGTGGTTTTCAATACTCGACATTGTAGGAATTGTTTTTCTCATTTATCTATGTCCTTTGCACGCAATGTAACAGCATTCTTTAGAATGTTACTAAATAATTTAGTTCACTTCAGTTCTGCTAGTCGGATCTTAGTGATAAAATTCTAATCTGTGGGTGAGTGCATCATAAGCTTATCCCATAACAAGAATGGGAGTTTGCAGTGCAAGCTGATGGTTCAACACTGTATTGGAGATGCTGTTTCTGCATTGAATAACAAGGTCCTGAATATAAAAGGTTCCATGGCAATATTTACAGAAGAAACATGGGGGTTTGCCTGGTATTCTAGCTGATACTTGTTCTTCAAACAACGTAAGTACAACAATAGTTATTCTTTTTGCTGTTGGCTTTTGCGGCATGCAATTTTCTTCCCACATTTCCTATATTACAGTAGCAACTGGACAATGATACACTTTCTTAGCTTCAAAGTTTTCTGAAACATTACGAGGTGATGAAATACAAGTGCAAGCTATTTATTCTTCATTTCTGTTTTGTTCTGGGTTAATTACAGTTCTCATAGTTTGGAACATCAAGCATTTTTATTGTATGCACTTTTCAAAGAATCTCTCTGAAATGTTTGAACGGTATGAATGCTTTAACAGCGACCTCGTGTCATTTATTGTTACTGGTTGGAAAAAGCATATATGTCCTTCCTTGGCTAAGGAGATCAGAGCTATGATCCATGAATTGCCAAGCATTCAGCAGAAGGAGTATTATATGTAGAAACAGGGAGCTATGCAGTTTGGTGGGTTGTTATTTTGCTGCAGCATAACATATACTATAAACTATAATAAGAAATAGAAATTAAAATTAAATAAATAGTGCAAAACGCGAGCAAAAGGTAGGAAGTTGGAAAATGAAATTCATTTTTAATTGACCAATTTAAAAACACTGGGATTCAGAGGTAGCTTGAATCACAAAGTTGACATTTGGTTGAGGGAAGGAATGAGAGATTAATATTTGTAACAAAAAATTGGAGTTGTCAAAACACAATTGTCATACAGCATTGGGCAAATCACCCCTGAAGTCCTATGCATGGGTTTGGTCCACTTACCTAGAAAGAATTTACTTACTTTGGCATGCAGCAAAAATTTATTAAACTAGTTCCTGGAATGAGGAGATTGCCTGTGATGAAGGTTAGCTGATATTCCCCAGAGGACAGAGTGACAAGAGATGCTTTCCCTGGAATATCGAACAGTTTTAAGGAACCAAACAAGGAGACACTAACTGGAAAATGTGGAATAAGAGGTCACAAAATAAAGGACAGAAAAAATATCATCACTCCTAATGGGAATGATTAGAGTCTCCTGTTTGAAGCTCTCTTCCACCTGGATGATGGTGGTGGCATTTTGAGAATCACATTTTTTGATTTCTCTAGTGACTTCAATACAATCCAGCAACTTCTTCTGAGCTAGAAGCTGCAAAGGTTGGGTGTAGACAAATCCACTATCTCCTGGATTACTGACTACCTGACAGATAGACCCCAGTTTGTCTCTGTCTGAGGTAGTGGTGAGTGGCACATGGGAGTGTCCAGTCTCCATTTCTGTTCACACAGTACACCTCAGACTTTCAGTACATCTCTGAGTCTTGTCACTTGCAGAAGTTCTCTGATGACTCTGCGGTGGTTGGGTGTATCAGGGATGGGCAGGAGTAGGAGTGCAGAGGACAGGTGGACAAGTTTGTGGAGTGGTGAATGTGGCCAAATCCAGGGAGATGGTGATTGATGTTAGGAAGAAGAGGAGGGTGACGAGTCCAGTACACATTCTGGGAGAAGAGGTTGTGGTTGTGGAGGAGTACATGTTCACCTCGACAATAGACCTGACTAGAAAACCAACACCATGGCTGTTTTCAAGAAGGGGATGAGCAGACTCTATTTTCTAAGGAAGTTGGGATGCTTCAATGTGTGCAGCAGGATGTTGGAGATCTTTTACCAGTCAATTGAAATGAGTGCAGTGGTCTTTGCTGCTCTATGTTGAGGAAACTGCATCAGTGCTGGTGATGTAAAAAGATTAAATAAACTCATCAAAAAGGCTGGACGGTCATTGAGGCAGGTAGCCACAGGTAGTCACTGAAGCCTGTTTGAAGCAGTTGCGGTACCGCAGACTGCCGAAGCCAGAGGGTAATGATATAAGTGAACACTCCAGCCACTTGAGCAAGGTATGCACCCATCTTGGACATATACTCCATCTGGCCCAGATGCTTTTCGTGGGCTCATCCTCCTGATGGCTGGTCTCACATTGGCCTCAGAGACTAAAATGACAGAGTCATTGAGAGATGGTGGAGTTCATAAAATTACCTCCACGTTTTGTCCGTCAAAATGAGCATAAAAGCCATTAACCTCATCTGGGAGCGATATGTCGCTTTGTTTTATTTTGTATGCCGTGATAGCATTTAAGCCCTTTCACAGCTGTCGAGCATCCTTCTGTGATTCCAGCTTGGTCCACAATTGCCACTTTGTATGTGAGCAGGGCAGGGCATGCACAGCATACGCAGGGCCTTGCAGTGCGCTGTAGAACATAAAGGCCTAGAGGTACAAGTGGTGCCCGGAAAGTGGTGACACTGTATGCAGGGTGATGAAGAGTTTGCTTCACTGAGTACAAATGTTGGGAAGTTATGTCACAGCTGTGCAAGACATTGGTGAGACCACAGTTGTAGTATTATGTGCAGTTCTAGTTTCTTAGCTATAAGAAAGATGTAACTAAGCTGGAAAGAGTATAGAAAATATTTAGAAGGGAATATTAGCTGTGACTGGAGGGTTTGAATTATTAGATTATGCTAGATAGGCTGGGGCTGTTCTCCATGGAGTGTAGAAAGCTGAGCAGTGATCTCATAGAGGTAAATAAAATCATTAGGGGCAAAGATAAGGTGAATGACATGGTCTTTTGCCAGGGTAGAGTAGGCTAAAACTAGAGGGCATAGGTTGAAGTTGAGAGGGTAAAGATTGAAAGGGGACCTGAGGAGGAGCTTGTTCCACACAGAGGGTGTTGAGTATACAGAATGAGGCTGGTACAATTACCATGAAGAGGTAGAGACAGGTACAATTACAACATTTTTGGCTGGTACATGGATAGGAGAAGTTTGGAGGGGTTTGGCCAAATGCAGGCAAATGGGACCAGCTCACATAGACACATTGCTTGACATCGATGAGATGGGTTTGTTTCTCTGTGTTATGTCCTTGAATTAAAACTGCAAGTATTGTTTTCTGATTTTTGACCTGAAGCATTAACTCTTCTTCTGTCTATGTTTCTTGTCTTGCAGTGTATTCCAGCACTTTTTTTTACGCCTCAAGTAAGCATGGGGTTTGCACATGGAGTTGTTCTAAGACAATCATAAACATCGGCCCTTCATTTGGCATCTTGGAACGTTACTGCCTGCCTTTGCAGTGCAGCACCAGAACTTCCCAGGGTAAATTTTCAGCACCAGTTCCCTGCTTACTAATACCCAGAGTTACGGGAGTATTTCCAAGTCTTTGTTGGATATGGCTCCATATCAGAAAGCATAGGCTTGTTTGTTTTTCTCTGTAAGATTATTTGTGAAGGAATAAAGAAGATTTTGAAAGTGCAGCACGTGATATAGTTACTCAAGCTGGGATGACCTGCTACTAGACTGGATGAGTGCAGCTTCAGCTCTAAAGGAGCTTGTTGCCAGCACAGGATAGCCCAGCACATCACCCACCCTCAAAATTCATTCCCTGCACCACCAGCACACAATGGCTGCAGTTTCATGTCATAAGGAGTAGTGGTAGTGCAATCGACTATGATGTTCTCCTCAGGGGTTGTCTACTGGTGGGTGCTCAGTTGGCTATAGAGGCTGATCCAGGATCCACATATCCTGGCATTCCTTTAATGAACAACTGTGTGTTTAACGTGGGGAGGCTGATGCACGGGCGGCCACTACACAGTCCTTGTCAAATCAGGGTCAGGGAATAGTGGCATGCCTGGGGACCCTTCACGGCTGCAGCCTTCCTCCATCTTCACTGTCATTGAGATGGGTCATTATCTTTTGCCAGGTCCACCGTTGGGATCTTGATTAGATCGTTCTTTGTCTGGAAGCTCTCCCTTGATGCTACCATCATAGTTGATCCTACCAGGAACTAATTGCCAGATAGCTAATCTCCAGATGACAATTGCCCTCAGGATCTGAGGAACTTAGAAGCCTCTCCACTACGGCAGGGTGATGACCCTCAGACAGGTACCATCCAGAGGACACATAAGGAAAGGCATGAGTGTGCACCAATCTGTGTTGCAATCTGCTAGAAGCAGTGTGCTTAATGAAATCTTTCACATCCAGCCATCACACCCTCCAAATATCCCTCAATGACTGTCCATGGCATTTTCTTGCTGGAGTCATTAATTAAAAATCCAATCAATCATGTACGAACTAACTCTGACCATGAGGAGCATTGACGTTTTTGTTCTTGCTACAGTGGAGCCTCCCAGAGGTTTGTCGATGTGTCCTACTGTGGTCTTGAGCTTCTTCTTCTTATCATGCCCACGGACAGTCTATACATGGCCCAGCCAGAACTGGACACATTTTTGCACCTTGTTGTTGAATTCAACAAGATCTGCTACAGTACAGGGTTCCTCTAGTGATGGGCATTGCAGGAGATGTTGCCCAGTTTGTGGCTCAGTTCCACATTCACAAGTTGTCGGGCTGGTTGTATATCCCCATTTGTTTAGTGACACCTTCTTGCTGCGCGTTGTGGTGGTAGAATTGGTTGAAACAGGGCCGCGATGTGAACGCATCTACCTTGGCCCGTCTTGAGCTCATAATCCTACATTATTTAGGGGAAGTACTGCATGGATGGTCTTTTGGGCTGAGATAATGGACCAAGACATGCGGATTTCATAGATGCTACCCCTTTATAAAAAGGGGAAAAAAGACTACTTGCGCACATCACTGCATTATTAATGACCTTTTCTAAAACAAGACTACTTTCTTGGCATCAAAGGAGCTAACAATTAGTCTGCAGAATCCTCTACATCATGTACTACAAGGTTGCAGGCACGTATTCCAACATCAACTCCAGCAATGCTTCTTGCTGTTAAACTTCTTCTGAAAGCAGGTCATATAAAAACTAAAGTCAGAATGTTTCATTCTAAGCCACAGCCAACTTTCAGTGAAAAATAAACAAAAACAAAATCTCATCGATGAGCTAATGCACCAAGTTAACACAAACCCCAAGTGAACCCAAACAATAACCATCAAATAAACATCAAGGCCATTAGAATTGTGGCTGTATTGTCATTTTCCTTCAAAGCTACACCCATTCAAAAATTGCTATTGCATTTCTCCAATAAACATACTATTTAAAGTATGAAGATTGGCCACTAAAATGAGGCTCAAAGAGAACAATGAAGTTTTCGCACATGTTCTTCGAGATAAAAGCACAAACAAGATACAATTCCTGTCCTAGTTATCTGTTGTGTTGATAAACCCTTCATCTCATTATATCCTTCACAAACAGCTATCTTTAGCAAGCAGGGAAAAGAAAATTGGCTCTTACCAGTGGGTTCTTTCTGGTGCAAACTATTTAACTATTTTTGCTTCCTATAAAGTTAAATTAAGCTCGTCTCAGGAAGTTTCCATCATATTAATTGTGAGGAAATCTACTTAAAAGTTGATCAAATGGTGCACTGAATTCTCATAGCCTTTCCTTTCAGAATAGAACATTGCTCACTCATTTCTACAGCTGCTGTTCAAGAAAAATACTTATTGCGTCACACTGGCACTGTTTCCATGACACTGATGACTTTAGCAGCACCATAGTAACCACACAGGATAGGATTAAAGTGATGCAAGAATGAGAAACACTCTTTCAATTGATCAGATTGATTGCGGCATTTAAGAAAGTAGAATTTTAATGGATTAGCAAAATGATTTCATGGTTATAAATTGTGGTATTAATAATTTGTTCTTAGTCATAGGTCATTCAAAGATTAGAAGTTCCCAAGCAAAGTAACCAAATGTGATTGCTCAGTACATATGGTAGAGCAAAAGCAGATGAAATCTCTTGGATACATTGCCAATTTTGAAGTTCTTGAACAATGTCAAGTTTTAACTGTATTAACACTGCATTTTTACAAACTGTAAGATCAACTTCATTAATTTCATTTTCCATATACGCTTACATGTATTAGACTTTTACTGTAGTGTCTTGGCACAACATGCAACTAAAAGAACATTGAAAAATTATAAAGAATAAAGAGCTAAATAAAAAGAAGTAAAAGTTAAAGTACAGATATGGACTAAAATGTGCATAAATACATAAACACCAGCATGTATTTACAATGTACACAGCATTATAAATCAAAGCGGTTTAAAGTGGTTTACTTTTTGGTGACTGAGGTAATAGGTAGAGGGGCATGTTGGGGGGGGGGAGCTAACTAAAATGATTGATCAGCTGAATTGCCTGGGGAAAAAAAGCTTTTTAAATGGTGGGAAGTTTTTGTTTAATTAGCCTTATAGCACTTTCCAGAAGGGAGTTTTGTGAAAAGCAGTTTGCAAGGTGTGTAGTGTCCACAATAAATTGTCCTGCCTGCGTCTTTGTGCTGGACATATATATGACCTACAGTGATGGCAGACTACAGCCAATGACATTTTCTGCTGATCTGATAGTTCACTGTAATTTTCATATATTAGCTAATACTGAAGTACAAAGACATAACATAGTCATGCAGCAAAAAAAATGCATTAAGTCAGCTAAGCATAATTTAATATTGTCATCAGAGGAACAGCTTTAAGAGTATTTCTATTTATTCCTTTACCGAGCACTGACTCAAATGTTCACTTCTCTGTAGTCCCTGCTTGGAAGAGGTTAATGTTCCAATGCCTTCAAAGTAGACTTCACTCTTTTATTGTGTGCTGGTTTTGCCCTGATGTCCAATCAGATTCCCCGCAAGAAACGTGGTGCACCTGACCAACAGTATGTTAGAGACAGCACTGTTATGGATTTAAGTCAAAAATCATGTGCAAAGCAAGACTTTAGGTGTCCGATAGGATTCATATTGAATGATCCCAGATACTGCCTCGCCGCCTCACTGATCAATAGGGAGGTTTTATTGTAACTTGGCCTATAGAAGTCATGGAATAGCAAGAAGCAGATGAAAGCAGAAGGGAGTGAGGAATCTGTGAGGGTATGTCCCTTAAAATCACCTGCCCTGATTGAACAGCAAACTATGCCGAGTGTTGTACACACCACTGGGAAGTGTGGAGCGATCAATGTGACAAAGATTATGACATGTGCCTATGCTGTACATTGTATAAAAAGGCTGCAGTCGCTGATGGAATATGAATGGTGAGTCCTGTGCATTGAAAATTAAGGCTGGCAGGTATCATATACAGGTAGTCTCTTTAATTGATATCTTATAGCAATCTCAACAGAATGTGCTCCCATACCAAATGCTGGAAGAACTCAGCATGTCAGGCAGCATCTGTGAAGAGGAATAAACAGTAGAAGTTTTGGACCAAATCCCTTCATCAAGACTCCCAATTATTTTGTGAGTGAAGATCATGGGTTGTACCATAAAGCTTTAAATTACATTGGTAAGGAAGGGAATAGAGCATGGTTTGTGATGTTCTGAGGCACAGGACTAATGGCAGAATATTGTGGCAAAAAGCTGAGACAAAATGCACATTAATGTGCTTGGCACTGTTTTGGAACGGACATGATTTAATCTGGAAAAGAATATGTTGGAGCATCCTGCCAGGGTCGAATTGTTCTTATACACAATTTGTGAAACGCCATTAGTGGATCCAATTCTTGGCTCCTATGAATTCTCTGAAAATTGATAATGAGGTCTAACTTTAAGTAAGTATCACAGATAGGCCAGACATTGTGTTAGTAAAAAAGCAGGAAGATGTGTTCACTGAGAATTACAGCAAAGTGAGCCTCTCATTGAATATAGCATTTGGAATGTGGCGAGAGTGTCCTCAGGGACTGAAATGCTCAAAATCAAATGTAATACAATCATCAGAAAAATATCAACTCTGACGAGGAGCAGGAGATCGTGGATTGAGTTGGAGACAATTCCTCGTGGACTTTACTCACCCGGTTTACTCTGTCTTGTGGGAGAGTATTAAACTGAAGCAGGGCAAATTAGAAGACCATTAGGCAGGAACTAGAGAGAGTTAATTGAGGAATTGAGAACAGCTGTTTTTGGGCAAGTTCACATCTAACACATGGAGGGTATTTAAAGACCAACTGTACAGAGTACAGTACAGGTATGTTCCAGTAAGAAAAAAGGACAAGGATAGCAAGTTAAGAGGACCTTGGAACTAGAGATAGAGAAACTAGAGAAAGAGTGATACTAGATCTCTTACTAAAAAATGAGACGGGCAGGTGACAGAAGATTGTGTCAGGAAACACTTTCCATCTAGTGATCATAAATTAAAAGGCATCCGTTAGTCTTGCGAGACCATGGATCTGCACCCGGAAAGTCTTCACTCTCCAGAGCGCAGGCCTGGGCAAGGTTGTATGGAAGACCGGCAGTTGCCCATGCTGCAAGTCTGCCCTCTCCATGACACCAATGTTGTCCAAGGGAAGGGCAAGGGCCGATACAGCTTGGCACCAGTGTTGTCGCAGAGCACTATATAGTTAAGTGCCTTGCTCAAGGACACAACACACTGCCTCAGCTGGGGCTCGAACTCACCACCCTCAGATCGCTTGTCGAATGCCTTAACTACTTGACCACGTGCCCACGTGATCATAATGCCATTATATTCAAGGTAATTATGGAAAACCATAGGTCTGGGTCATTGGGTTGAGATACTAAATTGGAGAAAGTCAATTTTGATGGTATCCGAAAAGATCTGGCAAGTGTGGATTGGGACAGGTTATTTTCTGGCAAAGGTGTACTTTGTAAGTGGGAGGCCTTCAAAAAAAAATAAATTTTGAGAGTACTGAGTTTGTATGTTTCTGTCAGAAGAAAAGGCAAGGATAACAGGTTTAAGAAACATTGGTTTCTAAGAGATATTGAGGCCTTTGTTAAGAAAAAAAGGAGGTTCATAGTGGGTGCAGGCAGGAAGGAAGAAATGAGGTACTTGAAGAGTACAAGAACGCATGAGAACACTTAAGAAGGAAATCAGGAGGGCTAAAAGAAGACATGAGGTTGCTCTAGCAGACAAGGTGAAGGAGAATCCAAAGAATTTCCACAGATACGTTAAGAACAAAAGGATAGCAAGGGACAAAATTGGTCCTCTGGAAGATCAGAGTGGTAATCTATGTGTGGAGATGGAAGCGATGGGAGAGATCTTAAATGGATTTTTTTGCATCAGGAGAAGGACATAGAGTCTATAGATGTAAGGCAATACAACAGCAAGGTCATGGACCCTATACCGATTACAAAGGAGGAGGTATTTGCTGTTCTGAGGCAAATTAGGGTGGATAAATCCCCAGGGGCTGACAAGGTGTTCCTTTGGACCCAGTGGCAGGCAAGTGCAGAAATTGCAGGGGGGCCTGGCAGAGATATTTAAGACATCCTTAGCTACGGATGAGGTCCAGAGAACTGGAGGATAGCTAATGTTGTTCCGTTATTTAAGAAAGGCTCCAAGAATAAACCAGGAAACTATAGGCCACTGAGTCTGATATCTGCAGTGGGAAAGTTTTTGTAAGGTACAAGAATCAGGTATGTAAGTATTTGGATAGACAGGGACTGGCTATGTGCATGATAAGTCGTGTCTAACCAATCTTATAGAGCTTTTCAGGGAAATTTTCAGGAAAGTTGATGAAGACACTGGATGTTGTCTATGTGGACTTCAGAAGGGCCTTTGACAAGGTCCCACATGGTAGATTAGTCAAGAAGGTTCAGTTGCTTGGCATTCAAGATGAGGTAGTAAATTGGATTAGGCATTGGCTTTGTGGGAGAAGCCAGAGAGTGGTAGCAGAGGGTTGCCTCTCTGACCGAAGACCTGTGACTAGTGGTGTTCTGCAGGGATTAGTGCTAGGTCTATTGTTGTTTGTCATCTATATCAACAATACGGATGATAATGTGGTAAGCTGGATCACAAATTTGCAAATGGCACCAAGATTGGAGGTGTAGCAGACAGCAAGGAAGACCTTCAAAGTTTGCAACGGAATCTGAAAATGAGCTGAAAAATTGCAGGTGGAACTTAATGCAGACAAGTATGAGGTGTTGCACTTTTGGAGGATCAACCAGGGTAGATCTTACAAAGTGAGTGATAGGGCACTGAGGAATGTGGTAGAGCAGAGGGATCTGGAAATATAGATCCATAGTTCTTTGAAAGTGGCATTACAGATAGATAGGGTTGTAAAGAAAGCTTTTGGCATGTTAGTCTTCATAAATCTATATATAGGAGTTGGGGTGTAATGTTGAGGTTGTATAAAACATTAGCGAGGCCTAATTTGGTGTATTCTGTGCAGTTTTGGTCACCTACCTAGAGGAAAGATGTAAATAAGTCTGAAATAGTTTAGAGAAAATTTACAAAGACGTTACTGGGATACGAGGACCTGATTTATAGGGAAAAATTGATTAGATTAGGACTTTATTTGCTAGAATGTAAAAGATTGAGAGGAGATTATATTGAGGTATGCAAAATTATGAGGTGTATAGAAAGGACAAATGCAAGCAGGCTTTTCCCACTGAGGTTGGATGAGAAATCAGCTAGAGGTCATGGGTTAAGGGTGAAAGGTAAATGTTTAAGGGGCATATGAGGGGGAACTTTTTCACTCAGGGGGATGGTGAGAGTGTGGAATGAGTTGCCAGCACAAGTGGTGGATGCAGGGTTGATTTCAACATTTCAAAGTATACTTATTATCTTAGTATGCATACAAAATACAACTCTGAGATTCCCTTAAAAAATGGATGAGAGTGGTATGGAGGTCTATGGTCCAGGTACAGGTCAATGGGACCCTAGGCAGATTAATGGTTCAGCACAGACCAGATGGGCCAAAGGGCCTGTTTCTATGCTTAAGGTACTATGACTTTATGAATTTATGCTGGCCTTCATCATTTAGAGCATTTTATAGAAGTTGGGACGTCATGTTGCAGTTGTCAAAGCTGTTGATGAGGCTTGCCTAGAGCACTGTGTACAGTGTTGGTCACCCTGTTGTAGGAAAGATGTGGTTGAAATGAAAATAGTGTAGAAAGGATTTTTTGAGCAATTTGCCATGATTAGAGGGCCTGAGGTTTGCCAGGCTAGATCTTTATTTCTTGGAATTTAGGGGAATAAAGGGCAACCTTATAGAAATGTTTGAAATGATGAAAAGTATAGATGAGATGGATAGTAATAGTTTTTTTCTTCAGGGGAGGGGAGTCCAAAACAAGAAGGTATTGATTTAGGGTGAGAAAGGAAAGATTTAAAAGGGACCTAAAGGGCAAAACTTTCATGCAGAGTATGGTGAATATTTGAAAGGAGCTGGCAGAGGAAGTGGTTGTGGCAGGTACAACAGTCTCATTTAACAATTGCTTAGATAGGTACATTTCGGCATGGGACTTGGGGGATACGGACCAAATACAGGAAATTGGGACTGGCTGGCTGCGCTCAGTATCTGGCTTGGAGTTGTGATGCAAATATTACTTGCCACCCATCAACCCTATTCTCTAGGGTATTCTCTAGGTCCCTACACTGGGTTGCTTCATGAACCGATGAGTCAGATCTGAACACTGCATTCATCAGCAAACCTCCCAATAAAGAAAGGTTAGGACCAAACAGGAAATCCTGGGGCTGTGAGGCTGCCGGGTCACTGCTTGGTTCTTGATTAACGTCTTGAAAAAAAACGCTTGCTAATTATCTATAGTAACACATAAAATGCTGGAGGAACTCAAAGGGCCAGGAAGCCTCTATGGAAAGAAATATATAGTTGATGGCTCAGGAGCAGGAATGTTTACTTTGATTGCCAGGCTTTAGATGCTTCAGAAAGGACAGGGAGGGAGGCAAAAGGGGTGGGGGCGTGACACTGTTGATCAGAGATAGTGTCGTGGCTGCAGAAAAGGAGGAAGTCATAGAGGGGTTGTCTACGGAGTCTCTGTGAGTGGAAGTTAGGAATAGGAGAGGGTCAATAACTCTACTGGGTGTAATAGTCAACATGGCTTTGTCAAAGGCAGGTCGTGCGTTATGAGCCTGACTGAATTTTTTGAGGATGAAGGTAGAGCAGTAGATGTAGTGTACATGGATTTCAGCAGGGTATTTGATAAGGTACCTCATGCAAGGCTCATTGAGAAAGTAAGGAGGCATGGAATCCAAGGGGACATTTCTTTGTGGATCCAGAACTGGCTTGCCCACAGAAGGCAAAGAGTGGTTGCTGAAATGGCTAGCACAAGAGGGCACAGTTTTAAGGTGGTTAGAAGTAGGTACAGAGGAGATGTCAAGGGTAAGTGCATGGAATGGGCTGCCAGCGACGGTGGTGGAGGTGGATATGATGGTGTCTTTTAAGAGACTCCTGGATAAGTACATGGAGTTCAAAAATATAGACGGCTATGGGTAACCCTAGGTAATTTCTTAGGTAAGGACATGTTCGGCACAGCTTTGTGGGCCAAAGGGCCTGTATTGTGCTGTAGGTTTTCTAAGTTCTATAGTCGATGTTTTGGGCTGAGTCCTTTCATCAGAAGGTTATTAATAAGTGCCTCCACCCAATCGTCGACTGTATATTCTTTTCCAAAGATGATGCCTGATCTGCCGAGTTCCTCTGGTATTTTGTGTATGCTAATCTGGATTTACAGCGTCTACAAAATCTTTTGGGTTTATGTAGCTAATTATCTAATTAATGTTATTGAATGAGCAATCTGCAGTTTAACATTTTATATCAATCAATGACAACCACTGGACTTGGATCTGCTCCTTTATCAGACCATCATAAATATTCAAGAGGCCCATAAGAAAAGGTCACCACCTCTGCATAATCTGGTCTGCATACATCTCCATTCATCACATTGAGTTTGGTTATAGCAAATAGTTGCTATAGTAGTTAACACAAGGATTTGGGATGTCAGTTGGAAGAGACAAAAATAATCCCTAGTTGCTTTGAGGAAAGGTCATATTGATGAGCCAAGCAATCAACCAATATTCTCAAATCCTATAACAATGAATTTTTAACTATGGTTTGTACTACTGACAGAGAATGAGGACAACATGGAGTGTTGCCAGCCTAACTAAGTAACTATATAAAGTAGTGTAAAGCCCAAACACCCTTTGGGATTTGGGTCTCTGATCCTTCGATGAAAGATACTAATGGGCTGCAATAGCCAATGGAAGGCAAGATGGAATTTTCATTACTTTCATTCAGCCAGGGATTAATATTGGAGCCATGCCTGTAATTATTTATATCCTTTGGGAAACATGGTAGCTGGAAAGAATTTAGAGCACATGATCGATTGAAATGAGTAGCTCAGTGCTCCCAGTACTCACTTCCTGAGGTGTATATTCTTGTCAGCAAGCACTGTTGGTCCCATTCAATTGAGCTTAGAGCCATTGAACTTTGGACTGATTTCAGAAGCATTTTCTATAAATAGATAGAGTGAAGTGGCACAGCAATAGGAATTTTTTAAAGCTATGGCTCTTTTCCAAGTATTGTAAATCAAGGCCGGGATGAGGTGAATAATATATCCAGCTGAAAAGCTGCTTCACGTCTTGCCAACATAGCAGAAAATAACTTGGACAAGCATGAAAAATGTTCCTCTTGAATCATGAAATGATTCCAAATTCTAAATAACACTTCAGTTTAATTCCCTGTAACTTCACCTTGGTAACAATAACCCACGGCTTATAGCGGGTGCATTGATGTGGCACTTCTTGCCTATTAAATGATGTGGCTGGTGTATAATGGCAGTGCTGAATAACGACACTATTTCTGTTGCGCATCAAGATCAATGTTGCCTTATTAGGAATAAATTGATCTGCATCATTTGAATTTGTTTGGAAAGTTGTTTTATAATAGCCTGCTGACTTCCCAAACAGAGGATAGCTTTGAACTTCATAACATGCCATGACTGTCGATTTTCAATTCATACATTTGCCCAAACCTATCTTCATCAGGCTTAATTGCTGTTGTGGAATTTTCAGCAAGGCAAGGGTTTAAGTGAAGTCCAGGCAAGATAATTTACATATGTGTGTTCATCCATTGTACGTCGATGAGGACCTCGACACCATTATGGTGGTGTTGAGACTAGCGCGTGATTTGGATTTAAGTGAGGGAGAGTTGTGCAGCATCAGCCCCACTCTCTCTTCCCAATTCCCATCTGGATCCAGTGGAAAGGCAGAGTCGAGATGGCTGGAGATGGGACTAGACGCAGTGGATGACCAGGACATCTTTTACATAGTGTGCAGTCAGCCCAGGCAACTGAGGCCTTTGGAGAGAGGTCTTTGAAGAGCTTAGCTTCCCTTTGCACAGCAGATGAAAATGAAGGATTCTAATGTGACAGTTCCTATTAGTTAGTTACTTTACTAATTCTGAAGTACTATTGGCCTTTAATGTGGATATTCTATTAGCTATTAATACTTGCATTACAATAGTGATTAGTGATTGATTATGCAAATAAGGAATATGAACATACATAAGGTTACCAATTGATCGGTATCTGTATACATCTAGGAAACTCAGTATAAAAATGGCATTTATTTGTTCAAACTTTAGAGCAGAGTGGCGACAGGGGCCATGCTATCCTCCTCGTGCACGTTAACCAAGTGTGAGTTTTCAGAGACCAGATAATTGACGATGACACTGTCAGTGAGCACTTGTCATTAGTGAATGAGCATAGATGTTTCAAACTAATTCAATACACTGCAATTTATAACTTTAATACTGGCTATCACAATTCGGATGACAAAGTGGTTCATAAAATACGAGGGGTGATTGATAAGTTTGTGGCCTAAGGTAGGAGGAGTCAATTTTAGAAAATCTAGCACATTTATTTTTCAACATCGTCCCCTCCTACATTTACACAGTTAGTCCAGTGGTCGTGGAACATATGGATCTTTGACCTCCAGAAAGTATCCACAGCAGGGGTGATTGATAAGTTCATGGCCTAAGGCAGAAGGAAATGAGTTCTACGGCTCTCGTTACATGCACATGCAGTTCAACTCTTTGAGTGATTATGCAGAAAGTTTGAAGTTTATAACTCATCAGGGGTGATTGTTAAGCTCGTGGCCTAAGGTAGAGGGAGATGAGTTATTAACTTCAAACTTTCTTACATGATGGAAGCTGTTCCTGAATTCCTGAGTGTGTGCCTTCAGGCTTCTGTACCTCTTACCTGATGGTAGCAGTGAGAAAAGGGCATGCCCTGGGTGCAGGAGCTCCTTAATAATGGACGCAGCCTTTCTGAGACACCGCTCCCTAAAGATGTCCTGGGTACTTTGTAGGCTAGTACCCAAGATGGAGCTGACTAGATTTACAACCCTCTGCAGCTTCTTTTGGTCATGTGCTGCAGCCCACCCAATCCCCCCCCATATCAGACAGTGATGCAGCCAGTCAGAATGCTCTCCACAGTACATCTAGAGAAGTTTTTGAGTGTATTTGTATTTTAGATCTTTTATGTCCCTCTATTGGTAATGCTGACCAGGTGGGCACATGAATAACCCTGCACCAAACATCACGTATCAAAGAGAGAAGTTTAAAGAACATCTAGCCGTCTCCATTCATCCATCACCCTTTCACAGAGGTTCCCTCTTTAACTCTCCATCCCCTCCAACACCTCCCCTGCAACTTAAAACCAACTTGTTTTTGTTCCTTTCCAGTTCACAGACCTGAAACACTAGCTCTGTTCCTCTTTACACAGATTCATTCCAACATTGGCATTGAATTATTAAGGTGACTGTCGCTCCACCTCATTGACACCTTCCACAAAATGAGTTGCTTCATTACATGAGGATTAAAATCATAAAGAACAATGAGAAAAATAAATTGTTTCACCAGTGATGTAGTCAAAGAAAATAGATTTGAAATGTTATTTAGAATTTAGAATTATTTCATAATTCAGAAATATCTTTCACATGCTTGCCCTGGTTATTTTCTGCTGTGTTGGCAAGACATGAAGCAACATCTCAACTGGATATTGCTGTTCCTCTCTACTCTACCTATTTATCTAAAAATGCTTCAGAAATTGATCCAAAATTCAACTCTAATCGGAACTGAACGGCACTAACAGTGTTTGCTAGTAGGGACATGCATGTGGACAGCAGTTTTTGGTGAATCCATTGGTTGTCCTACCAACCCTAAACATAAGAGCTAAGTTGTTTTCAGCCAACAAACTCTAAACATAGGTGATGTGGAATGATTCAATAATAATTGTAATCCAATAAAATGTAAATGTTATGACAATAAATTCCCTGAAGTTAGGAGTACACAACAAATTATATTTGTTGCACAGTTAATGTCCTAAAGACTTCAAGATGCTTTGTAGGCAAACAAGGGACAAGGAATGTAAAGGTTGATCAAAAATACCGAGGGGAAATTAGAAAGGAAGACTTCCCACAACTATTTACAGTTGATGCACGTTGGAAGTAGCTGTCATAATGAAGAAACACGGCAATTAATGCACCCACAACAGCAGTGTGACGTTGACCGTAACATTTGTTAATATTGAATGAGGAATAAATATTGGCCAGGATCCCTGGAATTTAACTTCTGCTCATCTTCAAGATGGAGCCACCTTGTGTGTCCATCTAAGGACAGGAAGATTTGCAGTGTGACACATAACCAAGGAAACCACCCTCAACAGTGATGAGCTCCTTCTCTGCAGGACTGCCATGTCAGCCTAGAGCTTTGAACTAATCTCTGGAGTGGGACTTGAAGGCAGCCAATGATGCTGCAATAAAATAAAGGGATCTACAAGAGTTATTGCAATACTGCATAATGTGATTGCAAAGATCAATTTGTATAGATCTTACAGCCTTCACTTTTGTATTTCTAATCTTACATTGCAATAAGGTGCACTCACAAAAACATGAATGAAAATGCTCTGCCCTTCTGAATTGTTTCACTACCACACCATAGTAGTTTCACTGCCACTAGCATAAAGCTTCCTGACATGGAATTGTCAGTACTGTGAGCTAAATATATTGGCTAAATGGATGACCATCAAGTTTGTCACGTACCCCGTGACAGGTTAAAGAACCAGCAGAGATGGAAAACACTTTGGAGTCCAGTATTGCTATTAACTAATAATATTTATTAGTAACTACGCAATACAGTAATATAAATGTATATAAATCAAACAGGTTAGCAATGATTATATATAAGTAAATATATCAGTAAGTGTGGAAATATATATGAAAGACCAAGCTTCTTCAAGTCTAGGGGTAAATAGATAGTCTTACGATGATGAGTAAAGTTCAGTTCGGTTCGTGGATTTGAGTTGAGTAGTGATGGAGAGAGAGATAGGGAGCGATTTGAGTCTTCAGTTGAGCTGACCCCGTCGATCTTCTCGTTGTCTTCCAAAATCCTTTAAAAGTCACCGACTGTGACTTCAAAAAAGGGGATCGTTTTTCTGTGGTGGAATCATCAACCCAGACAAGGGTGGACACATGGACAACTCCCCACCGGTCAATCCCTTTTCTCACTGCAAGAGTCACTGATCGATTCTCCAAAAACCCACTTTTTCTGTGGGCACAACAAAGCTCATTCAGTGTCCAAAAACATGTGCCTGAGGTCTATCATCTGACCTCTTATTTATCTCACCACACTGAGTACCAACTGTCGTTCAAATAACTCTTCCCATCTTTGTCTGTGTAGAATGCACTAACAAGCCATGTCCTTGGAGAAAGTATAAACATACTCCAGAGAAACTATAACCTCAATTGTCTATCAAATAATGTCACCCTCAGTCACCATAGCAACTTATGAGCTGCTCGGTGCTCTCTCTCTCCAACTTAGCAGAAATCCAAAAGTTCCTCATGTATTAAAGTGATAGTCCAAAAGTTAGTCTTTGTCTCTCTCTCTCTCTCTCTCTCGCTCTCTTTCTTTCTCTCTCTCTTTTCAAAAGCACAGTTCATAGGGGTAATTTAGGACCCCATCTCAAGTTCCAATGGTATTCCTACTGATGTTTACTACAAGACATGATAACCAAAACACCGGTCTCCTGCCTGTTCAGCAGTAACACTGGTTTTAATTTCTGTTTGATTTTAAGAGTAGAAAGTGCAATGATTTGGATGCTTTGCAACCTGTGACAAGACTGAATTATTCTAATGTTCCTGTCTTGTAATTGATGAAGTGTCGAATAAAGACAGCTTCCTATTTCTCAAAAATTCCTAAAACAAGCCAATACCTTAACTTTCTATGTCATTTACAATTTAAGGCATAGTTCAAATTAAACCTCATTTCATTGTTGAAAATGCATTGCAACATAACTACCAATCGAATAATTTCTCATCTTTAAAAAAATTTACAAACTTTGTATGGTTATCTTACAGTAATCAAGGGGCCTGGGCTAATGATCAGAATTGCTATCGCAAAAATAGAGATTTTAAATTCATTAATTAACTAAATCTGGAATGAGGAAAGGAAAAGTGATGGTGATCCCTGAAATTACAGAATTGTTGTTAAATATCCATCTGGTCATGAATATCTTCTAGGGATGGAAATCTTCCATCCTTGTCAGAATGTTTCCCATCATCATTTGTGATTTTTATTAGCGACCTGGATGTCGGGGTAGAAGTTTGCAGACGACACAAAGGTTGGTGGTGTTGTAGATAGTGTAGAGGATTGTTGAAGATTGCAGAGAGACATGGATAGGATGCAGAAGTGGGCTGAGAAGTGGCAGATGGAGTTCAACCCGGAGAAGTGTGAGGTGGTACACTTTGGAAGGACAAACTCCAAGGCAGAGTACAAAGTAAATGACAGGATACTTGGTAGTGTGGAGGAGCAGAGGGATCTGGGGGTACATGTCCACAGATCCCTGAAAGTTGCCTCACAGGAAGATAGGGTAGCTAAGAAAGCTCTTGGGGTGTTAGCTTTCATAAGTCGAGGGATAGAGTTTAAGAGTCGCGATGTAATGATGCAGCTCTATAAAACACTGGTTAGGCCACACTTGGAGTACCGTGTCCTGTTCTGGTCACCTCACTATAGGAAGGATGTGGAAGCGTTGGAAAGGGTCCAGAGGAGATCTACCAGGATGCTGCCTGGTTTAGAGAGTATGCATTATGATCAGAGATTAAGGGAGCTAGGGCTTTACTCTTTGGAGAGAAGGAGGATGAGAGGAGACATGATAGAAGTGTACAAGATAATAAGAGGACTAGATAGAGTGAATAGCCAGTGCCTCTTCCCCAGGGCAGCACTTCTCAATACAAGAGGACATGGCTTTAAGGTAAGGGGTGGAAAGTTCAAGGGGGATATTAGAGGAAAGTTTTTCACTCAGAGAGTGGTTGGTGCGTGGAATGCACTGCCTGAGTCAGTGGTGGAGGCAGATACACTAGTGAAGTTTAAGAGACTACTAGACAGGTATATGGAGGAATTTAAGGTGGGGGCTTATATGGGAGGCAGGGTTTGAGGATCGGCACAACATTGTGGGCCGAAGGGCCTGTACTGTGCTGTACTATTCTATGTTCTATGTTCTATGTTCAATGCGTTGGCTCTCCGCACTATCATGGAGGCACTACAGTTCACGGACAATCATTGAAGGGCAGGGAAACTCATCCCTGACAGTGATCTGTACTTCCTATGAGTGAATAACAAAATAAGCCAAGGAAAAAGAAATCACACACAATAATAACTTAATGTGGATAAATGTGAAGTTATCCACTTTGGTGGCAAAAATAGGAAAACAGATTATTATCTGAATGGTGGCCGATTAGGAAAAGGGGAGGTGCAACGAGACCTGGGTGTCATTATACACCAGTCATTGAAAGTGGGCATGCAGGTACAGCAGGCGGTGAAGAAGGCGAATGGTATGCTGGCATTTATAGCGAGAGGATTTGAGTACAGGAGCAGGGAGGTACTACTGCAGTTGTACAAGGCCTTGGTGAGACCACACCTGGAGTATTGTGTGCAGTTTTGGTCCCCTAATCTGAGGAAAGACATCCTTGCCATAGAGGGAGTACAAAGAAGGTTCACCAGATTGATTCCTGGGATGGCAGGACTTTCATATGAAGAAAGACTGGATGAACTGGGCTTGTACTCGTTGGAATTTAGAAGATTGAGGGGGGATCTGATTGAAACGTATAAGATCCTAAAGGGATTGGACAGGCTAGATGCAGGAAGATTGTTCCCGATGTTGGGGAAGTCCAGAACGAGGGGTCACAGTTTGAGAATAGAGGGGAAGCATTTTAGGACCGAGATTAGGAAAAACTTCTTCACACAGAGAGTAGTGAATCTGTGGAATTCTCTGCCACAGGAAACAGTTGAGGCCAGTTCATTGGCTATATTTAAGAGGGAGTTAGATATGGCCCTTGTGGCTACGGGGGTCAGGGGGTATGGAGGGAAGGCTGGGGCGGGGTTCTGAGTTGGATGATCAGCCATGATCATAATAAATGGCGGTGCAGGCTCGAAGGGCCGAATGGCCTACTCCTGCACCTATTTTCTATGTTTCTATGTTAATACAGAATCTCTAACATTACCTGTAGTCCCCATACTCATTGATGTTCAGAGTTAGAAAGGTACAGGCAGTTATGCAAGTGAAATATTCACAGACTAGGGAATCTGATGCTCTAATATTCTGACAGATCCCAGACCTTCTTCACTGCAGCAGAACAGGTTCATTGCACCTCATCAGGCACCAGAAATAAACCGTGTGGAGAAATCACATATCACAGCTGGAATCAGACTGGAGACAAATGTCAGATGGTACTGTGTTACGTATTAAATATGTTATTGCACTTGAAAATAAATATAAGCATGTTGCCCTTCACAGGATATTGGGTCAATTTTCACAGTGGGGTGCAACCTGAGATCAGTCAGCAATTCACAATTGTCTCATGACTATTTTCCATTGATGGTTTTTCACAGGTTTTATGAGACATGACTTTATGTGAATAGCAATATATAATCAATAAATGTTAAAGTTATTAAATCTCATGTAAGGCCTTTATAATCAAAGAACTATTGAATTTTAAAATAAAGATTTTGTGCTTGGTGCTTCATCTCGATTGTCAATACAGTTTTCTCAATAATGCTGTAACCTAATGCCTCCAAACCTAGTGCAAAACAAAAACTAAAGTACTTACTCATCTTGGAGACATTCTGCTAATTGTGAATGTGGGAGGTAGCTCCAAAAATTAAGTTAGATTTTCTGGCTGTAAGGTCACTAATAAACACATTTTGTGAAGGTTAAAAAGGATTTTTAAAACAAGTAATACTGTATCCCTCTCTAGAAAATAACTTACATTTTTATAACGAATTAATAATTCATTAATTTAACATGGGTAGTGACTTACACAGATTTTCATTACTTATTTTCAGTAATAATTTTCTTTGTTTTACCAATTCACAGCCCACATTTATCAAGGAGTAGCTATTTTTTTACAATTATGCTGGTCAAAGTGAATTTTGTAAGTGGTGAAAGCATATAAGTTTGAGCAGACACTTGAGAGAAATAAGAATTCTCAACAGAAATGCAATTTTGAATCACCTGAAAGGGAGACTTGACTTCTTTGGAGTTAAGGTATGCTTACAAAACAAACAAAATGGGATCAAACTACATGGCATAATTAAAAATATGTAGAAGGTTAATCTGTAGATGCATGACAGAAAAAGCAGAGCTCAATAATTTGCAGAAAATTAGAATTCTTTATTGCCTGTGGATACTAATAAATTACAACATTAAAGTGCAAACAAGGTGACAAGTTCTACCAATTAACAAAATTGTACATTAAAGAACTCTTAGATTCCCTGAATGATTCTACAACCAGCCTCATCGGATCTGGAAACCTCAGTTCAAACTAAACGATGAAGTCTCTCAACTAGTGCAGGCTGGGAATGAAAATTAATTGTGCTAGTGTGAATCGAATCTTTAACATGAGTCAGGTAAGAAAAGAGAAAGGCACATTTATTTTTATTGAAAGATGAGCCTGGCACTTTTTATTGTGTCTTTCACAGCCAATGGACATTGCAGAGCTTCATAACCTACACACTGCTTCAGTTATTGTTGTAATAAAGACTAACAAATTGTTTCCTCGGACTCTGCTGTGCACAACGTGATAGCAGAACAGATCATCCATTTTACTTTATCTCTGTTAGGAATAAATATATTGGCTGTGACTTCAGGAAAATTCTTCTCAAATAACAATAATTCAAAGGAATTCTTTGAGCCCACCCTATCACAGTTCTTCAGTGCTGTAGTGATACAGTAGAGCAGACCTTTATTAGCATGCTCCGAATGGAGTCAAGTCTATTGTTTTACTGAAGATGTAACACTTCTGAATGTCTTATTTATGTCTCTCGTTTGGTTATGTGATTAAAATTCCACTCATGATGCATACATATCACGTGTGACACTAAATTTTCAATAGAGTCATAGAGCAATACAGTACAGATACACGCAGTTTGACTCAACCAGTCCCTATCCAACTAGTACCAATTTCCTACATTTGGCTTATATTCCTCTAAACCTCATCCCTCCAAGTGCTCCTGCCTCAACCACTTCCTCTGGCAACTTGTTCCATGTACTTACCACTCTCTTCATGAAAAGTTGCTGCTCAGTAAAATTGACAAAAAAGTCCAATCATTTTACAACTCTGTCAAAATCAAACCGAACATTCAAAATCCTGCAGGATTTTCTGTTTCTATACCCCAGGTAATTGCTAAAATGTAGGGACGTGTTCGGCACAGCTTTGTGGGCTAAAGGGCCTGTATTGTGCTGTAGGTTTTCTATGTTCCTATGGAGGCATGGGTACTCTCTGTGACATTCATTTTGCTAAATGCTTCTGAGATGATTTCTCTAGCAATGGGAAAGATGCTCATGAAAGTCTTTTTATTTTGACTTCTTGTATTCATTCACCTTCTTAAAAATTTCTCTCATTTCAAGGGCTTTTGTTTTAAGCAACTCATTTTCAGGACTATGCATGAGAATGAAAAAAACGGCAGGTTGAGGATATTCAGTATGTTAAACAATTTGTCACATTTTACTCATAGAAAATAGTATATAGGTATACAGGTAAACTGTATTATGTCAAAACATAAACCATCACTTGTTTTTTGATGCCATTTTTGCCAATGCTATGAAACATCTTAATGGACTAGAGAAAAGATTCACACCTGAAATATTTCTGTCATTCTTCAGTGGTCCAATAGCAAACACATCAGGTTTCCTTCTCAGAGACTTAACCCTGGCATCATGGTAGGGTAGACACTGGAAAGTGTTGAGCGTCGTCATAGCCCTTCCACAATATCATGTCATCTCACTTACTCCGCAATTTCAAGATTGCTCTCTCTAACTCATTTCCTTCTCTTAAACACAAGAGCTTCCACAGGTACTGGGAATCCAGAGCAATACACAAAATGCTGGAGGAGCTCACCAGGTCTATCACCACACTTTTACATTGACATCATGTTCATGCTTCACCAACTTAACAGATACCCAACTGTTGTAGGGAAAAAAGAGTGAGGGCTAATAATGGACAAATACTCTTTTGGATTGTGCTAATATGGTTTCAGGGAACTGCAAGCAAGAACATAGACAGAATGCAGCAGTGATGACACCTAAGTTTCTGGAACTTCACAAATGTTATAGCTTATGCCCATTGTTGTCATAGAAAATTGGATTTACTGTTAGACCTATGGATTATCATTTTATTCTGCAATCAGGACCTAGTTGGCTACTTAATTAAGTCTTCCTGTAGACACCATTCTTTTACCAAAGTGTCGTTTACTGGTACCCTCGTCAGCTGACTTGGTAAAAGCTGTACCGAACTCATGCTCATGTCGATCTGCTTTCCCCCAGAAGGACCAGAATCCTGTCATTGGGTTTGGCAGCTCATGTGCCTTAATCACCAGGAGAGCTACGTTGGCTGGAGTCAGGGCTTTATCCTATGGCTCTTGTTAGGGTCACCGGTCCTCCGGGTTTGGGGGCTCAACTCAGTGCCAACAGCCCTGACTGGTAAAACAAAATTGTTATGGAAACAGTAATGAGGAATCCATCTACATCTGAGTGTGATGGTATTCCCAAGTCTCCACCTGGCACCTGCATGACTGATAGCAGTGAAAACCAAGAGGATGCTACTAACATGATGAAGGAAGTTTAACACCACAAGGGATGGGGGACCTTCCGTGCTGCCATAAGTCCCAGTGGTGTAATGGGCCGTAAGTAAATAGGTAAGATCAGCTTTGGCTGGGCTTCAGTTTTTAATATATCATTCGCTATTTGGAACACCATCTCCGTGTAGCATCCAGTTTGCTCCTACACCCACCATTTTTGTGCCCAGTTTCTACGGCTTCATTTTAAATCTTTGAGTGTAATTAATTGATGCTCGTTTGGAACTATTCGGAAAACCTTTTGGAAGCCAACTCATTTGTCTTGTGAATAGTTTAATTGTGTTGGTTACAGTTCAGTAATGCACGTTCATCTTTGTAGGTCAAGCATAAAATGATTATTTTTGGTATCCCTGACACCCTTCATTCTCTGCACATGTAGTGTTGAGTTCTCAATATTCCCAGGAATTACAAAAATTTGCATTCTTATTTTTTCGAACTTACAACCAAAGCGTAATTGGCACTGTGCACACCATCAAACTAAAACTACCTTTGCTTTCAGCTCCAGCACCATTGACAGACTGAGACTACACAAAGTTCCTCTAAAAATAAATCACTATTGAATTCGATTACTTCTGTATCATTCATTCCTAGCAACAAGACAAGATCAGTCACTGTTCTTGTTATATTTGCACTGGAGAGCTACATTTACGAGTCTGCTTTTATAAATACATCTATATTGTGTGTGGCAATCAGCTCTTTCACCCTACAAGTTGTACACAACATGGTTTAAATAAAGATGGAACTCAGAAGCCCTTGCAGTTTTAGTTTTCTGCAATATCGTTAAGGTGAACTGAAATGATTTTCAAGGAGAGGCAAGAGTGGCAAAAAGCAATGCAAATAAAGAAGATGGAAGAATTTGTATTTGCTTTTACGTCAGCTCTGATTTCCAAAATGCCCAGGAAGTGAATTCACTCATGGTGATCATAATATTAGTCCTAAAATGAGCATAATAGAAAACTTGAGGTAACAATTCCTAATAATGAAATGTGATCACCTGTGTAATTATATTAATGGACTGATCTCTGTTTATAAATAAGACATTGCCAGTTACAGGGCATGCTACTAATGAAAAAGGTTTCTCTATTGTGGATTCATTTAGATGACGTTTTAAAAATGGTATCAACAATACTATGGAGAAGGCTGTTAGATGACAGCTACACTTGCTTTTGTCTACACTGGTTGGTTGGAGTGCTCATAGATTCTACTGATAAGGTCTGAAAGAGAGTGAGATCCTACTGCTTTTGGTAGGATTAGATCCCTTCATTGTGAACAGGCGGAAAAAATATCACCAAGCCCAAGGGAGAAAGAAATGTGAGAAGATTTTCACCTTGAAAAGGTGGTGAAGATTTTCAGCTTGAAAGGGTGGGTGAAGTGCCAGGGTTGCTGGAAGAGGCAAATATATTAGGGTCATTTAAATAACTCTTAGATAACCACGTGGATGATAAAAACAATGGAAGGCTGTACAGGGGGTGGGTTACATTGATTTTTGAGTAGATCAAAAGAATGACACAGTGTTGTGAATCGAAGGGGCCTGCACTGTGCTGTAATGTTCTATGTACCAGCAATGGCTGGAATTTCTGGAAGTAATTCAGAGGGCATGGGATATGTACGTCCCAAAGAGGTAGAAGTACTCTAAAGGCAAGATGACACAACCATGGCGAACAAAAGGAGACAAAGCCAATTATAAAAGCGAAAGAGAGGGCGTATAATGGGGCAAAAATTAATGGGGAATCAGAGGATTGGGAAGATTTTAACAATCAACAGGAGGCAACTAAAAAAGTTATTAAGAAGGAAGAGATAATAAACAAAAGTAAGCTAGTCAATAATATCAAAGAGGATACCAAAAGTTTCTTCAGACATGTAAAGTGTAAAAGAGAGGTGAGAGTGAATATCAGACTGCTGGAAAATGATGCTGGAGAGGTAGTAATGGGGGACCAGGAAACGGCAGATCAACTGAATAAGTATTTTGCATCAGTCTTCACAGTGGCAGACACTAGCAGTATGGTGGAAGTTCCAGAATGTCAGGGGTCAGAAGTGTGTAAAGTTGCCATTACTAGGGAGAAGGTTCTTGGGAAACTGAAAGGCCTGAAGGTAGATAAGTCACCTCGACCAGATGGTGTACACCCCAGGGTCCTGAAAAAGGTGGCTGAAGAGATTGTGAAGGCATTAGTAATGATCTTTCAAGAATCATTAGATTCTGGAATGGTTCTGGAAGACTGAAAAATTGCAAATGTCACTCCATTCCTCAAGAAGGGAGAGAGGCAGAAGAAAGGAAACCATAGGCCGGTTAGTCTGACCTCAGTGGTTGGGAAGATGTTGGAGTCAATTGTTAAGGACATAGTTTCGGGGTACTTGGAGGAACATGATAAAATAAGCTGTAGTCAGCCTGTTTTCCTCAAGGGAAAATCTTGCCCGACAAATCTGTTGGAATACTTTGAAGAAATAACAAGCAGGATAGACAAAGAAGAATTGGTTGAAGTTGTGTACATGGATTTTCAGAAGGCCTTTGACAAAGTGCCACACATGAGGCTGCTGAACAAGTTACGAGCCCATGGTATTGTAGGAAAGATTCTAGCATGGATAAAACAGTGGCTGATTGCAAGTAGGCAAAGAGTAGGAATAATGGGACCCTTTTCTGGTTGGCTACCAGTAACTAGTGTTGTTCCACAGGTATCTGTGTTGGAACCAATTCTTTTTACATTATATGTCAATGATTTGGATGATAGAATTGATGGCTTTGTTGCAAAGTTTGTGGACAATACAAAGACAGGTGGATGGCAGGTAGCTCTGAGGAAGTAGAGAGGCTGCCAAAGGACTTTGACAGTTAAGGAGAATGGGCAAAGAAGTGGCATATGGAATACAATGTTGGAAAGTGTATGGTCATGCACATGGGTAGAAAAAATAAAAGGATAGACTATTTTCTAAATGGAGAGAAAATACAAAAACCTGAGGTGCAAAGGGACTTGGGTGACCTTGTGCAGGATTCCCTAAAGGTTAATTTGTAGGTGGCGTTGGTGGTGAGGATGTTGGCATCCATTTCAAGAGGACTAGAATATAAAAGTAAGGATTCAATGTTGAGGCTTTATAAAGCACTGGCGAGACCTCACTTGGAGTATTGAGGGCATTTTGGGTCCCTTACCGAAGAAAGGATGTGCTGACACTGGAAAGGGTTCAAAGGAGGTTCACAAAAATTATTCCAGCATTGAATGGCTTGACATATGAAGAGTGTTTGATGGCTCTGGGCCTGTATTCGCTGGAATTCAGAAGAATGAGGAGTGACCACATTGGAACCTATCGAATGGGAAAAGACCTTGATAGAGTGGATGTTGAGATGATGTTTCCTATGGTAGAAGAATCTATGAACAGAGAATACAGTTTCAGTGTAGAGGGGTGTCCTTTTAGAATGGAGATCAGGAGGGATTTCTTTAGCTAGGGAGTGGTGAATCTGTGGAATTCATTGCCACAGGTGGCTGTGGAGGCCAAGTCTTTATGTATATTTAAGGCAGAGGTTGATAGATTCTTGATTAGTCAGGGCATGAAAGGATACGGTGGGGGGAGGCAGGAGATTCGGGCTGAGAGGGAAAATCGATCAGCCATGCTGAAATGATGGAGCAGTCTCAATGGGCCAAATGGCCTACTTCTGCTCCTGCATCTTATGGTGTTATGGTATTGTGTTCTTAATTGAACTGCAGGGACAGAATCCTCATTTCTCCCATCTCTCTTAATATTGAAGCCCCATTCCTGGTGGTAATTCTCCTCTGCAGTCTGGGCCTGAATTTACAATGAGCAAATGCTCAATCAACCAAACATTTGGATGCCAATGAAGAAATGTGTCCCACTTGTTAGTATGTCAATATGCACTTGTATGATGTTAAAGAACCTTCCAAATATTCCGATTCATTTCAGTGTTATATTTGAGTCATATCCATAATACTTACTCATGGAAGAATTTACTGTAAGTGAGGAAATAGTGACATTTTACAGACTCTGAATCTTTACTGGAATGTGAAACACTACTGAATGCTGGAAATCTGAAACAAAAATAGGAAGTTCCATGAAGAAGCAATAGGTGAGTCTGTGTCTGAAAACAGAAGTTACACATTTCCAGAGCTCTGGGCTGAAAGGTTACTGGAGATTTTAGGAAGATTGGAAATCAATGTGATAAGCAGCTGCTGTGACTTGCTACTACCACAACTGCCCCTACCTACTGTCTCTTACTGAACTCTCTGAGAAGTGGTTACAGATTTTACTATCAGCGGAAACTATTATGCCATTTATACAATGTCCAACATCTCTTTTAAATGTCCTCTTAACCTCTTCATGTTTAGAGGAGGAATCCTGGATGCTGCTGTCTCCTCTTACATGACTGAAGACACACGTGCCTGGTACCAATGGCCATTGTAGCAAAACCCTGCTACACCTGCATGAGTTTGTGTGTATGCCAGTATGTGCTTATACACACTTGCTTACACATGTGCATATGCATATGCATGCTGTGCACACAAACATATGCCTGCATGTACATTTCCCCTTCTTTGCATAGCTGTCTGAGATTAATTGCCTCACCTAACTACTTTTTCCAGGTCTGTGAGGATGACGCTGAAAACAGTACAAACAAGAACTTGTGCCGTAGTCAAGAGAAGGATACAAGAATAAACAGAAGGTCAGTGCAAAAGAAGTCTAAGGTGAAAGGGCCAAAATAATAAAGCAGAGCTGAAATGAAAAATGTTTAGGTTATGTAAAGCTCAGTTTAATGCATGTAAAATTATTACTGGGGAAAACTGACATTCATTATCCACTTGGACAAATTTCAAAATCAGGTATAAAGCATTGTATATGAGAACCACAATATTTTCATGTCAAGTTCAGAGTACTAGCTAAATTGCTAAATACTGGATAGAGATGTGTAAGTTTTAACTAATGCAACATTATGGATGGAAAGTTAATTTACATTATTGAGTAACATTGAACAATTTCTTTGCCTTTTCCTGATGTTAATGATCAGACCATACTGATACGGGATTAATAGGAGTCAGACATATTGATATCAGGCAAAAACTCTTAAGGCTTGACCTTTACAATCAACAAACAAATCAACTTGAGTATAATACAGGCTTTTCCTAATAAAATCTAATTTCTGTATACTTGGATTCTGCGCTCTACAGTGGTCAGAAGCACTCTATGATCTATTAGTATTAATGAGAGCTTTCGGATGACCCAAGTTCTATTTATAGCTTTCAAGCTGTGATATTAAACTCACAGCAGTAAGCAACATCAAGGCAAACCCATTAATGAGCAGCTAGCAAATAGGAGCATTTATGTTTTCCGAAGACATCAATCACAAAGGGATATAGCGGCACAATGTGTACGAAGCAGAACTTACATCCAGGGGCCTGGACAGATCGCATTCAATTTGAACCATGGTAGCTGGGGAATTTCAACTCAGTTAATAAATTAAATAGGTCTGGTATACTATGCCCGGACCAGTAAAGGAGACATTGAGACTGCCATAAAAATCCATCTGGTTCACTAATGTCCTTCAGGGAAACCTGCCACCTTGCCTCCATCTGCCCTGAGAGCTGCTCTTCAAGAATATGTTTCACTTTGGAAATATGTTGGCAAGCCTGCAACAGAACAAGCTGATATTCAACAGCAAAGCCCACCTTGTATAGATGTACACACCAGATTTACTCATGCCAAAGACTCGCATAGCACAATCCATTACTGAACGTTGACTCCTGCTGTGAATATAGCTCAAGCCTCCTTATTAGCAAACTTGTAGGTGTTAAAATTAGGAGTGCTGTGCATCAGACTTATCAAGCAACAACTTGATATAATCATAACAACAGAATCTTAATGAACACCTTGGACTCCTCTGCAACAATGATCACATTTACGACCTTCACTGGAAACTGGAATCTTCACGAACCTAAAGCTTAGCTGGGCCAGGTATATAGGTAGTGTTCTACAAGGAAGGTGGCTATTCTGCATTCTGAGACATACACCTGATGCCTCACCACCCTTCTTCTGCTGGTAAAGACAAGCTAGTGTGCTTAGCCTTCCTGTTCTATTCGCTTTATACTTATGACCGTATGGCTAAGCACCGCTCCAATGTCATACTTAAGTTTGTTTACAACACTACTGTCTTTGGTCGAATCAAAGGTCATGACAAATCAGCATAAGGGAGGGAGATTGAAAATCTGGCTGAGTGGAGCCCCAATAACAACCTCTTACTCAATGTGCGCAAGACCAAGGAGCTGATTATTGACTTCAGGAGGAGGAAACCGGAGGTCTGTCAGCCAGTCCTCATTGGGGAATCAAAGGTGGAGAGGGTCAGCAACTTCAAATCGGAATCAAAATCAGATTTGATATCACCGGCATATGTTGAGAAATTTGTTAACTTTACGGCTGCGGTACATGATAAATAAATATGGAGAAAAAAGTTGAGTTACATTATATGTGGTGGCATCCATTAGACTCACGAGACCATGGATCTGCGCCTGGATTCTCCAGGACGCAGGCCTGGGCAAGGTTGTATGGAAGACCGGCAGCTGCCCATGCAGCAAGTCTCCCCTCTCCACGACACCGATTTTGTCCAAGAGAAGGGTCGATACAACTTGGCACCAGTGTCATCGCAGGAGTTGCCAGAATGAAGTTGGAGGCAACATCGAACTGCGTTAGGGACTGCAGCTCCGGATTTGTCCTCAGGGTTTACTCCTGAAGCCTTTCCCATGAGCGGGTATGGCCATAAGGCAGCGGAGGTTTGAAATCAGAGTTTTCCCTCTCTTACATTATATATACAGTTGACCTTCACTAATCCGACTACCTGTAATCCGGTTCCTTCACTGTGTGTGCCTTCAGGCTTCTGTACCTCCTTCCCAATGGTAACAACATGAACAGGGCATGCCCAGGGTGGTGGAGATCTTTAATGTTGTACACCGCATCTTGAAGATGTCTTGGATACAACAGAGGTAGGCACCCGTGATAGAGCCCCACCGCCCCCATACCAGACAGTGATGCAGCCAATCAGAGTGCTCTTCATGATAAATGTGTAGAAGTTTTCAAGTGTTTTAGTTGACAAACCAAATCTCCTTAGACTCCTAATAAAATGTAGCCGATGTCTTGCCCACTTTATAGCTGCATCAATATGTTGTGTCAAGTTAGGTCCTCAGAGAAATTGACACCTATGAACTTGAAATTGCTCACCCTTTCTAATTCTGATACCTCTATGAGGATTGGTTTGTGTTCTCTTGTCTTACCCTTCCTGAAGTCTCCAATCAGCTCTTTGATCTTGCTGACATTGAATGCAATGTTGTTTTACTTGCACCACTCAACTAAATGGTATATCTCGCTCCTGTATGCCCTTTTGACACCATCGAAAATTCTGCGAACTGTGATTTTATCATCAACAAGTTTATAGATGGCATTTGAGCTATGCCTAGTCACACAGTCATGGGTGTAGAGAGTAGAGCAGTGATCTAAGCACACACTCCTGTGGTGCACCAATGTTGATTGTCAGTGAGGTGGAGATGTTATTTCCAATCTGCACAAATTGTGGTCTTCTGGTTAGAGAGTTGAGGATCCAGCTGCGGGAGGAGATACAGAGGTCCGGGTTCTGTAGCTTTTCGATCAGGACTGTAGGAATGATGGTGTTAAATGTTGAGCTATAGTCGATAAACAATAAACAGCATCCTGATATAGGTATCTGCATTGTCCAGGCGATCAAAGCCTGCATCCAGAGCCACTGAGATCGTGTCTGCTGTAGGCCTGTTGTGGCAATAGGCAAATTACAATGGGTCCAAGTCCTTCCTGAGACAGGTGTTGACTAACCTCTGAAAGCACTTCATCACCGTAGATGTGAGTGCTCCTAGATGATAGCCATTGAGGCAGCTCACGCTGCTCTTCCTGGGCACTGGCATAATTTTTGCCCTTTTGAAGCAGGTGAGAACTTCCAACTGTAGCAGTGAGAGATTAAAAATGTCTTTGAATATCCCCGCCAGTTGGTTGGCACAAGTTTTCAGAGCCTTCCAAGGTACTCCATTGGGCCCTGCTACCTTGTGAGGTTCACCCTCTTGAAAGACAGCCTGACGTCAGCCTCCAAGACAGAGATCACAGGGCCAGTCATTGGATGCTGCAGGATCCTCAGAGCTGTGGTACTGTTCTCCCTTTCAAAGTGAGCGTGAACGGCATTAAGCTCATCTGGTAGTGAAGTATTTTTGCCATTCATGATGTTGGGTTTTGTTTTGTAGGAGCTAATGGCCTGCAAACGCTGCCAGCGTTGACGTTTATCCGATGTTACCTCTAACCTCTCCTGGAATTGTTTCTTGGCTCTTAAAATAGCCTTTTGCAAGTTGTATCCCGTTTTCTTATTCAGACCTGGATTGCCAGGCTCAAAGGCCACAGGCCTAGCCCTCAGCAGACTATGAACCTCCTGGTTCATCCACGGCTTTTGGTTTGGGAATGTACAGTCAGTTTTTGTAGGTACACACTCATCCGCACAGGTTTTAATGAAGTCGGTGAACACTGTGGCACACTCACCCAGGCTCGAAGGTGACTCCCTGAACACAGTCCAGTCCTCTGATTCAAAGCAGTGCTGTAAGCGCTCCTGTTTCTCCCTTGTCCATACCTTCTTGGTCTTCACTACTGGTGCTTCAGTCTTTAGTCGCTGCCTACACTCAGGATGGAATAGAACAGTAGGCACTCTTGAACTTAGTGTAACTGTGGTCCAGTGCGTTGCTTCCTCTGGTACTGTAGGTGATTTGTTGATAAAATAATTATTTAGTGGCTTTATTGAGCTGGCCTGCTTACAATCCCCCAAAATGATGGGGAAGGCATCAGGATATGCTGTTTCATGTCTGTTGATTACATCGCTCAGTTCACCTCGAGCCTGTTTGACATTAGCCTAAGGTGAAATGTACACTGCTACCAAAATGACCTTTGAAATCTCCCATAGCAGGTAAAACAGCCAGCACATAATAGTGAGATATCCCAGGTTTCTCGGTGTTATAATTTCAGGGGACCTGTCCTGGGCCCTGCACATAATGTAATTATGAAGAAAGCGCAACAGTGCCTTAACTTCTTTAGAAGTTTGTAAGTATTTGATATGACATCTAGAACTTTGATAAACTTCGATAAAGTTCTATAGATGTGTAGTGGAGAGTATATTGACTGGTTGCATCACAGCCTGGTATGAAAACACCAATAACCTTGAATGGAAAATCCTACAAAAAGTAGTGGATATGGCCCAGTCCAACACAGGTAAAGACCTCCCACCACTCAGCACATCTACTCGGAGCGCTGTCGCAGGAAAGCAGCATCCGTCATCAGGGACCCCCGCCAACCAGGTTATGCTCTCTTCTCGCTTCTGCCATCAGCAAGAAAGCACAGGAGCCTCAGGACTCAAACTGCCAGAGTCATGAACAGTTATTACCTTCAACCATCAAGCTCTTGAACCAGTGGGGAGTAACTTAATGCAACTTCACTTGCCTCATCACTGAACTGTTTCCACAAACTATGGACTCACATTCAAGGACTCCATCTTCTGTTTTGAAAATGTATTTCTTGTTATGTATTATTCTTATTTTCTCTTTTATATTTGTAGTTTGTTGGCTTTTACATATTGGTTGTTTGTCTGCCCTATTGGGTGCAGTCTTTCATTGACTCTATTACGATTCTTGGATTTACTGAGTGTACCCGCAAGAAACTGAATCTCAGGGCTGTATATGGTGATACTTTGAGAATAAATTTACTTAATCTTGAAGTTTGAATTTTCTTAGCTTGAGGTAGATAGAAATAGGGCATGGTGAAATTGCTGGGGGAAAGCTCCGTTCAATGCAGGTTGGCATTTCCATTTTATCCAGGATAACGGACTACTTGACTGGCAGGCCACAGTATGTGCAGCTTCGAGTTGTGTGTCTGCACTTGTAATGCTACTGTGACACTACAATTTCCTTTGGGGTCAATGAAGTATCTATCTATCTATCTATTATAGACAAGTTTGCATTGAAGGGTGAAAGCATTGTTGCCGGATCAAGGGTCAATGTGAATCAATAACACAGTGTGACTCCATGTAAATCAGGATCAGGCCCCCAGAGTTCAAAATAAACTGAAGCTTATCTACAGCAGAAGATCGGAGAGCAGCCATGAAAATACTGTGGTAGAGTCCCCAGGTGATGAGAATGTGGAGTGTGTTTCAGTAGCACTGAAGTCAGCAGAAAGGAAAATTGAGCAGGATGTATAATGTTTGTTTGATCTTCAACTGTAGATTGGCTTCCCACTGAAGCTGAGAATGGATGGATGTTTTCGAATCAGGCAAACACTGTCACACCCATCCTGCTCTCATTCAACGAGCAGTTCATGACATAAACAAAGTGTGGCAGCTTGTTTACTCGTTTCTCTATCACCTCAGGGACAATATGCTGTAGTATCTCTAGTGTCACTATGGTGAGGTTAAATAACTCAGCACTGAGCTATCCTCCATCTATGGAGCATCTCGATGGCACACTGACTGTCCAAGGCACCAACAGAGCTCAGGAAGCTAGCTTTTGAATTTACAAATAATAGCACAAGATATTATTAAATCATAACTGATGGCGTGTCATGTTACAGTAATATCTTGCAAACATACTCGGGTGCACAGTTCCAAAGACCCCTCATCCAAGCCCCACCTCGATGAGTAGATAATGCATATTCCGACATTTATGGTTTGCAAAGGTTTACAATGATTACAGTTAAATACACACAAAAACATTCTAGATCAACATTTAACATTGCCAAATTGTTAGTGAGTCCTAATAATCTCAATTAACGTGGCATTGCTGCAAGATCTGTTTAGAAAAGGAAACTAAATCACAGAAAGCCTATTAACCTTAACTAAGTACATGCTACAGGGGTCTATGTATGAAACTCTGCAGAGGAGGCTGAATGGGAACAGCTTGTTTCCCCTCTGGCATTGGCTCTTTATGTATCCCAATTAGAACATTGATGGCAATCTTTAGTTAATAAATGGTATTTAAACAAAGATTATATTGTATTCACAGCAGAGGTCAATGTTAGCTATCAATATACATGGCATATCACACAGATCCATTAACCACACTGAAAGACTATTGAAAAGGGATCTGTGTGTAAGTGCTGGGGCTGGACATTTTTCTGCTTTGCGTTTTAACAGAGTAAATGATGCCAATCATCGGTAATACATGTTGTGGGGAGAATAGTTAGTTTGAGTATCATGTTAGTTTTGGAAACACTGGGATTGAACATTTATGATTAACTATGCCTTTTGAAAATCAATAAACTTTAATAGACTGTAAATGGAATAGGATACAGATTTTACTGCATTCAAAAGCCTGGAAGATTAGCAGAAGATAGTCAATAAAGCATCACTTCTTAACTGGGCTCACATCTCATCTCCGAACAATGACTGCTAGAAGGAATATAATTACACTGCTCTCCTGAAAGTCTAATCCCATATCACAGTCAATATCAGAGCAAACATCTGTCAAAAGATTTATACATCGACCATTTTTTCAAAGGACAAAAGGGGAACTGCCAGACATGCCCATGGGTTCTGAACGATGAGGATACAATTTTACTACCATATGTCCACGCAAATAATTCATCCAGTTTCATGACTTCACTCACTTAGCTTCCCTAATCTTTATTCAGTAGGTCAAGGAAATGGAAGTGGGCTTCTGCTAGCTTTGCCACTTAATGACAGCCATACAGAATACTCACCAATCGCAAAACATTTATTTGGAGGACATTGCTTACGAACAGAAATAATTCTGTTTCACTTGACCAACTTTCTTGTTCAGTAATGAACAACAGGAAAGCAAACGGTAATTGGCTACGTACAGTGACAATGCTATAGTAGTCATAGTGTGCAGGAATAGGCAATTCCCCTGTCAGTCAGCCTTGGGGATTACATTCCTGGAAGGAATAATGATTGATTCTATGATACGTATGCATCCGTCCTCCAGAGTGTGGCACTTTTCTCAAAGAAAACCTTCATTTATTGGAAGAAGCTCTTGTAGTTTCTGTTCCCACTGCTCTTTAAGTTCAAAGTTTAAAGTAAATTTATTATCAAAGAACATATATGTCACAATATACAACCTTGAGATTCATTTTCTTGCAGGCAAACTCAATTAATCCAATAACCATAACAGAATCAACAGAAGACTACACTAACTGGGTGGACAACCAGTGTGCAAAAGAGAACAAACTGTGCAAATACAGAAAACGAATAAAAAAAAGGAATAAATATCAGGAACATGAGATGAAGAGTCCCTTAAAGTAGGTCCATAGGTTATGGGCACAGTTCGGTGATGCGGCAAGCGAAGTTACCCCGTCTGGTTCCTGAACCTGACAGCTGAGGGGTAATAACTGTTCCTGAACCTGACAGCTGAGGGGTAATAACTGTTCCTGAACCTGGTGGTGTGAGTTCAAGGGCTCCTCTACCTTCTTCCTGATGGCAGGAAAGAGAAGCGAGCATGACCTTGGTGGTAGGGGTCTCTGATGATGGATGCCACTTTCCTGTGACAGCACTCCATGTAGGTGAGCTCAGTGATGGGGATGACTTTACCCGTGGTGGACTGTGCAGTATCCACTACTTTTTGTTGGATTTTCAATTCAACGGTGTTGATGTTTCCATACCATTCTGTGATGCAGACATTCAATTTACGTTGCACCATGCACCTATAGAAGTTTGTTGAAGTTTTAGATGTCATTCCAAATCTTTGCAAACTTCTAAGGAAGTAGAGGCTGACTTTGATTTGGCCTGCTGTACAAAAGATGCTTTCTCTGATTTAAGTGTTTCACCTCCAATTCATTGACAATGCTGCATTTGCCAAATAATGTTACATCTACTGTATATTGTCGCAGTATGATGTTGAAAGACCCGAACCACCTGATGACCCCAGGTAACATCACTGATGATGTGCCCTAGCTTAGCATCATGCAGATGTTTCTGTAAGAACTACCTCCTGGGACACCAGTGACTACCAGGAAGAGTCTGGTTGACAGCCTGGAAAGACAGCAAATCAGTGCAGGGTGGGTTAGCAGCCCTAACCACAGCTCCTGTAAAGGAGTACGCAAGAAGGCTACGGTTCAAAGAATGGAAAGATACCCCCAGGGAAGCCCGGAGCGGGGGGGTGGGGGGTTGGGGGGGGGAGCGGAAGAGCTTCCCAGCCGGTCGGATACAAGGCTACCGACCCAGTGCAATGGACAAACGGCAACCAGTATATGGTGTCTTTGAGCAAGGCACTTAATCATACAGTGCTCTGCGAAGACACTGGTGCCAAGCTGTATGGGTCCTAATGCCTTCTCTTGGACAACATCAGTGTCATGGAGAGGGGAGACTTGCAGCACGGGCAACTGATGGTCTTCCATACAACCTTGCCCAGGCGTGCACCCTGGAGAGTGAAGACTTTCCAGGCGCAGATCCATGGCCTCGCAAGACTAACGGATGCCTTTATTTATTTGATCCTTAATAGTTCATACTAAAAATCAATATCAGGCATTAAAACATGAAAGATCTTTTTCATCTTTTACAACTGTTTACCTCTAGGTAATAGTTACTGGCATTTGGAGGACAAATGCAGTTTTAAAAAATCACATTAATTCCAATTACAGAGATTTAGCAAGCTGTGGTAAAATGTAAAATAATTGTGGCCTGTTTCATCACATTGCAAGTGAGTTTGAGGAAGACAATGCTAATGAAGTAGCACTCAATCACATTGACCACAGCCAATTAACTTCTCTTCTGAATGCTGGGGTTCCCGGGTTTTGTAAGAGTCCCTGAGAACTGTCCATAAGCCAAATGTAAAGTCAGAAAAGAACAACTTTCTTTCAAGGTCACAATGTGAAATCTTTAGCCTCAAGGCAGCCTTTGGGGACTGATTTGCAAAGAATAGGTAGTAGATGTTCAGCATAGGTGATTAGAGTTGATGGCAGCTAGCGAACAGTGACAAATGTTTGTCTGAATGCAGCTCAGGTGGAGTAAAGGAGGGAGATGATTCTAATCAGTGAGAAAAGTACAACAGAAGGAAGTGTGTGCTGAAAGAAGGAACTGTGCTTCCTGACCCTAGAAGATACATCCTAGTAACCACTTACTTTCTGAATTAAGAATGAACAACTAAGTATCTTGGGGACACAAGAGACCACAGATGCTGGAATCAAAAGCAACAAACAATCTGGTGGGGGATCTCTGGGCTGAGCAGCATCTGTGTGGGGGTGGGAGGGTGGTGTTGTGGTTATGGAGTGGAATTGCTGTTGTTTTGGGTCAAAATTCTGCATCTAGACAGGCGAGCTATCCTGGTTGCTTTTGTGAAATTTGAGACCACGAATGGGATGTCAGCCTATGTCCATAGATGCTGCCTGACATGCTGATTTCCTCCAGTAGCTTGTAATTTGCATTTCCCAATGATAGATCTTAGTCTAATTAGCCTTTAACTTCTTTGTTTCTGTCCAGTTCCTTTCCCTGAATGTGTGTGTTACATGTATGATTTTCCAAACTTGTGGTACCTTTTCAGTAAAACTTCGGAAAATTGCACTAGTTGCATTTTGTACCTTTCAAGATCCTCAGCTTCAAGCCATCTATTCTAGTCAAGTTTATTGGTCTTCATTCCCTGTCTATCTTCCCATCTGTTTCTGCACTAGAAGTTCTCCTAAGTGTAATGATTAGAACTATTTGCAGTGTCTTTCCTGATCTGTTTGATCTCTCATGATTTTTTATTTGGCACGGATCTGACATTCTTAAAGCGCTGTTGGATATCCACAGTGGGAACAAGAACAGAATGTTTCAGGAGTTGGAACTGCATTGTCTGGTCACTGAAAAAGTTTTTCTCCATGCGCAGCAGTACTAATGAAAATACTGGATAAAAATCACACCTAATTATTCCATTGGATTTCTTGCATTTTCCATACACTCCCAAACACATAAAATATGTTCTGTTCCCTTTCTCGACACACTTTCTGTGATGGAGAAGTTAAGATATTTAATGATGATGCAAGCAAAAAGATTACTGGTCAAGACAAGCCACAAGCTGCAGCAAGGAATCAGGTACCTTGACAAATTGGGAGATAGTAGTTAGTGTAGTTCAACGATTCAAGTTCAAGGACAGACTATGTTAAGTTTTTTTCTTTTAGTTACTTGATTATCAAATACCATTCTAAAACTCAAAAAAGTCATTAACGTATCAACTATTAATTATTGCTTCAGCATTATGGTAGATATGTTGCTGCACCAAGATCAAACAATAATCTGGACACAGATTTAAAATCTCAACAGAATATGGTTTTAAACAGTTAATTTAATATCAAATTAAATCGCTCTGTAGGATTAGTAGCCATGAAATTGTCAGCTGAAAAACAATTAGGTTTAACAATGTATTTCAGAGAAAGAAATCTTCAATCATTACCTACCCTGATTCTCTACCTAGTGATACAGCCAAAGCAAAGTGGTTCATGCGTAACTGCCCTCTAAAAGAATTTTAAGGAGATTAAACTGATTAGCTTTATTTGTGAATTTAGCAGGTCATACTACAAAACATCCTGTCAATATCAGAGTCAATGATGGAGGCACTAGACTCAGTCTTGAGCACAAGACACAAAATCAATCCTTAATTTCCTTTATTAAAGGATGATCTCACCTGATCCCTTGACACCATCACTTTGGTCAAGAAAGCACAGCAGCGTCTCCAATTCCTGAGGAGACTGAGGTGAGCAAGAACCCTCCCCCTCCCACCCCCAACCATTCTAACCAATTTTTACAGGAACACCATTAACATTAACCTCATAATTCATAGTTCATAGTCCAAGTGTAATTGTCATAAAGGGGTGGGGGGAGGAGAAGGGAGCTAGCTCGATGGTGATAGGTGAAACAGGTAGATGGAAATCATATATAGCACTTAGAAGGTAGCAAGAACATAGACATCAGTAAAATACAGTCACACAAAATATATCGTTCAAGACCCTGAGTCTATGAATGTCACAGAAATCTGCAGTTGAACACAATATATCTTGTGTTCTGTCGAGTGAACACTAGGGAGTAGCACCAGATCCAGTTTAGATGCTGCACCACACTGCCTCCAGAGTTGGTGAACATTGACGCCTCTCTCCCAGGTAGCTGTAAACAGGCGACACTGCAGATTCAGGCCTAGTCCTTGCTACATCAAGTCAATGCAGCACTAAGACCCTCCCCCCACTGTTCTCATCTGCCCTCGGTGTCTGCCAATAAATCAGTCAATTGGACTTGGCAGCATTCCACATTAAAAATGTCCAACAAGATCTTGCAATTAATAGAAAAGCAGCTAAGATGATCACTCGCTGTCAGACTGCATGTCTCGTTCCTGCACCAGTGCCTCCAACACCCTTCTGATGCAGACAGCAGCTCGATCCGCACCAAACCCAGCTCCTTCAGTTTCTCCACCAAGAGCAACTGCTTTAGACCTGCAGTACTTTAAATACTTAATGTCCAGAAGGGTCTTGAGATCGTAAAAAAATATGTTTAGAAGAAACATTAACATCTTTGGTTGACCTTGTAAAAGCCGCTGTGAGCAAACGCACCACTAACTTACCAAAAGGGGCCTGGTAAGAGAATTGCAAGACATCTGATCACATGTCCCTGCAAAGGATTGCAAGGACAGCTGAGAGAATAATTGGAGTCCTTCATCCACCCATCAGAGATATTTATCCAGAGCACTGCATACACATGATCTCTTCCATCCTTCCAACAATCTCTTTGAGCCCCTACTATTAGGCAGGAGGTACCAAAGCATTAAGACAAGAACTGTTGGGATGGGAAACAGCTTCTTCCCCCAAGCTGTAAGACTACTGAACTCCCTGTCACCATCCAGGACACATCACGTATGAAGTTCCAGTAGCTTTAGACTGTTTACTTTTTATTTTATGTCATCTATGCACCTTATTGCTTGTTCATTTATTTCTGGTAACATTACTTTATGTGTTGCATATATGAGTCATAAGTACTGGGGTGTGCATCTTGGTTCGGAGAAACTTTGTTTCATTTGGTGGTGTACATGTGTACGGTTGAATGACAATAAACTGAACTTGGAACTTGAGTTTTAGGAACATGTCAAATTGGGAGAGTATTATCCTACTGGCTAAACTGGCTGAGTCTGAGGAAAGGATGTCCATTCGGCATGTGGAAGGTTTGGAACCGCAAAAGAAAACGGATATTTGCCCTCTGCAGCTGTGCTAGCCCCCTTGCTGGCATTGGATTAGCTGGTACCTACCCCATCTGGCACCCAAGCTTTTACAGTCACCTGTTGCAAGCTGGTGGCGTTTAGCAGCATTGTAATGACACAATCACGTACTTTGTGAGAGTTTTCCTGTGAAGGAAGCTGTCAGATTATACATGATTATACAAAACTGTCAGATTATACAGATTATACAAAGATGGCTTTCTCACTATAAAACTCCTCCCGCGTCATCATTGGAAATGACAGTCAACCAACACTAACAACATGAGTTGTAGCTCCTTGAGACTGAGTCCCTAGGTTGTAGAATCATTTAGTTTTGGTGGGTGAAATTATCCATGCAGATTTTCTTGGAATTGTATATTTCTTGATTCTTCTGGCAACACCAGTGAGTTCTACTTCCGTTATGGATTCCGTAATAACTATCCAGAATGGTTAGTTTAATTTAACATGGATAACCTTCGAGGATGAACAAGCAGTCAGATTTGATTAAAGTGCCTGTTTTTACCACAATCTATTTACTGCTCTGTCAAAACTAACGCAATTGAAAACTGGATTTACATCAATTTCTTAGACATCGTTACATAAAAGAGTAATTGATTGTTCCTGTTGATTAATAAATTATTACGGTAAAATGTTGGCAGTAAGCATTTAAAGAAATTCTGTGTTCTATCCATTATCATCCATTAATTTACAGCTTATATAGAACTATAGACCTTGGACAACATCATTTAAAAATAATTTTTTAGCCTTCTGTCACTGAGGCAAGACTTAAACAAGAAAAAAGATATACTTAGTGGTAATGTTTTCATATTATACAGAGCAGTCACAGTTTAATTTGAGCCACGACAAGCAAACAGTTCACATATACCACAAATATTTTTAGATTCTCATTATTTCCCTTAAAATCCTAACTTGTACTTCTAAGCTTAACCTCAACCTTTCATTACAACAGTTTAATAATGCCATAACTGCTTTTGGATAGCATGAAGTATCTGTCTGCAAGCAATTTGCACTCCACATCCAAGACAGAGAACTATTCCTGAACCATGACATGTTTATTTCTCTATTACTTGCAAAACATCCCATCATGGGATGTCATCAATAAGTGGATAGTTAGATAATAATAACTTCTGAGAGACCAGAAGCGTGGAAATAAGTCTGGAAATGTAAATTGGCAACAGAATTAAGGAGTTCTTTCCCAGTGGAAACAAGAGCAGCTAATATTAGCTTTGACGAATGGGCTGTACATATTGACGTCAACTGCAAGTAGACAGCTGTTTTTGATTTCCCTTTTGCAACATTCCTGAGTTTGAGTAGAATATGAAATTGAAAAGTAGTCTTTAGGATGTCCAACAGTTAGAGAGAGAGAGCTCACAACATTTTTTTATAGATCCATTGTTTTATCCAGACGTATATTTAGATGTTTGTATGGAATCAATCTTGTTGTGCATGCTCCAAATTTGGTAAAAATAAGGCTTGGAAGATTGAATCAAAAAAATCTGGATAGCAAGACAATGCCAACCATAATAAGAGCCTATTAAACTGATTTATGAGATATAACTAAAATAAACTCAATGAAGTTATATAAAAGGGGAAGACAAGGCATGGATCTGAATTACTGTACCGGCATCTATGCTATCTTTTCCTGTGATTATTTTTATAACATAATTGATTGTTGTTCCTATTTTTGCGATGGTGAGCATTGTTAAAAGAAATGAAGCCACGATGGCCTTTGCAACAACTGGAATGAAGCTCTCTCCAAATTATTTCTAGCACATTGTCAAAGGTACGAGAAAAGCAAATTTCCCTTGCGGTTTATCATGATTATGATACCTCCGCTGGCATGAAGGAAAATGGCAAGAGATAATAAATTTAAGAAGACAAGCTCCATAGCATACTAAATGGCACAGCTTACTTCATTGCTGCAGGTTATGTTGAGTGTCACTCATGAAGTACATGTCAAAAGCAATGAGACCTCAGTGGTTGTGATGTTATTGTAGCTCATCATTATTTATTTATTCATTTTCGTGTATTGGGTGGCATATTTTTTGCTGTTTCCATAGCATTTTACTGATTTTTTACAAGGCTGAGTCGCTAGCTTGATGCTCAATTCAGCCCAGTAAGGACTGAAAACGCGCAAGGAGCCGGCTGGATTTGAACTCGGGACTATTTGCCTCGAAGTCCTGTGCTGATGCTTCTACTCCACCAGCCAGCTTGCTCCTGATTATGCTGCACTGTCATCGGTGCACACTCTGCCTACATATGTACTGTACATGCACTAGTCTGTGCATTCAGGCTTTAGAACAACCCCAAGGGACAACTGAAGAAAAAGATCATAATAATATGCAAATTCAAGTTAAAAGTATAGGAGCATCAGGCCCTGGGTTTAGTTGTCAAATCAGAAAAGTTGCTTAACAAATGGGGAAAGTTTAATTTTCAGTACCCTGTCAAAAAACAGTATGAAGGCAGTAACATTTTCAATTTTTTTCCAACAAGTGTAAATTATATGTACTGCAGCTGCAAATGCCATTAACTGAAACAGTAGAAAAAATAAACGAACAGTATATGATTTGACAGAAAGAATGTAGCTGAAAGGTACAAGGAAGTGTTAGAATTACTAAATCTTATTTCAGGTTAGGCAAAGGCTGTAATCTCAGGATTATTACTCGTTCTACATCCCAGTCAGTGCAAAGTTAGCAGGATATATCAGTTGAATATATAGCTAGAGCAGTGATTCCCAATACCCCTCCCCCCCCCAGGCACAGTTACATGTCCTAAGAGGGCATTAGGAGAAATAGAAGTTGTTGAGGGAGGGGGATCGGTAAATGGCACCCTAACATGAGGCATGAGACCTGACCAACAGCTAGTAAAGCAGGTGCTTCCGAAAAAAAGGATGAGGCACTGGAACACAGGAAGGACCATAGATCTCCAGGTTGTGAGCACTCGTCATCACACTGTATCTGAAACTCAACCTTATTGACATTATTGGGGATGCATGAATTAGCAAACAGGGTGCCCAACAGTTCCCCTTGACTCGCGGCACGGAATGAGTTCACGCAATTTAACAGTTGGTAAGTCAAGTACACCCTCTCAACTTTCTGTACAGATCTACGGAAAACAGGTGACACAATGATACAGCGCTGGCCAGAACCAGACGGTGAAATAGAGCCAATCAGTGAGCCTGCCAACCCCGAGGATTCCCTATGAGGTGTTCAAAGTGACCTCGGCTTCATTTATGTGGTCATGAACCATCTTTGAGGATTATGAGATCTTACATGATTGGTCAATCATGCTAACTAGTATAGTATAAACTTTATACTATAAGGGGAGCTTGCAGAACACCAGCTCTATCCCGATTAACATTCAGATTCCAATCTGAATCCTTGTCAATGTAATTTTCGCTGCTGCGATCCTCTTCATTTTTGCTTCTTCGTTTCTTTGTGTGCCTCTACCATCGTTCTATCTGTGTTCAACTCACTGCTATCATCAACATCTGATAGGCATTCCCATTTTGTGTTAATTTTTAATTTTAATTTAGTCCCGTTAATGATGGATAAGTATGTACAGTGTGATCTCTATGAGTATGAAAGCAGTCAAGTCTTGAATTCTAATCCTGCTAAGAAACAGAAACCACAGAAAGTGTGTCAATACAATGTTACATACCTGGAGTATGGTTTTATTCTGCCCTATATGTCTTATTCATAATATTGTAGTGTATAATGAAGCCACGAAACCACCAAGTTTGCAGGAACCCTTCTGTAAAAGACACCCTGAAAAGGCTACTTATCGTATTACTCAGTTCCAGAAGATGAAAGAAGCATTTGAAAACTGTTGCACACACGAGTCATTTGCCAAAAAAACTAAAAATGACCTTGATAGCGGTCTCACTGCTTCTTATAACATTTCTAAAACGATAGCAAATTGTGGAAAATCTCATACAATTGGTGAAAGATTGATAATACTTGCTGTATCAGAAGTGCTCACCACTGTTCTCAAAATGGATACCAGTTTTTAAAATCAATTCCTCTGAGTAATAATTCTGTTGCTCATTGTATTCATGAAATGAATGAAGGCAATGAACTATGCACAGAACTACAAAAAACAGAATTTGGGATACAACTGGATGAGTCAACTGCGTGAGACAATGAGAGAGACATTGCTAATGGTATATGTATGGTTTATCAAAAATGGAAAAATTTATAAACCAATTCCCTTATGTAAAAAAGTTAAAAACAAACATCAATGGAGAATCAGTCTACAAGAAGATCAAAATGTCTATTGACGATAGTAACAGGATTTCTTGTGCAACAGATGGAGCACCATGTATGACAGGTCACCATCCTTGTTTAATGACATTTATGAAAAAAGAAATTCCAAGTCTGTTTGCAATCTTAGCCACGAATCTTAGCCAGTGACTTTTTTCAAGCATGACTCTTGTAATATCTGCTATCAACAAAATTAAAGCTCATCCATTAAATAGCAGAATATTCCATCAGTTATGCCAAGACAATGATGAAGAATTTGTATGCTTGCTTCTTCACACTGAAGTGTGGTGCCTGTCAAGGGGTTGTTGCTTAAAATGTTTCTTTGATATTTTTGACACTGTTTGAATTTTTGCTCAAAGTCGACAAGAATTTAGGAATCAAGATTGAATTTTTACATGGAGATGTGACATACCTAGCCAATCAGTATGACAAAATGAACATTCTGAATATGAAACTGCAAGGTGAGAATTTCAAGTTAATACAGGTAAAAAGTGCTGTGTCCACTTTTATCGGAAAATTAGAAATATATAAGCAAAACATTGGGAGAAGAATGTTCCCACAGTTTCCCTGCATGGAAAGTATAGAACTCTCTTTCACAGACAGTAATTTGCAAGAGTACTGCTTACACCTGCAGTCACTGAAGAAGGATTTTTGGAATTGATTCAAAGATTTGGATGATCTGGAAATTCCGGACTGGGTAACTGAACTATTTCTTTGCAAGGTGGAAGAACAGGAAGAGAAGTTCCAAGAAGAAGTTATTAAAATTATTAAAAGGAAGGAAGGCAAAAGAAAGGAAATTTTAGGCAAGTTAGCCTAACCTCTGTGGTTGCGAAAGTGTTGGAGTCTATTATTAGTGATGACGTTTCAAGGTACTTGGAGATAAGTGATAAAATAAGTCAAAGTCAGCATGGTTTCATTCAAGGGAAATCTTGACTAACAAATCTGTTAGAGTTCTTCAAGGAAGTAACAAGAAAGGTGGACAAAGGAGAGGCAGTGGATGTCATTTACTTGGATTTTCAGAAGACATTTGATAAGGTTCCACACATGAGTCTGCTTAACAAGATAAAATCCTATACTGTTACAGGAAAGATACTGGCATGAATAGTGGAATGGCTGACAGGCAGGAAGCAGTGAGTGGGAATAAAAGGGGCCTTTTCTGGTTGGCTGCTGATGACTAGTGCTGTTCCTCAGGAGTCAGTATTGGGACTGCTACTTTTCACATTGTTTATCAATGATTTAGATAATGGAATTGACAGCTTTGTGGTAAAGTTTGCTGATGATACAAAGATAGGTGGAGGGGCAGGTAGTGCTGAGGAAGCAATGTGATTGCAGCAGGACATACACAATGGGCAAAAAAGTGGCAGGTGGAATACAGTGTTAGGAAATGTATGAAATGCATTTTGGTAAAAGGAACAATAGTGTGGACTATTATCTAAATGAGGAGAAGGTTCAAACATCAGAGGTGCAGAGGGATTTAGCAGTCCTTGAGCAAGACTCCCACATGGTTAATTTACAGGTTGAATCTGTGTTAAAGAATGTATGTGCAATGTTGGCATTTATTTCAAGGGGAATAGAATATAAAAGCAAGGAGATAATGCTGAGCCTTTAGAAGATACTAGTCAGGCTGCACTTGGAGTATTGTTATCAGTTTTGGGCCCCATATCTCAGAAAGGACGTGTTGTCATTGAAGAGAGTCCAGAGGAGGTTCATGAAGATGATTTGGCAATGAAGGGGTTAACATATGAGCAGCAGGCCTGTACTCACTGAAATTCAGAAGAATGCATGTGAATCTCATTGGAACCTACCGAATGTTGAAAGGACTAGATAGGGTGGATGTGGAAAGGATGTTTCCTATGCTGGGGACATCCAGAACTAGGGGCACAGCCTCAAAATGGAAGGGTGACCCTTTAGAACAGAAGTAAGGAGGAATTATGTTAGCCAGAGAGTAGTAAATCTGTGGAATGCTCTGCCACAGACCACAGTGGAGGCCAAGTACGTGCGTATATTTAATGATTGTTTCCTGATCGGTCAAGGCATCAAAGGATATAGCAAGAAGGTGTATGGAGTTGAGTGGGATCCGGGATCAGCCATGATGGAATGGTGGGGCAGACTTGATGGCCTAATTCTGCTCCTATATCTGGTGGTCTTATGGTCTAAAATTCAGAGTGATGAAGAAGTAAAAATGCTTTTCAAAAATGGCAGCTTTTGTGCTACACTGTCATACAAAGTTTTCTGGTCTTTGGAGAAGAGCCAAACATCTCTTCATTGCATTTCTATCCTCCTACCTTGTTGAAAGAGGCTTCAGTGCCGTGAGCCACATAGTCACAAAAACCAGAAACTGCTTGGACATTGTTATGCATGGGGACTTAGGGCTTTTGCTGTCACAACTTGAACCGATTATTTCAACTCTTGCTAAAAACCATCAAGCTCAGGGATCACATTGATATCAAAGTTGCTGTATGGTGCACAGGGACTGTGTATGCTAGGTTCAAAGACAAATAAAAATTTAAAGCAGAATCAATTTTTCTGTGTTAGCATATGATAGACATGTTTTTACACTATGGGGGTGCCGGAAAGTATCTTGTGCCTACGAGGGGTATTGGTTACTATGAAGGTGCTTTAGGCTAAAAAAGGTTGGGAAACACTGGGCAGGAGGAACAATGTAAAGAAAAGAGATTCAAATTCCTGTGGCATTGATAGCAGCTCTGGGAGAGATTCAACCTGTCATGCTGGATGGCCAGCACCTGGAGATAAGTGGGATCAACATCCCAGGGGGAAAGTTTGCTAATGTTTTTGGGGATGGTTTAAACTAGACCGGCAGGAGGATAGGAATCTACACAGGGAGACAGAGGAAGGAGGAGACAGAAGGGCTAAAGGAAACAACAGGATGAAGAAAAGTAACATTGAAAGGCAGTGAAATCAGGGGCAGAAGTCAAACAGGGTCACAGAGGAAAATGTTGTAAAGGGGAATAAAGTTTTTACAATGACGAGCTTAAAGTCTTGGTGCTATAATGGTTAAAACATTCACAATAAGATGGATGAATTAATTGCATAAATAGATGTAAATTAGTATGATATAACTGGGATTACAGAGACATTGCTGCAGGGGGAACCAAGGATGGGAAATAAAATCTAGATGATACTATATTTAGCAAGGATAGACACAAAAGAAAATGATGTGGGTAGTGATGCTTGTTAAAAAAGATACGAATCATATTCAGGAGGAATAATAATTAGGCTAACTGAGCAATGAACGAAACTGTGGAGAAGGAATTCCTAGGTTGTGTACATGACAGCTCTCTGGACAAACTAAAGAGGAAGCTATCCTACGGATGATGAAAAAAATAGTGAAGACAAGGCTAGGCCCTTTGTAGTCAGAATCAGGGGAATTTATAATGAAGAACAAAGAAACAGCAAGCCAATAGAAAAAATGTTTTGCATCTGCCTTCACAAAATGAGTAGAAATGATTTCCCAGAGTCTAGTGAGAGGGCGGAACTGAAGGAAACATTATTGGCTCCATAGTATCCAAGATATCTTCAAGGAGCAGTGCCTCAGAAAGGCAGTGTCCAGTATTGAGGACCCCCATCACCCAGAACATTCTCACTGTTACCATCAGGGAGGGGGTAAAGAAGCCTAAAAGCACAGATTCAGTGATTCAGGAACAGCTTCTTCCCCTCTGCCATCCAATTCCTCAATGGACATTGAACTCGTGAGAACGATCTCACTTTTTTATTATTTCAGTTTTGCACTGTTTTTAATTTTACTATTTAATATATATATATCTACTGCAATTCATTAACTTTTTTTTATATTATCATGTATTGCTTTGTACTGCTGACGCAAAGTTAACAAATTTTACGACATATGCCGATGATATTAAACACGGTTCTGGTACGGAAAAGCTCTTTGGGAAATTGATAGGACTGAAAAGTAATAAATCTCCGTAGTCTGATAGTGGATATCCCAGAGAACTCAAAGGAAGAGTCCAAAAAGCAGTAGATGCATCGGTAGTTATTTGCCAACATAGACCGAAGATCAGTTCCTGCTTGTTGCATGGCAACTAACATAACCCCCACTGTCTGGGAAAGAGAAAAGAAGGAATTACAAACTCATACCCTGATATTGGTAGCGGGGGAAATGGTGGAGCCTATTGGCAGTTATGTAAAAGCAGAGCACTTGGAGAAGAGTGACAGGATTAGTGATTTATGAAGCATGGGTTTATGAAAGAGAGGTAATGATTCACTTAATGGAATTAGCTGAGTGGATTGAGGAGAATCAGCTGATGTAGTGTATTTGGGTTGTTGGGAGGCTTTCAAACAGGTCGCACGTATGAGATAGACGTGCAAAAGCAAACCTCACGAGACTGGGGGCATAATGTATCAGCACGTATGCATGGCTAAGAGACAGGAAGCAAAGAGCAGAAGTAAACAGATCTTTTTCCAAGCGACAGGCGGTGACTAGTGAGTTCAATGCATGGTTTGCAATTATTCACAGTACTGGTATTGGTATTGGCATTGGTTTATTATTGACTCATGTACCAAGTCACAGTATCTTGTCTTGCATACTGTTTATCAGATCAAATCATTACACCATTGAAGAATCTGATAACAGTGGGATAGAAGCTGTCTTTGAGCACGGAGGCACAGGTTTTTAGGCCTCTGCCTGATGGGAGAGGGGAAGAGAGAATCTCCAGGGTGGGTGAGCTCTTTGATTATGTTAGCTGCTTTACTGAGGCAGTGTGAAGTGGTTCCAGTCAGATAGCAGAGTAGTTCCCATAAGATGGAGATGCGTTTGATCGTGGCAGCTTCCATGGGGTCAACAAAAGGTGCTATTGTCCTTTTTAATTTTTTTAAGATTGCAAAATCATGCTAGACCTTAAGAGTTTACGGTACTGCAGGTCTACCCATTAGTGAGTTTCGTGTTGGCGGAGAAAGTGAAGGAGCTTTGTATCATGCTTGCTGCCTGCGTCAAAGGAGGCTTACAGTCTAATAGTGAGTGACCATCTTGGTCACTTTTCTTGTGATCACAAGACCTTCTCGCCATTGCTAATGTGGAACGCCGCGGGTTCAATTCACTGATTTATTGGCCTTGACCAGGGGCAGATAGTGGGGGAGCTAAGTGGCCTTGGTCATAGCTGCACCCCAACAAGGGCAGCGTGGCGCTGCATCCAGGCCAGAGTCAGTGCTGCCCTCTAGTGTTTGCTCAGCAGAAGACAAGCCACATTACGGTTGACTGCAGATTTCTGTGACATTCATGGACATGGGGCCTGGGCTATATATATATTTTTTGCGTGGCTGTATCTTACTGATACCTTTATGTGCCTGCTATCTTGTATGCCTTATGAATGCTTTGTGCTGTGTGACAGTTGGCACTGTGGTTTGCACCTTGGGCCCAGAGTAACAATGTCTCATTTGGCTGAATTTATGGGTATTCATGTATGGTTGAATGACAATTAAACTTCAATTGAATTGCATTGAAGCATAAACAAAGACCATGGACAGGAGACTGGGTATTAAGTTCCATTCCTTATGAATTAAATTGCTCAAAGCTTCAGAAAACAATTGCTGTTGAACTGCCTCAGGGGGACAATATATGGCACACTGCAACCTTCAGTTAGTTATAACACTGATTGTGGACTGCTACAAGACTTCCTAGAATCCTTAGTGTTGCGATTGCTAGGCATTTGAAGGTCCTCTCAGTGACCCTTGACAATTCATTGCAAGAAGCTTCAGGCAATAAATCACTGGTTATTAAAGGACGACTGAATACCATGGTGTGGGAATGTTCGAGTGTGATCAGCTTATTTGAGAGGTTTTTGGACCTGCTGATGAGCAAAGTGGCACAGTTTTTCTGAAGTTTCAGTAAGAGATATTCTGTGACATTTTTGTGATGACGTTCAGCCTCCCCCTCATGCCAGGACTACTCACTGTGGAGAGTAAGGTGTGATTTGGCTTCCTGGTCTCAGGTTTATTCCAGGCAGCTATCACTGAACCCTACCATATGTCTTAGTTTGTTCATCACCACAAAATTGGAGAAGTTACCCAGATACAGTCTCTGTAAAGGAACAAATCTGTGTACATCAGAATCAGGTTTAATATCATTGGCATTTGTCATAAAATTCATTGGTTTGTGGCAGCAGTACATTGCAATACATAATAATAAAAGCTATAAATGACCTCAGGAAAATATTTAAAAATTACATTAAATAGTAGTGCAGAAAGAGAGGGGTAAAGTGCTGAGGTAGTGTTTATGCAGTCATTGTCCATTCAGAAATCTGATGGCGGAGGGGAGGAAGCTGTTCCTGAAATGTTGAATGTGTGTCTTCAGCATCCTGTATCATCTCCTTGATGGTAGCAATGAGAGAAGGGGGCCCGACCTGGGTAATGGGGGTTCTTAATGAAGGTGTCCTGGATTCTGGGGAGGCTAGTGCCATGATGGAGCTGGCTAGTTTTACAACCTTCTGCAGCTTTTTCTGGTCCTGTGCAGTGGCCCTTCCATACCAGGCAGTGATGCTACCAGTTAGGATGCTGTCCATGATACATCTGTAGAAACTTGCGAGGGTTTTTCATGACATGCCAATTCTCCTCAAACTGATAATGAAATATAGCTACTGACATGCTTTCTTTGTAATTGCGTCAATATGTTGGGCCCAGGATAGATATTCAGAGATGTTGTCACCCAGGAACTTGAAACTGCTCACCCTTTCCACTGCTGATCCCTCGATGAAAACTGGTGTGTTCCCTTGACTTCCCCTTCCTGAAATTCACAATCAATTCCTTAGTCTTACTGAAGTGCAAGGTTGTTGCTGTAACACCACTGAGCCAGCTGATCTAAATCACGCAACACACATCAAAGTTGCTGGTGAACGCAGCAGGCCAGGCAGCATCTCTAGGAAGAGGTGCAGTCGACGTTTCAGGCCGAGACCCTTCGTCAGGACTAACTGAAGGAAGAGTGAGTAAGGGATTTGAAAGTTGGAGGGGGAGGGGGAGATCCAAAATGATAGGAGAAGACAGGAGGGGGAGGGATGGAGCCAAGAGCTGGACAGGTGATAGGCAAAAGGGGATATGAGAGGATCATGGGACAGGAGGTCCGGGAAGAAAGACAAGGGGGGGGGAACCCAGAGGATGGGCAAGAGGTATATTCAGAGGGACCGAGGGAGAAAAAGGAGAGTGAAAGAAAGAATGTGTGCATAAAAATAAGTAACAGATGGGGTACGAGGAGGAGGTGGGACCTTAGCGGAAGTTAGAGAAGTCGATGTTCATGCCATCAGGTTGGAGGCTACCCAGACAGAATATAAGGTGTTGTTCCTCCAACCTGAGTGTGGCTTCATCTTTACAGTAGAGGAGGCCGTGGATAGACATGTCAGAATGGGAATGGGATATGGAATTAAAATGTGTGGCCACTGGGAGATCCTGCTTTCTCTGGCGGACAGAGCGTAGATGTTCAGCAAAGCGGTCTCCCAGTCTGCGTCGGGTCTCGCCAATATATAAAAGGCCACATCGGGAGCACAGGACACAGTATATCACCCCAGTCGACTCACAGGTGAAGTGTCGCCTCACCTGGAAGGACTGTTTGGAGCCCTGAATGGTGGTAAGGGAGGAAGTGTAAGGGCATGTGCAGCACTTGTTCCGCTTACACGGATAAGTGCCAGGAGGGAGATCAGTGGGGAGGGATGGGGGGGACGAATGGACAAGGGAGTTGTGTAGGGAGCGATCCCTACGGAATGCAGAGAGAGGGGGGGAGGGAAAGATGTGCTTAGTGGTGGGATCCCGTTGGAGGTGACGGAAGTTACGGAGAATAATATGTTGGACCCGGAGGCTGGTGGGGTGGTAGGTGAGGACCAGGGGAACCCTATTCCTAATGGGGTGGCGGGAGGATGGAGTGAGAGCAGATGTATGTGAAATGGGGGAGATGCGTTTAAGAGCAGAGTTGATAGTGGAGGAAGGGAAGCCCCTTTCTTTAAAAAAGGAAGACATCTCCCTTGTCCTAGAATGAAAAGCCTCATCCTGAGAGCAGATGCGGCGGAGACAGAGGAATTGCGAAAAGGGGATGGCGTTTTTGCAAGAGACAGGGTGAGAAGAGAAATAGTCCAGATAGCTGTGAGAGTCAGTAGGCTTATAGTAGACATCAGTGGATAAGCTGTCTCCAGAGACAGAGACAGAAAGATCTAGAAGGGGGAGGGAGGTGTTGGAAATGGACCAGGTAAACTTGAGGGCAGGGTGAAAGTTGGGGACAAAGTTAATAAAGTCAACGAGTTCTGCATGCGTGCAGGAAGCAGCGCCAATGCAGTCGTCGATGTAGCGAAGGAAAAGTGGGGGACAGATACCAGAATAGGCACAGAACATAGATTGTTCCACAAAGCCAACAAAAAGGCAGGCATAGCTAGGACCCATACGGGTGCCCATAGCTATACCTTTAGTTTGGAGGAAGTGGGAGGAGCCAAAAGAGAAATTATTAAGAGTAAGGACTAATTCCGCTAGACGGAGCAGAGTGGTGGTAGAGGGGAACTGATTAGGTCTGGAATCCAAAAAGAAGCGTAGAACTTTGAGACCTTCCTGATGGGGGATGGAAGTATATAAGGACTGGACATCCATGGTGAAAATAAAGCGGTGGGGGCCAGGGAACTTAAAATCATCGAAAAGTTTAAGAGCTTGAGAAGTGTCACGAACATAGGTCGGAAGAGATTGAACAAGGGGTGATAAAACAGTGTTGAGGTATGCAGAAATGAGTTCGGTGGGGCTGGAGCAAGCTGAGACAATAGGTCGGCCAGGACAGGCAGGTTTGTGGATCTTGGGTAGGAGGTAGAAATGGGAAGTGTGGGGTGTGGGAACTATAAGGTTGGTAGCAGTGGATGGGAGATCCCCTGAGCGGATAAAGCCGGTGATGGTGTGGGAGACAATGGCCTGGTGCTCCTTAGTGGGGTCACGATCGAGGGGTAAATAAGAGGAGGTATCCGCGAGTTGTCACTGTGCCTCGGCAAGGTAGAGGTCAGTACGCCAGACTACAACAGCACCCCTCTTATCGACGGGTTTAATAATAAGGTTAGGATTAGTGCGGAGGGAGTGGAGAGCAGGGCGTTCCGAAGGAGTGAGGTTGGAATGGGGACAAGGTGCGGTGAAGTCGAGACGGTTGATGTCCCGTCGGCAGTTAGCAATAAAGAGATCCAGAGCAGGCAGAAGACCAGAGCGGGGTGTCCATGAAGAAGACGAGGGTTGAAGACGGGAGAAGGGGTCATCGGTGGGGGTGGAAGAGCCCTTGCCGAAGAAGTAGGCTCGGAGACAGAGACGGCGGAAGAAAAGTTCCGCATCGTGGCGAACATGGAACTCGCTGAGGTGTGGGCAAAGGGGGACAAAGGTGAGGCCCTTACTGAGAACAGAGCGTTCTGCCTCCAACGGTTGAAGGTCAGAGGGGATGGTAAAGTCCTGGCACGGATGAGAGCTGGGTTCAGAGGGGGGAAGGGGGAGGCTGGGGGTGTCAATGGAGAGGGGAGGGTTGGGGTGAGAGGAAGATGGAGCCTCTGAGGAGTGATCTAACTCACTCCTGTACACCTCATCACCAGCTAGAACATGATAGTTGTGCCATCAGCAAATTTATGGACAACATTTGAGCTGTGCCTATCCATACAATCATGGGTGTAGAGAGTAGAGCAGTGGGCTAAGCACGCATCCTTGAGGTGCACCAGTGTTGATTGTCAGTGAGGAGGAGATGTTATTTCTGAGCTGCGTAGACTGTAGTTTTCCAGTGAGGAAGTCGAGTATTCAGTTGCTTAGTGAGGTACAGAGGTCCAGGTTTTGGAGCTTGTTGATTAGAACTCTGCATATGATTGTGTTGAATGTTGAGATGTTATCAATAAACAGCAGCTTGATGTAGGAATTGCTATTGTCCAGGTAATCCATGGCTGATTGCAGAGACTGAGGGATTGCATCCACTATAGACTTGTGTGGTAATAAGCAAGTGGCAATGGATCAAGGTCTTTGCTTAGGCAGGAGTTGGTTCTAGCCAGGACCAACCTCTCAAAGCACTTCATTACAGTAGATGTGAGTGCAACTGGGTGATAGTCATTGAGGAAGCTCACCATGCTCTTCTTGGGCATTGGTATGATTGTCGCCCTTTTGAAGCAGGTAGGGACCTTCTCCTTCAGCAGCAGATGTCCTTGAACACTTGTACCTGTTGGTTAGCACAAGTTTTCAGAGCCTCACTTGGTACATCATCAGGGCCTGACTCATGTGAGGGTTTACTTACTTGAAAGATGTTCTGATGTCACCTCCAAGACAGAGATTACAGGCTCGCTAGATGCTGCTGGGATTCATACAGGTGTAGTTTTATTCTCCCTTTTAAAGCCTGCATAAAAGGCATTGAGTTCATATGGGAGCGAAGTATCACAGCCCCCCATGTTGTTAGTTTTTGCTTTGTACAAGTATGGCCTGCAAACCCTGCCAGAGCGGATGTGCATCTGATTCCATATCTAACCTCAATCAGAGTTGTTTTTTTGCCCTTAAAATAGCCTTCAGTAGGTTGTACCTGGAATTCTTATATAGTCCTGGGTCACCAGTCTTGAAAGCCATAGGTAGCAGACTATGAATCTCCTGGTTCATCCATGGATTTTGGTTTGGGTATGTCTGCTATGTTCTTGAAAGCACACACTCTTCCACCGGTCTTGTTGAAGACGGTGACAACTGTGATGTATTCATTCAGACTTGAAGATGACTCTCTGAATATTGTCCAGTCCACAGACTCAAAACGGTCCTGTAAACGCTCCTCTGCCTCCTTTAACCGTGCCTTCCTGGTCCTCACCACTGATACTGTGGTCTAATCTCTGTCTATATGTTGGAGTAGAAGTACAGCCAGATGATCAGACTTACCGAAGTATGGTTGTGGGATGGCACGGTGAGCGTCCTTGATTGTAGTATAATAGTGATCAAGTGTGTTGGCTCTCCTGGTACCAAAGGTGATATGCTGGTGATAGTTGTTCAGAGACTTCAAGCTGGTCTGATCAAAGTCTCCCACAATGATAGGAAAGACATTAAGATCAGCAGTTTTGTGCCTGCTGATTACTTTGCTCAGCTCCTTCAGTGCCTGTCTGACTTTGGCCTGAGGTGGAATGAATGTACACTTCTACCAGGATGATGGCAGAAGTATTCCTTAGGAGATAAAATGGATGGTATTTGATCGCTAGATGTTCAGGTCAGGTGAGCGGGGCTGAGGCAGAATCAGCACGATTATACACCACGATGAGTTAATCATAAAGCATACTCTACCTCCCCTGCGGTTATACCTCTATATACCACCATACTTTACCTCTTCTATCCTGTGTTTGTGGAGAATCCCGAAGCCATCAAGCTACAGCACTGTTGTCAAAATGGTGGGGCATGAAGGTGTGTTTAAATGAGCCTAATGCAAAAGACCTCTATTGCTCCACACTAAGTAGAGAGTAGTGCTCGTGAGCGTTCAATCTCTGGAAAACAAAAGTGGAGCAAAGTACATAGCAGTCCCTAATGTCCCTCTGGTACAGCAATTTTGCTCTGAGGTCTTAAGTTTTCTTTTCCGGAGATTGAACATTTGCTAGCAGTACTTTCATCCTAGTATGGATAAATTGATGCACTTTTCCAGTAAGTCTCATTAAAAAAAACCCCTAGATCTCTTCATGAATAAAATATTCTGATCAACAAGAAGCAATATATGCAGGTCAATTGCACTACAGGACTTTGGAGTGAAAGCATTGTCCAGACTTTGGGAGTCACATGCTGTCCGCCAGTTCCCTGGTGTTTGGTCGCTATCTGAACTCCCATTGAGTGTTGATACAGCAACAGATCAAGTATAACACTAGGGATTTCCACTGACCTCCTGAACCTGAGATTGCTGCCTTCCTCAGTCCATGGCTGTCAGTAGTTCATGGTCAACTGGTGTGGAGATGTTATGGTACAGTGCTGCCTGCAGCATAACCTTGATCAGCTGGTACTCAAGGAGGAACAAATCCTGGGGAAACACAAGCAGAAGATTAGCAGGAGTAGAAGGAGTATGAAGGATCGGCAGCAAAAGTTCCCATGCAGATCAGATTAACTTACTTATCACATGTATATCGGACCACCTAGTGAAATGTTTTGTGTGCGTTAACAACCAGCATTTCCCAAGGTTGTGCTGGAGACAATCCACGAGTGTCACCACACACTCTGACGTCAGCATAGCATGCCCACAATGTTCAGCAGAACAACAGAAGCAACAACAACCCTTTTCCTCCCTTTCCCCACCTCCCACACTCACACGCAGTGACGGTCCTCCAACCCCAGCACAGCCCATCTCCAGACCTCCAGTCTCCAGCGGACTTGCAGACTTCCTTGTCCCACAGACTGAAAGCAATGCCCCGATGGACAAAAAGGGACTCATTGGCACAGCGATAATTCTCATGAACACCCTTCTTAATCACTGCAAAGCACAAGATGCTGGAAGAACTCAAAGGGTCAGTTCACATTCTCGGAGGGAAATAGACACTCGACATTTAAGGTCGAGGCCCATCATCTGGACTGAAAGATAGGAGGTCGTCTAAATAAAAAGGTGAAGGGACGGAGTGGAGCAAGAGCTGGCAAACGATGGGGTGATAGGCAGGAGAGGGAAGGAAGAGTGGAAATAGTGACAGAAGTTGGGAGGTGACAAGTCGAGGCAACAAAGGATGTTGGAGTCTGATAGGAGAGAGAGCTGGAGCATATAATCGTGAGGAGGGTGGGTGGGCAGGTGGGAATAGTGGGGTGTGGGGAACCAATATGGCGTGAGTGTGCGGGCAACTGGCAGATGGAGAGAGTGTAGAATACTTCACCTTGTGTGTACAGTAGTTCCTGATCCAGCACCTGCAATCTTTTGTGTCTTCTTAATCATTGGCTCACCCTGTGAAACAGGCATCATTCTCCACCCTCTGTCCTTTGCTACTGACACCGAGTCAACCCAGAGAGACCACTTGTCGTACAATATTCCCTCGTGTGATGCTTTGCAGACCTGAACTGAATTTGACACTGAATGAATTCTCCTATTACTTCAATGTCTCATTAGCATATCCCCATACTTCTTGGTGAATTCTACTTTACTTAAGGCACTCTGACTTCCTCACAAACATTCTTTTCACAGAAGCTTTGATGCTGTCATCTGCTGATCAACCTTGTGATATATTCACCATTGTAGCCAATGCAGCTGAGAGCAATGCATATAATATTATATTGATCATGGACATTTAAAAAAAGAGAAGTGGTGCAAAGAGGAGCTAACTTTTCAATGTAATGAATTCCATACTCACCTATCAATGAGAAATCCCTCATGGAACCCACTTGCGATAACATGCATTATCAGCTGTGAGATAATTCTGACGTACGTAGCAGGAAAGAACTGAAGAGGCCTTGGTAGTGAAAGGAACACAACAATTAGATGAGAACATTGTGTTGTCACTCTATCTTGCTCAAGCAATCACGCCTGTCTGATGTTATATTACCTGATGATGCAGGTTGTAATCCTGCCCATATATAAAGGCACAGAATCAATGTTTCATTTGAGCAGGTAATCTCACTTATGTCTTTCAGGGAACTATTCATCGAAGTTGCTATTACATGTAAAACTGAAGAACACGCCGAGCAGGGAGAGGAATCCCAAGATGGGAATTGACGTTAGAAGACTTCTTCATTCATTCATTAACTGAATTACTGTCAGCCCTGATGTTAATTGTTGTTAATCTCTCATATTCTGCTCAGTAGTGAGACAACCTTTTTAATCAGAAACCATCTGATGTGAGCAGCATTCAGATTGATTCATTCACTCAGAGGGTCATGAGAGTGTGGAATGAGCTGCCAGCGCCAACTGGTGCCTGTGAGCACTCGATTTACATGTTTAAGAGAAGTTCGGTACCATGGATGGCAGGGGTACAGCAGGCTATGGTCCTGGTGCAGGCCGATGGGAGTATGCAGTTTAAATGGTTCGGCACAGGTTAGATGGGCTGAAGGGCCTGTTTCTGTGACTCTATGATTTTATCTATGTGACCTGCAGCCGCTGCATGGAGTGCAATGGCCCAAGGTAAGCAGTAATTCCAGACCACCGACTTCACTGAGCAATGTCATGTGATCTAAATGAGAAGGCATTTTTATATCAGTTACTGTATGTATTGAAAATCATATGTTGCAAGGTTAAGTCAAAAGATACAAGAGATGAAAACATGGCACCGTAATCATGATTTAAAGATCTAGGCGCGTTTCCTTTCCACTGGCATGCTTTGGTGGTTTGCACGACATTTTGGTAACCCTTGTAGCTTGGGTGACTTGGTTGCATAGTGGTTAGCACAGTGCTTTCAGGCTGTAAGCTTGGGGTTTGATTCCTGCTGCTATCTACATGGAGTCTGTACCTTCTCCTCGTACTCCGCTTTCCTATCCCCCCTCATTCCAAAGGCACAGTTAGAGTTAGTGAATATGTGGGCATGCTATGCTGGTACTGGAACTGTGGTGACACTTCTGGGCTGCTCCACAAATTTATTCACTGATTAGATTTGACACAATTAACACATTTCACTGTATATTTTGATGTACATATGACAAATAAAGCCAATCTTTACCTTTATCTTCAGTTCCTCTGTGGATGCAGCCTAGCTATGGAAGACCACTTCATCTTCTTTTGAACGTGTATAAATATTCTTGACGCATGAGGATCTCTCTAACAAGTGGGCCAACTTTAGCCAGGTGGCCCTAGCCCACGGAAGAGAGATGCTGAGATGGGTGGCTGTGTGGCAGAGTAAAAGACAGTGCTGAGAGGCAAATTAGTGACCCCCCCCCCCAAAGGAGTCATCAATAACAAAGGATCCAAATACACTGGGCGACCCTCAGATGGTTCTGATCCCATATCTCCTGTGGTGTGGCAGGGACCTGACCTCCATGCTCCTTGGCATCTCCTGTATTTGACTAGGAAGGACAGACAGGGCACTAACTATCCACTAGGGATGTAAAATATATCCTCTCAATACCCACAACAGGTTCCTTCCACCTCAGAGTGATACAAGGGGTTGGAGTGTCTGGAATCTGGAGCAACAACAAGTCCAAATGAAGGCTTCAATCAAAAATGTCAACTGTCCACTTCTCTCCACAGATGCTGCCTAATCTGATTAATTCCTCTAACCTCTTGTTTGTTGCTCCCTGTTTCTCACTGCTAGAGACAACCTGAGTCATGGTCTCCCCAACTCATTTTGCGATGACCCTGGGGTGTCTCTTGGCAGTTATCTTCCTGAAGTGTCCCTTTTATGCAAACTTGAGAACTCCCTCCCTCTCCCATACAGTGACTCTTTCACCCACCTGTTGCTGTGGACCGGTTACCACTGGAATTGGGCCTTTAAGGGCTGAACCATTCCTGAGGTTTGCACAGCAAAAAGCCGCAGCTGCATTGATATTCCACAAGTGTCAGTGGAAGATGATGCAAATGCCTCTCTCAGTGTTTCATTCTGGGCAGAACCTCTAGTACATTTGCTTTTCACTACTTCTGAGATTTTTTGAGGAGAACCTGAACTGGTGTTACGGCTGAACTCAGTCACAATTTAGTGCAATACAATGAGTTGTGATCCATTTTCCAGCACAGGCATGCCGACATGCCTACATTTCTGGGTTAAATGTTATAAATGTTCTGATCCGCAGTAATGCAGAAAATTAATGCATTTAGTGAGAGGTGGAATTATTTATATTAATAAAATAGGCTTTTTTATGTGGTTGAGGTTGAAAACTCTAGTTGAGGCAAAATATGCAGAGGCCAGCCATTGGTGTTTGTGGTAAACCATATATATGTGCTGTAACTGGGTTAACTGTCTGGGCACACCCCTCTGCTGACTGCCCCTGTGGCTCCTCCCACAGAGTCCTGTATAAAGGTGTTCGCCTTGCCCCTCCCCCTCAGTCCGGGGGCAGACACTCACTGTGGAGGTCGTATTGTACAGCGAATAAAAGCCTTTCAGTATTTTACCAAACCTCAGTCTTTTGGAGTAATTGAAGGTGCTTCAGTGTTTTAGTTGCATATTTTAGTGTATCAAATTCATGCAAAATTGCTGACATTGCTTCATTGCTTCATGCTTCATTGCTGACATTGCTTATTTCTGTATCATTCCACTCTGGGGTCTGTCATTTCGCTATTAGTTTGCATTCCAACTGAAGCATCTGTGGAATCACCTTCTCCTCTTTACTGCTCTTGGCAGTAGACCCCGTGGCTGAATGCAGTTGGCTGGAAGTCTGAGGAGAATGGGATCTCTCAGTTGCATTACACAGGGCACCTGAAGTTACTGCATTGCTGGTCTGGTCCATGTTAAAATCAGACATAGGTACACCTTGGAGTGGTTAGTGGATGGAAGGAAAGAGAAGGAAAGAGATGAGCCAGGATATCAAAGAGGTAGGGAGCGATTAAGAGGAAATAAATAAGCTGACATGAATACACAGGTAAACATGAAGAAATTAAATTTTAAACAAAAGATGATGCTGCGAATATTCAGCAATCTGTCAGCATTAATGCAAGAAAGAATCAACAATTCACTTCAATGGAGAGTCCTGGAGAATTTCTGGATTTAATGTTATAAAGGGTTTCGATGAACAATCTCAGCCCAAAATGTCGACTGTTTATTCCTCTCCATAGACGCTGTCTGACCTGCTAAGTTCCTCTAGCATTTTGTTATTGCTTTGGATTCCCTGTATCTGCCGAATCATTTGTGTTAATGTTACAAATATTCTGAATCAGTATTAACACAGAAAACGTGTGCAAATAGTCTTTTAATTGGGAAGAAAATGGCAAAAGATTTTAATTTATATTTCAGTCTTATGTAAAATTATGAAATTATCCCAAACTTTCAAGAATTATTCATGAAATAACTACTTAAAAGGAATAACCTGGATGGATTAATCATGACCGGAATATAGGTGATGTCACTTATAAGTGGCTAATACACTCAATTTCGTTTCTAAAGGGGTTTATCTAACAAATTTAATATTAAACACATAGTGCATATTTTCCTCGCATGAATAATGTGATAAGTCAATTATAACAGTGGTCCCAAACCTCCGGGCGGTGGACCGATACAGTGCCGTGAAGAATAGAGCGGTACAGCGGTGGCCGGAACGCACCCAGCACGTCTTTAAGAAAAAAAAGCTGAAATAAGCAACCTAATTGATTAGGTGCTGCCTGGCATGTAAATGTTGGCCCAGATCAGAGGCGACGCAATCAGCAATCGCCTCTGATCTGGGCCGACATTTACCTGCCGAGCGGCACCTATTGTTTGTTTATTTCAACTTTTTTCTTAAAGACGTGCTGGGTGCATTCCGGCCACTGCTGTACCGTTGCATTCTTCGCAGCCCGGAGGTTGGGGACCACTGAATTATAAGTCACTTATAAGTCAATAGCGTCATGACATTTTAAGTAACGTTTGGATATTAAACACACAGCGCATATTTTCCTCATATGAACATATAAAATCACTGCAACATACCAATATCGCTGAATCAGTGGGAGCCCTGGGTTCGTTTCCCTGCAACAAGACGGTGCCATCAAGGGGTGATGGGAGACAGCGATACTCAAAGGGGGTTCCTTATGTCCAGTTTATTCCGCAATTTAGTTTTCGTTGCATTTATTGCAGAAAACTCCGCTTCGCAGCGATATGATGTTGGAAATGGAAGCAACGTTTTCAGCGTTTTCGTGGCTATCTCAGGATATTTAGCCTTGACTTTGATCCAGAATGCTGGCAGAGATGTTATGTCAAACATACTTCTCAGCCCACCATCATTTGCAAGCTCGAGGAGTTGATCTTTTTCCTGCGCTGACATGGATGATTCACCGGAAACATTCACAAATGGGTCATGGACCCATTCCTTTGCACGTCTTGGGTCACTGATGACCTCGCGTGTGTTAAAGTTCAACAGTGGGCGTGACAGGGAATGAGGAAAGGTGCGCTGACTCATATAGTTTCATATTGCCAAATCGTATTGTTTCCTCACGGCTTGTGGCCCATGGCCTGGTCGCACATGCTTTGCGGCCCGATACCGGTCCACGGCCTGGTGGTTGGGGACCACTGGTTTATATTGATTAAGTTGGTTCCTTTGTGGTTGAGGCTGAAAACTCTAGTGTAGGCAAAAGAAGCAGAGGCCAGCTATTTGTATTTTTATTGCATTGGTTAGTGCTTCAACATCAGCTAAAACAAAGTGATTGCAAACCAAGTGCAATTCTTTCCTAGCAGACATTGCTTATTTCTGTATCGTTGCACTCTGCGGTCCTCCATTATATAATTACCTTCCATTACGAGTCAAGTGGCTATGGATCACCTTCTCCTCATCAACACACACAAAACGCTGGAGGAACTCAGCAGGCTAGGCAGCATCTATGGAAAAAAGTACAGTTGACGTTTTGGGCAGGGATCTTGGCCTGGCCTGCTGAGTTCCTCCAGCTTTTTGTGTGTGTTGCTTGGATTTCCAGCATCTGCAGATTTTCTCTTGTTTGTGAACGGATCACCTTCTCCTCATGACTGCCTTTGCTAGTAGCCCCAGTGCTGGAATGCAGTTGGCAGGAAGTCTGAGGAGAGTGAAATCCCTCTTGCACATTACAGGCCATGTAAAGCTACGGCAGGTCTGGTCCATGTTAAAAGCAGACATAAGTACACCTTGGAATGGCTGGCGGGTCACAATGAATGGAAGGAAAAGGAAGGAAAGTGATGAGCCAGAAAATGAAAGAGGCAGAGAGGGATTAAAAGGAAATAAGTAAACCAAGCAGCATCTATGGAAAAAGAAGCAAGAGTCAACAATTCATTTCAGTAGAGAAACAAGAGCCTGCAGATGCTGGAACGTGGAGTCACAAACAACCTTGCTGAGAAATTCAGCAGGTCGAGCAGTATCTGTTAGTTGAAAGGAATTGTGAGTTTATCGGGTGGGGATCCCAGAGTCAGGGCTGTGACCAAAACCATCGACAATTCCTTAAAACCCACAAATGCTGCTTGAAGTACTGAATTCCTCCATGAGGTTGTTTGTTAATTCAGTTCAGCAACCTTGCCCTGCTTTTATTTCTGGCCTCCAGCTTTCACAACATTTTATACATTCAAGTTGGAGGTCCGTCCAGGATCCCAGGTAAACAATCCCATTATCTTTTTTCTTATTTCCCTGTGTTTTTGCAACTTATTCTTGTTCACTCCTGCCGTTGACTTCCTTTCGTCTCTAATCTACAGCAAGGGAAAAGCCGAGTAAAGCTGCCAGGACATTTCTGAGATGTGGAAAGAAACCAGAACACTTGGAGGAAACTCATGCATTCATGGGAAGAACATGCAAAATATGTTCTTTCCGCGTTCCATTTTGGGCCTCGTATCCAAGGAAAGATATCCTTGCCCTGGAGAGGCTCACAAGAATGATTCTGGGAATGAAAGGCGTAATGCATGATGAACGTTTGATGGCTCCAAGCCTGTACTCAGTGAGTTCAGAAGGGTGAGGACAGATTTCATTGAATCCTACTGAATACTGGAAGACCTGAATACAGAGTGGATGTAACGGAGATGTTTGCATTAGTAGTCAAATCAAGGACCCAAGGGCCTCAGACTCGGAATAAAGGAACGTCCCTTTAAAACTGAGGTGGGAAGAAATTTCTTCAGCCAGAGGCTGGTGAATCTGCGGAATTTGTGGCCACAGAGGTCTGAGGAGGCCAAAACACTGGGTATATTTAAGCAACACACACAAAATACTGATGGAACTCAGCATGCCAGGCAGCATCTATGGAAAAAAGTGCAGTCGACGTTTTGGGTCCTGCCGAAGGGTTTCAGCTGGAAACGTCGACTGCATTTTTTTTCCATAGATGATGCCTGGTCTGCTGAGTTCCTCCAGCATTTTGTGTGTGTTGCTCGGATTTCCAGCATCTGCAGATCTTCCCTTCTTCGTGGGTTGTAGGTTCTTGACTGATAAAGGAATTATGGGTTAGAGGGAGAAGGTGGAAGAATGGGGTTGAAAAAATTCAGCCATGATTTAATGGTAGAGCAGTCTTGATGGGCCAAACGGCCTGATTATGCTCATATGACTTATGGTCTTAAGGTCATGTATAGATAGCATCTGAAGTCAGGATCAAACCCAGGTCCCTGGAGATCTGAGACTGTGACAGTAACTGCTGTGCTACTGCGCTACTCAGCCAAAATCACTCAATATTACTACTTCATCATTATCACGTTATTTGTTAACCTTCTCTTCATTATCTTCATCACTTGTGGACATATGAAGGACTGGCATTTGGGGATGTATTTACTACATCATTAGCTGTAAGGTGGTTTGGGATGTTTTGGGATATATAAATTAGTGTGCCTGTACCTTCTTCAGAGAGTGCTATTGGCATCAATTACTAAGCATTACAAATGCTTCAGTTATTGCTGTTGCCCACAAGGCAGTACAACTAGTTCATCATTAAGATATTAATTCATAGTGGCATAGCTGGAGGATCTTCCATCTCACATTTCCAGCAATCCTGGTTCAACCCTGACCTATACAGACTTGGCAGATTCTCCCTGTGACTGCCTGAGCCACCCCTGGGTTCTCCAGCTTCCTCCTACATGATTGGTAGAACAATTGGCCACTGCAAATTGCCCCTAGTATGCAGAGCAGTGTCAGAATATGGGGGGAGGGAGAGGTGATGGGAATGTGGAGAGGATAGACTAGGTTAGGATGGGATTAGTGTAAATGGGTGCTTGAAGATTGGCGTAGACTTGGATTCAAAAATGACTGAGATAAGAAGCAGAGGGTGGCGGTTGAAGGTTATTTCCTGGAATGGAGGCCATGGTGCACCACAGGGGTTAGTGTGGGGATGCTTGTTATTAATTATTTCTGTAAATGATTTGGATGTGAAGGCACAAATGTTGATCAACAAGTCTGCAAATGACAGGAGGTGTTTATAGCGAAGATGGTTATTGTAGATTACCAGGAGATCTCGATCTGTTAGGGAAGTGGGCTGAGAAGCAGCAAATAGGTTCCAATTCAGCTAAATGTGAGGTGATGCACTTCAGAAAGTCAAGACAGCATACTATGAAGGGTAGGGGAAGAGGTAGTATAGTGAAAGAGAGAGACCGAGAGTACAAGTGTATATTCTTTTTAAAGCATCACAGGCAGACTGGGTGATGAAAAAGACATTTAGTCCACTGGCCTTCATCAGTCAGGGCAATGAGAATAGGAGTTGGTGTAGGAAGTTGCAGTTGTATAAGTTGTTGGTGAAACCACACTTGGTACAGTTTTGGTCACCCTGATATGGAAAAGATATGGTTAACTGATGTGCAGAAGAGATTTACAAGGATACTGCCAAAACCCAGAAGGCCTGAGTTATTGGGTGAGATTATCCAGCGTAGGACTTCATTCATCGGAGCGTGCGAGAGTGAGGGTGATCCTTATAGAGGTTTATAAGATCAAGAAGGGCATAAACAAGGTGGACGGGAGCAGTCTTTTCCCCAGGGTAGGAGAGTTCAAAACTAGAACATAGAACTGTACAGCACAGTACAAGCCTTTTGACTCATGATGTTCTGTCGTGCAACCGTATATAAACACACTCCAAGATCAATCTAACCCTTCCTGCTTACATGGCCCATAACACTCCAGTTTTCTTTCGTCCATGTGCCATTCTGAGTCTTTTAAATATCCCTATTGTATCAGACTCTATCATCATCCTCGGCAGTTCATTTCAGGCATCCCCAGTGCTCTGTGTCAAACACCTACGTACCTCTGACATCTCTCCTAAATGTTCCTTCATTTTAACTTAAACAAATGTCCTCTGGTGTTTGCCATTGCCACCTGGGAGAAGGGTGTTCTTCTTATAATCTTGTACATCTCTATCAGGACATTCCTCATCCTCTTCCACTCCAAAGAGAAAACCCTAGCTCACTCAACTTCTCCTCATCAGCATGTTCTCTAATCCAGGCAGCATCCTTGTAAATCTCCTCTGCTCGCTTTTTAGATATTTCCACAGCCTTCCTATAATCAGGTGACCAGAAATGAACACAGTACTGTAAGTGCGACCTAGCCTGAGTTTTATAGAGCTGCAGCATACCAATATGGCTCTTGAACTCAATCCCTAGACTAGTGAAGGCCAGCACTCCATATGCCTTCTTAACATCCTGTCAAATTGTGTGGCAACTGTGAGGGATTTATGGACTTGGACCCAAGATTGCTCTGTTCCTCCACGCTGCTAAGAATCCTGCCGTTGACCTTGTTCAACCTTCCAAAGCTTATCACTTCACACTTTTCCAGACTAAACTTCATTTGCCACTTTTCCACTCAACTCTGCGTGGTGTCTCTATCCTGTTGTAATCTATGATGATCTCTACACTTCCTCCTTACCACCAACCTTTATGCCACCTGCAAATGTATTAACCCACCCCTCCACTTACTCATCCAAAGAGCAAGGATGGGTTACCCAAGCACCATTGGTAACTGACCTCAAGGCAGAATATGCTCCAACTAATAAGACCCCCTGCCTTCTATGGTCAGGCCAATTCTGAATTCACTCTGCACGGATCTCAAACCTCATGGCTTTCTGGATGAGATCACCATGGAGAACCTTGTCAAACGTTTCATTAAAATCCATACACACCACATCTGCTGCGCTACATTCATCAATTTGTTTTGTCATCTCCTCAAAAACACAGTCAGGCTCATCATGATACACAGCCTGCTCCTTACAAAGCCAAGATGACTATCCTAATTAGAATATGCTTTCCTAAATGCTTGTAAATCCTGTCCCGAAGAATCCTCTCCAATACACCAATGGCGTAAGACTCATTGGTCTATAATTGCCAGGATTAACTCCATTAACTTTCTTGAATAGCAGAATAAAATTTTCCATTCTTCAATCCCATAGGACCCGTCCTGAGGCCAGGAAAGACGCAAAAATCTCAGGAGCATAGATTGAGGGCGAGGTGGGAAAGATTTAAAAGGGACTTGAGGAGCAACATTTTTGCACAAATGGTGGTGAGTTTATAGGAAGAGATGCCTGAGGAAGTAGTTGAGGCTGGTACAATAGTGTCATTTAAGGTGCACTTGGATAGGATAGGCACTTGCAGCAACAGGGCTTAGAGGGATATAGGCTGAATGTGAGAAATTAGGACTAGCTGCTTGAGCACCATGGTTGTTATTGTCTCACTGGGCTGGAAGGCCTGTATCGTGCTATATGATTCTATTACTAATGGGTTGGAGGGCCTGTTTCTGAGCTGAATAACTCAATAGCTCAATGAGGTTTGAGACTCCGATTGCCCAGATTGGAATTTTAATCCAGTTCGAGACAGAACACCAGATGGCAGTATATACCATCATTCACAGTATCTCAGATGAGAGGCAGGAACTGAAGAGTTCCTGTTCCAACTTGTCTTGCAGGGATAGTTAGTGGAATATGGAGCAAAGTATGAGGTATATAGGGCTGAGATGTTTACTAGCATTTGGAGACTTACCTGTAAATAATAGGCTAAATTTTATTAGAGAGGGACAGATTCACAAGTCAAGTTTATTGTCAGATAGAATAGAACATAGAACAGTACAGTATTGGATAGGCCATTCAGGCGATGATGTGACAATTTATATTACATGTCATCTTCCTGTTATAATGCATATCTTTCCTTCATATTTATGTGTCGAATGAGAAGTATTCTCGTAGAAGTTTATAAAATCATGAAGGGTATGGATAAGGTGGACAGTCATAGTCTTTTCACCAGGTTTGAGGAATCCAAAATGAGAGAACTTAGATACAAGGGGGAGACATTTAAAAGAGGCCTGAGAGATAACTTCTTTTTATGCAGAGGAAGTGATCGAGGCAAGTACAAATGTAATATTTAAGAGACATTTGGATTGGTACGGTACATGGGGGGGTAGGGTTTGGAGGGTTATGGGCAACTGGGACTAGTAGTGAGGATGCTGTGGTTGGCATAGACCAGTTGGGTCAAAAGACCTGTTTCACTACTCTATGATGCTGTGACTCTGCCTACATGCCTTTTAAGACCCACCAAGCTGCCTGATTCCACTACTACCTCTGGTAAACCACCTCTCCTTGCGTAAAAACAACTTTCTCATCACATCACCTTTAAACTTCTACCCTTCTCCCTCCCTGTACTCTGGTATTTGACCCTTCTAGCCTGGGTTCCTCCTCTAGATTCACTCCAGTCTCACTGTCCAAAATTGACCGCACCTTCCAGCAGGGAAGATTAGGAGTGCGAGCCCAGGTGGACTGCTCTTGAGCACAGAGACAATAGTCCTCTCATAGACTTAACCTTTCTTAATGCAGGTCAGCAGACTTAGCACAGGTCAGTCATCAGGGTTCTATGATTCTAATCATCATGGTCAGAACCCAAGCAAATAGAGGGACTGCACCAACATGAGCAACAAAATATCAAAAACCTGCAGATGCTGTAAATCTGCAATAAACATGACATGCTAGAAGTACTCAGCAGGTCAGGCAGTATGTGTTGAGAAGGTAAGTGGAATTGAAATACCTAGCTCTCTGACAATATGATATTAACCTTGATATGCACAATTATAATGAGGTACAGGACAATGAAAAACTTAATTGCAACAGTATCACTGACACGTTGATTGAGACAACACACAGGACATAAATTATATGTAATTTATACATGATAGTGAAGAAACAAGTGCAGAAAACGGACAGGGGAAAGTCCACAGTAGCTCAGGAGGTGGTCATAATTTCAGTTGCTGAGGCAGGTTTAAGGTTCGAGGGGAAATTGACTGTTCCTGAAACTGGTTGTGTTGGAATTCAGGCTTTTTACTTCCTCCTGTGTTAGACACATGGCCAAGTGGTTAAGGCATTCGTCTAGTGATCTGAAGGTCGCTAGCTCGAGCCTCAGCTGTGGCAGCGTGTTTGTGTCCTTGAGCAAGGCACTTAACCACACATTGCTCTAGTGTTTGTGCGAGGAGTGGCGCCCCAAACAGACTTCCAATCTACACCTTGTAAGGCATGAAAATGCCCGAGACAGGCCTCTCATGGTCTGAGTCGATGTTCCCCCCCCACCTCCTGCTGATGATAACAGCAAGACGAGAGCATATTGGGGATCCCTGATGACAGATGCTGTCCTCTTGAGGCAGTTCCTCATGCAGGTGCTTTCAATGGATGTCCTCATGATAGACCAGGCTGTGCCCATTACACACTGTAGACTCTTGCATTCCTGTGTGTTGGATCTGCCTTAGCTACCCATGATGCAATGAGTCAGGATACTTTCAACAGTACATCCATCAACGTTTGTTAATTATGTGACTGTTCTAAGAAAGCAAGGCACTAGTGTGTCTTCCTCATGATTACATCTATGCGCTTGGCCCAGGACCAATTGTCTGAGATGTTAACACCATGTCATGGTCCAGTCCATGTAGTCCGTATTCTGGTTCACGGTCCGGTCCATTGACCCTTGTTCCAGGTTTTCCTGTTTACCCTGTTTCTGTTCTTGTTTAGCTCTAATTGAGGTAGCTGATGCTTGGGGCTGGCTGCATAAATACCTCCAGAGACCAGGGCGTGGTTGCTGGATTGTTCTTGTCCTTACTCCTTATATCCCTTCCCCTGCCTTCTGTTTCCTCGCCTGAAGTTCTGCCTTGTCTTGCCAGTAACTCTCGCCTCGCCTGACGTTCTCGTCTTGCCTTTCTTTGCCAGAAGCCTTGTCTTGTCTTGCTGGTGACTCTCGCCTCACCTGAAGTTTTCACCTCGCCTTGCATTGTCTGAAGCCTTGCCTTGTCTTGCTGGTACTCTCGCCTCATCTCGCCTGGTCTCGCCAGCAGTCTTGTCCTGGAGCCACCCTGTACCTAGCTCCCTTCCTGTCCCTTGCCTCCGTCCAGGTAAACCAGGCTGTCTTGCCGTTACCTGCGGTTGGTTCTGTCCCTACCTGTCCCTTGCCTCTGTCCCTACCTGTCCCTTGCCTCTGTCAGGTGGTGATCCGTGCCCTGCCCAGGAGGAGCCTGCCTAGACTCAAGCCTGAAGACTCCAGCCTCCTGCCTAGCCTCAAGCCTGAAGACTCCAGCCTCCTGCCTAGCCTCAAGCCTGAAGACTCCAGCCTCCTGCCTAGCCTCAAGCCTGAAGACTCCAGCCTCCTGCCTAGCCTCAAGCCTGAAGACTCCAGCCTCCTGCCTAGCCTCAAGCCTGAAGACTCCAGCCTCCTGCCTAGCCTCAAGCCTGAAGACTCCAGCCTCCTGCCTAGTCTCTAGCCTGAAGACTCCAGCCTCCTGCCTAGCCTCTAGCCTGTAGACTCCAGCCTCCTGCCTCCTGCCAAGCCTCGTCTCTAGCCTTTAGCCTCAAGCCTGAAAACTCCAGCCTCCTCCCTCCTGCCAAGCCTCGTCTGTAGCCTCTAGCCTCAAGCCTGAAGACTCCAGACTCCTGCCTCCTGCCAAGCCTCAAGCCTCGTCCTGCCTGCCTGCCAAGCCTCATCCTTGCCTAGTTCTGGGGTCCAAGCCAGAGGCAAGACCCAGGTACTGGGTCCTTGTCCAGTCTCTGGCTCGGAGTCCAAACCTGGACTCCTAGCTCTCTTGTTCAGTCCTGTTCCAGGTTCCTGGTTTTTGTGTCCATGTCCTTGCCGTCAGCCTGTATCCCAGTCCTGTCCCTAGTACTTCAATGTCTGTGTCTTGCAGTTGGGTCCGTTCCCACCTCCCGCCTCATGACACACCAAGGGATTTGAAGTTGCTAATCTCTCCACTTCTAGCCCACCAATGAGAACTGTTACTGATCTCCCAGCTTCTGCTTTCTGAAGTCAATGATTAGTCAATGACATAGCAGGTGTCCATAAGAAAGGAAGTGAAGAGAGACAAGGACACTCAGAACTTCTCAGTCACTATTGTATCAAGTTGTGGAGATACTTATGGAGGAACTTGCAACAACCAGTTATATGCAAAGAACAAAACAAAACCAATTTATAAAATCTATTTTGGGATAGTCTCTGCAACAGCAACAAAATCCAAAGCTGAAAACTGAAAAGTGGGTGATTTCTCCAACAAATACAATGAACGGAATCTAATAACACTGGAAATTATGTAACATCATCATCATCATCAGGTGCCGTGCCCAGTTTGAGCTTTGACTGCCATGGCCCACACACTCCTGTTTCGGGTCAAGTGGATCAATTCATTGGTATTCATTTCCAGTTCTCTGGCTGCTGTATCCATCATTATTTGTCTTTGCCTTCCTTTTGCTTTCTTCCCTCCAATCTTTCCCATAATTACCGTGCATTCTAACTCCTCTTTCCTAATCATATGTCCAATTAAGTTACGTTGCCTTTTCATGATCTCATCCATTATTTCTCTTTTTGTGCCTGCTCTGTTCATGACATCCTCGTTAGATATTCGTTTCGTCCATGATATTCTGTGCATCCTCCTCAAAAACCACATCTCTGCTGCTTCAATTCGTTTCCTCACGTTACTAGGTATTGTCCAACATTCTGTTCCATATAGCATAATGGGATAAATGTAACATTTCAGTACTCTGAGGCGGGTTGTCATGCCTAGATTAGTGTTGGTCAGTATACTCTTCATTCCCGTAAAGGTGTCTTTTGCCATCCCTATTCTTCTTTTGATGTCCATGTGGCACCTACCATCTGATGTCATCCAGCTTCCTAAGTAGCAAAAGTTCTGTACTTGTTTTATGTCTTTCCCGTTTATTTTGAGCCCGCAGATAGGATTCTCCTTCCTTTTGGATATCACCATTCATTCTTTCTTTCTGCGATTGATAGATAGACCCATTTTTGCACTTTCTTCAACAACTATATCAGTTAAATTTTGTAGTTCTTCCTCCATACTTGCAATTAACACAGTGTCATCCGCATATCTGAAATTATTGATGTTTTCACCACCATCTTTGATTCCCAATATGTCTCTTATTTTTTTGTAATACTGTACACATTAAACAAATCAGGGGAGAAAACACATTATGTATACAAATCAATAATAATCAATGAACTATTTACTTATAATGGTATGATCAGCAAGGGAATTAGCCATGGAGTTCCTTTATGGCTGACAATAACATTGGCATGACATGCAGCGTGAAAGAGGAAAACAGAAAAGGAAGGAATAAAAAGAGAGGAAAATGTGCAAGCTACTTTTAAAGGTTTCGGATCAATTTGTCTGAACAACTTTTTCCACTGGGCTTAAGAACTGACATTTGTACTGATAAGTATGCTGAAGTAAACTGCTATTGACATCTCTGCTCTTGTTATAGATACTGCTGTTCAGTGGGGCAGAGGTAGTAGCATTTGATCAGATTCAGACATAGATTCTAATTATCACGGAGGGACTTCTGGGTCATCAAGGGAATGGCGGCCTAAGGAAAAGGTCTCTCGACAAAAAAGAAGATAAACTGCCCCAAAAGCGAATTTAGACAAATACTTAATATTGCATAACTATATTAATAAAAGGGGCAGGGATGATGTCTAAGAACAAGATTAAAAAGTCCGCTCCGAAGGTTGATAAATATAAAGAGACGCAGCAAGGCGACGGGCCTAGCTCCCCCACGGCAAGCCAGGACGGAGATAATGAGGGGGAATCGGTGACTCTGTCTTTGATTCTCGGAGAGATTCGCGAGTTCCGACAAGATAACAGCAGACAGCTGGAAGATATTAAAGGAGAAATAGTAAAAACTAACTCGCGGATAGACGAAGCCGAAGCGAGGACTGTTGGAATTGAAGAGAAGCTACAAAACGCCGAGGAAGTGATAGCAGAAATGCTGAAGCTGCAAGACCAGCTCCAGTGGAAACTAATAGATCAAGAAGGCCGCTCAAGAAGGGAAAATGTGAGGATCTATGGAGTTCCCGAAGGAACCGAAGGTAAACCCGGATTGATGATTCCCTTCATAGAGAAGCTGCTTAGAGAGAACCTTGATATACCGGCCGCAAAAGACCTACAGATAGAAAGAGCTCACCGCGCGTTGGCACCACAGCCTCCAGCAGGCGCCCAGCCCAGATCAATTCTGGTCAGATTTCTCAGTTACAGAACGAAGGAAGAGGTGCTTAAACGGGCATGGCAAAAGAAAGGTTTCATGTGGAACAACTGCAAAATCAGTTTCGACCACAACTATGCACCGGGGATTCTTGCCAGACGGAAGGAATATACGGAAACACGGAGAGTCCTGAAGGAAAACAACATCAGGTTCCAGACCCTGAATCCAGCTCGGCTGAGAGCTTTTTACGACGATGGGACAAAAACTTACGCTACGGTGGAGGAGGCAACGTCGGACCTGGCGGACCGGGGACTACCTATTAAAGTTATCACCCAACCGGAGTCGCTACTGGAGAGGATTCGGCAGAAGTCGTGGCAGTTAGTGGGGCAAGGACGCTCCACTCGAACCAGAGTGTCAAACTACAAGGAAGAGCTGCAAATATTCAGACTCGAATGTACAGAGAATACAGATTAATTAAGAGAAATGACTGAAAAGAGTAAATTGGACTTAAAGGTAAAATGAAAACTGGTAACTGAAAATAAACTAGGCGGAATAACTTGAGTGATAGCAATTTGGTCGAGACATAAATAGGAGAAAGTTCTCTATGATTATTCAAACTGCTGAGGGCCCTCTAACACAGGGTGAAGATAGAGGTTATCCCTCTGAACTGAGGCGAGTCGGTGCTCAGGCCTCACTGTGGGAAGTCGGGAAAAATTTTCAAATGTTGCACGTTCAAAAATGTCTAGGGTGTGATTATATGTCTTGGTTTACTATTGAGAAGGGATTGCTTACTGTTTGGTTAGAAAAGGAGAGTGTCTTTTTTCTACTAGAGAAAAATGCAAACTGAATTGGTAAAAATAATTTCCTATAATGTTAATGGGGTTTTGAATCCAATTAAAAGAAATAAGATTATGTCTAAATTGAAAAAAGAGAGGGCACAAATAGCTTTCCTCCAGGAAACACATATGAGCCAATCTGAACTTGGAAAATTAAAAAGAATGGGCTTTAAGCATGTATTTTATTCATCATATAACTTGAGTCACAAAAGAGGGGTAGCTACTTTAATATCAAGTACTCTTAATTATGAACATTTTTCAGAGACTAAAGACAAAGAAGGACGGTTTGTAAAAATCACAGGAAGAATAGAAGGTACAGAAATAACATTGCTGAATGTTTATGCTCCTCTAGGTTGTGAATGGTCATTTTATAGACACATTTTTGACCTAATGGTCAGTTCTCAAGAGGTAGTAATTTGTGGAGGGGATTTTAATATTAGATTAAATCCTGTATTAGATTCTTCAAGAATAGTTACTCAGAATAAACCTCTGACTCGGAAAATGAATTCATTGATGGAGGAGTTGGGAATTATAGATGTCTGGAGGGAATTACACCCTACTAGTAAAGATTATACACATTACTCTTTCCCTCATTCAGCCTATTCAAAGATAGACTATTTCTTTATCTTTAGTACAGATAGACTCAGGATAAAAAACTGTAATATTGCAACAATTGATCTGTCGGATCATAGCCCAGTCTCTATGTCTCTAATCCTGGAAAGGAAAATGAGGAAAACACTATGGAGGCTAAACTCACATATACTCAATAACCCGAAAGTAATGGAGAGATTAAGGGGAGAAATCAAAGAATATCTAGACCTTAATGACATGGGAGAAACATCACCAGTGATCTTATGGGATACATTGAAAGCTGTACTGAGAGGGAAAATTATTTCCATTACCACTCACATGAAAAAAATCAATGCACAAAAATTAGCAGACCTTCAAGGAAAATTAAAACAACTTCAAGTTGTAGATAGCAACAAAAGTAATTCAAATCAAAAACGGGAAATTAGGAAATTGCAAAGTGAAATTGACGATATTTATACGTTGGAAACTCAAAGAAATTTTCTTTACCTGAGACAAAAGAATTATGAAGTAGGAGGTAAATCAGCTAGATTATTAGCATATAAATTACGAAAACAACAAGTAAACAATACAATTCATAAAATAAAGAATCCAAAGACAAAGCTTGTGGAGAGTGCAATAGGGAAAATTCAAGAGAGTTTTGAAACATATTATCAAGAGCTGTACTCCCAACCCCGGGCCCCCAATGAGCACTATATAGACAGTGTATTGAATTTTTTAGATCTACCTAAACTTACAGATTTACAAAATGAAAGTTTATTAGAACCAGTAACTGTCAAAGAACTGAATGTGGCCATCTCTAGGTTAAAGGCTGGAAAGTCCCTGGGTTCTGATGGGTTTACCTCAGAGTGGTACAAGTCCCTGAAGACACAGTTAGCCCCATTACTATTTAACACCTTTAATTGGATCTTGCAGAGAGGAGAAACTCCACCTTCCTGGAGAGAAGCAATTATTTTAGTTATTCCTAAAGAAGGTAAAGATAAACTAGAATGTGGCAATTATCGGCCAATTAGTATTCTTAATTTAGATTACAAACTATTTACATCTATATTAGCGTGCAGATTGGAAAAGCTTTTACCTGGCCGAATCCACTTAGACCAGACTGGATTTATTCAACAAAGACAAACACAGGACAACATAAGGAGAACTCTGCACATATTAGAACAGGTTAATAAGAACGAGACAGAGACAATGGTAGTAGGATTGGATGCTGAGAAAGCTTTTGATTCGGTTAGTTGGGCATTCCTATACAGAGTGTTAGGAAGATTCGGCTTTCAAGAAAAGTTTACTAAAGTAATTCAGACTCTATATGACAGCCCTACAGCCCGAATTAAGATAAATGGGGACCTCTCTGACTCCTTCATCTTAGAGAGAGGCACTAGACAGGGATGCCCAATTTCTCCTCTCCTTTTTGCGCTATATATTGAACCGCTTGCCCAACTAATAAGACAGAGCGAAATCGTAAAAGGTATCAAGGTGGCAGGGATTGAACAGAAAGTGGCGTTATTCGCAGATGATGTTTTGGTCTATCTGAGTGAACCAGAAAAATCATTTATAGCATTGTTTACACTGTTGGATAACTTTGGGAAAATATCAGGTTATAAAATAAATGTAAAGAAAACGCAGGTTATGTCCCTAAATTATACACCATCCAAAAAATTGCAGGATACATGCGATCTTAAGTGGGAAGCTAAATCATTAAAATATTTAGGAATAACCCTGCCGAAGGATCTTTCAACACTGTCACAGGTAAATTATGGGCCATTAATCTCAGAGATAAAAGCAGATATGCATAGATGGAATCTTATCCCCTTTTTAAGTTTAAATTCAAGGATAAATACTATAAAAATGAATATTCTTCCTCGGTTATTGTATCTTTTCCGTACTTTACCGGTGGAGGTGGATGATAATCAATTCAGGGAATGGGACAAATGGATTTCCTGCTTCATTTGGCAAGGAGAGAAATCTAGAATTCGATATAACACCTTACAGTTAGGGAAGGAAGGAGGAGGTATGGTTCTTCCTTGCCTGAGAAATTATTTTTATGCCTCACAGATAACCCCTTTGTTATATTGGTATAATAGGGAATATAAGGCTAGATGGAAGGAAATAGAATTTGGATTAGTTGACAGTTTTCCTCTACAGGCCTCAATAGCTGACAAAGGATTAATGGCCCAGTTGGAAAAATTTAAGAACAGTTGGATAAATCTTACGTTAAAAGTATGGCAGAAGGTGGTTAATTCATGTGGAATTAATAACATGTTAAAACTCTTTAGATGGTGTGCATATGATACCGAATTCCTTCCCAACAGAGGAGATAAAAGATTTGAGTTATGGATAAAGAAAGGTCTTACAACCTACCTCTCATTTATAGATAAAAGAGTATTACAAAGTTTCCAAATCCTGCAGGACAAACATGGCCTAGAACATAATGACTTTTTTAGGTACCTTCAAGTACGAAACTATGTTAACCAGAGTTGTAGATATACAGACCTATCAACAGTAGAATTAGAATTTTTCAAGATTCTGAATTCGGCTTGCATTTCAATACCTAGTAAATCAGTTTCTCGAGTATATAATGCACTCTCCCATGCTAAAAATGTAAATACACTGTATATTAAAGAGAAGTGGGAGAAAGAAGCGGGGTTGGTACTTTCAGAGGAGGCTTGGGGGAAAATCTGCAGCTTTCAATGGTCCTTGACTAATTCTTTGACTTGGAGAGAACATTGTTGGAAAAACATTATAAGATACTTCAAGACCCCATGTCAGGAAAAATATAAAGATACAAACGTGATGTGTTGGAGAAGGTGTGGCTCCAAGGAGGCAAATTATTTTCATATTTTCTGGGATTGCCCTAAATTAAGTCTATATTGGGAAGGTATTCATAGAACATTAGTTAAGGTACTTAGGTCCCAGATACCTCTGAACTTTGAGACGCTCTATTTGGGGCATGTATTGTTTCTTGAACAGAAGGAAGATATAAAGTTGCTGCAGGCCCTCTTAGCGGCAAGTAAGAAATCAATCACTAGAAAGTGGCTAAATCCAATACCACCTACATTAGAAGATTGGCACGAAATTATCTTGGAAATATTTAAAATGGAAAAGTTGACTTATTCCCTGAGAACTCAAAAAGAAAAATTTTATCAAATCTGGAATAAATGGATTTTATATATAACCCCAATGCAAGCAGACTTTAGATGACTCTCCTAATGATTTATACTGCTCTTCTCATCAACACAGTAATACTGCTAACGTAAGCACCCCTAGTCTAAATGTCTTTTTTTTTTTTGTTTTCTTTTGGAAAATAGAGAATTAACACAAGTAAAGGGAAAGATTTGGGAAAGGGATTAAAAAATGGAAAAATTAAGTAAATAAGTATATAGGGATTGGATAATTATGTCTGCGGGCAGGAGCAAGCATGAACAAATTAGGATATAAACACCTACAATGGTTGTTACATAGGCTTATATACAACATTTTGGACCAGTGGAAATGGTCCAGAAGAGTTATATGGAAACTATTATTACCATTTTTCTGAACAACTAATACCATTACTTAGTCTAATAGATTAGAATTACCACAGTACATAATTATCTATTTAAGTGTCTAATTTCCTTTTATATCATCTCAATGTGTACTTAAGAATGTATAAATAATTATAGTTTTATACATATAAAAAAATGGAAAAGGTTATATGTGTGAAAAAGTACATGATATTTGTGAATTCCTTATCCAAATAAAAATAAAATTTAAAAAAAAAATAATTTACTTATCACATGTATACAGTCCTTCTCTCTAAGATTGTGGTTGAAATCAATGTATTGAGCGAGCTTTATTTACCATCTAGTCTAATAAAATGACTTGGTGCCAAATTTTACTGGATGATATTGCAGAATCAGAAACTTCAGGATGCTGTATTGTGCTAGCTGTGTACCATAAACAAAAATTTCATAGTCGCTCACTCTGGTGATTTAATTCTCATTGTATAGAGCTTCGTACAGCAGGCGTTCGCATCAGGAATGGAGATGTTGAAGTTAATGTACTTTCTTCGTTGTCTCACAGGAAATTGCAAATCTGCTTCATTCCCCACCATTGGGCAGTGTCATTTATTCCACCATTCTTCAAATCTGAACAACAGGAGCATAAAGTCTTCCTACTGGATAGTATTATCACCATTATCAAACATAGTACTTCTCTGTGTCGGCATCCCATCTTGAACAATCACCCAAGGTTGCAAGAGCAGAATTTATTGAGTGAGATTCTTCCTTGTCCATTCATGGTCAGGCCTCAATAACACCACCTTTGATGGATCTATTTCAGTCCTGAAATGTATAGATGTTGTTGTAGGCCTGCATAGAACAGAGGGAAAACCTACCTGATTCATCCTGTTCCCACTATCTGCAGTTGATGCACATGCCCATGGCTGTGTGCGTTGGAGAGGTTATTGCATTGTTGTTGAAGCAAAATTCTATTTCGCAATGAGTTCTAAGGTACTGCCATGGAACAAATTGGATAGATGCAGAACAAGAACAGTAGTTAACAGCAGAATGTCCGTTAGACTATCTGAAGCACAAGCAGTAGCAGAATTATATTCTTTTGCACTCTGTGACCATGTGCTTAATTGCATCCCTCACATTACAATACAACCAAGCCCATGGAACAGGAGTAACTCAACAAATGTGTTCGATATATCAGTAACAGCACCTAATACTGTGTTGTTAATCTGGATGAACAACTCATGCTACACAGCAGAAGCATCATGCTGGAGAAAACCAATTGACTTGTGCAAAACGCGGCCACAATGATGGTGAACAAGTAAAGAATAATTACAAGGCAGAGCATTGAAGGAAGACCCGTCCTAAGTGATGGAGCTCCCCAAGAGGCATGATGGAGCTCCCCAAAGGGCATGATGGAGCTCCCCAAGAGGCATGATGGAGCTCCTCAGGAGGCAGGCTGCATCACCTCCACTCAGTTGCCAGCATTAGTTGCTTCTGTCAGAGGGTGAAAGTTTGACTGCCGCTCTAGAGCTTCAGCTCTACATCTAGGTCGATGCTTCTGAGTGTGGACTGCAAGGTTTCTGCTGCTGGATCTTATTTGTGACATTGGGTGTTCTGCACTCTCTGGAGGACATAAGTGGATCTTAGGGAGCAATATTAAAGACAAGTAGGCGGGGGTCAGAAGGTAAATACGAGAATTTCTGCATTTAAGAGAAAATCTTCAGGTGCTGGAAATCAAACAATATACACAAAATGCTGGAGGAACTCAACAGGTCAGGTAGCATCTATAGAAAAGAGTAAACAGTCAATGTTTTGGGCGAGCCTTTTACTCAGGACTGGAAATGAAAGGGTATGATGTCCGAATAAAAAGGTTTGGAGAGGCGAAGGAGGATAGCTAAAACGTGATAGCTGAGGCAGGTGGGTAGGAAAGGTAAAGGAAGGGCTGGAGAGGAAGGAATCTGATAGGAAAGGAGAGTGGACCATAGGAGAAAGGAAAGGAGGAGGAGATCCAGGCTGGTGATAGGCAGGTGAAATGAGGTAAGAGGCCAGAGTGGGGATTAGAAGAAGAGGGAAGGGGAAGGGGAAAACTTTACCCAGGAGGAGAAGTCAATATTCATGCTATCAGGTTGGAGGCTACCCAGATGGAATATAGGGCGCTGCTCCTCCCATCTTAGGGCGGCCTCATCGTGGCACAAGTGAAGGTCATGGACAGACACATCCAAGCAGAAATGGGAATTGGAATTAAAATATTTGGCCACAAGGAAGGTCCACTTTTGGCAGATAGAGTGGAGGTACTCAATGAACTGGCCCTTCTGATTTATGACGGATCTCACCAGTGTTGAGTAGGTCACACTAGGATCACTGGACACAATAGACGACCCCAGCAGATTCACAAGTGAAGTGTTGCCTCACCTGGGATGACTGTTTGGAGCACAGAATGGTGAGGGAGGAGGTGCACAGGCAGGTGTAGCACCTTGGCTGCTGGAAGGGCGATTAGGGGAGAGGGATGAATAGATAAGAGAATCAGGGAGGGCACAATCCCTGTGAAAAATAGAGATGGGGGGTGTGGTAACAATGTGTTTGGTAGTAAGATCCCTTTGGAGGTGGTGGAAGGTACAGAGAGTGATGTGTTGCATGTGGAAGCCACACTACAGCAGCACCTCCTTTGTCTACAGGTTTGATGGTAATGTTGGGACTGATGCAGAGAGAGTGGAGGGAGGAAGGGTAAGGATTGAGGCTGTAGTTAAGAAGGTAGCTGTCGCATTGGCAATTCGAGAAGAAAAGATCCAGAGCAGACAAAGAACCTGAGGAGAGTTGGAGAATGGGTCATCAATGTAGGATGTGGAATTCTTGCAGGGTCAAAATATGAAATAAAGAAGCTGAATTCCAGAGATCTGTTGTGAATTACAAGTCAACATCAAAGTAGTCCCCAGCCAAATGTGGAGCCATAGTAAAAACTGAAGTCAATGATGCTGAGAGGAAAACTCTCTTCTAGCTTGTAAATACGTCATGGATAGAATACTTTAAAATCAAAGGATGTCTCTTTAGAACAGAGATGAGGAGGAGTTCCTTTAGCCAGACGGTGGTGAATCTGTGGAATTCATCACCACAGATGTCTGTGTTTGTCATATCATATGGGTATATTTAAAGCGGAGGTTGAATGGTTGTTAATTTGCAGGGGGATGGGAACCAGAGTGCCAGAGCAGACAGTGGAGCAGGGGTGAAAATTCATGATGTTAAAAGTTCATGCAAAGTCACAAATAGAAGGGTTGTGTGTGGTGGTAATAATCTTCTGAAGCGTGCCTATTTCAATGCAAGGTGTATTGTGGGGAAGGCTGACGAGCTGAGGGCGTGGATTGACACATGGAATTATGTCATTATAGCCATTAGTGAAACTTGGCTGCAGGAGGGGCAGGATTGGCAGCTTAATGTTCCAGGGTTCTGATTTTTCAGATGTGATAGAGGCAGAGGAATGAAGGGTGGGGGGTGGCATTGCTAGTCATGGAAAATGTTACAGGAGTGCTCTGGCAGGACAGATTAGAGGGCTTGTCTACCGAGGCCATATGGGTGGAGCTGAGAAGCAGGAAAGGTATGACCACATTAATGGGGTTGTATTATAGACCACCCAATATTCAGCGAGAATTGGAGGAGCAAATCTGCAGAGAGATAGCAGACAACTGCTGGAAACATAAAGTTGTGATAGCAGGGGATCTTAATTTTCCACATATTAATTGGGACTCCCATACTGTTAAAGGTCTAAACGGGTTAGAGTTTGTAAAATGTGTTCAGGAAAGTTTTCTAAATCAATATATAGAGTTACCAACTAGAGAGGGTGCAATATTAGATCTCCTATTAGGAAACGAGTTAGGACAGGTGACGGGAGTGTGTGAGGGGGAACGCTTTGTTTCCAGTGATCATAACACCATTAGTTTCAACTTGATCATGGATAAAGATAGATCTTGTCCTTGGGTTGAGGTTCTAAACTTGAAAAAGGCCAAGTTTGAAAAAATGAGAAAAGATCCAAAAAGTGTGGATTGGGACAGGTTGTTCTCTGGCAAGGATGTGATTGGTAAGTGGGAGGCCTTCAAAGGAGAAATTTTGAGAGTGCAGAGTTTGTATGTTCCTGTCAGGATTAAAGGCAAAGTGAATAAGAATAAGGAACTTTGGTTCTCAAGGGATATTGGAACTCTGATAGAGAAGAAGAGAGAGATGTATGACATGTATAGGAAACAGGGAGCAAATAAGGTGCTTGAGGAGTATAAAAAGTACAAGAAAATTCTTAAGAAGGAAATCAGGAGGGCTAAAAGAAGACATGAGGTTGCTTTGGCAGTCAAAGTGAAGGATAATCCAAAGATCTTCTACAGGTATATTAAGAGCAAAAGGATAGTAAGGGATAAAATTGGTCCTCTTGAAGATCAGAGTGGTCGGCTATGTATGGAACCGAAAGAAATGGGGGAGATCTTAAATGAGTTTATTGCGTCTGTATTTACTAAGGAAACTGGCCTGGAGTCAATGGAAATAAGGCAAACAAGTAGTGAGGTCATGGAATCTATACAGATTGAAGAGGAGGAGGTGCTTGCTATCTTGAGGCAAATCAGAGTAGATAAATCCCTAGGACCTGACAGGGTATTCCCTCAGACCTTGAAGGAAGCTAGTGTTAAAATTACAGGGGCCCTGGCAGATATATTTAAAATGTCGGTATCTATGGGAGAAGTGCCAGAGGATTGGAGGATAGCTCATGTTGTTCCGTTGTTTAAAAAAGGCTCTAAAGGTAATCTGAGAAATTATAGGCCGGTAGGTTTGATGTCGGTAGTAGGTAAATTTTAAACAACGGAACAACATGAGCTATCCTCCAATCCTCCGGCACTTCTCCCATAGATACCGACATTTTAAATATATCTGCCAGGGCCCCTGTAATTTTAACACTAGTTTCCTTCAAGGTCTGAGGGAATACCCTGTCAGGTCCTAGGGATTTATCTACTCTGATTTGCCTCAAGATAGCAAGCACCTCCCCCTCTTCAATCTGTATAGATTCCATGACCTCACTACTTGTTTGCCTTATTTCCATTGACTCCAGGCCAGTTTCCTTAGTAAATACAGACGCAATAAACTCATTTAAGATCTCCCCCATTTCTTTCGGTTCCATACATAGCCGACCACTCTGATCTTCAAGAGGACCAATTTTATCCCTTACTATCCTTTTGTTCTTAATAGGTAAATTATTGGAAGGGGTATTAAGCAATAAGATCTACAAGTATTTGGATAGACAGGGATTTATTAGGGAGAGTCAACATGGCTTTGTGCGTGGTAGGTCATGTTTAACAAATCTATTAGAGTTTTTCGAGGAGGTTACCGGGAAAGTGGATGAAGGGAGGCAGTGAATGTTGTTTACATGGACTTCAGTAAGGCCTTTGACAAGGTCCCGCATGGGAGGTTATTTAGGAAGATTCAGTCGCTAGGTATACATGGAGAGGTAGTAAATTGGATTAGACATTGGCTCAATGGAAGAAGCCAGAGAGTGGTAGTGGTAGTGGAGGATTGGTTCTCTGAGTGGAGGCCTGTGACTAGTGGTGTGCCACAGGGATCAGTGCTGGGTCCATTGTTATTTGTCATCTATATCAATGATCTGGATGATAATGTGGTAAATTGGATCAGCAAATTTGCTGATGATACAAAGATTGGAGGTGTAGTGGACAGTGAGGAAGGTTTTCAAAGCTTGCAGAGGGATTTGGACCAGCTGGAAAAATGACCAAAAAATGGCAGATGGAGTTCAATACAGAGGTATTTCACTTTGGAAGGACAAACCAAGATAGAACATACAAGGTAAATGGTAGGGCTCTGAGGAGTGCAGTAGAACAGAGGGATCTGGGAATACAGATACAAAATTCCCTAAAAGTGTCATCACAGGTAGATAGGGTCATAAAGAGAGCTTTTGGTACATTGGCCTTTATAAATCAAAGTATTGCGTGTAAGAGTTGGAATGTTATGATGAGGTTGTATAAGGCATTGGTGAGGCTGAATTTGGAGTATTGTGTGCAGTTTTGGTCACTAAATTACAGGAAGAATATTAGTAAAGTTGAAAGAGTGCAGAGAAGGTTTACAAGGATGTTGCCGGGACTTGAGAAACTGAATTACAGAGAAAAATTGAATAGGTTAGGACTTTATTCCCTCGAGCGTAGAAGAATGAGGGGAGATTTGATAGAGATATATAAAATTATGATGGGTATAGATAGAATGAATGCAAGCAGGCTTTTTCCACTGAAGCTAGGGAAGGAAAAAACCAGAGGACATGCGTGAAGGGGGAAGAGTTTAAAGGGAACATTGGGGGGGGCGGTTTCTTCACACAGAGTGGTGGGAGTGTGGAATGAGCTGCCAGATGAAGTGGTAAATGCGGGTTCACTTTTAACATTTAAGAAAAACTTGGACAGGTACATGGATGAGGGGTGTATGGAGCGATATGGTCTAGGTGCAGGTCAGTGGGACTAGGCAGAAAAATGGCTCGGCACAGCCAGGAAGGACCAAAAGGCCTGTTTCTGTGCTGTAATGTTCTATGGTTCTATGGTTCTAGTAAGATCGTCAAAGGTTATGGGGAGAAGGCAGGGGAATGGGGTTGAGAGGGATAATAAATTAGTCATGATTGAATGGGAAGCAGACTTGATGGGCCAAATGGCCTTATTCTGCTTCTACATCTTATGGTCTCATGATTCCATCATCATTGAGTCTAAATACTGGAGCTCCCTCCTTAATAGCATCATGTGGATACCATCATCAAAAGGACTGATGAAGTTCAAAAAGATGGCTCCACCACCATCCCCTCGAGGGCACATAGACTAGGTATTAAATGCCGGTTTGCTGGCAATGCCTTGATCCACAAAGATAGATAAATGAAAACAATTTAATCTATTCTGGGCATAATTTTAAGATGATTGGATGAAAGTATAGGGGGACAACAGAATTAGTTTTTTTTAACACAAAAAGTGGTGGGTTCATGGAACATGCTGCCGGGGGGTGATAGAGGCAGATACATTAAAATTATTTATGAGACTCTTAGAATCAGAATCAGGAGCATGTTGTGAATTTGTTAACTTAGCAGCAGCAGTAAAGTGTGATACATGATAATATAGAAAAAAATCATAAAGTCAATTACAATAAGTATATACAGGATATGTACATTAAATAGTTAAATTAAAAATAGCACAGAAACAGAAATAATATAAAAAAGTGAGGTAGTGTTCACGGGTTCAATGTCCATTTAGGAATCGGATGGCAGAGGGGAAGAAGCTGTTTTTGAATCGTTGAGTGTGTGCCTTCAGGCTTCTGTATCTCCTTCCTGATGGTAACATTGAGAAGAGGGCAGGTCCTGGGTGATGGGGGTCCTTAATAATGGACACCGCCTTTCTGAGGCGCCACTCCCTGAAGATGTCTTGGATACTAGGAAGGCTAGTACCCAAGATGGAGCTGACTAATTTTATGACTTTCTGCAGCTTCTTTCAGTCCTGTGCAGTAGCCCCTCCATACTGGACAGTGATGCAACCTGTCAGAATGCTCTCCATGATACATCTGTAGAAGTTTTCAAGTGCTTTAGGTAACATACTAAATATAGCCACTGCCTTGCCTTCTTTATAACTGCATCGATATGTTAGGACCAGGTTAGATCCTCAGAGATCTTGACACCCAGGATCTTAAAATTCCTCACAATCTGCACTTCTGATCCCTCTATGAGGATTTGTTCATGTTCCCTCATCTTACTCTTCCTGAAGTCCACAAGCAGCTCTTTGGTCTTGCTGATGTTGAATGCCAGGCTGTTGCTGTGACACCACTCAACTAGCTGGTATATCTCGCTCCTGTACGCCCTCTCAGCTCCATCTGAGATACTGCTAACGTTGGTTGTATCATCAGCAAATTTATAGCTGGCATGTGAGCCATACCTAGCCACACGATCATGGGTATAGACATCCCTGAAGTACCCAATGTTTGATTGTCAGTGAGGACTGTGATTTTCTGGTTCGGAAGTTGAGGATCCAATTGCAGAGGGATTGGGGCCCAGGTTCTGTAGCTTATCGATCAGGACTGTGGGGATGGTGGTGTTAAAAGCTGAGCTATATTCAATGAACAGCATCCTAACATGGGTGTTCTTATTGTCCTGGTAATCTAAGGCTATTTGAAGAACCATTAAGATTGCATCTGTCATTGACCTATTGTGGCGGTAGGCAAATTGTAGTGGTCCATGTCGTTGCTGAGGCAAGAGTTGATTCCAGCCATGACCAACCTCTCAAAGATTTTCACCTCTGTAGATATGAGTACTACTGGACGATATTCAATATGGCAACTCACATGACTCTTTTTGGATACTGGTATAATTGTCCCCCTTTTGAAGCAGATGGGAATCTCCGACCATAGGAGTGAGAAGTTGAAAATGTCCTTGAATACTGCTGCTAGTTATTTGCCACAAGTTTTCAGAGACTTACCAGGTATTCCCTTGAGGCCTGCCACCTTACAAGACCCTCTTGAAAGACAGCCTGACATTGGCCTCTGAAACGGAGATCACAGGGTCATCAGTTGCAGCAAGGATCTTCAAAGCTGCAGTTATGTTCTCCCTTTCAAAGTGGATACGTAAGGTGATGAGCTCATCTGGTAGTGTAGCATCACTGCCATCCATGCCTTTCGGTTTCGCTTTGTAGAAAGTAATATCCTGCAAACCCTGCCAGGGTTGATGTGCATCCAGTGCCACCTCCAACCTCACTTGGAATCGATTCTTCACTCTTAAAATAGCCCTCCGCAAGTCATACCTGGCTTTCTTGTACAAACCTGGATCACCAGACTTAACTGCCACAGATCTAGCGCTCAGCCTCCTCGTTCATCTGTGGCTTTTGGTTTGGGAATGTACAGCAAGTTTTCGTTGGCACACACTCATCTACACAGGTTTTAATGAAGTCAGTAACAACTGAGGCATCGTCATCCGGACTCTTAGACAAACATGTGTTCACATGGACGAACAAAAGTTTGAGGGCTACATGGCAGGGCTAATGACTAATCTTGTAGTAGGTTAAAGGCTGTAATGTTCTATGTTCTATGTCCTTTTAGTTTATTGTTATTTAAATTCTCTTTTGTGGCTCTCCCAGTTGAATGTTTCCAAATGTTTCCAAATTTGGAACCCAATGTTTCCAAATTCCTCGACCATCCTCAATTGATGCAGTTCTATATTTCTGATACAATTTGCATTTATTCAAGCTTACCTACCTTTACATGGCTCACTGGAAAACCACAGTACCAGCAGTCTTTCAGCTACTAATTTGTTCCAGATTTAGCATGCTGCAAGTTTAAATAAAATCTTCATTTTTAGTGAATATGTAATTAATGTGAACATCAGGTTTCATTTCTTAACAAAACTTCAAGTATGACTTTTGCTGTGAACTTTGGGCCCTGCTGAGATTGCTAAGTCTCTGGTTTGGCTTTTGGAGTAAACACGAACAGTCTGTGCTGTTGAATATGTTCGAAAAGGGGTGTAGGTAAAAGCTGGGGACATGAATGTACAAGTCATTGACACCAAGCAAGTTGAGAAAGCTGCTAAAAGTAAAATCACACAATTCTGGACTTTATCAGCAGAACCATAATATAAAAGCAGGAAAATTATCCTCAATCTATAATAAACAATTATCTGGCCTCATTCAGTGGGAGTACTGAGCTCATTTCTGGTTGCCTCATAATAGAAGGGATATGAAAGCATTCAAGAGGATCCAGAGAAGATTTATGAGAATAGTCTGTGGGATAGATTAAGAGGCTGGGACTGTTTTCTTTGGAGAAAAGAAATTTGGGTAGAGATCTGATAAATTGCATAAAACGACGAGGGTTCTGGATAGTCATGGTGGGAAGCTGATCCTGTTGGTGGAGGGGTTGAGAATGGAGGTCTGGTTTAAATCAGAGGGGAAGAGAATTATTTGTCATATAGAAAAAATATTTAAATATGGTTGGAATGCAGAACACTCTGCCTGTAGATGTAGTGGAGTCAGCTGGATAAATATATGGACAGGAAACATTTGCATGGGTACAGTCAGGGTTCTCAGGTAGGGAGTTTTTATTGACATCCTTCTGTGTTGAATAGCATCTTTCTGTGATTCAAGCATTTCTTATGATAATAATTACATTATTTAATAAATGTAAATGTTAGAAATAGTGATGTGTGAGGTTGTGAATAAGAGGGAGTAATTTTGATCTAAACAGTAAACTCTATTGAAATATTAGCAGATAGGCTATTAAAGCAAACAGACTGGAGTTCAGAGACAGGGAAGTTTTGTTACAATTGTACGGGGTGTTGATGAGGCACAGCACTGGAGTCAATCCAATGGAGATTCAGCAGGCTCTTTCCAGGGATGCGAGGATTGTCCCAGAGAGCCTAATTAGATTTGGTATGTATTCTTTGGAGTGTAGAATACCAAGAATTGATTTTATTTAATATCATCAGGAGAGACCGTGGGGTAAATGTTAAGAAGTTTTCACTACTGAAGGAGTCTCAAACAAGGAGTCATAGTTTCAAGGTAAAGGGCTGATCTTTTAAGACCAGCGTGCTTAGAAACTTCTTCTCACAGAGTAGGTGAATCTCTGGAATTCTCTTCCCCAGAGAGTTATGCAGGCTAGATTGTTAGATGTATTTAAAGTGAAGGCAGATATTTATTTTTGAAAAACTGGGGAATGGAAACCCGTGGGGACCTGGCACGTAGGAGATGATGGGGCTTGGAGTAGATCGTCTATGATTATGTTAAACAGAGGGGCAGGTTTGAGGGGACATGTAACCCCGCCCCCAGCTCCTATTTTCTTGTGATGTTGCGATGTTGTGTCCTTTAGTTTTGGGTGGCATCTGACAATGGATTCCTTGGTGAATCAATGCTTGGAAAATAAAACATGCCTACCTGCAATAGATCCAAAACACTTCTTATAAATATGTGGTGAAATATTGGGACGATGGACACCATTATTCACAACCTTTGTTTTGCAATCACTGATTGCATCCTTCTCCTGTCAGAAACTGCAGCAGGATCTTTACAAAACTGGTGTCACATTTAACCCGGGAATGATTGATGGATCACATGTAACTCACCAGCTGAAAACCTCATGTGCCTATCACATATCTCCCTCACAATTATCTCACTACATAGAAGGAGGCTATTCAGCTCGTCGTGTCTATGCCAGCTTCCATTTCCTCTCTCATATGCCTTGACAACTCCCATTGGCTCTCCTACAACTCACCTACCAGCGTGTGGGGTGAATGCAGAGCACTCAGAAGAAGGCGTGATCTCCTGCGGTCAGAAGGTTACTTAAGCTCTACAGCGCAGCACTAAATATGCAGTCCCTTTGTTTCTACCCAAATGATTTGAAGTACTCTTGGGCATCCTCTTTTATTTGAATTTTCTTGGGTGATCCAAGGCTCATCTGCAATGTCGTTAATCACACTAATTCTCATTAACATTGCTCACCTCCATTAATTCCCATTTGATCAAGATCTTAGCTTTAAACTTCTTCTTATTTTAACATCTTTCCAGCTTTCACATATTTATATTTCTGTATTTTTTGCACTCCACAATCTGACACCTCCTGATCATCATTGAATTTAATTGCCCACAATTTTGTCTGCCAATGAATTAAATTGAATTGAATTAAATTGATTTTATTTCTTACATCCATCACATACATGAGGAGCAAAAATCTTTATGTTACATCTCCAGCTAAATGTGCAATATGCAATCATAGTAATTTATAATAAATAGAACAGTCAATGCAATATAGAGTACACTTAAATCAACATGAATTCATCAGTCTGATGGCCCGGTGGAAGAAGCTGTCCCGGAGCCTGTTGGTCCTGGCTTTTATGCTGCAGTACAGTTTCCCAGATGGTAGCAGCTGGAATAGATTGTGGTTGGGCTGACTTGGGTCCCTAATGATCCTACGGGCCCTTTTTACACACCAGTCCTTGTAAATATTCTGAATCATGAGAAGTTCACAACTACAAATGAGCTGCGCTGTCTGCACCACTCTCTGCAGAGTCCTGTGATTAAGGGAGGTACAGTTCCCATACCATGCAGTGATGCAGCCAGTTAGAATGCTCTCTGTAGAAAGTTCTTTGGATTTCGGGGCCCATACCAAACTTCCTCGACTGTCTGAGGTGAAAGAGGCGCTGTTGTGGATTTTTCATCACACAGCTGGTGTGTACAGACCATCTGAGGTCATTGATGATGTGGATGCCAAGGAACTTAAAGCTGTTCACCCTCACCACCCCAGATCCATTGATGTCAATAGGAGTTAGCCCATCTCCATTCCTCCTGTAATCCTCAGCGAGCTCCCTTGTTTTTGCCATATTGAGGGAGAGGTTATTTTCTTGACACCACTGTGTCAGAGAGATGACTTCTTCCCTATAGGCCACCTCATTATTATTTGAGATAAGGTCAATCAATGTAGCACCGTTGCCAAATTTAATTAGCAGATTAGAGCTATGGGTGGCGATACGTCATGGGTATACAGGGAGTAAAGAGGGGACTCAGTACACAGCCCTGAGGGTTGAGAGTCAGAAGGTTGGAGGTGAGGGAGCCCACTCTTACAACCTGCTGGCAATCTGATAGGAAATCCACAATCCAGCTGCACAAGGCGGGGCCAAGGCCGAGGTCTCTGATCTTCTTGTCAAGCCTGGATGGAACTATGGTGTTGAATGGTGAACTGTAGTCCAAGAACAACATTCTCACATAAGCATCCTTCTTCTCCAGTTGTGTAAGGACAGTATGTAGAGCAGTGGCTATTGCGTCGTCTGTTGATCGGTTGTGTCAGTAAGCAAATTGTAGGGTGTCCAGTTTGGGTGGTAGCAAGATGCAGATGTAATCCTTGACCAGCCTCTCGAGGCATTTGCTTATTATTGAGGTGAATGCACTATCAGCAGCAACAAAGGTCCAAAGGTTTAGAATCAGTTCTTGAAACCAACTTTCTGCTTCTTGACCTCTTTTCTGTCTTACGGCATTTGCTAAAACCTGCCTCTTTGAGGAAGCCTTTAGGTATCTGCCTTGCCATCTCTTTTCGTGAATCAGAATCAGTTTTTGTTTGCAAGCAGAGTCCTAGAGATACAGAGTTGTACAGTACAAAACAGGACGTTCAACCCACCACATTCATGATGACATTTTTTCCCAACTACACTAATGGTATTAGCCTACATTAGACCTATATCTTGCCTATTTCTGTATGTCTATATGTGTCTTCAGTGAAGTGATTGTATCTGATTCCACCATCTCCTCTGACAGCAAGTTCCAGATATCAACCACTCTCTGTTAAAAAAATGTGTTTCGCATCCCCTTTAAAACCCCTTCCTCACATCTTAAACCTCTGTCTTCTTATTTTTGGTACTTCTAGGGAAAAATGTTCTGACCATCTGTCCTATCTAACCTGATAATTGTATTTATTTATTTATTTAGAGATGCAGCATGGAATAGGCCCTTCTATCCCTCTTTGAGACAAGCCAGCCAACAATCCACTGCTTTAACCCTAGCCTAATCATTTCAAGGGACAACTTACAATCACCAATTTACCTGCTAACCGGTATGTCTTTGGATTATGGGAGGAAACCAGAGCACTCGGAGAAAACCTACACATTCCACAGAAAGGATGTACAAGCTCCTTATACGAGTCCCTGAGTGTCATGGCCCGTAGATTTATGGTGCATGGGATGTTGTTTTGGAGCCATGTTTCTCCAAGAACAAGTACACAACAGTTGCTTATCTCACACTAGGTCAGCTGTTCTCTTCCTCTGGAGGACAGCTCTGATGGGAGGGGCCAGCCTTTGCGCTTTCTCACGCTGCCTCCAGGGTCTTCTCCCCTGGGCAGATGCAACAGGTGACCCCATAGTGTGAAGACCTGGTCTGCGCAACAACCGAGGCCATGCAGCTTCCTCACTGTCAGTCTTGCCAATGAACCAGTAAACGATGCTTCAGCATTCTAAACTACCAATTTCCAACAGGGTTTTGTGACCACAAGAAAAAAGGCAAAACAATCACTTCCACTGTTTGTTGGATTGCGCACGGCTTCCATCTCCATCTCTGATGCCTTCCTCCTCTGGTGGCTGGAGCAGACGGCAACACGGAATGCAACAAGTTCATCTCCACCGCTATCATGCAACGCACTGGTTGGGTAGACCTGCAGTTCTCAATAGCCAGCGGTTGCCTTGTGATTGTAAAGTTAACATAAAAATGAACATTTACGCCTTTGTTTGGATCCAGAGAGGTTGCTGAAACTGAGTGTGGCTATCTTACTGGAAAACCCTGAAAATTTTAAGTCAACTTCAAATTTATTAACCATACCTCCTCCATTCATGTTATTAATACATACCACAGACAAAAAGGGTTGTAGCGGTTCACCATAGGTCACAGACTTCTAATCAGAAAGTCACCCTTCCATCACCACCCCCTGCCTTCTATCACCAAGTTAATTTTGGATCCGTTCACCCTGGAATCCAAATCCCTTAACCTGCTGAACTAGCTTACCATGTAGGACCTTATCACTTGATTTGCTAAAGTTCATATGTCAACATCTACCACACTACCTTCATCAACCTTCTTAGTTACTGTCTCATAAAATTCAAATAATGTACCTTGGGCGGTTCTGCTACTTTTAAGATGAAACTTGTTATGATTAGGGATGATTTATAGGGATATTTATAGGGAACAATAACTAAAGGTAATGGTATTACCTTTGATAACAATGCCACACAGTAATGTAACAGTTAGCATCATGCTGTTGCAGTGCCAGCAGCCTAGGTTCAATTCTGGCCACTGTCTGTAAGGAGTTCTGCCTTCTCTCCATGACGACGTGGGCTCCCTTCGGGTGCTCTGGTCCTCCCACAACCCAAAGATGAATGAGTTAGCAGGTTAATTGGTTTAATTGGGCCATGCAGGCTCATTAGGCCTGAAGAGCTTGTCACTGTGATCGATCTCTAAACTAAAAAAAATTAAAAGATATTTGAAAACGCAGTCTTTGACCCTGACCACTTGCAAAAGGTTATTGAATATCTAATACCGACAAATCTGGATCCTTGTGGGTCAAGGTGATATGTTTCCATTGGCATCTTAGGCTTCTGGAGAATCTCTTGGTCCCCTCTCCTACTTTCTATGTTTTCCTTTACTGCAGCAGCTGAAAACCTCATAAACGGCTCTTTCCCACTAGGTTTTCAAGTCATTCTGAAAATTATTGCCATATTCCTTGTTTATGTTTCATTCACATAGTTCAGTATTTCTTGAGCGTGCAGATGCAGGAAAATAAATGATCACTTAACATGGTATAACTATTGACTAATCAGCCGCCATGGGAATTAAAGTTTGAGGAGATAGCCTGACAATTCACTGTCACATAAAGCTGAAATTAGACCCCACATTTTTAAAGTTAAATATTTGTTAATAAAACTAAATCACTATCAGCACAATTGAGTGACTTTCCCCATCATTATGTCAGTAATAACTCAGTATAAAGCATCTTCTCACCAGGATCTGTCATCAGATTAAGTATCAAAGATGTCACAAAAACAAATTCTTTCCCTTCACTTTATGTACTGATAAGAATGACTTTCATTTGAATGATTCTTAAAGTTGTTTTTAGCCAAAATGATCGGTACTTCCATTGCATTGTTTTAAAACCATGCTGATGTGTTCAATGAGTAATAAAATGTACTCAGGAGACTAGGGCATATTACGTAAACCGCAGACTGTCTGGTGGTGCAAATATACCATCTTTCCATTGATTCCCATCACTCAGTAAAACCAGTGAGACCAGGAACTGCAACAAGTAAAAAGTCTTTACACACCATTAAGGTAGACATTATCCGTGCAGCAGTTGAAGACCATCTTGATCATCGCCTCCTCGAGATTTTCATCTAATGGGACTCCACGGAAACAAATGGTCTTTGAATTTATTACCTGCCCTATTTAACAATAAATTTCAAGGAAGAGCTCAGCTCTGGCAAGCAGAGCTCCATGAATCTTCCAGAAGGAAACATCAGTATATAAAGTGTACGTCAGAACTTCAGGAGGCGTCAAGGTTCTCCTCAGTTAATGAAGCAATTTCCAAGTGCAATCATGGTTATTTTGTAGCCACACTGTAAGACTCCTCCAACAGCTGAGTTTCATGGCCAAATAATTGATTGGTCTGTTTGGTTGATTGACATCGGACAAGACAGAGAACTGTCCCACCTTTCATAATTTGGAAACATAGACCTTCAAAGTCTGCCAAAGAGGGCATAAGGGATATTGGTATCAAACCCTACCTGAAGTACATCACGTCTATATAGCACAAACTCTAGACAGGCAATAGAATAATATGGCGATGACTATGACTGCAGCCTGTTGTTATTAACTTGTGCTCCCTCCGATAGAGAAGCATCAAAACATTTGCTGATTTAATACAAATATCACCCACTCTGCCCTCTTGCCAATTTTATCTTTGAGATTTTGCACTGTTATTCTCTCAGGGGAAGATTAGTTAATAACGTTTGAAGACATTCTTCATGCTATTTTGTAGAGATTATAATAATTTCGCAGGATAAGTGAAACTGGAGATGCTTCAGCAATCAAGGTTCTTCAGATAGCTTGTAAAAATAAGTTTATGCCATTGATCCGTGAAAGCAAATTGATTTAACATTCCTGCCCATTGTACTATGCATGTTCCAATCCCTGTCTGATGAGAGCACAGATTGAAAGCACGGAGAGAGGTATTGGTCTAAAGCCAGTAAAATACAGCAGACATTCCAATGTCTAATCAGCCACAGCCACAGCTGTTGTCAGAACTGAGCTCCAGAGGTAAGGAATGCGTTACTACCCTTAGCATCTCAGCACCATTTGAACTTGTACGGTATTAAGCAGTCATCGCTAAAATCAGAAAGGTGGGGGTGGTGTGAACTCCCCACTAGTAAGCTCACCAACCGACTTGCATGGAATGAATGTAGTGAATGCTGGAGACTGATCATCACAGCCACTGCACATCTGATTGGTATCCTTCCCATGTTAGAAATATTCACTATTTATACGATTGGTGGAACTGGATGCTAGGAGGCCACATACAAAGGCAAACCATGCTATGCCACTAGTCAAGAGGTTTTCACTAGCAGTTCCTAAATCCACTGCCTCTTCCACCCAGATGAACAAGTGCCCCAGGAGTATAGGAAAACCACCTTTAGCAAGATCCTTTCTATCATCATGACTTGGAAACATATCAACGCTCTTTAAATAATTTCTGGGACAAAGTTCCTGGAGGTTCCTTCTTAAAAGCACAGTGGGAGTACTTTCTCCATGTGGCTCATATTGAGAGGGCAAATAAATGGGCAAAAAAAAAGCTGGTTAGAGGACCTTTAACTATGCTGTATTCTTTTTCTTGTCTCTTCTGGACTTCACTGTGAGGACATCCTTTGTTGAATAAAGGGCCAGGTGTGTACTCAGTGCTCCAGTGTGGCCTCATCAACATCCTGTACAATACTTCTCTATTTCTAAATCCAGACTCCCTTGTAAGAAAGGCCAATGTGCCATTTACCTTTCTATTCACGCATTGCACCTGTCTGCTAACTTTATCTACTTCATCCTATGCCATGACACTGGATCTGTAGTCTGGGCCTTAGCATGAAATTCCCTTCTCGCTGTGGAGCATGCCATTAATGACCACACCTCCCTTTCCACTCGGACCTACCTAAGAAAATACTGGGAATACTCAGCATATCAGGCAGCATCCAAATGGTTTTTGAACTGAAACTTTAACTCTGCTTTTCTCTTCATAGTTGTTGTCTCACCTCCTGAGTGTTTTCACCATTTTCTGGTGTTACTTCAGATTTCAAGTATTTGAAATTCAGGATTGCTTTTGGTTTCCCCTTCCCCACTTAGCCAGGTACTTGCCTTCAGCCCACAACCCAGTTTGTAGCATCACACATTCTGTAGGAAACATGCTCAGGGCAAACAGTCTTTCCCAACATCCGTCTCATCCCCCAACACCCCACTCCCTAAGTCTTTCACCTCTTCCCTATGTCTATAATCATAAAAAGATATGAAACACTTGAACTAAGAAATTCTAAAAATAACCTTGCTTAAAAATAACTAGAGTAAGAATGGGTGTTTGATCTTTGGTGGGAACTACGTGGGCTGATGCGCCTATTTTTGTGGAGTGTCCCCATATCTCTAAAAAATCATTTAACATTATCAATCCAAATGAAAAAAAATACATTTAATGAGGATTCATAGTTCCTTTTAAATGAATGGGACTGTGTTGTTTGTACCAGCTGTGACAGGCATTCAGTAGTAGTTTGAGGAGGGTTGGTATTTCACCAAAGGCTCTAGCAAACTTCTACAGATGTACTGTTTAGAGCATTCTAGCTGGCTGCATCATAGAAATGTTTTGGAGCCTCCAATGCACAGGATTGGAAAAAGCCACAGAGAGTTATAAACTCAGGCAGCTTCATCATGAACACAAGCTTCTGCACCATCGAGAACATCTTTAAAGGGCAGTGTCTCAAGAAGGCAGCATCCATCATTAAGGACTCCCATGACCCAGGACATGCCCTCATCTCATTACTGCCATCATTTGGGAGGTATAGGAGCCTGAAGACACACTCAACATTTTTATGAACAGCTTCCTCTGCCATCAGATTTCTGGAGGGTCCATGAACTCATGGACACAACATCGTTATTTTGCTACCTTTTTGCACTAGATATTTATTTTTCTAATACGGTAGATTCCAGATAATCAGGCTATCGGTTAACCGGGGCAGCTGCTTATTTGGGACAACTCTTAAAGAACAAAAATGCATCAAGAAAATGGCCGAGATTCCCTTTGTTTATTTGGGACACTATGCTGCTTAATTTGGGCAGTTGATGGATGCCGAACAGTTTCTAACTAGCATGTGTGACTGTTAGACACGACACTGTGCTTAGAGTGAACAGTTTTTAAATGGGGTCAGTTGTATTTGCTTGTGTTCAAAAAGCAGTGATTTTTGTCACTGATAGTTGCTGAGAAATAAACAGTAAGACAATTCAGAACTGTTTCCCTCCCCACAGTTTCAAGAATTCAGGCTTGGAGGTACCAGAAGTGACCGGAAGTCAAAATGAAACAGTTCATCACTTCAACAAGAATCTGACAATCAGTGACAGCATAGACTGTGTGAATTCCTTCATCGCTAGCTATCAGAAACCAATACACAGTTTTAGAATACTATAGTGGTATTGATGGTGTTCCAATTTATCCTGTATTTCATTTAAATATATAATTTTTTACTTGTTAAACTGTATTTTGTCTTTTTTGTAAGTCTTTAACTATTTCCTTGAAAATCAGCTAATTGGGGCAGCTACTTAATTGGGCCAAAAGGTACTGGCCCTGATATGTCCCAATTAAGCAAAATCCACAGTATTTCTTATTGTAACTGAGAATATTCTTTTTATTGCACTGTACTGCAGCCACAAATCAACTAATTTCGCTACATAGTCAGTGATAATAAACCGGATTCTGATTCTGATTCTTAAAGCTAAGAAGCTGGAATGTTTGTTGGTGCTCAGCTGCGTATATTAAGTTACACACTCATGCACCCACCACATCTAGCTGCTCCTGTGGAACTGCCACCTCACCATCGGCGCAGTCTGGCCCAATAAGATAACCAGGCATTCTACAACCAAGTGTCACATTCTCCATTTATTCTGATGTTTCCTTTCAAAGTATGATCATAACTCCTGAGAGATAACCCTAAATAACTAAGATGCTTCTACTAGTAGATACTTGCTTACCATCGTGTCTAAATAGCTTAATCTGACAGTGGGAATCATTTGGAAATCAGGTCGGCTGAGGTGGAGAATCGCTCTATTTCATCTTCCTCCCATTATATCATATCCTGAGGTACAGTATGCTGCAAATCACATCATTACCACTCACATTATCTATTAGAGGCTTAAAATTGCATCATTGGTGGTGTGTTCATTAATGCCCGTTCATTATTCTGCTATTTATAGATATGTATTTATTGCAATCTGACTTAATATTAAAATAACAAAAAAATTGCAGTATGCGGTTAACCTGGCTATTAGTCTGTGTTTTATCAAACTTATTTTTCTTGGGAAATTTAATCCCTAACTGCACAGGACAATGCTCCTGACAAACAAGCTACAATGTTGAACTGTTCTGCCCTCTTATCCATCAGCTTTACCTTTGAGAGGACACTGTAATAGACAAAGCATGGCACAGAACAATATATGTCAATGCACTTTACAAAGAAGCTCCGTAAAGTGGTGAGTATTTCCCCACTTAAACTGTTCCAGATGCAGCACTGTGGCTCTGAGGGCTCCATTATAATGAGTTCAATAAATGGAGCAAACTTTAAAAAGGGTAAGTTTCCCAAATATCCTGTCACAAAATGAATGTCCATTTAGTTGGTGAAGAAAATGTAATGGTTGGTGATGTTGTCAGATTAGTTGTTGCCAATTTTGCTGTCAGTTGGCGTTAACAACAATTGATGAAAAATGAGTTACTTGGCTCACAGAGTGAGAGGCAGCTGGAAGAATTCAAAGTAAACACATTTCTTCCCCCACGAGAAAACGAGAGGAAGTTCTACATTTCCTCCTGTCATTCATTACATTGCACACCCCTAAACATCCTTGAGAGGGTAGCTGAGAACCACATTTCTGAATTGTTGCAATCCTGATGATTAAACTTCCAGGGCTTTTGGGCAGGTTGGTCCTACAATAATGAAAGAATTGCAATCAACTTCCAGGATGGGATGGAGTGCAACTTGCCAGGGAACCTGCAGCCTGGTGGTGTTCTGGGCTTATTTTTTATGGTAGGGATTGAGAGTTTGGATAATGCTTTTGGAGCAGTCTGTATAACTGCTCATTCATGCCAGGCATGGGTGATGCTACCTCGGTATCATGGGTCATCGTTCTCATCTGACCTCCAGGAATCAGTCCTTTGAGAAAGTTGCACCAATTGAATGGCATTTTGACCAATCAGCAGGTAAGGATGTCGTGTTAGTCCAGACTACCAGTGATGTGCTCAATAAGATAGAGAGGCCTGGAGAGGCGGGGCCATGGGCAGTCCATATTTTTAGAGAATGGGGGAATGTAGCTGAGGGTGAAGACTTTAAAGACAAATTGTTCTCATTTCTGCAAAGTGAGGGAAAGGAGTTGTCAGAAAGGTCTAATCGGTCTTTTAGCTCTTGACTGAAGTTCTGAGCTGGTTTCTGCTATTACATCACTGGTTGATAAATGCCAAATCATACCTGCGGAGAGCCAAATTTATCGCAGGCTAAGCATGTCCTCTGAAAGTACGCCCACCTCCAATGGCGAAGAAGAATCTGAGGCTTGGGCTGAGCAGACATCTCATTTACTGGATGAATGGCAGCGCTCAGATAATATGAAAAAACAGAGACTGGTAGAGAGTTTAAAGGGTCCAGCGTTTGATATAGTGATGGCAGAAAACCCATATGCCAGTCAGTTAATTACATGCAAGCTCTGGAAGATGCTTTTGACACTACTGAAAGTTCAGCCGATCTTATGCTGAAACTTAGGCACATTCCAGGAGGAAGGAGAGAAGCTGTTTGCCTAGCTTTTCAGGCTGGACCAACTGCTGCCCTGCTTGTGCCACAAAGGGGCCATTCAGCTGTCGGAGAGAATTGTTTGAGGGTGGAGCAAGATGAGAAGGGCATGCTGTCACATGACATGATTGCTCTATGTATTTGAATGACCCACAAGATGCTCCCTTCTCCATCTTTTACCGAATTACTCCGAGAAGTTAGACAGGAGAAAAACATGAACATTTCCAAAAGCCAACAAGTGTCTTTAGTGGTAACCTCTGCTTCTAAAGTGACCCCTGATACCACAGAGATAGAGCTTTGGAGGAATGAAATGAAAAGCTTTTGAGCTGAACTGACTCAATGGATATCTGTTAATGTTTCAGCTAAATGTGACATACCATTGGGAAACCCGACCAACCTGCTTAAGCTGGGCTGCAATTTAATTGGGGATAAAGCTGAGTTCAGTCAGGCGCCAGGGGGACCTGAGTTACCAGAAAGTACAAGTAGTAGACGAGGGAGGCATCCTCTAGTAGACAGGGTCACAAGGAATGGCTGAAGCTGAAGATGAGATAAGGAGCTCCCAGAGAGTCAGGAAACCCCCAGATAGGCTGGCATATGATGCACCAGGGAAACCGAGTGTTGCATCCATCCCAATAGTGAGATATGTTGCTTCCATTTACAAACCGATTGAAGGTCCTGAAATCATGAAATTCATTTGAATACTGTGTTATTAGTAATGACTTAATGGATTCCAGTGTCATAAGGACATGAGTATATTTGGTTGTTTGGTGGGGGGGTGGGTGGAGAATGCAATACCCTGGTTAAGATAACATGCCCTGCTATGTTGTGAGGTATTTTTATTTAAGCAGTTTTCTGCGAAAGCGGTGTGTCCTGTTAGTAAGAGTACTTTGGGTTCAATAAAGATAAGGAGCCATCTTGTACAATTTAGGAATGTTGTGTCAGCCAATCAGGATTGTCTTGGTACAAGTTGTAACATGTTGCCCATTAGGATGTATGGAAGATTTGAGAGAGCCTGGCAGGATCATATTTCTGATGGACAGTAGTTTGGTTTAGGATCTCTTGGCGGGAGCTGTGGAGGGGGGCACAATGGGAGATGCCTCAGAATGCTGCTTGAGGGAAAAACTCGGTTGTAAGAAGTGCTTTGTGTAGATGAATGGTTCCAAAGAGGAAGTGCCAACAATCCTGAGTTAGCCAGTTCGTTTGAGATGGCCTTTGAAGGAAGTTCGAATGGTGGCTAGTGCCTTTCACGCAGAATGTGGGTTCAGTGTATGGGTGCAGTGATACACCTGACTACTTCAGAAATGAACTTAAATGCTTATATGCACATTTAGACTGGTTTAAATGTAATGGGCCCTTTACCCAAAATTAGTAACTACACTTGCTTTATAATTTTATGCAGGTGTACATATCTGTATTTTCTTGGCGAATGATAATTGTGTATGGGTACAGCATTTGCAACAATCAATGTTCCTTAACCAGAACATCCCAACTTTCCTGTTTCATTGAACCCCAAATTGTACTGACCCTAGATGTATATTGCTTATGAAAGGTGGCCTCCTCACCACTGAGTTATGTAACTGTTAGCAGAGTTCGCTAACGAGCCAAGTTTGTGTATGAGCCCTAGTGAGAGGGTTGCATGTATGTCACTGAAAATAATTGAACTGCATTTTAAACTACTTTGTTTACTGTAAGTATCTCCTTCATGGTAGGGAGAGGGGACCCACCACTCGAATAGTGGTCATTGGCAGCTAAACTCTCCATGAAGAATAATTAAGGAAATGAACTTGTCTTTGAAAATTGGGTTCTTACAGTATGATCTCCCTTTAGTGAGAGTACTCGTGGCTATTTATACCCGATGGAGCTTAAGGTCTTCAGTTGTGCTTAGGACTTTGCAGTCAACAAACCCAATACTACCATAGTTGGCACCCAATGTGGTCGTGTCATACCACGGTATTATTTCTGAAAATTTTTTTTGACAGTAGTCCAACTCAGCTAGCTCTCAAAAAATGCTACAGCATCCCACCTAGTACTACAAAATGGTCGACGCGCTGGTTTCCAGCAGTTGCGCAGAAAAATGCTGGTCGATATTATGGATGTGTTAACAATAGAGCTAGAAATATGGGATAATAGCAACACACACAAAACGCTGGAGGAACTCAGCAGTCCAAGCAGCATCTATTTCGGCCCAAAACATTGACTGTACTCTTTTCTACAAATGCTGCCTAGGCTGCTGAGCTCCTCCAGCATTTTGTGTGTGTGGCTCGGATTTCCAGCATCTGCAGATTTCCTGTTGTTTGTGATTGAATATGGGATAGTACACTGACCGCTTCTCAGATTGAATATGATGATTATTTTATTCTTCATGTCAGAAACTGGAATGATGAAGGGATTGAACATAGAGTAGGATGCAAGTTAAACAGATCAAGCCTCGTTGTACGACCTGATGGACTAAGACTATCACACTTTGTGCCAGATCCCAACAGTGTAGCAACAATCCCAACAATGTGCTTGAAGGCAACAAATTAGCCCCTTGCTAGATAGAAACCAAGTACTTGGGAGGGAACCACATGTTTATGTGATAGAACCTGGTGATCTATATCTTCATCACAATGCATAGGATATTGTGTTTTCCTGCTAGGTGCATGTGAGGTAGTGCCCACATCAGTAAACCCTAGAAGTACTACTGAAGCCTGGAGAACAAATATTTAGGAAGATGCACCAGAATTGCTAAAAAAAAAATTGACTATAGCCAGTAAAAGAAGAATACAGGTTCAGATTCCTGTTTGTGGAGCCACGGTAGCTACAACAGTGCAAACATTCCATCAAAGTTTTGGATCTCTGAATATTCAAAGTTTATAGACAATATGCACCATGGCTCAAGCTGAATTGAATTCTGAAGTGGCTACTTCAGAATGACAAGGGAAATGGGCCTTCTGGGCCAGTCATGCTTCCCAACAATCCTTATTATTTCCCATAGCCTTGGTACCACCTCCACACGAGTGTGGAAATCCATATCAATATATACGTGGAGTTATTAACAAGTAAGTGGCAGAGATGTACATGGAGGGTTTGGTACTGTATTGAGTAAAACAGTCAAAAGCCAGGGCTTAATAACAACTGATAAGATCAGGGAACAAATGGCAAAGACAGACTGGGACCTTGCTTAGTCCAGGGGTCCCCAATCTTTTTTGCACCGTGGACTGGTTTAATATTGACAATATTCTTGCAGACCGGCTGACGGGTGGGGTGGTGTTAATCACGACCAGAATCTGGGTGATAAGACAATTATGTCACTTATAAGTGGCTAATACACTCAATTTCGTTTCTAAAAGGGATTATCTAACAAATTTAATATTAAACACATAGCGCATATTTTCCTTGCATGAATATAATGATAAGTCAATTATAAGTCACATATAAGTCAACAGGATCATAACATTTTAAGAAACATTTGGATATTAAACACACAGTGCATATTTTCTTCGTATGAACATATAAAATCATTGCAACACACCAATACTGCTGAATCAGTGGGAGCCCTAGGTTTGTTCTCTGCAACAAGATGGTCTCATCAGGGGTGACAGCAATACTGGAAGGGGGTTCCTTATGTCCAGTCTATTCCACTTCACAAGGATATGATGTTGGAAATGGAAGCAATGTTTTCAGTGCTTTTGTGGCTATCTCAGGATATTTAGCCTTAACTTTGATCCAGAATGCTGGCGGAAATGTTATGTCAAACCTACTTTTCAGCCAGCCGTCATTTGCAAGCTGCAGGAGTTGATCTTCTTCCTGCGCTGACATGGATGATGTGTGTGTAATGACCTCGCGTGTGTTTGAGTTCAACAGTGGGTGTGACAGGGAATGAGGAAAGGTGCAACTGACTCATACAGGGTTACCAGATTGGCGTTTTCCGCGGTAAGTGCCCGAAATCTGGCTTTTTTCCCAATGTGGTTGGCGTCAGAAAAATCTTTTGGCTTTTGGGCTTTTTCCTGGCTTTTTTACATGCTAAAATTGTCTGCACGAAGATTGTATACCATCCTTTTTCTAAAACATTTTCCTTTAAGAGAAATGTTTTTTTGGTCAGTTGCATTTGGCAATATTTCTGCCGCCAAGAGTCTGGGCAAGAAAGCGCCATCCGGCGAGTCGGCAACACGGTCGCGTCGCCAAATCATATCGTTTCCTCGCGGCCCGGTAGCACATGCTTTGCGGCCCAGTGATTAGGGACCACTGGCTTAGTCTATAAAGTTGCCCCCTTATCCTACTGAAAGACTCCGCACCATGTGTGGAGCAACTCTTAATCCACAACTGATACATAGATGATTTCAGGTTATTGAAGAGATTTTATGCACCCACACGCTGGTAGCAGGATTACTGCTCGTTTCCATGTTTCCCTCTAAAGTCAATAGATTCAGTAACAAAGTGATCAAACCAGCCTCATTCCTCAGATCAATTGCATTCACAGTATTCTCCTACACTAACCCCTCAGCAAGGATGAGATATTCAACAAACCAAACAAGTTCCTTAGAGAACGCTTGCCTTAGGAAGAGATATTCAGCCACGTGCTAGAATGCTGAACACTAGGTATAGATCACGACCTTTAGCTCCATCTCCTTTCTTTGCAAAAGAAAGTCTTAGACTAAGATATTTCTTCCGGGGCAGATGGAACATTCAGAAGCCCCATCGATATTATGGAGAACAGTATGATACCTAGTACATGCCACAAGATCTGTCTTATCCTTTACCCTCTACGTATAAAAGGGGATAGAGCCATCCCAGAATCACTCCCTCCACTGCAGCTCAGGGAAAACAAAACATAATGGAGGGAAAGGTAAAGATTCTCAACAGGAGAACTATACTCTTCCTTACTTTTATGATGTTCATTTTATGTATGTTATTATATTGTGATATCATATAACGGATGCATATAACTTCCCTAACTAAAACGTACAATTACTAATCCATCGGCAAAAGAAGACAGCAATACACGATCCGTAACTTGTGTACGAGTCTCATTTTCGGGAAACCTGAGTAAAGTCACGCAATGCATTGAAAGCAGTGTGAACACCTCTGTGAAAGTAATGGACTACCTTCAGCTGACACTGTTGTAATAAAAGTTGCACAGGAGAATTTCAGCAACAATTCTACTCAAAATGCCCCAATCTTGCCTTTCCAAATGCCAAAGCTCATAGTTTTGGCAAAATCCGACATTGCCCTTTTGATGCAGCAACAGGTATTATAACAAATGCCGCAAGAATTGACTCATAAAGAAGTATAAAGCTTGCACAGATTTGGCTAATGGCTTCTGGTCACACCTACTTCTTGAAAGTGACTGACAGAGGCTCTGTAATTAACATTAGAAGATCTCAGCTCAGTCGTACAGAAGTAAACTTTCTACGCGTGACAATTACTAATCAGGGGCATGGTTGAAACCCTGAATTTAGACAAAAAAGTCACTCAATTAAGATATGCAAAGACCATAAGAACTTTACAATCAACTCTAGACTTATTGAATTATTCTGGAGCTTTCATACCTGACTATGCTCAATTGTTAAAACCATTATACAACAGATGTAAACCAGAAAAATACAAAGTCTTTTGTTTATACCCTCAGAAGGTTATGGGACACTAGAGAAATTGATTAATGCAGTTCATCAACCAGTAGGCCTCTGGACAAGGGATCTAAGAAAAACTCTTGTTTTGCAAATCTGTGTTTCTCCAAAAACTGTTGTAACCATCTTCTATAATGAGAGAGGGGAACAGAAGCCCCCATACACTATGCTTCATATAAATTCACCCCAACAGAACAGAAATTCACTGCCTTAGCATGATTTCTAAATATGGTATTCCATATACTTATTGCAGAAAGGCCACTTCAAGGGGACAAACTCATTTTTATACAAACAGAACTTGTAGGTTTGAAAAATGATAGCAAATTGCCAACAAATGAACAGAGAGCTACCACAACTAGACAGGGAAATGCCAAACACTTTCACAAGATGACACTTTAAAGTGGGAATATGTTCCTAAGAGCTATCACTTACAATCCTCACCTGTCATGGAAGATGCAGAACAATCTTTTCCATGACCCAATATAGCACAACATAATTTAGTGCACTATTCTCAAATATGTTACTATGATGGATCAGCAACTGAAATCCAGAAAGGTGGATCCACTCAATTATAATCCTTGCTCCATATTACAGAAGGCAATTTTTTATTGGAAACTGTATTTGACTCACATGCCTATTTCTGGCATTCCAAGGAAATACATATGGGATATATGTGGTCAGTCTCTGTTATAACGTGAACAAAGTCATCAGAGAGACATTGAAGCTAGCGGAAAAAGAAGCCTTTATACAGGCATCATATACGAGACACACTTGGAAGAAGAGGGCTGTCTGACCCAATATTACATGACATTTTTGTATGCTAAAGATCATAAGAACATAAGAAATAGGAGCAGGAGTAGGCCATCTGGCCCATCGAGCCTGCCCCGCCATTCAATAAGATCACGGCTGATCTGTCCGTAAACTTAGCTCCATCTACCTGCCTTTTTCCCATAACCCTTAATTCCCTTACTATGAAAAAAACCTATCTAACCGTTTCTTAAATATACTTAGTGAGGAAGCCTCAACTGCTTCCCTGGGCAGCGAATTCCACAGAATCACCACTCTCTGGGAAAAACAGTTTCTCCTCATCTCCGTCCTAAATCTTCTCCCCTGAATCTTGAGGCAATGTCACCTTCTCATGGAAACAACTTTCCTACTACCCCCTTCAAAATTTTATATGTTTTGACAAGATCCCCTCTCATTCTTCTGAATTCCAGTGAGTATAGTCCCAGGCGACTCAATCTATCCTCATAGGTTAACCCCATTCATCCCCGGAATCAGCCTGGTGAACCTCCTCTGCACTGCCTCCAAAGCCAGTATATCCTTCCTCAAGTATGGAGACCAGAACTGCACACAGTACTCCAGGTGCGGCCACACCAGTACCCTGTATAGTTGCAGCATGACCTCCCTGCTCTTGAATTCAACCCCTCTAGCAATGAAGGCCAACATTCCGTTTGCCTTCTTAATAACCTGTTGTACCTGCAAGCCAAATTTTTGGGATTCATGAGCATGCACTCCCAAGTCCCTCTGCACAACAGCATGCTGCAATCTTTCACTATTTAAATAATATTCTGCTCTTCTATTATTCCTTCCAAAGTGGATGATCTCGCATTTACCAATGTTGTATTCCATCTGCCAGACCTTGGCCCACTCACTTAACCTATCTATATCCCTCTGCAGACTCTCCACATCTTCTGTACAATTTGCTTTCCCACTCAGTTTAGTGTCATCAGGAAATTTTGCTGTGCTACGCTCAGTCCCCGCTTCCAAATCATCAATGTAAATGGTGAACAACTGCGGGCCCAGCACTGACCCCTGCGGCACCCCACTCACCACTGACTGCCAACCGGAGAAACACCCATTTATACCAACTCTCTGCCTTCTATTGGTTAACCAATCCACTATCCATGCCAACTTCATCCGACTCCATGCATCTGTATCTTATTTATAAGTCTCTTGTGCGGCACCTTATCGAACGCCTTCTGGAAATCCAAGTATACAACATCCACTTGTTCCCCTCTATCCACTGCACTCATTATGTCCTCAAAGAACTCCAGTAAGTTTGTCAAAAAGAACCTGCCCTTTCTGAATCCATGCTGCGTCTGTCTAATGGAACCTCTCCTTTCTAAATGTTTTGCTATTTCTTCCTTAATGACAGCTTCAAGCATTTTCCCGACTACAGATGTTAAGTTAACTGGCCTATAGTTGCCCGCCTTTTTCCTACATCCTTTTTTAAAAAGTGCCGTGACATTTTCTGTCTTCCAATCCGCCGAGACCTGCCCAGAGTCTAGGGAGTTTTGATAAATGATTACCAATGAAACTACTATAACCTCCGCCAATTCCCTCAGCACCCTGGGATGCATCCGATCAGGACCAAGGGACTTATCTACTTTCAGGGCCTCTAGTTTGCTCATTACTATCTCTTTAATGACAGTGATTTTATCGAAGTCCTCACCTCCCATTTTGTCCAAAGGTAAAGAGCAGAACAATTCTATAGTTAAAATGTATCTGCAATGCTTCCTTTGAATTCCATATGATTTTCAAACACCTCCTTCACACCCACACTCCAGATACCCAAAATGAATGTCAATCCCCATTGAGTCTAGGCCACTTTCATGCACATGCAGGCATCTGAGGTCTGCAGGTCCAGACCATTCTTCTGAACTGCATCTTAAACTCAATCTGCAATCCACATTCAAATCTGAAGAATGGTTGTTGTTGAAATTAATACTTGCTATATACCCTAACACCAGAATACACCTAATAGTCTGCATGACTTCTTGTAGTGAGACTGAATTGTCACAGCACTCCAAAACTCCCTATTCCCATATTCTGGCAGCCTGCCTGCATAAATGCCGACTGAGGGTCTTCCTTCAGTGGCAAAGACTTTCAGGCGTTGTGTGAACAAGCAGGCATACCATACAAGCGGAGTACAACACTCCGTTCCAGCCACAATTGAGTAGGATGGTGAAGTGAAGGAATTGGGAGGCTAAGGAGGTCTGGTAAAACTGGTCCACTCTAGAAGCAAAGGAGCAGACCTTTGTCCCTGAAGTGCAGTTGTCTGTGTACAAAATGCCAATAGCAAAAATTGGAGTACACAAGAATGTTGTGCCTTATTTTATAATGTACAATATCCACCTAAATACTTCCCTGATCGCTAACTCAGGCCAAATGTCGTCTACGTCCGATACAAGTCTCCTCAAGGAATTGAGAGAATTTATGGGAATTCAAGAAAAAGCATAAGAAGCTGACAGGAAAGTTTGGAGACTACAAACTTGGGGACTGGAGAATGGGTCCAAGGAAAGAAATTCCATTAAAATAATTCTGACCTATTTTCTGTCCTAAATGGAAACCTCTTTACCTCATTACCCAGGTTATCAATGATACAACTGTGATAATCGAGACTGGGAGAAGAAATAAGACTGTAAGTAAAACTGTCTCCATTGAGAACATCAAATCTGCTCCAACAGCATTTATCCACAACCCCCCCTTCCCAGGATGAATAGAACCCTTATTGATGAAATAGGTGAATAAAGGTGAATTATGAAAGGAAGCTGGTAACTAATATCAAAAAAGATACTAAAAGCTTTTTTTGAGTATATAAAGGGTAAAAGAGAGTTGAAGGTATATATAGGACCAACAGAAAATGACACTGGAGATATTGTAATGAGAGACACAGAGATGGCAGAGGAACTGAATGCGTATTTTGCATCAGTCTTCACAGTGGAAGACGTCTGTAGTATACCGGACATTCAAGAGGGTCAGGGAAGTGAAGTTTATGTAGTGAAAATTACGACTGAGAAGGTGCTCAGGAAGCTTAATGGTCTGAGGGTGGATAAATCTCCTGAACCTGATGGAATACACCCTTGGGTTCTGAAGGAAGTAACTGGAGAGACTGTGGAGGCATTAACGATGATCTTTCAAGAATCAATAGATTCTGGCATTGTACCGGATGACTGGAAAATTGCAAATGTTACTCTGTTATTTAAGAAGGGTGGAATGCAGCAGAAAGGAAACTATAGACCTGTTAGCCTGCCATCAATGGTTGGGAAGTTGTTGGAATTGATTGTTAGGGATGAGATTATGGAGTATCTGGAGGCACGTGACAAGATAGGCCAAAGTCAGCATGGTTTCCTGGGCCTGGCCTCCTTCTTGCCTCTTTACCTATTCCTCTGGCTTGTTTCTAGCCCTAGAAGAGTGAAGTGCAGGGACTTCCCTGATCATGTTACCCTTGTTCTTCTTCTTTTACTAGTTCTGATCACTAACATTGCGTACAGGTATCCATGACTCTTCCCTCATCTTGGGCTGGGTGATGGGGAAGGTGGTGCCTGTCTCAAATAGTTGGTGTAATAACGCAATCCTACAGAAAGCCAAGCATTATTTTCCACTCAACTATTTGGATGTTTATATTTGCTTTCTAACATGGGTAATGTTTTACAATATGGTTCTTGCGATTTTATATAATGGACGCTGAAAATGAGTTGCTTATTGCTAATGATGGCATTATACTGTCACGGTTTACAGATTTGACTTTTAAAACCATCTATCTTACTGTATTCAGTGTGTTATGTTGTGTGTCATGGTAAAAGACTTTACAGGAAGAGAAATACAGTGACCACTGAGAAATGCTGTACCCCTGATAAGCTTTTTTCCCCATTCTGTTGCATTTCTTCAGAAGCAGAGATGTAATTCTAGGACCTTGGAGATCTAGAAGTATTATGTTGTCACAAGGTAGAACTATATGAATATGACTTACTTACCATTTGGGTATAAGCATATGTTGTGTATGTGGTACTCCTGCAACGCAACAATAGGACTACAAGCCTACCAACACTGCTATTAGTGTATTATTTAATGTTACGAGAACGTTTTATATACTTGGTTGATAAACTTCCCATGGTCTAACAGAATAGACTCGGAAGCCCTTGCTTAATTAAAGATTTTTGGGAAAACACAGAATTTGGAAAGATGTGTCGTTTCTTCTCAGCTAGGGCCAATCTTTAACACAACAAAAGGGAAGACCCGAACAATTATACCTAGAGTCCAGAATCACCAAAATGGGAAGACACCTATGCAGATGCTGTGGTTGGCAAAAGAATGGTAAGCTACAGCACACCAGTGGGAGGGACATAACAAAGTTTGAGGTTCTAACATCACTTTCTGGGAGCCTGAAATTAAAAGTACAGACAAAATCCTCAACAGGAGAACTGTACTCCTCCTTACTTTTGTAAATGTTTCATTTTTTATGTATGTTGCTATATGGTAAATCATATAACTGATGCATATCATTTTCTATAACTAAAATGTAAGATTACCAATCCTTAGGCAAAAGAAGACAGCAATACATGATCAGTTACTTGGTTACAAGAATCATTTTCAGGAAATCTGAGTAAAGTCATGCATCGCATCAGAAACAATGTGAACACCTCTGTGAAAGAGATGAACTATCTTCAGTTTAGTGAGAGGCATTGTCTGCTGAACTGATGAACTAATGGTAACAGAGACAGCAAGTCAAAGTTGTATCAAGGAACTGGGAAGAACTGCTTGGGGGAAGATTTTAAAGCTGGACTAATATGGACATTGATGTGTAGTTGTCATGTGTTAATGAAAAGTTATAGTGGTAACATTCCTTTAAGATTTCAGAAATATGTGCAGCTGAGATTACAGAAGTGAATACGCAAGAGTATTTTGTGCATCACTGTCCTGAGGAGACATTGGATTGTGTATAGGGAGAGACAGAGTTTAAAAGAAGCGAGCGGGGAGAGTTGGAGCATTTTGTGTGCCACAGTTCCCGAGGAGACGTTGGATTGTATATAATTAGACGCTTTGCAAGAACCCATTAATAAAAAAGTTAGGTTTAAATGGAGCGGCCATTGTTTGAGTGGGTCAATATTGGAATGGAGAGTTGAGTCTTTGGCTCGTCGAGGAGAGGTGTAGGTTTTTTTTGTTATTTATTCTTTAATTTTTTTCTTATTTCACATTTAGAGCAGTGGGGATGCCAGGCAGGATAGAACAATGCTCCTCTTGTGGGATGTAGGAAGGCAGGGAGACTTCCAGTTCCTGATGGCTATGCCTGCAAGAAGGGCTTTCTGCTTCAAAGCTTGCAGCAGCAGCTGTACCAGCTGGAAAAATGACAGGTGGAATTTAATGCAGACAAGTGTGAGCGTGTTGCACTTTGGGAGGACCAACTAGGGTAGGTCTTATATGGTGAACGGTAGGGCACTGAGGAGTGTGGTAGAACAAAGGGATTTAGGAATACAGATCCATAATTCCGTGAATGTGGCATCACAGGTAGATAAGGTCATTAAGAAAGCATTCAGCACTTTGGCTTTCCTAATTCAATCTATTGAGTATAGGAGTTGGGATTTTATGTTGTAATTGTATAAAGCATTGGTGAGGTCTAAATTGGACTGTTTTGTGCATTTTTGATCACCTACCTACAGGAAAGCTGTAAATAAGATTGATAGGGTGCAGGAAAAATTTACAAGGATGTTGCTGGGACTTGAGGACCTGAGTTATAGGGAAAGATAGAATAGCTTAGGACTTTATTCCCTAGATATAGATGATTGAAGGAAGATTTGATTGAGGTACACAAGATGGAGGAGGAGAAGATGGCGGCACGACGGCAGCGCGTGCGGCCACTTCGCTGGTGATGTCTGTTATCTGTCAAGTAGGGGACTGTGCACAATTCTGATTTGATGGAGACGGACGTGAGAGTATGGAGGAACAACTGGAAAACTTCTGAAATGCCCACTTCGCTGCCGCTGCTACTGTGGGGTAACTGGAATCTCTGGAGCAGAAGGCCCCGAAATCCTCGACTTTGTGTGTTTCAGAGGCTGGGGCGAAGTCGAAGGCGCTCGGCAGAGAATGGCGCTCGGGAGGCTGTATCAGAGAGGCTGGTCGGAAGCTTGAAGTTTTCAGATGGATGGATTCAGTGTCGGCTGTGGTCAGCTGCTTCCAAGGCATCGGCAAGTTGACGGTGCCTGGAGGTTTATGGCAGGGAGTTTCTCCCTTTTGCCGCTGCTATCGGGGACTCGGGAGTCGATCGACTCGGGGACTTTTGAGATTTTATTTACCATGGCCATGGTTTGTTCTTCATCAAATTATGGTATTGCTTTGCACTGCTGTAACTAAATGTTATAATTATGTGGTTCTGTCAGTGTTAATCTTTGGTTTGTCCTGTTTTCTGTGATATCACTCCAGAGAAACATTGTATCATTTCTTAATGCATGTATGCATTTCTAAATGACAATAAATGAGGGCTGAGTGTTCTCATAATCTAAAAAAAATTATGAGGGGTATAGATAGGGTAAATGCAAGCAGGCTTTTTCCACTGAGGTTGGGTGAGACTACAACTAGAGGTCATGGGTTAAGGGCAAAAGGTGAAATGTTTAAGGGGAACAGGAGGGGAAATTTCAAAATGTAAGTGAAATTTGGATAGATACATGGATGAGAGGGGCATGGAGGGCTATGGCTGATGGGACTAAGCAGATTATTAATCTGTCACAGATTAGATGGGCCAAAGGGCCTGTTTCTCGAAGAGAAAATCACAGAGAAACCCTACATTGGGAAGCGCACAATAAGCTTGTTGAACGTCAGATTGAAGAGAGCCTTTCTAGCACTGGAACAGATGGGGGGTGGGGGAGGTGGTGAACGTCTTTTCCCAAGAAGATTTGTGGTAGGAGTCTTGATCTCAAAGCTGATATCTGTTGGAAGAAGCTGGGTTAGAAATCCTTGCTTTACAAGAGTGAGGTCTGATGGATATTCACTTCCTAGGCCAGCAGGCTTCTTTCACATATTTTGCCAAGTTCACTTTCCAAACACATCAGCTGCCACTTGCAAGTTCACAAACAGAAGTAAGAAAACTTCTGTCTAATATTTCATTGTTTAGCTTCTGGTTATAAAATGGTTGTCAGTCTGTAGTTTTTAAAATATAAATATCAAGCAGTAATCAGCAAGAAATTTAAAAACATATCTTTGCAAGCAAGCTCTGTTTATAGCTCAGACTTTCTGGCTTAGGCTCAAGAGATGCTGTATAAGACAATGGGTTAATTAATTTGATTTATTTCAAACAGACAAGCTGAGACTAAGTTACATAGTTCAATGAAGCTTGCAGACCAGGTGGAAACAATCATTTAGCATATCAAATAATTAAACTATTAATGTTCAAAGTTTTTATGTACTCAAGGAAGTTTAGCTTCACAGTATAGACCATTTGTATAAGAAGAGTATCTGATGAAATATCATATGCATGTGAAATCACCCAAGTGGGAGAGAAAGACTACAAATGTAGAGAGCAGATCAGGCTAATTAGGAATGGGTTAAGGAAGATCAAGAAAAATTTAAAAAATGGGGTGAACTAAAGACCATTCCTCTGACTTTGATTTCTGCAATGGACGATTCACTCATCTAAATTGTTGATATGTCTTTTTAGCTAATAGGATTTGTACCTGTGTTTTGGAAATGCTTTGTGTTTCTTAGAAATAGTTTGCATTTTGGAAATGTTTAAGATAGAAATCCTCTGTGAGTTTTAAATGTGTTTTAAGAATATTGTTTGGATTTAAATGTGCATCATTGAAATTAGATAAACTGTGTTTTAAGCTATTTTGTTGGCTGGAAGTACCCTCTCCTTGGTAGGGAGAGGGGACCCACCACTTGAATTGCTGGTATGGGCGGCTAAAATTTCTATGAAGAATAAACAGGGAAGTGAACTAGTCTTTGAATATTGGACAGTCACAGTATAATTTCCCTTTAGTGAGACTACTTGTGGGTATTTATATCCAATTGGGCTTAAGGTCTTGGTTTGAGTAAGCAAACCCATTACCATCACAGTAACAGCATACAAACCCCACAATAGCTGTTGTGTAACCATTGTGTCTTTAGCTTCACATAGAATTACTTTTTCAATCTCATGATGGTCTTCTGTGGGTCTTACCTCGTCTTCTTGTATGGTTCTGGACTCTGAATCATTGGGCTTGAATACCACAGATCGAGCCCTCAGTAGACTGCGCATCTCCTAGTTCATCCACAGCTTCTGGTTTTGGAAAACTCGGTATGTTTTCGAAGACACACACTCATCCACACAGGTCTTGGTGAAGTCAGTAATGACTGTGGCACAATCTTTCAGATCTGAAGATGAATTCCTGAATATGGTTCAGTTCAACGACACTAAGCAGCTCTGTAATCATTTCTTGACCATGCCTTCATGGTCCTTACCAGTGGTGATGTGATCCTCAGTCTCTACCTGTATGCTGGGAGTAGAAGTGCAGCTAGTTGATCGGACTTCCAAAAGTGTGGGTGTAGGATGGCACGGTAAGCATTCTTGATCGTTGAATAGCAGTGATTGAGTGTGTTGGCTCATCCGGTTCTACAGGTGACATATTGGTGATAATTGGTCACCGGTCTGGTTGAAGACTCCCTCCCCGTGATCTGGGAATGCATGAGGGTACACTCCCACACCTGCTGATCAGGGTGCTTAGCTCAGAGCCGAATGACGGGCGTGTCACTTACCAGGGATACAGATGGAACATGAACTCCACGGCTTCAGTGCCTGCTCAGTTAAATACTTCTTGCTATCTAATTCACTATTCAGATACAGCACTTGAAGAGGTGTCTGATGACCCTGAGTGTTTGCACCTTGCACAGTGAAACTTGCTGTAAGTAGCTTCATAATTAATTAGAAGGGCAGGGATCAGTACTGCCTGAGTTTGTAGACTATTTTTGTCAGATCTGATGTCTTGATCTTCATACATATTTTTCCTCAGTTATCCACTGAAGAAATGATATAATAAGCTAGTAATTATATTAAATCTCAAAGAATTATTCTACTTTGTAAGACTGATATTCTGTAATCTTTCTCCAATCAATAAAATTCCCCAATTTTCATGAAACTTCTAAACCCTTCTTGAAGTCAATTTTCCCATAACTGATCTGATCACCTCTCTCATATGTCTGGTGGAGTCTCTTTCTCCCACTTTCTACCAAAGTGGAGTAATTTCAGCTGATTTTCCATATTGACCATTTGATGAATAATATTCATTCCATTTATCTGCAAAATTACAGTGTGAGTCATTTTATAGGGTTGTGCATTTTAAACTGAATTATTTGCAAATGCACAACACATCAAGTAGCTGTAATGGCAGCGGAAATGTCTGAGTCACTGCAATTATGAGGAGCAACTGTGCAAATGTGCTCAGATTGAAGCATTATAATGTATTGCACTTAAATCTTCCCAAGAAAAGCTGGAGGATGTCAGAGCCATTTTACTCTCATAGTTCTGATTTGATGAACAATGTACTGTATATTGCTAATGTGTGTGTTTAGAGGATGTGACAAGAAGTTGGCTCCATTCTCACTCATTTTATGTTATTTGAATCATTCAACTCAAAATGGAAAAATGAGAAAGAAGTAAGTCTTGACTGAAGAAATATCTTATTGCTGGGTCTGAAATACCCAGATACGTGGGATACCAGTATGCCATGAGCAGGGGCGGTATCCTCACTACCAACACTGGATAGGATACAAAAACTGTGCTCAGTTATGACCCGGGCTATGAAACATTTTTTCATTCAGTTTTAAATCCAGATTTTGGGCCATAGATGTCTTCAGCAGGTTTCAGCCCAAACCATCATCTGTACTCTTCCATAGATGCTGCCTGGCCTGAGGTTTCCTCTAGCATTTTGTGTGTGTTGCTCAGATTTCCAGCATCTGAAGATTTTCTCTTGTTTGTGATTGGAAGCCCTGTCAGGCAGATTTCCCTTTGGGCATTTTGCCCAAGTCTTCTACCTGTGTGCAGGATAAGTGGTGTAGGCAACAAATGTTGGTATATTCTTTAGAAACATGGAAAACCTATAGCACAATACAAGCCCTTCAGCCCACAATGCTGTGCTGAACATGCACTTACTCTAGAAATTACCTAGGGTTACCCATAGCCCTCTATTTTTGTAAGCTCCATGTACCTATCCAGGAGTCTCTTAGAAGACCCTATCGTATTTTACTGAATACAAATCAAAACTCATTTTTTAATTTCTTTTTAAACTCATTGTGAAACACATCTTTTAGCAGAAAAGAGAGGAATGTGTATCGGTTTGTGTCAAGAATTTCAAAACCCATTGATGATTTCCCCTTTTGAGACTATTGTATCAAAAATGTTAAAATAGGACATTTAAAATACATCTCAGACAGGAGTATTATGCATCAATCACTACAGGTGACTCACATTACAACCATTCAGTTTATGGGAATTCACCCTTACAGAATTCACAAATTTCTACCCAAAGTTATGAACTACAGAATACAAATGCTAAAAATTCATCAGTAAATGTAAGTAGCTGGTAGTTTGATGATTATTTGTACAACCTATGACTAAAGACCAGCTCTGGTCTAGAATTTGTGCTTTGAAAGATTCTGGTAAGTTCTGCCAAATTATGATGAAGTTGATAAAATAATTGAAAAGAAAAGGCAACTCCTGAGATGTATATTTTGTCATTTTGTTCCAACAGCAGCTTCTACAATTGAAGGATCTAAGAGGCATTCTGGTTTTGCAGAGCAGGTAATGGAATTCATGGACAACTGTCCCTCTCTCTACAATCATTTCCATTACTATGACATTCACCTACTGCCAGGTAATGGGATGATTGCTGGATCTTCTATGAGCAACCCAACAACAGAAGCCAACAATTCTTCCTGAGACTCGGCAGGTAAAGTAGATGCTGTGACCAGGATAGCAGTTGCCTATCTGTTGGCTGCCACTGAATGATGCATATCTGCTGCATTATCTTTATTTGTAAAAACTTCGCATTAAATGGAGCTCAATCACAAACAAAAGAAAATCTGCGGATGCTGGAAATCCAAGCAACACACTCAAAATGCTGGAGGAACTTGGCAGGCCAGGCAGCATCTATGGAAGAGAGTATAGTCGACATTTTGGGCCAAGACCCTTCATCAGGACTGGAGAAAAAAAGATGAGGACTCAGAGTTAGAAGGTGGGGGGGGAGGGGAGGAAGAAACGCAAGGTGATAGGTGAAATAGGAAGGGGGGATTGGTGAAGTAAAGATCTGGGAAGTTGATTGGTGAAAGAGGTACAGGGCTGGAGTAGGAGTAATAGTCATAGTCATTGTCATAGTCATACTTTATTAATCCCGGGGGAAATTGGTTTTTGTTACAGTTGCTCCATAAGTAATAAATAGGAATAGAACCATAAATAGTTAAATAGTAATATGTAAATTATGCCAGTAAATTATGAAATAAGTCCAGGACCAGCCTATTGGCTCAGGGTGTCTGACCCTCCAAGGGAGAAGTTGTAAAGTTTGATAGCCACAGGCAGGAATGACTTTCTGTGACACTCAGTGCTGCATCTCGGTAGAATGAGTCTCTGGCTGAATATACTCCTGTGCCCACCCAGTACATTATGTAGTGGATGGGAGACATTGACCAAGATGGCATGCAACCTAGACAGCATCCTTTTTTCAGACACCACCGTGAGAGAGTCCAGTTCCATCCCCACAACATCACTGGCCTTATGAATGAGACTGTTGATTCTGTTGGTGTCTGCCACCCTCAGCCTGCTGCCCCAGCACACAACAGCAAACATGATAACACTGGCCACCACAGACTCGTAGAACATCCTCAGCATCGTCCTGCAGATGTTAAAGGACCTTAGTCTCCTCAGGAAATAGAGACAGCTCTGACCTTCTTGTAGACAGCCTCAGTGTTCTTTGACCAGTCCAGTTTATTGTCAATTCGTATCCCCAGGTATTTGTAATCCTCCACCATGTCCACACCGACCCCCTGGATGGAAACAGGGGTCACCGGTACCTTAGCTCTCCTCAGGTCTACCACCAGCTCCTTAGTCTTTTTCACATTAAGCTGCAGATAATTCTGCTCACACCATGTGACAAAGTTTCCTACCGTAGCCCTGTACTCAGCCTCATCTCCCTTGCTGATGCATCCAACTATGGCAGAGTCATCCGAAAACTTCTGAAGATGGCAATACTCTGCACAGTAGTTGAAGTCCGAGGTGTAAATGGTGAAGAGAAAGGGAGACAAGACAGTCCCCTGTGGAGCCCCAGTGCTGCTGATCACTCTGTTGGACACACAGTGTTGCAAGCACATGTACTGTGGTCTGCCAGTCAGGTAGTCAAGAATCCATGATACCAGGGAAGCATCCACCTGCATTGCTGTCAGCTTCTCCCCCTGAAGAGCAGGGCGGATGGTGTTGAACGCACTGGAGAAGTCAAAAAACATGACTCTCACAGTGCTCGCTGGCTTGTCCAGGTGGGCGTAGACACGGTTCAGCAGGTAGACAATGGCATCCTCAACTCCTAGTCGGGGCTGGTAGGCGAACTGGAGGGGATCTAAGTGTGGCCTGACCATAGGCCGGAGCAGCTCCAGAACAAGTCTCTCCAGGGTCTTCGTGATGTGGGAGGTCAATGCCACCGATCTGTAGTCATTGAGGCTGCTGGGGCGTGGTGTCTTCGGTACAGGGACGAGGCAGGACGTCTTCCACAGTACAGGAACCCTCCGGAGCCTCAGGCTCAGGTTGAATACATGGCGAAATACTCCACATAGCTGAGGGGCACAGGCTTTGAGCACCCTGGTACTGACACCATCTGGTCCTGCAGCCTTGCTTGGGTTGAGACGTTTCAGCTGTCTTCTCACCTGTAGAGCTGTGAAGCCCACCGTGATGATTTCGTGTGGGGAAGGGGTATAGTCATGAGAGCAGGGTGGGGGACTGTGGGGAAGGGTAGGAGGGGAGAGTGGAATATGTGTTGGTTGGGAGCTGACAACAGATGGCTCATGTGTGGGATGGGCAGGGGCCACACTGTCAAATCTGTTAAAGAACAGGTTAAGTTCATTGGCCCTGTCCACACTGTCTTCAGCTCTTCTGTTGCTAGTTTGTCTGAACCCAGTGATGGTCCTCATCCCACTCCAGACCTCTCTCATGTTGTTCTGCTGGAGTTTCCACTCAAGCTTCCTCCTGTACCTGTCTTTAGCCTCCCTGATCCTAGCTTTCAGGTCACTCTGTATTGCCCTCAGCTCCTCCCTATTTCCATCTCTAAACGCCCACTTTTTAGCGTTCAGGATGTCCTTAACGTCCTTTGTCACCCATGGCTTGTTATTTGAATAACAAAGGACAGTTCTTGTTGGAACATTGCAGTCCACACAGAAGTTGATGTAATCAGTGATGCACTCTGTGAGCCCATCAATATCCTCTCTATGTGGCTCACAGAGTGCCTGCCAGTCTGTCACCTCAAAACAACCCTGGAGCGCTTCATAAGCCTCCTCTGACCATTTTCTCACTGTCCTTGAGGTTGCAAGTTTACTCTTCACCAGAGGCACGTAGCAGGGTTTTAGATGCACCAGGTTGTGATCTGACCTTCCCAGTGGGGGGAGGGGAGAGGAGCTGTATGCATCCTTAACGTTAGCGTACATCAAATCCAGAGTCCTCTCCCCTCTGGTTGTACAGCTCACATACTGCGTGAAGTTGGGCAGTGTTCTAGCCATGGTAACCTGGTTGAAGTCACCTGAGATGGTAATGAGGGCACTCGGGTGCTGGGTTTGTAATCTGGCTATGACGGTGTAAATGCTGTTACACGCTGACATCGGGTTGGCAGAGGGAGGGATGTACACAACAACCACAATTGCATGCGAGATTTTCCTTGGCAAATAATATGGCCGGAGTCCAACAGCAAAAAGTTCAATATCCGGGCTACAGACACGTTCCTTGATCGTAATATGCCCAGGATTGCACCATCTGTTATTTACCAGAACCGCCAGCCCCCCTCCTTTACGCTTACCGCTCTCAGTGTGATTCCGGTCAGCTCGAACGGTCTGGAAGCCCTCTATGGAAATGTTTTGATCGGGTATGTCCTCGTGCAGCCACGTCTCAGTGAAGCACGTGACACTGCTCTCCCGAAATGTTCTCTGACTCCTGACAAGTGCAGTCAGTTCGTCCATTTTATTCACCAGTGATCTCACATTTCCCATGATAAGAGAGGGGAGACACGGTTTATAACTTCTCTTCTCCAAAAGCCTCTGTTGTCTCGACCCAGTCCTCTTCCCTCGCCTTTTTGATCCTCCTCTGCATCCTCTGTGTGTTTTCCTCCGGATTTCAGCTGGTATGTCCGCTGCTCTGTTCACTAAACCGGCGGACGTGAACGTAATCAATTGGTCCCTGGAATACACAATGTGGCCATCCTGCTGCCACGTTAACGAGACGTGTCCGAGTGTAACTAATTCCAGCGCTAAAAAAACAAGTAAAACTCTCTCCACCAGCATGTTAGAGAGGGTGCAGCTTCAACGTGTTACCGTGAGAAAAAAAATACAACAAATAACTAAGTTAAAAAGTTAAGTAATGTAATAGTAGAGGAGACAAGGCCATGGAAGAAAGAAAAGGGGGAGGAGCACCAGAGGGAAGTGATACACAAGTAAGGAGATAAGGTGAGAGAGGGAAAGGGGAGTGGGGAATGATGAGGGGGGGAACATGACTGGAAGTTTGAGAAATCAATGTTCATACCATCAGGTTGGAAGCTACCCAATGGAATATAAGGTATTGATCCTTCAACCTGAGTGTGGCCTCATCATGACAGTGGAAGCAGCCATGGCTAAACGTATCAGAATGGGAATGGGAACTGGAATTAAAGTGGGTGGCCACTAGGAGATTTTGCTTTTTCTGGCAGACGCTCGGTGAAGTGGTCTCCCAATCTCTGTCGAGTGTCACCGATATACAGGAGGACACACCAGGAGCACCGGACACAGTATATGCCCCAACAGACTCACAGGTGAAGTGTCGCCTCACCTGGAAGGACTGTTTGGGGCCCTGAATGGTAGTAAGGGAGGACGGGTAGGGCAGGTGAGCACTTCTCCACTTGCAGGGGTAAGTGCCGGGAGGGAGATCAGTGGGGAGGGTCAATTGGACAAAGGAGTTGTGTAAGCAGCGATCCCTGTGGAAAGCAGAAAGTGGGGAGGAGAGAAAGATGTGCTTAGTGGTGGGATCCGTTAGAGATGGTGGAAGTCCTGGAGAATTATGTACTGGATGCGGAGGCTGGTGGGGTGGTAGGTGAGGAGCTGTTACTTGCAAGGACCCTATAATTGCATGGACTATACTGCTTCCCATCCTGTTACTTGTAGACTCTCATAGCCTCCTGGACTATACCTCTTCCCACCTTGTTACTAGTAAAAATGCCGTCCCCTTCTCTCAATTCCTCCACCTCCACTACGTCTGCTCTCAGGATATGGCTTTTCATTCCAGAATAAAGGAGACGTCCTCCTTCTTCAAAGAAAGGGGCTTCCCTTCCTCCACCATCAATACTGCCCTCAACCGTTTCGTGCACATCTGCCTCACTCCATCCTCTCATCACACCACCAGGGACAGGGTTCCTCTTGTCCTCACCTACCACCCCACTAGCCTTTGTGTCCAGCATGTAATTCTCCATAACTTCTGCCATCGCCAATGGAATCCCATCACCAAGCACATCTTTCCTCCCACCACCCCCCCACTTTCTACTTTCCGCAGGGATAGCTCCCTGAGTGACTCCTTTGTCTAATCGTCCCTCCCTACTGATCTCGCTCCTGGCACTTATCCATGCAAGCAGAACAAGTGCCCACCTGCCCCTACACCTCCTCCCTCACTACCATTCAGGGCCCCAAGCAGTCCTTCCAGGTGAGGCAACACTTCATTTGTGAATCTGTTGGTGTGATATGCTGTGGCCAGTGCTCCTGGTGTGGCCTCCTGTATATCGGAGAGACCCGACGGAGACTGGGAGACCGTTTTGCTGAGCAGTCACACTCCGTCCGCCAGAGGAAGCAGGATCTCCCAGTGGCCACCTATTTTAATTCCACTTCCCACTCCCATTCTGACATGTCAGAATGGATAGAATGGACATGTCAGAGGGATAGAGTTTAAGAGTTGCGATGTAATGATGCAGCTCTATAAAACTCTGGTTAGGCCACACTTGGAGTACTGTGTCCAGTTCTGGTCACCTCACTATAGGAAGGATATGGAAGCATTGGAATGGGTACAGAGGAGATTTACCAGGATGCTGCCTGGTTTAGAGAGTATGCATTATGATCAGAGATTAAGGGAGTTAGGGCTTCATTCTTTGGAGAGAAGGAGGGTGAGAGGAGACATGATAGAGGTGTACAAGATATTAAGAGGAATAGATAGAGTGGATAGCCAGCGCCTCTTCCCCAGGGCACCACTGCTCAATATGGCTTTAAGGTAAGGGGTGGGAAGTTCAAGGGGGATATTAGAGGAAGGTTTTTTACTCAAAGAGTGGTTGGTGCATGGAATGCACTGCCTGAGTCAGTGGTGGAGGCAGATACACTAGGGAAGTTTAAGAGACTACTAGACAGGTATATGGAGGAATTTAAGGTGGGGGGTTATATGGGAGGCAGGGTTTGAGGGTCGGCACAACATTGTAGGCCAAAGGGCCAGTAATGTGCTGTACTATTCTATATACTATGTCAGTCTATGGCGTCCTCTACTGTCACAATGAGGCCACACTCAGTTTGGAAGAGCAACACCTTATATTACGTTGGGTAGCCTCCAACCGGATGGCATGAACATTGATTTCTCAGACTTCTGGTAATGCCCCCCCTTCACCATTCCTCAACTCCTTTTCCTTCGCTCACTTTATTTCCTTATCTGCCCATCATCTCCCTCTGGTGCTCCTACCCTTTTCCTGGATCCCCTGCAGTTCATGTACCGTCCCAACCGTTCAACAGATGACGCCATTGCCATCACCCTCCACCTGGCCCTAACCCACCTGGACAAAAAAGACACGTATGTTCGAATGCTGTTCATAGACCTCAGTTCAGCATTCAACACAATCATTCCTCAGAAACTGATTGGAAAGCTGAGCCTACTGGGCCTGAACATCTTCCTCTGCAACTGGATCCTGGACTTCCTGACTGGGAGACCTCAGTCAGTCCGGATTGGAAGCAGCATCTCCGACACCATCACACTGAGCATGGTGTCCCCCCAGGGCTGTGTGCTCAGTCCACTGCTGTTCACTCTGCTGACCCACAACTGTGCTGCAACACACAGCTCGAACCACATCATTAAATTCGCTGATGATACGACCGTGGTGGGTCTCATCAGCAAGAACGACGAGTCAGCTTACAGAAGGGAGGTGCAGTGGCTAACAGACTGGTGCAGAGCCAACAACCTGTCTCTGAACAAAACAAAAGAGATGGTTGTTGACTTCAGGAGGACACGGAACGTCCACTCTCCACTGAAGATTGATGACTCCTCAGTAGAGATCGTTAAGAGCACCAAATTTCTTGGTGTTCATCTGGCGGAGAATCTCACCTGGTCCCTCAACACCAGCTCCATAGCAAAGAAGACCCAGCAGCATCTCTACTTTCTACGAAGGCTGAGAAAAGTCCATCTCCCACCCCCCCATCCTCACCACATTCTACAGAGATTGTATTGAGAGCATTCTGAGCAGCTGCATCACGGTCTGATTCAGAAATTGCACCATCTCGGGTCACAAGATCCTGCAGCGGATAGTGAGGTCAGCTGAGAGGATCATCGGGGTCTCTCTTCCCGCCATTAGAGACATTTACACCACACGCTGCATCCGTAAAGCAAACAGCATTATGAAGGACCCCACGCACCCCTCATACAAACTCTTCTCCCTCCTGCCGTCTGGCAAAAGGCACCAAAGCATTCGGGCTCTCACGACCAGACAGTTTCTTCCCCCAAGCATCAGACTCCTCAATACCCAGAGCCTGGACTGACACCAACTTACTGCCCTCTACTGTGCCTATTGTCTTGTTTATTATTTATTGTAATGCCTGCACTGTTTTGTGCACCTTATACAGTCCTGGATCGGTCTGTAGTCTAGTGTAGTTTTGTGTTGTTTTTTACGTAGTTCAGTGTAGATTTTGTCCTGTTCATGTAGCACCATGGTCCTGAAAAATGTTGTCTCATTTTTACTGTGTACTGTACCAGCAGTTATGGTCAAAATGACAATAAAAAGTGACTTAACTTGACTCGACTTTCCTCCATGGCCTTCTATCCTCACTTACCAGACACCCCTTTCTCCAGCCCTGTATCTCTTTCACCAATCAACTTCCCAGCTCTTTACTTTACCCAACTCCTGGCTTCACCTATCACCTTGTGTTTCTTCCTCGCCTCCCCCACTTTCTAACTGTGATTCCTCATCTTTTCTCCCCAGTCCTGATGAAGGGTCTCAGCCCGAATCGTCAACTGCACTGTTCTACCTGCTGAGTTCCTCCAGCATTTCGTGTGTGTTGATTAAATAGAGCTGTAATAATAAATGAGTGAGATTTTATTGACTTCAAACCCTGTTTGATCCTCATTGTTGGTTTTGCTCCAAATATAACGATCATAGGCTACTTATGGTCAATTAATTGTAACTTAAATGCAAGTTGACAACTTGTGATGCTTGACTTGCTTTTGTGCTAAAGATAATTATAGTGATAGCATGTCAAACATAAATACACAAAGTTTTCTTGAATATTCTGCACTGGAAAATAGAGTTTTATTAATGATCTTTTTCCAACCCAAAATACATTCAGATATTTTAACATATATTTAAATAGCAAAAGCTTAGTCATTCTTTAAAAATCATGAAAAAAACTGAAGAGAGATATCCATTTATCCAAAGAGGGTGAATATGGAGTTTAGGACCAGCTATGATCATGCCAGTAATTGTCTTTTATTTAGAATAATCTGATCATCGGCACCATTGAACTGGTGGAACTTACCAGCATCTTTCAAAAGCTCTGAAGAGGCTAAGTAGTCTGTCAGGCTGCATCTATCGAGAGGAATAAACAGTTGACATTTCGAGCCAAGACCCTTCAGCTGAACTCTCCTTTGATGTTGCCTGACTTGCTGAGTTTCTCCAGTATTTTGCATCTGAGATTCTGTAGATTTCCAGTTCTGCAAAACATCTTGTGGCTATGTGGTTTGCTCCTAGTTCTACTTCTTCTGACTTTAATCTTCTTACAGTTATATATGGACTGCTAATCTCAACGTGACGAGGCTCAGAACATCAGGATAAAAACATGTCATTGAAGCTGCATCCTTTGGACCTTGGGATTATTACTCAAGCTCAACCATTCAGTGGAACATTACTTGTCCGATCAGCCTGAATACTTATGAGCTGAAATCCATAATACACATTGCAGCATTAATTAAGCAATACTGCTTGCTGAGACAGTGGCGATGGCAGTGGCGGAGATGAGATTGAGAGCTTGTGGAGGCAAGACAGTTTTGGACAACACTGAGATTTTTTGTTAGGTGAAGTAGATCAAATATTCATGAAAAAGTTTTTTTTTGATGACCGCCCACCACTTTAGAGAATGGAGATACTGGAGTCAGTGAGTTGCCGAGCTGACAGGAGGTGGTGGGAGCTTCAATGGTGAGGTACATCAGTGGGTGGGGAGAGCCTTATTCAGGACATTGGATTCTGCAGCAGGGGTGGGGAATGTGAAGGCTATCAGGGAGATGATCAGGTGAAGAAATCAGAAAGTAATTCATGGTGTGAAGACTTTGGCAGGGAATTGGTAGACGAGTGAGATTTACTCATGAGGGAAAGTTAAAAGAACAGAACTATCTGAAATGCCTGAGACTCCATGGTATTGGGCCAGATAGTGTAAGACATTTGAACTAACATCCAGAGTTGAAGCCCATGTGCAGTATAACAGTGAATGACTAAAATTCAAGTGTGTACTATCTTCATGATGCATTGTTTAATGCCACAGTGCTTTCCATGCATCCACATACAACAAACACAGGGGAACTAAAGCAAATATGGCAAAACTCTTTTAATTCAACCTGCTCAGGACTTTAATTGTGCTGGACAAGCAGTTGGACATTATTCTGTTATATTTTAAATTCATATTTTTAGATTTTATACATCTGAATAATACATTCTCCAGTTAACCTGGTTAGCTTAAAAGGACTATTTAGATTCCCAAACGGTTTCAAGGTCCAATAAATTCTGAAAGAGTGTAGGAAACAGGCAGCCAGGTAAATTTCAGAAGAATAAGTTGAAGGGAAGCAGGTGAGTTTAAAGGGAGTGCAGGAGCCAGGGCCCAGTTGAGAGAAAGGAAGCGAGGAAATTCGCATCCACTGAGTCAGATACCAAACCATTGAGATTTCTGAACTCTCCAACAGATTATCCGAGCTTTATAGAACCCTATTGAAATCTAAGCTAACATTGGCAGGACTTGGATAACTGTTGCCTTATGCCATTGAATATTAAGAGCTAGATCTTTTGATTCCTTTACTTGACCATCTTTCCATGTATTCCAACCTACGTTCTCTTCAGTTCTCATGTTTTCATTGTTTTTCTTGATTCTGCTCCTTGCTTTATCCTTGTTGTCTCCTTTTCATTTTTCTCCTCCTGAAAGTCGGAGCTAACTTTATGTCAATTGTCTCTTTTGCTTCATTCTATTCATTTGTGAATTAAACAGTGGTGGGTATAGAAGCAATTATCAGAATTTCTTTTCTATAACTGAAGCAGAATATCTACTAAGTTCCTCACCATCCTGAATAGGAGATAATGAAAGGGCTGACACCTCAATATATGATACTCTCCAGTTTTGTCCTGTCCAGGACAAGTAGCTTTTTCACATCCACTCCAATATTACCTTTTTGAGTTCTCTCTGTTGTGTTTTCTCCAATGAGATCTCATTCAGTTCAATCAGTAACTCTGTACTGTTGTGTTCATTAGAAGATAATAAGCTTGCTAACGTTGTTCTTTACACTGATTCCATTCAGGTTTTGCATTATTATCTAGTCTTAAGAAGCCCTAATTTGCTTGTGACTCAAGAGCATCTTGTCTTTCTGCTAAATGTACTCTCAATGAATGTATTATGATGAATAAAATCTATTTTTAAACAAAAAAATGTTTCGGACTTGTTCAAGATGTGGATGGTTGTATGTTTTCTGCACTCACATGACAGGCAATAAGCTAATGCTTACGATCTGTGTCATCTTCCTGGACTTCACTTTGGAAGATCAAAATGCTCATTTGGTGAATTCATACTGCCTGAAAAACAGGCATGAAATTACGAAATGTCCCAACCAGTGTTCCTAAGTTCAATTCTACTTTAGAAAAGCAAGTGTTGGAAATTGATAATGTAAAAATAATTGATCAGTTGTCGACAAGTTTGGGTCTAGTGTAGTCACAACTGGGGTCTTCCTTGGTTGCAATGGATGTTGACCATGATGTTTTGTTAAAGTAATGTTAGGTATAGATGATACACCAGCTTCAGGTAAAGAGTATTTGCATGGTTAAATATCAATATCTAAATATTGCCATGAGTCATAATGTAATATTAATTTTGAAAAAATAATGTGTCACTATTTAAACAACAGGAATTCTGCAGATGCTGGAAATTCAAGCAACACACATAAAAGTTGCTGGTGAACGCAGCAGGCCAGGCATCATCTCTAGGAAGAGGTGCAGTCGACGTTTCAGGCCGAGACCCTTCGTCAGGACTAACTGAAGGAAGAGTGAGTAAGGGATTTGAAAATTGGAGGGGGAGGGGGAGATCCAAAGTGGTAGGAGAAGACAGGAGGGGGAGGGATGGAGCCAAGATCTGGACAGGTGATTGGCAAAAGGGATACGAGAGGATCATGGGACAGGAGGTCTGGGAAGAAAGACGGGGGGGGGGGAACCAGAGGATGGGCAAAGGGTATATTCAGAGGGACAGAGGGAGAAAAAGGAGAGTGAGAGAAAGAATGTGTGTATAAAAATAAATAACAGATGGGGTACGAGGGGGAGGTGGGGCATTAGCGGAAGTTAGAGAAATCGATGTTCATGCCATCAGGTTGGAGGCTACCCAGACAGAATATAAGGTGTTGTTCCTCCAACCTGAGTGTGGCTTCATCTTTACAGTAGAGGAGGCCGTGGATAGACATGTCAGAATGGGAATGGGATGTGGAATTAAAATGTGTGGCCACTGGAAGATCCTGCTTTCTCTGGCGGACAGAGCGTAGGTGTTCAGCAAAGCGGTCTCCCAGTCTGCATCGGGTCTCGCCAATATATAAAAGGCCACATCGGGAGCACCGGACGCAGTATATCACCCCAGCCGACTCACAGGTGAAGTGTCGCCTCACCTGGAAGGACTGTTTGGGGCCCTGAATGGTGGTAAGGGAGGAAGTGTAAGGGCATGTGTAGCACTTGTTCCGCTTACAAGGATAAGTGCCAGGAGGGATGACCCCTTCTCCCGTCTTCAACCCTCCTCTTCTTCATGGGCACCACGCTCTGGTCTTCTGCCTGCTCTGGATCTCTTTATCGCTAACTGCCGATGGGACATCAACCGTCTCGACTTCACCGCACCTTGTCCCCATTCCAACCACACTCCTTCGGAACGTTCTGCTCTCCACTCCTTCCGCACTAATCCTAACCTTATTATTAAACCTGCCGATAAGAGGGGTGCTGTTGTAGTCTGGCATACTGACCTCTACCTAGCCGAGGCACAGCGACAACTTGTTGATACCTCCTCTTATTTACCCCTCGATCGTGACCCCACTAAGGAGCACCAGGCCATTGTCTCCCACACCATCACCGACTTTATCCGCTCAGGGGACCTCCCATCCACTGCTACCAACCTTATAGTTCCCACACCTCGCACTTCCCATTTCTACCTCCTACCCAAGATCCACAAACCTGCCTGTCCTGGCCGACCTATTGTCTCAGCTTGCTCCTGCCCCACCGAACTTGTTTCTGCATACCTCGACACGGTTTTATCCCCCCTTGTTCAATCCCTTCCTACCTATGTTCGTGACACTTCTCACGCTCTTAAACTTTTCAATGATTTTAAGTTCCCTGGCCCCCACCACTTTATTTTCACCATGGATGTCCAGTCCCTGTATACTTCCATCCCCCATCAGGACGGTCTCAAAGCTCTCCACTTCTTTTTGGACTCCAGATCTAATCAGTTCCCCTCTACCACCACTCTGCTCCATCTAGCGGAATTAGTCCTTACTCTTAATAATTTCTCCTTTGGCTCCTCCCACTTCCTCCAAACTAAAGGTGTAGCTATGGGCACCCGTATGGGTCCTAGCTATGCCTGCCTTTTTGTTGGCTTTGTGGAACAATCTGTGTTCCGTGCCTATTCTGGTATCTGTCCCCCACTTTTCCCTCGCTACATCGACGACTGCATTAGCGCTGCTTCCTGCACGCATGCAGAGCTCGTTGACTTTATTAACTTTGCCTCCAACTTTCACCCTGCCCTCAAGTTTACCTGGTCCATTTCCAACACCGCCTTCCCCTTTCTAGATCTTTCTGTCTCTGTCTCTGGAGACAGCTTATCCACTGATGTCTACTATAAGCCTACTGACTCTCACAGCTATCTGGACTATTCCTCTTCTCACCCTGTCTCTTGCAAAAATGCCATCCCCTTCTCGTAATTCCTCCGTCTCCGCCGCAGCTGCTCTCTGGATGAGGCTTTTCATTCTAGGACGAGGGAGATGTCTTCTTTTTTAAAGAAAGGGGCTCCCCTTCCTCCATTATCAACTCTGCTCTTAAATGCATCTCCCTCATTTCATGTACATCTGCTCTCACTCCATCCTCCCGCCACCCCACTAGGAATAGGGTTCCCCTGGTCCTCATCTACCACCCCACCAGCCTCCGGGTCCAACATATTATTGTCCGTAACTTCCGCCACCTCCAACGGGATCCCACCACTAAGCACATCTTTCCCTCCCCCCCCCTGCATTCCGCAGGGATCGCTCCCTACGCGACTCCCTTGTCCATTCATCCTCCCCATCCCTCCCCACTGATCTCCCTCCTGGCACTTATCCGTGTAAGCGGAACAAGTGCTACACATGCCCTTACACTTCCTCCCTTACCACCATTCAGGGCCCCAAACAGTCCTTCCAGGTGAGGCAACACTTCACCTGTGAGTCGGCTGGGGTGATATACTGCGTCCGGTGCTCCCGACGTGACCTTTTATATATTGGCGAGACCCGACGCAGACTGGGAGACCGCTTTGCTGAACACCTACGCTCTGTCTGCCAGAGAAAGCAGGATCTCCCAGTGGCCACACATTTTAATTGCACATCCCATTCCCATTCTGACATGTCTATCCACAGCTTCCTCTACTGTAAAGATGAAGCCACACTCAGGTTGGAGGAACAACACCTTATATTCTGTCTGGGTAGCCTCCAACTTGATGGCATGAACATCGACTTCTCTAACTTCCGCTTATGCCCCACCTCCCCCTCGTACCCCATCTGTTACTTATTTTTATACACACATTCTTTCTCTCACTCTCCTTTTTCTCCCTCTGTCCCTCTGAATATACCCTTTGCCCATCCTCTGGTTCCCCCCCCCCGTCTTTCTTCCCAGACCTCCTGTCCCATGATCCTCTCGTATCCCTTTTGCCAATCACCTGTCCAGCTCTTGGCTCCATCCCTCCCTCTCCTGTCTTCTCCTATCATTTTGGATCTCCCCCTCCCCCTCCAACTTTCAAATCCCTTACTCACTCTTCCTTCAGTTAGTCCTGACGAAGGGTCTCGGCCTGAAACGTCGACTGCACCTCTTCCTAGAGATGTGTCACTATTTGCCTTCCATGCATTGATCGGTATAAAGTTGTTGTATTGGCACAATGAACTTCACATGCCAGAGATATCTAAGCCTTGCTTTAAAAATGCAAATTTTCCTTGAATGACACGATAATTGTTAATCAATCTTCTAGCTCTGAAAAATTAATGAGTAAAAATATGAATCTACTGCCCATCAGGTAGTAATTATACTAGAAGACTTAAAAAGTTCAAAATTAAACATTTCTTTCAATTAATCTCTCTAAATCCAGACTGCTTATTCCCTGTTTATCTTTTCAGTGTCTGATTTGACATTAATTCAACTTTTTCAATTTAAAATGTTTGCATTCTTTATTCCCACTGCTGCCTGCAAGGAGTTTGTACGTTCTCCCTTTGACCATGTGGGTTTCCTCCCACAGTCCAATGACGTACTGGTTGGTAGGTTAATTGGTCATTGTAAATTCATGATTAGGCTAGGATTAAATCAGGGGATTACTGGGTGATGCAGCTCGAAGGGCTGGAAGGGCTTATTCCACATTGTATCTCATAAATGTTCTTAATCCATTAATCTTCTCAATGGTCATTGTTGACCACTTGACTCAGATCTCAGTTAACACGTATCTCTCACTGAGCCATCATTACCCACTAAATAAAAGATATGAGGGCTAGCTGACAGAAGGTTCACTTAGATGCTGTTCAGTGGAAAAATATGACTCATTAATATCCAAAGATCAGAAATAGACAAAACTGGCAATATTTACACAGGCCTGATGACCTAATACGGCTATTGCATCTCATCCAGGCTGGGAGAAGGGATGTGTCTCATACGCTACATTCTACATCAGACCAAAGAAATAGCGGTGCATCAAATTACCCCTCTAGTTATGCTGGTCATTAATATTATAGCTGGCCTTGCATGTTAAGTCCATGTTCCTGGCAATCCCTATTTTCCTTGAGTGGAATCTAAAATCCACCGATCAAAGCTTCAAACACACTTAATGTGTAGCCGCTCAAGGAGAGAATTCAAACTTCTGATGTAAAGAAATGTTTCCCACCTTCAATCTCTTATCCTGAGCCTTTGCCATGACTTCTAATCATTCACCCAGAGATTAAAACCTCTGTTCATCACTCTTGTCAATCACTCTCAGAATTTTATGTTTCAGTGAGGTGTAACAAAATTATCTGCAGGAGGCAAACACATCTACACAGTCAGTACCACACTGGAGGTTTCTGCCCTTGTAAAAGATAATGAGTGGTAAATAATGGCCTTTAGTCATCACTTTTAAAAGTTGTATCTAATAGGTCACAGACCTGCCTATGCACTATGGGCTGAATGACTCAATAACTCTATCAAAAGGTCAGGGGGCCTGGGTTATTTGTACATTCCATTGAAATATGAATGGCAGGAAACATGCCACGTGTCCGATTATTTGGTACTCTGTATAATCCACATATAATTGGATACCCTGGTCGTTTTTTCCTACTATCAAGTACACTCTGTGAGACTGCCTCTGAGCACTCATAAATGAAGGGAGATTTCTAGGAGGTTGCACAGAACGGAAGCAAGATTCTAGAATGGGAGATAGCTTTGCCCCAGTGCAGACAAGGGTACTGATGGAAGAGGCCACCATCAATATGCTGCTCAGGGAACAGGCAGACAGCAGAGGACATAATGAAGCAGAAAGTCAGACACAATGGAATATCAAAAGCGTTGTGGATAGTGTGGAGGGCTGTCAGAGGTTACAGCGGGACATTGATAGGATGCAGAATTGGACTGAGAAGTGGCAGATGGAGTTCAACCCAGATAAGTGTGAGGTGGTTCATTTTGGTAGGTCAAATATGATGGGAGAATATAGTATTAATAGTAAGACTCTTGGCAGTGTGGAGGATCAGAGGGATCTTGTGGTCCAAGTCCATAGGATACTCAAAGCTGCTGCGCAGGTTGACTCTGTGGTTAAGAAGGCATATGGTGCAATGGCCTTCATCAATCGTGGGATTGAGTTTAAGAGCGGAGAGGAAATGTTGCAGCTATACAGGACCTTGGTCAGACCCCACTTAGAGTACTGTGCTCAGTTCTGGTCACCTCACTATAGGAAGGATGTGGAAACCATAGAAAGGGTGCAGAGGAGATTTACAAGGATGTTGCCTGGATTGGGAAGCATGCCTTATGAGAATAGGTTGAGTGAACTCGGCCTTTTCTCCTTGGAGCGACGGAGGATGAGATGTGACCTGATAGAGGTGTATAAGTCGATGAGAGGCATTGACCGTGTGGATAGTCAGAGGCTTTTTCTCAGGGCTGAAGTGGATAGCATGAGAGGGCACAGTTTTAAGGTGCTTTGAAGTAGGTACAGAGGAAATATCAGGGGTAAGTTTTTTTATGCAGAGAGTGGCGAGTGCGTGGAATATGCTGCAGGCGACGGTGGTGGAGGCGGATACGATAGGGTCTTTTAAGAGACTCCTGGACAAGTACATGGAGCTCAGAAAATTAGAGGGCTATGGGTAACCCTAGGTAATTTCTAAGGTAAGGACATGTTCAGCACAGCGAAGGGCCTGTATTGTGCTGTAGGTTTCCTTTGCTCTATGTTCTATAATCATTCTGGTATAAATTTCACACAGCAAGGTGAAAGTACTTAATAAACTCTTCTGTTCATATGCTGTTGCTACTATTTGGGTATCTTGGGTTTCTGTCTTCTCTCTACATAAATCACTCCATCACATTCAGTGATACAGTCTGTGACTGATTTCCTGTCCACAATGTGTGAAACCTTCTTACGCCTCTGATTCTAGATACCAGTTTAGTCCACATTAAGTTACCTGCCAAGCACAAAACCTGAAGGTGGAAGTAACGGCCAAGGAAACGGTTCTCCCGGGAGAAGGGCAAAATAACTGGGGGAGCAGGGTGCAGCTTGCACCTCACTTATACTTTATTGTCGCCAAACAATTGATACTAGAACGTACAATCATCACAGCGAAATTTGATTCTGTGCTTCCTGCTCCCTGGAGTACAAATCGATAGTAAGTATTAAAAATTCAAACTATAACTCGCAAATAGAAAATAGAAAATGGAAAGTAAGGTAGTGCAAAAAAACCGAGAGGCAGGTCCGGATATTTGGAGGGTACGGCCCAGATCCAAGTCAGGATCCGTTCAGCAGTCTTATCACAGTTGGAAAGAAGCTGTTCCCAAATCTGGCCGTACGAGCCTTCAAGCTCCTGAGCCTTCTCCCAGAGGGAAGAGGGACGAAAAGTGTGTTGGCTGGGTGAGTCGTGTCCTTGATTATCCTGGCAGCACTGCTCCAACAGCGTGCGGTGTAAAGTGAGTCCAAGGACGGGAGATTGGTTTGTGTGATGTGCTGCACCATGTTCATGATCTTCTGCAGCTTCTTTTGGTCTTGGTCAGGACAACTTCCATACCAGGTTGTGATGCACCCTAGAAGAATGCTTTCTACGGTGCATCTATAAAAATTAGTGAGGGTTTTTGGGGACAGGCCAAATTTCTTCAGCTTTCTCAGGAAGTAAAGGCACTGGTGGCACTTTAGCAACGAAGTGGCGAGGATGTAGCTGTTTTTTTGGTGATCTCCTGAGCAGGTTCATGGTGAACCAACAGCCATGGAAAGGAAGGAATGGTTGCTGTGCTTCAGGAGCTGGAGTTTTACAGGTTATGCTGTAGCCCCGTAACATCCCCACTGGTCATGGTAGGTATAGTAGTTACTGCAATTACAGAGATCACCGATTGGGGTTTGATTCTGACTGCTGCCTGCAAGGAGTTTGTCTGTTCTCTACATGATCACTTGTGTTTCCTCTGAGTGCTTCAGTTTCCTCCCATATTCCAAAGATGTATGGGTTGGGGTTAGGGTTAGTAAGTTGTGGGCATGCTACGTTGCAGCTGGAAGCATGATGGCACTTGGGGGCTGCCCTAACATGATCCTCACTGATTTGTTTTGATGCAAGACCACACATTTTACTGTACTGTATGTTTTATTGTACAGGTGACAAATAAAGTTAATCTTTAATCCGTGTCGCAAAAGGTCCTCTGTATCAAATTGCCAGAGATCTTCTCAAATGTTCTCAGGTTGCAGTGGAAATATAATTTGGGAATCGATTATGTGATTTTTGCATTTGATGATTTTCCTTACTTTTGCTGCAAGTGCCATAACTCCTACTAGGCAGAGCTAACATCCCTAATCATAGGTAGCCATACTCAGCAGCAACATTAGTTTCTGTTCATCAGTCTATCGATGCCATGCGGTACACTCACTTTAAAATGGTAAGTTCATATTTATTTTATACTTCCCCAATAAAATTATATATCAATCTCATGAAAACTACTATCTTCATGCATTATGACATTAAACAGCTATTTGCAAATACAAAATTAGGTAATTAAGTAAACATTTACAGATTCTGTAGAATGCTGTTCACAGCCTTCCTTTGTCTGGGCCTTGCTTTAATGTTGTCTCTCTCTACAGTATTCTGATCATGGTATCACATTGGAAATCCACAGCACCCTTGACCTGCTCCCACTCAAGTGTCAGTGGTGTGTCTTGATGAATTAGCTCGTGGCTCTGGACTCTGCTGTTCAAGTTTCCATTTGGGGAGGGTTCCTCTATCTACATGTTCCTCATCTTGTCACACTCAGGTTTATTATCTGCATGATCATTCATCATAATGCCACCTCAGCTGTAATAAAATATTCAAATCTTTCCATATACAGTATGGGTACCATTCTTTTGGATATATGATGCACAACATGAATTATCATGTTTTTCTGTGCCTTGGCTCCACCCTAGCAGTGATGCTGTCTGCAAGAAGGGTCAGAGCCGTCTCTATTTTCTGAGGAGACTGAGGTCCTTTAACATCTGCCGGACGATGCTGAGGATGTTCTACGGGTCTGTGGTGGCCAGTGCGATCATGTTTGCTGTTGTGTGCTGGGGCAGCAGGCTGAGGGTAGCAGACACCAAAAACTCATTCATTTTGGATCCCTCCCCCTCCTACCTTCTCCTATCATTTTGGATCTTCCCCTCCCCCTCCCACTTTTAAATCTTTTACTAGCTCTTTCTTCAGTTAGTCCTGATGAAGGGTCTCAGCCTGAAACGTCGACTGTACCTCTTCCTAGAGATGTTGTCTGGCCTGCTGCGTTCACCAGCAACTTTGAAGTGTGTTGCAACAAACTCATTCGTAAGGCCAGTGATGTTGTGGGGACGGAACTGGACCCTCTGACGGTGGTGTCTGAAAAGAGGATGCTGTCCAAGTTGCATGTCATCTTGGACAATGTCTCCCATCCACTACATAATGTACTGGTTGGGCACAGGAGTACATTCAGCCAGAGATTCATTCCACCGAGATGCAACACAGAGCGTCATAGGAAGTCATTCCTGCCTGTGGCCATCAAACTTTACAACTCTTCCCCTGGAGGGTCAGACACCCTGAGCCAATAGGCTGGTCCTGGACTTATTTCCTGGCATAATTTACATATTACTATTTAACTATTTATGGTTTTATTACTATTTAATTATTTATGGTGCAACTGTAACAAAAACCAATTTCCCCTGGGATCAATAAAGTATGACTATGACTATGCAGCAACCATTTCATTTGCCAGTTTCATAACATCCTAAGATTCTAGAGCTGCACAAGACCCATAAATTTGACTCTTTCTGGCGGCTTTAATTATTTTCTTGAGCCAACATCACCTTGTGTGAAAGGCTTCAACCAAATCATGACCCCAATTCTTCCCTAGGATGCACTGTCTGTGATATGATTTAATCACCTTCTCTTTGGAGAATAGTGTAGTTTGAAACATGAACAGTTTCCTCACCCCCTCAATACCACCCCACCAACTTCCCAACAGCAGGACTTTCTCCCTCCAAAGCCTTGCATTATCTTTTTAATGCCCCACTTGTTGAACACTCTTATCTGAACCCTTTTCTACAGATGATGACTGTTCCAGTAGCTCCCAAAGATCAGCTTTCTAGCTTCACCTGGTGACTAAATGTAGTTTGCCCTAGCTTGTGACTGAGTGAACATTACCATTTTCCAAAAACACTGAGCTGTTGGCCCTTCTCTTGCAATTTCTAAAATATGTCTTCTATTCACCAAGATAGTACTTGTCAAATTCTCATTGCCATTTTCTTTCCCCTTGTCTACCAACGTCTCTTCCTGTAATATGTCATAGACCTCCAAGCCACCTGACCAGTGGTGGTCGGAGCACCCATAGTGTATAGCTTCTAAACCCCTTGTTGCTCAAAGACATGATGCTTTGCAAAGGAAAATCAAATGACTTGATCCAGTCCCCTCCCAGGATTGCTGATTAAAATACACAATGTGATAGTTTCTGGACTGACTATTCTTCTCAGACAACCAGCTGTTGATTCCACCCCTAACTTTGAGTCTGTCTCCTTAGGAGGTATCCAATTTTGTTTTGTTTGTCTCAGTGGAAGGTGATTTATACTTCATTGCTCAATTAGCATGCCATCCTAACCTGTTCATTATGGTTTTGTGATAAATTCCATTGAGTTTCTTATTTCCTTCACTATCTCCACCAACGCTGTTGTGTCCCAGTAGATCTGATCCATGGACTTGCCTCCTTGTTTCTGGGAACAACAAGGACCGCTGATGTTTGAAGGGTCAGTTCTTTTGTGCAGTGTGCCCACCCTAAGGCAACTATGATACTGAGCTACACACATACAAAATATTGCTGAGGATTTCCAGCTTCTGCAGAATCTCTTGTGTTTATAACATTCAGCTTTCTGGAAAAGAAAATATTCTGAGGCTGGTTGTCACCCATGGCAGGGCCTCCCATTGTCCTTCTGTCTTCAGAACTGATAAAAGCTGCTGTTTTCCTGCCGAGCCTCCTTACTCTATCAATGCAGCCTAGTCTTGTTGTAGAAGACCATTCTGCCATTAACAAGTCTGCAGGTCTTTTTTCTGCCTACACCTCAGAATTATGAGCCCATGTGGAGCTGTTTCTCAATCTCAAACATGTGTTCCTGCACTGTGGCAATTCTATACACAGACTCAAAATTTAGGTCTACGTGGCTAACCTGCTTCTTTCAACAAAATTGAAGGTACATTTCACTCTGGTGCTGTCAGTTGTGTGAAGAACTCTAATGAAGCAAGTCTGTTAGGGTGAATCTAATTTTCCAGCACCAGTTCCAACGCTTCCTTTCACCATTGAGCTGAAGTGATGACTGATTCAAGACCCCATGCTCTGTTGAGTTCTGTTCCTCAGATTAAAGACCCCTATCATCCAGGAACCCAGACACACAGTTTAGACACATAAAGAGGAAAGTCATTTGGCAGTTCAGAATTCTGCACGAGGCTGCAAAAGAATAAAGCTCGCAACACGATTAGGAGAATGGAACAAATGTATCTTTATTTTGACTTCAATTTTCTTCAAAAGAATGGTTAGCACTCCACCTAGTGAGTGGAAGAGGGGGTGATTCTGTGACTGAAATTTCTTGCCACCAAGATTTAGAACTTCTGTGGGAACACAAATTGCCCCTGCAGCCCTGTTACTTGGCTATTTTTTAAATTCCAATTTGGTTAGTGACATCTGAGAGGTGGGTCAGGAAGTCTGTGATGGAAGGAAGCGAAAAAAGGTCAAGGTCCTTGAAGTATTTCTTCCAGCTGGTGCTGACTGCCCCTGTCAGCTTGATAACTTCACCTCTACTCTAGGATGTCAACAGAGTAGCGGCTGATGAGTAGATGGCTGAAGAACCCATGCATGTCTGAGCCATCAGCAAGTTGCTGAGTCTCCTGTGCTCTGTCCACCATCTTTTCTTTGTGTAACAGCCTATCTATTCGACCTTGTCTTTCAGCTGCCTATGGAGCATCACCCTTTCCCATGAGATGCGGCAAAGTTTCCAATCCAAGAAGATCATGCTTTTTGCAATTAATTAGCACTTTGAATCCCCAGGTGCATCTCATTGAAACAGTCTGTGTGTTTTCTGGTGTGGAATCAAGAGTCTATTCACAGCTTCTCATTATGCTGGACCTCAGGCCAGTCCGGACAATGTTCAGATGGTCTGAAGCTCCAGCTCATCAAGAGTTTCCAGGCCAAGAGGAGTTCTGTCTGTGGAGAGTCGACTATGTGGTGTCCTTGAAGGTTTCAACTTTGATATTCTGAAAGGTCTGTATAACTGTTATTTCTCTGTTGATGGAGATAAGAAAACAGATTTATTTGTTAGCAGTATCTAAGAGAGTTCAAGTGATCATGATCTTTCTCTCTCTCCCTCCTCTCTCTACTCTCTCTCCCTCCTCTCTCTCTCCCCGTCTCTCACTCTCTCCCCCACTCCCTCTCTCTCTCCCTCTATCTCCCCCCTCCCTCCCTCTCTCTTCCCCCTCTCTCTTCCCCCCTCTCGTCCCCCTCTCTCTTCCCCCTTCTCTCTTCCCCTCCTCTTCCCCCTCTCTCCCCCTCTCTCTCCTCCCTCTCTCTCCCCATCTCTTTCCCCCTCCCCCCTCTCTCTTCCCCCTCTCCCTCCCTTCCCCAGTCTCTCTCCCCACCTCAGTCTCTCTCCCCCACCATCTCCCCCCCCATCTCTCTCTCCCACTCTCCCCATCTCAGATGTTGACACAATCAAGCTGGTGAAAGTGCCTGAATTGGAGTTATTGTCCTGAGACCACCATCTCTTTTCCTCTCAGACGAAGGATGTTGATGAAAACAAGACCATGCTTGAAACATTTATTTCAGAAGGAGGATTCCACTGGGGGAAACTTCCTTATTCCCTTTTTGTCAGTCATGTGACTGGGCAGAGTAGGACATGTCGTTTTTGTTGCTAATTTGATTGGGATAGCTCAGAGGAATCTCCCTGCTGTCCAACACAAAAATGTCATTGCCAGGGTGTCCTCAATTTCCTCCTCCTAGTGACCAAGATACCTCGCCCTGAATCCTAGTTACTTCTGTGCATCTAGAGGCACACGGAGTCTGTTTTTCACCACATGTCCACATGCCAGGGCACAGTCGTGATGCACGAAAATGAAGGGCAGTGACACCTTCGAGCTCATCTGCAGAAACAGCTTAATCTCTACTTTTAATGTCTCACTTTTTGCTTTTCAGGGTGGACAGGGTTCTGTCAGAGAACCTGACCTAGAGTTACACTCAGATGTCGGTTCTTTACGGTGGTGGGACCTGCTTCGGGATGGGGGTGGTGCTCATGACAGGCCATTTTTCAAGATCCCAAGGACGTGGCCTAGAAGACGAGTGTGCCTTTGAGGCTCTGAGGCTTCACGATCCTGTGGATGAGCCCACTCTGTGCCGGTGCTGTTGAATGAAGCATCACGGGAGAAAACAGAACGTTGGGAACAGTGGATCTCAAAGTATCTCTTTCTCTCTCTCTCTCTCTGTCTCTCCTGTTTTCGTGGATGTCTGCGAAGAACATTAGTTTCAGGTTGGATATTGTATACGTTTCTCTGAAATTAAATGGAACTATTGAACTATATGGGCATGTATGTGGTGGGCCAAAAGCCCTGCTTCTGTGCTGTAAACTTTGTGACTCCGTGGCCAAGAGATAAATGTGAACCAACGTTGTCCATTGTTTCTCAGCTTCTCTTGATTTAGTTAAAACCTTTGACTCTGTCGGTTGAGAAGGGAAGGGCTGTAGAATATCTTCACCTCCCACCAATGCTTGCTATATTATGGCAAGGAAGTTTTGAGATTAACCAGTGAGTCCAAACTAAAACTAATCTCATTGACTAAAATCAAGCCAGGCTGCATCATCACCCAATACTTCCTTCAGTCTATCTCACCACAATACTTCCAACAATGGTCCACGATGAAATGCTAAAAATTGTGGACTGATATTCAAGATTTAGGATCTACCTCTCCATGAAAGCATGGGTCTATTGGGCTGCTACAATCGCTGCATTTCTGTAAGATTTAGGCACTCCTCAGGGCACTGGATATTCCCACCAAATCCCTCTGTAAAGTTTTCCATATCCACTGACAGATAATTGAATCAATGATTGTACCTGCGCTCCCGCTGAATTCCTCAGCATGGAGCCTTTAGACTCTGAATTCTGGTTTAATATGGTGCTGGTGGCAACTTGCAAACAAAGCTATTAACTACTCTATCAATCATACTTTTTCTAGTAAATGATCACTACAATCAATAGCCTGTAAATTCCCTTTTGGAGTTGAGCTTTTGAACCGCTAGTGCGATCTGGCAATTTTGCGGTGTAAACTGAAGTCTCGAAGGTGCAAGACGGTTGGGACGTGGGGGCTGAGCCTGGCCATGAGGAATGAGCTAACGTATGGCCATTGCTGGAGCAGATTCAAAGCCAATTCTAAACAGTAGAAGGGAGGATCGAGGCAGCAAGGCCCTGGCCTGAATGCGAGGAACATGCTGATGATTGTCCAACTTAAGCGCTGGGCCAGATTGAAAAGGTTGGCTATGGGCTGAATTGAGGCTGTGGGTCCTGGGCCCGACAATGTATCAAAGAGTCAGGGCCTGGGTTTGAGAGTGCTGTTTGAGCAATTGAAGCGCCAGGCCAGATTGAAAAGATCGAAGTGTCGGGGCAGGAGGAGAGAGACTGACCGGTGTTCAACCCGTTGCTCGCGAGGTTTACTCATCTCTGTGCTGAACTGAGGCTGTGGCCTGAACTAACGGGCTCCTGGATTGGCTGCTACTGGCTTTGTAACTCACTTTCATGACCTTCAGTTCTCAATGTTTCTTTCATTGTTTACATGATTTGTTTTCTTTTCTGTACATTGGGTGTTTGACAGTCATCTTTTGTAATGGGTTCTGTTGGATTCCTTTGTTTTGTGGCTGCCTATAAGGAGACAAATCTCAAGGTTGGATATTGTATACATACTTTGATAATAAATATACTTTGAATGTTGAATTATATTCATTCATCTCCAATGAACAAGCCACTTTACTCATATGTCCAATATCAGATTCCAAGCTTTGTTTGTGGTGAAAGGCTACTTGGAGGGCAAAGGAAATGATTCAAGGGGTTTCTGAAATCCTCCCTGACAAAGTAGAATACCTCAGAGTGGAGAAGGGGCATTGGGATGGTACAGAGAGCCTTGCATGTTAGCAGCACACAGAAACCCAGTGTAAGTGGTGGAAGAACACCACCATCCAGCCCTTGCTCCCAGCTGTGCCATCAGGCACCCAGGCTCCACGTACAACAGATATTGCACGGTGACAACTGTACTAAGGCAAGCAGGCTGGGATTTAAACAACACAGCTGTTCTACCTTACAGCTGTTATTGTTCAGCTGGATTAAAATAGCTCACAATATATTGATGTTGTCTGACCATGACTTTTGCACTTTTTCCATCCTTCACTCTCCAGACCTGCCAAATGGAAAGAAATATTTCAACCTGTAAATTAATTAGAGTACGAAATTGATGATTAAATCATGCACGTGTTTTAATTTCAGGATGCCTATGAAGTAATACATCAGCTTCTAATTTGACTTCACCTCATCTTTCACCACCTAGTTACTGAGAATTAGAGAATTATTGCAGCTCCAGTTCCTTGCTGCTATGCATTTTCAGTGCTTGCTAGTCACTGACAACTAAGCTGACAGCCCAGGGCCAATCGCGATTATCCCCATGTTTTCCAGACTGTGTGATATACTTGTAATGTCAGAACTTCCATGAACGTTCAGTTTGGAGACCTTTGAGTTCAGGATGGCATTTTTCTTTAAATAAACAAAACAGAGTGCTCTTGCACTTAATTTTCATAGCTGAATCGTGTAAAGAAAAATGAGTTGAGGGGAAGTAAAGGTCTACGTCGATTTTGCCATTCTTCCCTGCTGCAGTACATTCTTGCCTCTGAATTAGAAAGCACAATGCCTCAGCTGGCCGCGCTGCTGCTGTGTAGCAGTGACCCGGGTTCAGTCCTGACCTCTAGTGCTGTCTGGGTGGTGTTTGTACGTTCTTCCTGTCACCACACAGGTTTCCTGTGGCTGCTCTGGCTTCTTCCCACAACCCCAGGTACACAGGTTGATGGGTTAACTGGGCCACTGTAAGTTACCCCTAGTGTGATGGTGAGTGGTTGACATGGGAATGTCAGAAAGTAAAGGCAGGATTAGTGTCAGAAATGGGTGACTGATGATTGATGTGGACTCGGTCAGCCAAATGGTCTGTTTTCACACTGTACAACACTATTATGGGTTCATCTTATGGACTTGACTACAAACTTGAGAAAACTACTGTAGTGCAAAGTTGCTGGTCTGTCAAAGGTTCATTTTTAGATAACGTGCTCATCAAAAGTTGTGTCTATCTTTACAGTAGCTCTGGGCAAAAATAGGTGATTTAAAGTTGATGCCCTGGCCAAATTTATCCCTCAATTAACTGAACTAAAGGACTCTTACTGGTCACTATCCTTCTGCTCCTTTTGCGAATTCTGTGCTCACTTTACTTAATGCAAACATGTTTTAATCATTTCTTGTGACTTCTCGATGATACAGAAGGGATTAAGAGTGAGATAACTGACTGCCACTGCAATGCCAGTGAATAATTATAAGGTTATTCTAGAAACCATTGCATTATACCACACTGATGCCATGGTAGGAATGTGGGAACCGAGGTGAAGTGACTCTCATTGTGACCATGTTTGGAGTTTATAAGCTTTTAAACTATAGAAGAAAGAGAACAAAGAAAAGCTATCAATAATTGCAAAGCTGAAAGAAATCTTGAAAACAGAATACAATGCACTTTTAAAAGTTATGAGAGGGACATGAAGCCAATGGAAGCAATTTTCAAACAGCTTTTCACCCATTAATTGAGTCATTATATTGTGAGAATCAGACGGTAAAAATTCTCTGAAGACTTAAGAGAAGTACAACTCCCAACAATATCAGCTTCTGCTTACAATTCGTTTGGACCATTTGTCAGTGGAAATTCAGACCTCTACAAGTGTAAAGGCAGGCCACTAACCTGCAAAATTCCATCTCTTTCCCCCCAGTCCCTTACTGACCTAAGGACATTTTAACTATTTTAAGTTTTTATTTCAAGCAGAATTAGCGTAAGTTTCTTTTGATAGTGCACCATTGCAGAACCTCGGCAGCACAGCAGTTAGTGCGACACTATTGCAACTTGGAGTGTCAGAGTTCAGAGTTCTATTCCAACGTTATCTGTAAGGAGTCTGTACATCATCCCCGTGGAATGTATGGGTTTTCTGTGTTCTCCAGTTTCCTCCTACAGTCCAAAGATATACCGGTTAGTAAGTAAATTGTCCCATGATTGGGCTAGGGTTAGATTAGGAGTTGCTGGGCAGTGTGGCAGGAAAACCTTTCCAAACTGTATCTCTAAATTAAAAGAAACATTATCTAAAAGATCATCCCAGGAGGTGCAGGACATGATTATGGGGGGAAGATAAAGGGTTGTCTTCAGGAATTCATAGGGATTGAATTAATGTCACAAGCACAGTGTGAAAGATATATCTAGAATTCTGAACCTAAATTATGTAGTACTTTTATGTTTGAAATGCAAAATCTCGATGATTTGTTTCATTTTAGTTTCTAAATGTTCACTTCTTGATGATCTCTATTATATGAAAGTTTAGCTTACAGAGAGTGGAATAATTTTTAATCAGTTAATGTTCACTAGTTTTAAATATTTAGTTTTTTTGCCTGAATATTTAGTTTTGAAAGAATATGATTTATAAAGATTAATGGTTTAAACTTCATATTTTAACATTCCTTTTTTCAACTTGCAAAATCTGCTGAGGGGTAAGTATGATGCAAATAAAGGAAACAATTCAAACACATTTCTCATCTCAAACTCTGACTTTAAAGAAAAACCTAGATGGAAAGAAAGATCACATACAGCGAACTTCTAGAACTCTGCAATATAGCTGTTATATTTGTTCTTTAACAAAGACAAATTTAACGTGGGTTTTAATGTTAGCACGTATTTATTTACAGTATATGACTTCTAGCTCAACACTGAGTGAACGTGACCAGCTCAGCAACGTCACTCCCAGTTCTGAGTGAACTGCCTGCATTGCACACTGGGAACTAAAGGTCTTTATTATGTACACACATAATAACACATCATCTCCCTTTAAAGAAAACAAATACAATACTATGTCCTCATAAACCTGAAAGAAATATAATGCTTTCCAACAAAGATATTTACATAAACTTCAATTGTAATGAGCAAATACAGACTCTTATTGACTCATTAACTCTCAATCCATCTCTGTAGTGGTGTAGTAATCCCTTTCAGTCTGCTATTTGTTTCTACAGATGTTTTGCTTTCATTTGCTGTGTTAGTATTGGTGTCTTTTAGAGAACTCTGATCAATATGTTGTTTTCTTTCATACCCTTCTGCCAAGACCTTATTTGTTTTTCTATGTACTTGTTCTTGCTGTGTGACCATAATTCGCTCCACAGGCTCCTCCTGGTAGAGGTGTATAAGATGATAAGAGGCATTGATTGTGTGGATAGTCAGAAGCTTTTTCCCAGGGCTGAAATGGCTAGCACAAGAGGGCACAGTTTTAAGGTGCTTGGAAGTAGGTACAGAGGGGATGTCAGGGGTAAGTTTTTTACGCAGAGAATGGTGAGTGTGTGGAATGGGTTGCTGGTGACAGTGGTGGAGGCGGAAACGATAGGCTCTTTTAAGAGACTCCTGGACAGGTACATGGAGCTCAGAAAAATAGAGGGCTATGGGTAACCCTAGGTAATTTCTAAGATAAAAACATATTCGGCACAGCTTTGTGGGCGAAGGGCCTGTATTGTGCTGTAGGTTTTTTATGTTTCTATGCTTTATAATGGAGTCCCAGACTACACCCATGTGATCAGTGAGTCTTTACACAAGTTCCAATTCATCCTGTCTCAATTCACAGAGCTCCTTCTGTTAGCTGCATATCACAGATAGCTACTCCTTCTGTTAGTTCGTTTTGATTTGATGCTGTTGTTCTCAACTTGGGGACTGTGCAGTCTTTCCATCTTCTGTTTTATTTTTCCACTTCAACTTTGGAGATATTTTTGATTTCCAGTCTTCAACTGGAAGAATATGAGAGACAGATTTTGAACCAAAGCTGCATGATGTGGAAGCAAGACTGGTGACTTCTTCACCGTAATCACACTGTTTAGTACTAGTATTCTGACTGTCATGCTGGTGTAGCTGGTAAAGATGTCTATGCAAAGTGGAGTACTTGCGCTTCTCTCGTTTAACTGGAGCACACATGGATATTGTTACGAGTTTTTCGAATTGCATCAGATAAGTATCTGAGCCTCTCAAAGTCATCTGGATAATTATCCATGAGCATTGCATGATCATCTTTGGTCTGCGAAGCCACTACCAAAACTCTTTCCTTTGGGTTAAGCTATTCAGATGCACTCAGACCTAATATTAACTGTACTCTCTTTTCTAAAATCAGCAGCTGTGCTTTTAGGTGCTGCTCCTTGTGCTTGAAGGTAACTATACAGCCCCCTTCTATTGGAATGTACTCTCAAGTGTAGCCTGTCATTTTTAATTTCCCTGGGTAAGTCGTGCTCTTAATTTGAGAGTCCTGTATTCATAGATGGATAATGGTCTCTGGTGTCAAGCTTGAATTGAATTACTGTCTCATTCACAGTCACTGGAGCAATCCACTCTGTTTTACCAACACCAGAAGTCTGTAGAGAATCCACAAAGACTTCCTCCATTTCCGCAGCAACTGTGTGCACATTTTTCTTGGTAACCCCAGCTTTGCAGCACTTTGCAAAATGATTCCTCTTCCCACAATTATGGCAGGACTTTCTATAAGCAGGATGCTTCCTTGGGATGTGCCTAGTTTCACATTTGTTGTCTTTGCTGTGCTGCTGCTTTGGGAAATGCCTTGTGCTCTGCCCCTCTATTTTCACAGCTGTGCACTGTTGTTTCTGCACTGTGCAGCTCCTTAGCTTGTAATAGTGTGCTGCCCTACACATACCCACATGCTTTTTCCGCGTTAAGTCAAACTATTTAATGCTGAGAGTAGCTCCTTAAACTATTGTCTCTGACTAGTGAGTCTCTCAAATCTCCAAATTCACAGGACTTTCTAAGTGTGTGAAGCTCAGCTAAGTACTGGTCAAAGCTAGCACATTGTTTCTGGTCACAGGGAAAAAAACGTATATCTCTCGAAAGTGATGCATTTACTTGGGACAAAATAGTTCTCAACTTTTGTCATCAGAGTACCCAGTGAGAAGGTTGCCTCATCAATTTGAGTCCAGAGATTCTTCGCCAATTACAGGTAAAAAGATAGATTCTCTTGATATTTCATCTGTCCCTCGAGCTCTAATCACTGCTAAATATATAGTGAATTACTGTTTGAAGCATTGCCAGTTATTAGTTAGATTGTATACGTAAAATGTATAGCTGCAGGAAGACTTTGCTTATCTATGCAGAATTTTTAGAAGCTCACCTGAATCTCTCTTGATGATTTCAGGAACAGTGGCAGGTTCAGAACGCAGCGTGCCCTCTAATTTGCAGCTTCTCTCTGTCGAAACTTAGCGTCTCTTTATTAATTACTTGCGGTAAACTTACTCTTTGTGTTTAGTACTCACAACGACTACAGTACATGGCTTCTAGATCCACACTGAGCGCATGCAACCAGCTCACCAACATCACTCCTGGTTTCAAGTGAATCACTTGCACACTGGGAACTGAAGTTCTTTATTAGGTACACTCGTAATAACACAACGGCGACAGGATCCCATGGTGGGAAAGTTCAAACTCCAATCAGTATAGCACCTGCACTCTCCTCTCTCCAGCATCCTCTGAAGTTAGGATGCTTATAGAAAACCCAGGCACCACAAGCACTTGGCATGATTGATTCCTTGGTAAGGGAAGCAATGATAAAGCTGCAAACATCAGTGCATTCCATCATCTGTTCGCCAAAATTTGGCTTTTCATCGATTCTAGTTTTGTGTAAACTACCTGTGGTATTCAAATGGAAAAAAGTAAGTAATTTGATAATACAGAATTGCATACTTGTCAGGTGGACTCGGCAGAAAGAAACTGCAAGATATAATTAATTTCATATGATTTATTGTGGTTACATTTATCAGTGTGAATTTGGTTTTCTATGAGTCCGTTTTTGATAATGCAAATGGAGGAATCAAGAACTTTCCCTGTTTTTATATGTGTGTAGCCCCCTGGTAAGCCTCAGGCTCGCTCAGCTCACTTTCGTCTAGGGGGAGCAGCCTTTGGCCCTGCCAAACTGGGTAATCAAGTTTGTGTGGATGCTGTGTGATGTACCCCACCCCGCCCAAATAACAGACAATACACCATATGCGATCAAATGATTACACTTTATAGATCTTCCTGGAACTATGTAATTAATAGAGATAAAATATAATAGGAAAATAAAAGGTGCCAAACTTATCAAAGTTCAACCACTTCATGCACAACCATTGGAGCTCAATGAATGGGGTCTTCTTCCCACCATGCGATCTCCTCCGACCCCCTCAACCCGCCGCCTGGGACCAACCACGGTGGTTGACCAGGGCACATCCAGCACTTCTTTCCTTTTCGGTTCTCCTCCCCAAAACCCTGGGCCTCGGACTCCCGCTCGGGGTCTGTTCCATCGCCCAGCTTACAGCATCGCGTCTCCTCTCTCTATCCCCATCACACCTTCTGCCCCAAAGCCCGCGAGAACAATAGCTTACAGACACACAAGAAATAATAACATCTATCCCCATTGGTTAGCAAATGAATACAATTCTCTTATCAGTAATATAACCCAAACAAGCTGCTAGAGGGAGAACCACTGTCTCAGCAGTTAACATCACAGAGAAGCTATTTTATTTTTAACATAACAAAGATGCCATTTTATTCACCTTAGCAGTAACATAAAAGAAGCAACCCCTCACATGTGATTGGATAACTTTCTTTGAAAATTTTGTAGTATAGTTCGCAATAAATGCTATTGAAATATAAGAAGTTTACATGCTAAAAATATCCCATATTGCAAATGATAATGAGACTAAAATAAAATAAATGGGTGTGTTTCAATTTATGTAAAATCTGTAGCTCATTTTGCATGCCTCCCCATTCTTAATGACTTCAATGAAAGAGTCAATTGAAAATATTCAAAATGTTCTGTCGGCATTTTATTGTGTTGTCACCCCAGCAACCAATTTTAAGTTTTAAAAAAGGATGCCAAAATAATTTATTTTACATATAGCAACATTAAACTATGGAAATAAGTTACTAATTTGCAACTGTCAGGAAGAAATTTAGAGGGCAATTTTATATTTATGTAAGCAAGCAATTAAAGTTCCTGTTCCTGCTAGGCATTCCAATGCAATATAAAATATCTGTGAGAACAGATGGAGCATCAGAGCTTGTAGTTTAAGATGAGAAATGAGAATAAGGGCAGGTAGTGTTATTAGATAATTTTCAGAAGCAATGTATTTTCCTTCTGTGCTATGATATTTGTAATTCTGGGGTTGTGATCTCAGGATTGCTACCTGTGCCATGTGCTTCTGAGGCCGGAAACAGGAAGATTATACATTTTAATAAATAGCTAAGGAGCTGGTGTAGGAGAGATGATGTAAGGTTTTTCGATCATTAGACTTTCTTCCAGGGAAGTTGGAACCTGTACAGAAGAGACAGTTTGCACCTGTACTGGAGGGCAACTACGTTTGTAATATCCCAGCAGGTAAGTTGTGTCTAACCAATCTCATAGACTTTTTCAAGAACGTTATCAGAAAAGTTGATGAATGCAAAGCAGTGGATTTCTGTCATGGTCCGGATCGAGGTCCCTTTAAATTTACCTTGTTTATGTTACGATCCGGACTGTTGATTCCCTGTTTTCCCGTGTCCCTCAGCTTTGGTGATTAGAGGTAATTAACGCTCGGCTGAACCGGTAGTTTATAGTCTCTGGCTTTCAGCCGTTCGGCACGGGAGCATCTGCGAAGTCATCAAAGGTACGGCGTGCCGATGTCATCTGGCCGGAGCAAGCCTAGCCTCTGCCGAAGTGAGTGCCGGTAATTCGTCCTTCCTCACCGGAGCAACCCTGTCCAGTTATCTCGCCGAAGCGAGCCTGCAAAGTTTCCTCATCAAGGTGGGTCCATCGGTTAACCCGCCGGAGAGAATCAGGAGCCGCTGTCTACTGTTCCTGGGCTGAGTCTGGAGCTCGCCACTACCCAGAGGATCCAAGTACCACGTTCTGGCTCTGGTGGCATCCAAGTACCATGTCCAAGTCCTGGCTCCGGTGGCATCCAAGTTCCACGTTAAAGTCCAAGTCCTGGCCCTGGCGGCATCCAAGTACCACGTCCAAGTCCAAGTCCTGGCTCCAGCGGCATCGAAGTACCACGTCCAAGCCCAAGTCCTGGCTCTGGCAGCATCCAAGTACCACGTCCAAGTCCAAGTCCTGGCCCTGGCGGCATCCAAGTACCAAGTCAAGTCCTGGCCCTGGCGGTCTGTCATTCCTGTCCTACTCCCGTGTCTGAATCCCTTCTCTGCCCTCTCACCTCTAGCCCTCGTCTGTAGCCCTCACCTGTACCTCGGTCTAGTTCTATCGCTGGAGCTAGATAGGAACTGTGTTGTTCTTTGGTGTTTGTCTTGTCTTGTCCTCACCTCCGTTGGGTAAGTCAGGCCGTCTTGCCGTTGCTCCACGGGGGGGGGGTCATGTCTTGTCTTGTCCTCGCCTCCGTGGGGTAAGTCAGGCCGTCTTGCCATTGCTCCGTGGGGGGTCATGTCTTGCCGTGTCTTGCCCTCGCCTCCGTGGGGTAAGTCAGGCCATCTTGCCATTGCCCCACGGGGGGGGTCATGAGTCCCGGCCCTATGTCCTGTTTCCAAGGAGGGGTCCCGACTCTGTGTTCCGTGTATGTGTCCATGGTTCCATGTACCTGCTCTCCCGAGACCGAGGCTCTGTTTTTGCATGTTCCTCCTCTCCCTAGCTCATGTCATGTCCATGCCTGGTTCTGGGGTCCGAGCTCGAGGCAAGACCCAGGTACTGTGTCCTTGCCCAGTCTCTGGCTCGGAGTCTATACCGTAACCTCACAAGATGTGTCTTGCATTTGGGTCCACCCTTGCTCCTAATGCGCCCCCCCCCCCCCCAGTATGACAATTTCAGCAAGGTCTTTGGCAATTTCCCACATGTGAGGTTGGACAAGAAGGTTCAGTTGCTTTGCATTCAAAATGAGGTAGTAAATCGTATTAGACATTGACAAGATAAATTGCTCATCCCAGAAATTAGCCATGTAAATCTCAAAGTTCAAAGTAGATTTATTATCAAAGTATGGATATTGCACTGGGATTTGTCTCCTTACAGGCAGCCACAAAGAAAAGAAACCCAATAGAACCCATTAAAACAGAAGACCATTAAACACCCTATGTGCAAAAAAAAAAGGAAAGATCATGTAAAAATTAAAAAAGTAAGCAAATAACATTCACTACTAAAGTTCACAAAAGTGACTTCACAGCCATGAAACCATTCCAGGAGCCCAGTAGTTGTAGGTCACAGTCTTAGTTCAACGCAGAGATGAGTAATCCTCACTGAACATTGAGCTGAACACTGGCCCGTCCCTTTCCTCTGGCCCCAACACCTGGACCTTTTTAATCTGGCCCAGTGCTTAAATCAGCCAAATATCGGTTCGTCCCTCACTCTCGGATCTGAGCCCTGTTGCTTCGCTGTGCTCTCAGGACTGGGCCCCGCTACCTTCACAACTGTGCCTCACTTCAATCTGCTGCTATGAATCAGCTCCTAGTCCGCTCCAGCATTGGCTTGTTCCTCACTCTCAGGCCCAGGCCCTGACACCTTGATTCATCCATACACGCCATTCTGCAGCCGTCCTTCACCTTCAAGGAGGACCACACCACAAAATTGCCAGGTCATACAGGCCATTCAAAGTTCAACTCTGAAAGGGAAGTTACAGGCTATTGATCACAGTGATCATTGTCCTGAAAAGGTATGATCAATACAGTAGTTAGTAGATTTGTTTGTAGATCCTGCTGAAGGTTCTTGGTCCGAAACATCAACTGTGCTGTCTTGCATAGATGCTGCCTGGCCTGCTAAGTTCCTCCAGCACTTTGTGTGTGTTAATCAGTAGTCTAAATTCATTTCAGAATTCAAAGTAATTGATGTAACGTAAAATAGATCAAAGAAATGACTTTAAGTTTTTGGTTTCAATGCAAAAATGATGTGAGCAAATTTAAATGCTCCAAATTTTGAAGGGCTGAGCATAAATGTTTTGAATTTTAGTTGATTATATACAATTGAACTTATCTGTTAGACATCGAATAGTTAATTCAATCTGGCCCCTGGTAACATTTCATGATTCAGATATACTGATGTGCAAAGCACATAGTTCATGCATGAAGTGCTTGGCAAACATTTTGGCTGTGACCAGCAACATTTCATTCTACTTTTTCTGAATTCACTGTTATGAAACCAACACGCAGACAGACGCTGAAATATATTGTAGTCTTACTGTGTCAAAGTCAAAGCACCACTTGTCCTTTCATTGTCATCTGCGCTCTTCTGATTTTGTATTAAATACCATGCTATTTAAATAGATCCCCAACTGCGTTGACGTGAGAAGGTGACTTACTGGGAATTTTCAGAATACTAAGAGAAGCTGATTGGAAGAGTGAGAGAATTGGCTTAATTTTATTGTAGAGTTATAGGGAAGGTCACAGAGACTGAATGCTGAATCCAGGCCTTTCAAAAGTGATGACAGGGCACACTGGGTGATCAAAAATGTGTAGCCCTCTTCCAAATATAGCAAATGTTAATTGTTATTTTTAAATCCATGATTAATTTTTTTATAGGTGGGAAGCTTGATTTAAGTTCAAGTTCAACATTACTGCCATCTGACTGTACATACATATAACCAAACGAAACAATGTTCTTCTTGGTGCACCCAGAAAACTTATATCATACACAGTGCATAAAACAAAATATTACCATCAATAAGTTCATAAAATATAATTCAAAATACATGCTGTGAGCAGCACAAGGAAACTGTAAAGGGTACAGTAAACTGTAAACAGCTCACTGTCTTAGTGAGAAAACCTCGGTAGTGGCAGGGTATTCATTAGTTGCACAGCCTGAGGGAAGGAGCTGTGACCCAGTCAGTAAGTCCTAGTCCTGATGCTCCTGTACCTCCTTCCTGGTGGTAGTGGGTCATAGAGATTGTGAGTAGGCAGTAAGATGAATCCTGGTAGAAACTTGATCAGCCTTGTGTGATGGAAAAGGGTTTAAGGCTGATTGGCCATTTCCTGCTTCTTTAATCCAATGTTGCCAAGAGGTATAGTTTGTGATGGACTTGTGCATATAATGAACTGTAAGCACAGTGTTTTGGGGATTTTGTTATGCACAAGGGAGAGAGGACTGTGGGCAGTAGCCATATCTGTGCCATGGCTCCTGACACAAAGTGTCATAGAGTAGTACAGCACAAATATAGGCCCAGTGAGTCCATGCTGACCACTGTGCCCAACCAGCTAGCCCAACCTTTCTGTATTCAGCACATATCCCTCTAAGCTCCAACCCCCTATGAACATTGAAGTGCTTCACAAGTTATAATATTACAGCTGCCTCAACCATTTCCTCTGGAAGTCATTCCATACACTTGGCACCCACTGCATCAAAAAGTTGACCCTCAGGTCACTTTTAAAGTTTTTGCCTCCATAACCCTTACCTGGGGAAATGAGTATTACCTATGCCTCTCACTCCTCATCCTCCTGTGCTTCAAGAAGTAAAGACCTACCCTGGCCAGCTTGTCACTATAACTCAAGGCCTCTAGTTCTGGAAAAATCCTCATAAATCTTTCTGCACTCTTTTCAGGTTAACCATGCCTTCCTTATAACAGACTGACTTAAACAGTACACACTACTACTAGTGTAGCCTCACCATTGACTTATACAACTACAATATAATGTTGCAAATCCTATACTCAGTGCCCTGACTAATGAAGGCCGCATGTTAAAGGTTTCTTTTTTTTTTATCAACTTGTCTACCTGTGACATCGCTTGCAAAGGACTATGTACTTGTACTCGTTGGCCCTGTGTTCTATTACACTCCCTATTCATGATGCAAGTACTCTTCTGGTTTGACATTCTGAAATGCATCACGTCACACTTGCCTGCAGTGAAATACATACGCAATTTCTCAGTCCAATTCCACAAATAATCAAGATCCCCTTGTAATGGATGATGACCCTCTTCACTATCAACAACACCTTCACATTTCATGTCATCAGCAAGCTTACTGATCAAGTCTTTGCATCCAAGTTGTTTGTATAGCTAATGATTAACAAGGATTCAACACTAATCACTGCGGTGTAGCACTAGTCACCAAATTCCATTCTAAGAAACAACCTTCACCTTCCACCCTCTGCTTCCTACCTCTGGGACAATCTTGAATCCACGTAATTAGCTCTCTATGGATTACGTGGAACTAACCTTCCAGACCAGTCTACCATGTGTGTCCTAGTCAAAGGCCATTCTAAAGTCAAATAAACAACATCCACTACCCTATTCTCATCTACAGTTTCAGCTACCACTTCATAAACTTCAGCACAACTTTCCACCCACAAAGCCATGCTGACGCTTCCTAATCAGACTTTGTCTACCCAAATCCTGTCCCTCAGAATTCTTTCCAGTAACTTCCCCACTGCTCATGTCAGACTGACAGGCCTGTAGTTCCATGGCTTGACCTTGCCATCCTTATTAAAGAATGGAACAACAGTAGCCACCTTCCAGTCTTGGGAATTCTCTAAAGCAAATATCTCCATAATGTTCTCCGCAATTTCTTCTCTAGCCTCTCACAAAGTCCGATGATCCACACAGTCAGACACTAGTTATTTACCTACCTTTGTGTGTAATAAGACTGCAAATTCCTCTTTCCTAGAGATATGTATGTAAACTCAGAGGAGAAATAGTCATTAAAAATCACTCCCTTTTCCTGCAGCTCAACAATAGGTGACCCTGCTGATTTCTAAGGGGACATACTCTGTCCCTAGCCACCCTTTTATTCATAATATAGCTGTAGAACCTCTTGGTATTTTCCTTAATCTTACCTACCACATGCATCTCATACTCTCTCTTTGCCCTCTGCCCTACTGATTTACCTCTTAAGAGTATTCTTAATCTTTTTATAATCATCAAGGGATTCACTCATCCTTGAAATTCTAAACCCAGTATATTTTTTTCTTCTTATTCTTGACCAGAGCCTCAATAATTCTTGTGAGACAAGGTTCCCTGAACTTACCAGGTTTACTCTTCATCCTAATAGGACCATGCTGCTCCTGAACTCTTGATGTCACACTTTGAAAAGCCTCCCACTTGCTACTTGTTCCTTTCCCTTCACTAGGCTCACCTAATCAGTGCTAGATCCTGCCTAATCCCACCAAAATTAACCCTGCTCCAGTATAACCCTGACCTGTAGATCTGCCCTATCCTTTTCCAACACCACCTTAAAACTAATAGAATTATGGTCACCAGAGCCAAACTGCTGTCTGATTGTCACTCCCGTTACATGCCCTACCTCATTCCCTAAGAAAAGGTAGACTATTGCACCCTATAGAGTCAGCCCTACTGCATGTTGATTCAGGAAACTTTACTGAATGTATTTCACAAATTCCATCCCACCTAGGCCCTTGTCACACTGGATAGACCAGTCAATGACTGCTGAAATTATAATCTCCCACTAATACAGATCTAATATTTAAACAACTAAGAGCAATTTCACTACACACCCTGAAGTTCCACCTGACAACTGGGGTATCTGTAATTCAGCCCCACTAGAATGACCCAACCCTCCTTGTTTCTAAGTTCAACCCATATGGCCACACAGGGCGATTCCCCCAAGAATGTCATCTTTCAGTACTGCTGTTATCTCCTCACTTATCGAAAAGGCAGCAGCACCTCCTCCATGTACCTTTGTCATACCTGTAGCACCTGTATCCTGGAGTACTCATTGCATACGTAGGTCTTAATTTTGTTCATATGATCCCTTTATATGTGTTTTTCATGATATATTGCATTAAAAATGGTAGGAAGCATCATGCGCACCTAAGCGCAGCTCCGGTGTCATATTCAAGTTTGCTGATGACAGCACTGTCATTGGCGGAATCAAAGGTGGTGACAAATCAGCATATAGGAGGGAAACTGAAAACCTGGCTGAGTGGTGCTACAACAATAACCTGTTCTCAATGTCGGCAAGACCAGGAGCCGATTATTGGCTGCAGCAGGAGAAAGTCAGAGTCCTCATTGGGGGGATCAGAGGTGGAGAGGATCACCAACTTTAAATTCCTCGGTGTTATAATTTTGGAGGACCTGTCCTTGCACGTAAGTTCAATTAGGAAGAAAACAGAGCAGCACCTCAACTTCCTTAGAAGTTTGCGAAGATTCGGCATGACATCTAAAACTTTGACAAACTTCAATAGATGTGTAGTGGAGAGTATATAGGCTGGTTGCATCACAGCCTGGTATGGAAATACCAATGCCCTTGAAAGAAAAATTCTACAAAAAGTAGTGGATACGACCCAGTACATCACAGGTAGAGTCCTCCCCGTCGTTGAGCACATCTACATGAAACACTGTCACAAGGCAACATCTATCATCAGGGACTCCCACCACCAAGGACATGCTCTCTTCTCACTGTTGCCATCAGAAAGAAGAAACAGGAGTCTCAGGACTCACACCACCAGGTTCAGGAATAGTTACTACCCCTCAAACATCAGGCTCTTGAACCAAAGGGGATAACTTCACTCAACTTCACTTGCCCCATCACTGAAAAGTTCCCACAACCTATGGACTCACTTTCAAGGATGCTTCATCTGATGTTCTCAATATACATTGCTTATTTATTTATATAATTATTTCTTTTTTTTGTATTTGCACAGTTTATGGCATTTGCACACTGGTTCAGTTCTCAAGTTGGCGTGTCTTTCATTGATTCTATTGTGGATTTAGTAAGTATGCCCACAAGAAAATGAATCTCAGGGTTGTATATGGTGACAGATATGTACCTGATAATAAAATTACTTTGAACTTTTGAACTTCTGAACATGAAAACCTATCCTTTAGGTGAAGATTCTTGTGTGGGATTCTTTGTTTCTGCATATTTTGTAGTTTTCAAAGTTGTTCCCAATGTATATTACCCTTACTAATGTATATGTAAGATTGCAGAAATGGAGAGGTATGAGACACACATCATCACAATTCAATATGCATCAGATAGGATTGACATTTTATTGTGCTTTAGAATTTGTCATCATTTGAAAATCTACATTGCAAAAAGGAACTAGTAGTCCCTCATGCACTTGAAGGACCCAATAGTTGAGTTGTAGCCGCCCCAGTCACTGTATTTCCTGTATTCCCCAGGTTTCAGGAAGTACTGTCGGCCTCTATAGTTGGGATGTTCATAGAAGATCCAGTAACCATCCATCACCTGACAGGAGTGGATGTCACGATAACGGAAACGATCGTAGACAGAGGGACAGTCTTCCATGAATTCCATCATCTGCCCTGCAAAGTCAGGCCTCTCATAAATCCTCATCCTGTAGATGCCCCCTCGGTACTGGAACATAAAATGCACAACATTCAAGATATTGTAGTAAGTACATGTGTGACTCACATTAATTACAATTCCATGGCTCCCCAAAAAGAAATCTGCAATACAGCAACACAAATCTATCAGCAGCGATCAAAAGTTTTTCAACGAAATTAAGAAATGGAGTATTGATCATTCATTGTTTTGTAGCCTCCTACCATCACTTTGATGAATGAATAGACAAAGCTCTAAGGCATTTAGATGTATTGCAGTCACAACTTCCCTACCAAACATACGTTATAAATGAAGGTACATCAGGATTGTTATGGGTAATATCGAACATCTTGTGCTCCAATTTGCAATTTGAGAGGGAGAAGCTGAAGTCAGATGTATCAGTACTACAGTGGAGTAAAAAGAATTACAGAGGCATGAGAGCAGAGCTGGCCAAAGTTGATTGGAAAGGGTCACCAACATGGATGACAAAAGATCAGTCATGGCTGGGGCTTCTGGGAGCAACTCAGAAAGCACAGGATAGATATATCCCAAAGAAGAAGTATCCTAAAGGCAGAATAATGTAACCGTGGCTGACAAGGGAAGTCGAAGCCAACATAAAAGCAAAAGAGAGGGCAGATAATAGAACAAAAATTAGTGGGAAGTTAGATGATTTGGAAATTTTAAAAAACCAATAGGCAACTAAAAAAGCCATAAGGGGAGATAAAGAAGAAATATGAAGGTAAGCTACCTGACAATGTCAAAGAAGATACCAAAGGTTTTTTCCAGGTATGTAAAGTGTAAAAGAGATTTGAGATATTGGACCACTGGAAAATTATGCTGGTGAAGTAGTAATGGGACAAGGAAATGGTGGACAAACTGAATAAGTATTTTGCATTAGTCTTCACTGTGGAAGACACTAGCAGTATGCTGGAAGTTTGAGAGTGTTGGGGTGCAGAAGTGAGTGCAGTTGCCATTACTAGGGAAAAGGTGCTTGGGAAACTGAAAGGTCTGAAGGTAGAGAAGTCACCTGGACCGGATGGATGACACCCCAGCATTCTGAAAGTGGTGGGTGAAGAGATTGTGGAGGCATTAGTAATGATCTTCCAAGAATCACTAGATTTTGGAATGGTTCTGAGGACTTGAAAATTGCAAATGTCACTCCATTCTTCAAAAAGGGATGGAAGCAGAAGAAAGGAAATTACAGACCAATTAATCTGACCTCTGTTGGGGCGATGTTGAGTCGATTGTTAAGGATGTGGTTTTGAGGTACATAGGGGCACATGGTGAAATAAGGCCAAAGTCAGCATGGTTTCCTCAAGGGAAAATGAAAATATTACCTGACAAAGCTGTTAGAATTCTTTGAGGAAATAACAAGCAGGATAGACAAAGGTAGATGTTGTGTACTTGGATCTTCAGAAGGCTTGTGACAAGGTACCGCATATGAGACTGCTTAACAAGATATAGGCCCATGAGATTACAGGAAAGATACTAGCATGGATAAAGCAGTGGCTGATTGACCAGGAGGCAGAAAGTGGGAATAAAGGGAGCCTTTTATGATTCATTGTTGGTGACTAGTGGTGTTCCACAGGGGTCAGTTGTTTTATTTACATTGTTTTTCAATGATTTGGATGACAGAATCGTTGGCTTTGTGGCCAAGTTTGCAGATGATAGGAAGATAGGTGGAGGCACAGGTAGTGTTGAGGAAGCAGAGAGGCTGCAGGCAGACTTAAACAGATTAGGAGAATAGGCAAAGAAATGACAGTTGAAATACAGTGTCAGGAAGTGTATGGTCATGCAGTTTGGTAGAAGAGATAAAAGCATAGACCATATTCTAAACAGGGAGAAAATTCAAAAATCCAAGGTGCAAAGTGACTTGGGAGCCCTTGTGTAGGATTTTCTAAAGGTTAATTTGCAGATTGTGGCTATGGCGAGGAAGGCAAATGCAATGTTAGCATTCATTTCGAGAGGACTAGTATATAAAAGCAGAAGATGTAATGCACTTTATAAGGTACTGTTGAGGCTTTACTTAGAGTTTTGTAAGAAGTTTTGGTCCCTTTATTTAAGAAAGGATGTGCTGACATTGGGGAGGGTTCAGAAGGGGTTCACGAGAATGATTCCAGGAATGAAAGGCTTATTGTATAAGGCATGAGTGATAATTCTGGGCCTTTACTGGCTGGAATTTAGAAGACTGAGAGGGAATCTCATTGAAGCCATGCAAACTAACTCTAATTAGTCCTTGCCTTTCCAAAATGCCCGTGCCTCCTGTCTCTCATTATCCCTCTGAATAATTCTTCCACTATTAACTACTGGTCTGCAGTTTCCTGGCTTATTCCTGACTCCCTTCCAAAACAAAAACACAACATTTACTGTCCTCCAATCTTCTGGTATCTCACCTGTGCATATCAAAGATACAAGAATCTTCTCCCTTGCTTCCCATAAGACCCTACAATACCTCTGCCAATGTACAATGGATTTATCCATCTTTAATGTCCTTCACTATAGTAATTATAATCAATAGTAAGTAAAGAGAAGCATTCATTTAAGACCTCGCCTATTTTCAGATATGTTGACCCTCAAGGGAAATTACTCTCTGCTTAGCTACCCTTTTGCTCTTCAGAGCTTAAAGAATCTTTATATGATTTTGCTGTGTCTTATCTGGCAGGTATATCTCATGGCTCCTTTTACCCTCTTAATTTCATTCTGAAGTGAACCCTCACATTTCATGTGCTGCACAAGGGACATGTTTGTTCCCAGATGCCTATATTTGACATGCTTCATTCTCTTTTCCTGATCAGACCCTCAGCATACCTCATTAACCAAGGTTCCCTAAATTTGCCAGTCTTGCCTTTCACTCTAATGGGAACATGCTGGCCCTGGATTCATGTTATCTCTCTTTAACTATTCTCCCACTTGTTAGATGTCCCGTTACCTGCAAACAGCCCCTCACAATCAATCTCTGAGGGTTAGCCTTCCCACAGTGTCGGATTTTTTGTCTCCTTGATCAACAAATCTATGCACCAGTTATGCCTATTGATAATTAACAACTGTTGTAGGAAATTCCAATAGAGGATAGAAATTATTTCTTGCTTATACTAATGACATTTGTTGGTCCAAACCACATCTCAGTCTTATATCCTATAGTATGGATTCATCAGCAGAACAGGAAATGAGAATGTCAAAAGTAACCATGAACTCAATCCAGGAAGTTTTTTTAACAATAAATTAATTGCCCGAGACTGAATTACATAAACTAACAGAACACTGTTGATAGACTAACCTACAAAAAGTTCATCATGATTTCAGACTGAAGGTTAGCATGCTCACCTCTGGGTAGCTGCGACAGGACCTGACACAGTCATTGAATCCCATCCAGCGCTGGTAGTCAGGATACTCTCCCCTGCTCAGGACATACTGGTATCCCAGGTAGTTGGGTCTCTCGTACAACACCCACCAGTCACTGTCAACACGGATGGAGTTACAGCGGCTGAAGTAAGGGGAGAGGTCGGCACAGTCGGAGCTGCACTCATAGTGCCGACCCTGGAAGTTCCTGTCCTCGTAGAAGATGATCTGTGGGGGATTAAATGACACAGGTAAGCAATCAATTTCTTGACCTGATGAACACGCTATTGGCAAATCTGAAAATAATTGATACCTTTCCCATGTTGAACTGCACAGTGGAAGAGCAATCCTGATACAACTCTGCTTCATACAGCTCAGTATTTATAAGCTGAAGCAAAATGCTACAGTAGGAAATGCTTTTGTTATTCTAATAATTACAGCAGTATATATCAGCAAAATGGCCGAGTTAAAACAAAACCTATTGGCACTGCAGACAAAATTCCCTGATTCAGGATTTTACATGACCACTGATTCTTTTCATTCTGCCTTGATGCTGTTTTAATTGTTCTGGGTCACAAACAAATGTTGATGCTGCATTTCTGTGCAGACCAGTCACAGCATTGATACTGCCTTTGTTTTACCCTTGCATTTTACTTTTCTTCTAGGATTGTTATGTTTCTCTCTTCATAGTTACAAAATTATTCCCTGACACAAGGGACACAGATCTAAATGTGTTACTCAGGAGATAATCTTTGTTGGAGTTGCCTCAGTTTAGGTTGTCCATATTTAAGAAAACAGATGCCCCTCTTTAACCATGAGTGAAGGTTTTATCCGTAAGCTTCTTGGTCAAGATTTATCTTTAAGACAACATCATTAAAACTGATTGTATCACTATTATTATTATAATACTGATCATTATTATACCAAGTGACACATTCATAACTACAGTTGAGCAACACTGTGACCACTTTGATCACTTTGCAGTGAAATGGACTTGGTGTTTTTTGTCACCTCTCAGCCTCTTACTTCACACCTCCCTCCTCCACCCACCTTCCCCTTCACCTGAACTCACCTCTCACCTTGTACTCCTCCCCTTCCTTTACCTTCTTATTCTGGTTTCTGCCCACTTCCTTTCCAGACCTGATGAAAGCTGTCAGGTCAAAACATCAACAATTTATTCCCCTCCACAGATGCTGTCTGACTTCCTCAAGCAATTTGTGTGTGTTGCTCTTTGCTCCTTCTTGCTTGATTTGTATTTGTTCCCATAAGATTGTGAATGACTATATTTAATTTATGATTTATTTGTGAATGCTGATTACACAACGCTGTGTGCCTGTGATGCTGATGGAAGTAAGTTTTTCTTTGTATCTGTGCAGACATGTACTTGGGCATATTATAATAAACTTGACATTGCCTATGCTGTTGATTGGAGTTTCCTGTGTCTAAATTGTTTGCTATCTTTACTATGTTACCCTTCACAGATTTCTTCACTGTCTCTTTTGGGTGATCCAGATGAGCCAAAAGGTGAAAAATAAGCAGTCATTCCTGTTCTGAATTATTAATGGATCTGTTTTATGTTTCTGGTGTATCGCTACCATTAACTTCTCTCTATGTACATATGGCACAGGGGTTGTATCTCAAAGGAAAAAGAAAATTCGAAGTGGTGTTGGTCCTTATTTTTAATCTGGTGTAGACGTTTAGCCATGTGTTGCCTGGGAAATGTGGTTTTCTGATTGGGAAACATTTCCACTTGTAATTTCAGTGTCCAAATGTTTCAGTCTGGGCGCAATAAGCTACTCAGCTGCCAATCATGCAGAACATTTTGCAGCAAAAACTGCGAATGCTGGAAATCCAAAATAAAAACTAAAGATATTGGAAGATTAGACAGCATCCATGGGGAGAAAAACAGAGGTGATGTTTTGGGTGAAGCCTTATGAGGAAAGGTTGAGCAAACAAGGGCTTTTCTCTATGGAGTGAAGGGGATGAGAGGTGACTTGACAGAGGTGTACAAGATGATAAGAGGTGTAGATAGGACAACCAGCACCTTTTTCCCCTTGTTAACTAGTACAAGAGGGCATAATTTTAAGGTGATAAGATGGATGTTTTGGGTGGATGTCTTTTTTAGAGAGTGATGTTTGTATTTAAAATCCTAAAACAATGTTTGTATTGGTTTAGCCAAACACAGTCAAATTGCACTTCAAAATACCTACCTGGGAGAATTTCATGCACAAATAATGTGTCATTATGGTTCTATATGCTCCTTCCCAATGTGCTTAGCTTGGACTCAGGTCTGTCTTCAGGTCTCTTTAAGGCTTTTCTTGTTTGTTCACATTCTGTCCCAGGTCTAGTTGTCATTTTTGTCTACTGGTCTTGTGTCCTAGCTGTCTAGATACACAAGCCTGGGCAGTGCAATGTGGAGAGCAAACTGTTTCCCATGTAGCAAGCTCCTCGTTTCCACACATCTGATGAACCCAAAGAAGCAGAAGAGACTGATACAGTTTAGTACCAGCAGTGTTGCAGGTATTGTCAGGCATTAAGCTCAATGTAGGATCACCTTAGGGATTCCAGCTCCGGAATTTTCCCTCAAGGTTTACTCCTGAAGCCTTCCCCATGAGTGGGTATAGCCGCAAAGCAGTGGAGGTTTGAGATTAGCGTTTTCCTTCTCCTAGGTGAGCTGCCAACCACGGCTGACAAGCCCCGTCTGCCTGAAGTGACTGGTTTTAAGGCATCAGTAACCCATCCTTGCCCCTTCTCCTGTCACAAGAAAAGGTTCCGCCGGGCTTAGTAGCTAAGCCACACGAGGTCCAGGAGCTGGACCTGGTAGTCAGAGGCTATTTGAGGTGCATACCATTGGGAATATTTAATGGGTATTGGGAGCTTGGCCCCATTGCCACTCCTGGCTATAACAACCTTAAGGAACCCTATATGACAGACCAAATAAAAGTCAAGGCAGTTGTACTGCTTCTTATCCAGCATGAGTTGGCAAATAATCTTAACTTTGACATCAAAGAATTATCAAATTGAGGTGGCTTATTGTGGATTATAACTAGTTGCTTTACTTTCTTTTCGTATTTTTAAAACTCTTCCATGGAACAACTTCTCCTCACCATCAGATTTCCAAATGGTCCATAAACCCAAGAACACCACCTGACTATTTATTTTTTACTGTAACTCATAGTAATTTATATGACTTCCGCTGTACTGCTGCCACAAAAACAGAAAATCTGTCATTAATAATAAAGCTGTTTCAGATTCCGATTCCCATATTCATTTCTGTTCAGCAACGATGGAAGAGCCATGACTTAAATTCAAATCATTACTCTGTAGAACTTAGAGAGGAAGCTGCTAACGACTGCCTTCCGAGTTCTCTCCACTTTTAGGACAGCTAAGATCACTGGATGGGATGCGCCATTAAAAGAGACCCTAACCTAGACTGTGGTTGCAGCTTATTAAATCCAGTGTTCACAGTGTAGATATAAATGCAACAATGGTAGAGAGAACAAACATTAATGATGGCTGAAAGAATGTTAATCAAACAGGCAGCTTTGTCCCAAATGTTGAGATTTTTAAGTGTTAATAGAGTTGCTCTCTTCTGTCTCAGACCTGCATTCTGACTTGTAAGTGATGGAGAGGCTATTGGATATGATTGTACTATAGAATACCAAGTTTCTTACCCGTTCTTGTTAAGTATGGTGTTGACTGGCTTGCTTGGTTAACTTCCTGGTCTATGATAACTTCCTCTCAGTGTTTATAATAAAATGATTGAATATATTAAGGGGCGATGTTTAGACTCTTGTTCATGATTGCATTGCCACATGCATGGCATGAATTCTACTTTCCATTTAATAGTTTAACTCATTATAATGTCACTTGCTACTTCCTAGTTTCTGGGGTTTGTGCTTCATTGTTTAATAATCAAGAGGCATGAACCCAAATCCTACTTTGGGAACTGGGTAACCTAAATTCACTTAATTAACTGAAGAGCTGGTATTAGTAAAGCTGACTCATGTTGAAGTTCTTTCTGTTCACTAATGTACTGAACTTGGCATCATTCTCACCCAGTCTGAGTTGCAACTGACTCTGGACTCACATTAATGTGGTTGAATTTTAACTGGCTTGGCAAACTCTTCAAACGGCTTCGTGTACATACAGTAACTATTAGCAAACAGTGATATATCCTATAATGTGAATGGTGACATAGGATTGTATTATGTTACATGCTGACACCTTTAGAATTAAATATGCCTTTAGGAGTTCATGCATGAGTCTCACTTCCAGCTTCTCAAAGGCATTCAGGGATGGGGAATAAATGCTGGTCTTGTCATCAATTCTCTAGCTTCTGTGAGAGACTCCAGTGTATTTTAAGTTATGAGAGGATCAGGCATAAATTGCTTAATTTCAGTAAGTAAGATTGAGTGAAAACACAATCCAGGTTTTATTGAAACAGAGGCTTTAGTAATGAAGGGAAAATGTATTAGGTTAACATGTATAATGAAAATCTGAGAAACTGAGAGATTTGTTATGTTCACAGAGGAGTGATTATTTAACAAACATGACCAATAGTATTTTGAATAGCTAATGTTTCTGAGATACGACTTGAGTTGGAGCAATCTAAGGCTTTCGAGAACATATTACTGGAGTTTCTCTGAGTGATTCTAAATTTTTAATGTTAACTTGTGAGGAATAATTGAACCAATAATCCATTTACCTAGAAGAAAAAACTATTTAAATTAAAGGCTTCTGGATCTTCTCTTGATTACATTTCAAAATTTCTCCTTACAATTTATGATGAGCCATGGTGCTTTGCATAAATTATAACTCATCTAGAAAGGTTCCTTAAGGTCATAGGCAGTGCAGGTAGTGGGGACAAGTTCCCACTATTCTCCCAATAGTGTGCACCTCAAGTAGCCTCTGACAATCAAGTCCAGCTCCTGGCCTTCGCGTGTGGCTTTGTTACTAAACCTGCTGGAACTGTTTCTACAGACAGGGCAAAAGCATTTACTGGCACCTTAAAACAAGTTGCTTCAGGCAGATGGGGCACATCAGCCATGGTTGGCAGCTTATCTAGGAGAAAGAAAACTCTGATCTCAAACCTCCACTGCTTTGTGGCGATACCCACTCAAGAGAAAGGCTTTCAAAGTAAACCCTGAGTAAAATTCCAGAGCTGGAATCCCTAAGGCAGTCCTATGTTGACTTCAACACTGACTGGCAACTCCTGTGATGCTGCTAGTGTCAAAGTGTATCAGTCTCCAGTGTTCCTTTGGATTTATCAGTGGCATGGAGAGGAGGAGCCTACTGTATGGGCAACAGCTCATTCACCATATTGTCTACCCTAGCTTGTGTAGTGGCTTGACCATCACCTAGACAGCTGGGACCCAGCATCCTCGGAACAATGGAGGACCTCAAACAGAACAGAAATATACTGCTTTACAGTGATGTCTTACTATGGTATTCCAACACTTATTGAAGTAAGACTACTGCAACGGATAAACCCATAATTATATAGAGATGGAGGCTTTGAAAAATGATAGCAAATTACCAACAAATCAATGCAGATCTATCATAACTGAATATGGGGAATGTCAAATACTTTTACAAGATAACATAAAGTAGGAAACTTTTAGGAGCTATGATTTATGATCCTTACCTGTCATGGGAGATGCAGAGCTATCTTCTCAATAATTGAGTTGAATTGATTTAAATTGAATTGAATTGACTTTTTCTTACATCCTTCACATACATGAGTAAAAATCTTTACGTTACATCTCCATCTAAATGTGCAATCATAGTAATTTATAATAAATAGAACAGTCAATGTAACATCGAAACACACTTAAATCAATGTGAGTTAATCAGTCTGATGGCCTGGTGGAAAAAGCTGTCCCGGAGCCTGTTGGTCCTGGCTTTTATGCTGAGGTACTCTTTCCCAGATGGTAGCAGCTGGAATAGATTGTGGTTGGGGTGACCCAGGTCCCCAATAATCCTTTGGGCCCTTTTTACACATCTGTCCTTGTAAATGTCCTGAATAATGGGAAGTTCACAACTACAGATGTGCTGGGCTGTCCACACCACTCTCTGCAGAGCCCTGCGATTGAGGGAAGTACAGTTCCCATACCAGGCAGTGATGCAGCCAGTCAAGATGATCTCAATTGTGCCCCTGTAGAAAGTTCGTAGGACCTGGGGGCCCATACCAAACTTCCTCAACCATCTGAGGTGAAAGAGGTGCTTTTGAGTCTTTTTCACCACACAGCTAGTGTGTACAGACCATGTAAGGTCCTCGGCGATGTGGATACCAAGTAACTTAAAGCTGTTTACCCTCTCAATCCTAGATCCATTGATGTCAATAGGGGTTAGCCTGTCTCCATTCCTCCTGTAATACACAACTAGCTGCTTTGTTTTTGCAACATTGAGAAAGAGGTTGTTTACTTGACAGCACTGTGTCAGAGAGATAACTTCTTCCCTATAGGCCACCTCATTAATGTTTGAGATTAGGCCAGTCAATGTCGTGTCATCGGCAAATTTAATTAGCAGATTGGAGCTGTGGGTGGCAAAACAACCATGGGTATACAGGGAGTAAATGAGGGGACTTAGTACACAGCCCTGAAGGGCTCCTGTGCTGAGAGTCACAGGGGTAGACGTGAGACTGCCCACTCTTACCACCTGCTGGCAATCTGACAGGAAGTCCAGGATCCAGCTGCACAAGGCAGGGTCAAGGTCGAGGTCTCTGAGCTTGTTGTCAAGCCTGGAGGGAATTATGGTGTTGAATGCATCCTTCTTCTCCAGATGTGCAAGGACGGTGTGTAGAGCAGTGGCTATCGCATCGTCTGTCGATTGGTTGTGTCAGTAGGTGAATTGTAGGAGATCCAGTGTGGGTGGTAGTATGCTGCAGATGTAATCCTTGACCAGCCTCTCAAAGCATTTGCTTATTATTGAGGTGAGTGTGACAGGATGCCATTCGTTCAGGCATATTACCTTGGTCTTTTTGGTACAGGGACAATGTGGATAATTTGAAGGAAGAGGGCACTCTACACTAGGAGAAGGAGAGATTAAGAATGTCAGTAAACACACCTGCCAGTTGTGCTGCGCACATCCTGGGTACTCGGCCTGGTATGCTGTCCGGTCCCGCAGCCTTGTGACTGTCCACTCGTTGGAAACATCTGCATACCTTAGCCTCAGATGATCAGATTGCAAGTTGTAGTGGTGGCTTTCCCCGAAGGCTCAGAGTTAGCGACATTGAACTGAGCATAAAAGTGATTGAGTTCATCTGGGAGAGAGGCCGCAATGTTGTTGGCACCACTATATTTGGCTTTGAAGTCTGTGATGGTATGCAGCCCTCACCACAAGCCAGCAGAATATGACATCCTTTAGAGCACTATTCTCAAATATGGTACTGTGATGGATCAGCAATGAAAATTCAGAAGTATGGATCTATTCAATTAAATCCCTGATATTGATTATACATCAGAGGAAGATTTTTATTGGAAACTGAATTTGAACCACGAGTTGCAAATACATCCTTTCGGCAATCATACAGCTCAATATACAGAGGCTAAAGCCCTAGAATGATATTTAAAACAAGTAAATACAACAGAACCAGTTGGCATATGTACTGACTCTAGTTATGTTAGGAATGTGGCTATAAGAGATCTTCTCTTCTGGTCAGCTACCAGATGGAGAACTGCTTCCTAATTTGTCCATTTGGAAGAATATTTATGAATTATTATTGACTAGATTATTAGTACAGGTGTTACATATCCTGGGACACCGCAGGCCCCTTACAACCTATGGGAAAAAACTAGCAAACAAACAAGTTAAACAAGCTGTTGAGATGGGTCTTATTAAGATAAGAAAGGCCAGGGCTTTGGTAGTAATCAAGTAACATATATATATATATATATATATATATATATATATATAAAAAACAGGTGATGTTTTAAGAATTCTACTGAACCCAATTCCGAAGAATTTTCAACATGGTATTCCACCCTAAAAAAAGATAAGAAGCAAATACATCCTGCCCAGAAACAGGAAGCATTGATTTGAGAAGTCCACCAAGGATTCGGACAGAATTATTCTAGAAGACAGGGACTCATGAAAAATTAGCCATGTTATGTCAATGGCCTTACATGTTGAGTGATTGTAAGCAATTTGTTGCAAATTGTAAAGATGTCTGGTGTAAAATAAAGGGGTGGTCACAAAATTACCTCCTACCAACTGCACCATTGCAAATGTGGCAAATTGATTACATAGGCCTATTTCTGGCATCCTCACCTTATTGGAAACATAATAAGTATATTCTTGTGGGTAATTGATCTTTGTTCGGGATACATGTGGTTAGTTTCCACGACTTCTTGTAGCGAGACTGCAACCATCACAGCACTCCAACACTCCATATTCCCATATGCTGGCACCCTGCCTGCCTACGTGCTGACTGAGTGTCTTCTTTCAGTGATAAAAGACTTTCAGGCCATGTGTGAACAAGCAGGTATACTGTGCAAGCGGAGTACAACACCCTGTTCCAGCCACAGTTGAGTGGCCTTGTGAAGGGAAGGAACTGGGAGGTTATGGAGGTCTGTTAAATCTGATCCACTCTACAGGCAAAGTAGGTTACATTTGTCCCTGAAGTGCAGTTGTCTGTGAACAAAATGCCAATAGCAAAAAAAGGAATACACAAGAATGTTGTGCCTTATTTTATAATGTACAATGTCCACCTAAATACTCTCCTGATAGCTAACTCAGGTAGTCATAGGCAGGGAAAGAACCAAGACAAGCCCCATGAACATGGAATGGGTTTTGCCGTTGGGAACTCCTTCTTGCAAATGATGGAGCCACCAGAAAATGGATCAGAATGACTTATGACTCTCCGCCTACACACCAGTCATGGCCCAGTACCTCTCGTCAGTGTGTATGCCCCTACTTTGACTCCACCTGAGGTAAAAGACATGTTCTACAACAAATTAGAAGCTGTTGTCAGGAATATTCCCAGAGATGAGCACCTCGTTCTCCTTGGTGACTTCAACACCAGAGTGGGAGTTGATAACGATTCCTGGCCGTCTTGTCTTGGCCACTTTGGAAATGGCAAAATAAATGACAATGGACAATGCGTCCTAGAGTTCTGCTCCTATCACGGCCTCTGTGTAACTAACTCCTACTTTCAGATGAAGTCACAGTACAAGATCCCATGATCACATCCACGGTCTAAACACTGGCACCAACTAGACATGATCATCACCAGGCGCTCTTTCATCAACTCTGTACTAATCACCCACTCATATAACCTCGCATCAACACAACAGTCAGAAAAGGTTGGCCAGTTTGCCAAGTCAGTACAGGGTTCTATGACTACCTCCTTACAAGGAGATACTGCAACAGAACAGTGGTCATACCTTTGTGACACCATCCACAAATCAGCACTCTATCTTTGGAAGAAAGACCACAAAGAGCAGTGACTGGTTTGAGGCAAAGTCCAACATCGTGACTCCTGTCATCGAAGCCAAGCGTGCAGCTCTCACAGAGTACAAGTCATTCAGTGATGACATGAGGGCTACTGTTCAGTACGATGGCAGCCTATCAGAACCCTTCGCTATTTGTAGTGAAGTCAAACAAGGATGTGTGTTGGCCCCAACATTATTCGGCATCTTCTTCTCTCTGCTATTGAAACACGTGTTTGGGAAGTCGACAGAAGGCACCTACGTGCACACCAGGTCTGATGGGCAGCTGTTCAACCCTGCGTGCCTGAGAGCAAGAAAAAAAGGTGCAAAAGATTTTTATACATGACATGCTCTTTGCCGATGATGCTGCCATAACTTCGCACACCAAACAGCAACTACAAACTCTCATGGACTGCTTCTCTAAGGCATGCAAGGACTTCGGGCTTACCATCAGCCTAAAGAAAACAAATTTCCTTACCCAGAATGTAGTGGAGACACCAATCATTACCATCGACAATTACAGTCTAGAAGTGGTCCACGAGTTCACAAACTTGGGGTTGACCATTAGCGACACTCTCTCCCTCGATGCTGTAATCAATTGGCGTATTGGCAAAACAGCATCAATCCTTGCTCGACTCTCCTCGCGGGTCTGGGAGAATCCGAAACTCATTACAAAGACCAAGACTGCTGTGTACAATGCATGCATTATCAGCACCCTCCTATATGGTAGTGAGACTTGGACCATCTACTCCAAGCAGGAGAGGAAACTCAATAGTTCTCACCCTGCACAGCCTTTGCCACATCCTTGGCATCACCTGGAGAGACAAAGTCCCAAACTCTGAGGTCCTCTCCCACACTAAACTTCCCACAATGTTCACACTTTTAAGACAACACAGACTGCGCTGGCTGGGCCACGACTGTCATATGAAGGATGGTAAACTTCCAAAGGACATCCTCTACAGAGAACTAGCAACAGGCAAGAGGAACGTTGGTAGACCCCAGCTTCACTTCGAGGACCTCTACAAGCGCATCATGAAAGCCTTAAAAGTCAACAGAGTGCTGGGAGGATACAGCAGATGACCACAACAAATGCCAAGATACTCTTCAGCAACACCCAGAGCAAGGCGAAAGAGTGATCCTGAGTCAGTTTGAGGAGTGGAGAGCTAAATTGAGAGCACAGCAGACAACAATTTCATGATGCCCTACACATGCAGCAACTGTGGCAGAGCCTACCGTTCCAAAATTGGCCTCAATCGCCACAGTTGACGCTGCTCGATGAACCAGTGACTACCAGAGGCACAGTACCCATGGTCAAAAACAACTAACGGATGACACACACACACACACCCACCCCCTAACACAGGCCAACCATTACCTATGTCCGATACAAGTCTCCTCAAGGAATTGAGGGGATTTATGGGAATTCAAGAGAAATCAATGGAAACTGACAAGACAGTTTGGAGACCACAAAAAGGGGCTGGGTCCAAGAAAAAAAAAAAAATCCATCGAAATAATTCTGATCCTCGTTTCTGTCCTAACTGGAAAACTCCTTGTCTCATTACCCAGGTTATCAATGATAGGACCGTGGTAATCGAGTCTGGGAGAGGAAGCAAGAATGTTAAGTAAAATTGTCTCCATAGAGAACATCAAACCTGTCCCAGCAGGGTTTATCCCCCCAGAATGAGTGGAACCCTTATATTAGACCAGTATGTGAGTCTATCACAGAACCCTACACTCTGATAGAATGGGGGGGGGGGGGGGAGGGAGGGTTGTTGAGATGTATTCAAAGGATAAAACATATGTTTAGATCTGAGAAAGAACGAAAAACCTGTTCACTTCAGGGAGATCTCAGAGATACGTTGCCTGGAGATAATAGATTCAGAATGTGATGCTGTTTTCAGAAAGAAAAGGACTCAAACTCCAGGAAGAGGTGTTGCCTTTGCTGTATTTTACTTTTAATACTTAAGCTATAATAATATTGTTCAGTGCTGCCTTACTTACCATTTGCTTTTCACAAAGTCTCATTTACTATGGAAATTGTCTCATCTGTCTCAGACACCGCTAAAACTTAATGTCTCAGAGACTATTAGATTAAGGGGATATGTGAGCAAAGATGATTCCAATTTAAGTATCACTAAATGGCCCTTACCTCTTGGCCATATGAGAACTAACATTGGAAAACTTAAATACTTGCCTCTGGCAAAGTGCTTGCTCCTGCCCACTTAAACATTCACTCTGACCACATTGTAGATGAAAGGAACATACAGTAGATACCAGGGGAGGCAAAGAATCACTTGCAGGAATGATTAATAACACCTTAACAAAACTGGAAGGATTAGGCCCTGATATTGAAGGTGGAAACTAACAGAGGAATCCTTTGACATGGTTCCCTCTACATTTGAAGAAAAGTATAGACACTGTTACATCATGGAATGATCCTGCTCCTGGGTATATGATGCTGAACATTGTGAAAAACCCAATTTGTTTTTAACTGAAGTCTTCTCCATTAGACAGATCTTATTGCACTTTCCCTCTATGGACAACAAATATATGAACATACTTATTACAAAGATTTTAGATGTTCCCTTTTCTGCAGTCATGGCCACTATTCCACACCATTGTTAAATGTCAAAGTAACATAACAATTTTCTGCATTACTGGATTACGTTCTAAATAAATGAACAAAGCCCTTGATCTTGTTTTTTTTTTGTATGAGAAGAAGATGGAAAGATACACTGAAGCAGGTAAAAACAAAAAAGTTATCCTCCCTGGTCAACTGACACTGATAAGTCCAATAAATGTTTTAGAGATTTTAGTTCCATAAATGATTGTACCTACCCAGATTTCCTATTTGTCCTTAATTAAACAGTCATGCAGTGGTGAGAACAATACCTTACAATGAAAATTACTTCAGAATTCTCGGTGTCCTTACAATTTCAATTATATTTCACATAGACTTCAACTACAAGTTGTGAAACAGGAAAACAAGCTAATGAGAAATTTTACTATTGGAGACCAATTAATAACGATAAATTTGGGGTTACGTAGGTAACATCACTTCCCAAATAGACAATGTTACATACACAGATAAGCCTTTAATTATTGCTGTGTACTCTAACAGTGAATCAAATTAACTAAATTCATAAAGTCATAGAGTTAGAGCAAAACAGCACAGAAACAAGCCCTTCAGTTCAACTTATCCATGCCAACCAGGTTACCTATCTGAGCTTGTCCCGTTTATGTTTGGTCCATACCCTTCTGAGCATTTCCTATCTATGTACCTGTCCAAATGTCTTTTAAGTGTTGTAATTTTATGCACTCCTACCAATTACTCTGACATTGCATATAGAGGCCATCCATTGTGTGAAAATGTTCAGAAAGTTCAAAGTTTAAATTTACTATCGAAGTACATATACGTCACTATATACTACCCTGAGATTCTTCGTGCAGGCATTCACAATAGAACAAAGAAATACAATAGAATCAATGAACGAGCAAAGACAGACAAGCAATGTGCAAAACATGGAAATTGAACAAATACAAAAAGAAACACAAGCAATATTAATAAGAAATAGATAAATAATAAATAACATAAAGAACATGAGTTGCAGAGTCTATGAAAGTGAGTCTATAGGTTGCAGAATAAGTTTAGTGTTGCAGTGAATGAAGTTATCCACTCTGGTTCAGGAGCCTGATGACTGAGGGGTAATAACTGTTCCTGAACCTGGTGGAGTGAGACCTCAACCTTCTATACCTCCTTCCTAAAGGCAGCAGCAAGAAGAGAGCATGGCCTGGATGCTAGGGGTCCTTGAAGATGGATGCTGCTTTCCAGGTCCTGTCCACTTATTATGTCTGTTTCTGAATTTCAGCTTGGAATTCAACACTATAGTCCCACAGATGATGCCAGCAAAAAACACTACCTCAGGCGACATTCTATGTCTTATTTTTCTGCTAAATGTGGTTCTGGTACCATGGAAGCCTGTAGTCTACAGTTTGATAGTGTGTTCTTGAGCCAATTGAGTGACTTGGCACTATGCTGTCTCTGAGAAGTTTCTGGGAGGCAAGCAGCCTCAAGGCTAAGCTTAGAGGTGAGGCAGGATTCCATGATTGACTATCTTGCTGATCTCACTGATTAAAGCATCAAAGATGATTGAAAATATCAAGGTGAGTGTTGAAAGCGAGTATTCAGCATCATCTACCAGCCTCTCGCTTACTGCTTCCGAGGGAAGAGGTCCCTGTGTTCGAATGATTTCTCTCTCCCTCAGTGTTGTTGAGGATGGTCTGAAGTTCTGGGTTTGCAGTTTGTAGATTGGACTGTAGGTCCTGGTCGCTCCTTTCTTCTGTTGCTATTGTGGGCAAATTTGAATATGGACATGGATTTGAACTGTATATGGACACTTTTGATTTTGTGTATTATATTCTGTTTTCACTCATTCTTTCTTGTTGCCGTTTACATGGTTTTGTTTGCAAGTGGCTGTGTTGATGTTCTTGTTGCCAGTTGTGTGATTTGTTTTTTGTGCGTAGGGGCGTTGATGTTTTTCTTTGAATGGGTTCCATGGTTTTCTTTGTCTTGTGGCTTGGCTGTCTGTGGAGAACGAATCTCAGGGTTGTGTATGTGAGCATACTTAGATAGTGAATGTACTTTGAATCATTTGAATCCTTTGACTTTGGTGAACAAACTCCCACTCCTCGGTCTAAATACACCACTGTGCAACTGGGTGTTGGAGTTTCTAACCAACAGACCTCAGATGGTCAGGATGCACAACTGTTCATCCCTCCCCATCATCCTCAACATGGGTATGGGCTGAGCCAATTGCTGTTCACTCTGCTCACACAGGACTGCACGACCAAACGCCTGAGAAATCACATTGTCAGGTTTGTTGACGACACGACAGTGGTGGGGCTCATCACCAACAATGATGACACTCCCTATAGAGAGGTGGAAGAATTTGGAGCCTGGTGCCAGACAAATAACCTCTTCCCCAATGTCAACAAGACAAAGGAGATGGTTACCAACTTCGGTGGAGCTCATACCATTCACACCCCTCTTTACACTGGCGGCACAGCACTGAAAACTGAGCAGTTTCAAACTTCTGGGAGTGCACATCTCACACAAACTCTCATGGTCTCAGATACTTTCTACACAATCAAGAAAACTCACCAATGCCTCTACTTTCTGAGGAGGTTGAAGAGAGCAGGAGAATGCACATCTATACTCATGTCCTTCTACAGATGTGCAGTAGAGGGCGTCTTAACATGCTGTATCACTGCACAGTATGGAAACTGCACTGTGGCTGACAGGAAGGCTCTACACTGGGTAGTCAAAAGTGCCCAACACATCACCAGCACCATCCTACCACCATCAAGGACATATATACAGAAAGCTGCTGGAAAAAGGCAAGCAGCATCATGGAAGATCCCACCAATCTGCTCATGGACTGTTTGTCCCATTGCCATCAGGGATACAGTAATGTAGCATCCACACCAGGACCGCCACACTCAAGGAGAGTTCCTTTCCACAAACGGTAAACTGGTCAACACCTCCACCCACTCCGCACCCCTTCCTCACCACACTTTATCATTTCCTGTCGGAGTCATCTTATGTACAGACACTCCTGTGCCTAGCTTCACTTTATGGACATTCCATCAATTTATGTATATAAAAGTTATCTTATGCATTTCTATTTATTACATTGTTTATTATTATGTTCTTTATTTTATTGTTTTTTTTCCTGAGGAACTGCATCCGCAGTAACAATTATTTTGTTTTCCTTTACACTTGCGTACCGGAAATGACATTAAACAATCTTGAGCCTTGAAGTACTGCCCTGCTTTGTTTTACAAAATGCAACACTTCACGGTCATCTGGATTTAACTTCACATGCCCTAGTTGACCAATATTCGATAATAATTGTAGATAACTTTCTTCACTGTCCACTATATCATGAATTTTAGTGCCATTTGGAGAAGGAAATCTGCCATTTCTAAGTGGTCGGTTTTATATATGACATAATACTTACAATATGGTGGCCAGTTCTTAAAAGCCCCTTGAAATTATATTGTTAGTCACTGCTAAAAGGCATTTATGGTCTTTCAAAGAAAAATTTGGCCCATCATTAGTACATTGGAGAAATGGGTAGAAGAAAATAACTTTTGGATGATGTAACAAACCATCACTAATGGTTGAGAGTTCACTGAAGCAGAGTATCCCCTACTCTGTTTTGTTATTTTGACTTGATCTTACTGCTTAGATCAGGGGTCCCCAACCTTTTTTGCACTGCGGACCGGTTTAGTATTGTCAATATTCTTGAGAAATGGCCGATGGGGGCAGAAGGGGTGTGTTCAAGTAGGGTTGCCAACTTTCTCACTCCCAAATAAGGGACAAAAGTAGCAGTCAAATACGGGACACTTGTGTTTACCCTGAGAAAGACTACCACGACCATGAAGCTTTGCACGGGCACCTGTGTGAGAATGCGTGACGTGCGCATACATGACGTGCCCATGTGTGTACGTGCCAGTTTTTTTTCTACAAGTCAGTTTTGGCTTTATCTTCCTGATTCTGTTAAATGAAACTACACTGTACATACATTATTTCTACTTTATATAGGCTGTGTATTTATCATATCATTCCTGCTTTTACTATATGTTAATGTTATTTTAGGTTTTTGTGTTATTTGGTATGATTCAGTAGGCTATTTTTTGGGTCTGGGAATGCTCAAAAATTTTTCCCATATAAATTAATGGTAATTGCTTCTTCACTTTACACCATTTCCGCTTACGAACGGTTTCATAGGAACGCTCTACCTTAGCAGGGGAAATACAGGACAAGGGCGGTCCCGTATGGGACAAACCAATCTAGCCCAATATATGGGATGTCCCGGCTAACACGGGACAGTTGGCAACCCTGCGTTCAAGTTCAACAGTGTGTGACAGGGAATGAGGAAAGGTGCAGCTGACTCATATCGTTTCATATCGCCAAATCATATCGTTTCCTCACGGCCCGGTAGCACATGCTTTGTGGGCCGGTACCAGTCCGCGGCCCGGTGGTTGGCAACCACTGGCTTAGATGACTTACTGATAAAGCTACTGGAAGTGAGAGCTGGTAACAACAACATGTTGACAAAGGGATTGTGATGAATAGCAAGACAGAATGTATATCCGACACTGATGAGATTAAAGGATTGAGGAATAAATCACTGAAAAACTTGGAGACAGGATGAATTAAAATATTGAATTCAGTGTCAAATTAGGGGCATTAAGGGAAATAGAATGAATGCAAAGAAAGACTGGACTGAAAGAAAAGAGATGGAAATGGGAAATAAATAAAATTTTAAACATCAACATTTTGTAAATTCATCAGTCATACACAACATACAGAATTGATTTTTCACACTGTTCACTTCTGTACAAGTAAGGAAGGTTAACACTCTGACAAATCATTCCACCGTAAGACCATAAGACATAGTAGCAGAATTAGGCCATTTGGCCCATCGACTCTGCTCCACCATTCCATTACGGTTGATCAAATTTTCCTCTCAGCCCCAATCTCCTGCCTTCTCCGGATCACTTCATGCTCTGACAAATCAAGCAGCTATCAAGCTCTGCCTTAAGTATGCATAAAGACTTGGCCTCCACAGCTGCCTGTGGTAACAAATTCCGCAGATTCACCACTCCCTGGGTAAAGAAATTCTTCCTCATCTCTGTTCTAAGAGGACACCCAATGGTTCTGAGGCTGTATCCCCTGGTCTTAGGCTCTCCCACCATAGGAAACATCATCTCCACATCCACTCTATCAAGGCCTTTCACCATTCAACAGGTTACAATGAGGTCACCCCTCATTTTTCTGAATTCTGGTGAATATAGCACCAAAGCCATCAAACACTCTTCATATGACAACCCATTCAAACCCAGGATCATCTTTGTGAACCTCCTTTGAACTTTTTCCAGTTTCAGCTCATCCCTTCGAAGATAAGGAGCTCAAAACTGCTCACAATACTCCAGGTGAGGCCTCGCCAGTGCTTTGTAAAGCCTCAACATTACATCCTTGCTTTTATATTCTAGGCCTCTTGAAATGAATGCTGATATCACATTTACCTTCCTCACCACAGATTCAACCTGCAAATTAACCTTTAGGGGATCCTGCACAGGGGCTCCCAAGTCCATTTGCACCTCAGTTTTTGTTTGTATTTCCTCTCCAGTTAGAAAGTAGTCAACACTTCCATTTCTTTTGCCAAAGTGCATGACCATACACTTCCCACCATTGTATTCCATCTGCCATTTCTTTGCCCATTCTCCTAATCTGTCTAAGACCTTCTGTAGCCTCTCTAGTTCCTCAAAACTACCTTCCCCTCCATCTATCTTCATATCATCTACAAAATCTGCAACAAAGCCATCATCCAAATCATTAACATATAACATAAAAGAATTGGTTCCAACACAGACTCCTGCAGAACACCACTAGTCACCGGCAGTCAACTAGAAAAACTCCCTTATTCCCACTATTTGCCTCCTGCCAGTCGCCACTGCTTTATCCGTACTAGAATCTTTCCTGTAATACCATAGGCTCATAGCTTGTTCGCAGCTTCATATGTGGCACCTTATCAAAGGCCATCTGAAAATCTAAATACATAACATCAGCGATTCTCCTTCGCCTATCCTGCTGGTTATTTCTTTAAAGAATTCCAACAGATTTGTCAGGCAAGATTTTCCCTTGAGGAAACCATGTTGACTGCGGCCTATTTTATCGTGTGGCTCTAAGTACCCTGAAATGACATCCTTAACAGTCGACTCCAACCACTGAGTTCAGACTAACGAGCCTATAATTCCCTTTCTTCTGCCTCACTCCCTTCTTGAAGAGTGGAATGACATTTGCAATCTTCCAGTCTTTGGGAACCATTTCAGAATCTAGTGATTCTTGAAGGATCATTACTAATGCCTCCACAATCTCTTCATTCACCTCTTTCAGAACTCTGGAGCGTTCACCATCCGGTCCTGGTGACTTATCTACCTTCAGATCTTTCAGTTTCGTATGAACCTTCTCCCTCATAATGATAACTTCACACACTTTATAACCTCTGACACCTGGAACTTCCACCATACTGCTAACACAAAATACTCTGCAGATTCTGGGGTCAAAGCAACACTCACAACATGCTGGAGGAACTCAGCAGGTTGAGCAGCATCTGTGAAAACGATCAGTCAATATTTCAGTCCTGATGAAGGGTTCCAGCCCGAAACATTGACTGATCGTTTCCACGGATGCTGCCCGACCTGCTGAGTTCCTCCAGCGTGTTGTGAGTGTTGCCTCCACCATACTGCTATTGTCTTGCACAGTGAAAACAGATGCACAAGTATTTATTCAGTTTCTCTGCCATCTCCTTGTCACCACAGGAAACTGGTACTGTTAGATACTGTTGTTAAATTCCTGTGGTGATTTTACTGGCCAATAAGTACAGCAACTAAATTGATGGGCAGATATCACAGATATACCGGCATTGCATAATGATTTGTAATTTATTGATGTTTCTTATCAGAAATTGCTGGCCAATGGGAGCATTCAGGTGCCTCTGTTTTATCTGTATAGTTTTAGCCCACACTTCTGAATTGGTTGGTCCTTCTTAGTTCTTTTTCTTCAGGAGAAAGCCCAGCATTGGCTAAGTACTTCAGTACAGCAATTGGACCTTAAATGCAACAGGCAGAAAATTGTGACTTCAATAGACAGAAAGCACATTGATGTGCCCCATTATCCCACACTGCTGTTGTACAGTCAGCTTTGTCTATAGGTCAGTGTATAGGGTCAAAGATTTAAAATACATTTATTACCAAAGCATGTATAAATTATACAATCTTGAGATTTGTTTGCTTACAGGTAGCCACAGGCACCCATATCCTTTGGACATGGGGGCCCACATACTACCATTCACAGGGAAGAGATCAGCTTTTAGAAGAGGAAATGGCAATGTGCAATTAACATACAGCATTGTAGTCCAGCAGTTTGTCAGGTTTCAGTGGGCTCAAGTGCAGACCAATGAATACTTTTTCACCAGGATTTATTAGGGAGCACAAAGGCAATAGTCTTTCAAAAACAGAAGGCAGGCACAAATCCAAAATGGCAGGCAGAGGTCTTAAACAGGAAAGGCAGACCATCCAGAGCACACAGGCAAAAATCAGGTCCAAGAACAGGCAAAATCAGTTGGCAGAAGTCACAATGACAGGCTAGAACGACACAGGTCAGAACTGGGACGAACTAGCAGAGAATGCGTGTGTGTGTGTGTGTGTGTGTGTGTGTGTGTGTGTGTGTGTGTGTGTGTGTGTGTGTGTGTGTGTGTGTGTGTGTGTGTGTGTGTGTGTGTGTGTGTGTGTGTGTGTGTGTGTGTGTGTGTGTGTGTATACACACACACACATACACACACACAGCAACCCTTTTAGTGTGAATTCCTGCATCCCCAACTCCCTTAATTTATTTCTCATCTCTCTGTATCCCATACTTCCTGCAACTCAGAACTACATGTTCTACTGACTCCTCTTCCTGACATTCCTCACACAATCCTGTCTGGTGTTTCCCTATCATTTTCAATGTTTTGTTTAATGCACAATGCCCCAGCCTTAACCTAGTCCACACAATTTCCTCTCTTCTGTTTCCATTACCTACCCTAGTAACTGCAACACTCTTTTGTATTTGATATAAATGCCTCCCTTTCCCCTCCCTGTCCCATCTTGCCACATTTGATTGACTTTTTCCCCAGATTACACACTTAACCTCTGCTTTACTGATAATGTGAATTTCCACATTTTCTTTCTTTAACGACCTCTTTGCCAAGTCATCCACCCTCTCATTCCCCTTCACCCCTACATGTGCTGGAACCCATAGAAATTTTACCTGACCTCCCTGATTTGCAATTCTTGTAACTAACTGAAGGACTTCATAAAGTACATCTTGCCAACTGTTTGTGTGAAAAGACCTTAAACTTGCTAGAACTGAGGATGAATCTGAACATATCAATGCTTTGGCTTGTCTGGCTTTCTGCACACATTGCAATGCAATGCAACCAACACTGCCAGCATCTCCACTGTAAACACTCCTAACTTATTAGATGTTCTTCTGCTGATTCCAATTTCTTTTGCTGGTATTACCACCCCAAACCCTGTCACTCCTGTTTCAGGTTCCTTCACACCATCCGTATAAATGTGAGTATAATCACTATACTTTTCCATCACATGACAGTTAAATGCCTTTACCAAATCTGTTTTATATCTTTCTTTCCTTTTTACCTCTAACAAATGCCAGTCTATGTCAGGCCATACAAGCTTCCATGGAGCTACAACCAGATAAACTACTGAAGGACTTATCCTTAGATCAAACACTCCAAATTCTTTCGCGATATCATTCCCTACCCGACTAAAGGTATCCCTCTGAAACCTCCCATTTTCCCAGCACTCCTGCAATACTCCTTTAGTAGGGTGAGAATCATTGTGCCCCTGCAAGTTAGCCCAGTAGTTTGCCATCAGTTGCATCCTTCTTAGTTCCAAAGGCATTATTCCCATTTCTACCTGTAGTGCTGACACTGGTGACGTTTTAAAAGCCCCACTGCACACTCTCAAGGCCTGAGCCTGAATCACATCCAGTTTCCTTATAAGAGACCTAGCTGCTGATCCATATACTATATTTCCATAATCCAATACAGATCTTACTAAAGCCACATACATTCTCTTCAAAGCTGAACAACTTGCTCCCCATTCCCTACCAGTCAAACATCTCATCACATTTATTACTTTTTTACATTTCTCCTCAACTTTCCTGATATGGTCTGCCCATGTTAATCGTGAATCAAATATAACTCCCAGAAATTTAAATGATGCAACCCTTTCTAATTCAACCCCATACATCCTTAACCTACCTCAACCCTTTTCCTGGTAAAAAAATACAGTTTGAGTTTTATCTACTGAAAATCTACATCCCCAATCATAACCCCACTCCACCACTTCATCAATTCTTGTAGTTTCCTGATTATATGGTCCATGTTCCTACCTCTTTTCCACAAGGCCCCATCATCCACAAACAGTGACCTACCTATATCCACTGGTACCTTTGTGAAGACATCATTGATCATAATGATGAAAAGTAACAGGCTAATCACACTACCTTGAGGTGTGCCATTTTCCACTATGTACTGTTTTGATAATTCTGATCCAATCCAAACTTGAATTTTTCTACCAAACAAAAAATCTTTAATCCAATTAAAAACTCTCCCACCAACCCCCTAGCAGAGAATGCTAGTCAAGGTAGGGTTTAAATGGACAGAGTAATGAGTGAAAATTAGACACAGGTGGGTGCAAATGAGGAGATAAGCAGGTAATTGGAGGAAGTCCAAAAAGGAAAGGGCCTGGGCCAGAACCCACGTGGCCAGGTGAAAGAAAACAGAAATTAAAGATTGTCGTGATCCAGAGCTACCAGCAGAGGCCCTTTGACCCAGTGTTCAGGCCGGATCCTTAACACAGTTAAGCTCAGTGATTTTTATTCCATTATAAAAATTTTGTTATGCCTTTGGTGCTGGGCCTGAAATTTGGCATTTCATGAAATGTGATAGTGAAAACAAAAGATAAAGCATCAGAGGAGACTGCTTCATTCTGTATGCACCCTGAGCCATGCTCAACCTAGAAATGTAGGAAGTAGCAATAGCAGGTGGATGGGGGACCCATCTGGGTGTAGTGCTGACTGAATGCACCCATTATCTCCTCCATAGCTGTCACCAACTACTATTGGCATTGGTTTATTAGTGTCACATGAACTAAGATACAGTGAAAAACTTGTGTCTGTTCATACAGATCAATTCATCACACAGTGCATTGAGATTGAATAAGTAATATCAACTATTGAGAATATCTTCTTGTGGTCAACAGAAGCAGAAAGTGCTCAGTGCAGTCACAGCAATCCAAAGAAATTGGAAATATTTATGGCAGCGTTATTGAGATGTGCAAGGACAAATGGCTCTGACTGACTCTGCTCCATTGTACTGCAGGTCCCTGTAAGGTTTGAAACAGAGACAAGAGGAAAGAATTGAATTTATTCTACAGCTTCTAGTTTGCCAAAGCCATTTAACTCCAAAGGACTGACTGCTACTACAGAAGTGCAGGCAGTGTTGAAATGGAGAAAGGCAGAGCTAGTTCACTGACAAGTTCCCACAAGCAGCAATGTCCTACTGACCATGATCCTGCTTCATTGATTAAGGTATTAATAGTTAATCAGTGTCTTGGGATCTGGAATTTTTATGACCATCTGAGAAAACAAAAGGGGCTTTGTTTTGCAACTTCATTTCTCTCTCACCACAGAACTCACTGTTGAGTCAGACTGGACAGTCTGCAGAGGGCGAAATGGGTGTGCCAAAAGGCGTTGCTTTACCTGTCCTATAAAAGGCAAAAATTGATGGGGCCAGTTAATGTTCACTCACTGACAACAATTATCTGCTGGAAGTGGAGTTAAAAGAGAAGTTGTCAAGTGTGAGTGCCTGATCTACCAGGTTGATGGGGAATAGATTGATCAGCCCACTGTTCACAGAATAAGCAAGAGAAATGATCTGATGAGAGGGTGAAAGGTAAGAGTGGGTACCTGGAGTTAAGGCATTGATCAGCTCTGTCTGAGGGGATGAATGATTATTTTCTGTCCCCTTTGCTTCAAGTGAGCCCAGAGATTCATGAGGATAGAGAATATATATTTTTAATGTAGAGATACAGCATGCTAACAGGCCCTTCTGACCCAATGAGACTGTGTTGCCCATTACAGCATGCGACCAGTTAACCTTATAAGCCATGTGGGATGAAAGCGGAGCAGTCGGAGGAAACGCACATGGTTACAGGGTGAGTGTACAATCTTCTTACAGACAGTGGCAAGAATTAAACCTGGGTTGGTGGTGCTGTAGTAATGTGGCGCTAACTACTACATTACTGTGGCACCCTACATATAAAAATGGTTAAAATGACGTGAAGCAGCAAAGAAGTTGCAACGTTCATTTCATGGTATGGAAAGAAAATTGAATTGACTTATTTCTTACATTCTTCACATAAATGAGGAGTAAAAATCTTTACATTCCGTCTCTATCTAAATGTGCAATCATGGTAATTTATAATGAATAGAACACTCAATGTAACATAGAAATACACTCAAATCAGAGTGAGTTAATCAGTCTGATGGCCTGGTGGAAGAAGCTCTCCTGGAGCCTGTTAGTCCTGGCTTTTATGCTGCAGTATTGTTTCCCAGATGGTAGCAGCTGGAATAGATTGTGGTTGGGGTGACTTGGGTCTCCAATGACTTGGAGATGGAGATTTGGAGTAATTAGTTCAATGGGCCAGGATAAGATGGATTTATTTTCCATTTTCTTATTATTTTCTCATGTAAGTCCTGATTGTGTACCATGGGATTGAGATAAAAAGGGGTTATATGTCATTGGGAGAGGGAGGAGGGAACGTCGACTCAGACCATGAGAGGCCTGCATTGGGCATTCTCATGCCTTACAAGGTGCAGATTCGAAGTCTGTGTGGGGTGCCACTCCTTGCACAGACACTAGAGCAATGTGTGGTTAAGTGCCTTGCTCAAGGACACAAACATGCTGCCACAGCTGAGGCTCAAACTGGCAACCTTCAGATCACTAGACGGACGCCTTAACCACTTGGCCATGTGCCCAACACGTATGGGTGATAACAAGATGAAAAATGTGGATTCCTGCCTTGAAGCAACTATACTAAGTTGTAGCTCATTTTGCAAGGCAGAGGATCTCAGGAGTTAGGTTAAACAGTGGACATAAAATGGTATTTTATGTGTGTTCAGTTCAAGGTACGTACACTTAATTTTGTAGGTAGTTCTTCCTCTATATATACAATCAGGGACCACTTATGTAAGGGGTTAGGTGTCAGATCTAATCTGATGTAACACTGGGTAAGGTTGGACCTATTAAAATGAAGCATATGTCTAAAGAAGAATGAATTATGTTTAGACCATAAGACTGTCAGATATAGGAGCAGAATTAGGCCATTTAGACCATTGAGACCCTGGCTCATCATGGTTGATCCAATTTTCCTCTCAGCCCCAGTCTTCTTCCTGTATCCCTTCATTTCCTGACCAATCAATGATCTATTAACCTTTGAGTTTCATCATGTTTCATCAATAATAACTTGGCTTTGTCATTTGTAAACTCCCACGCTTGCTTCATACCTACTGCAAGCTATTTTTACAACTTCAGGTGAGGAAAATTATACTTAAACAAAGATTAATCAAAGGACCAGAACAAGATGATTTCCCTGTAGGCCGACGTAAGACCATCCACTTTCAACCTATAAAGGGTGGAGTGGAGTTCTTTCTAAATACCAAACAGCAGAATCAATGGAAATCCAGAGGATGTCAGATAAAACACCATGGACAGGTACAGGAAATAATCAACTGACTCAATGCCTAATGCAATGTTGGTCTTTATCTCGAGAGGACTGGAGTACAATGCAGTAGAATTAATATCACCCAATTCAAAGCGATGGATAGAGCACAGCAAGTAGATTGGGCACCACACTACAGAAGAACACATTGGCTTTGAAAGAAAAAAAGTCATAGATTAAATTATGAGGAGAGATATAGAACTTATATAGAGTTGCATGTATTTGTATTTGTAAGGCTAATGCACAGTTTGGTTGAAGTTTTCTTAGAGTGAGATGGGAAAGGTTTAAAGGGAGATCGGGGACAACTTTTTCACATTGAAGGTGGTGACTAAATGAGCTGCCAGTAAAAGTAGCTGAGGCTGGTACAGTAGTGTTACTTAAGGAGCATTTGGAGAGGCAATGTTTAGAGGGATACGAACTGAACACAGGAAATTGGACTAGCTGGGTGGTCAGTGTAGGCTGGTTGAGCTGAAGAGCCTGTATCTGCACTGTCTTACTCAACGGCACTACGCCAATAGACGGATATTAAGAGAAACTGACACAGGTAGATGGAAAGTATTTTTTTATTGGTAAGGAAATCTTTGACCAGGTGAGATAGTCTTAAAAATTAGAGCCCGGTATTTCAAGATTAAAGTTGAGTGAGGGTGGTAGAAGTTTGGAACTGTTCACTGCAAACTCTCACTATGCTTTAGTCACTTCTCAGTTTTATGACAGGCATTGTTAAATTTGTGGGCAGTAAGGGATTTAGCTTCCCAAATACCCCCACACCCTGAATGAATCCTATTTATTACTGGCACACAAACATTTCCTAGACCACCACCGAATATCTCAATGAACATATTCTGAGGAGTTTGGCTGGGATTACATCACATCAATTTGTTGCAATTCAGATCATGTCTGTGATTGTCACATTACTGCAAGATAACGGTTTAGAAATACCTGCATGAGACTCCCTGATCCTACTGATGTCTGGATTTTCTATTTCAAAATGAAGCCATTAAGCAAAATAATGGTGCAATAGAGATCGTTTTATTATAATGACCATGGATTCAACAGGATATCGATTATGTTTCATGGTTACAGACTAGAAGTCCCTCATGCGCCTGAAGGACCCGATGGTAGCACAGGAGCTGCCCCAGTCACCAAACCTCCTGTATTCCCCGGGTCTCAGAAAGTACTGTCGACCTTTGTAGTTGGGATGTTCATAGAAGATCCAATAACCATCCAACACCTGACAGGAGTGGATGTCACGGTAACGGAAACGATCGTAGACAGAAGGACAGTCGTCCATGAATTCCATCATCTGCCCTGCAAAGTCAGGTCTTTCGTAAATCCTCATCTTATAGTTTCCTCCTTGGTACTGAAATAGAAAGACAATTGTAACCATAATGGAAATGCATATTCTGATATTACATGGAGAGAGATACCCAAAAAAATTACTGTGGCAGGGACCAGGTAACACCGTTAGAGATGTGTGGAATAGTTTTTTACCAAGCAGGTTTACAAAGCTTGAGTTATGTTAGCAATAAACTGCTCGTCTTTACCTTTATATGGTAAAGTAGCTGCTTAGAACGTAGAACATATAGTAGATAGAACATAGACCTAGGGTATATAGAGCATAGAACATACAATAGATAGTACATATATTCTATGTTCTATAACATAGTCCATAGAGTAAATAGAGCATAGAACATGCAGTAAATAGAACATTGAACATATAGTAGATAGAACATAGACCATAGAGTAAACAGAATATAGAACATACAGCAGATAGAACACAGAACTGTACAGCAGAGGGGCAAGCCCTTCAACCAATAATGTTGCATTGAACTAATAAAATGCTTAACTAAGCTAATCCCTTCTGCCTACACAATGTCCATATCCTTCCATTCATATGCTAATATCTGCACATTCGTGTGTCTATCTAAGAGCCTTTTAAGCACCATTATTGCATTTGCCTCCACTACCCATACTGGCAGAGCATTCCAGGCACCCACACACTGTGCATAAGAGTTGTCCTGCACTTCCCTGAACTTGCCTGTTCTCACCTCAAGTGAATACCCTCAAGTATTAAAGAATTTGACCCTGGGATAAAGACTAGTTTATAGACTAGATGGGGAGCTGTTGTTATAGATTCTAGTCAACATCAGTAAAATATTATCTGTTATTATTGTGTGGTCTTTTTCACGGTATGCATAGTGTTGACAGTGGAGGGTGGGGTGGGAAGAAATTGCTGCTACTAAGGTACACTATAGAAGTAAAGGGATGGAGGCAAATGCAGCCAGATGTTTGTTGTCATGTTCAGTTTCAATACGGACAATCGCTATTGACTCTAAATCATTGATCTATAACAAACAAGCAACTTGTTTTGCTCCAAAGCCTCTGGAGCTTTGCAACAGACTGGACATCATATAATGCCATAACATCTTTAAATAGTAGATATAAAATGGCCTTAATGTCCAGTGTGTAAATTGACTGCAAGAACAGAAGTTTAACTTTTACTGGTTACAGTGAATTGGTAACTGGGAATTGGCAAGGCTTCTTCCAACGAACTACTAGAGTGAAGAGTTGAAATCAGTGCTGAAGCTGGAGGAAAAATATACTCAATCCTGTGGTCACCTTGGTGATTGAGTAGAACATAGATGCCTCCTGTAGTAACTTACGTAAGGGTAGGTGCGACACGACTTGATTGTGTCATTGAATCCCATCCAGCGCTGGTAGTCAGGATACTCTCCCCTGCTCAGGACATACTGGTATCCCGTGTAGTTGGGTCTCTCGTACAACACCCACCAGTCACTGTCAACACGGATGGAGTTACAGCGGCTGAAGTAAGGGGAGAGGTCGGCACAGTCGGAGCTGCACTCATAGTGCCGACCCTGGAAGTTCTTGTCCTCGTAGAAGATGATCTGTGGAAAACAAGCAGGTTTATCAATAATTTCTAAATAAGAAAAATAGAATAAATAGTTCTAATACAACATATACATTCTATATTGTCCTTACCTTTCCCATTTTAGCCTCACAGTTAGCTTGGTAACTGACAGAATGTTTCACAGCCTCACACAAAACCATTTTTATATGCCGAGCTGAAAGGCTGTGTAGAATGTGCTTTTGTTATTCTAATAATTGCAATTTTTTTAAATCAGCATTAAAAACAACAAAGCACATGACATAAAGTCTTTTTGTAAAAGGCAGCACTTAAAAGCACCTATGTGTCTTTGGTCTCATTTTGCCTCTATGCCATTTTAATTGTGTGTATAGAATGACCATGCATTAAAACCCATTGTGCTCCTTAAAGCCTGCTTCCACTGCAATTCTCAAACAAGTCCTGAGCACAAAGGACCCATTTTTGATAGGCTGATACAATGACATAGACATATTCCCAAACAGGTCAGGGTGAAGAGTCAGCAAAAGTTGCTTTAATTCCATCAGTGCATGCTTAGCTGAACACTACAGGGGTTTTTAGGATCCGGCACGCATATACTATTATTACTTGCTGACACTCCATTCGCTTGTCAGTGGTGTTCACTAGTTCTGAATATGCACCATGGCAGGTTTTTGTTCTTTTTGCTTTTTTGCTATTTTAATTTTTAAATTGGCTGAATATATATCATAATGGGAAAGAGAAGTAAAAGGATGGCTGAACTAGACACAGGAATGGTTAATGGTGCCAGGCAACATCTCAGTTGCAGTGGTGAAAACTTATGTTCCAGGAGCAGCTGTACATTGACAGAGGCTTACAGCTAAGTGCGTTCTATTAATTAAAAAGCAGTTTTAATCCTCTCTAACTAATAACCACCCAATCATTCTGTTCTCAGTCTACAGCATAGTGAGGAACTGGGACAGTATCATTCAATGGCTCGTGCACATCAATAACCCACTTAAGACACCATCTTGTGAAGACCTTCTTGACGGTGGGGAGGGTTGTTCCGATGATGGGGCTAGCTGAGTCTACAAACCTCTGTAGCCTCCTGCGATCCTGTGCATTGGTGCTACCATACTAGGCCATGATGCACCCAGTCAGAATGCTTCCCAAAGTACACCTATAGAAACTTCTGTGACGTACTAAATCTCCTCAAACCCTTAATGAAGTAAAGCCTTCTGGCATGATATGAGGGAGCTATATAAAATATACCTCTATCATTTCAGATTGTTCACCGATACCTTTAACTTCTCTCTTTGGCTGTCTGAGGTGCCTACCTGCTTCAAGCTAGATTCAATTATATCGGTGCTGAAGAAGAACGTGGTAACCTTCCTCAATGACTATCATCAAGTAGCGCTTACATCCACTGTGATGAAGTGCTTTGAGAGGTTGGTAATGAAACATATCAACTCCTGCAAGCAGCATTCTGTCTAATTTTTTTCACAGCTGCACAGACCAACCATTGCTCTGAGCAGGAAATTTTGACACAGCCTGAAAACTGTGCGGCCCTTTAATTTATAGATTATATTCATTAACACACATTAACTACAGGGTATTTCACAACTATATTATACTATAGGTCTACAGCAGATGCCATTTCATTGTCTGTTCAGTCAACCCGGAACATCTGGAGAGTAAAGGTGTATACATCATGCACTCGTCACACTGTTCCCATCAGGAAGAAGGCACAGAAGCTTCAGGACTCACATTACAAGTTTCAGGAACTGTTAGTACTCCTCAACCATCAGGCTCTTGAACCAGAGGAGAAATTGGTACTCAACTTCACGTGCCCCATCAGTGAAATGTTCCCATTACCTATGGGTTCACTTTCAAGGACTTTTTACCTCATGTTCTCAATATTTATTGCTATTTTTTCTTTCTTATTGTATTTGCACATTTTGTTGTCTTTTGCACACTGGTTGTCCACCCTGTTGGTGCAGTCTTTCATTGATTCTATTATGGTTATTGGATTTATTGAGTATGGCTAAAAGAAAATGAATCTCAGGGCTGTATATGATGACATATACGTACTTTGATAATTAATTTGCTCTGAACTTTTTTTTGGACTACCGCTCAACATTCAATACCATCATCCCCTAAAAATTAATCAATAAGCTTCAAGACCTTTGCCTTAATAACACCTCATGTAATTGGATCCTCAAATTCCTCATCTGCAGTCAGTTTGGATTGGCAATAATGCTGCTCCACAATCTCCATCAGTAAAGGTGCAGCACAAGGCTGTGTGATAAGCCCTCCACTCTACGTGCTTTATACTTATGACTGTGTGGCTAAGCACAGCTCCAATACCATATTCAAGTTTGCTGATGACACCACTGCTGCAGGCTGAATCAAAGGTGGTGGTGAATCATCATATAGGAGGGAGATTGAAAATCTGGCTGACTGGTGACGTAACAACAACCTCTCACTCAATGTCAGCAAGACTAAAGAGCTGATTATTGACTTCAGGAGGAGGAAACTGGAGGTCCATGATCCCATTCTCATTGGGGAATCAGTAGTGAAGAGGTTCAGGAACTTTGAACTCCTTGGCATTATACTATTGGAGGCCCTGTCCTGGGCCGAGCACATAAGTGCAGTAATGAAGAAAGCCATGCAGTGCCCCTACTTATTCAGAAGTTTGCAAAAATTCGGCATGACATCTAAAACTTTGATGAACTTCCATAGATATGTGGAGAAGAGTATATTGACTGACTGTATCACAGCCTCATATGGAAACACCAATGTCCTTGAACAGAAAATCCTACAAAAAGTGATGAGTACAACCCAGTCCATCACGGCTAAATCCCTCCCCACCATTGAGTGCTTCTACATGGAAAGCAGCATCCATCATCATTGACTCCCACCATCCAGGCCATGCTCTCTTCTCACTGTTGCCATCAGAAAGAAGGTATAGGAGCCTCAGAACCCACACCAGCAGGTTCAGGAATAGTTATTACCCCTCATCCATCAGGCTGTTTAACCACTCAACTTCATGCCCCATCACTGAACGGTTCCCACACCCTATGAACTCACTTTCAAGGACTCTTCATCTCATGTTCTCAATATTTATTGCTTATTTTTTATTAATACCATTTTTTTTTCTTTTGTATTTGCACAATTTTGTTGTCTTTTGCACATTGGTTGTCTGTCTGTTGGTTGCGGTTTTTCATTAATTCCGTTATGTTTCTTGGAGTTACAGTGTATGTCCGGAAGAAAATGAATCTCAGTGTTGTATATGGTGACATTTATTGGCGCATGGCGAAGCGGTTAAGGCGTTCGACTAATGATTTGAAGGTTGCTAGTTCGAGCCTTGGCTGAGGCAGCGTGTGTGTCCTTGAGCAAGACACTTAACCACACATTGCTCTGCGACGACACCGGTGCCAAGCTGTATGGGTCCTAATGTCCTTCCCTTGGACAACATCGGTGGCATGGAGAGGGGAGACTTGCAGCATGGGCAACTGCTGGTCTTCCATACAACCTTGCCCAGGCCTGCACCCTGGAAACCTTCCAAGGTGCAAATCCATGGTCTCATGAGACTAATGGATGCCTATATATATGTACTTTGATAATAAATTTTACTTTGAACTTTGAATAATGAAAGACCTCGATGGTAGGGGTCTTTTTCCCCGGTAGGTTGTTTAAAATTAGAGAATGTAGGTGAGAGGGTGAAAGTTTAAAAGAAACCCAAGGGACCAATTTTTCACATAGTGTAGTAATATCTGGATTGAGCTGCTGGAGGACCTGGCGGAAGCAAAAAAATTAACAACATTTAAGAGACATCTGAGCAGGAGTGGACAAAACACAGACATGGAATTAACACAGGTAAGTGGGATTAGTATAGAGAGACATATGGACCTGTTTCAGTGCTCCGTAGCAAAAAAAAAACACCCTGTCTATATTGTTACAACAGCCTCAAAAGTTTTTTATTCCTGCAGTATGACTGCAAAATTTTGTAAATGAAATACATTCTGGTAAACTAACAGTTCCCTGCATCTCCTTCAGTTCATTTAACTGTGTTGATTTTATATTCTGTTATCGTAAAATTCCACAAAACTCTCTAGATAGCAAAACTACTTGAGAATCTACAGAAGTCATATCTTACCACAGAGTTTTATGATCTGATTTCTTCAGGTACCATGTTTTATATTTGGACATACTGCCTAATAAGAAAGCATAACTGTCTTTCTTATAAGTAGTCCAGATCTAATCTCTTATGGATTAATTGATCATTTCTATTTCCACATGTAATTGTTTTATAGTATGCACCATAAAACCATAAGTCCATTAGATATAGGAGCAGAATTAGGCCATTTGGCCCATCAAGTCTGCTCCACCATTACATCATGGCTGATCTAATTTTCCTCTCAGCCCCTATCTCCTGCGTTCTCCCCATATCCCTTCATGCTCTGATCAATCAAGAATCTATCAACCTCTGCCTTAAATATAGATAAAGACTTAGCCTCCACAGCTGCCTGTGGCAAAGAATTCCACGGATTCACCACTCTCTGGCTAAAGAAATTCCTCCTCATCTCCGTTCTAAAAGGACACCCCTCTATTCTGAGGCTGCATCCTCTGGTCTTAAACTCTCCCACCATAGGAACCATCCTCTCCGCATCCACTCTATCAAGGCCTTTCACCGATCAATAGGTTTCAATGAGATCACTCTTCATTCTTCTAAATTCTAGTTAATATAGGCCCAGCGCCATTGAACGCTCTTTATATGACAAGCAATTCAATCCTCTTATCATTTTTGTGAACCTCCTTTGACACCTCTCCTGTTTCAGCACATTCTTTCAAAAATAAGGGGTGTAAAACTGCTCACATTACTCCAAAGGAACTGTATCTCTAAAGCATCATTGATCTTGTTTATAATATTTTTCAAAGATGAGATTGCCCTACCTTGAAAGACTGAAGCATTTTAAAAGAAATTTGTCCATCGTTCCTTTATCATTCATTTTTACATTGATTTGTCGCCTAAATTCATACTTTTGTGTGCTCTCATAACAGGACGTAGGTTTTACAACACTTTTCCATGTAAATCCAATGTTATCTTCTTAATTGACCACAGACATTGACTGTACTACATCTCCAGGTTAAAATGAAACTATAGTTACCCATATATCATCCCTAATATTCTATAAACAATTAAAACACCAATTCTGTCACGTTCCTCAGAAGCACAGAGCCCCAGAGATGTGAAGAACAAAGGAATGTTGATGCCGGAAATTTGAAATTAAAACAAAAAATGCTGGAAACTTCCATGAGGACGGATAGCGCCCTGTTGATCGAGAAACAGAACTAACGAGTGTTCTTTTTCCACAGATTCTTTCTCTATATTTACTCTAGAGATATCAAGTCAAGTTTATTGCTGTGTGGACAAGTATGTTGAGATACAGGTACAATTAAAAACTTGCTTACAGGAGCTTCACAGGCGAGTAGATTCAGACAATACACTGAAAATAAACAATATATAATTTATACAATTCATGAAGAGAGAGAGAGAAAGACTGGGCAAAAGCAAGACCTTAGTGCAAAAAAACACAAACAGGATCAAGTTATTGGTCATGCAGAAGGTAGTCTCCAGTGTTCCATTGCTGGGAAAACTTTTGTATTGTACAGGCCACATTAGTTATAATGCAGTTTTGACTGTGAGCTAGAGAACTACTTAAGAGTTACTTTGGGAACTGTTAAATTGGCAAATGGGTTTATTATTGTCACATGTACCAAGGTAAAATGAAAAACTTGACTTGCATACTGTTAATGCAGATTAATTCATTACAAAAGTGCATTGAGGTAGCACAAGATAAAACAATAATAGAGTGCAGAATAAAGTGTTACAGTTAGAGAAAATGCAGTGCAGATAAACAGTAAGATGGAAGGTCATAATGAGGTAGTTTGTCAGGTCAGGAGTCCACCTCATCAAACTAGGGATCTGTTCAATAGTCTTATAACAGTGGGATAGAAGCTGTCCTTAACCCTAGTGATATGGAAGGCTGAGAAGAAAGAATGTCTGGGGCAGTGGGGACTTTGAACTACTACTGTATTGAGGCAACAAAGAGTGTAGACAGAGTCCATGGAGAGGAGGCTGGTTTCTGTGTCCACATCTCTCTGTTCCTTCTTGTGGTTATAGGCAGAGCAGTTGCCATCACAAGCCGTTCTCCATCCAGGAAGCTTTTGGTGATACTTCAATAAAAATTGGCAAGGCTCAAAGAGGACTTCTCAAATTTCTTTAGCTTCCAGAGGAATTAAAATGTTGGTAAGTTTTCTTGGCCATGGTGTCAATGTGGTTAGACTAGGAGAGTCTATTGGTAAAGTTCACTCCCAGGAACTTGTAACTCTCAATCCCCTTGACCTCAGCACCATTGTCATAAACAGGAGCACGTCCTGAAGTCTGTGGCCGGCTCTTTTGTCTTGCTGATACTGACGGGAAAGTTGTTTTCATGGCACCATGCTACTTGACTTCAATCTCCTTTGCAAATGTTGCAGTGGATTGATCCTGAGAATTTTGAAATCCAATTGATTGATTTTGCAAGGCTCAATTTGTTGACAAAGGCTGAACTAGAAAATATTACCAGAGATCAGTTAGTGACTGAATCAAATCGAGAGAAAAAGTTCCAAAACTCTGAAATTCCAGTCCTGAAACTTGTATCTGTCTGCAAAATGTCGCAATCGCAGTATTAGCAGTACTGTACTTTCATAGATATGTTCATTATTTTCTGTGATGAACTTGGCCTCGTCTAATTACAGGAGTACGCTTACTTATGAAATGTGCTGAAGCACCTTCAATAACTCCAACAGACTGAGGTTGGGTAAAATACTGAAAGGCTTTTATTCGCTGTACAATACGACCTCCACAGTGAGTGTCTGCCCCGGACTGAGGGGGAGGGGCAAGGCAAACACCTTTATACAGGAATCTGTGGGAGAAGCCACATTGGGCAGTCAGCAGAGGGGCCTGTCCAGACAGTTAACCCAGTTACAACATAGGTATGGTTTACCACATTCACCCCTCCTTTGTTTTTAAAAGAGTCCCGGGGGGTGAAGTGACTGACAATATTTAAAACAAGTATATTTACAGGTCAAGTCTATCAGGCAGTCGGGTCCGTCCCTGTGATCTACGTAGCACCGGTGGTAATTGCATTGGTGACGGCGGTTGTGCTGGCTCCGGCCTGACTTGAGGTGCCAGCACATTAGGGGTTGTTAATTCCTCATGCGTGTGCGTCGCACCCGGTATGGGAGTGTGGTGTGGTATCTGTGTAGGGCTTGGAGTGCGCGGTGTCTCGTGGGTATATATATCAGTGGGAACGGGGTTAATAGTCACCACGGAGTGTTCAGGGTAGGGGCCCGGTGCTCCTGCGGGCGCCAGGTCGCGGATGGAGACCGTGTCCTCCCGCCCATCAGGTAAAACCACATAGGCATACTGGGGGTTCGCATGAAGTAAGTGAACCCTCTCCACCATTGGGGAGTATTTATTGCTCCTCGCATGTTTCTGGAGCAGCACTGGCCCCGGGGACATCAACCAAGTTGGTAGGGTGGCCCCAGTGGTCGACTTTCTGGGAAAAGAAAAGAGTCACTCATGAGGGGTGGCATTGGTGGCCATGCATAACAGGGAGCGGATGGAGTGGAGTGCCTCGGGAAGGACCTCCTGCCAGCAAGAGACTGGCAGTCCCTTTGACCTGAGGGCTGAGTGTGGCTTTTCACACTGTGCCATTCTCCTTCTCCACCTGTCCATTCCCTCAGGGATTATAGCTCGTGGTCCTGCTAGTTGCAATTCCTCTAGCCAGTAGGTATTGGTGCAGCTCATCACTCATAAACGAGGACCCTCTGTCACTGTGGATATAGCATGGGTATCCGAACAGAGTGAAGAGTTTGCGCAGGGCTTTTATAACTGACGTGGTAGTGGTATCGGGGCAGGGGATGGCGAAGAGGAACCGCAAGTACTCGTCGATAATGTTAAGAAAGTACACATTGCGGTCGGTGGAGGGAAGGGGGCCCTTATAGTCAACACTCAGTCGCTCAAAGGGGCGGGTGGCCTTGATGAGTTGTGCCTTTTCGGGTCAGTGGAAGTGCGGTTTGCACTCTGCGCAGACTTGGCAGTCCCTGGTCATCATCCTGATCTCCTCAAGGGAGTAAGGCAGGTTCCGGGCTTTCACGAAGTGGAAAAGCCGGGTGACTCCCGGGTGGCAAAGATCTACATGTAGGGTGTATAGCCGGTCGATCTGCGCACTGGCGCATTTTCCCCGGGATAGGGCATTGGAGGGCTCATTGAATTTCCCAGGCCTGTACATGATGTCATAGTTGTAGGTGGAGAGTTCGATTCTCCACCTCAGAATTTTATCATTTTTGATTTTGCCCCGCTGTTGGTTACTAAACATGAACGCGACTAGCGCTGGTCAGTTAGCAGGGTGAACCTTTTGCCGGCAAGATAGTGCCTCCAGTACCTTATAGCTTCCACTATGGCCTGGGCCTCTTTCTCTACCGCAGAGTGCCGAATTTCAGGGCCTTGAAGGGTATGGGAGAAGAATGCCACTGGTCTTCCCGCCTGGTTGAGGGTAGCAGCCAGTGCAAAGTCGGAGGCGTCACTCTCTACTTGGAAGGGAATGGTCTCATCCACCGCATGCATTGCTGCTTTGACAATGTCCCCTTTTATGCAGCTGAAGGCCGCGCGGGCCTCGGCTGAGGGGGGAATGTGGTGGACTTGACCAGGGGGCGGGCCTTGTCTGCGTAGTTAGAGACCCATTGGGCGTAATATGAAAAGAAGCCCAGGCACCTTTTGAGGGCTCTGAGGGTGTTGGGAAGAGGGAGTTCCAACAGGGGGTACATACGGTCGGGGTCAGGGCCAATGACTCCATTCTCCACGACACACCCAAGGATAGCAAGTCGGGTGGTCCCAAATACACACTTGTCCTTGTTATAGGTGAGATTGAAAGCTTTGGCCGCTTGGAGAAATTTTTGGAGGTTGTTGTCGTGATCCTGCCGGTCGTGACCGCAGATGGTAATGTTATCCAGATATGGGAACGTGGCCTTCAGTTGGCACTGGTCCACCATCCGGTCCATTGCCTTCTGGAAGATAGATACACCATCCGTGACACTGAAGGGGACACGTAGGAATTGATAAAGCCTGCCGTCCGCCTCGAAGGCAGTGTAAGGGCGATCCTCCGGGTGGATGGGGAGCTGATGGCAAGCGGATTTTAGGTCTATGGTCGAGTACACCTAGTACTGTGCTATCTGATTGACCATATCCACAATGCAGGGTAGAGGGTACGCGTCGAGCTGCGTGAACCGATTGATGGTCTTGCTATAGACCACGACCATCCTATTCTTCTCCCCGTTCTGAACAACGACCACCTGCGCCCTCCAAGGACTTGTGCTTGCCTCAATGACCCCCTCCCTGAGCAGCCGCTGACTTAATGAAAGCTCTGTCCCCCGCACTGTACCTCCTGCTTTTAGTTGCCACAGGCTTACAGTCGGGGGTCAGGTTGGCGAACAGCGGTGGGGGGAGGGATCTTGAGGGTGGAGAGGCCACAGGTGGTGACCGTAGTGCAGCTGTTGGCATGGTATTGGGTGGATGCGCAGGTTGGTGTGTGTGGGTGGTCAGTAGCGGGGTATGTGACGTATTCCTACAAAACTGAGGATTTCCGACAGTGATTGGTGGGAGGGGCCCATCATACTTCATTGTCACGCTTTTCAGGTGGCCCTGGTAGTCGAGCCCCAATAGCACAGGGGCACACAGTTGAGGCCTGACCAGTAATGTAAAGTCTCGATATTCTGTGCCCTGCACTGCTAGTGTCGCTACACAACCCGCCCGGATGTCTGTTGTATGCAACCGGGAAGCCATGGTGACCCTCTGACTTACCGGCCGTATCATGAGTCCACAATGCTGCACCGTGTCCGGGTGGATAAAACTCTCCATGCTGCCTGTGTCAAACAGGCAGCTTGTCCTGTGCCCCTCCACCAGGATGTCCATCATTGACCTTGCGAGCTGGTGGAAAGCGCTTTGGTCGAGGGTCTCGGAAGCCAGGGTTGGGTCACTGTCTTGGTCCGGCGCGGTGGGGTGCCCCATGAGCACCCATTGGTCGTAGGCGGTGGGAGGTGGCGCTGACCAAGATGTCCGTCCCCATGTCTCGCACATGGTGGTGGCGTGCAGGGAAGATGGCGGCAGGCAAGATGGTGACCCCCATGTTTCGCACGTGGCGCTGCTCGATCCCACTCACGGTTTGGACTTACAGACCTTCGCGAAGTGGCCCTTCTTTCCGCAGCTGGAGCAGGTAACTTCTCCGGCCGGGAAGCGTTTCCGGGGTGCTTCTCCAGTCCGCAGAAGTAGCACTTCGTTCACTCGTGACTGGCAGCAGCCGAGGTCGATTCGCCGGCGGGTTGTGGAGTCTGCGGCGCCCATGAGGCCATCGGGAGATCGCGTGCCTGGAGAGCCTCGGAGTTATGTACAGCGGCCTCCAGCATGTCGGCCAGCTCGATCGCTGAACTTAAGGTAAGATCGGCTTTTTCCAACAGCCGCTGGTGCACGTACACTGACCTGGGCCCCGTGACGAAGGCGCCTCTCACTAGGAGCTCTGCATGCTGCGCCGTCGTCAGCCCCTGGCAATTGCAGGCCCGCACGAGTGCCTGCAGGGCTCGGACGAACTCAGCACTTGATCCCCCGGGCCGTTGTTGCCGTGTCACTAAGCGGTACCGAGCATAGACGCTGTTTATTGGCCGCAAGTATTGTCTTTTGAAGGCACTCATTGCGCCATCGTAGCTCGGCTGGTCTCTGATCAGTGAATAGACCTGTGGACTGACCCTGGAGAGTAGAACTCTGTGCTTCGCTATGGGGTCGGTCACTTTAATCTCTTCTAGGTACACTTCGAAGCAAGCCAGCCAGAGTTCGAAAACGTTTCCAGCTTCAGGAGTTTGCAGATCGAGGTTTAATTTGTTGGGTCAAAGTACATGTTCCATGCTTTAAAATGTACAGCGAATAAAATTGAAGCACCTTCAATAACTCCAAAAGACTGAAGTTGGGTAAAATACTGAAAGGCTTTTATTTGCTGTACAATACGACCTCCATGGTGAGTGTCTGCCCCCGGACTGAGGGGGAGGGGCAAGGCAAAACACCTTTATACAGGAGTCTGTGGGAGGAGCCACAGGGGCAGTCAGCAGAGGGGCGTGTCCAGACAGTTAACCCAGTTACAACATATATATATGGTTTACCACATGTGCTATGTGCATAACTCTCAGAACAACCAAATACAAGCTGAATATAAAATGTTTGTCAATATTAATGCAGTATCAAAAGTCTCATTAAGAAGAAAGAATGTTTATTTTCCTTTCTTTGATCTGTAATGAGCATGCATCAAAGCTTATAGTGTCACATTCACATTTCTTCTGATATATGTGTACAATATCAATACTACATAGAAGTGATATTATTTTTCAAATTACTTTTTAAAGGATCAATATTAATAATTTTTAATGTTTTCTAAAGTGCTTCATTTATTTCAATATAATACCCTGATTAAAATTGTATTTCTACTGCATTGCTGTTGGGAACTTTACTTTAGCAGTTTTTTGCAAATGCACTGTGTTCTGTTAGTTTCGCTTTATTGACTAGTGTCAATAAACTAGTGTCAGCTGAGATAAGGAACATTTGTTCACCCTAGGAACATTGTGTCAGCCAATCGGGGGGCGGGGGGAGGGGGGAATACCATAGAACATTTGAGAGAGCTGGGCAGGATCAGATTTCTGGTTTGGAGGTGCAGAGAAGAGCACGAGGGATGGTGCTTGGAGAATCCCACCCGAAGGGGAGACCCCATTGTAAGAAGTGCTTTGTGCAGACGAATAGTTCAAAGGGAGAAGTGCCAAAACCCTTGAGTTAACCGGGTCATTGAAAATGGTCTTCGAGGGAAGTTGGAACTGTGTCCGGTGTCCTTCAAACAGAATGTGGGTTTAGCACGTGAGCTATTGAGCTGCAGCATCCCAACTACTGCAAAAATTAGCTCTCACGTTTATGAGCACATTTAGACTAGTTTAACTGTACTGGGCGCCCTTTTCTTCCCCCCCCCCCCCATTATCTAGTTAAAGTTGAAACATCTGTAAATGAAGAGATGAAGCTGAGTACAGGGCTACGGTAGGAAACTTTGTCACATGGTGTGAGCAGAATTATCTGCAGCTTAATGTGAAAAAGACTAAGGAGCTGGTGGTAGACCTGAGGAGAGCTAAGGCACCGGTGACCCCTGTTTCCATCCAGGGGGTCAGTGTGGACATGGTGGAGGATTACAAATACCTGGGGATACGAATTGACAATAAACTGGACTGGTCAAAAAACACTGAGGCTGTCTACAAGAAGGGTCAGAGCCGTCTCTATTTCCTGAGGAGACTGAGGTCCTTTAACATCTGCCGGACGATGCTGAGGATGTTCTACGAGTCTGTGGTGGCCAGTGCTATCATGTTTGCTGTTGTGTGCTGGGGCAGCAGGCTGAGGGTAGCAGACACCAGCAGAATCAACAAACTCATTGGTAAGGCCAGTGATGTTGTGGGGATGGAACTGGACTCTCTGACGGTGGTGTCTGAAAAGAGGATGCTGTCCAAGTTGCATGCCATCTTGGACAATGTCTCCCATCCACTACATAATGTACTGGTTGGGCACAGGAGTACATTCAGCCAGAGATTCATTCTACCGAGATGCAACACAGAGGGTTATAGGAAGTCATTCCTGCCTGTGGCCATCAAACTTTACAACTCCTCCCTTGGAGGGTCAGACACCCTGAGCCAATAGGCTGGTCCTGGACTTATTCCCTGGCAAAATTTATATTACTATTTAATCATTTATGGTTTTATTACTACTTAATTATTTATGGTGCAACTGTAAAGAAAACCAATTTCCCCTGGGATCAATAAAGTATGACTATGACTATGACTATGAAATAGACTTCCACTTTAATTTTATGCTAGTGTAAGGTCTGTTATTTCCTGGCGACCAATAACTTTGCATAGAGTAACATTTACCCAGATTCACCATCAATTCTGTTCCCTCATTGTAACATTCCAACTTTCCTGTTTGGTTGAACCCAAATCATCCCGATCCGAGATGTAAGTTGCTTATTGAAGGTGGCCTTCCCATGGTTACCCATGCAAAACTGAGCCACGTGGCTGTTATCCAGAGTTAGCTAACAAGCCTGCTTTATTACAAGCTGTAGCGACAGGTTACATCAATGGCTCTCTAATGCTTTAATTAATAATAAAACAATAAATGAGCAACAGAACTCATCTTTTTTCCATATTATTGTTATTGATTAATGAATCAATGATAATCTCTGCTCAAGGTTACCATGGCATGCAAGAAAATTGTTTGGAATTTTTTGCCAATTTGTGGACATGCTCTCAAAAACATTCTCAGCCCCTGGCCAAGGGAGTAGATTAGTGGGCTGAGGATGCCACTTTGTTGGGTAACAAAGTTGAGGATAATCATATCAGAGGGATATGATTATCCCTGCCTGCTGCCTGTTGGTCAGAAAGTCAAGGATCTATTTGCAAAAGGAGCTGCTTACAAGCAAAATTACAAGCAGGAATAAAAGCTGTCTTGGTAAGAAAAAGTCCCGGAGAAAAAACTTGCTTCCATGTAACCTGCTTGTAGTAATGAGACAACATTGTCTCTTAAGAACACAGGTTGCTAGTTCGAACTGAAAGAGGCCACCAGAAATCAACAAACAATTGCTTTTATTAATACTTGTGCCATGCCATCAATACTTGTGAGATCCACCAATGTTTACACTTTTTGTAAAGGTGCAGAAGTAAGTAGTAATATAATAGAAATGTTTAATTGTAGTGACAAATAAGCTTTACAAAAACAGACTTGAAGTTACTCAAGCACTTGAAAGAACCAATGGTTGAGTTGTAGCTACCCCAGCCACCGTATCTCTGGTATTCCCCGGGTCTCAGGAAGTACTGTCGGCCTCTGTAGTTGGGATGTTCAGAGAAAATCCAGTAACCATCCATGACCCGACAAGAGTGGATGACACGGTAACGGAATCGATCGTAGACAGAGGGACAGTCATCCATGAATTCCATCATCTGCCCTCCAACGTCAGGTCTCTCTTAAACCCCCACCCTGTAGTTTCCTTCTCTCTGCGCATTTCAAAACAGAGATGCGGAGAAATTTCTTTGGCCAATGGGTGATGAATTTGTAGAATTTGTTGCCACATGCAGCTGTGGAGGCCAGGTCATTGGGCATATGTAAGGCAGAGATTGATAGATTCTTGATTGGACATGTCATCAAAGGTTATGGGGAGAAGGCCGGGAACTGGGATTGAGGAGGAGATAGAGAAAAAGGATCAGCCATGATTGAATGGTGGAGCAGACTCGATGGGCCAGATGGCCTAATTTTGCTCCTGTCTTATGATAATAGAAAGATGATTGTAACTGGAATCAAGCACAAGATGAATAGACATAACCCAATAAGGAAGGAATAAAGAGCTTAATTTATGTTTGCTTGTGAATGCTGTTTATGTGATTGTATGTGCCTGTGATGCAGTTGCAGATTTTCGATGCACGCATATAGGATACATATGATAATGAACTTGACTGACCTTGAAAAATCCATAGGAGTAGAATTAGGCTATTTGGCTCTACTTGTTGAAGTCATCTACAAAACTACAAAAGCTGAGATAATCTTCTGTGTGGGGTGGTGAAATCAGATTTGTCAATGGTCAGATGCTTCAATGCAATTTTACTTGTAATGAAATTCTGAATATTTATTTAGTCTCTGTAGGTAAAATGCAAAGGGCTTGCAGAGGGATCATGAACAATAAGATCAAAGCTGAAACCATCTATCAGTTGAACCAATGAATTTTATTTAAAGCTTGGTAACAGTGTGCACTGCCATATAATTTTGTTCTATAAATGAGTGAAATACACACACTGACCATTTTATTAGCTACACCTGTATACTGGCTCATTAATGTAAATATCTAATCAGCCAATCATGTGGCAGCAACTCGATGCATAAAAGCATGCAGACATGGTCAAGAGGTTGTTGCTTAGACTAGAATGGAGAAGAAATGTGATTTAAGTGATTGTTATTGCAGACTGATTGTTGGTGCCAGACGGGGTGACTTGAGTATCTCAGAAACCACTGATCACCTGGAATTTTCATGCACAACAATTTCTAGCGTCTCTAGTTCAAAAACCACGAAGTATCCAGTGCGCACCAGTTCTGTGAGTGAAAAAGCCTTGTTAATGAGAGAGGTCGGAGGATAATGGCCAGACTGGTTCAAGCTGACAGGAAGACAAAAGTAGCTCAAATAACCATGAGTTACAACAGTGGTGTGCAGAAGAGCATCTCTGAATGTACAACACATCGAACCTTGAAGTAGATGGACTATTGCAGCAGAAGTCTACAGACATAAACTCAGTGGCCACTGCCGCTTGTTGGATGTTTTCATATCTGAATGCTTTTATACTGTCAGTATCTCCAGTTAAACTCTGTCTTTTTGTGTGTTTCCCCCAGCCGTCATTCTGTGATTTTGTATTGCCATGTGCTCTTGTTTGTTTTCATGCCCCATGTGCTCCTGTCCCTGCCCCTGCTCTACTCCGGCCCCTGTGTCACTGAGTACTCCACCCTCACCTGTTTCTCATTATTACCTGTATTGCTGCCACCTGTGTCCCATTGTGCTCCACCTATTATCTGCCTCTCTGTTTATTGCTCAGTGTATTTTACTCCTGTGTTTTCACCCGTTTGTTGCCAGATTGTGCCAGCGAGTTTTCCTGATTCTGATTTTAGGATTTCTCTGGATTTTTTGAACTCTGCCTTAACCTTGATGCTCCTCTGGATTTGTTACTCAATAAATATCATGGTCTGCACAGTACTTGGCCTGCGATTGGCTCCCTGCTCCAGCGCCGTGATATATATATTGAGTTGCTGCCATGTGATTGGCTGATTGGATACTTGCATTAACAATCAGGTGTTCAGGTGTACCTAATAAAATAGCCGCTGAGTGTAGATGAGCTAAATTTACCAACTCAAGGATCAATATTAAGTACTGAATCAGTCTGGAATATAGCACATCAAATGATAACTCTCAGACGGGTAACTGCGACAGGACCTGATTGTGTCACTGAAACCCATCCAGTGCTGGTAGTCAGGATACTCTCCCCTGCTCAGGACATACTGGTATCCCATGTAGTTGGGTCTCTCGTACAACACCCACCAGTCACTTTCGACACGGATGGAGTTACAGCGGCTGAAGTAAGGGGAGAAGTCGGCACAGTCGGAGCTGCACTCATAGTGCTGACCCTGGAAGTTCCTGTCCTCGTAGAAGATGATCTGTGAGAATATACAGATTTGAAAATTATTAGTTTCTCAAACCAGCAGATATAAATCATAATAAAAAGCATGAGTTGCCCTTGCCTTTCCCATTTTGAGTTCAGTTAGGTTGGGAACCAACTGAACAGTTCACTGTTCCACGTAGTTTGGTGTCTATATACTGAGCATAAAACGGCCTCTCTTGGCTATTCTTTTGTCATTACAATGAACCACTACTGAAAATAAGGAGAAAAAAAATTAAAACAGACATTGCAGTTGTTGGAAGAAAATCACTCAGGTAACACCATCAGTTCATCGGTTCTTCCAATTTTCTTTGCCGGTCATTTTGTTTGTAATTTGAACAAAGCAGTCCTGGAACATTCACTGTTCTGAATTGCACAGTTCTGTTTCATAAGGTCTGGTGGGATGTTGTTGAATGTAGGTGATGACATGTTTAACTGCAGCAGGTTCCTTTACTTATGACTTTGTATATGACATGTTCTTCATATTACTCAGTAGATTCTGGATTGAAAAGGTTCAAAATGATTTATGAGCACATGGCTGGGATAGGGTAAATGATTGTTTTGAACTGGTCAAACAGATAAAATTGCAGAAATAACTAATTTTAAAATAAAATTTTGTGTCTGTGGAGTAGTTTCCCTCCCACCTTTAGCCTTCCCTTTATACTTTGGCCTTTTTGGAACTGAGAATAATAAATTTCCTGGACAGATTACTTCAGAGATGACAAAGTATGTGTACACATCTTTCCTCATGACATTAGTTCATTAAATCATTGGACTCTGGCATGGTGCTAGAGGACTGGAAAATTGCAAATGTCACTCCACTCTTTAAGAAAGGAGGAAAGCAATAGTAAGGAATTTATAGACCAGTTAGCCTGACCTCAGTGGTTGGGAAGATGTTAGAGTCAATTGTTAAGAATGAGGTGATGGAATACTTGGTGACACAGGACAGGATAGTACAAAGTCAGCATGGTTTCCTTCAGGGAAAATCCTGCTTGACAAACCTGTTGGAATTTTTTGAGGAGATTACAAGTAGGATAGATAAAGGGGATGTAGTGGATGTTGTATATTTGGACTTCCAGAAGGCCTTTGAGAAGGTGCCACACATGAGGCTGCTTACCAAGTTAAGGGCCCATGGTATTACAGGAAAGTTACTAACACGTTTAGAGCATTGGCTGATTGGTAGGAGGCAACAAGTGGGAATAAAAGGATCCTTTTCTGATTGGCTGCCAGTGACCTGCGGTGTTCTACAGGGGTCAGTGTTGGGACCATTTCTTTTTATGCTGTATATCAATGATTTAGATGATGGAATAGATGGGTTTGTAACCAAGTTTGAAGATGATACGAAAATTGGTGGAAGGGAAGGTAGTGTTGGGGAAACAGGTAGGATGCAGAAGGACTTAAACAGGTTAGAAGAATGGACAAGAAAGTGGCAAATGAAATACAATGTTGGAAAATGCATGGTCATGCGGTTTGGTAACAGAAATAAATGTGCAGACTATTTTCTAAGTGGGGAGAAAATCTAAAAATCTGAGATGCAAATGATTGGGAGTCCTTATGAAGTACACCCTAAAGGTTAACTTGCAGGCTGAGTCAGGGGTGAGGAAAGCAAATGCCATGTTAGCATTTATTTCAAGAGGTGTAGAATACAAGAGCAAGGATATGATGCTGAGGCTTTATAAGGCCCTGGTGAGAACTCACCTTGAATATTGTGAACAGTTTTGGGCCCCTCATTTTAGAAAAAATGTGTTGGCATTGGAGAGGGTCCAGAAGAGGTTCACAAGGATGATTCCAGAAATGAAAGAGTTATCATACAAGGAATGTTTGATGTCTCTGGGTCTGTACCCTCTGGAATTCAGAAGGATGAGGGGGTATCTCATTGAAACATTGAAAGGCCTAGACAGAGTAGATATGGAAAGGATGTTTCCCATGGTGGGAGAGTCTAGGACAAGAGGGCACAGCCTCAGGATAGAGGGGCGCCCTTTCAAAACAGAGATGTGGAGGAATTTCTTTAGCCAAATAGTGGAGAATCTGTAGAATTTATTGCCACATGCAGCTGTGGAGGCCAGGTTGTTGGGTGTATTTAAGGCAGAGATTGATAGGTTTTTGGTTGGACGTGGCATCAAAGGTTACGAGGAGAAGGCCGGGAACTGGGGTTGAGGAAGAGAAAAAGAAAGGATCAGCCATGATTGAATGGTGGAGCAGACTCAATGGGCCAGATGGCCTAATTCTGCTCCTATGTCTTATGGTCTAATTCTACCTGTCACATGCTGTCAGCCATCCAGAGTAGTGGGTAAAATAGAAATGATCGCAATTCATGCTTCTATTTTCTGTGTTTGATAACAAGAGTCAATATTTGATTAGGGTCTTATTCTTTTTGGAAATTAAATTGAGAGCAGAATTCATAGATGCCTCAAAGCATGCCAAATATGGTATATACTGTAGGGATAAAGATAAGAACAGGTTGTCACCTAGCATGGACAAGATGGTGAACCGGGAAAGGCAGAGCTGAGAGAGTTTGCAATGAAATCTCTTAAATTCCTTACAAGCAGAATGAGGAGGAATTTCTTTAACTGGAGTGAGATGAATATTTGGAATTCATTGCCATAGATGGCTGTGGAGGCCAAGTCATTGTGTGTATTTAAAGTGGTGTTTGGTGGGTTCTTGATTAGTAAGAACATCAAAGTTTATAGGGACAAGGCAGGAGAATTGTATTGAGAGGCAAGTTAAATCTGCCATGATTGAATGGTGAAGTCAACTCGATGGGCTGAATGGACAAATTCTGCTCCTAAGTCTTATGGTTCCTCTTGGTTTAGACTTGAATTTGTTAATCCAAGTTAAATATTCATTGCACAAACACCAATAATTCAGTAGCCATTGCTTTAGTACAATTAACAATCATAGTAGTTGAAGATTGATTGGTTTCTGTAGGATTCTGGCTTCTGACAACCCAATGACCTCATGCCCAAACCTTGTTACCCATTCCCTACAAATCCCATTTATCCTTCCCACTAAGAATCTTTCCATATAACGTTGCTGAGTGACTTAATGCTCAGAAAGTGCCATTAATTGATATTCATCCTTGACAAACTTCTAAGCTTTGGTCTATTCAGTATCTCAATATGTAACAGTGCAAAGCACATTCAGAATACTGTATTTGATTCATTTATTCATCACATACTCTTGCCCTTGCTGTCCTGTCATGGGCAAAGTAAAATGCAGCTCTTCATATTTTGACACGTATAAAGCTGTGATAGTTAGATTTCATTCTAAGTTGTGAATGACTTAAATTGAAGATATAACAAAGCAAGTTCTAGTAGAGTTCAATGCGGATAATTTAAAGTGATGCTTTTGGGTAGAGTAATATTGGAAAAGCATAAGCTTTCCTTGCATTGCAAAAGGCAATTTGGCCCACAGAGTTTAAGCCATCTCTCAGAGTATTCCTATGAGTCCCATTTTGTCATCAATCAGAGGCAACACATCCCCTTCCTCTGTTCTCATTTCACACTCTAGGATGCAGACCACCAGGTGCTGGGGATATGTATATCTTTGGTGCCAGACGTTTGCATGGTATCATTTCCCTAGTGGTGAGATTGATTTGCTTTCCTACCTCCTGATGCCTGTTATTCTGCAATGAATACAAATACGAAATACTCGTTCAAAGTTTTAACCTTATTATTTCCTGGCATTAATTCCCCAGTCTCACTCTTAGCACCAATGTTTACCAGTACTTTTTTTATATACAGTATATGTAGATGATGGCTCTTACTGACAGTTGGTATACTATACTTTTTTCCAGGTTACATTTTAACTGAACTTTTTAAAGTACTCTAATCTACTGAGTTTTTTAGCCATTTGTTAGCAATCTTCTGGCATACCCTAACCTAGTAATCCTCTTCCCAATTCAACTCCTTCATTTCCATTAGACGAATCCTTCTCACGGAGAGGCTGTTTCTGAATGGACTATATTTTCATGGAGTTCAATGAAATACCTCCCTAAATCAGCTGGAAAATCTAGCAGGATTAGGGAGCGATGGTTGAAGAGGGAAAAATATACACGAAATGGTGGAGGAACTCAGTACATCGGGCAGGATCTATGGAAGGAAATGAAGAGTTGAAATGAGGTTTATTCATGGCAGAAAAGGAAAAAGGAGGGGATTCTAAGGGACAGGATCTATTTACACTTGGGAAAGAAAGCAACACACACAAAATGCTGGAGGGACTCAGCAGACCAGGCAGCACCTATGGGAAAAAGTACAGTCGACGCTTTGAGCCAAGACCCTTCGGAAGGACCCTTCGAAGGGAAGATTTAAACTTCCTCAGGGAAAGTAAAAGACTGATAAGGGGTAGTCACCTTGGCAGGAAGGAAACATGAGGGGATTCTAAGGGTAGGCTGGACTCCTTTCCACAGATACTGCTGACCTGCTGAGTTCCCCAAACATGTTGTGTGTGTTGGAAAGACAAGGACTGATAATGGATAGTCAACATGGCTTTGAGTATGGGAAAATGTGCCTCACAAATTTGATTGAGTTCTTAAGGAGGTAACAAGATTGAAGAAGGTAGTGCCTTGTGGTAGGCTAGTCTGGAAGGTGATCTGGGGAGAGCTAGTCAGCCAGTTACAAAATAGGCTTGGTGCAAGGAAACAGAGGGTGGTAGTGTACAGCTGTTATTTGAATTAGAGGCTGTGACTAGGGTCATGCTGTAGAGATCGTGCTGGGTCCACTGTTGCTTGGCAGCTATATTAATTATTCGGGCGAGAATGCAGGTAGCATGGAAAGTAAATTTGCAGATGACATCAAAAATAGTTGTGCAGTGGACAGCAGAAAGGTAAACTGAGATTGCAACGGATCTAGAGCAACTGGAGAAGTGGGCCATGGAACATAAAATGGAATTTAACTCAGACAGGCGTAAAGGGTCATTACGGTCAGTTAAACTAGGACAGGACTCAAACAATAAATGGCCGAGCTCTGGAGAGTGCTGTAGTATAGGGAGGCTGGTGGGTACAGGAACATTGTTCCTGGAAAAGCCGTGACACAGATAGACAAGTTGATGAAGAAGTATGGCAAGCTTGCATTCATTTTTTAAGGCATTGAGTACAGGAGTTGAGACATAATATAACAACTGTACAAGATGTTAGTGACACCACACTTGGAGGATGGTGTCTAGTTCAGGTCACAGAGCTGTAGGAAGGATGTCACTAAGCTGGAAAGAGTGCAGTAAAGATCCTTCAGAACGTTGCTGGGATTGGAGGGCTTGAGTTACAAGGAGAGACTAGATATGATGAGTTTTTTTCCCCCTGGAATGTAGGAGGCTGAAGGGTAACATAGAGCTTTATAAAATCCTGAGGGGTACAGACAAAGGTGGAAGTTTCACAGTCTTTTTGCCTGGGTTGGAGATATAAAACTAGAAGGCACAGATTTAAATTGAGAGGGAACAGATTTAATTGGGACCTGAGGGGCAATTTTTCTTCATAAGTGGCTGTCTGGAACAAGCTGCCAGGGGAAACTATTGATGTGGGTGAATTACTATGTTTCAAAAACATTTGAACCGCTATACGGAAAGAAAAAAATGAGAGAGAAATAGGACAAATGCAAGGAAAAGGGACCAGCTCGGAGAGGTATCTTGCTCAGTATGGGTGATTTAGTTAGAACGACCTGCTTCCATGCTGTGTAGCTCTGTGACTCTATGGCTAAGTTAAGAACGGCATTCACTGAATAATAAATTGTTCAGATGACAGGCTGGTTAAAACAATTACATGTATTCCAGCAGTATCCTCCAGGCATTATCATGGCCTTGCTTTAAGAACCATTCAATGAATAATGCTCAGCTTTGATCGAGGCACGACTGAGCAGGAGCGTGGACGTCAGTGATTTAGACCTGTGGGAAGAATTTAAAAGGAGGTCATTTTTTCTTCAGCGGTTTAATCGAGGCACAACTGCGCAGGCGCTTGGATGTCAGCAAGTTAGACCAGCGGGAAGAATTTTAAAAGAAAATAGCTTTATAGAGCGGGCACTTGAGTAGAGGAAGTCAGAGTAGGAGGGCTTTAGCTCAACGGGGCTTCGGCAACAACAGGTCGAGGCAAGGTAAATTACTTGTGAAGAATAGGATTAGGAAGTATGGCTGTGAAGCCAGTGTTCTGAACTGGCTGTCAGATGTGGGATGTCCGGGAGACTCCCAGACTCCCGGATGGCTACATCTGTGCTAGGTGCATCAAGCTGCAGTTCCTTAGTGATCGCGTTAGGGAACTGGAGATGCAGCTCGATGACCTTCGTCTGGTCAGGGAAAGTGAGGAGGTGATAGAGAGGAGCTATAGGCAGTTAGTCACACCGTGGCCTCGGGAAACAGATAAGTGGGTAACAGTCAGGAGAGGAAAGGGCAAGAGTCAGATACTAGAGAGTACCCCTGTGGCTGTCCCCCTTAACAGTAAGTACTCCTCTTTGAGTACTGTTGGGGGGGGGTGGGAATGACCTACCTGGAGGAAGCAACAGTGGCCATGCCTCTGTCACAGAGTCTGGCCCTGTGGCTCAGAAGGGTAGGGAAAGGAAGCGGATGGCAGCAGTGATATGGGACTCTATAGTTAGGAGGTCAGACAGGCGATTCGGTAGATGCAAAAAAGAAGCACAGATGGTAGTTTGCCTCCCAAGTGCCAGGGTCTGGGATGTTTCTGATCACGTCCGCGATTTCCTGAAGTGGGAAGGTGAACAGTTAGAGGTTGTGGTACAAATTGATAGCAACGTCATAGGCAGGAAAAGGGAGAAGGCCCTGAAAGCAGACTACAGGCAGTTAGGAAAGAAGTTGAGAAGCAGGACCTCAAAGGTAGTAATCTCGGGATTGCTGCCTGTGCCACACGACAGTAAGTATAGGAGTAGAGGTGGAGGATAAATGTGTGGCTAAGGGTTTGGAGCGAGGGGCAAGGATTCAGATTCCTGGATCATTGGGACCTCCCTTGGGGCAGGCGTGACCTGTACAAAAAAGACAAGTTGCACTTGAATCACAGGGGGATCAATATCCTGGCAGGGAGGTTTGCTAAGGCTAATGGGGAGAGTTTAAACTAGAATTGCTGGGGGGTGGGAACCAAACTGAAAAAGGGGCGGTTGGCTCGCAAATCGAGAAAACTTGTAGACAGTGTGAGAGGGAGGTTAGGCAGGTGATAGAGAAGGAATAAACTCAGACTGATGGTTTGAGATGTGCCTATTTTAATGTAGGGAGTATCATGAACATGGCGGATGGGCTTAGAGTGTGGATCAGTACTTGGAGCTATGATGTTGTGGCCATTACAGACTTGGATGGCTCAGGGGCAGGAATGACTGCTTAGAGTTCCAGGCTTTAGTGTTTCAGAAAGGACAGGGAGGGAGGCAAAAGAGGTGGGAGCGTGGCACAGCTGATCAGAGATAGTGTCACAGCTGCAGGGAAGGAAGAAGTCATGGAGGGATTGTCTACTAAGTCTCTGTAGGTGGAAGTTAGGAACAGGAAGGGTGTTTCTTATAGACCACTCAATAGTAATAAGGATATCAAGGAGCAGATAGTGAGACAGATTCTGGAAAGATGCGATATTAACAGCTTTGTCATGGTGGGAGATTTTAATTTCCCCAATATTGATTGGCATCTCCCTAAGCAAGGGGTTTAGATGGGGTAGAGTTTGTTAGGTGTATTCAGGAATGTTTCCTAACACAATATGTAGATAAGCCTACAAGAGGACAGGCTGTACTTGATCTGGTATTGGGAAATGAACCTGGTCAGGTGTTATGTCTCTCAGTGGGAGAGCATCTTGGAGATAGTGAGCACAATTCTATCTCCTTTACCATTGATGAAGGTAGAGCAGTAGATGCAGTGTATATGGATTTCAGCAAGGCATTTGATAAGGTACCCCATGCAAGGCTTATTGAGAAAGTAAGGAGGCATGAGATCCAAGGGGACCTTGCTTTGTGGATCCAGAATTGTCTTGCCCACAGAAGGCAAAGAGTGGTTGTAGAATGGTCATATTCTGCGTGGAAGTTGGTGACCAGTGGTGTGCCTCAGGGATCTGTTCTGGGAACCCTTCTTGTTGTGATTTTTATAAATGACCTGGATGAGGAAGCGGAGGGATGGCTTAGTAAATTTGCTGATGACACAAAGGTTGGGGGTGTTGTGGATAGTGTGGAGGACCATCAGAGTTTACAGTGGGACATCAATAGGATGCAAAACTGGCTGAGAAGTGGCAGATGGACTTCAACCCAGAAAAGTGTGAGGTGGTTTATTTTGTTAGGTCAAATATGATGGCAGAATATAGTATTAATGGTAAGACTCTTGGGAGTGTGGAGAATCAGAAGGATCTTGGGGTCCGTGTCCATACACTGCTATGCAGGTTGATAGTGTTGTTAAGAAGGCATACGGTGTATTGGCCTTCATCAACCATGGGATTGAGTTTAAGAGCTGAGAGGTAATGTTACAGCTATATAGGACCCTAGTCAGACCCCAGTTGGAGTACTGTGCTCAGTTCTGGTCACTTCACATAGGAAGGATGTGAAAGCTACCGAAAGGGTGCAGAGGAGATTTATAAGGATGTTACCTGGATTGGGGAGCATGTCTAATGAGAATAGGTTGAGTGAACTTGGTCTTTTCTCCTTGGAGTGAGGGAGGATGAGGGGTGACCTGATAGATGTGTATAAGATGATGAGAGGCATTGATCGTGTGGATAGTCAGAGGCTTCTTCCAGGGCGAAATGGCTAGCACGAGAGGGCACAATTTTTAGGAGCTTCGAAGTAGGCACAGAGGAGATGTCAGAAGTAAGTTTTTTATGCAAAGAGTGGTGAGTGCGTGGAATGGGCTGCCAGTGACTGTGGTGGAGGCGGATACAATAGTGTGTTTTGAGAGATTCCTGGATAGGTTTCAAGGGTTTCAAAGGTAAATGTTGGATAAATGTATACAATATACAAACAACACACACAAAATGCTGGTGGAACGCAGCAGGCCAGGCAGCATCTATAGGTAGAGGTACAGTCGATGTTTCAGGCCGAGACCCTTGAATTTCCAGCATCTGCAGATTTCCTCCTGTATACAATGTACATCCTGAAATGCTTTTACTACGTAACCACCCACAAAAGCAGAGGAGTGCCCCAACGTTTGAATGACAATTAAATGTTAGAACCCCAAAGTCCCCCGCCCCAGCTCCCCTCCCTTCCACACATAAGCAGCAGCAAGCAATGATCCCCCCCCTTCTCCCACTGGCAAAAAAAAAGCATCAGCACCCTCCACCGAGCACTCAAGCATGCAGCAAAGACACAGACTTGCAGTACTCCAAAGGCAACGCATTCACCCAGTATCCAACATACCACATATTCTTCCCAATAAGGGAGAAAGAGATGTCTCCATTTCAGAGCGAGAGGGGAGACACAACAAACAACCTGCTGGTTTACAATGTTAAAAGTCCATTACGTCGCTTTTTCCGAGCTCTGTGCCCAAAGATCTCAGGTCTCTGAGCACACAGCCAAAGATCTCCTGGCTCCCACGACACACCAGTCTGTCGGGACACCGACCTTCGATCCTCCTGTCTCCAGAGCCCCGAGATCCTAGGCCTCCAAAGGTGAGCCGAACTCTCAGGCCGTACCCTTGTCATGTGGGATACTGGCCAGTCGTGAAACCCTGAGAGCGGGTCCCATTGCCGCAAAGAACCAAAGTCAACGTATAACTCCAGGTCAGGGTCTTCAAAAGAACCCTGAATGGGAAAAATAGAGATATTGAAGATGGAAACAGAGCTGTTTCTGAAGATGCAAGCAAACGAGTTGCTATTTAGTGCCACCTTGACTAAGCTCTGCCCTCCGGTGTACATGGAGCTTAGAAAAATAGAGGGCTATGGGTAATCCTAGGTAATTTCTAAAGTGTTCAGCACAGCATTCTGGACCAAAGGGGCTGTATTGTGCTGTAGGTTTTCTATGTTGCTATGTTTTCCAAGTCAGGAGCTTTAGGAATCAAACTGAATTCAGCTCCAAATAGGATGATAGGGTTCACCATCTGAACATCGAGGTGGCACTACATTTTAGGGGTGGTGTTTTTGCATGAGATATTGGATCAGGCAGCACACACATCGCTTAACCCCAACACAGGGCCTTGAGTGCAGGAGCAATTCTGGGTTGTGCTGGGGTGTGGGAGAGAGTAGGTCATGCATTTTGCACCTGGATTCACAGATTTATGGAAACTGCAAGTGGCAATCTCATTCATTTAGCCTTCCTACACAGATAAGTGAAAGAAGGTGTTTCTTATTTTTTAAATTTATTTTGACTCATATTCATGTTTTAAGTTAATTCACCCAAGTTTGGGGTAATTTATAAAATCATCATTAAGATTTTTTTAAAGTTTTGATGATTGAAATATATTTCTGCCTTTCTAAATATGTCTGATCGTCAGAGGATTCGCTGCCACTAGGGATGCAAGCAGCCAACCCTCAGCTGGAGTTGCCTAAGGACTTGATACCACTCAGACTAGGCACCTTCTTCCTGAGTGAGTGCTTTAGCTTTTGAGAGTCGTGCAAGCCATAGAGGGTAGTACAGCTGTGGTGGGGGAGGGGAAAGGGGCTAAAGGGAACGCATGAAAAGCAAGAATGAAAGAGACCAGCAACACAAGACTTGGCTCTGAATCCAAGGGCTACTGCGTCAGATAACGTAGACCCCACATCAGCTAGTGAAAAAAGCCTGGTAGGTGGATCCTTCGTGCTTAATTTAATAATTAAAATTGCCTGACTTCAGCTAAGCAGAGGAGGATGCTTTTCTTTGTGAAGTAGATATCATTGTTATTTCAGAACTTTCATCTGTAAACAATAAATGGAAACTCATGAAAATAGTGAAGTGAATAATGCTTTATTATTCTTATTTCAGAAAGGTAAGATCATTCTTTGCAGCAATAACCTAGAAGTCCCTCATGCGCCTGAAAGACCCAATGGTTGAGTTGTAGCCGCCCCAGTCACTGTATCTCCTGTATTCCCCAGGTCTCAGGAAGTACTGTCGGCCTCGGTAGTTGGGCTGCTCATAGAAGATCCAGTAACCATCCATCACCTGACAGGAGTGGATGTCACGGTAACGGAAACGATCGTAGACGGAGGGACAGTCGTCCATGAATTCCATCATCTGTCCTGCAAAGTCAGGCCTCTCGTAAATCCTCATCTTGTAGATGCCTCCACGGTACTGGAATAGAAAGAAGAGTATAATTGGGCTGATGCTAAGAATAATCTATTCCAGCTTCCAGATGAAGCAGCAGGACAGATGGGGTTGGAAGACTAGGGTGTAGATAAGTTTCTGAACCCCAAGAGACGGTGCAGTAAGCTCTGTGGAAGCAGTTACTGTTTGATAGCCGATGTCAGCATTTATTTCACACATGACTTAAACGAGAAAAGCAAAGAATTGCCAAGATCATCAAATAAAATCATAACAAGGTGGAAAAACCTGCAGATCAAGCGACAGCTGTGGAGGGAGCAGCAGTTAATGCTAATTGGATGTTAAAGGGAGAGGGATAAAAAGAATAAAGGAATGTCCATAATAGGTTGGTGAAGAAGAGAGGCTGGATGCTGCAAGTGATGATACTACAGAATGAGGAAATGTGGTGAAACCTTGATGGTCTCTCTCCAATAGAGATGAATAGGGCAGACGAGAGAGAAAACAATATCAATAGAGCTGCAGATGGCTGGGAATCTGAAATAAAGGAGAAATCCAGAGAACTCTAATGAATGCTGATGACACAAAGGTTGGGGGTGTTGTGGATAGTGTGGAGGGCTGTCAGAGGTTACAGCGGGACATCAATAGGGTGTTAAACTGGGCTGAGAAGCGGCATTTGGAGTTCAACCCAGAAAAGTGTGAGGTGGTTCACTTTGGTGGGTCAAATATGATGGCAGATATGATAGTATTAATGGCAAGAATCTTGGCAGTGTGGAGGATCAGAAGGATCTTGGGGGCCAAGTCCATAGGACACTCAAAGCTGGTTGACTGTGTGGTTAAGAAGACATATGGTGTATTGGCCTTCATCATCCATAGGATTGAGTTCAAGTGTTGAGAGGTAATGTTACAGCTATATTGGACCCTGGTCAGACCCCAGTTGGAGCACCATGCTCATTTCTGGTCCTCACTACAGTAAAGGTGTGGAAACTATAGAAAGGGTGCAGAGGAGATTTACAAGGATGTTGCCTGGATTGGGGAGCATGCCTTATGAGAATAGGTTAAGTGAACTTGGCCTTTTCTCCTTGGAGCGATGGAGAATGAGAGGTGACTTGATAGAGGTGTATAAGATAGTGAGAGGCATTGATCGTATGGGTAGTCAGAGGCTTTTACTCAGGGCTGAAATGGCTAACACAAGAGGGCACAGTTTTAAGGTGCTTGGAAGTAGGTACAGAGGAGATATCAGGGGTAAATTTTTATGCAGAGAGTGGTGAGTGTGTAGAATGGGCTGCTGGTGATGGTGGTGGAGGCAGATACAATAGGGTCTTTTAAGAGACTCTAGGATAGGTACATGGAGCTTAGAAATTAGAGGGCTATGGGTAACCCTAGGTGATTTCTAAAGTAAGTACATGTTCGGCACAACATTGTGGGCTGAAGGGCCTGTATTGTGCTGAATCAAGACTTTCTGTTGATAACCTTTCATTTGAACTGATTTGTTCTGATACGTAAGAGGAGAGGTTGGTTGTCTGAAATTGCTGAATTTAGTATTGACTTCTGAGGGCTGTAACATGCTAAGCCAGCAGATGAAATTCTGTTGCTCTGCAAGTTAAAGCGTATCAACCTGAGAATGCCAGAACTGCAGAGTATTTACAGACTTCCTGCTTTAATTTCAGACTTCCTGTATCTTTGCTTCAGGGACTGATTGATTGATTCCATTTTGGAACATACATTGGATAAGTTGATTAGTGATATCTAATTCTCAGACTCAATTTGATGATATTTCGCTCATTTAATTTTATGGTTCTTTTTAGCATAGGTGAAAGAATTGTGAAAGGTGAAAACACGTTACAAATCTTTCTGTAAATGATCCACTTACACTCTGTACTCCAATCAAGTAATTCATCTTTCAGTTATACATAATTACTGAGACAATTTATCAAATGGTGCTTCAGCTTTAGTTATGTGCTGACCACCTTTCCTGTAGATACTAAATAGAGAACATCTTGCTGCAGGATCTGTTCTATTATAAAGATGAGGTTAATTAGATCTATCACTTACAACTACTAAATACATATAGAAACATCCAAAATCTTTTCACAGTTGACAAAAAGAAATGAAATATCAAGCAATATGTCCTTTCCTACTCTTCATTCTTGATTAAAACATAAAAACCAAAAATAGGAACTTACAGAAGGGTAGCTGCGACAAGATCCAATGCAGTCACTGAAACCCATCCAGCGCTGGTAGTCAGGATACTCGCCCCTGCTCAGGACATACTGGTATCCCATGTAGTTGGGTCTCTCGTACAACACCCACCAGTCACTCTCGACACGGATGGAGTTACAGCGGCTGAAGTAAGGGGAGAGGTCGGCACAGTCAGAGCTGCACTCATAGTGCCGACCCTGGAAGTTCCTGTCCTCGTAGAAGATGATCTGTGGGAAGAAATTGGTTTATAAATTAGTAGGTGCACTAACTAGCAAAGATACTCTAAAAATGTTTAATACAGTTCTTAAACAAAATTGCCCTTACCTTTCCCATTTTGAGCTCGCAGTTGACTGAGTGACTGAGCGTGTGTAGCACTGCCTCGCACAGCTGGGTATTTATATGCTGAGCAGAAAGGCTAACTAGGCTGTACTTTTGTTATTCTAATGAGTCAGGATTGATATTCAGCAGATGCTGTATCAATTAAATGCACGTGAGAACTCATAGTGCAAAAACTCTTGAAAGACTCCTGATTTGTCACTGATTCTTTTTATTTTGCTGTCTTGTCACTTTATTTGTTGATGATTTACAATGATCACTCTACATTATTCAAAGTGATGATTTTGCCTGACTGCAGAACATCCTGGCATCCTTTGAACTCGAAGTGATATGTGGCAGCTGTCCCTCACACCAAACACAACCTTGCCAATATATCCACCTGTATGAAATCTTACCAGGTCCCTTGACTGTATGTTGTGATTTCAATCTTGAGACTTCTGTAGAGATTGCTGTTGGTGGGAAAAGATGTGACCGTGATATATTGGACAGAGTCCACTACTGTCTGCAGCTAACTACACTACTGAGTATTTGATTGCCATACCACACCATCATGTAACCTTGCAGGACACTTTCAATAATATATCTGTAGAAGTTTGTCAGAAGTTAGAACTTTGCTCTAAAGTGGATATCTTTGTCCTGATTCTGTTCTTTCTTGTAAAAACTGCATTTAATTTAAATTTTTCTTGTGATGCTATGTGCTTGTGATTCTGCTGCAAGTAAGTTTTTATTGTGCCTGTGTATGCATGTGTAATGGGCTGTGTTGATCAGACTCAAACGATCCAAAAAATTACATGTCCAGAAGATGTAGTAATAAGTGTATAAGCACACGAAGAGGTAACTTGAGCTGAATTTATTATCATTAAATGGAAAGCACAAGTACTCTGCACATAATACTATGCAATATGTTAAAAAGATTTCCACAAACATTTCAAGGCTCCTGATTCTTAGTCACCACTTGATTGCCATTGTTGTCAGGGGACTTGATTGTTGCTGTTGTCGGGTAAGTCCAAATTCTAACTGATGAAACCACCTTATGTCCTAGGCACCAATTGCAATTTCCTTGCTGTAGGTGAAGTTTCAAGAACTGAGGGAAAAGGTTCCCATTAAATAGGGGTTCCACGAGTGTAGAAAAAGCCACATAGAGACAGACAAACTCTTTGGTCTTTTTTTTCTCATGCCATTAACGCAGCATGGTTTCTCTCATTCAAACAACTCATGTGTTCATTTACAGACATCCTCATGCCACTAGTGCCTGAAGTGAAGAAAGAATCCAGCTGCTCTCAGCAAACATTTAACAGTGTTTAACTTATACAAACACCTTACATGCTGCGAGCTCACAAAGAGTTAAGTGTCACCTGGAACTGTTCAGACTTTCATCCAATATTTTACAAAATTCAATACAACACAGCGTGAGCTGTGCATATGAGAATAAACTCAAGTTTGGCTGTGACCACATTAAGGGGCTCAGCTCATGACCTCACAAAGATGCTCATTGAAACATCAAACTCAGTGAAATGCATCATTTTGCATCAAACCAATCAGTGAGGAATGTGCAGGGCAGCCCACAAGTGCCACCATGCTTCTAGTGCTAACATAACGTGCCCACAACACACTAATCCTAACTGTGTGTCTTTGGAATGTGGACAGAAACTGGACCACCAGAAGAAACCCACATGATCACAGGGAGAATGTACAAACTCTTTCCAGCAGCAGCAGAAGCTGAACCCCAACTAGTGACTGCTTTCACTGTAAAAGCATTACGCTAACCGCTAACATTACCATGCCGCAGAATGAAGGCCTTGGCAGGTAATACTTGGAAAGACAACATCAACAACCAGTAAGGCAGCCTAACACCTATAGTGCGTTTCCAGACACATTCCACCCTCACATGACGTGCATGTGATCTCACTCATTCACAGAGTGAGAGAAGTCCACATAACAGGCAACCTTCTGCAGTATTACAGCTTCCTTCCCACAAGCACCCCAGACAGTTGTCTTGAGTGTGGACAATGAAATGACAATGAACACTGGTCCCCGCAGTGTAACCCACTGTTCATGAGTGATAATGGAGAAGAAGGAACCTGAATCCCCATCGTGACATGTTACAATCTTGACTTTCCTCTGCTGCTGTTCTACTAATTCCTCTGGAAAGTGAATTAGTAAATCGAGGATCTGGATTAAAAATCTTTGTCAAAAGTTTGAGGAGGGTATGACAAGATTTTTGTTAACTGAAGTAGTTGCAAATTATAAAGTTTTCCTATAAAGCTGAAGCAAGTAGATCTGATGATTAATTTTAAAAGACAGGTTCGTGATGGTGCAGAGCTGGCAAGAACAAAAATGGGAGCATGGGACATTACAGGTCCCCTTTCACAGGGCAAGCTCAGCTTCTAAAGCTTCACTTTCTATGGTTTTATTTTTTCTGAACCAGGAAGGTTTTGGCATTGAAAACAGTGTTAAATAAGTGGAGGCAAATCACAGGCAATGCTGCATAATTTATGAATTTTATGTCTACTTACCTCACGTTACCACCAACTACTATCAACTTGGTACTATCTCTCAGTGAAGATCTAGCCATCTCTCTTGTTTCCCGATTTGTTTTGGGATTCCTATTTGTTTATTAGTTTTGGTTTAGATCATAGATAAATACTGCAACTCAAGATGCACATGGACCACAGAGTCTGTGGACCAATGAGAGAATGCAAGCTGAGAGAAACCCAGGTCTCCCTGTACATTAATTATGAAAAGCTAACAGGCCGGGACAGCAAGCGATTAGGAATGAGAATGGTAATATGGCCTTTATTGCAAGAGGACCTGAGTGATGGAGTCTTGTTCCATTTATATAGGCTCAGTGTGAGACAGTATCTGGACAATATTTGGAATACACTATACAAGTCTGGTTATTCATGTACAAATCTGGTCAGGGGCGGCAGGGTAGGACATTGCTTTCCAGCACCAGCAATCACGGATTCCCGCTGCTGTCTGAAAGGGGTTTGTACATTCTCCCCGTGACTGCGTGGATTTCCATCGAGTGCTCCAGTTTCCTTTCCCATTCCAAAGACGTATGGTTAGGGTTACCAAGTTGTGAGCATTCTATGTTGGTGCTGGAAGCATGGCAACTTGTGGGCTGCCCCGTGCAATCATCGCTGATTTGATTTGATGCAAATGATGCATTTCACTGTATGCTTCAGTGTTTCTTTTTTTTTTGTAATTTATTTTTTTATTGCATTTCATCATCAAACAAACATTTCCATAAGATGTATTTCAGATACTGTACATATATATCATATAATCGTATTTGTCACAAATCTCCACATAATATTTATCTGAGGTATACACTTATAGAAAGGAGAGGAAAAAAAGAACAATCAAAAGAAGAAAACTATGTTTTTTTACAACATATTCATTGACTTATGAGAATAAAATCAGGCCTATGAGGTGTTATGTAGTTAAACCATTTTTCCGGTATGAATAAAATTGTTCCAACTTATAACTAACAGATGCTGTTACCTTCTCCATTTTGTAAATATCCATTGTAATTTCCATCCATACGTTTAGAATTGGTGTTTCAATACATATGTAACAAATAAAGCAAATACTGTAAATATTAGAGGTAATCTATCTAAGGAAGAATATTCTTGAGATAGAAAGAGTGCAGGAACATTTCATCAGATTGATTCCTGTGTTATATATTTTTTTAATGGAAATTTGGAGTAGATTGGGCCTATACACTCCAAATTTTAGTTAGCCTGTTATCTAAAAATCTTATTACAGCAGTGCCTGCAGGTGAGGCTGCTGATATTCTCACAGATGAAATGAATAGATTCTATTTTTTCAAGAGCAGCGGGAGATCAGTCCTGGTGTCTTGGCCAGTAATGATCCCTCAGCCAGTATCACAAGAAATAGAGTGTATCTCGGTCATTATTACATTGCTGCATCTGGGACCTGTGTAAATTGACCACTTTTCCAAAAATGCAGCAGTGATTAAATTTGAAAATCACTTTGTTTATTGGAAACCACTGTACTTCACTGAATGGTCCCGGAAAGTGTTAAATGATTGCACCCCATGTTGCTTTTTCTTTGCCTATATTGTCAGATTTTGTTTGCCTCTGATTATAAAGTTACACTTGTCAGTAAAACGGATTATTCAAGTAACCTGCAGCATATTTTAATTGATTACTTTAATATTTAGACTTCAAAGTGGTTGTGACTATACTTTGTGAATTAAAATGTTTTCATAACGGATCAGCGATAAGAAACCTTGACAGTACTACTGAAATTCACTGCTTGGTTGAGAAGGAGGAAAATGGACAATTAATATTTTGAGTTGTTAGGGCATATTCTGGAGCTAGAGTACGTAGCAAATATTAATTTCAGCAGCAGCCAATCTTCAGATTTGAACATAGATTGAATTTAAAATGCAGCTCAGAACAAAAGTCTCCCTGGAGCAGCAGACTGGGGTTGATTACAAATCAGAAAACTCCCACTCACTTGATGTCTGCATGTGCGTGAATCCAGAGAGAGAGAGAATGCTGCTTAACATTCATTTTGGGTGTCTGGAGTGTGGGTATGAAGAAGGAGGTGTGTGAAAACTATATGTAATTCAACAGAAGCATTGTAGAGACATTGTAACTATTGAATTGTCTTGCTGTTGCTTTTGATGTTTTGCATTTAAAAATATCATGTAATTTTGGGTTAGGCAGGCCTCTTCTCCCAAGAAAGTCATGAATATGATGCCTGTATACTTGTTTTGCTTCTATATCCGCTAGCTTTAGTGTCCCTTCAGTGCCTTTGTTCATTGTTACAATAAGGTCAGGAGTTTCATCAGGACTAGGTCAGTAGGATCTTGACCTGCAACATCAACTGTACATTCATGGATGCTGACTGATCCACTGAGTGTCTCCTGCAGTTTGTTTATTTGCTCCAGATTCCATCATCTCCAGTCTCTTGTGTCTCCATGGGAGACAGGATTTGACTTAGTCCTCTTCACATCTTTGCTCTCATTTGATCATATTTTGATGTGTGACGTCCACAGTAAATTGACATAGTTTTAATATCACTATTGCATATTTCCCTCTGAAAAAGATCTTATCCACAATGCCTTATCTTTGACCTTTGTTTCTAAAGGATATAGTTATCCAGAATGATTTACTTGAACATTTGTCTTTTTAACTTTATTGAGACAAAATGTACAGTATGTCACTCCCACATAGCACAGTATTTTAAAAAAGAATACACAAAACACGGAAGTTGCTTATAAAGAAGACAATTTTATTATTCCCAATAATACTTCAGAGAGATTATGTCTCACAATGGAAATCTAGAAGTCCCTCATGCGCCTGAAGGACCCGATCATTGAGTTGTAGCCACCCCAGGTAGTGTATCTCCTGTATTCCCCAGGTATCAGGAAGTACTGTTGGCCTCTGTAGTTGGGATGTTCATAGAAGATCCAGTAACCATCCATCACCTGACAGGAGTGGATGTCATGGTAACAGAAACGATCGTAGACAGAGGGACAGTCGTCCATGAACTCCATCATCTGGCCTCCAAAGTTAGGTTTCTCATAAATTCTTATTCTGTAATTTCTTCCTTGGTACTGGAATAGAAAGAAGATTATAATTGTACTGATGTGCCTCTTGGTGAGACATGATCTTTCAAGTAAGTGTAGATAATGTTTCAGAACCAGGAACAACTGAGTTAGCTCTAATGAAGCAGCCGATCATCTACTGACTGAAGGCAGTATCCATTTCCCTTGTAAAGCTCTGAGAGCCACAAATATAATTTAATTTTTTGATATTTAAGTGGATTGTTTAGATTTATCGTAGTGGAAACTTTTTGTCATTTTTATTGGAGCTTAACATTCTTTGTGGTATGTGTGGTGGCTTCAGGCAGTAGAACAAAATGGCAGCCTCCGTGGGATCCATCTAATAGTTGAAAAATCACAATAAATGCCATCCCCTCTGTAACCAACACCTGAAATAACAACAAAATGAAAAAATACGAGTAAAGGATGCAATCTCCTGGTTGTCCAAGCTAATCAGAGATGCAATAAAGTAGTGAAAGGTTTGGAACAGGAGATCCAAGTCTGCTTCTATCAGGGGTACACATAAATAGGATACTTCAATTACCAATATCTAGTTAATGCTTAGATTTAAATGAGATGGTTTTCTGTCATGTAATCTTAATATATTTTTTATAACAGTTGAAACTATAAGTTTCAATGACAAGGAACCTTTCAATAAGTTTAAATCCTGTTCCTCTCAGCTTACTTAAGGCGCAATAATTTGTCTGATCATTTTATTTTGATTTTATTTATGTAGACATTCAATACTGTAATAGGCCATGCTCGCCCAGTGTGCACACACCACTCATTAACACCCCAGTGACTAATTAAACTGTTAACCTGGACATCTTTAAAATGTGGGAAGAAACTGGATCACTGGGAGGAAGCATACATGGTCATATTGAGAACACTAGCTGTGGGCATTAAACCCAGGTTGATAGTCTGTTATAGTGCTACACTAACCACTAAGCTACCATGCTGCCCCAAATTAATCAATCATATTGCTTAAATTTTGGACTAGTGTGCATTTTATGCTGGTTTAGATAATCTTGCTCCAGGAATAAAGCTTTTCAGCTTCATAGTTACTGCACAGAGAAACTTAATTAAATGTACAAATGTGAGATAATGAAAGTGTTTCACAAACAGATTCTTTTTATACATGGAAAGAGTTGGGGTACTTCCACCAATGTGAGAATTCAATCAAATGCACAACAATTTACAGTTTTATCCTCCTTGTTGAGGATAAAGTATGCAAACATAAAAGATGACTCACTTGTGGGAATCTGCGACAGGACTTGACACAGTCATTAAATCCCATCCAGCGCTGATAGTCAGGATACTCTCCCTTGTTCAGGACGTACTGGTATCCCATGTAGTTGGGTCTCTCATACAACACCCACCAGTCACTCTCGACACGGATGGAGTTACAGCGGCTGAAGTAAGGGGAGAGGTCGGCACAGTCGGAGCTGCACTCATAGTGCCGACCCTGGAAGTTCCTGTCCTCGTAGAAGATGATCTGTGTTGAAAAGAAAAAAAATCAATTAAATTTTTACCTGTTCCAATGAATAATTAGTCAAATACGATTGTTTTGATTGTTAACCTTACCTTTCCCATTTTAAGTTCAGAGTTGGATAAGCAAGTCCTGGTGATGCTCAGTATTCATATATTTGAGTGAGCATCCTGAAAGAGAATGGCTGTGTTATTTCGACAAATCCCAAGTGCAGATCAGCATAATAAACTGTAAATTAAAATGAGTTAGGGTTATTTCAGGAACTCCCTTATTCATTGCTCATTCTCTTATTCAAAGCCATGTGCTTTCATGCCATTCTGATTATCTTGATTCTACGTGCTGCACTGCAGTCTGAATGATTCAGAGCTGAAAATCCACAAAGATCAATGAAGTCTTTCTGGAATAGCAATGGCCTGGAAAACACCTGAACGGTGCCTGATTTGCTGCCGATTCTGTTCACTTCAATGTCTGTCCACTTTAATGGTTCGAACAAATTAGCCTGTAAAAAGTCAGGGCTGCATGAACTCCAACCACCACTCCCACCCCCAATCTGTTGCAGTTGGTTCTGTTGCCACCAGTTGCAATCCATTGTAATCCCCCTTCCTATTCCCACACCAGCATGTCCATCCTTGGCTTCTACTGCAAGGGTGAGGCTTGATGCAAACTAGAGAAACAGTGGCTTATATTTCACCTTGGCAGCCTGCAGTCAGTGTTCCCTCGAAGGTGTGCGCGTTTGCAGTTTTTGCTCCTAGTGTACAATGGAATTTAAACTGTGCACAAAAGGTTGTCATCCTCTACCTCGTTGGCATGTTAAGTAGATTGGATGATCATACACAATCACAGTTTCTTTTCCTGTTTCAGTTACAGACATTGATCATTTGGTAAAATGTGCATGTTTGAATTCCCTACCTTCAGTGTCAAACACCATTCACAACAGAGTTTTTAAAAGTCAATAGAAACTGCAAGCTGATGACTGTTGATAATTTGAAGCCAATAAAGAAATTGTCCCTTAGTCATTGGATGTGTTTTATATACTTCCATTCTGTTCTTCTCTCATCTGTCTGATGGTACTCTGCAAAAGTCTTATTTGTGGACTAAGAATGGGAAGGGGGCAGGGAGAGGGGAATCATGGTTGGAAAAAGGGGAAGGGAGCACCAGAGAGACATTCTGTGATTATCAATATACCAATTGTTTGGAATCAAATGACCGTGCTGGTGTCATGGGCTGAGTGTGCCTGCACCCGTGCCATACCCCACCCCGGCACTTCTTCTCTGCCATCTGTCCCTCTCTCTTCCCATGGTGCTCCAGCCTCGCCATTCCCAACATCCTTTTCTCCTACCTGATTTATAAATTCATTCTCTGCTCTATGTTAACAATCACAGGACTGTGCAAAAGTGTAAAGGACCCTATCTCTATATGTGTGCCTAAGACTTTTGAGCAGTGCTGTATGTCCTGTGTTGTGCACGTTGGTTCCAGAAGAACATTGTTTTTGTTTGGCTGCATACATGTGTACAGCTGAATGATAATAACCCGAACTTGAACTTGAGATCAAGAGATTTTTTGATGTCTGAGAAGTCTGTGCAAATAACTGCTCAATTATACATCGCTGTAAGATCAAGCTATCTCTGAAACCATTTCATTGTTTGTCTAAGCTTTCACTGACAACCTAAAAACTTAGCTCTCTTTCTCTTTTCGCTGAGGCTTCCTGATATTTGCAGAATCTTTGTCTCCTCTTTCAGAGTTCCTGAATATTTAGTCCTTTGTCTTTATGTTTTATTGTGTCAGGTTTTCAACATTAAGGAATTAAAGCCAAAATCTCTCACGTTCTATATGTTTTAAACATTGAGAAATGGTTGTATTTCTTACCTAAAAGTAGTCAACATTGGAAGTGGATTCTCCTTGTTTTTGCTTTTTGATGTCAATGTTTTAGTTGACATAGAAAACCTACAGCACAATACAGGCCCTTCGGCCCACAAAGCTGTGCCAAACATGTCCTTACCTTGGAAATTACCTAGCGTTACCCATTGTCCTCTATTTTTCTGAGCTCCATGTACCTATCCAGGGATCTCTTAAAAGACCCTATCATATCTGCCTCCACCACCGTCGCCGGCAGCCCATTCCACACACTCACCACTCTCTGAGTAAAAACTTACCCTTGACATCTCCTCTGTACCTGCTTCCAAGCACCTTAAAACGATGCCCTCTCGCGCTAGTCATTTCAGCCCTGGGAAGAAGCTTCTGACTATTCACACGATCAATGCCTCTCATCATCTTATACATCTATTGGATCTGTGAGAAAGCATGAAGGTGGTAAAATCCTACCAATAATTCTTCTCTACAAGGGGCTGATTTCAATTCCAGTTTTCATTGCATCACGTAAAATAATATGGTTTCAATTTCACAGTCCTGTGTCAGAGTGACTGAATACTACATTCTTACTTTAAGAAGGTCAGCATATTAAATTGTCAATAATATGAGTGCCATACATTCCTAAATTTGAAGTTATTGACTTGAAGTATATGCATGAGCTGACATCAAATAGGGGGATTATTTAAAATGAGGCTCTGAATCATTCCATCCACTTTACATTGATCTTCACTGTAGTCTGATCAAAAATGAAGGGTATTTGTCAGGTTGAACTGATGTTATTATTATTCTCAAGACTTCAGTCTGACAGGATTATATTTTTCTGCTAATCTCTTGAGTTTTTGAAAGACCCAGTGGTTGAATTACAGCTGCCTTAGTCATTGCATTTCACAGTCGCAGGAAATACTGTCGACCTCTTTAGTGAGGTTACTCATAAAAAAATCCAGTAACCATCCACCATCTGGCAGGAGTAAATGTCACGATAATGGAACTGATCATAGGCAGAGGGACAGTCGTCCATGAATTCCTCATCTGCCCTCTGAAGGCAGGTCTCATAAATTGTCATCCTATTAACACCTCTTTGGTACTATATCATAATTAAGATCAAAGCTCTGTCCATAATTTTGCAATATACCTTTGCTTAAACTTTCTAAGCTAAAACTCTACTCCACCCCCCTCCTCAATGAAAACACACAGAACTTTCCTGCCTAATATGGAGTATTGTGTTTAGTTTTGGTCACCAAATTACAGGAAGGATATAAATAAGGTTGAAAGAGTGCAGAGAAGGTTTACAAGGATGCTGCCGGGACTTGAGAAACTCAGTTACAGAGAAAGGTTGAATAGGTTAGGACTTTATTCCCTGGAGCGTAGAAGAATGAGGGGAGATTTGATAGAGGTATATAAAATTATGATGGGTATAGATAGAGTGAATGCAAGCAGGCTTTTTCCACTGAGGCAAGGGGAGAAAAAAACCAGAGGACATAGGTTAAGGGTGAGGGGGGAAAAGTTTAAAGGGAACATTAGTGGGGGCTTCTTCACACAGAGATTGGTGGGAGTGTGGAATGAGCTGCCAGACGAAGTGGTAAATGTGGGTTCTTTTTTAACATTTAAGAATAAATTGGACAGATACATGGATGGGAGGTGTATGGAGGGATATGGTCCGTGTGCAGGTCAGTGGGACTAGGCAGAAAATGGTTCGGCACAGCCAAGAAGGGCCAAAAGGCCTGTTTCTGTGCTGTAGTTTCTATGGTTCTATGGTTATGGTTCTACATCCTACAGCAGATCGTGTTCCATTCACCAATCATCTTGCACAAACTGACTCTGTTAGTTCTTTATGTAATAACGAAATTGTTTAAAATTATCATCCTTATTTTCAAGACCTCCCTGTGAATTTTACCTCTTCAGCTCTATAAATTCCCCAGCCACGCATTCCTTTTATAACCATTCTGTTATTCCTAACTAAAATGGCCTTACCACTGGTGATCAAGTCTACGGCAGTCAAGACTCCAGACAATGAAATTTTCTCTCTGAACATCCGGGTTTCTCAATCCTTCTTACCTTCTTTCAGGTGTTTTGTAGTTCTACTTTGATTAAGCTTTTATCACCTGTCCTAATCTTACAAAGCTCTGTTTTAAGTTAAGTTTGGTAATGGTGCCATGAAATATTGGGGGGGGGGAGTTTCAATTTATTGCATTAAAGATGCAAAATAAATGCAAGTTGTTAATGCCCTGTTCTGCTCTCAAAGTAACCAAGGTGAAGCCATAGACACCTGGAGACTTTTCACCTCACAGAGTCCCATATGCAATGATGTCATGGCTAGCATCCACTTGATGATATTATTGCCTTAATGAGTTGTGCAGTGGTGGTAATTTTAGTTGCAATGATAAAATTAATGTAATATGTAGGTAATTTGATTTGCAGTAAAAGTACGACATATTTTTGCTTCAAGTATCAGGTGGTAGGATTTGACCAACTTCATGCTTTCTCACAGAGCCAACAGATGGCATCCACCATTCTCTGTGTGAAGCAATGTACCCCTGACATTCCCTTGGTACCCATTTCCAAGCACCTTAAAACTATGCCTCCTCATGTTAGCCATTTCAGCCCTGGAAAAAGCCTCTGGCTATCCACACTATCAATGCCCCTATATCAGGTCACCTCTCATTCTCTGTTGCTCCAAGGAGAAAAGGCTAAGTACACTCAATCTATTCTCATAATGTACACCTTCCAATTCAGGCAACATCCTTGTAAATATCCTCTGCACTTTCTCTATAGTATCCATATCCTTCCTGCAGTGAGGTGACCAGAACTGAACACAGTACTCCGAGTGGGGTCTGACCAAAGTCTTATATAACTGAAATATTACCTCAAGGCTCTTGAGCTCAATCCCACAGTTGATGAATGCCAACACACCATACACCTTCTTAACAAAACTGTCAACCTGCGCAGAAGCTTTCAGTGTCCCATGGACACAAACCCCAAGATCTCGCTGATCCTCCACACGGCCAAGAGTCTTACCATTAATATTATATTCTGTCTTCAAATTTGACGTACCAAAATGAACCACTTCACACTTATCTAGGTTGAAGTCCATCTGCCACTTCTCAGCCCAGTTCTACATCCCATTGTTGTCCCACTGTAATCTTTGACAACCCTCCAGACTATTAATAACACCCCGAACCTTTTTGTCATCTGCAAACTTACTAACCCACCCTTCTACTTCCTCATCCAGGTCATTTATAAAAATCACAAAGAGGAGGGGTCCCAGAACAGATCCGCATGGAACACCACTGGTCACTGGCCTCCATGCAGAATATGAACCACCTACAACCACCCTTTGCTTTCTGAATCCACAAAGCAAGGTCTCCTTGGATCCCATGCCTCCTTACTTCTGAAGGAGCCATGCATGGGGAACCTTATCAAATACATTACTGAAATCCATAATCACTACATCCACTGCTCTACCTTCATTAATGTGTTTTGTTACTTCCTCAAAGAATTCATTCAGGCTCGTATTTCATGACCTACCCTTGACAAAGCCATGATGACTATCCCTAATCAGATTATGTCTCCCTATATGCTCATAAATCCTGCCTCTCAGGATCTTCTCCAACAACTTGCCCACCACTGAAGTCAGACTCACTGGCTGTAATTTCCTGGGCTATCTCTACTCTCTTTCCTGAACAAGGGAACAACAGTTGCAACCCTCCAATCCTCCGGTACTTCTCCCGTCCTTATTGATGACGCAAAGATCATTGCAAGAGGCTCAGCAATCTTCGACTCTTCATGACTCCTCAGACTTAGAACTTCCACCACATTGCCAGTGTCTTTCACAGTGAAGACTGATGCAAAATATTTATTCTGTTTGTCCGCCATTTCCTTGTCCCCCCTTACTACCTCTCCAGCATCGTTTTCCAGCAGTCCAATATCCACTCTCAGCTCTCTTTTGCTCTTTAAATATCTGAAGAATATATTCATATCCTCTTTAATATGATTGGCTAGCTTACTTTCATATTCCATCTTTACCTTCTTAATGCTTTTTTAGTTGTCTTCTGTTGGTATTTAAAAGCTCCCTAATCCCCTAACTTCTCACTGATTTGTGCTCTACTATTTGGCTTTTATGGTGGCTTTGATTTCACTTGTTAGCCATGATTGTGTCATCATGTCTTTAGTACTTCATCCTCTTTGTGCCTTCAGAATTGCTTTCAGAAATTCCAGCCATTGCTGCTCTGCTGTCATCCCTGCCAGTGTTCTTTTCCATCAATTCTGGCCAACTCTCTTATTCCTCTGTAATTTCCTTTGGCAAGTACATCTCTTATTCCTCTGTAATTTCCTTTACTCCATTGCATGTAATACTGATACAGCTAACTTTAGCTTCTTTTTCCTCAAATTTCAGGGTGAATTTGATCGTATTATGATCACACTACCCTTGAGGTTCTTTTACCTTAAGCTCTCTAATCAATTCCAGTTCAATTCACATCACTCAATCCAAAATAGCTGGTCCCCTAGCGGGCTCAACCATGAGCTGCTCTAAAAAAGCTCTCTCACAGGCATTCTTGAAATTCCCCCTCTTGGAATCACACACCAATCTGATTTTCAAATCTGCCTGCATATTAAAATCCCCCGTAACTATGATAACTTTTGGCGGGCAGTTTCTATCTCCCATCGTAACTTGTAGAACACATCCTGACTACTCTTTGGGGCTCTGTATGCAACTCCCATCAGGGTCTTTTTACCTTTGCAGTTCCTTAGCTCCATCCACAATGATTCAACAACTTCCAACCCTATATCAACTCTTCCTAATGTTTTAATTTCATTTTTTACCAATAGAGCATGCCACCCTTCTGCCTTCCTGCCTGTCCTTTCAATGCAATTGTATAGCTGGACATTAAACGTCCAGCTATAATCTTTCAGCTATGAATCAGAGATGCTTACAACATCATACTTACCAATCTGTAACTGTGCTAAAAGTTCATTGACCTTTTTCTGTATACTGCACGTATTCAAATATCACATGTTTTGTCCTGTATTCACCTTTATTGGTTTTACCCGCCTTTTACGTTCCAACTCAACCGTTGACTGCAATTTTGCCTTATCAACAGCCCTTCTCGGCCCTTCTAGCCTGTGCCGAACGCTTACTCTCACTTAGTCACACCGACCTGCACTCAGCCCATAACCCTCCATTCCTTTCTTGTCCATATATCTATCCAATTTTTCTTTAAATGACAATAACGAACCTACCTCTACCACTTCTGCTGGAAGCTCATTCCACACAGCTACCACTCTCTGAGTTCCCCCTCATGTTACCCCTAAACTTTTGCCCCCTAACTCTCAACTCATGTCCTCTTATTTGAATCTCCCCCATTCTCAATGGAAAAAGCCTATCCACATCAACTCTATCTATCCCCCTCATATTTTAAATACCTCTATTAAGTCCCCCCTCAACCTTCTACACTCCAAAGAATAAAGACCCAACTTGTTCAACCTGTCTCTGTAACTTAGGAGATGAAACCCAGGTAACGTTCTAGTTCTAACTGTCACTCCGATTCCCATCCCCCTACCAAATTAGTTTAAACCCACCCAAACAACCCTAGGCAATTTGCCTACAAGGATATTGCCCTCGGTTTCATGTGTAACCCATCCCTTTTGTACCCACAGAAACACATCTCCGTTCCTCTGACTAAGCAATTTCCTATCAACACTGCAGTCCTCTTCACCTCTCCACTCTTCTGAGCCACAGCAACAGACTCCGTACCAGATATCCAGTCACTACGTTACCACCCCATTTGCCTGTATGCCTCAATAGTATCTAAAGTTATATACTTATTATTGAGGGGAATGGTCACAGGTATCCTCTGCACTGGCTTTGTATTTCCCCTCATTCACCTGACAGTCACTCATTTACCTGTTCCCTGCAAGCTAGAGGTGACTACCTGTCTATGACCTCCTTGTTTTCTTGTATGCATCGAAGGTCATCGAGCTGCTGCTCCAGTTCCTTAATACGTTCTTTCAGGAGCTGTAGTTTGTTGCACCTGGTGCAGGTGTGTTTATCTGGGAGACTGGAGGTCTCCTAGACTTCCCACATTCAGTTTACATGATTATCAAGATTTTCTTTGTAAAATATATCCTTCTCAGAATCTGTCAAGAAAAATGACAGGAGGCACTTTTTGTGTTTTGCAATTGATTTAAAGTGCAAAGATCAGATGGCCAATGAACCAGGCATCTTTTTCTCCATTAAATGTAGATAATATTGCTTGTGGCTTCAACTGTAGGGTGCGTTGCCGATATTCTTCCTTGGTGAAGAACTGTTTTGGATCTGCAGCTGAAATTGAAGGCAAATTAAATCCTGGGACTCCTCACACTTCCGGTGCTGCATTTTACTCCCAGTTTTCTTTGCACATGGCAAAGGCTGGCAATAGTTAACAGTCACTAAATGAAAGATCGCCGCTACTTTCATGAAGTCATCATAGCAAAATGTCAACAAACATAAATCATGGACCTGTGGCTGTATTAATTGATAAAATAGTTGATAATGTCAAAGATGGAAGTTATTAATATAAGGTTATTACTGAGATTAATTTCTACTGAGTTTCATATTAATCAAAAAATGCCTGAACAAAGGTTATTTTATAATAAGTGTGACTTTATTTTGCTAAAGATTTCTGAAAGACTGAATCATGTTTACCAAAAATCAACTATCATCCCTTTATGTGCATAAAGGACCCAATGGTTGATTTGTAGCCGCCCCAGTCACTGTATTTCCTGTATTCCCCTGGTCTCAGGAAGTACTGTCGACCTCTGTAGTTGGGAAGTTCATAGAAGATCCAGTAACCATCCATCACCTGACAGGAGTGGATGTCACAGTAATGGACACAGTCGTAGACAGGGAGACAGATGTCCATAAATTTCATCATCTGCCCTGCAAAGTCAAGCCTAATCCTAATCCTGTAGGAATCTCCCCTGTACTGTAATGGAAAGAAGATTGTGTTGCTGAAGCCAATGTACAAATGTAAAACCTCCTCGTTAGGAATTTAAATAGGTCAGATTCTGATGAAGGGATAACTCACAATATCTATTGAAGCAGCTGGCTACTGGCTACTAAACACTTCATACACCTCTAATATGACCATAGAATGAATCCATTATTAAAGGTGGGATTTTAGGGTACTTGGAGACTCGTGATTAAAAAAAAAAGCTGAAGTCAACATGGTTTCCTTAAGGAAAAATCTTGCCTGACAAATCTGTTGGAATTCTTCGAGCATATAATGTCATAGAAACATAGAAAATAGGTGCAGGAGTAGGCCATTCGGCCCTTCGAGCCTGCACCGCTATTTATTATGATCATGGCTGATCATCCAACTCAGAACCCTGCACCAGCCTTCCCTCCACACCCTCTGATCCCCCTAGCCACAAGGGCCATATCTAACTCCCTCTTAAATATAGCCAATGAACTGGCCTCAATTGTTTCCTGTGGCAGAGAATTCCACAGATTCACCACTCTCTGTGTGAAGAAGTTTTTCCTAATCTCAGTCCTAAAAGGCTTCGCCTTTATCCTCAAACCGTGACCCCTCGTTCTGGACTTCCCCAACATCGGGAACAATCTTCCTGCATCTAGCCTGTCCAATACTTTTAGGATTTTATACGTTTCAATCAGATCCCCCCTCAATCTTCTAAATTCCAACGAGTACAAGCCTAGTTCATCCAGTCTTTCTTCATATGAAAGTCCTGCCATCCCAGGAATCAATCTGGTGAACCTTCTTTGTACTCCCTCTATGGCAAGGATGTCTTTCCTCAGATTAGGGGACCAAAACTGCACACAATACTCCAGGTGTGGTCTCACCAAGGCCTTGTACAACTGCAGTAGTACCTCCCTGCTCCTGTACTCGAATCCTCTTGCTATAAATGCCAGCATACCATTCGCCTTTTTCACCGCCTGCTGTACCTGCATGCCCACTTTCAATGACTGGTGTATAATGACACCCAGGTCTCGTTGCACCTCCCCTTTTCCTAATCGGCCACTATTCAGATAATAATCTGTTTTCCTATTTTTGCCACCAAAGTGGATAACTTCACATTTATCCACATTAAATTGCATCTGCCATGAATTTGCCCACTCACCCAACCTATCCAAGTCACCCTGCATCCTCTTAGCATCCTCCTCACAGCTAACACTGCCGCCCAGCTTCATGTCATCTGCAAACTTGGAGATGCTGCGTTTAATTCCCTCATCCAAGTCATTAATATATATTGTAAACAACTGGGGTCCCAGCACTGAGCCTTGCGGTACCCCACTAGTCACTGCCTGCCATTCTGAAAAGGTCCCGTTTATTCCCACTCTTTGCTTTCCCACTCTGTATTTACTGACTGTTATCTTAACTAGAGCCATTAATCCGGGATTCCACAAGAGATTGTATTAAAAAAAACATAGTTTTTTGAACTTTGCACAATGCAGTATGCTAGTGTGGGCAGTGACCAAGCAGCCCCCTTAGCAATCTTGTTAGAGTTCTCTGAGCTCAGTATGGCAGACCGTGTTTATTTGGTTGACCCCATGCTCAGTTTTTGACATGAGTTACGGGAGGCTGCTGATAATTGGCAACTGCTGTATTGCATGGAGGGGAGCACGTCAGGCTGATGGTGAGCGCAAAGTGTGCTTTCCAGGCATTGAATGGACTTGCCCATCTTGGGCTGGACGTCAACCTCTCCCTCCTGATTTTCCTTTCCCCACTTCCCCCTTATGCGCTGCCAACTGACTCGTGGGAGAAAACAAACTGCGATTGCAGTAGAAAACTGGAGGAAAACTTCCATTCTAAAGACGGTCCAGTGTGGTGATTTTTGAAGAGGAGGGTGAGATGGAAGATGGATTATTCTAGGCCTAGGTCTACAGGCAATTCTAATAAGGCTAATGATGAAGAATAATGATCTTCTGAGCCATTGCACTGCATTAGTACAACAACGGACACAAAGAAGCCCATCTTTACAACGAAGGCTAGTTATCAATGGGTTTTACACGAATTGGGGATCAAAGTTGTCCTATTCCACTGTGCCAACTTACAAATGTAACAATTGCTGCATGACACATAAAAGCCCTGATTTTTTTTAATGACTATTGGAATCCCAAAAAAAAACAGAAACAGATCAAAGCTTTTGAAAATAAAGTCATAGTCAGTAAAAGGGTTAGGAAACAAGTTATTTAGTAGCTTTAAGAGCAGTTCACTAGAGAATTTTAAAAACTGTATGAAAACTTGGACAAAGAGTACACCAATCTCCTGCTACACACAGAAATCTGGTGGCTTAGCAGAGGAGGAGTTCTTAGCAGGATGGTTGAGCTGAAAGGTGAATTGCAGGAGTACTTTCAAGAAGACAGTAGGACAGATTCTACTGAGTACCTTGAAGCTGAAGAATGGCTGGAGAAACTAGCCTACTTAAACAGATATTTTTCCTCATATGAATTAGTTGAACAAGTCTCTGCAAGGCCCTGGAGAAAGCATTTTGACTTCAAGTGACAAAATTCTCAGATTTTAAAGGAAACTGAATCTTTGGAAAAATTGTGTTGAAAAAGGAAATCTTGAAATGTTTCCACTGCTGCTTGGGCTTGAGAGTGAGGAAGGATATCAGAAAGTCTTAAGTCTTATTGAAAGCTACCTGGATGAACTGTAGAACAAAGTTGAACAGTATTTTTCCTCCCTTTCGACACAAGTGTATGACTGGGTGAGAGACATTTTCTCTGAATCTTCTGCTCAGCCTGAGAGCTTGACTTTGATAGAAGAGGAAGAACTTTGCGAGCTGCATCTGATCATGCACTCAAGATGACATTTACTGACCTGTCCCTGGACAAGTTGTGGATTTCTGTGAAAGATGAGTATCCTGCCATTTATGGGAAAGCAATGGACATTTTGCAGCAGTTTTCAACTTCTTACATAAGTGAGTAAGCTTTTACTTGATTAACAAGCAGGGATAGAAATGGTCTCATTTCAACTGGTAAAATCCCTGTGGGCTTATCTCAAGTTCAACTCTGAATTGAGAAATTTATTATTACTGCCTTGTGAGTTTTTTAAATTTATGAAAGGGAAAGAAAGATTAATTTCAGGAAAGGTAAGATAAACTTTTATTCCAAGTAAACTGGCTAAATATTTATTTTATATTCAAAAGATGATTGACAATTATTTTTGGATTATTATATCTACAACCTACTGATCACACTAATGTACTGCAGGCTGTAGATGTAATAATTTTTATGTAGGGGTTCCCTAGACCTGAAAATTATTTCAAGGGTTCCTCCAGGACAAAGAGGTTGAGAAAGGCTGCAAGAAGCTCTTGTGCTTTTGGTTTAATCTTATCAGGTTAATTGCAACTGGCACGTGTTTCCCGTATTCTACGATTATTTAAAGGGGTCACTATTTAGCTCTTTAGCGGAGTCCTACTGTGTTGTAGAGAATGATTTGTCTCACAGTGTCATTCAGTCATCTCTCTAACCTCTATTGGTATTCCTGCACCTAACTTCTTGTTTCCGTCTCTTCATGGGCATTCCGCCGTTTCTCTGCTCCTGGGTTGAGTCATGAGCCTGCTGTCCACTGCTCCTAGGTTGAGCCAGTGCCAGCGACCACCGCAACAGAGAGAGTCTGCTGTCCCTCCATGCTTGGGCCCAGTCTTATGAGTGAACACTGTGACTGGAAGTTCACAGGAATAAAAGTGTTAATGTATGGGGAGCATTGATGGCACTAAATCTGTACTCACTGGAGTTTAGAAGACTAGAAGGGGGGGCGTGGGGGGTCTCACTGAAACCTATCAAATAGTGAAAGGACTAGACAGAGTGAACATGGAGAGGGTGTTTCCATTTGTGGTTGAGTCCAGGACCAGAGGATGCAGCCTCAGAATAGAAGGGCATTCCTTCAGTACAGGGATGAGGAGGAGCTTCTTTAGTTAGAGGGTATTGAATCTGTGGAATTCATTGCCACAGATCGCTGTGGCGGCCAAGTCATTGGGTATATATAAAGCAGAGGTTGATAGGTTCTTGATTAGGGGCATCAAAGTTTACAGAGTAAAGGCAGGAGAATGGGGTTGAGAGTGAAAAGTCATGATCAAATGGCAGGGCAGACATGTTGGACCAAATGGACTAATTCAGTTTGAGCTGACATATAAAATGATGTAATTAGTGTCACAGTAAATTCAAAATGGATGCAAGTTGCAGTGTGCTCCCTGTTGTGAGAAGGAATGAATGGATCATGGAAGCTACAAAAAAGAGAGCAGCCACTTGGTCAGGGTCTGGAAGACAGTATGAGACTATTGCTAAGACAGATAAGGCCATTACTAAGAAAGATTTTATAGTGCCCATTGATTGTATTGACTACATTTCCTGATTGTTACTGGACTTGATCTCTTCTCATTTGATACTGTGACCTTTCAATGCATTTAATAGGTCTTTCTAGACCATTTGCCAGAGCATGTCATTGCTCTTCACTAATTACCCTTAAGATAGACTTGTGCAACCTTTTTGGTGATAGTATCTTTCAGAATGGTCCACTAACGAGACTGTTGGATTGATTGTTTGACTCAGGTGTTTGACTGAGCATCATGAGATAACAGTGAAATATTTACATGACCAGAAGAATTCTTGATGAACTAACTGTTTTTAGCCCAGACAAACAGGAGACTCCTTCAGAGTAAGAAAAACTGTGTGATCAAATGTTGACGAAAGAGACTGCAGAACCTGGAGCAAAAGCCAAACTAACTGGGCTGGGCAGCATCTATGGGAGGAAGTGCCTACCCTGTCCAGATGAAGGGTCTTGATCTGAAACAGCAATAGTCCATTTTCCTCTACAGATGCTGTCTGACCTAATGAGTTCCTCCAGCAGGTTTTCTTTGGTCAAATAATATCTGAACTGAAATTTCAGTCAGATGATATTTAAGGTAAAGTTCCCCTTATTTATTTCAGTATATTGGATCAAACTAATAATGTCAGTTTTCTTTGTCTCTCAGCAGTCAGATATTCATATTCAAAACCTTCTCGGTAACAAATTCCCCTTCTATATTGTATAAATACGTTGAAGTCAGAAGTTTACATACACCTTAGCCAAATACATTTAAACTCAGCTTTTCACAATTTCTGACATTTAATCCTAGAAAACATTCATTATCTTAGGTCAATTAGGATCACTACTTTATTTTAAGAATGTGAAATGTCAGAATAATAGTAGAGAGAATGATTTATTTCAGCTTTTATTTCTTTCATCACTTTCCCAGTGGGTCAGAAGTTTACATACACTTTGTTAGTATTTGGTAGCATTACCTTTAAATTGTTTAATTTGAGTCAAACATTTTGGGTAGCCTTCCACAAGCTTCTCACAGTAAGTTGCTGGAATTTTGTTCCATTCCACCAGACAGAACTGGTGTAACTGAGTCAGGTTTGTAGGCCTCCTTGATCACACATGCTTCTTCAGTTCTGCCCACAAATTTTCTATCAGGTTGAGGTTAGAGCTTTGTGATGGCCACTCTAATACCTTGACTTTGTTGTTCTTAAGCAATTTTGCCACAACTTTGGAGGTGTGCTTGGAGTCAATGACCATTTGGAAGACCCATTTGCGACCGAGCTTTAACTTTCTGGCTGATGTCTTGAGATGTTGCTTCAATATATCCACATAATTTTCCTTCCTCATGATGCCATATATTTTGTGAAGTGCACCAGTCACTCCTCCAGCAAAGCAGCCTCACAACATGATGCTGGCACCCCCATGCTTCACAGTTGGGATGGTGTTCTTTGGCTTGCAAGCCTCACCCTTTTTCCTCCAAACATAACGATCGTCATTATGGCCAAACAGCTCAATTTTTGTTTCATCAGATCAGGACATTTGTCCAAAAAGTAAGATCTTTGTCCCCATGTGCACTTTCAAACCGTAGTCTGGCTTTTTTATGGCGGTTTTGGAGTAGTAGTGGCTTCTTCCTTGCTGAGCAGCCTTTCAGTTTATGTCGATATGGGACTCGTTTTACTGTGGATATAGATACTTGTCTACCTGTTTCCTCCAGCATCTTCACAAGGTCCTTTGCTGTTGTTCTGGGTTTGATTTGCACTTTTTGCACCAAAGTACGTTCATCTCTAGGAGACAGAATGCGTCTCCTTCCTGAGCGGTATGACGGCTGCGTGGTCCCATGGTGTTTATACTTGCATACTACTGTTCATACAGATGAATGTGGTACCTTCAGGTGTTTGGAAATTGCTCCCAAGGATGAACCAGACTTGACATCATTTTCTGACCTCAATCCGATAGAAAATTTGTGGGCGGAACTGAAAAAGCGTGTGCGAGCAAGTTACACCAGTTCTGTCTGGAGGAATGGAACAAAATTCCAGCAACTTACTGTGAGAAGCTTGTGGAAGGCTACCCTAAACATTTGACCCCAGTTAAACAATTTAAAGGCAATGCTACCAAATACTAACAAAGTGTATGTAAACTTCTGACCCACTAGGAAAATGATGAAAGAAATAAAAGCTGAAATAAATCATTCTCTCTACTATTATTCTGACATTTCACATTCTTAAAATAAAGTAGTGATCCTAACTGACCTAAGACAGGGAATGTTTTCTAGGATTAAATGTCAGGAATTGTGAAAAACTGAGTTTAAATGTATTTGTCTAATGTGTATGTAAACTTCTGACTTCAACTGTAGATGCTCTAACCATTTTCCAAGTGCAGAATGGTTCATAAATACCAAAGTATTTATAATCTTTGACAGGTAGGAAAATAGAGTCTTTGCATTCATTGTTAGAATGAAGTCAAACAGAAGGAGTTCTTCAAAAGCTACAATGTGTGATAAGCAGGGAAAATCTTATGACAAGTTATTTCTACAATACAGCACAGCCACTGGAAGTGATCTATACTTTCCAGAAGTCAATCATGAAGTTTTACTTACATTTGGGTAGCCGCAGCAAGACCTGATTGTGTCACTGAATCCCATCCAGCGCTGGTAGTGAGGATACTCTCCCCTGCTCAGGGCATACTGGTATCCCATGTAGTCGGGTCTCTCGTACAACACCCACTAGTCACTGTCAACACGGATGGAGTTACAGCGGCTGAAGTAAGGGGAGAGGTCGGCACAGTCAGAGCTGCACTCATAGTGCCGAATCTGGAAGTTCCTGTCCTCGTAGAAGATTATCTGTGGGAAGGAACATATCTGTGTTAATAGTTGCTCAGGTGTTCACAAATAATTCTAATTTAGTTCATATACGAGGTGCTCGTTACCTTTCCCTTGTTGAACTCCGTCTGTACTTTTTCCATAGATGCTGCCTGGCCTGTTGAGTTCCTCCAGCATTGTGCGTGTGTTGTTTGGATTTCCAGCATCTGAAGATTTTCTCTTGTTTCTGATAACTGAATGAACGTTTCACTGTCTGACACAAGCTGGTATTTACCTGCAGGCACAAAGGCTTCATTTGGCAGTTTCTTGTTATTCTGGTGACTCAAGTTTGGTCATCAGCAAAAAGCAACAACATTCTTTTTCCATTTATTGCAGAAAAACAGCTGAAAGACATCTGCTATATCATGGATTCTTTCAGTTTTGCTTTCTTGTCACTTTGTTGTTTAAACCAAATGGTTCAGAATCAGTTGCTTCATCTGTTCACTTAGTTGAAAGTAGCCATTTGGTTCTCTTTTACAAATTGGCTAAATTGAGGACATATTTTATAAAATTGTCACACATTGATAAATACCTTTCAAAAATCCATACATACAGCATCTGTTGCACAGCACCAATTAGCCATCTGTTTTTTCATTTGAGAACTCAGATGAGACTAACATGATTTGCCTTCAATAATCTGTGCTAACATTCTCTTCTAAAACTATTTGAATCCCCTTTGGTAAAAAGCACACACTTACCTCAAAAACTGCGCATCAGCTGGTTAAGCCATTTTACAAACTGTTAAATGTCAACCTACAGCCTTTGTATGTGTCTGACTTTGACAAACATTGAAATATATTGCAAATAAATGATACTATTAATTTTTATTTAAAATGCTTATTGTTAATATAATGGAGCATGTAAGTATTAGAATATGTTTTAAAGAGTAAAATATATTTAAATATATGAATTTCTTTAAGTATAGCCAATTAATCCAAAAAATATAAATTACTTGGAATTTTAAAGTATTTTCCCTGTAACGATCCTCTTCGTTGAAATAATGAAGAACACAAGATCCAGCCATCAGATCTTCCAACACAATTGCTGTGAAATTGTGAGAAGTTGTCAAAATCCAGAGAAATTTGACATCAGAATATAGCTGGAATGAGAGAGGCGAAGAGCTGTGATAAAAGTTTGAGATTCCTGTGTATTCAGAGTGGCTACCAGTAGTAATTGGAGTTATCAATTTGACACTCCACATAAAATTGCTTTGGTTATGAGCTGATAATCGAATGTTTAGTGTATTAATGCAATTGAGTTTAGTTTCCAATATTTGTCTTTATTAATCCCTCAGAAAACACTTCATCGAACAATTTTATGGCCAATAGAGGCAGCTATATTGTGCAAGGTTCTATTTATGGTCATGAAGATCTTACTTGACTTGTGCAAAACAGTATTTTGGATTTACTTTTTCTTTCTAGTTAGAAGTTGAATAACTAATAGAAATATGAGTTAAAAATTTCAGAGAAGTTCCACAGAGAATAAAAGTAAATTTTGACAGCCACGTTATCTCATCCTTCCTTGAGGTAAATATATCAATGTCCATTTTCTTGAACGGGGGTTCCCAACTTTTTTAATGCCATGGCACCTTACCATTGAACAAGGGATCTGTGGACCCCAGGTTGGAAACTCCTGTTTGAGATAGACAGACATGGATTGAAGAAGGATTTTATAAAAGTTTGCAGGTAATATTTCAAAACATTAAGAAACAGTTTATCAAATTAATGACATGTGAAAATCTGTCCCAAATGGTATACCTGAGCATTTACACTTCACCTAACCTCATCTAATTAACCAACCTATTGTTTTTCATCTCCTTGATGTATTTTTTTAAGTTGCCACTGAAGTTAGTCCTTACTCATTACTTTTTATCGCAACTATTTTTGACTGCTGCTAACTCAAAAGAACTTTCCTCCATCAAAATATCTGATGTACTAATGATTGGACATCAAACATTCCTTCACGGAATAAGTAGGATTAATAGATCAAAGGAGAAGGTTGTGTGATTCTTTTGGATTATGTGTAGAGAGCGCTAGAAAACAGATAAGGGTTAAAGAGCTGTAATGACACCTTGTAAAGAGTCAGTGGCAGAATAGTCTAAATGGTAGACATGGCGAGTCCTACCTGAAGTTATCCTGGATTAGAGAATAAGTAACATTGAGAATGAAAAAGGTAGGTTACCAGGGAATGGCTGACAGAAAGGTCAGCAAGTGAACTTAATAGTTAAATGGTCTCTGATACAGCATGCAGAGGTCCGATTAGAGTGCAATAGTTTGCAACATTTTATATTATACCTCTCAAAATTTTGTGTAACAATACATGTTTGAAGTTCAAAATTCAAAGTAAATTTATTATGGAAATACATGTACAACCATGAGATTCATTTTCTTGCGGGCATACTCAATAAATCCATAATAAAATCAATGAAAGACTGCACCAATTTGAGCATTCAACCAGTGCGCAAAAGACAACAAACTGCAAATACAAAAACGAAATAGTATAAAATAAAAAAACTAATAAATACGAAAACATGAGATGAGGAGCCCTTGAAAGTGAGTACATAGGTTGTGGGAACAATTGAGCAATGAGGCAAGTGAGGTTGAGTGAAGTTACACCCTCTGGTTCAAGATCCTCATGGTTGAGGGGCAATAACTGTCCCTGAACCTGGTTATATGAGTCCTGAGGCTTGTGTACCTTCTTTCAGCAGCAGTGAGAAGAAAGCATGACCTGGGTGGTGAAGGTCTCTGATGATGGATGCTGCTTCCCTGAGACATATATGTAGTATCAATTGTAGGGGCGGTACTTATATTTATCTGCGACATTTGATCAAAAATTAAACTACATGCAAGAGTTCTGAACTGGGTTGTTCTGTAAACTGAATTCATTTTGCTTACCCAGACTGGTACAGAGTGAACTCAAAGAAAAGTTGCTGGAGAGGGAGCTAACTAAAAAGCCCCAGCAGTCCACATCTCTCCTCTAGGCTGCAGCTCCCTCTGTTATTCAGTCCTCATGCACCCGAGAATTCAGCTCCGGGTTAACATGGAGAATGAATCATGTTCTGCAGTTCCCAATGTTCCTTTGTGACAAGCAGATCCATCAGCTGTGAAGTCATGATTTGACCTTTACTCTGCTATCATGAAGAACATAAAGGGCACAGCATTACAGAGATAGTAAGGCATACTTTTGTACCAGTAACTGTGGCTGGAGTTGTCAACGTCCTTTGTTGTTTTTTGATAAAATAATGGCATGTTCAACAATCAATGCAGCCACAAGACATCTTCTCCGCAAACGTGCCAATAAAAGCCTGCTTTAATTGTCTCTATTTGTGAAATAAAGCAAAATTAGCCTTCTGATCAAATGGGGCGGTGGCGGGGGAGGTTGAGTGGCAAAATGCACAAGCAGGCAACTTCACCAGGGTTCACTGGAAGACCATCATATGGAATTAAGATTACATGCAACTTTCTGCTTGACTCTTTGGAAGTGCAGTGCGTGCAGCTCATACTTCTCAGAAAATAGTCAGTATTACTATAACTTAAAGAGCCAAACATGAGGAGAACAAACTATCAAATAGATTGATGTTGTCTCTGTCACTGTTACCATCAGGTAGGAGGTACAGAAGTCTGAAGGCACACACTCAGCGATTCAGAGACAGCTTCTTCCCCTCTGCCATCTGATTCCTAAATGGACATTGAACCCTTGGACACTACCTCACTTTTTTAATATAGATTATTTCAGTTTTTCTACGATTTTTAATCTATTCATAATAAGTATACTTAATTTATTTAGTTATTTATTCTTTTTTCTATATTATGTATTGCATTGAACTGCTGCTGCTAAGTTAACAAATTGCACAAAACATGCCAGTGATAACAAACCTGATTCTGGGAATGATCATGTTGACTGGGAGGAAGAACAAACCTCTAACCTTTGTTTTCCTCAGAGTAAAATTGAGCCTATTTAATGAGCTGATAGGTAACACAACTTCATTCCTAAATCCTTTTATTTTCAAGGCAGAGGTAAAACAACATCAACAATAGATTATGTGGTCATTTATCACAGGGGCAGATATTAATATGCTGAGTATATCTCTCTCCACTTTAGATCATTAGAACACTAAGAAATAAGAACAGGAGTCAGCATTCAAGCCCCTCAACCATTTCTCGCCATTCAACGTGATCAAAGCTAATTCGGTCCCTGACCTCAAGTCTGCTTCTGCGCCAGTTCTCCATTGTGCTGAATTTTCCGATCTTCCAAAAACGTTTTCATCTCCACTTTCAATATCTTCAAATATGTAGCCTTTACCACCCTCTAGGATAGAGAATTGCAGAGAATCATCACCAAGTCTGCAGGGCTTTCATTTCTGACTTATTACATTCCTTTGGAGCTGTGTTTAATGACGGTTAACTAATTCCTGCTTTATATTTTGTTAACCTTCTTTGGAAAATGCAACAACTTCAAAGCATTCCACATCGATTTCAACTCAAATTCCATCCTTCACAATGTTGACCCATGCAGAATCGTAGATGTCTTCAAACTATCCAGCAGATTTCTGTGTGTCTTCCTGTTGGCTTAACTAAATGGGCTCATCTTAGGTAGAATTCATTATATTTCTGGGCTGTTTAACTCCATGACTCTATTTATGTTTGTACTTTTGTGAAGTAATTTCAAAAAACCATCAGAATCATGGAAATCATGAAGATAAATACTTGTTCTTATTAAATTCACAGGAAAGGAGTTTCAGAAATGGAGGAAAATACCGCACAACTGAGATAATAACACAAAACCAAAGAATAAATTTCCCCTCAGTTTACATTTATCAGCCTCCTATGAATCACTGCAGTGATATCATTTATCTGGGATCAACTGTGCTGAAGCAATTTAATGAGCTCCTTAGATTATGATTACCATAAGACCATAGACTATAAGACACAGGAACAGAATTAGGCCATTCAACCCATCAAGTCTACTCTGCCATTCCATCATGGCTGATTTATTATCCTTCTCAACCCCATACTCCTGCCTTCTCCCCAATCTTTGAGGCTCTGACTACTCAAGAACCTATCAAACTCCAGTTTAAATATACCCAACAACTTCACCTCCACAAACAAGGGAAAGTCTGCAGATGCTGGAAATCACTGTGTGTATAATTTAGCCTCCACAGCCATTTATAGCAAAGAATTCCACAGATTCACCACCCTCTGGTTAAAAAAACCATTTCCTCATTTCTGTTTAAATGGATGTTCCTCATTTCTAAGGCTGTGACCTCTGGTCCTGGACTCCCTTACTATAGGAAGCATCCTCTCCACACCCACTCCATCCAGATCTTTTAATATTCGATAGGTTTCTATGAGATTCCACCTCATTCTTCTAAATTCCAGTGTGTACAGGCCCAGAGACACCAAACACTCCTCGTATGTTACCCTTTCATTGCCAGAATCATTCTCATGATCTACCTTTGGGCACTCTCCAGTGGCAGCACAACTTTTCTTCTAAAAGGGGCCCCAAAACTGTCCACAATATTCCAACTGCGTTCAAACCTCATGGTGGCTTGGCGACTAGCACAACACTAGCGGTTTGGGGTATCAAAATTCAGAATTCAATTCTGCTGTCTGTGAGAAGTTTGTATGTCCTTCCACTGAGTGCATATGTTTCCTCCGGGTTCTCCAGTTTCCTCCCACGTTCCAAAGATTTACCTATTAGCAGGTTAATTGGTCGTTGTAAATATTCCTGTGATTAGGCTAGGGTTAAATAGCTGAGTTGCTGGGAGTTGCAGCTCATTGCGCCAGAAGGGTCTGTTCCATGCTGTATCACCATATAAAAATTACTTTTCTATTGTGATTTTCATTGGAATCAAGGTAACTGAATGAAGTGAGTTGATCATGTCAAAGGTATTTTATTACCTCCATAAATATTTCAACAAGATACAAAGATATTTTCAAGAGCAAATTTTAGAACTCCCTCATGCGCCTGAAAGACCCAATAGCTGAGTTGTAGCTGCCCCCGTCACTGTATCATCTGTATTCTCTGTGTCTCCGGAAATACTGTTGGCCTCTGCAGTTGGGCTACTCATAGAAGATCCATAAATCCATAAGACCATTAGACATAGGAGCGGGATTAAAATAAAAATTCTAAAGCCCATCTGGTCCAGGTGACTTATCTACCTTCAGATCTTTCACCTTGCCAAGCACCTTCTCCCTAGTAAACAACACTTAATTCTGCCCCCTGTCACTCTCAAATTTCTAGCATATTGCCCGTGTCTTCCACAGAAAAGACTGACACAAAACACTTATTAAGCTTATCTGCTATTTATTTGACACCCATTATTACCTCTCCATTGTCATTTTTCAGTAGTTCATTAAACACTCTTGCCTCTCTTTTACTCTGTATACCCAAAGAAACTTTTGGTATCCTCTTTAATATTATGGGCTTGCTTACCTTCATATTTAATCTTTCCTCTTTGGTTGCCTTCTATTGGTTTTTAAAAGCTTCCCAATCCTCTAACTTCCCATTGTTGTTTGTTGTATTATATACCCTTTCTTTTGCTTTTATGCTATCTTTAACTTCCCTTGTCAGACAGTTGCCTCACCCTCCCTTTATAGTACTTCTTCAGCTTTGGAAGGAATCTGTCCTGAACCTTCCAAATTGTCCCCAGAAACTCTAGCCATTGCTGTTCAGCCAACATCTCTCCCAGTGTCCCCTTCTAATCATCTTGGGCCTGCTCCTCCCTTATACCTCTGTAATTCTATTTACTCCACTGTATCTTCTCCCCCTCAAACTGTAAGGTGAATTCTATCATAATATGATCACTGCTTCCTAAAGGTTCTTTTACCTTAAGCTCCCTAATGAAATCTGGTTTATTACACAATACCGATCCAGAATTATCTTTCCCCTAGTGGATTCAACCACAAGCTGCTCTAAAAAAAAAAATTCAAAAGCATTCTATAAATTCCCTCTCTAGAGATCTAGCACCTAGGTGATTTTCCCAATCTACCTGCATATTGAAGTTCCCCCATGACTATTGTAACATTGTCCTTTTTACATGCCTTTTCTATCTCCATTGCAATTTATCCCACATCCAGGCTACTGTTGGGAGATCTCTGTGTAATCCCATATGTGTCTTCTTACTCTGCAGTTTTTTAAACTCTACCCACAAGGATTCTACATCTTCTGATCCTATATCACCTCTTTCTAGGGACTAGATTTTATATTTTTTACCAACAGATCCATTCCAAATCCTCTGCCTACCTGCCTGTCCTTTCAATACAATTTCTATCCTTGGGAGTTTAAGCTCCTAACTATAATATTTTTTCAGCTGCAACTCAGTAGTGCCCATAATGTCATGCTTACCAATCTCTAACTGTGTTACAAGATCATCTACCTTGTTCTATATATTGTGTTCATTCAAATATAACACCTTCAGTCCTGTATTCCTCACCCTTTTCGATTTTGCTCCCATATTACACTTCAGCTCATCCCACTGACTGCAGTTTTGCCCTATCATCTACCTTTCCTTCCTCAAAGCCTCATTATTTGCGGCTGCTAGCTGTACACCAGTTGCCCTATCCTCAGCCCGATCACTCTAGTTCACACCCCACTGCAAAATTAGATTAAATCCTCCCCAACAGCTCTGGCAAACCATTCTGCAAGGATATTGGTCCCCCTCAGATTTAGGTGTAAGCTACACTTTTTGTACAGGTCATACCTTCCTCTGAAGAGATCCCATTGATCCAGAAATCTGAAAACCTGCCCCTGCACCAGATCCTCAGTCACCCATTCATCTATACCATCATCTTTATACTATCATCCTATTCCTGCCCTGACTAACACATGGCCCTGAGAGTAATCCAGAGATTTCCGCCTCGGAGATCCGGCTCTTTAGTCTCTCCCCTGTCTCCCTATACTGACTGCACAAGATCTCTTCTCCTTTTCTACCCATGTCCTTGGTGCCAATGTGCACCACGACATCTGGCTGATCACACACCTTGTTGATAATATTCTGCAACCAGTCTGAGGCATCCTTGTCCCTAGCAAAAAACTAACCTGGTGCTTTTATCGCCACGACATAATCTCCTATCCATCTCCCTAACTACTGAGTCTCTTAACACTATTGTTATACTTGACCTTACCCTTCGGTGCTGAGCCCAAGAGTCGGCCACAGGGCCAGTGGCCCTGGTGCTGCTGCTGTACCCTGATAGGTCATCCCCACACCACCACCCCGGCCCCCAGCAATATCCACAGGGTTATATTTGTTGCTTAAGGAAATGGCCACAGGGGAACCCTGCATTAACCTTTTTCTTCCCTTAGTTCACCCATCTACTATTTGAAGCCTGCACTCTGGTGTGACCACCTTGGTAAAGGTCTCATTTATAAGGTTTCAGCCTCCAGGATGGTCCTGAGTGCATCCAGCTCTAGCTCCAGTTCCTTGACCTTAGCACTCAGGAGCTGAAGCTGCACTTATTGCAGATGTAGTCATTAGGGAGACTGTTAGGTACCCTGCAATCCCATATCTTAACTGCCATACTGCCTACACTTATTATACCTTTGGCTCTAACTTCTTAAACTTAAGTTCTACAATCAATTAAAAGACTTCAAAAGACTCAGCACCTTTAGCCTACATCTGTTCTTACCAAAGCCCAACCACTCTAATACTGACTCACTCCAATAATGGCCACTCCCGCAATTGCTGCACCAATAAAACAACCTTTCTTTTTATTGGCCCAAATAAGACTCACTTTTATTGAAACTTGCTGGCTTCAAATGGATTCTGCCCTGCAAGATATTGCTCTCTTAGTCACTACTTCAAACAACGGCTCACTCCTGACAAGACTTGCTGTTTTTAAGTGCCTACCAGCCTATAAGTATCATGATCTGGTCCGTGATTTCCGCATTCTGGTTCATGGTCTGGTCCATGGATCCTTATTCCAGGTTTTCTGGTTTTCCCTTGTCCTGTTGTGTACCTTAATTGAGACACATGATTCTCATTCTGGGCTGGCTACATAAACAGCTCCTGGGTTCAGCTTCAGTTGCTGGACTGTTCCCTCTCCTTCCCCTTCCTTCTGAAGCCTCGACTGCTACATTTGCCTGTGTCCTCACCTGTAACGCCGTCAGGTTCAACCGCCAGGGCAAGATTGGGGCCTTGCTGTGTCTAGATAAGGAACTGTCTCTTTGTGTCCTTGCCTTCGCTAGGTAAGTCTGGCCGTTTGCCAGTACCTTGAGTTAGGAACTGTCTCTGTGTCCACGCCTTCGCTAGGTAGGTCTGTCCGTTTGCCTCTACCTTGTATTGGGAAGCGTCTCTGTGTCCATGCCTTCACTAGGTAGGTCCGGCCGTTTGCTGCTACCTTGTGTTGAGAACCGTCTCTTTGTGCCCTCACCTCTGCTGGGTAGGTCCAGCCGTTTGCAGCTACCTTGAGTGGAGATAGGTCTCTCAGTGTTCTGTGTATGAGTCCCGGCCCTACATCCTGCATCCTAGGAGGGATCCTGACTCTGTGTAGAGCCCTGGCCCCAAGTCCTGTTCCCAAAGAGGGGACCCGGCTCTGTGTTCCATGTTCCTGTTCTCCCTCGAACAAGGCTCTGCGTTCCTGTCTCCCAAGACCAAGGCTCTGTGTTCTGCGTAGGCTCTGCATTCCTGTCTCCCTCGACCAAGTCAAGGCTTCATGTTCTCATCCTGTCCATGTGTCTCGCCCAGCCCAGGAATACCTCGCCCAGCCCGGTGCTGGGGATCCCCCGTCCTGTGCTGGAGTTCCCTCGTCCTGTCCAGGGATCTCTTGTCCAGTCCTGTTGCCACTCCTCATCCTGTACCTGCATCTTGTCCACGCCTCGATCCAGGGTCCGAGCCCGAGTCAAGACCCAGTCTCTGGCTCGGAGTCCTTGTCCAGGTTCAAAGTTCCTAGTTCCTCATCCAGGTCCCACTTTCCTAGTCTAGTCCTAGCCCAAGCCCTGTATCGTAGCCTCGTCCAGGGGCTATGTCTTATCCAGCGTAATTTCTTCCCTGCTTCCCTTGCTTGCTTGAATCACCTAGTCCTGTTCCTAGTACTTCAGTGTCTGTGTCTTGCATTTGGGTCTGCCCCCAGCATCCCCGTAATGACAACAAGATGTTGCTCTCTTATTTGCTACTTCAAGCAATCCAGTATGCATCCATCACCTGGCATGGTAACAGAAATGACCATAGACAGAGGGACAGTTGTCCATGAATTCCATCATCTGCCCTCCAAAATCAGCCCTCTGGTAAATCCTCATCCCTTAGTTTCCTCCTCAGCAGTGGACTAAGAAGAAAGCAGCTATAGTAATGATGTTTTGTAAATTATTCACTCATTTTACACTACATTGACTTCAATGAGAATTAAAGTTGGATGCAATTCGATCATTCCACTTATTATCTGCCTCAACGATGCCTCCAACCGGCATTGCTGTTGATTCAGTTAAGGTGGATGTGGCACAGTGGGAAACATAACTGTGAGAAGCTGTGCAGTTGATACTCATTAGCACTTGCTGAGCAAATTCTCCAGTCATAGATCCACAATGTGCACAGCATGCTAAAAACCAAATCCACTGAGAAAAGAAATTGAAACTTATGGAAGGGTAACTGTGACAGGATCTGACAGAGTCATTGAATCCCATCCAGTGCTGGTAGTCAGGATACTCTCCCCTGCTCAGGACATACTGGTATCCCATGTAGTTGGGTCTCTCGTACAACACCCACCAGTCACTCTCAACACGGATGGAGTTACAGCGGCTGAAGTAAGGGGAGAGGTCGGCACAGTTGGTGCTGCATTCATAGTGCCCACCCTGGAAGTTCCTGTCCCCGTAGAAAATAATTTGTGGAGGCAACAGGTTTTCCATTAAATAATATTTAGAAATGAGTAATTACACAATAAGGAACTCTAATGCAACATTCAAAGTCTGAGCAATACACAAAGTGTTGGCAGAACTCAGCAGGCCAGGCAGCACCTATGGAAAAGAATACAGTCGACGTTTCGGGCCGAGGTCATTCATCAGGACTGGAGAAAAAAAAGATGAAGAGTCAAGAGGTAGAAAATGGGTGAGGGGTGGAAGAACCGCAAATGATAGGTGAAATTGGGAGGGGGAGGGATGAAGTAAAGAGCTGGGAGGTTGTTTCATGAAAGAGATAAAGGGCTGGAGAAGGGGGAATCTGATAGGAGAGGACAGAAGGCCATGGAAGAAAGAAAAAGGGGAGGCACACCGGAGGGTGGTGATGGGCAGGTAAGGAGATGAGCTGAGAAGGGGCACTTGCCTTTCCCATTTTTCCCTCAGTTATCTTGTTAACAAATGACTTCACTTAGATTGGTATGTATGTGCTGTGTAGAAGTGCTCTTAGTTCTAATACAGCCGTGACAGTTTAGTTGAACAATACTCGTTCATGGAGAAGGTGCATGTGGTGTCTGCTCTCTATGATGCCAACGGACATCACAGGGATTGGAACGGAGAAAGAGGATCTAAAATTGTGGTAAGCATTGCAACTCATTATTGTTTAATAGATTTGTAAATTGCCCATTTGGAATGACCACAGTTTAGAGCTTTCCTGGAAGTGTACACAAAATTTATGTTAAATTCCCACAGAGTTAAAACTTGTAAATGATGATACCCGATTAGTGTTCATGTGAAGTAATGGAATAACACTGTTTGTTATGAAAATGTTGAATTGACTGCTCTGCGTTTTTATATTTCAGTTATTTTCATGAATAAAGTACTGCATATTTTAACTTGAATGAAAAGCATAGAGACGCCGCTCTTTCTATGACAGTGCATCCTACAGAGTTCGAGTTCACATCAAGGCAAAGTATCTACCAGGCCTGAACAGGCAGGCATCTTCCAGTCTCCACACCTGCCACCTGTTTCCAGCTTGTCACCTGCAGGCTACCTAAACCCGCTCCATCGACAGTCATTGTTCACTCACTGAACCAGTCAGCTCAACCAGTTACTACTACTAGCCTTCACTCACCTTAATGCCTAGACGCTTTAATTATCCATTCTCTTTTGTTTTGTGACTCCATGTGGCCGGTTATTTTGTAGTTTATTATTAAAGGGATTGCTCACTGCAAAATTGTCTCTGCTGCTCTGTGTTTGGGTCAAGCTTCTCTGCATTTCCTCAACTATCGGCTGACCCAGCGGAATATGCTCACCTAAAGGAAGTTGTCCGTCGACATGTGCATACAGTTCAGAAACAGTTAATTAATCATTGACCATTTGCTCGCCAATCTCTTCCAACTCTTCATCTCCATACAGCAACCTCCTCCCTCTGAGCCCTGGATTCTGGAACTCGAATGCTTTGATGGATCCCAACTTGATGCTGCGACTTCCTATTCTACTGCTTCCTACAGCTCAAACTCCAACCATCTCTGTATTCCACGTTTGCCTTCCTCATCTCTCCCTTGACTGGGGCAACAAAACCAGCATCTGCAATGAATATGAGAAATTCATCGCTAAGATGCGTTGGATTTTTGACCATCCGGGAAATGGAAGAGAGGCAGCAGGTCAATACTTTGTCTGCATCAAGGCTCATGCTCTGTGCTGGATTACACTGTGGAATTCAGGACCCTTGCAGTGGAGTGCATTTGGAATGCAGAAGCACTGCTAGCCTATAAACATCATGGCATTTTGGAACACTTGAAAGACGAGCTGTCTACCTGGGAGATGCTCACTAGCTCTAAAGCCTCACTGCTCTGGCCCTCCGTGTTCACAAGTATCTTATGGAACGACACTCCAGATCACCAGCCAGACTCCAATTCCATTTCCAGGACAATTTTAGGCTGCTGGACCCTCATCAGCAATGCCTTCAGAACCTGTGCAGTCAGGAAGAGCTCACTTAAAGATATGAGTATCAGTGGAGAAATAACCTGTGCGCCGACTGCAGAGCAGCCAATTAACCAGGCATCAAATGCCCACTACGTCCAGGAAAATGGCATCTCCAAAAAGAGACGGGTGAGCTCAACCCAACCACTCATTCCTAAATCACAGCCCAACTTACTCTACCTGTCTGTCTTTCTTCGCACCCTGAAGGCTCTATGCACACAGTAGATTCCAGTGCAGCAGGCAAATTTCTAGACAGGACTCTGCGGGATCATTCTCATGAACATCTTCTGGACCCTCTCCAATGCCAGCACACATTTTCTTGGATAAGGGGAACCAAAACTGTTCACAATACTCCAAATGCAGTCTGACCAATGCCTTTTAAGACCATAAGATATAGGAGCAGAATTAGGCCATTTGGCCCATTGAGTCTGCTCTGCTATTTCATCATGGCTGATCCAATTTTCCTCTCAGCCCCAATCGCCTGCTTTCTCCCCGTATCCCATCATGCCCTGACCAATCAATCTCTACTTTAAAATATATATAAAGACTTGGCCTCCACAGCTGCCTGTGGCAAAGAATTCCACAGATTCACCACTCTCTGGCTAAGGAACTCCCTCCTGATCTCTGTTCCAGAAGGACGCCCCTCTATTCTGAGGCTGCACCCTTTGGTCTTAGACTCTCCCACCATGGGAAACACCCTTTCCACATCTACTCAATCAAGGCCTTTCACCATTCAATAGGTTTCAGTGAAGTCATCCCTCATTCTTCTGAATTCTGGTGAATACAGGCCCATAGCCATCAAATGCTCTTCATATGAGAAGCCAATCAATCTTGGAACCATTTTTATAAACCACCTTTGAACCTTTCCAGTTTATAAAGCCTCAGCATTACATCCTTGTTTTTGTAATCTAGTCCTATTGAAATGAATGCTAACATGGTATTTACCTTCTTTACCACTGACTCAATCTGCAAATTAACCTTTAGGGGCTCCTGCATGAGGACTCCCAAGTCCCTTTGCGCCTCTGATTTTTTTATTTTCTCCCCATTCAGAAAATAGTCTATACCTTTATTCCTCTACCAAAGTGCATAACCATGCACGTATCTACACTGCAGTATATTCTATCTTCCACTCTTTGCCCGTTCTCTCAATCTGTCTAAGTCCTTGCAGACATCCTGCTTCCCCAACTCTACCTGCCCTTCCACCAATCTTTGTATCATCTGCAAACATGGCCTCAACACTATCAATTCCTTCATCCAAATTATTCACATATAACATGAAAAAGAAGTGGTCCCAACATTGACCTTGCAGCACACCACTAGTCACCAGCAGCCAAACTGGAAAAGACCCCTGTATTCCCATTTTTTACCTCCCTCCAGTCAGCCAATCTTCCATCCATGCTACACACACAAAGTGCTGGAGGAACTCAGCAGGCCATGCAGCACCTATGGAAAAAGTACAGTCGAGGTTTCGGGCTGAAACCCTTCGGCAGGACTGGAGAAAAAAAACTGAGTAGATTTGAAAGGTGGGGGGAGGGGAGAGAGAAACGCCAGGCGATAGCAAAAACGGAGGGGAGGGATGAAGCAAAGAGCTGGGAGGTTGATTGGTGAAAGAGACAGAAGGCCATGGAAGAAAGAAGAAAGGGGGAGGGAGGATCACCAGGGGGAGGAGATGGGTGGGCAAGGTGATAGCATGAGAGAGAGACAAGGACAAGGGGATAACATGAGAGAGGGACAAGGGGAAGGGGAATGGTGAAGGTGGGGGGCTGTGGAGGCATTACTGGAAATTTGAGAAATTGATGTTAATCGATGTTCATGCCATCAGGTTGGAGGCTACCCAAATGGAATAAAAGATATCATTCCTCCAACCCAAGTGTGGCCTTATCCTGACTGTTTGGGGCCTTGAATCGTAGTGACTAGATCCCACCGCCAAGTACATCTTTCCCTGCCCTGCACTTTCTGCTTTCCACAGCGATCACTCCTTACGCAACTCCCTTGTCCATTCATCCCTCCCCACTGACTTCCATCCTGGCACTTATCTTTGCAAGCAGGACAAGTGCCCATCTGTCCCTACACCTCCTCCCTCACTACCATTCAGGGCCTCAAACAGTCCTTCCAGGTGAGGCAACACTTCACTTGTGAATCTGTTGAAATCATATACTGTGTTCGGTGCTTCCGGTGTGGCCTCTTGTAAATCGGTGACACCCAACACAGATGGGGAGACCGCTCTGCCGAGCATCTACGGTCCGTCCACCAGATCAAGTGGGATCTCTCAGTGGCCACCATTTTAATTCCACTTCCCATTCCCATTCCGATATGTCCATTCATCCTCCTCCACTGTTGGGATAAGGCCACACTTAGGTTGGAAGAACAACACCTTATATTCTGTTTGGGTAGCCTCCAACCTGACGGCATGAACATCAATATCTCAAACTTCCAGTAATGCTCCCACACCCTACCCCACTTCACCATTTCCCATCCCGTTGTCAAGATTTTCTCTTGTTTGTGATTCCATCCATGCTAGTATCTTTCCTGCAGTACCACAGGCTTTTAGCTTTCTCAGCAGCCTCATGTGTGACATTTTGTCAAAGTCTTTCTGAAAATACAAATAAACATTAACTGACTCCTCAGTCTGTCCTGCCAATTATTTCTACAAAGAATTCCAACAGATTTGTCAGACAAGTTTCCCCCTATTTTGTCATGTGCTTCCAAGTACCCCAAAGCCTTAACCTTAATAATAGACTCCAACATCTTCCGATCACGGAGATCAGGCTAACTGGTCAATAATTTCCTTTCTTCTGCCTCCTTCCTTCTTAAAGAGTGGAGTAGCATTTGCAATTTTCCAGTCCTCCAGAAGCATTCCAGAATCTATTGATTCTTGAAAGATCATATCTAATGCCTCCACAATCTCTTCAGCTATCCATTTCAGAACTCTGGGATGTAGTCCATGTGGTCCACCTGCCTTCAGACATTTCAGCTTCCCAAGCACCTTCTCTTTAGTAATACCAATGATACTCATTTCTGCCCCACTGACACACTTGCATTTCTGGTATTCTGCTACTGGTTTCCAGTGAATTTTAATGCAAAATACTTAATAAATTTTTCTGCTATTTCTTTGTCCCCATTACTACCTCTCCAGCATTTTACGGTGGTCCAATATTAACTGTTGGCTCTTTTTCACTCTTTACATATCTAAAAAAAATGTCGGTATCCTCTTTGGTACTATTGGCTGGCTTACCTTCATATTTTATCTTTTCTCTCCTTCTGGCTTTTTTTAGTTTGTTTCTGTTGGTTTTTAAAAGCTTCCTTATCCTCTACCTTCCCACTAATTTTTGCTATATTATATGCCCTCTCTTTAGCTTTTATGCTATTTTTGACTTCCCTTATCATCTATGGTTGCCTCATCCTCCCTTTAGAACATTGCTTCATCTTATGGATGTACCTTTCTTGTGACTTTCAAATTGCTACCAGAATTTCTATTCATGCCAGTGACCCTTTCCAGTCAACTTTGGCCTGCTTCTCTCTCATGGCTCTGTATTCCCTTCACTACAGTACAGAATTATCCAATTTCAGCTTCTCCTTCTCAAACTGCAGGGTGAATTCTACCTTAGTATGATCACTGTCTCCTAAAGGTTCCTTTATCTTAAGCTCCCTAATCAAATCTGCATCATTACAAAACACCCAGTCCATAATTGATATTCCCCTAGTGGGCTCAACCACTAACAAGCTTCCAAATCCTCGACCTACTCCTAAAGCAAAACCAAAAAAAAAAAAACATTTTGTAGGCATTCTACAAATTCCGGCTCTTGGGATCCAGCACCAACCTGATTTTCCCAGTCTACTTGCATATTGAAATCCCCCGTGACTATCGTAACATTGCCTCTTTGACATGCATTCTTCCATTGTAATTTGTAGCCCACGTATTTGCTACTGTTTGGAGCTCTATATACTGTAACTCCCTTTACAAGGATCTTTTTAGTCTTGCAGTTTCTTAACTCTACCCACTAGGATTCTACATCTACTGATCCTATGTCACCTCTTACTAAGATTTGATTTCATTTTTTTTTTAACCAACAGAGCCATCACGCTCCCTCTGCCTGCCTGCCTATCATTTTGATACAATTGGTATCCTTGGATGTTAAGCTCCCAATTATGAACGTCTTTCAGCCACGACTCAATAATGCCCACAACATCATATCTGCCAATCTCTTACTCCACTAGAAGATCATCTACCTTATTCTGTATACTGCATGCATTGAAATATAGCACCTTTAGTCCTGTATTCATCACCCTTTTCAATTTTGGCTCCTGGTTACTGTACAGTTTGACTGCAATTTTATCCTATCATCTGCCTGTTCTTTCTCACAGTCTCGCTACATATTACATCTAATTGTATAAAAACTGCCTCATCCTCAGCCCCATCACTCCAGTTCCCATCCCCTGCCAAATAGTTTAAATCCTCCCCAATAGCTCTAGCAAACCTTTCTGCAAGGATATTGGTCCCCCTTCAGGTTCAGGTGTAACCCATCCTTTTTGTACAGGTCGTACCTTCCCCAGAAGAGATCCTAATGATCCAGAAATCTGAAACCTTGCCTCTTGCGCCAATTTTTCAGTCACGCATTCATCTGTCAAATAAGTCATCCTATTCTTATCTCACTGGTGCCTGGCACAGGCAGCAATTCTAAGATTATTACACTGAAAGTTCTTTCTACCTCGTCCTACCTGTGTTGTTGGAACCGATATATACCTCATCTTCTGGCTGTACACTCTTCCCCTTTAGAATGTGTGGACCCGATCCAAGGCATCCCTGACCCTGGTATCTGCAAGGCAACATACTATCCGTGTGTCTCTTTCATGCCCACAGAATCTTCTATCTGCTCCTCTAATTATGGAATCCCCTCTCACACTTGCATTCCTCTTCTCCCCCCTTTCCTTCTGAGCCACAGCGTCAGACTCAGTGCCAGCTATCAGGTCACTGTGGCTTCCCTCGGTTGGTCATCCATACCACAGTATCCAAGGTGTTATACTTATTATTGAGGGGAATGGCCACAGGGTTGTTCTGCACTGGCTGCCTATTCCCTTTCCCTCTCCTGACAGTGACCCAGGTACCTGCTTCCTGCAACTTAGGGGTGACTACCTCCCTATAAATCCTTTCTTTCACTTCCTCATTTTCCCAAATGAGCTGAAGGTCATCCAGCTGCAGCTCTAGTTCCTTACCATGGTGTCTAAAGAGCTTCATGCAGATAGAGTTGTCAGGGAGACTGACGCTCTCCCAAGTTTCCCACATCTCATTCAAGGAACACACCACTAACTCTGGACAAATTCTCAGTGCAATGTCTATGTACTAGCAAAAAGAAAACGGCCAGAAACTTACCTAGCACCTCTGCCTATGTTTGCCCAAGGCTGTTCTTGCTCAAGCCTGTTGAGCCAAATTAACATTACAACCTGCACACCTTTGGGATGTGCGTGGAAATCAAGGCACCCAGAGAAAACTCATGAGGGAAAGGGAGAAGATGCAAACACCCGAGGATTGAATCCAGCTCTCTTTAAAGCCAGAGAGATGGCATCTGCCATAGATTTGTTGCAGCGATAGGTGATTTGCAGTAATTTGAGGAGTTATTGTGTGCTGGGACCAGCTTCTCAAAGCAGTTCATAATGTAGATGTCAGTGCCACTGGGGGGCAGTCATTAAAGCATGTTACTTTGTTTTTCTGAGGTACCAGGAAGATTGTGGTCTTAACACAGATGGAAACTTTACGCTGAAATAGGAAGAGGTTAAAAATATCTCCATCAGCTGATCTGTGCTGAATCCAAGGACATGGATAACAGCTGGTCCCCTGTGCCACTCACATTCTTCAATGAAGAGGATGAACAATTAGATCTGGCCTCACTTGTGTGAGATGGGAAGCAAATAGGACTCTGACATGGGGTTTTGACCTGAAATGCTTACAATTTCTTTGCCTCCACAGCTGTTGCTTGAAGCACTTGCTGTTCTTCCTGCAGATTGTTTATTGCTGAATAAATCAAAGCAGCCAATATGTTCTCTTCCCATATCACCATCCTCTACACCATCATTTGCTTGTATCCTTGTCAACTGAATCTTTTTAAGAGCTCTATTTTATGTTGCTACATTGCCTTGCTGCAAAGAGAGCAGGTGCAAAAAGAGAATGGGATACATACATGTAGGTGTATGGGGAAAGAGGGACTAATTGGAGAGCTCTTTCAAAATTCTAACCTAAACATGGGGGCGTTAAACATCTTCGGATTTTAATGCATCCTCATTGAAGTCATCATTGCAATCATGTGAAAATGGGTCTTCTGTGTGGTGTTCATTAATTCAGTCCTGCTATCACTGATGATGGAAATGCAGTCCTTGGTATATTGCTGTCAACAAGATTTTTGTCAATATCATTCAGCAGACACTGTTCCCTCTAAGCTCCACAAAGCAAGCAGTTGCACAGTAACTGAAATGCTCCTGTACACGAAGTTTGTTGCCACACAGCTGGAATTTTCATTTATAGTTAAAATAATTTTGCAATTGTTAATATAATTTAGAAACTGTGCTAATTGTGAAATACTCTGTTAATTAATATAATTTATAAATTTTCTAAATAATAAACATATCACAATCTTTACTTTGAAATATTTGAGCTTCAATATACTAACATTCTCAGTGTTTCAAGTTACAACACTATTACAAATTGTAACAGTAAATGCAGAATGGAAGTTGGTAGCTCATTGCTAATAAACCGTCAGCCCACTAAGCACTGACACATTACCAAAAAAAAACCATATAAAATGTCATGCAGTTTTCAGGCCATGTAAAAAATTTCCTGCTCAGAGCAATGGTTGATCTGTGCAGCTGCAAAAAAAATTAGATGGAACGTTGTCAGCAGATATACCCCTCCAACACCAAGAACCCTCAAATTAACAAGATCTTTTTCTGCTCCTATTGCCCTTTAGATGTCTTATAGCTTTAAGCCGCAATAAACCACAGCACTGAGAAACACACAGTCACTGGGTGAATGCACAAACCTCCCACAGACAGCACCTGAACTCAGGATTAAACCTGGGTCTCTGGACTTCTGAAATAGCAATACTAACTATGTTGTGTATATATTTCATAATATTTGAGGACTATTGTAAATACTTGGTTAATTAAGCACTTTGTTTAAATAATTCATTATGGATTACATGTAAAAGTACGGAAATGACAAAAATCATCACTGCATCACATGTACACGTCTCACTAAAAGTAAAACTAAGAATGTACAGAAGTTATCTCATTTGATTGAACAAGTGATAATTGGATATTGTACACTGAGCAAGTTGAGCAGTATTTTGAAGGAAATGAAATAGCCAGTGAGAAGTGAGTGCCAATTTTTCTGAGTGCATTGTATTTAAAAGCATGCAGTTTGCTTAGAACGCTAACTGCTCCAACCAAACCAGCCGAAAAGAGCTTTGCTGAATTAGTGAAAGTAGTGCAGGAACATTTAGAACCCAAAGCATTTTTATTGTGGAATGCTTTAGGTTTCAAAACCAGAATCAAAAGGAAGGAGAGCCAATTTCAGCAAACACGGCTGAATTGAAGAGATTGTCTGAGCATTGTCAGTTTGGTAATGGGCTTAATGATGCACTGAGAGATCATTTAGTTTGTATAATCTTACAAGAAAGTATTCAAAAACAGCTCCTAAATGAAGCACAACCTGCAGTTTAAAGAGCAGTTGAAATCATTGTATCAATGGAAGCAGTAGACAGATGCAGCAGCCAGGAATGAAATTGAATGTGAACAAAATTGCAACAGCTAAACAGAAATGGCCTGGCTGAATAATTGTGTTACCATTGTGGCAGGGGGCTCACATACACCAAACCAATGCAAGTTTAAAGGCAAAATTTGCAGAAAATTTAATGAAGTAGATCACGTACAAAGAGCATGCTAGGCAGACAAGGACTGCATAGTGAAAAGATAAAAAGTTGCAGTTTCAAAAAGAGTAATAATCTGCATGCTGTTGACGAGAAATCTGATGAGAGTGAAAGGACTGTGTAGCCTTGAGATTTTTACAACGTAAAAACTAACAATAGACAAGCAATATGACTTGCAACAGAAGTGAATGGCAAATTAAGTAAAATGGAATTGGACACGGGCTCAGCTGTTTCAGTCGTTCCACAAAATGAGTTTGAACGGCATGTCAAAGATATTAAACTGAAGCTTGTAGGTAACGAATCAAGAACATACTGGAGAAAAGATAACTCCTAAGGGAATAAAATTCGTGACCGTGAAATACAACAACCAAATTAGGCTCGTATGCGGTAAAAATGGTTGGGGAGAGCAGCACTGTGGGGTTATGAGTGGTTAACACTCCTACAACCTGATTGTGGATCCATCCACTAAAAGCAAAACTTAGAATGTACACAAGCAACACACACAAAATGCCAAAGGATCTCAGCAGGCAGGCCGAGACCCTTCATCAGAACTGAGTTATTCTTTTCTATAGATACTGCCTGGACTGCTCAGTTCCTCCAGCATTGTGTGTGTGTGTTGCCTGGATTTCCAGTATCTGCAGATTTTCTTTTGTTTGTGAATGTACACGCTATCTCGTTTGATTGCACAAGAGATAACAGTGTATTGTTCACTGAGCAAATTGAGAAGTATTTTGAAGAAAATGGAATAGCCAATGAGAAGTGCATGCCAATTTTGCACACCACATCACCTTGAAGAAATTCAACTGAAAGTAAATTAAGAAAGGTACTGGATAGCACTGGAAATCTCAAACATATCAAGGGTAAAATAGTGTTAACTGAAAATTCAACTCCGAAGTTTTACAAAGCCCATCCAATTTCTTATACCATCTGTGATAAAGTAGCCAGTGAGCTAGATCGCAAGCTGAATAAATTCCTTCCAATGTTGAGTGGAGCCCATGGGCAATGCCAGTGGCCCCAGTAGCCAATAAGGATGGGTCTGTCAGGATCTGTGATGTTTTTAAGGTCACCATCAACCCAACAATGATAAAGATCATTATGCCCTGCCCAGGATAGAGGATATCTTTGAAAACCCTTCTGGAGGAAAACACTTCAGCAAAGTGGACTTAGCTAAGATCTGCCTGCAAGTGGAGATGAAGAACAGTCCAAGTGTTTTTCACCATAAACGCTCACAAAGGGCTTTTATTACTATAATAGGTTTATTTTTGGAGTAGCATCTACACCTGCACTATGGCAGTAAGGTATGGATTGGATTCTGCAAGGCTGCCCAAGCACTCAGTGTTACCTGGATGACATATTGTTACCAGTAAGGATGAGAAGGAACATCTGCAAAATCTTAAAACAGTGTTAAAAAGATTAAAAGATTATGAGCTCAGAGCATGACATAGCAAGTGTGAATTCTTTAAACCAAGCATCACTTACTATGGCCACAATGATACACAAGTGTGCTGCAAACATTCAAGCAGTGATAGATTCCCTAAGGCTAAAGGCATGCCACAATTGTAGTCTTGTTAAGGATTTGTTCGTCATTATAACAGGTTCCTGCCCATCTGGTTACTGTGCTCCACCCTTTGAATCCATTACTGCAAATCGGGAAGAAATGACAATGGACAAAGCAGTGCGAGGTGGCTTTCCAAAAGGCAAACAAAATGGTGACAGCAGACACTGTACTCACACATCATGATGGACGTTGTCCAGCAAGGCTTGCCATGCACTGTTTGGATGCCAGCACATCCAGAAGAAAAGAACCACTTCCTGCAGATCCAGCGTCAACTCTGACAATCATAACGGAGGAGGCCCCAGAACCTGAGACTGTTCCACAGCCAAGCAAAGTGGCTCCCCCACCAAAATCAGAAAATACTTTATCCCACAAGAGTAATAAAGTCTCCACAGTGATTGAATCTTTCAGTTTGAATGGGACAATTTAAAATTTACTATGCTGTGGATGTCTGTATAGTAGTTGTATTATATAGTATACTGTGTATACAAGTTGAGATGCATTCTCTATTGAGCTGGAATTTATAGCTAAGCAGGGAGGAGTATATTTAATATTTTAATAATATTGGAGTAATATTATAAATATGTTGTTGATTAAGCATTCTTTGTTTAAATAATTCACTACAGGTTAAATGTAAAAGTACGTAAATGGCATGCGTCATCACACCACCGTGTCATATGTGCATGTCTCGCTAAAGTAAAACTAAGGACATACACGAGTCATCTCCTGGATCCATGTTTTTCTTTGAATTAGCTTTTTTTTATGTTTTGGAGTTATGCTGCAGCACTCTCACAGTCTGCTGTGCCCCTGCCCTTCAGCCTCATTGTGGGACTTGGTACAGGATTTGCTGGCTTTGTTTTAATGGAGGAGAAAGAACTGGAAGATTTATTAATGAAAGAAATTGAAGTAGTAAGGAAGATGATCAGAAAATATATCCTCCACCAATGTCAATAGGGCCATCATTGATGGCTCAGAATGTGTCCCCCTGTAGAGACCTTTGTTAAACCTAGGAAAGTTTCTACACTTTTTGCAGTAATTCACCACCTTTTCAAATCCAGGAGTTTTTTAAATAGAGAATGAAGATGTCTGAAACATATTGACAGTTACAATGGTGTCAATGTGGAAAACAGTGTCTGCTCCAACAAACAGCAGGCAAACTGTTTGCTGTGATGTTACACAATAATAGTCATATTTTTCAGAGCACCAGATGAACTTTGTTGCTCTTTGTAATGGTTCTCCTCCTCCAGCTGAGCAGTACCTCACACAGTGCATCACTCCTCCTGTGCTGATCCATGGATCAGCCGCAGGATTCCGGTCACAGTTCCCCAGGGAAGAGTTTGAACCTCATCCTTCTGTCTCACATCCAAGAGTGCAGTGCCAGCACAGTGACAAGTTTGTTGCTAAGAATGAAAAGCTCTCTGCTACTGCAGACTGACTTTCATACAAACCCTGATGAGAAAAAGCAAAATAAACACAAGCAGAATAACATTGAACGTCACGTATCCCATTATTGTGCACAGAATATTAATAGTAAGAATATTAATTCTCACTGACCTGTACGGTTTTCAATTTGACTGTACAGTTAAATCTCAATACCTATCAACATTACAGGGCCAAACAGTGGTAAAGTGGATACTGTCAGGAAATATAGAGGAGGTTTGACCCAAACACAGAGCAGTGGTGAACAATCACTTTATTAATGAACAGCAAAATATCAAGCCACGAGGGACCACGAAACAAGAGGGAATAGATACTTAACATGACGAGGTAACTGAAGCAACTAGTTGAGGCGAGCTAGTTTGATGGGTGAATAAGGACTGTGGATGGGAGCTGAGTTTAAATAAGCTCAGACGATGAGCTGGAACCAAGTGGAAGGTGACTCTTGTTGGCTGTGTGGAGACCAGAAGTTGCCTGTCTGTTCAGACCTGACAGGATCCACCGTCCTATGGCCAGCACCAGATGGCCTAGGATGATCTTGAACTCCATGATGAGCGATGCACCCAAGATGAAACTGGATGACACCCAAGACCTCTCCTCTGGGCCTTATCCTTCCCAGTTGACCACACGCCAAACACGACAACATGAATCCATCAACTGGTGAACTGTGTCCACTCGACCACCTTGACTGGCCCACGGACAATGTACTTGAGGCAAGACGTGGAAGGTAGGTGCGATCCTGAGGGACCATGGCAGCTGGAGATGGTAAGTAACTGGACCGACGCCATGGGCGAGCTGGAAGGGACCACTGAACTGGGGCGAGAGCATGCAGGAGTCTGTGCACGGGGCCAGAGCTCAGGTTAACAGCCTGTCGTGGTCCCAGGGTGGAGTAGTCTGGTCAGGCACTGATGGCTGTTGTTCTGACAGCGGTAGGTGCAGTTGACAGCTAGGATGGCCCTCCATGCCCTTTCTAAGCATTCTGCCAGTAGCAAACCAGGGCCTTGGCAGATGTAACCCACATCATTGGTTTCTCTGCAGGGAACAATGGGATTTAGTAGCCATGAAGCACTTGAAAGGATGACACACCCATAGCAGAGAAAATGTGTAGATCGTAGGACAGTTTGGTCCAGAGCAGATACCCCTTCCATGTAGAAGGGTTAGGGGTGTCAAAGCATTGCAGAAACTTCTCCACTTGCGGACTGAATGTTGGTCTGCGTATGATAGGCAAAGGACAAACTCACTGAGGTGCGGAGGAGGGAGCAGAGGGCTTGCCAGAAGTGGGAGATGAATTGTGGGCCCCAGTCCAATACAATGTCCTGAGGGAAACCGTGGCGAACCAGATCTGTCCTCTCAGTTGCGGAATGAAGTTTAGGGAGGACAATGAAGTGGGCCGCCTTGGAGCACTGGTCTACCGCTGTCACAATCTCTGTGGCCTAGTCGTGATGAAATCTATGGCAGCTTGGAGGAATTGAACAGGACACACTGAGGCCAGGCAACAACAAACTGATGCACACCTGCGATCATGGCAGGCCACCAGAACCAGAGTCACAGAAAACCCAGGGTCCAGCATGTGCCTGAATGGCTGGAGAGGGGTGAGGAGCAGGTCCACTGGAGTGCCTCACAGCATGCGACCTCCAGCACATACATGCAGTTGTCAGGTGTCAGCTGGAGCAGGATTGTGCAGTAGGGCCTGGAGGATCAGGTTCTCAAGATCCCAGATGGTCGGGGTGAGGTTCTGCAAGAATGGAATGATAGGCTGAAGGTCAATTTCCATTTCAGCTGGGTCGAATTTTCATGACGGGGCTTTGACCTTAGTGTTCTTAGAACCAAGCTGGTTGGAGATGGTGAAGTTGAGCTGTTTGAAGAAGAGGGCCTAGCAAACTGACATGGACTGAGTTGGTGGGTCTGCTGGTGGTCAGAAATGCTCAGTGTTCTCCACAGGCCAATGTCTCCATTGCTCCAAGGCCTATTTAATTGTGAGTAGTTCCCTGTCCCCTGCTCCATAATGATGCTGTGTAGAGTTGAACTTACATGAGAAGAAGGCACAAGGGTGCCTTTTCCCATCTGGTCCTCGCTGGGAGAGGACAGTCCCAGTGCGCACACCACATGCATCCACCTCTATCACAAAAGGTCCGAAGGGTTATGGAAGGCCAAAGAACGGGAGTGGTTGTGAACCAGCTCTTGAAGTCGTTGAAAGCGTGGTCTGATGTGATGAGGAGGGTGGGAGGACCAGTGATTTGGTTGTAATTCCTGATGAAACGGCAGTAGAAGTTGGAGAAGCCCAAAAACATTGTAGCTGTTGGAGGTGTGAGGTCAGGAGTTTACAATGATGGTGTACACTTTCTCTGGGTCCATGGCTATAACCCAGGAAGAAAATATCTGGGGTATGAAACTGGCATTTCTCTAACTTGCAGTGCAGTTGGTTTTTGAGGAGATGCTGAAAGACTGAACAGATATGAGAGACGTGGTCTTTGGGGGACCTTAGAGAAGAAGACGATATGATTGAGGTCAATGAACAGATGCCTGTGCAGCTTGTCTGAGAGGATTTTGTGAATGAAGGCTTGGAAAACAGATGGACTTTGGAAAGTCTAAAAGGCATAATCAAATATTCATAGTGGTCAGTGGGTGTTATGAATGCCGTCTTCCACTCTTCCCCCTGGTGGATGTGGATCAGGTTGTCCACACTCTGTACATCCAGTTTGGTGAAGATCTGGGACACACAGAAGATTTCAAATGCACTATCTATCAAAGGGAGAGGATAGCGGTTCTTAATGGTGATTTTGTTGAATCCATGGTAGTTGATGCAGCGACAGACACCCCTAGCTGCACTGGCTAGGGACTGGGATGTTCGATTGAAGCTATGCTGTAGCACTTTGGTGATGTAATCATTCATGGCTTTATTGCAGATGGTGGTTTTATTGTCCCAGTCAAGGGGGAGATGAGGAAGGTAATCTTGTGGAATACAGAGATGGTTGGAGTCTGAACTGTAAGACACACTGGAACAGGAAGGTGTGCCAATATTGTGGGGATCTGTCGAAGCATTTGAGAACCAGAATCCAGGGCTCAGAAGGAGGAGATTGACTTGTGCAAGGTTGCTGTATCAAGTTGGAGAATTGGAATAGAATGGCAAGCAAGTTGTCAGTGGATTCTTGCTGCTTCTGGATTGTGTGCTCGCGTCGGTGGACCATTTCCTTCAGGCGAGCATGCTCTGCTGGGTCAATCGATGCTTCACCCATCCTGTGAGTCTTGACCCAAATGCAGAGCAGTGGAGATGATTTAGCAGTGAGCAAGCTCTTTAATAATACACTGCAAAATAACAAGCCAGATTGAGCCACAAAATAAGAGAGAGTGAATACTTAACACAACAGGCAATAAGGTAACTGAAGGCTAGGAGTAACTGGCTGAGACTGGCCAGTTTGATGTGGACAAGGGCTAGGAGTAACTGGCTGAGACTGGCCAGTTTGATGTGGACAAGGGCTGGGCATGAGAGCTGGGTTTAGATAGACTGCAGGTGATGAGCCGGAAATGAATGGCAGGTGTGGAGACTGGGAGGTGCCTTCCTGTGCAGGCCTGACAGAGGTGGAGGGGCATGTAGTGTTGACAAAACAGGGGTCTGCAGAAGGACATAGACAGATTGGGAGAATGGGCAAAGAAGTGGCAGATGGAATATACTGCAGTTGTAGGGATGGGCATGATCATTCATTTTGGTAGAAGGAATAAAGATGCGGACTATTTTGTAAATGAGGAGAAAGTACAAAAAATCCAGGTGCAAAGGGACTTGGGGGTCCTCATGCAGGATTCCTGAAAGGTTAACTTGCAGATTGAGCCGGTAGTAAGGAAGGCAAATGAAATGTTAGCATTCATTTTGAGGGGACTAGAATGAAAAAAACAAGGATGTAATCCTGAGGCTTTGTGAGGCATCAGTTGCACTGCACTTGGAGAATTGTAAGCAGTTTCAGCCCCTTATTGAAGAAAAGATGTGCTGACATTAGAGGGGCCCAGAGGGGGTTCACAAGAATGATCCCAGGAATGGAAAGGTTAATATATAAGGGGCATTAGATGCCTCTGGTCCAGGACTCATTGGAATTAGAAGAATGGGGAGTTATCTTATTGAAACCTATCAAATATTGAAAGGCCTAGATCGACTGGATGTGGAGAGGATGTTTCCTATAGTGGGTGAGTTTAGGATCAGAGTGAAAATCCTCAGAATATAGGAACATCCATTTAGAACAGAGATTAGGAAAAGTTTCTTTAGCCAGAAGCTGGTGAATTTGTGGAATTCATTACCAGAGAAGGCTGTACAAGCTAAGCATTGGGTATATTGAAGGTGAAGGTTAATTATTTCTTGATTAGTTTGGGCATCAAAGATTACCTTGAGAAGGCATAAGAATGGGGTTGAGAGGGATAATAAATCAGCCATGATGGAATAAAGGAGCAGTATTGATGGGACGAGTGACCTGATTTTCTCCAATTTCTTATTGTCTTAATTGGCCACAGGAAATTGTTCCCAGTGTGTAAATTAGTAGTAAAATTCAGGAGAAGTTAATGAGAATGTGGGGGGAATAAAGTACTGGGATTAATTTAGGATTAGTGTACATTGGTGGTTGATGGTTGCCATGGATTTGCGTGGGCCGAATATTCTGTTCTTTGACTGTGATTCTACGATGTATCTCAGTGTTATGACTTTTTGAAACTCTAGAATGAAAGTGTAGAAAGAAAAAGGCTGATTTACTGCATTGTAGAATTAAATTGCCTGCTGCAAAACAAAAACAATCACTGGATCGCTGACACGTCTCGTATCCTCAGGTGCTTTTTCAGCATTCACGGGACATATGTTGTTTTCTGCTGACCTCAGGTTTGCGTCATTTACATTACAAAGGCATTGCTGTAAATGCCTTTCTGTCCAGTATATAAATACCCAGTTACAGTTACATGTAGTCAGTTGGTTATTGACCGTACACCACAATGGGAAAGGCAAGACCACTTTTCATTTTGTGAATTATATTGTAACCATCATGTGTCCCCAGTCTGATTTAAGCTATTTATTTCTTCCCACAGATCATCTTCTACGAGGACAGGAACTTCCAGGGTCGGCACTATGAGTGCAGCTCCGACTGTGCCGACCTCTCCCCTTACTTCAGCCGCTGTAACTCCATCCGTGTCGAGAGTGACTGGTGGGTGTTGTACGAGAGACCCAACTACATGGGATACCAGTATGTCCTGAGCAGGGGAGAGTATCCTGAATACCAGCGCTGGATGGGATTTAATGACTGTATCAAGTCCTGTCGCAGTTACCCACCTGTAAGTTGCTGTTGGTGACTGAGATATTCCATGCCACTTGGCACACCGCTAGAAAATGGCTGAGATTTGCAATAATTACACTTGTGCACAAGCTCTTTCTCTGAAATGTTAAACTGCTGTGAATGCTAGAGTTAGCTGCTGGCATTTGGGGCCAAGTTTGAAGTCAGTAAATATTGTTAAATTGATCAACAGAAATGAAGTTGATACAGGAAAATAGTGAATCTGTTGTGAAGGCTGAAAGTCCTGTTGCTTTTGACAGACAGATCTGTATCTGTGATTGTGAGGGCACAACCAACAATCAGAGTCAAAATCAGATTTATTATCACTGACTTAAGTTGTGAAATGTGTTGATTTGTAGCAGCAGTGCAGTGCAAGATATAGAAACTAGTATAGTTTACAAAAAGCAAATAAATAGTGTGAAAGAGAAATAGTAAGGCAGTGTTTGTGGCTTCATGAACCATTCTGAATCTGATGTGGATGGGAAGATGTTTATTAGAAGCATTGAAAGGATAGTGAAGAGATGTATTTTACCTATAGGTTAGTCAGGTTTGAGGTTTGTGACAGTGACAGTGACAGAAACTCTGCAATCACAAAGTATCTACCTGAGCCCGTGAGCAGGGACAATGTGAGAAGATGCGTACTGATGAACCAGTGCACTGGTGAGGATGAAGGCAAAACAAAGTGAGAGCGAACTCCGCAGGGCACAGGGGCAGCGGGCATCAAAGGGGAATGAAGAGGCAGCAGGATGACACGGAGTGCAATTAAAACAGACCTGAAAGGGTGAAGGTCGGAAAGACTGTGTTGGGTGAACAGAGTGAAGTTGCCACCAAAACAGATATGGCGGGCAATGTGAAGAGGTGTGGGCTGATGAGGCAGGGCATGGGGTAGGGTGAAGTGTGACCAGGCTGAGAAGACAGAGGAAAAACCCACCAGGACAGAGCGGTTGTGGGCGGTAGTGAGATGTGCAGAGGTGACAGAGTGACCCAGAATGCAGGTGGCAAATAGGATGCAGACCTGGCTGGATTTAGCTCATGCCAACCTAAAGGGAATGTACCAGGGTAGAGCTTCTGAATGGGAGATGGCAGAGCACACAGGGTATGGTGAAACTGGAATAGCAGTGGAGAGATTCCCAACAAATGCGGAGAAGCAATGAAGACTTAATTGCTCAATTCCAAGGTGGGGAGAGGAGGTGTAGGGACAGAGAATCAGGACGTATTAAAAGGTGTGAGCAAAATATTTGTCATCGTGTCATCTTGGGCTCCGTAAATAGCTGTGTTAAATATAGAGCAGAAAAGTTATGCTGAATCAAAAACAAATAGAAACTTGCAGTTGCTGGGATATGAAATGAAAAGCAGAAAATTTTGGAAAAACATTAGATCTAACAGCAACCATTTCAAGAGAAACAAAGGTAACATTTATCATCTTTGACTTTTTATGCTGAACCTTTATTAATGTCAACGCACAAGATTCTGGGCGATCTCAGCCAGTCAGCCAGCATTTGCTGGTCTTGATAAAGGGTCTCATCCTGAAATGTTGTCTGTTAAGTTCCTTCCATAGAGGCTGCCTGATTGTCTGAGATCTTCCAGTACCTTCTGTGTTGATCGAGATTCCAGGATCTGCCATCTCTTGTATCTCCTTTATTCAGGTCTAATTGGGCCACATAGAATATTTGGTCAGTTTGTGATGGTTTTATACAATGACATGAATGCAGCTATAACACCTGGACATTGATGTCTGAGACGTCTGTAATACAAAAAATACAAAACAAAGAAAAATTAATCAGAGGGTAAGGGTCAAACGTAGGCAAATGAGAGATGAGCATTGTGGTCAGCACATACCTTTTGGGCCGAAGAGCCACCTTTGTGCTCTATTACTCTAGATGTGCTGTAACCCATCATGGGCAGAGAGTGGAAAACATGGAACTATACAGCACAGTACAGGCCTATTGCACTGTGCTGTAGGAAAAAGCACCTCTGATGTATCCCCTATACTTTTGTCCTACTTCTGTAAATTATAAGCCCTCATGTTAGCCATTACCACCCTGGGAAAATATCTCTGGCTATCCATTTCATCTATGCCATTTATCGTATAAGAGATAGTAAGAGGATGGAAAGAAGAAAAAATTGTCTATCAAGGATTCAGTGGGATGAGTGGCCTCCTTTCATGCATCTGTGCAGAGTTTGGTTCAGAAACACCTAATTCACTGAATCAAGCTGTGTGTGAACTGGATTACACAATTCTCCCTTTTTAATTGCATGATTTCATAGGTCACAGTGAGGTTAAAGCATGGAAATAGGTTGTTTGAATCCATGTTCACTCTATGTTGAAGCAATTTGTCCTCTCCCATAATTTACAAATACTTTCAAGATGATCAGGTTCACTTTTGTCAAGTAACACAAACCAATGAAGAAGTCAGGTTCTAAGTCCACAGATCAACTTGCAATCTCTTTTATATTAAGAAACCATCTTATTTACAGACACAGACCAGCACTTACGTACATCTTCTAACACAACTTTTACATTAAGTGACTCATATTATCTCTATGTGGAACTAAATCCTTAAAACTTGTTCTTTTTGGTAATACTATATTCAAAACTCCAGAGCTTGCTCTTCAACCAGGTATTAAACTTTTTAGATATGCAAAAGGTGCCTCTACTTCAGAAACATAATTCTGTCATACACACTTTCATGTGATTATATTGAATATAGAGTAAGGAGTTCATTAATGTGATTCAATATACTGTATCTGGTACTATTATATTTTTTTTTGTTTTATAATATGTATTCTCTTGAACTCTGTATTCTTCTATATCGAAATCAACAAAAAATATTGGAAAAGAAGAAAGAGGATGTATTAACATCCTTAAAATACCTTTCATGTGATCAACAGCAAATAATTTATTTTTAATGTATATTTATGAAATTGTGTGGTTCTTCACCGTCTCCTGTAGAAACAGTGAACTATATCATTCTTAATCACAATTGTCTATAGTTTAACTGTCCCCAATGTAGAGATAAATTTTCTCCATATTATTTCATTAAGGATAGTCCTGAAATATAATTAATTATTGATCATTATAGAGGATTGGTACGACTGCATCTATATATAATATCTACAGTATATTGTACACATTTTTGACATGATTATACTGTATTAAAGATTCATTAAAATCCTCTATTCCAGTACCGAGGAGGCACCTACAGGATGAGGATTTACGAGAGGCCTGACTTCGGAGGGCAGATGATGGAATTCATGGATGACTGTCCCTCTGTCTACGATCGTTTCCGTTACCGTGACATCCACTCCTGTCAGGTGATGGATGGTTACTGGATCTTCTATGAACATCCCAACTATAGAGGCCGACAGTACTTCCTGAGACCCGGGGAATACAGGAGATACAGTGACTGGGGCGGCTGCAACTCAATGATCGGGTCCTTCAGGCGCATGAGGGACTTCTAGTTTACACTCAATAAGCAAGATATTATTCTGAGAATGTATTTCAGAAAATAAAATACCCTTTGCAAAGCAATTATCATTGTCATTCATTTATTTTTGTATTGGTATTAAATTGTATAAAATATACAAAATGGTACTTGAATCTCATGGTTTGGAACAATATTGACCTTAACTCATGATTGTTTCTCATCTTAGATGCTATCTCTGTGGAGATAAATTTTAACCATACACACACTGGGCATGTAATTCATTATTGATCTGATCATCTTCAGCTCCTGCCACACCTCTGTGGGCCCCTGCTCTTAGACAGATATACAACATGGAAGGAGGTCCTCTGGCCTACTGTGTTAGTGCTGACTATTGATCACCCACCTGCACTAATCCTTCATTGATCCCATTTTCAAAACTCTCCATATTTTACTCATCATTTCCCCCAAGTTGTGACTCACCTGCACATATGAGACAAGTTACCAGGGCGAATTAATCTAACAATCAACACACCCCTCAGATATAGAAGCAAACCTGAGCACTCAGAGGATTCAAAAGTAAATGAATAGTGAAAAAAGTAAATAATGATGTGATGCTTGTGAGTCCACATACTGATCCGAAATCTGATGGTGAAATGGAAGAAGTTGTGTGTGGATCTTTTAGTGTCCTGTACACACTCCTTGAAAGTAGTAATGCGAAGAGGCCTTTCCTGGATGGTGAGGTTCCTTAATATGGTTCAAGAATGCCACCTTCTTGAGGCAAAGGCTCTTGAAGATATCCCTAATGGAGGACAGGGATGTGCCCATGGTGAAACTGTATTTTGGGATAAGTCCTATTTTTTCTAAACCTACGATCTCTTCAATCAGATATATCTGTTCAAACACTGATGAACTAGTCCACTCATTTCCTGAGATGTGACATTTAGTCAGAGGATTTGCATTTTCCTGGATTTTCCTTCCATCCTTCCTTCTGCAATTTTACCAATTCTGTAATTTTTCAAAAATCCCTTCTATAAACTTTCTAGTGCCTGCACAGAAGACATTAACACCACTTACTGAAGTTAATGTTTCTAAATCATCTGATGAGTGATTGAGTTTGGGGACCCAAAATTCTTCTTCAGAAGAAGATGTGATTCTCCATTGTCCTTAAGCCTATAACATTTACCCTCACTCCTCATTCATTACTCTTGTGAGTGCTTCGTGCATCAGTATCAGATACTTCAGATTTATTTCTCCTTTCCAAAATGGTTGAACAACATGGAATTGGTGAAACATGCAAAAGACTGGAGAAGCCCAGTGACCAAGCAGCTTCTGGGGAAGGACATGGGCAGTTGATATTTCTATCTGGACTGCAAGATAGAGGGGATGTAGCCAGTATAAAATTATGGAGAGAGGGGCCACACGAAGAACTGACTGGTGCATCCAGGTGAGATGGTGGGATATAAACCGAAGGGGGAGTGGAGAATGAGATGGGTGCCAGAATCCACCTGTCACCTGATTGTGAGGTGCAAGGACTTCTTGTTCAGGTGGCAATAGGGAGTGTTGGGGGAATTCAGAAAGTTAAGGAGAAAGAAAAATAGTAAGTCGTCTATGCGTGGAACCTCACGAGATGGGGGAGATCTTAAACAGGTTTTTTGCATCAGTATTTACTCAGAAAACTGGCATAACATATATGGAAGGAAGGGAAACAAGCAGTAGTGTCATGGAACATATAGATGTTAAAGAGGAGGAGGTGCTTGCTGCCTTACTTTGTGCGTGGTAGATCGTGTTTAACAAATCTTGTACAATTTTTCGAGGAGGTTATCAAGAAAGTGGATGAAGGAAAGGCGGTGGATGTTGTCTACACGGACTTTAGTAAAGCCTTTGATAAGGTCCCACATGAGAGGTTAGTTCAGAAGGTTCAGACACGAGGTATCCATGGAGAGGTTGTAAACTGGATTCAAAATTGGCTGTGTGGGAGAAGACAGAGAGTGGTAGTGGATGATTGCTTCTCAGACTGGAGGCCTGTGGCTAGTGGTGTGCTTCAGGGACCTGTGCTGGGACCATTGTTGTTTGTTGTCTATATCAATGATCTAGATGATAATGTGGTAAATTGGATCAGCAAGTTTGCTGATGACACTAAGACTGGAGGCATTGTGGGCAGTGAGGAAGGCTTTCACAGCTTGCAGGGGGATCTGGACCAACTGGAAAAATGGGCCAGAAAATGGCAGATGCAATTTAATGCAGACAAGTGTGAGGTGTTGCATTTTGGAAGGACAAATCAAGGTAGGACATACACAGTAAATGGTAGGGCACTGAGGAGTGCAGAGGAACAAAGGGATCGGGGAGTTCAGATACATAATTCCCTGAAAGTGGTGTCACAGGTAGACAGGATTGTAAAGAAAGCTTTTGGCATCCTGGCATTCATAAATCAAAGTACTGAGTATAGGAGTTGGGATGTTATGCTGAGGTTGTATAAGACATTGGTGAGGCCAAATTTTGAGTATTGCGTGCAGTTCTGGTCACCTAACTATAGGAAGGCTATTAGTAAGATTGAAAGAGTGCAGAGAAGATTTACTAGGATGTTGCCAGGTCTTCAGGAGTTGAATTACAGGGAAAGATTAAAGAGGTTAGGACTTTATTCCTTGGAGTGTAGAAGAAAGAGGAGAGATTTGATAGAGATTTACAAAATTATGAGGGTATAGACAGAGTAAATGCGAGTAGGCTCTTTCTACTTAGATTAGGAGAGATAAATATGAGAGGACATGGCTTTAGGGTGAAAAGGGAAACATTTGGGGGAACATTAGGGGGAACTTCTTCACTCAGAGCGTGGTGGGAGTGTGGAACAAGCTGCCATCTGACATGGTAAATGCAGGCTCACTCTTAAGTTTTAAGAATAAATTGGATAGATACATGGGTGGGAGAGGTCTGGAGGGTTATGGACTGGGTGCAGGTCAATGGGACTAGCGGAATAAAGTTTCGGCACAGACTAGAAGGGCTGAATGGCCTGTCTTCTCTGTTGTAGTGTTCTATGGTTCTATGGTTCTAATAGCGATATGCGTAATCAGACTGTGAAAAGGGTCGACCTCCAGCTGGAGTTAGAGAAGGAGAAATGGAAAAAACTTCAGAAGTAAAGGACTGTTATCTGAATGCACACAAAATATTGCTCCATTATCCCTCCCTTCTCAGATTCCAGTACCTGCAGCCTTTTGTATGTCTGCTTTTCACCTTCCAGCCTCTTTCTCTACCTTGAGTTTTCCTCCACCCGGCTCCACCTGCTCTTATTTTCTCCTCTCGCCCTATCGTTTTGTACCTATTTCCCACTGGTCTCGCAAACTCCACCCTGACCCCTCCACACACCTGGCTCCATCTGCCCATCATCCCCCTCCTCACCTAGTTTCACCTGTTGCCCACCAGCCCCTGCCTCACCCCTCTCCATTGCCTCTAATACTAGTTATCTCTTTGCATTCTCAGTCCTGATAGTGGGTTTTGAACCAAAATACTGACCACCTTATTTACCTCCAAAGGAGATATACAACACCCAACAAATCAGTGCTATTTGTTTCAATAAGATCATCCTTCACTCAACTCAAAAGAACTCAAAAGGTTCATCTGTCCTAACATTAGCATCCCTCAGCAAGCCAGAATTAAAGCCCTTCACATCACTATGCATGGACTTAATTCTAGGTTAACTGAAAAACACTAACAATATGTGGATCTGATGGGCTTCAATTTTACCTCAGATCATGCTTCTAAGCTAAATACTTCCTGCATCTCTTTCATACAATGATAGTATGAAGTGGTAAGAAGTTATTACTGCACCACCAGAACCTGCTCCTTTCTTCTTCTGGGCCAAATACCCCATATCTTGACTTCCCAAACGTGTTTCGACTTTCTCTTTCAATATCCAATGATCTGCCTCTACAACCCCTGGGATAGACAGTTCTATCCTCTTCAAGACTTCCAGTTCAGTCCCATTGCGATATTTCAGATCTCTGTTTATTGAGGTTTAAAGAATTCATTCTTATTTCTTATTTTGTTAAATTTCTGTAGAAAATTCTACAACTTCAAATCATTCCAAATCAATTTCGACTCAACCTCCATCCTTCACAATGCTGACCCGTACAGAATCATAGAACCTGTAGAATCATACAGAACCTGTTGTTAACACTGGTCTCAACTTCGGTAGAAGTCATTGTGTTTTGTAAAACTGCTGCTTTATGTGCTGTTTAACTCCATGTCTCTATTTATGTTGTTCGTACGTTTGTGAAGTCATTTCACAAAACCATCAGAATCATGGAACTCATAAAGACAGATATTTATACTCAATAAATTCACTGGAAATAAATTCAGAAATGGAGCTCAATGCCACACAATGGACACAATAACTCAAGAAGCAAAGACCAACTTGTTATTCAGCTCATATTTTTCAGTCTCCTGTGAATCATAATAATGTTATCTGTTAACTGGAACCAACTGTGTAAAACAACTTAATGTGGTACTCAGATCCTGATTACTGTTCTATTGTGATTTCCAGTGGAATCAGAAGAAATGAACCAAATGAGCTGATAGTTTCATCAAAGATATTTTATTGCATCCTTAAATATTTCAACAGGTTAAAATCAGATTTTCAAGAGCCACTTTTAGAAGTCCCTCATGCGCCTGAAGGACCCAATCATTGAGTTGTAGCCACCCCAGTCACTGTATCTCCTGTATTCCCCGGGTCTCAGGAAGTACTGTCGGCCTCTGTAGTTGGGATATTCATAGAAGATCCAGTAACCATCCATCACCTGACAGGAGTGGATGTCACGGTAACGGAAACGATCGTAGACAGAGGGACAGTCATCCACGAATTCCATCATCTGCCCTCTGAAGTCAGGCCTCTCGTAAATCCTTATCCTGTAGTTTCCACCCCGGTACTGGAATAGGAAACATTGAACTTTAGTAATGATGTTTTGTAGAGAATTCACATATTATAAATGACATCTGAACACTAATTCACAGACTGGGAAATAAAGTCAGATACAATTTGATGATTTCACTAACTATATTAAATTAAATTAAATTAAACTAACTAATCCCTTCTGCTTAAACAATGTTCATATCCTTCAACTTCCCTTACATTCATTTGCTTAACTAAACATCATCTAGAAGTCCCTGATGTAGCTGCCTTTAACATCACTCGGGGCTACACATTCCAGACACCCACCACTCTGTGCAAAAAATTACCCCTCACGTCTCCTTTGAACTTATATACTCTCACGTAAAATGCATACCCTCTGGTATTTGAACCATGGCCAAAATATGCTGTCCGTCTCCTTTATCTATACCTCTCATTATCTGATAAACATCTATCAGATCTCCCCTCAGTCTTCGGCATGCCAAAGGAATCAACCCAGCCTATTGCAACCTCTTGTTATAGCACATGCCCTCTACTTCTGGCAGAATCCTGACAAGTTTCCTCTGCACCCTCTCCAAATTCTCGGCATACTTCCCATAATGGTGCAAACAAGACTGTATGCAAAACTCCTGATGGCTAGAATAGAAATGAATATGTTGGTCAAGGTCCCAGCAATCTCATTTCTTGTCTCTCTCAATAGCCAGGGGTATATCCCTTCAGGCCCTGGGGACTTATCCACATTCTTGCTCTTTAAGGGAACTAACACTACCTTCTCCTTCACTTCGGAATGCCTGAGCATATTAATACACTCAGGCATATTTGATACCCATTAGGCACTGGCTAGGCAAATTCTCCATTTTCAGACCCAAACTGCAAAAGATCAAACACCCTAAAAAAACTGAAACTTACATAAGTGTAGGTGCGACACGACCTGATTGTGTCATTGAATCCCATCCAGCGCTGGTAGTCAGGATACTCTCCCCTGCTCAGGACATACTGGTATCCCATGCAGTTGGGTCTCTCGTACAACACCCACCAGTCACTCTCGACATGGATGGAGTTACAGCGGCTGAAGTAAGGGGAGAGGTCGGCACAGTCGGAGCTGCACTCATAGTGCCGACCCTGGAAGTTCCTGTCCTCGTAGAAGATGATCTGTGGGAAGAAACATATCTGTGTTAATAGTTGCTCAGGTGTTCATGAAGAATTCTCATTTAGTTCATTTTCTGAGTAGTCCTTGCCTTTCCCATTTTGAATACAGTGAGTCTGGTAACCAGCTGAATGTTTCACAGCCTAACACAAGTTGGTATTTATATGCAGGGTAGAAAGGCCTCACTAGGCAGTTTCTTGTTTTTCTGATGACACAACATTAAACATCAGCAAAATGTGACAAAATCTTTTTTTTCATTTATTGTCAAAAAACAACAGAAAGACATTTGTTGCATTGTAGATTCTTTCAGTTTGCTTTCTTATCATTTTAATTGTTTAAACCAAACAGTTCAGGAACATTCACAGCTACTAATCACCCAGGTCAATTCACAAAGTTCAAAATAGCATTTTGGTTCTCTTTCTGAAACTGCCTAAATTGAGGAGACACCTTATTAAACTGACAAACATCTTTTGACAACCAATCTGTATTGTTTCTGCTACACAACCCTGATCAGCCACCTCTATTCTTAAACCAGTGAATGAAGCCAGATGCGTCAAATGTGATTCACCTTCAATAATCTCTGCTGCCTCTCCCTTCATAACTCACTTGATCCTCCAAGTGAGAGTTAATATTGCCTTTCGCAGTGGTTCCTTGTAGTTTTCCCACCTCTGACATTCATTATGTTTGCTCCACTTCTCTTGCTGAACACGTTGAACAGTCAAAGCCTTCCACTCTCCTGTCATTGAAGAACTCTACACATACACTCAACATTTCAATTACCTCCACGTTCTGGATTTCCTCACCACACTTGTGATATCGCATTCCTTTTAATTCATTTTACTGATGTGAGAAAGGCCAATCAATCAATAATTGCCTCAGATAAGCTGGTGGTTTATAAAGCAATTATAGATGAGTGTGCTTGCACAAAATCATTTAGATTCTTCCCCAACCAGAAGCTCTGGATGAACTATGAGATCCACAATCGGCTGAGACCCAGATCTGAGGCATTCAAGTCTTACAACCAAGAAAGTTACAAGAGATCCATGTACGATATCTGGAAAGCCATCTCACGAGAGAAGTGGCAGTTCCAGGCGAAACTTGAATCACTGAAGGATGCTCGTCAGCTGTGGCAGGGGATGAAATCTATCTCTTCGTACAAAGTGAAAGCAAGACATGGGTGAAGCAGGGATTCACTTCCAAATGAGCTCAGTGTCTTCTATGCTCATTTTGACCATCAAAACATGGAGAAACCATCATGAACACCCACATCCCCTGATGACCCTGTGTTTTCAGTCTCTGAGGCCAAAGTGAGAGCCTCCATCATGTGGATGAACCTACAGAGGCCATCCAACTTCAATGGGGACCTGCCATGTACTAAAGACCTGTGCTGTCTGATCAGCTGCCTGGAGTGTTCAATGAGATCTTTAACTTCTCACTGCGGCAGTCTGAGGTACTCACCAGCCTTAAGCAAGCTTCAATTATGTCTGTGCCTAAGAAGAATATGCTAACTTCCCTCAATGACTATTGTCCAGGAGCACTTACATCCACTGTGATGATGTGCTTTGGGAGGTTGATGATGAAAAATATCAACTCCTGCTTGGGAAGCCTTTTAAATCTGCCTCAGTTTGCCTACTGGCACAGCAGGTCCACAGCAGATTCCATTTCATTGGCTCTTTACTACATCCTAGAACATCTGGACAGCAAAGATGCGTGTAACAGGATGCTCCTTATTGACCACAGCTCAGCATTCAATACTATCATCCCCTCAAAACTAACCAATAAGCTTTAAGACCTTGGCCTCAATAACACCTTGTGTAATTGGATCCTTGATTTACTCACTTGCAAACACCAGTCAATTTGGATTGACAACAAATTTTCCTCCATAATCTCCATCAGCACAGGCGCACCTCGAGGCTGTGTGCTTAGCCCCCAGCTCTACACACTTCACACTTATGATTGTGTGGCTAAGCACAGCTCCAACGTCAGGTTTTAGTTTGCTGCTGACTTGAATGTCATCAGCCATGTCAAAGGTGGTAATGAATCAGCATATAGAAAAAAGATTGAAAATCTGGCTGCGTGGTCCCACAGCAGCAACCTCTTACTCAAAGTCAGCAAGACCTAAGTGCAGATTATTGACTTCAGGAGGAGGAAACTGGAGGTCTATGAGCCAGGCCTCATCGGAGGAATCAGAAGTAGAAAGGATCATCAACTTTAAATTCTTCAGTGTTACAATTTCAAAGGACCTGTCCTCTGCCCAGCAGGGATTATTGAAGACAAATCACATATGACTCATCAGGCTGAATTTAATGATGAAAGAATAGAGGTGGTTGATCAGTGCTGTCCAATTACAAAGAAAGCACGACAGAACCTTTACTTACTTAGAGATTTGCAAAGATTTGGAATGACGCTTCCACAGATGTATGGTAGAGAGAATATTGACTGGCTGTATCATAGGCTGGTATTGAAACACCAATGCCCTTGTACTACAAGTAATGGATACGACCCAGTCCATCATAAGTAAAACCCTCCCCATCATTGAGCACATCTACACAGAGGATTGTCAGAAGAAAGCATCATCCATCGTCAGGGGACCCCACCACCCACTCTCTTCTCACTGTTGCAATCAAGAAAAAGGTACAGAAGCCTTAGGACTCACACTATCAGATTTAGGAACAGTTATTACTTCTCAAGGATCAGGTTCTTGAACCAGAGGAGATAACTTCACTCAACTTCACTTGCCCATCATTAAACTGATCCCACAACTGATGGACTCACTTTCACGGACTCTTCTTCTCGTGGTCTTGATACACATTGCTTATGACATCAGTCACAATATATCTTGCAGAACTTTGATGTGAAATTTGATCACGCTTGTATTTATAGTAAGGCATGGTATCTTTTATGAGGTTGTATTTTAAAGCTTGATTTTGGTGTATGATTCTTGCTACTTGATTGTGCCTGTGCAAGTAATCAGACTGAGTTAAACTGCTGCAGGATTGTTTCTGATTTCTCTTGGCATTTTCCTTTTTTATCATCCTGAATTTGTTGTTTTTTTATTATGTATTTTTGATAACTTTTGTGTTAACCTGCTGGTCCTATATTGGCACAAGGAACTCCTCTGTTTCTCGGAAGAGGTCTCCGACTCTGAGACAGGTGCTCCATGCTTTCATTTCAACATCTTGTCTGCTCAGATCATGGCGATGTCTTCCATGGAGGATCATGCTCTTCTATTGGTTAACTTTTTCTTCTATAGTGATAACTTCTTCATTTACCTGGCTTGTGCATTCATTTAAGTTTAGTTGTGTGTACTTCTTATCAGGATTACATATGCTCACATAGAATGCTGAATCCTGTTTTTGTTAATGAAACTATATCCGTAGGAGTTTTACCCATCTGTTGTGTAAATTTTTTATGTCGGATATTCCACTTCCTCCTTCAGTCCTAGGTAGAGTTACTCAAAATGTGCTCGAGTGCGCATAGTGTTTTCTAAAATTTCTCATTTCAGTTCTTATTTTTCTTTGTAAATTATGCAGATCAGATTCGCACCAAGATATCATGTCAAAAGAATATGTAAATATGGGTATAGCAGAAGTGTTCTTTTCTTTTCCAATTTTTTAATTGATATCAAAATGTTAAACATAGCATAATATTAATACAAAGCTACTGGGTTTACATTATTAATAATTAGCTTATAAAAGTATAAACTCAATTAACACATGGATATAAAAACTCCCAAAGTCTTGCAAAATAAGAATACAAATATAAGTAAAAAAAAGTAAAAGTAGCATAGAAAAAATAAAGGAAAAAAACAAAATACCCCCCAAAAAACTAAACTAAACAATACTAAGCAACTAAACGAATAAAAGAAAAAGACATGGGCTGTAATGTTACATCAAATAGGACCATTAGTGTCATTAACTCCGCTCCTCTCTTCATATATTTTAAATTAATAGAATAGGTTTGGAAAAGGTCAAATTACATCATATGGAAGTGTTGAATAAATGGCCTCCAAGTCTTTTCGAATTTAATAGAAGGATCATAAATGACGCTCCTAATTTTTTCTAAATTTAAGCACAACATAGTTTGAGAGAACCAACGAAATGTAGTAGGAGGATTAATCTCTTTCCAATTCAGCAAAATGGATATTCTAGCCATTAATGTAACAAATGCAATCATCTGACAAGCTGAAGAGGTTAGATGAATTGGTTCTGTCATTGGTAAACCAAAAATTGCCATAATAGGTCCACCTGGGGAAGACAACTCACAATTGCACCCTTGCCACAAACTCAAGTATGAAGGCGCTGATTACGAATACTTCCCGACACCAAACTTACCAGATCCGGCGAGAACAGAAACAAAGGCTGAAGTCAGAACACCAAATCACATCATGAACGTACACGCTCAGTCATATGTTCCCCAACACATTCCCCCAGCTAGCACGCCACCTGCAGCAGAACCCTTGGCACAGTATTTAGCGTGACGAGACCTCGTCAATTCAGGACTGTACCAGTTTGACGATAAGCCTAAAAATTACCATGCGTGGTACTCCTCATTCACCAGTGCCATCGACGGAGTCCAGCTCATAGCAAACCAAGAGTTGGACCTTATGACTAAGTGGCTGGGAAAGGAATCAAGTGAACAGGTGAAATGCATATGCTCAGTTTACATCAGTAACCCCAAACTAGCCTTACACAAAGCATGGAAGAGACTTTGGGACTGCTATGCGGACCCTGAGATTATTGAGAGGGTGCTATTTCAATGGCTGGACAATTTTCCTAGGGTGTCAACCAAAGACCACACTAAATTACGAGAATTCGGAGATTTACTCATGGAGCTTCAAGGTGCTAAAGAAGACGGGTATTTAAGTGGCCTGTCGTATCTGAATATCTCACGTGGAGTTGGACCAATTTTGGACAAGCTTCCGTTTGGGCTGCAGGAAAGATGGGTGTCTGTTGGCTCAGAGTACAAAGAAGAGAATGGTGGTCGATCCCTGCCTTTGAGTATTTTAGTAGGTTTGTGTGCAAGGAGGCAAAGAGGCGAAACGACACTAGTTTCATGAATCAAGGCAGCACCACAACTCACACCAAGCCAGTCGAACCCATTTTGAACAATTTTGTCATCAATAAACCCGTCTCAGTGCATAAAACCGAAGTCTCCGCAATCGACGATGACCCTAGCAAGAATTGTCCATTGCACAACAAACCTCACCCCCTCAAAAAATGCAGAATGTTTCGAAACAAACCCTTTGGCGAAAGAAAGGCCCTTCTCAAGGAAAACAGAATATGTTTTAAGTGCTGTTCCTCTACCTCCCACCTCGCTAAAGAGTGTACGTTCCACGTAAAGTGCTCGGAATGTAACAGTACTAATCACGATGGAGCCATGCATCCCGGCCCGTCACCGCAAACTGCCAAGGCTCCTCCACTCCTACAAGAGGATGGCAGGGAGGGAGAGCATCACGCTGATACAACTATTGTCAGAAGTTTGTAGTCCAGGTCAGTTGAGCCATTCGTGCTCAAAGATCTGCCTCACTAAGGCATACCCTAAGGGAGCCAAAGGCAAGGCCATCAAACCCTATGTAATTCTGGAGGACCAGAGCAACCGCTCACTAGTGAGACCAGAGTTCTTCAAGTTGTTCAGCGTAAAGTGTAATCCATTCCCATACTACCTCAGAACTTGCTCTGGCATCGCAGAAACATATGGCAGGAAGGCAGAAGGCTTCCAGCTCGAGTCGCTGGATGGCAAAGTCGTCATCAGTCTCCCTCCACTCTTAGTGTGCAATGAGATCTTGAACAACCGATCTGAGATTCCGACACCAAGAGCAGTGCTACACCAGCCCCATCTCCACCACATTGCCAAGCACATCCCAGAACTGGATCCGGAAGCAGAAATACTCCTGCTACTCGGAAGAGACGTTCTTAGGGTGCACAAAGTCAGGCAGCAGGTCAATGTACCACACAACACCTCCTTCGTCCAACGTCTGGATCTGCGCTGGGTGGTGATAGGAGAGGTGTGCCCTGGCAACATACACAAACCGACAGTTAACACGCTCAAGACTAATGTGCTAGAAAGAGGCCGCCATTCAACTTCTCAGCCCTCCACAAGTGTTATGTGTATCAAGGAAGCACAACAAAGGCACGAGCATAGTACAGTAACTGAGAAGACACTGGGACAGTCAGTCTTCACTCAAACTAAGCACGATAATAAACTTGCTCCATCAGTAAAAGATGCCATCTTCTTAAAAATAATGGACACAAAGGTCTTTAGAGACGAAGCAAACAACTGGGTCACCCCACTACCGTTCAGAGAACCGCGCCAGCGCTTGCCAAACAACAAAGAGCAGGCAGTCAACCGGTTCACATCTTTGCAACGTACCCTGAAAAGGAAACCTGAGACCAGTTACAGAGGCTGTTCTACTTCTACCTAAAGACTGATCTGGAGACTAAAGTTCTATACCATGTTTATAGTGACCTTACAAAGGTCAGGCGGGGAGTGTGCTGCCCTTAAGACATTTATTTGACTTTGTTGGCTCTACGGTTTAAATGATTTGTTTGTAACTATTTTCTAGTTAAAGTTAAAAGTTGATAACTATGTTACAGTTTAACAAAGGTAAATTCATTGTCTATGGTATATCACGGCATGTGATGACATCACCTCTGGTTTCACTGCGTCTTGTGTGTAACTTCGCTTCGAAGAAGGTGTGAAGATGGGTGTCATGCGTGCAGCATGATCGTGAAGAGCTCCGTTTCTACCCACAAAGAAACATTATAGAAGCAACGCCATAAGTTCAAAAGAATGTATTTGAAATAAAAATATTAACATGGTTTCTGTTAAGGAAGCGGCGGTTGGGGCAGTGCACGTGCCGGCTTTTCAATTTCAAACGCGGGGTCAGCTCGAGCCCGAGGGCAGTTTGACACGACCCCCCTCGCCCACTACTCGGGGCAGCTGGAGACACTTGCTAAAAGAAGAGAGTGCGGGTGGTCTCCAGAATGAAACAGACGCTGTATATGTTTGTATTTTTTATCAACAGTTTTCACCATACGATGTTAATGTGGAAGAGTGAACAGTAAATGTTTAACCTTACTACGACTCTGTCTTCATTGGATCCGGTTTAACTTGGTGTTTAGTCAGAGTTTCAGCACACTGCACGAGAACACTACAGATATAGATTTGGAAAGGTAGGAAGAACAGTATTTAAAAATTTTCTAATCTGTAAATATCTAAAGAAATGTGATCTAGGCAAATTATATTTATTACTACTGCTGTTCGTCCATTGACATCGATGGGGACCTCGACGCCATTATGATGGTGTCGAGACTAACGCGTGATTTGGATTTAAGTGAGGGAGAGCTGTGCAGCGTCAGCCTCACTCTCTCTTCCCAATTCCCATCTGGATCCAGTGGCAAGACAGAGTCGAGATGGCTGGAAATGGGACTAGGCGTAGTGGATGACCAGGAAGTCTTCTGTGTCTTTTCCTGCTCTACACATTCCACCACATTTGCAGAGACCACCTTCTTGACCGTTGGAGCTTCCATTGGTCTCGTCCGCTCAATCCGCCAGAGTCTGTCTTCACATGCTGGGATAGACAACTCCCTATCTCACCCAGGGTTTGAGACCCATCGGCTACTCTCGCCTGGTTTAGCCAGCTTGTCGAAGTCGTTGCCCGGGGTATGGCCGCTGTAGCATGCAAACAGCTACGGAGAGCCACAGGTGAACTATATTTATTAGATAATTGTTCAAAGGACATGAAACAGTTATCCAAAAATAGATCACAAAATCGTAATGTACCCTTGGTTTTCCAAACCAAATAGGCTTGATCCGTAATAGAGGGTTGAAAAAAAAATTAGATGTAATAAGACTTACTAAAATAAATTGATTCAACCCAAACATTTTTTGAAATTGAAACCATATTCGTAAAGTATATTTAACTATTGGATTATCCAGTTGTTTATGCAATTTAGAAAGAGCAAAGGGAAGCAAAGTCCCTGAAATAGAACCCAGTGAGAACCCTTGTACGGATTTACATTCAAGTTTTACCCAATGTGGACTTGAAATTATGTCCAAGCAGAAGTGTTTACTGCTGTTGTTGTAGTTTTACTATTGAGCTCTGTCTGGCAAATTTTCTTCAGCTTTGAAGAAAATCCTGTTGCAAGTTTTCCCTTTATTGTACTATGATTTATTTGGTCTGCGGTTGATATCCCAAATACTTAAATGTTTCATATTCATCCTTTTGTATCCAGCTGCTCTGTTTTGTATTCTATGACCTTTATTGCAGTTTTCTTTATATTCTGTGCTAATCCAGTCTGAAGTTCAAGTTCATATCATTCAAAAATAGTTCTACTATTTGATTTAATTGCTTTAGCTTTACGGATGATGGAGCGTTTAATTTCAAATCATCCATGAATAGAAGGTGTGTCAAGGTGTAATTCGTTTGGTTGTTTCTGATTGGATACACTATTTTCATCCAATTCAGTAAATTAGAGAGCTAGACAAAATCAATGGGCTTAGGGAGTTGCCCTAATAAATGCATTGGTTTATTTTGATAACGATTGCTGTTCTTTTTTAATTGTCAATAGATAGAGTGCACCAATGCTTCATCTGATGTAGGAATTACACAAGTATTGGGTGTAGTTTATATATACTGTGTTAGGAAGTTCAGTTAACTATGAATGTGGAACAGAATCAAATGCTTTTTACTGGTCAATATAGCAACATGAAAGATTTTTGCTGTTGCTCCAGGCTTGATTTGGAATTACAGCATCTATTATCAGTTGTTCTTTACATCCTTTCATGACCTTAAGGCATCCTTGCTGTTCTTCTGTAGGTATATAGTGGATATCTAAGTGAGTGGTGATTGGTTATGAGATGCATGAAGTTACAATTTTACTTATAGTTTGTAAACAAGTAATAGGACAATATTTTAATGAGTCATTTGTGATTTCTCTTTTTGGTAAGAGTTATGTTTTACCTTCTGTCAAAAATTCGGGTACTCTTTCAAGATTTTTGAAAAAATTATTGATATGTGTTAATAGGTACAAATGAAAGCAAGTAAATTTTTATGCCAATAATTATGACTATTATCACTGTCGGTACTTTTCCAGTTGTTAGTTTTTTTATAACAGCTTTAAAAATATCCAATGTAACTTCAGCTGTTTTCATATCTTCAATTGTGTGAGTGTGGCTTGGAAGAAACTTCCAGGTGGAGATGTTTCCATGTGGTTGCTGACCTTATCCATGCTGACCGATTTGTTCACCTCTTCAGGACCAACTTGCCTGCATTGCTTCATATTTACTATCCATGTACCTGTCTAAATACTTTTTAAACAGTGAAATTGTACCGACCATTACAAGTTCCACCGGTAGCTTGTTCCATATACCCACCACACTCTGTGGGAAAAATGTGCCCCTCAGGTCCCCTCTTTTCCCTCACATCCTAAATCTATGTCCTCTCATTTTAGTCTCCTCTACCCTGTGAAAAATACTTTATCTTCCACAGGCTTCTCATAATTTTAAAAACCTCTCTAATGTCATCCATCGGTTTCCTTCACTTTGGGGAAATCATATTGTTAAGGAGGTTACATCTGAGATTATTATTTCAGGCAATTCTATGAGATGACACAACAGATAAATTCGCTGTAACTTTACTGGGTTATTGGTTTGCCAGTTTGAGTGAGAATAAATTTCTCAATACCTCAACTTTAAATAATTGTAGCTATGACAACTTTTTCAAAGCCCATAGTGATGGAAAGATCTCAACATTAAACTGGATATGTGGTTTAGGCAGTCATTTGTTTCAATAAGATCATCTTTCATTCTACTCCAAAGAACACAGAAAAGTAACTTTAATGTAAAAAAGGTTCTTCTATCTTTACATTAGCATCCCTCAACAAGCCATGAGGAAAGCTTCCCAAAGTAATAGTAATCGCTGCTCATTGCCAAAGCAAAAAACCTTGCTCTAATATCTATTAACTCTACCTTCAGAATTAAAACCCTAAACAACACTCTGCTTTGATTTAATTCCATCTTAAGTGAAAACGGCCAAAAACATGTGGATTTGATGAACTTCAATTATAACTCAGATTGTGCTTCTATGCTAAACTACTACACACTTTCCATATTTCTTTCAGACAAATATAGTCTTAATTTGTAAGAAGTTATTGCCACACCACCAGAATCTGCTCCTAAAATGGGCCATTTCCCCATATCTTGACTTTCTAAAAGTGCTTCTGCTTCTCTTTCAATATCCCAAATGAGCCACCTCTTCAACATTCTGAGATAGACAATCTCAGAGATTCACCATCCTCTCCAAAACTTACTTTTTAGTCTTATTATATTCTTTTAATCTGTGTTTACTAAGGATTAAATAATGCTTGCTTATTTCTTTTTCAGTTAACTTTCCTTAGAAGATTCTACAGCTTCAAATCATTCCACATCAAATTCCATCCTTCACAATGCGGACTCACAGAGAATCATAGATATGTTCCAGCTATCCAGCAGATTTCTGTCCATGTGTTCTTGTTGTTTACACTGGTCTCAACTTTGGTAGAATTCATCATGTTTTGTAAAACAAAAAGGTGACTTTTGGTGAAGTCATTTCACAAACCAGCAGAATCATGGAATTCATAAAGATAGATATTTGTACTCATTAAATTCACTGGAAATAAACTCAGAAATGGAGCTCAATGCCACACAATGGATACAATAACACAAGAGGCAAAGAACAACTTCCTATTCAGTGTACATTTTTCAGCCTCCTATGAGTCATCATAATGTTATCTGTTAACTGGAACCAACTGTGGTAAAACAAGTTAATGTGGTCCTCAGATTATGATTACTGTCCTACTGGGATTTCCAGTGGGATCAGGATAACTGAACCAAGTGAGCTGATAGTGTCATCAAAGGTATTTTACTACCTCCATAAATATTACAACAAAATAAAATCAGATTTTCAAGAGCCACTTTTAGAAGTCCCTCATACGCCTGAAGGACCCGATCATTGAGTTGCAGCCACCCCAGTCACTGTATCTCCTGTATTCCCCGGGTCTCAGGAAGTACTGTCGGCCTCTGTAGTTGGGATGTTCATAGAAGATCCAGTAACCATCCATCACCTGACAGGTGATGGAATGTCACAGTAACGGAATCGATCGTAGACAGAGGGACAGTCATCCATGAATTCCATCATCTGCCCTGCAAAGTCAGGCCTCTTGTAAATCCTAATCCTGTAGTTTCCACCTCGGTACTGGAATAGGAAACACTGTTTTAGTTATGTTTTATAGACTATTCTCTGACTATACACTACATCTGAACACTAATTCACAGGCTGGACATTTACATCAATGGGAAATAAAGTCAGATGCAATTTGATCATTTCACTAACTATCTGCCTCAGCAATGTCTCCAACTGGCATTACTACTGGTTCAAATATGTTAAAGAAAAACCCAGGAGAAAATATGAGAAATTCTGCATTTAGATCTTAAAACATATTCATGTCCTCTGGTATTATATTTTTTAACTGTGGGCCAATGATACTGTCTGTCTACTCTATCGATACCTCTGATAAGCTTAGAAACTTCTCTCAGATCTCCCCCTCAGCCTTCACTGCTGCAAAGAAAACCACACAAGATTGTCCACCCTTTCGTTATAGCACGTCTTCTCATTCTGACAGCATTATTGACAATCCTCCTCTGCACCCTCTCCAAAGCCTCGACGACCAAAACTGTTGCGAAACTCTAAATAGCTAAAAAAGATCCAAAAATGTTGGTCAAGGTCCCAGCAATCTCAGTTCTTGCCTCTCTCAATAACCTGGGCTATATCCCATCAAGGACTGGGGATTTATCCAACTTAATTCTCTTTACGAGACCCAACACTACTGCCTCCTATGCCTTGAAATGCCCTTCATATTAATAATCTCAGGCATATTTGATACCCAGTAGGTGCTTGTGAGGCAAATTCTCCATCAGCAAAGCCAAACTGCAAAAGATCAAATTCCCTGAAAAAGAAATTGCTACTTACATATGGGTAACTGCGACAGGACCTGATTGTGTCATTGAATCCCATCCAGCGCTGGTAGTCAGGATACTCTCCCCTGCTCAGGACATACTGGTATCCCATGTAGTTGGGTCTCTCGTACAACACCCACCGGTCACTCTCGACACGGATGGAGTTACAGCGGCTGAAGTAAGGGGAGAGGTCGGCACAGTCGGAGCTGCACTCATAGTGCCGACCCTGGAAGTTCCTGTCCTCGTAGAAGATGATCTGTGGGAAGAAACATATTTGTGTTAATAGTTGCTCAGGTGTTCATGAAGAATTCTCATTTAGTTCATTTACTGAGTAGTCCTTGCCTTTCCCATTTTGAATACAGTGAGTCTGGTAACCAGCTGAATGTTTCACAGTCTAACATGAGTTGGTATTTATATGCAGGGTAGAAAGGTCTCACTAGGCAGTTTCTTGTTGTTCTGATGACACAACATTAAACATCAGCAAAATGTGACAAAATCCTTTTTTCCAGTTATTGTCAAAAAGCAACAGAAAGCCATTTGTTGCATTGTGGATTCTTTCAGTTGTGCTTTCTTATCATTTTAATTGTTGTCTAAACCAAATAGTTTAGGAACATTCACAGCTACATATCACCCAGGTCCATTCACAAAGGTCAAAGTAGCATTTTGGTTCTCTTTCCCAAACTGCCTAAATTGAGCAGATACCTTATTCAACTGATAAACGTCTTGCAACAATCTATCTGTACAGTTTCTGCTGCACACCGATCAGCCACCTCTATTCTTTATCAGCAAGTTCAGCCAAATGAGTCAAACATGATTTGTCTTCAATATGCTCTGCTGCCTCTCCCTTCATGAACCCCTTGACCCTCCAAGTGTGAGTTAATATTGTCTTTCACAGTGGTTCCTTGTAGTTTTCCCACCTCCAGCATTCATTATGTTTGCTCCACTTCTCTTGTTGAACACGTTGAACAATCAAAGCCTTCCACTCTCCTGTCATTGAAGAACTGTACACATACACTCAGCATTTCAATCGCCTCCACATTCTGGATTTCCTCAACATCCTTGTAATACTCCATTCCTTTTAATTCATTTTTCTGATGTGAGAAAGGCCAATATCTCAATGAATTACTCAGATTACAATAACTAACTATAGTTTATACAAACAATCATCTACCAGTGGATGCTCTCACTCCATCCTCCCGCCACCCCACTAGGAATAGTGTTCCCCTTGTCCTCACCTACCACCCCACCAGCCCCCAGGTCCAGCATATTATTTTCCGTAACTTCTGCCACCTCCAACGGGATCCCACCACTAAACACATCTTTCCCTCCCCCACCCCCCGGCTTTCCGCAGGGATCGCACCCTACGCAACTCCCTTGTCCATTCATCTCCCCCCCCATCCCTCCCCACCGATCTCCCTCCTGGCACTTATCCTTGTAAGCGGAACAAGTGCTACACATGCCCTTACACTTACTCCCTCACTACCATTCAGGGCCCCAGGCAGTCCTTCCAGGTGAGGCGACACTTCACCTGTGGGTCGGCAGGAGTGATAAACTGCGTCCAGTGCTCCCAATGTGGCCTTCTATATATTGGCGAGACTTCACGCAGACTGGGAGATCGTTTCGCTGAATGGCTACGCTCTGTCTGCCAGAGAAAGCAGGATCTCCCAGTGGCCACACATTTTAATTCCACATTCCATTCCTATTCTGATAAGTCTATTCACGGCCTCCTCTACGGTAAAGATGAAGCCACATTCAGGTTGGAGGAACAACACCTTATATTCTGTCTGAGTAGCCTCCAACCTGATGGCATGAACATTGACCTCAAACTTCTGCTAATGCCCTACCTCCCCATCGTACCCCATCCGTCATTTATTTATATCCACTTGTTCTTTTTCTCTATCTCCTTTTTCTCCCTCTGTCCTTCTGACTATACCCCTTGCCCATCCTCTGGTTTCCCCCCCTCCCCGTTTTCTTTCCCCCTAGGCCTCCTGTCCCATGATCCTCTCATATCCCTTTTGCCAATCAACTGTCCAGCTCTTGGCTCCATCCCTCCCCCTCCTGTCTTCTCCTATCATTTCAGATCTCCTCCTCCCCCTCCCACTTTCAAATCTCTTACTATCTCTACTTTCAGTTAGTCCTGATGAAGGGTCTCGGCCCGAAACATCAACTGTTCCTCTTCCTAGAGATGCTGCCTGGCCTGCTGCATTCACCAGCAACTTTGATGTGTGTTATCTACCAGTATATCCCCAATGTCTTTCCCAAACAGGAGCCTGGATGAATCAAGAAATCCACCATCTGCTGATGCCCAGATCAGAGGCATTCCAGTCTGGTGGCTAAGAGAGTTACCAGAGGTCCGGGTATGATCTCTGCAATGCATTTCGTGAGTGAAGTGACGTTTCAGGGGTAGACTTGAATCACTGAAGAATGATCATCAGGCTGTGGCAGAGCTTGAGTGCTACCACTTCTTACAAAGTAAGATGAGGCGACATAGGTGACAACAGGTTGTGAGGAATCAGCATGTAGAAATGAGATTTAAAATGGGCTGACTGATGTCACAGGGGCAACCTCTTACTCCCTGTCAGCAAGACCAAGGAGCTGATTATTGATTTCAGGAGGAGGAAACCGAGGGCCATAAGCCAGTCCTCATTGGAGGATTAAGAGGTGGAGAGAATCAGCAACTTTAAGTTCCTTCATGTGACAATTTCATAGGACCAGTACTCTGCCCAGCTGAGAATATTGAAGGTAAGTCACAGCTGAATTTGTTGCTGAAAGAACATAAGTGGCTGCTCATTGTTGTGCAATTATGAAAAAAGCACTGCAGTGTCTCTACTTACTTAGAGGATTAGGAAGATTCAGCTTGCCGTCTAAAACATTGACAAATTTATGTAGATGTGTTATTGAGATTATATTACCTGGCTGCATCATGGCCAGGTATGGAAACACCAATGCCCTTGAATGGAAAGCACTGCAAAACATAATGGATATTGCCAAGTCCGTTCTGGGTAAAGACCTTTCTGCCAATCAGCATATCTACATGGAGCGTTATCGCAGAAAAGCAGCATCTGTCATTAGGAAACCCATGACTTAGGTCACACTCTCTTCTCACTGCTACTCTCTGCAAGTAGGTACAGGAGCCTCAGGACTCACAGCACCAGGTTTGGGAACAGTATTACTCCTCCACCATCAAGCTCTTGAACCAGATGGAATCACTTCACTCAACTTCACTTGTCCCAAGACTGAACTCTTCTTATGAACTTTACACTCACTTCAACGACTCTTCAGCTCATGTTCTCAATATTTATTGCTTATTTATTTATTATTATTATTGGTATGTTTTTATCTCAGCTTTAGATGGTAAAAGCTGAGGGATGGGCATAGCCAATCAGATTCATTTCTCAATTGCAAGGAACTATTCAAGTAGTGTTTCGCATTTCGGCTTTCTGAAGATTTACATAAATATTGCTGGGTAGGCCTAATTGTTTAATGCTATTGTGTACTGATTTTGGGTTGGGATAATACCAGTTGTAGAGATTACTATTAGAACCATAGAACCATAGAAACTACAGCACAGAAACAGGCCTTTTGGCCCTTCTTGGCTGTGCTGAACCATTTGCTGCCTAGTCCCACTGACCTGCACACGGACCATATCCCTCCATACACCTCCCATCCATGTATCTGTCCAATTTATTCTTAAATGTTAAAAAAGAACTCGCATTTACCACCTCGTCTGGCAACTCATTCCATACTCCCACCACTCTCTGTGTGAAGAAGCCCCCACTAATGTTCCCTTTAAACTTTTCCCCCCTTACCCTTAACCCATGTCCTCTGGTTTTTTTCTCCCCTTGCCTCAGTGGAAAAAGCCTGCTTGCATTCACTCTATCTATACCCATCATAATTTTATATACCTCTATCAAATCTCCCCTCATTCTTCTACACTCCAGGGAATAAAGTCCTAACCTATTCAACCTTTCTCTGTAACTGAGTTTCTCAAGTCCCGGCAACATCCTTCTAAACCTTCTCTGCACTCTTTCAACCTTATTTATATCCTTCCTGTAATTTGGTGACCAAAACTGAACACAATACTCCAGATTCGGCCTCACCAATGCCTTATACAACCTCATCATAACATTCCAGCTCTTATACTCAATACTTTGATTAATAAAGGCCAATGTACCAAGAGCTTTCTTTACGACCCTATCTACCTGTGACGCCACTTTTAGGGAATTTTGTATCTGTATTCCCAGATCCCTCTGTTCCACTGCACTCCTCAGTGCCTTACCATTAACCCTGTATGTTCTACCTTGGTTTGTCCTTCCAACATGCAATACCTCACACTTGTCAATATTAAACTCCATCTGCCATTTTTCAGCCCATTTTTCCAGCTGGTCCAAGTCCCTCTGCAGGCTCTGAAAACCTTCCTCACTGTCTACTACACCTTCAATCTTTGTATCATCAGCAAATTTGCTGATCCAATTTACCACATTATCATCCAGATCATTGATATAGATGACAAATAACAATGGACCCAGCACTGATCCCTGTGGCACACCACTAGTCACAGGCCTCCACTCGGAGAAGCAATTCTCTACTACCGCTCTTTGGCTTCTTCCATTGAGCCAATGTCTAATCCAATTTACCACCTCTCCATGTATACCTAGCGACTGAATTTTCCTAACTAACCTCCCATGCGGGACCTTGTCAAAGGCCTTACTGAAGTCCATGTAGACAATATCCACTGCCTTCTCTTCTTCATCCACTTTCCTGGTAACCTCCTCGAAAAACTCCAATAGATTGGTCAAACATGACCTACCACGCATAAACCCATGTTGACTCTCCCTAATCAGTCCCTGTCTATCCAAATGCTTGTAGATTCTGTCTCTTAGTACTCCCTCCAATAACTTACCTACTACCGATGATAAACTTACTGGCCTATAATTTCCCGGGTTACTTTTCGATCCTTTTTTAAACAACGGAACAACATGAGCCACTCTCCAATCCTCCGGCACCTCACCTGTAGACAGCAACATTTTAAGTATTTCTGCCAGGGCCCCTGCAATTTCAACACTAGTCTCCTTCAAGGTCCGAGGGAACACCCTGTCAGGTCCCGGGGATTTATCCACTTTAATTTTCCTCAAGACAGCAAGGACCTCCTCCTTTTCGATCTGTACAGTTTCCATGATCTCACTACTTGTTTCCCTTAATTCCATAGACTTCATGCCAGTTTCTTTAGTAAATACAGACGCAAAAAACCTATTTAAGATCTCCCCCATTTCCTTTGGTTCCGCACATAGCCGACCACTCTGATCTTCAAGAGGACCAATTTTATCCCTTACAATCCTTTTGCTCTTAATATACCTGTAAAAGCTCTTTGGATTATCCTTCACTTTGACTGCCAAGGCAACCTCATGTCTTCTTTTAGCCCTCTTGATTTCTTTCTTAAGTATTTTCTTGCACTTCTTATACTCCTCAAGCACCTTATTTACTCCCTGCTTCCTATACATGTTATACAACTCCCTCTTCTTCTTTATCAGAGTTGCAATATCCCTTGAGAACCAAGGTTCCTTATTCCTATTCACTTTGCCTTTAATCCTGACAGGAACATACAAATTCTGCACTCTCAAAATTTCTCCTTTGAAGGTTTTCCACCTACTGATCACATCCTTGCCAGAGAACAAGCTGTCCCAATCCACGCTTTTTAGATCCTTTCTCATTTCTTCAAATTTTGCCTTCTTCCAGTTAAGAACGTCAACCTTAGGACCAGATCTATCCTTGTCCAATATCAAGTTGAAACTAATGGTGTTATGATCACTGATTGAGACAATGTATAACCTGTTCATGTTTTTTATAGTCTTTCAAATTCCTCTTTTAATTCCGCATATTTCTGGTGTTTCTTTTTAATTGCTGATTTCTGTATTTTATATCTGTTTTGAATGGTTCTATCTATTTGTCACTGCAATCTTGACCCATTAGCCCACTCTGCTAACAGCTACCTGACTGAGTAGTGAGAAGGCTATGTTTTATAAACAATATACAGCTTGGTTTGGTGTGATATGGGGTTCAACAAAAAGGAAAGTTGGGATGTTCTGATTAATGGAACACCAAGTTGAGTGAATGCCATGTAAATACAGACAATACACAATTATCATTCATCAAGAAATAACAGGTCATATCCCACATACAATTATAATGAAAGTGTATTTACTAATTTCAGCTTTATCAAACAGTTATTAAGAGGAACAAAAGAAAGTAAAGACAGAAAGGGCCTATTACAGTTATACCAGTTTGAATATCCATATGGCGTTGGAGTTGGTATTATCCTAAAGCTGGAAATGACCATTACTCATGATGCTGAATTCCTATCACCAATCACTAGCAGAGCTTCGCATCTTGAACTCCATCTTCTCACGAAGCACTCCTTGCAATCGCGTCTTCCCGTCGGATCGAATTCCACGGCCATCCCTCCCAATATTCTCTTCTCTTCAGCTGCCACCAATAAGATCACAAACCCCACCAGTGTCCATCACAAATATCTCTACGCCCAGCTCACTCTAGAACCTTCTCCCAATTCCACCATACTGATTGGCTGACAAAACATTCAGAAACTGAACATCATACTCCCTTATCTTTTAGCTGAAACCAAAACATTCTACCAGCAGAACACGCTGTTTTTACAGAAAGCTCCTAAATGAAAAACCCCAAGGCATTAGCAGTAGAAATTTTAAACAGGGCATTACATATTAAATAAGTTGTTTTTTCTTGTTTAGCCTGTAATATTTTATCCGGATAGTTATTATAGGTTGTCTTAAGGTAATAATAGATTGGTTGTAATATAATTTCTAGGACTGACTGTGATAGTGGGTTGGGTTTTATTTATCATAAAGTATGGTATCTTTTCTGAGGTTGCATTTTAAAGCAAGGTTTTGGTGAGTGGTACTTTTTTACTTGATTGTGACCGTGCAAGTAATCAGTTTGTGTTAAACTGCTACAGGATACCGTAATGTGCTGAATTGTTCTGGTTCCTCTTGACATTTTCTTCAATCATTTTTAATTTTTGGTCTTTTATTATGTATTTTGATACTTAATTACATTTCCGACTCATCCATCAACTGTATTGTGCTGCTCTGCTTTATATTCTACTCGCTCTATTGCACTTTTCTTTATATTTAACATTTTTCGGTTATCTAGTCCAAAGTTCATGTTTATATCCTTTGAAAATAGTTCCACTCTTTAAGTTAATTGTTTTAGCTTTCCTGATGAAGGAAGGAGCATATAATTTCAAATCGTCCATGTATCGAAGATGTGTCAATGAATCATTTGTTTGGTTGTTTCCAGTTTGATACACTATTTTCTGCTCCTCAGTTCCTCTCTTTCCTCTCTCATCCAAATCTAAGCTGTCTCATGTTAAACCTCTACTCTCATAAAAATACTGTGACCCTCAACCTTATACACAATTCATTTTTTAAGAACCTCGATAATGTCACACATCAGTTTCTTTCACTCTGGGGAAGTTCTTATGTTTAAGGAAGTTACATCTGAGATGTTTATTTCAGGCAGTTCATTCAGTTGATACATACACTACAGCTATTTAACTCCTCCATTACTGGGTTGTTGGTTTGCCAATTTCAGTGAGAAGATATTTCTCAACAACACAACTTTAAATATTTGACCCATTATCTGACAGCTGTGACAACTGTCCAAGACCCCAGTGGTGGAAAGATCTCAACATCAACCCCTTTGTGTGGTTTAGGCTGTGATTTCAGTCAATAAGGTCATCCTTCACTCGACTCCAAAAAAACACAGAAATGTGACTTAAATCTGGAAAAGTTCTTTTGTCCCTCAACAAGACATGAGGCAAGCTTTCCGAAGTAAGGTATTGCTGCTCTTTACTACAGCAAAAAGCCCTGTTCTAATATCTGTGGTGCCCACTTTCAGAATTAAAACCTTCTCAGCACTCTGCTTTGATTTAATTCCAGGTGAACTGAAAACCACCAAAAATATGTGGATTTGTTAAGATTCAATTTCAGCTCAGATTGTGCTTCTATGTTAAACCACTATACACTTTCCCGATCTCTGTCATACTGTTATAGTATTAAGTGGTAAGAGGTTAAAAAGTTCCATCAGAACCTGTCATTGTCCTCTTCTGGGCCATTTCCCTAGACTGTTTCCACTTCCTCGATCTGCCTCTACAGTCTCCGAATAGACAATTGCAGAGATTCATCATCCTTTCAAAGACTTATATTTCAGTCTAATTACATTATTTCGGATCTGTGTTTACTAAGGTTTAAATAATTCTTTCCGATTTTGTTAAATTTCCTTAGAAGCTTCTGCAGCTTTAAATCATTCCACATCAATTTCCACTCAACTTCCCTCCTTCACAATCCGGTCCCACACAGAATCATAAATATGTTTAAACTAGCCAGCAGATTTCTGTCCATTTCACCTTGTTGTTCATGCTGGTCTCAACTTGAATTCATCATGTTTTGTAAAAGCATCGTTTTCTGTGCTGTTTAATTCCATGTCTCCATTTACGTAGCTTCGTCATTGTAAAATCATTTATTTTGTAAAGTCATTTCAAAGAACCATCAGAATTATGGAAATCATAAAGATAGATATTTATACTCATTAAATTCATTGGAAATAAATTCAGAAATGGAGCATAATGCCTCTCAATAGGCACAAAAACACGAGGCAAAGAATAACTTTCAATTCAGTTTATATTTTTCAGCCTCCTATGAATCATCATAATGTTACCTGTATATTGGAACCAACTGTGGTAAAACAATTTAATGTGGTACTCAGATGATGATTACTGTTTGACTGTGAATTTTCAGTGGAATCAGGGTAAATGAATCGAATGAGCAAATAGTGTCATCAAATGTATTTTATTGTCTTGGTAAATATTTCAACAAAATAAAATCAGATTTTCAAGAGCCACTTTTAGATGTCCCTCATACGCCTGAAGGACCCGATCATTGAGTTGTAGCCGCCCCAGTCACTGTATCTCCTGTATTCCCCAGGTATCAGGAAGTACTGTCGGCCTCTGTAGTTGGGCTGCTCATAGAAAATCCAGTAACCATCCATCACCTGACAGGAGTGGATGTCATGGCAACAGAAATGATCGTAGACAGAGGGACAATCATTCATGAATTCCATCATCTGCCCGGCAAAGTCAGGCCTTTCGTAAATCCTCATCCTGTAGGTTCCACCTCGGTACTGGAATAGGAAAAACACAGTTTTAGTCATGATATTTCGTAGGTCATTCACTCATTGTACACTACATCTGAACACTAATTCATAGTCTGGCCATTGACTTCAACAGGAAATAAAGTCAGATGCAATTTGATCATTTCTCTAACCATTTGCCTCAACAATGTCTCCAACCGGCATTACTACTGGTTCAAATGGAAGCTAAAGGAAAATGTAGGAGAAAATATGAGAAGTTCTACATTTAGAACATAGATTATATGACAGTAGAGCACAGGAACAGGCCTTTTGGCCCACAATATTCTGCTGAACCAATTAAATTTGTAAATTTAAATTTATGTGATCATTTAAATTAAATGGCAAACTAAACTATCCCTTCTGCTTAAATAATGTCCATTTCCTTCCACTTTCCTCATATTCATGTGCCTAACAAAACATTTTGCAGAAGTACCCAACTGTCTGTCTCTAATAACACAGCAGGCAGCCTCTCACCTTAAGTGTATGTCCTCTGGTTTTATAGCTTTTAACTGTGGGGAAAAAGATACTGTCTGTCTACTCTATCATAATCTCATAATCTTATAAATCTTAAAAACCTCCCTCAGATCTCCCCCTCAGCCTTTGCCACTCCAGAGAAAAGAACACAATATAGCACGTGCCTCCTAATTCTGTCAGCATCCCGCCAAGTCTCCTCTGCACCCCCTACAAGGCCTTGACGTCCTTCCTATAATGATGTGAACAAAACTCTTGCTAAACTCCAGATAGCTAAAGAAGATCCAAAGATGTTGGTCAAGGTCCCAGCAATCTCCTTCCCCTCTCAGTAACCTGGGGAATATCCCATCAGGCCCTGGTGACTTATCCAACTTAATTCTCTTTACAAGACCTAACACTACCACCTCCTTTGCCTCAAAATACCCTTCATAATAATACACTCAGGCATATTTGATACCCAGCAGGCACTTCCGAGGCAAATTCTCCATCAGCAAAGCCAAACTCCGAAGGATAAAATTCAGTTACCAACAGCAACTTACAGGTGGGTAACTGCGACAGGACTTGATACAGTCATTAAATCCCATCCAGCGCTGGTAGTCAGGATACTCTCCCCTGCTCAGGACATACTGGTATCCCATGTAGTTGGGTCTCTCGTACAACACCCACCAGTCACTCTCGACACGGATGGAGTTACAGCGGCTGAAGTAAGGGGAGAGGTCGGCACAGTCGGAGCTGCACTCATAGTGCCGACCCTGGAAGTTCCTGTCCTCGTAGAAGATGATCTGTGGGAAGAAACATATCTGTGTTAATAGTTGATCAGGTGTTCATGAAGAATTCTCATTTAGTTCATTTACTGAGTAGCCCTTGCCTTTCCCATATTGAACACAGTGAGTCTGGTAACCAGCTGAATGTTTCACTGTCTAACACGAGTTGGTATTTATATACAGGGTAGAAAGGCCTCACCAGGCAGTTTCTTGTTATTCTGATGACACAACATTAAACATCAGCAAAATGTGACAAAATCCTTTTTTTCATTTATTGTCAAAAAACAACAAAGACATTTGTTGCATTGTGGATTCTTTCAGTTGTGCTTTCTTATCATTTTAATTGTTGTTTCAACTAAACAGTTTAGGAACATTCACAGCTACATATCACCCAGGTCCATTCACCTATGTCAAAGTAACCTTCTGAATCACTTTCCCAAACTGCCTACATTAAGGAGACACCTTATTAAACTGACAAACATCTTTTGACAATCGATCTGTACAGCTTCTGCTACACAACACTGATCCGCCACCTTTATTCTTTCATCAGCAAATTCAGCCAGATGAGTCACATATGATTTGCCTTCAATAATCTCTGCTGTCTCTCCCTTCATAACCCACTTGATCCTCTAAGTAAGAGTTAATATTGCCTTCCGCAGTGGTCCCTTGTAGTTTTTCCACTTCTGGCATTCACGATGTTTGCTCCATTTCTCTTGGTGAACACGTTGAACAATCAAAGCCTTCCACTCTCCTGTCATTGAAGAACTGTACACATACGCTCAGCATTTCAATTATCTCTACATTCTGGATTTCCTCACCCTCCTTGTGCTATCTCATTCCTGTTAATTTTTTTTACTGATGTGAGAAAGGCCAATCAATTAGTAATTGCTTCTGATAAGCTGGTGGATTATAAAAGCAGTCGCAGACGAGTGTGTCCCCACAAAATCATTCAGCACCTTCCCCAACCAGGACCCCTAGATGAACCATGAGATCCGTAATCTGCTTAGAGCCAGGTGAGATGCATTCAGGTCTGGTGACCAGCAAAGATACAAGATGTCCAAATACGATCTCCGGAATGCATTTCATGGGCTAAACTGGAATTAATGATGGATGCTCAAGGCTGTGTGAGGGTGTGAATGATATGACCGCTTACAAAATGAAAGTAAGAATCAGATTCAGAATCAGGTTCAATGTCACTGGCATATGTTGTGAAAGTTGTTAGCTTTAAAGCAGCAGCACAATGAAGTACATGATAAATAAATATAGGGAAAAATGAAGTATATACGATTAAATAGTTAATTTTATATAAGTAGTGCAGAAAAGAAATAAAAAAGTGCTGAGGCAATGTTCCCTCTAACTTGTAATGACCAGTGTGCCCAAAAATCTTGTGCTGTGCAATTCTTTGCCCAGTGACATCAACGTGTGAACATTGAAAAATTTCTTCAATAAAAACAGTATAAATTAGCCAGTTCTAAAATCTGCAGACAAATCATCCCAAACACCACATTGACAACAACATCTGTATCAAAAATTGGAAAAGGAAATATATATTTGTGTACAATAGTGAAATGTGCTTAATATGTCAACAGGGTGACAACCTTTTATGCGTAGTTTAATTTCTTTTGTGCTATAGTAACAAAAGAACAAGCAGGGTGGACAAAGGAGAGGCAGTGGATGTTATTTACTTGGATTCTCAGAAGGCATTTGATAAGTTGCCACACATGAGGCTGCTTAACAAGATAAAATCCTATGGCATTACAGGGAAGATACTGACATGGATAGAGGAATGGCTGACAGGCAGGAGGCAGCGAGTGGGAATAAAGGTGGCTTTTTCTGGTTGGCTACCAGTGACTAGTGGTGTTCCTCATGGGTCAGTATTGGGACTACTGCTTTTTGCATTGTTTGTCAATGATTTGGATAATGGAATTGATGGCTTTGCAGATGATACAAAGGTAGGTGGAGGGGTAGGTAGTGCTGAAGAAGCAATGTGATTGCACCAAGACTTTGACAAATTGGAAAAATGGGCAAAAAAGTGGCAGTTGGAATACAGTGTTGGGAAATGTATGATAATGCATTTTAGTAAAAGGGACAATAGTGCAGACTATTACCTAAATGGGGAGAAGGTTCAAATATCAGAGGTGCAGAGGGGCTTAGGAATCCTTGTTCAAGTCTTCCAGAAGGTTAATTTACAGGTTGAGTCTGTGGTAAAGAAGGCAAATGCAATGTTGGCATTTATTTTAAGGGGAATAGAATATAAAAGTGAGGAGATAATGCTGAGGCTTGAGAAGACACTAGTCATGCTGCACTTGGATTACTGTCAACAGTCCTAGAGCCAATATCCCAGTAAGGATGTGTTGTCATTGGAGAGAGTCCAGAGGAGGTTCACGAGGATGATTCGGGAATGAAGGGGCGACCTTTTAGAACAGAGGTAAGAAAGAATTTCTTTAACCAGAGAGTATTGAATCTGTGGAATACTCTGCCACAGACTGCAATAGAGGCCAAGTAAGTGAGTATATTTCAGGTGGAAGTTGATAGTTTCCTGATCGGTCAGGTCATCAAAGGATATGGCAAGAGAGCAGGTATATGAGTTGAGTGGGATCCTGGATCAGCCATGATGGAATGGTGGAGCAGACCTAATGGGCTGAATGGTCTACTTCTGATCCTTTGTCTAGGGTCTTATGGTCTTACGTGCATAATGTCTCAATTATATATTTTTTGTAAACAAGGATGATATTTTGATGGGTCATTTGTGATTCTCCTTTTAGGTAAAAAATATATTTTAACTTCTGTCAAAAATTCAGGCACTTTTTCAGGATTTTTCAGAAAATTGTTAATATGTATTAATTGGTACAAATGAAGGCAAGTACATTTTTCTCACTGCTAATACTTTTCTAGTGGGTATTTTTTATAACCTCTTTCAGCATATCTATTGTGACTTCGGGTATTTTCATTCCTTCGTGTGTGTGTGTGTGTGTGTGTGTGTTTCAATGGCCTGTTTAAATCTTTCTCATTGTTTCTTAACTGATAATTCTGTTTGCTTCCTCTCGCACATTTCATATACCTATTTAGTCTGGCTTTGTGTGCACAAGCTTTTGTTTTAGTGTACTGGTTTCTATAAATTCTACATTGCTTTTGTTAGGCTGATCATTTCTTGTATGGACTTTACATTTCCTTTTGTATTTCCTTGGCTTTTCCCTTATCATTCTTGCTCAGATTATCCATTTTATATCTATTAGGTGGGCTATTTCTGCTCTTAGGTTTTCATTTTTTAAAATCACTTCTGCCATTATGGTATTTTGATTTCATTGCTCAATTTTGGGTCTCTATTAATGAGTCCCTCTGTTTTGTAGCCATTGCACTGTACTGCTGATAATGCTACACAGTATATTATGTGTAGTTCTTCAATTGTGGCAAGTTTTCCAAAATATTGTGGTATTATAATATTGTTGAGAGTATTAACAATTTTTGCAAATTTTGATGATGTATTTTACTTTGACATGTGGGGTCCCTTTGTTGGATCAATACCCATATATTCTGTCAGTGTGGTGTTAAATATTTGGATAATTTTGTCTGTAAGCTCAGCTTTATCATCGGCATTTTGCGAAGGCTCTACATATGTGTTGCTGCTGTTAACGTTGGATTGTGAAGCAGCTGAAATAATTCTATTTCCATCAGCACTTTGGTGGATTGCATCTTCATTATTCTCTTGCATAGCATTGTTATAGTTTTAGGTTGGCTTCTTTGAAGCTCTTGTGCAACTTCATGTTTTATTTGGTTTAACATGTCTATAGGAATTAAGTTATCTTTTACTCTCACTCCAATTTGATTTTCTATTCATTGTGCATTTACTTGCATGACAGGATATTGTGTTATAAACTGTTGATGAAGTTTGTCCTTGTATGCTGTCCTGACAGAATCAAGTTCCATTGCTCGATAATATTTATGCATTGTGAATGTGTTAACCTCTATTAGTTTTTTTCTCAGCTCAAGCTGGTAAAAGCTGAGGTACAGGCATAGCCAAGTACACTCATTTCTCGAATACTAGGTACTTTCAGATTTTCTAGTGGTGTTTAAAGTTATGGCTTTCTGAAGATTTATATAGATATTGCTGTGTAGCCCAGATTGTTTAATTCTATTGTGTCATGCCTTTTGAATGATACCATCTGGACAATGTATACCCTGTTCATGTTCCAAAGTCTTTCAACTTCCTCTTTTAATTCAGCATATTTCTGGTGTTTTACACATTTTGATTTCTATAATTTCTGTGCGTTTGGAGTGGCTACCTGTATACCGATTAAGTAACACACATCAAAGTTGCTGGTGAATGCAGCAGGCCAGGCAGCATCTCTAGGAAGAGGTACAGTCGACGTTTCAGGCCGAGACCCTTCGTCAGGACTAACTGAAGGAAGTTAGTCCTGACGAAGGGTCTCGGCCTGAAACGTCGACTGTACCTCTTCCTAGAGATGCTGCCTGGCCTGCTGCGTTCACCAGCAACTTTGATGTGTGTTGCTTGAATTTCCAGCATCTGCAGAATTCCTGTTGTTTGTACCTATTAAGTAAGTTGTTTTGCTTGTTTATCCTGTATTATTATATGCAGACGGTTATTATGGATTATCCTTTCCGTGATAACGGATCGGTCATAATATAATTTGTGGTTTTCTGACTCTAAAACTGGATCAGGGTTGTACTTATAGTAAGATATGGTGTTTTTTTATTAGTTTGTAATTTAAAGCAAGATTTTGACAAATGATGTTTGCCACTTAATTGTGCCTGTGTTAAGTAATCAAATTGAGTTAAATTGCTACATGATCCTGTAATGTGTCGAATGTTTCTGTTTTTCCTTGGCATTTTCTGCACTTATCATCTTGAATTTGTTGATCTTTTATTATGCATTTTTGATATATTCTTGTGTGTAAAGCACCTGGTCCTGTATTTCCACAAGGAACCGTTCTGTTTCTGGGAAGAGGTATCCAACTCTGAGCCAGGTGTTCGACACTTCCTTGGCGACATTCAGTCACTCAGATCGTGGAGATGGAGGGTCTTCCATGGAGGGTCATACCATTCCATCTGTTGACTTTTTCCTCAATAGTGACAGTGTCTTTATTTCTCTGGGTTGTGATCCCATTTAAGGTTAGTGGTATATACTTAACAGAATTGCATATGATTCTGTGAAATGCTAAATCCTGTCTTCATTGATGAAAGTATATCTTTAGAAGGTTTATCTAACTGTTGTGTAAATTTTTAATGTCTTTAATTCCTCTTCCCACTTCTGTCCTGGGTAGTGTTAATCTAATACATCATGTTTTCTGAAATCTGTCATTTCAGTTCTTATTTTTCTTAATAAATTTTCCAGATTTGTTTTGGAGAAAGATATTATGCCAAAGGAATATGTAAATATGGGTATAACAAAAGTGTTTATTGCCTTTTTTATAATTTTAATATTGAGCTCTGTTTGGCTGATTTTCTTAAACCTTGAAGTAAATTTTGTCAAAAGTATTTCCTGTATCACACTATGATCTATTTTCTTTCCTCGTTGATATCCCAAATACTTGTATGTTTCATATTCATCCATTAGTTGTATTGTATCCTGCTGCTCTGTTTTATATTCTACTAGCTCTGTTGCACCTTTCTTTATGTTTAATGTTCTGCGTCTATCCTGTCCAAAGTTCATGTTTATATCTTTCAAAAATAGTTCTACTATTTGAATTAACTCCTTTAGCTTTACTAATGAAGCAGCGTATAATTTCAAATCGTCCATGTATACTATTAATTATATATATATATATTACTTGTGAAACTCCTTCAACATAGCAATATAGCAACATGAAAGATTTCTGCTTTTCTGCAGGGCTTGATTTAGAATTATGGAATCCGTTATAAGTTGTTCCTCATCCTTTTATACCCTTCCAACATCCTTTCTGCTCTTCTGTAAGTATATTGTGGTTATCCAAATTACTGGTGATTAGTTGTGAGACACGTGATGTTACTATTTGTTTGTAAACAAGTAATAGAATGATATTTTGATGTATCATTTGTAACTTACTCTTTAAGTAAAAGATATGTTCTACCTTCTGTTAAAAATTCAGGCAGTTTTCAGGAATTTTAGGAACATTGTTGATATGTATTAATAGGTACAGATGAAGGCAAGTAAAGTTTTTATACCAATAATTATGAATATTATCACTGCCAATACCTTTCCAGTTGTGGATATTTTTTATAACCTCTTTCAGCATATCCTTTGTAATTTCAGGGATCTGTATTTCATCAATCATGTGTGTGTGTCCTTTTTCCTCCCTATTCCAGCTTGCTTCTTGATTGCATGTCATCCTGTGTGATCAGATGTTAGACCAAAAGTTCATATTCTCTGTGTTAGTTGGTAATTCTGGGCTGGGGTTGGTGACATTTTGGTGTGTCAGATTTAGTTTCAATGTCCTGTATATACCTTTTACATTGTTTTTGAACTGATAATTCTGTTTTCTTTGTCTGGCACATTTCATGTATCTATTTTTATAGCAATAAAAATTATTATTATTATTAAAACACTTTTTTTTCTCTGCTAAATCTGGTAAAACCTGTGGTACGGTCATAGCCAAGTACACTCATTTCTCAATTGTTACAAACTTTCAAACTATTGAAGTGGTATTTAATATTGTGGCTTTCTGATGATTTACATTAATATTGCTATGTAGGTCTAACTTTTTAATGCTATTATGTAGTGACTTTGGGATGATACCAGTTATAGGTATTACTATTGGGACAATATATAACCTGTTCATGTTCCTTAGACTTTCAAGCCCCTCTTTTAGTACAGATTATTTCTGGTGTTTGCACTTATTGATTTCTGATTATTATGTGTGTTTGGACTGGCTATATCCATTAAATAAGTTGCTTTTGCTTGCTTATTCTATACTATTATATCTGTATGATTACTATACTCTGACTTTAAAACTGAATCAGGCTTGTATTTATAGTAAGGTATGTTGTCTTTCTGAGTTTGTATTTTAAAGAAAGATTCTTGGAGTGATATTTAATACCTGTTTGTGTCTGTGTAAGTAATCAGATTGAGTTAAACTACTGCAGGATCCTGCAATGTGTTGGATTGCTTCTGGTTTCTTTTGGCATTTTCTGCATTTATTGTCTTGAATTTGTTGGTCTTTTATATGATTCTGATAAATTTTTGTGTGCTAACTACATGGTCTTGTATTGCCACAAGGGACACCTCTGTTCCTGGGAAGAGGTCTGCAAATCTGAGCCAGGTGCTACATGCCTCTTTCTCAATGTGTAGTCTGCCCAGATTGTGGGAAGGTCTTCCATGCAGGGTCATGCTTTTCCATTGAAGCTTATTCATAGAAGTTTTATCTGACATTTGAGTAAATTTTTTATGATAGTTTTCTCCTCTTCCTCCTTCTGTCCTAGATAATATTAATCATAATGTGTTTCAGTGTACGTTTTTTTTAAACATTGAAATTGTACCATCTTTACAAGTTCCTCTGGTAGCTTGTTCCATATACTCACCATGCTCTGCGTGAAAAATGAACTACTCGGGTACCCGCTTTGCTCTCTCATTTTAAATCTATGCCCTCTCATCTTAGACACCTCTACACAGGGAACAATACTGTCACCCTCCACATAATCCATGATTATCATGATTTTAAAAACCTCTGTAATGCCATCCTCACTCTGGAGAAATCTCTATGTTTAAGAATGTTACATCTCAGATTAATATTTCATGCCGCTCTATGAGATGATAGATACACTACAATTATTTAGCTATGAGTTTACTGGGTTGTTGATTTGTCAATTTCAGTGAGAAGAAATTTCTCAATACCTCAACTTTAAATAATTACCCCATTAACTTGTAGCTATGACAACTATCCAAAGCCCCTCATGGTAGAAAGATCGCGACATCAACCCGGTTGTGTGCTGTAGGGTGTTATTTGTTTCAATAAGAAGATCCTGCACTTGACTCCAAAGAACACAGAAGTGTGACTTAAATCTGGAAAAGTTCTTCTGCCTTTATATTAGCATTCCTCAACAAGCCTTCAGGAATGTAATGGTAATCACTGCTGTTTGCCAGGCATCTTGCTCTAATATCTATTGTGCTACTTTCAGAATTAAAACCCTTCACAGCACTCTGCCTTGATTTAATCAGGTTAACTGAAAACCACAAAAATGTGTGGTTTGATGAGATTTAATTTCAAATCAGACTGTGTTTCTATTTCAAACTCTGATACACTTTCCATATCTTTTTCATACTGTTATAGTATTAAGTGGTAAGAAATTATTGTTCCTCCAGCAGAATATGCCCCTGTCCTCTACTGGACCATTTGCCGTATCCTGATTTCCCAAATGTGGTCCTCAGATTATGATTACTGTTCTATTGTGATTTCCAGTGGAATCAGGGTAAATGAAGTAATGAGATGATAGGGTCATCAAAGGGATTTTATTGCCTCCATAAATGTTTCAACAGGTCAAAATCAGATTGTTAAGAGCCACTTTTAGAAGTCCCTCATGCGCCTGAAGGACCCGATCATTGAGTTGTAGCCGCCCCAGTCAATGTATCTCCTGTATTCCCCGGGTCTCAGGAAGTACTGTCGGCCTCTGTAGTTGGGATGTTCATAGAAGATCCAGTAACCATCCATCACCTGACAGGAGTGGATGTCATGGTAACGGAAACGATCGTAGACAGGGGGACAGTCATCCATGAACTCCATCATCTGTCCTGCAAAGTCAGGCCTCTCATAAATCCTCATCCTGTAGTTTCCTCCTCGATACTGGAATAGAAAAAAAACACCGTTTTAGTAATAATCTTTTGACGATCGTTCGCTCATTAAGCATTACATCAGAACACCATTTCACAGTCTTCAATGGGAAATAAAGTTAGATGCACTGTGAAAATTTCATTAATTATCTGTCTCCAACTGGCATTGCTGCTGATTCAAACATAAGTTAAAGGAAAACAAAGGAGAAAATATGAGAAATTCTGTATTTAGAACGTAGAACATAGAACAGTAGAGCACAGGAACAGGACTTTTGGCCCACAATTTTCTGCTGAACCAATTAAATTAGTAAACTTAAATTTAGTTGACTATTTAAATTAATTCTTCTCTGCGTAAGTAATGTCCTTATCCTTCAACATCCCTTATATGCATGTGCCTAAGACTCTCTTAAAAGCCCCTGGTGAACCTGCCTCTAACATCACCCTGGGCAGCATATTCCAGACACCCACCTCTCTCCGTGTAAAAAAAACTTGCCCTTCATATCTCCCTTGAGCATACACCCATTCACCTTAAATGCATGTTCTCTGGTATCTGTAATTTTAACCGTGCGAGAAAGATACTGTCTCTCTACTCTATCTATGCCTCTCTTGACGTTATAAACCTCTACGTGATGTCCACTCAACCTCTGCCACTCCAGAGAAAACAGCATAAGGTTGTCCAACATCTCATTATATCCAATGCCCTCTAATCGAGAGCATCCTGATAAGCCCCTTCTACACCCTCTCCAACATCTCGACATCATTCCAGTAATGGCGTCACCAAAATTGTAAGCAATATGCGAGATGATGAAAAAAGACAAGAAGTTGTTGCTCAAGGTCCCAGCAATCTTATCTCTTGCCTCTCTCAGTAACCTCGGTTATATTCCGTCAGGCCCTGGGGACTTAGGTGCATTAATGCTCGTTAAGAGACCTAACACTACCTCCGTCTTTACATTGATGCCATGCTGAACCTTCGCAAACCAAAGCTCTGCTGTGTTTTCTTCATAATTGCACAACACTGCATATAAATAAACAAGCATACTTAATACCCATTAGACAATTGCTGGCATCTTCAGAGACAAACTGCAAAAGATCAGATGCCCTGGAAAAAAAATAGAAACGTACGTATGGGTAGCTGCAACAGGACCTGATTGTGTCATTGAATCCCATCCAGCGCTGGTAGTCAGGATAGTCTCCCCTGCTCAGGACATACTGGTATCCCATGTAGTTGGGTCTCTCGTACAACACCCACCAGTCACTCTCGACACGGATGGAGTTACAGCGGCTGAAGTAAGGGGAGAGGTCGGCACAGTCGGAGCTGCACTCATAGTGCCGACCCTGGAAGTTCCTGTCCTCGTAGAAGATGATCTGTGGGAAGAAACATATCTGTGTTAATAGTTTCTCAGGTGTTCATGAAGAATTCTCATTTTGGTTCATTTACTGAGTAGCCCTTGCCTTTCCCATTTTGAACACTGTGAGTCTGCTAACCAGCTGAATGTTTCACTGCCTAACACAAGTTGGTATTTATATGCAGGGTAGAAAGACCTCACTAGGCAGTTCCTTGTTATTCTTATGACACAACATTAAACATCAGCAAAATGCAACGAAATCCTTTCTTTCATTTATTGTAGAAAAGCAACAGAAAGACATTTGTTGCATAGATCCTTTCAGTTGTGCTTTCTTATCATTTTAATTGTTTCAACCAAACAGTTCAGGAAAATTCACAGCTACATATCACCCAGGTCCATTCACCTAGGTCAATGTCACATTTTGGTTCTCTTTCCCAAAAGGCCTAAATTGAATTTATACCTTATTAAACTGAGAAGAGTTTTTTTTTGAAAATCCACCAATCTATACAGCTTTTGCTCCACAGCACTAATCAGCCACCTCTATTCTTTCATCAGTAAATTCAGCCAAATGAGATAAACATGTTTTGCCTTCAATAATCTCTGCTGCCTCTCCCTTCATAACCCACTTGATCCTCCAAGTAAGAGTTAATATTGCCTTTCACTGTGGTTCCTTTCAGTATTCCCACTTCTCTTTCAATATTTTTATTGATATTATAAATTGCATGAATAGAAATACAAAATTCATAAGGATACAAGTAATACAAATTACATTACATTTAAATCATAGTAATATGATCACAGTATCCCATATTCCAAATCAATCATGTAGAAAAAATATTGAATTGTGAAATGAAATAAAATAAAATAATTGTATTTTATTTAAAAAAAATCTACCCCCACTACCAAAATGAGCTGGTTGGTAAAAAAAAAAGAAAAAAGAAAACTACCTTACCATATGATATTATAATAATAACAGCTCAGAACCATACTTTGATAACAGTTCAAAGATTATGAAAATAATTCAGAAAGGGTCCCCATAACATTAAAAAATCATGTTTAGAATCAGAAATCAAACAACGAATCTTCTCTAGATCAAGGCACAACATAACATCAGATAGCCATTGAACGTGACTGGGCGGGGCAGCCTCCTTCCACTTGAGCAAGATCGCCCTCCTGGCCATAAGAGACATAATGGCCAATACCCGCAAATTAGATGGCTTCAATTTTGTAGCACTATCCTCAACAATACCAAACATGGCAGTCAAAGGTTTGGGCTTAAAACTAACATTGAAAAGTACAGAAAAAATTTGAAATACATCTTTCCAGAATTTTTCAAGGCTTGGACATGTCCAAAACATATGAATTAGTGTGGCCACCCCATTAGTACATCTATCACAGTAAGGGGAAATAACTGTGTAGAAACGGGAGAGCTTGTCTTTAGACATATGAACTCTCTGTACCACTTTGAACTGTAATAAAGAATGATGAGCACATAATGATGTAGTTTTCCCACCTCTGACATTCATTATGTTTGTCCCACTTCTCTTGGTGAACACATTGAACAGTCAAAGCCTTCCACTCTCCTGTCAGTGAAGAACTGTACACATACACTCATCATTTCAATTACCTCCACATTCTGGATTTCCTCACTACCCTTGTGATACTCCATTCCTTTTAATTCAATTTTATGATGTGAGAAAGGGCAATAATCAATAATTCACTCTGATTACAGCAATTGACCCCAGTTTATAAAAACAGTTGTAGACGAGTGCGTCCCCACAAAGTCATTCAGAGTCTTCCCCAACCAGAAGCTCCAGATGAACCATGAGATCTGCAGTCTGCTGAGGTCCAGATCAGAGGCACTCAAGTCTGGTGACCAAGGAAGTTCCAAGAGGTCCAGGTACAATTTCTGGAAAAACATTTCATGGGTGAAGTAGCAATTCTGGACTAAGCTTGAATCAATGAAGGATGCTCGTCAGCTGTGGCACTTCTTGTAAGATGGAAATCAAGTGACACAGGTGACAACAGAACATCACTTCCAGATGATGTCAGTATCTTCTATGCTCATTTTGACCATCAAAACATGGAGCAATCATCAGGAACTCCCACAACTGCTGATGACCTTGTGATTTCAGTCTCTGAGGCTGACATGAGAGCATCCGTCAGGAGGGTGAACCCATGGAGATCATCAGCCCCAGATTGGGTACCTGAGTAAGACCTGTGCTGATCAACTGGCTGGACTGTTCACTGAAATCTTTAACCTCTCACTTCAGCAATCTGAGGGATACACTTGTTTCAAACAGGCTTCAATTATTCCTGTGTTTAAGAAGAACACGGTAACTTGCCTCAATGACTATTGTCCTGTAGCACGTACATCCACAGTGATGAAGTGTTTTGAGAGGTTGATGATAAAAGATAACAACTCCTGCCTGAGAAGTGACTTGGATGGTCTTTACTGACTACAGCTCAGCATTCAATACCATCATCCCCTCAAAACAAGTCAGTAAGCTGGAGTACCTTAACCTCAGTACCTCTTTGTGTAATTGGATCCTCGATTTCCACACTTGCAGACCCCAGTCAGTTTGAATTGGCAACGAATTCTCTACCCTAATCTCCATCAGCACAGATGCACCACAGGACTGTGTGCCTAGCCCCGTGCTCTACTTGCTTTACACCGATGATTATGTGGCTAAGCACAACTCCAGTGCCATATTCAAGTTTACTGATGACACCCCTTTGATAAACCAAATCAAAGGTGGAGGTAAATCAGAATATGGGAAGGAGATTGGAAATCTGGCTGAGTGGAGACACAACAGCAACCTGTTACTCAGTGTCAGCGAGACCAAAGCGCTGATTACCGACTTCAGGATGAGAAATCCAGAGGGCCATGAGCTAGTCCTCATCGGGGGATCAGAGGTGGAGAGGTCAGCAAATTTAAACTTCTGGGTGTTAACATTTCAGAGGACCTGTCCTCTGCCCAGCAGAGATTATCGAAGGCAAATCACTTTGGACTCATCTGGCTGAATTTGCTGATGAAAGAATGGAGTTGGCTGATCAGTGTTGTACAATGACGAAAAACGCACAGCAGAGCCGCTACTTACCTAGAGCTTTGTAAAGATTCAGCATGACACCTAAATCTTTGACAAACTTATATGCTGTGGAGAGTATAGTGACTGGCTGCTTCATGGCCAGGTATTGAAAATCCAATGCCTTTGAACAGAAAATACTACAGAGATGACAAGGTGCCACACATGAGGCTGCTAAACAAGCTATGAGCCCTTGGTATTACAGGAAAGACTCTGGCATGGGTAAAGCAGTGTCTGCTTGGCAGGTTGCAAAGAGTGGGAATAAAAGGAGCGTTTACTGGTTGGCTGCCAGTGACTAGTGGTGTTTCATAAGGGGTTTTGTTTGGACTGATGCTTTTTACGTTACTGGCCAACGATTTGGATGATGGAGCTGATGGCTTTGTTGCAAAGTTTACAGATGATATGAAGATACGTGAAGGGGCAGGTAGTTTTAAGGAAGTAGAGAGGCTACAAAAATAATTAGACAGATTAGAAGAATGGGCAAAGCAATGGCAGATGGAATACTGTGTCAGCAAGTGTATAGTCATGCACATTGGTAGAAGAAATGAAAGGGTAGACTATTTTCTAAAAGGAGAGAAAATACAAAAAATCTAAGGTACAAAGGGACTTCGGAGTCCTGCGTAGGATTCCCTAAAGGTTAATTTGCAGATGGAGTCTGTGCCCAGGAAGCCAAATGCAATGTTAGCATTCATTTCAAGAGGACTAGAATATAAAAGCAAGGATGTAATGTTGAGACTTTATAAAGCCCAGGTGAGGCCACACTTGGAGTATTGTGAGCAGTGCTGGGCCCCTTATCTTAGAAAGGATGTGCTGAAACTGGAGAGGGTTCACAGGAGGTTCACAAAAATGATTCCAGAATTGAGTGGCTTGTCGTATGAAGAACATCTGGTGGCTCTGGACCTGGATTCAATAGAATTCCGAAGAATGAGGGGTGACCTCATTGAAATCTATAGAATGGTGAAAGGCCTTGATGGAATGGATGTGGAGGGGATGTTTCCTATTGTGGAAGAGTCCAAGACCAGGGGACACAGACTCAGAATAGAGGGGTATCCTTTTAGAATGGAGATGAGGAGGAATTTCTTCAGCCAGAGAGTGGAGAATCTGTGGAATTCTTTGCCACAGGCATCTGTGGAGGCCAAGTCTTTATGTTTATTTAAGGCAGTGGTAGATAGATTCTTGATTGGTCAGGGCATGAAGGGAAACAGGGAGCAGACAGGAGATTGGAGCCGAGGGAAAAATTGGATCAGCCATGATGAAATGGCAGAGCAGACTCGCTGGGCCAAATGAACTATTTCTGCTCCTATACCTAATGGTCTTATGGTCTTACAAAAGGTAGTGGATACAGCACAGTCCATCATGAGGAAACCCTCCCCACCATCCAGCACATCTACATGGAACGTTCTCACAGGAAAGCAGCATCCATCATCACGAAGCGTCACCACCCAAGTCATGCTTTTTTCTCATTGCTGCTCACAGGAAGAATGGACAGGAGCCTCAGGACTCACACCATCAGATTCCGGAACAGTTATTCCCCCTCCACCACCAGGCTCTTGAACCAGAAGGGATAACTTCACACAATCTCCTTTGTCCCATCTGTGAATTGTCCCCACAATCTATGGGCTCAATTTCAAGGAATCTTCATTTCATGTTCTCGATATTTATCACTTATTTACTGATCATTATTGCTATTTTTTTTCTCAACTGAAGCTGGTAAAATCTGAGGTATGGACATAGTCAAGCACATTCATTTCTCAATTGCTAGGAACCTTCAGACTATTCTGGTGGTGTTTAGTATTATTGTTTTCTGAAGATTTACATAAATCAACCTTAAGATTAAGGTTATTGTAGCCGGGGGTGGTAACGGGACAAGCTCCCACTACTTATTATATGCTCCCAATGGCGTGCACCCCAAAAAGCCTCTGACAACCAAATCCAGTTCCAAGACTTCACATGTGGCTTAGCTACTAAGCCCGGCGGAACCATTTCTACTGGCAAGAGAAAGGGCAAAGGCGAGTTACTGGTGACTTAAAACCAGTCACTTTGGGCAGATGGGGCTCATTAGCCATGGCTGGCAGCTCATCTAGGGGAAGGAAAACTGATCTCAAACTTCCACAGTCTTGCTGCTATACCCGTTCATGGGGAAGGCTTCAGGAGTAAACCCCGAGGGGAAAATTCCGGAGCTGGAGTCCCTAAGGCAGACCTACACTGAGTTCAATGCTGGCTGGCAATCCTGTGACACTGCTGGTACCAAACTGTATCGGTCTCTGACATGCCCTTGGGTTCATCATCTGGGTGGAGAGGGGGAGCTTGCTACATGGGCAACAGCTTGCTCTCCATATTGTACTGCCCAGGCTGCATACCTAGACAGCTGGCATGCAACATCCATGGTCAACTCTAACTGACGGAGGCCTCAGGCTCAGACTCAGCTTGCATTTAAGCTCAATGGTGTAATTTTTTTCAGAATTGCATATGCTCACAAGGAGTGCTGACTCTTGTTTACATTGATGAAAATATATCCTTTGAAGTTTTATCTGATTGTTGTGTAAATTTTTTATGTCTGTTATTCCGCTTCCTCATTCTGTCCTCAGTAGTGTTAACCTAAGTGTGGTCGAGTGTATGGTACATAGTATTTTCTAAAATTTGTCATTTCAGTTCTTATTTTTCCTTGTAAATGTTACTGATCGGTTTTACATCAGGATATTATGCCAAAAGAATACATTAATATGGGTAAAGTGAAAGTGTTTATTGTTTTTGTTATATTTTTACTATTGAGCTCTGTTTGGCAGATTTTGTTAAGCAACGAAGTAAATTTTGTTGAAAGGTTTCCCTCTATCACACTATGATCTATTTTCTTTGCTTATCGATATCCCAAATACTTCATGTTTCACAGTTACCATCTGTTATATTGTAACCTACTGCACTGTTTTATGTTCTATCAGCTCTATTACACCTTCTTTTATGTTTAATGTTCTGCCATTATATATTCCAAACCTTGCTTATATCTTCTGAAAATAGTTCTACTATTTGAATTAATTGCTTTAGCTTTACTGATGATGGAAAATATGATTTCAAATCATCCATGAATAACTGTGTTAAAGTGCAAGTTGTTTGGTTGTTTCTGATTTGATACCCTATTTTCATCGAATTCAGTAAATTAGAAAGTGAGTTTAAAGCTGGACAAAACCAGAGTTGGCTTAGAGAGGTATCCTGGAGAATGCCTCCTTTTATTGTGATAACAATGGTTCTTTTTGGTTGTTGATAGATAGGATGCTTCTAGTACACCAATGCTTCATCAGATGTAGGCATTTCACATGTAAGTGTTTAGTTTACAGTATATATACTAAGAACATCTATGATACATGACCGTGGGACAGAATCAAATGCATTTTACTGGTCAATAAAATAACATGAAAGATTTCTGCTTCTACAGCATTCTGGGATAGACAATTCTAGAGAATCGCCATCTTCTCCAATACTGGCATTTCAGTCTTATTACGTTCTTTAAGATCTGTGTTGACTGAGGATTCAATAATTCATGCTTATTCCTTTTCTGTTAACTTTCAATAGAATATTTTACAGCTTCAAATCACACCACATCAATTTCAACTCAACTTCCATCCTTCACATTGCGGACCCTCACAGAATCTTAGATATGTTCAAACTCTCCAGCAGGTTTCTGTTCATGTCTTCTTGTTGTTTATGCTGGTCTCAACTTAGGTAGAATCTATCATGATTTGTAAAAGTAAAAACTAATACTTGTAAGATGTTTTGTAAATCTTCTTATCCAGATGGTGCCAGAGAACAATGATTCCTCGAACGATATCTTCCAGATAGCCTATCTCTTCAATTATTTCACCTTCTAGCCATCTTCTGCTTGTACTTTTTGTCTTAATTGTTTTATAGAAACTGCTGGAGCCTGTGACATGCAGTTTGGACTTCAATCGAGCAGTCTAGCTCTTCGGAGTGTCCGGAGAGAATTGAGAGCATGAGCTGCCTTGTCGAGAAAACCAAGGATGGAGTCCCAAAGAGGAACAAGAGCATAAGCGGCCTCGTGGAAAAGAACAAAATGTGATCACAAACAGCTCCACTTCAAAGCGTTGAGGAAAATTGAGGCATGGAGGCGAATGCAAAGGAGATCAGTGGTTGCTCTCAATGGAGGCCACAGGGCAACGGTAGTTGGTAGCCAGGTCGACAGTGTTTGGACCTAACATTGTAATTGTTCTTCATGGAAGGAATGAGTTCATGTGACTGTTTCATCAAATGCCTAAGTGAGGATGTTTTTGATATTCTGAGATTTATGCCATTATGGACTGTATTTTACATTGGTCACCTTCAGTTTATAGTGTTTCCTTTCTTGTTGCTGATTAGAGGGTGGGCGATATGTTACTATTTCTGAGAGGAAGCAGTTAGGGATTTGGGGACTGATGTTCATGTTTGTGTTCTTCTGTATTGGTGATTTATTATTTTTTTATGTGTGAGAAAGGGGGTTGAGGATTTTGATGATATTGTCTCCAACTTTTTTGTGAGGGAGTGGGTTGGCAATTTGATGTTATTATCACTGCTTTTTTTCTGTGAGGGAGGGAGTTAGGGGTTTGATGTCATTGCCACTGTTTTATTGCGAAGGAGGGGCATTAGGCATTTGGGGTTTTTAATGTTCCAATTGCCATTTTCCATGTGGGCGACCTGTTAGTGTTTTGTGTAAGGGAGGGAGCGGAGGGCTGGGGGTTTACAAGTTTTGTTTCTTTTTCTTTTTCATGCTGGGTGGGGGAGTTCATTTCTTTTCTTTCAACGACCCCTGAGTTTTCTGTATTTCATGGTTATCTGGAGAAGATGAATATCAGAGTTGGGTTGTACATGCATACTTTAACAATTCAATGTCCCTTTGAATCTTTGAAAAGTGTTGCTTTCTGTGCTGTTTGACTTCCTGTCTCTATTTATGTTGTTCATACTTTTGTGAAGTCATTTCACAAAACCATCAGAATCATGAAAATCATGAAGATAGACTCATTAAATTCACTGGAAATAAATTCAGAAATGGAGCATAATGCCTCTCAATAGACACAATAATACAAGAGGCAAAGAACAACTTTCTGTTCAGTTTATACTTTTCAGCCTCCTATAAATCATCATAATGTTATCTGTTAACTGCAACCAACCATAGTAAATCAAATTAATATGGTCCTTAGATTATGATTTCTGTTCTATTGTGATTTCCAGTGGAGGCAGAGTAAATGAATCAGATGAGCTGATAGTGTTATCAAAGGTATTTTCTTACCTCCATAAATATTTCAATAAGATAAAATTAGATATTCAAGAGCAACTTTTAGAAGTCCCTGATGCGTCTCAAGGACCCAACAGTCGAATTGTAGCCACCCCAGTCACTGTATCTCCTGTATTCCCCGGGTCTCAGGAAGTACTGTCGGCCTCTGTAGTTGGGATGTTCATAGAAGATCCAGTAACCATCCATGACATGACAGGAGTGGATGTCATGGTATCCGAAACGATCGTAGACAGAGGGACAGTCATCCATGAATTCCATCATCTGTCCTGCAAAGTCAGGCCTTTCATAAATCCTGATCCTGTAGTTTCTACCTTGGTACTGGAATAGGAAGCACAAAGATTTAGTAATTACATTTTGTAGAGTATTCACTCATTATACACTACATCTGAATAGCCAATTCATTGGCTTCAATGGGAAATAAAATCAGGTGCAATTTGGTCATTTTATTTATTATCTGCCTCAGTGATGCCTCCAACCAGCATTGTTGCTGTTTCAAACATAAGTTAAAGAAAAACACAGGAAAAAATAAGAGATATTCTGCATTTAGAATATAGAACATCAGACATAAGAACACAGGAACAGGACCTTTGGCCCACAGACTTCTGCCCAACCAATTGCATTAGTAAATTTAAATTTAGTTAGCTATTTAAATTAAATGGCCAACTAAACTGATCGCTTCAGCTTAGACAATATCCATATCCTTCCACCTCCCTCACATCATGTGCCGACCTAAATATCTTTTAAAAGTCCCTAATGTATCTGCTTCTAACATCACCCCGAGCAGCGCATTCCAGGTCCCCGCAACTCTTTGTGTGAAAAAACTTGCCCCTCACATCTCATTTGAACTTACACCTTCTCAACCTATTTGCATGCCCTGCGATAGGAGATATTTTAACATGGGAAAAGGTCACTGTCTGTCTACTCTATCTATGCATCCCATAAACCTCTATCAGATCTCCCTTCAACCTCCGCCGCTCCAGGGAAAGCAAATCAAGTTTGCCCGCCCTCTCATTATAGCACAAATCTTCTAAACCAGGCAGCACCCTGATTAGCCTCTTCTGCACTCTCTCCAAAGTCTCGACATCATTCCTGTAATGGTGTGACCAAAATTGTATGCAAAACTCCAGATGTCTAGAAAAGACATGATGTTGTTGGTCATTGTCCCAGCAATCTCATCCCTTGCCTCTCTCTGTAACCTGGGATATATCCCATCAGGCCCTGGGGACTTATCCACCTTAATGGTCTTTATGAGACACAACACTACCGCCTCCTTCACCTTGAAGTACCCGAGTATAATAATGCACTCAGACATATTTAATACCCATTAGGCACTTGCTAGGCAAATTCTTTGCTTACAGAGCCAATCTGCAAAAGATCAAATTCCTTGAAAAAAAACTGAGACTTACATATAGGTAACTGCGACAGGACTTGACACAGTCATTGAATCCCATCCAGCGCTGGTAGTCAGGTTACTCTCCCCTTCTCAGGACATACTGGCATCCCATGTAGTCGGGTCTTTCATACAACACCCACCAGTCACTCTCGACACGGATGGAGTTACAGCGGCTGAAGTAAGGGGAGAGGTCAGCACAGTCGGAGCTGCACTCATAGTGCCGACCCTGGAAGTTCCTGTCCTCGTAGAAGATGATCTGTGGGAAGAAACATATCTGTGTTAATAGTTGCTCAGGTGTTCATGAAGAATTCTCATTTAGTTCATTTACTGAGTAGTCCTTGCCTTTCCCATTTTGAACACAGCGAGTCTGGTAACCAGCTGAATGTTTCTATGCCTAACACAAGTTGGTATTTATATGCGGCGTAAAAAGGTCTCACTAAGCTGTTTCTTTTTATCTTGGTGACGCAACATTAAACATCAGCAAAATGTAACAAAATCCTTTTTTTGTTATTGTAGAAAAACAACAGAAAGACGTTTGTTGTATCATGGATTCTTTCAGTTGTGCTTTCTTATCACTTTAATTGTTTAAACCAAACAGTTCAGGAACATTCACAGCTACATATCACCCAGGTCCATTCACCTAGGTCAAAGTAGCATTTTGATTCTCTTTGCCCAGAAGACCTTTTCGTGTCTTCCCCAACCAGTAGCCTTCCCCAGACGGAGTACCTGGCTGAGTTCCTGAGACCTGTGCAGATCAACTGGCTGGAGAATTCACTGAGATCTTTTAGCTCTCGCTTCAGCAGTCTGCGCTACCAACCTGCGTCAAGCAGGCTTCAGTTATACTGGTGTCTAACAAGAACATGCTAACCTGCCACAATGACTATCGCCCAGTCACAATTAATCAGATTTACAGGAAGATGTTGTTTCCTGCTTGGGATGGCTGCCTGCCGCACATCCAACTGTGTCCTTAGGTCAGCTGTAGGATCATCAGCCGAGGACCACCACTCATTGATGTCTCGCTCCCTTAACCCTGGTGGCAAATCAGTGACAGGGGCATCTCTTTGCCACCTCCTGTAGCTTTCAATGGGATAAGTTGGTTCCCCCAATTTCTGTCCTTCCTCTTCAGCCACAGCCAAAAGTTGCCCTTTTCTGCCTCTTCAGCCAACTCTCTGGAGGCCCTCCTGAGCCTCTCTCTAGTCACTGCTATGTCACGGAGTAACCCTCTCGTCGATGCGCTGACAAAGCCCAGCATCCTACTTCCACTGGGTCGATGACGGTTCACCAGCCAGCTTCCTTACAGAGAGCTGCCAGGTCTGAGTACTTCAGGCTTTTATGCTCGTGGGCAGCCTCCACTCCTTCCTCCCATGGTTAACTCAGTGAGGAAGACTGTCTTGGCGGCCATGGATCACGGTAGTATATCTGGGCAGAGAGATGTGGTGGTGATTTCCATGGGGAACTGAAACTGTCTGTTGAGATCTACCCTCATGTTCCACTCCATGCCTGTGGAGAGGAGTCTTGAAGAATATCTTGGGCAGATGCATTCAACGTTCTTACCAGCCTTAACAAATAGGATGAGTTTTTGTCCCTCTGGGTTGACAACAATAATGAAGTGTTTCGAGAGATTGGTAATTAAGTTCAACAAGGACCTAGACCCACTGCAATTTGCCTCTTGCAAAAATAGGTGCACAGCAGACACAATCTCAATGGCTCTTCACACGGCCTTAGATGACCTGCACAACACAAATACCTATAAGACCATAAGACATTGGAGCAGAATTAGGCCATTCAGCCTATTGAGTCTGCTCTGCCATTCCATTCTTGCTGATCTCAGCTCCCACTCAACCCCTTACACCTGCCTTCTTGCCATATCCTTGGATGCCCTGACCGATCAGGAGATGATCAACTTCTGTCTTAAATATAAGCATGGACTTAGCTTCCACCACAGTCTGTGGCAGAGCATTCCACAGATTTACTACTTTCTGGTGAAAGAAAAAGTCCCCCTTACCTGTTTTAAGTGTCACCCCTCAATTTTGAGGCTGTGCCCTCTAGTTCTTGATACCCACACCATGGGAAACATCTTCTCCACATTCACCCTGTCTAGTCCTTTCAACATTCCTTAGGTTTCAATGAAATCTGCACGCATTCTTCTAAATTCCAATGAGTACAGGCTCAAAGTTGCCAAATGCTCCTTATATTTTAACCCCTTCATTCCCAGAATCATTCTTGTGAACTTCTTCTGGACTGTCTCCAATGACCACACATCTTTTCTGAGATATGGGGCCCAAAACTATTGACAATACTCCAAGTGTGACCTGACTAGTGTCTTATAAGTCCTCAGCATTATCTCTTTGCTTTTATATTCTATTCTACTAGAAATAAATGCCAACATTACATTTGCCTTCTTTAGGACAGACTCAACCTGTAAACTAACCTCCTGGGAGGCTTGTATGAGGATTTCTAAGTCCTTCTCCACCTCTGATGTTTGAACTTTCTCCCCATTTAGATAATAGTCTGCACTATTGTTCCTTTTACCAAAATACATGATCATATATTTCCCAACACTGTATTCCATCGGCCACTTTTTTGCCCATTCTTCCAATTTGTCTCAGTCTTGCTGCAATCCATTGCTTCCTCAGTACTACCTACCCCTCTATCTACCTTTGTATCATCCTCAAACTTTGGCACAAAGCCATCAATTCCATTATCTAAATCATTGACAAACAATGTGAAAAGCAGCAGTCCCAATATTGACCCCTGAGGAGCACCAGTAGTCACTGGCAGCCAACCAGAAAAGGTCCCTTTTATTCCTGCTCGCTTCTACTGCCTGTCAGCCATTCTGCTATACATGCCAATTTCTTTCCTGTAATGGTATAGGATCTTATCTTGTTAAGCAGCTTCATGTGTGGCACCTTATCAAATGCCTTCTGCATACCCGTGTAAATGACATCCACTGCCTCTCCTTTGTCCACCCTGCCTGTTACTTCCTCGAAGAAATCTTAACAGATTTGTCAGGCAAGATTTTCCTTCACAGAAACCATGCTGACTTTGACTTATTTTATCATTAGTCTCCAAGTACCTTAATAATAGACTCCAACACTTTCCCAATCTCTGGTTAGGCTAACTGGCCTATAATTTCCTTTCTTTTGCCTTCCCCCATTCCTAAAGAGTGCAGTGATATTTGCAATCTTCCGGTCCTCTGGGACCATGCCAGAATCAAATGATTCTTGAAAGATCATGACCAATGCATCCATTCTCTCTTCAGCCACCTCTCTCAGGACTCTAGGATGTCGTCCATTTGGTCTAGGTGACTTATCCACCTCAAGACCTTTGAGTTTGCCTAGCACTTTTTCCTTTGTAATAGCAATGGCACTTACTTCTGCTCCCTGACACTCAGGGACCTCTGGCACACTGCTATTGTCTTCCACAGTGAAGACAGATACAAAGTACCTATTAAGTTCATCTGCCATTTCTTTGTCCCCCATTACTACCTCAATAGCATCATTTTCTAGTGGTTCAATATCAACACTCACCTCCTTTTTACTCTTTGTATAACTGAAAAAACTTTTGGTGTTCTGCGTTATATTTTTGGCTAGTCTGCCCTCATACTTCAGCTTTTCCCTTCTTTTATCTTTTTTAGTTGTCTTTTGTTGTATTTTAAAAGCTTCCTAATCATCCAACTGCCCACTCACTTTTGCTACCTTATGTGCCCTTTCCTTGGCTTTTATGCAGTCCTTATCTTCCTTTGTCAGCCAAGGTTGCCTTCCCTGCCATTTGAAAACTTCTTCCTCTGTAGGACATATCTATCCTGCGCTTGTGAATTATTCTCAGAAACTTCAGCCATCTCTGCTCTGCCATCATCCCCACCAGTACCCTCCTCTGATCCACCTGGGCCAGCTCCGCTCTCATGCTTTTATAATTCCCTTTATTCCATTGTGATACTGATACATGTGAGTTACGCTTCTCCCTCTTAAATTGCAGTATGAATTCAATCATGTTATGCTCACTGCCTCCTAAAGGTTCCTTTACAATTCAGTTCCCTAATAAGATCTGGGTTATTACACACACCCAATTTAAAATAACCTTTCCCTAAGTAGGCTCAAGCACAAGCCGCTCTAAAAAGCCATCTCATAGGCTTTCAATAAATTCACTCTCTCTTGCAATCCAACACCAACCTTGCATGTTCCCAATCCCCTTGCATGTTGAAGTCCCCCATTAAAATTATGTCATTACCCTTATTACATGCCTTTCCAGTTCCCTTTGCAATCTCAACCCCACGTCTTGGCTACTACTTGGAGGCTTATATATGAACCACATAATTTTTTTTTTACCCTTGCAATTTGTTAACTCCACCCACAAAGATTCAATATTCTCTGACCCTATGTCACCTCCTTCTAAAGATATAATTCCATCTCTTTCAAACAGAGCCACACCACCGCCTATGCCTTCCTGCCTGTCCTTTCAATGTAAAGTATATCCTTTGATGCTAGGCTCCCCAACTATGGCCTTCTTTCAGCCACAACTCAATGATGGCCACAATGTCATGCCAACCAATCTCTAATTGCCCCATGAATTCTTTCACCTTATCCAAATGCTACGCGCATTTAAATATAGCACCTTCAGTCCTGCATTCTTTGCCCTTTTGAATTTTGGCTCTGTGGTACAATTTAACTCTTTGCCCTGTCTGCATTTGTAGCCAATCATTTGCTTGACCTTCCTTACATTCATGTTACACCCATCATCTACTTGTAAACCTGTTGGCTCATCCTCAGCTCTATCATTCTGGTTCCCATACTCCTGCCATGCCAGGATGTTGTTTGTTGACTATAGCTCAGCATTTAACACCATCGGTCCAGAGTCCTGATCGATAAGTTGCAGAAACTGGACGTCTGCACCTCCCTCTGCGATTGGATGTGCAACTTCTTAACTAGAAGACCACGTTCTGTTTGGATTGATAATAATATCTCCTCATCACTGATGATCCACACTGGCGCACCTCGGCGGTGTGTGCTTAGCCCACTGCTCTACTTCCTCTATACCCATGATTGTGTGACTAGGTATAGCTCAAAAGCCATCTAGAAATTTGCTGATGACACAGCCATTATTGGTAGAATCTCAGATCGAAATGGGCATACAGGAGTGAGATATACCAGCTAGTTGAGTGGTGTAACAGCATCAACCTTGCACTCAACCTCAGTAAGTTGAAAGAGCTGATTGTGGACTTCAGGAAGCGTAAGACAAGGGAACATGAACCAATCCTCACAGAGGGATCAGGAGTGGAGAGAGTGAGCAGTTTCATGTTCCTGGTTGTCAAGATCTCTGTGCTTCTAACCTGGTCCCAACACATCGATGCAGCTATAACGAAGGCAAGACAGCAGATATATTTCCTTAAGAGTCGGAAGAGATTTGGTGTGTCACCTTAAACACTCAAAAATATCTATAAATATACTGTGGAGAGCATTCTGTCAGGCTGCATCACTGTCTGGTATGGGGGTGGGGTGGGTGGGGGCTACTACACAGGAGCAAAAGAAGCTGCAGAAAGTTGCAAAATTAGTCAGATCCATGTTGAGTGCTAACCTCCATCGTATCCAAGACATCTTTAAGTAGTGGTGCCTCAGAAATGCGGTGTCCATTATTAAGGACCACAATCACCCAGGACGTGCCCTCTTTTCATTGTTACCATCAGGCAGAAGGTACAGAAGCCTGAGGCGCACCCTCAGTGTGTTAGGAACAGCCTCTTCCCCTCTGTCATACAATTCCTAAATGGACATTGAACCTATGAAAACTACCTCAATTTTTTTTATATTAATTCTGTTTTGCACTATTTGTAATCTAACTATTGAATATACATATAAATATATACTGTAATTGATTTACTGATTTATTTCCTTCTTTCTATATTATCATGTATTGCATTGTACTGCTGCTGCTAGGTAAACATATCTCATGACACATCGGTGATAACAAGCCTGATCTGATTCTGATTCTGATTCCACTCCTGCCCAAGAAGTGACCTGGATCTGCTCCATTTTGCCAACTGGCACAAGAGGTCCACAGCAGGTTCCATTTCACTGGCTCTTCATTCCATTCTGGAAAGGTGCATACAACAGAATACTCTTTATGGACTACAGCTCAGCATTCAATATCATCATTCCCTCAAAACTAATCAGTAAGCTTCAATGCTTTGGTCTCAATGCCTCTTTGTGTGATTGGATCCTCAACTTCCTCACTTGCAGATCCCAGTCAGTTTGGATTGGCAACAAATTCTCCTCCCTAAACTCCATCAGCTAGATACACCACAGGCAAGACCAAGAAGCTGATTACTGACTTCAGGAGGAGGAAACCGGAGTGCCATGAGACAGCCCTCATCGGGGGATCAGAGATGGAGAGGCTCAGCAACTTTAAATTCCTTTGTGTTATCATTTCAGAGGACCTGCACTCTGCCCAGCAGAGATTATTGAAGGCAAATCATGTTTGACTCATCTGGCTGAATACAGGTGGCTGATCAATGTCGTGCAATAATAAAGAAAGCAGAGCAGCTCCTCTACTTTAGAGGTTTGAGAAAGTTCAGCATGACATCTAAAACTTTGACAAACTTCTATAGATGTGTTGTGGAGAGCATATTGACTGGATGCATCATGGCCAGGTATTGAAAAACACAATACACTTGGATGGAAAATACTCCAAAAAGTAATGGATACGGCCCAGTCCATTATGGGTAAAGCCCTCCCCACCATTCAGCACATCTACACAGAGCGCTGTCGCAGCAAAGCAACATCCATCATCAGGGACCCTCATCATCAAGGACATGCTCTCTTCTCACTGTTGCCATCAGGAAGAAGGTATGGGAGCCTCAAGACTTACACCAGCTTATCTAAGAACACTTGTTACCCCTCAAGCATCAGGCTCTTGAACCAGAGGGGATAACTTCACTTAACTTCACCAGCCCATCACAGTACTGTTCCCACCACCTATAGACTCAATTTCAAGGACTCTTCATCTCATGTTCTCTATATTTATTGCTTGCTAAAACACAATCATTGTCACAACCATGGATTCGGCAACGCCGTAGATACGGCAAAATCTGCTTGTGAATATGCACGTGTCAGCTAATTATTATTTAATCGTGAGTGTATTTAACTCCATACTTGTCATCGTAGTGCTTGTGGAGACTTGGACAGAGCACAGCAACGCTTCGTTGCCTGTTTGTTTCGGCCTTCCCTGAGAAATTAGACTGTCGAGTCAACTGACTCTGAAGACTAGTGGTATTCGTTTAATGTTCAGGTGTTCTTTTCAGCCTCAGTGGAGGTTCCGTTTTCCATTTGAGAGTTTTAGTCAATTGCCCTGTTTGGCCTAGTGTTTATTGTTTTATTTTTCCCTTTAACACTGTTTGCATTAAAGTCTGTGAACTCTCAACCTGCTTCAGCGTCTCTCACTCCACACCAGGACCATATCCAAACCTGGTAACAACTCCACTCTTGTGACAGTTATCATGAGCACCTCTGAGGGAAGTCCTACTATGAGAGCAGAGAAATATTTGAGAGACTGAATGCTGAGATGAACCATTTGCTTGTCCTTTCTCTGGGAGCCCGTCTTTTCGCAGGGTATTAAAGGTGGCAGGGTTAGGTGAGAGAGTGATGGCTTGTGATGGGGCAGGGATCAAATCTAATTGTTGAATAATGAAGAACTGTGAAGCACTGTCAAAATGTCATCTCAATGGCCCACCTGGTTAGTTTTTGAAAAGTTTCAAATGTAATTTCAATTGGAGTCATGTGAGGGGTTTCTCATTGTTGAATACTCAGCATGAAATGATTAGCTTTCAATACACCTCCTTAACCACAATCAATATGTTGTGCATCACCCATAGCTACTGCGGCTAGAGCCTTGACCACTCTTAGAGATGAGTGGAAAGCCAACGGGTTTCAATCAATATTTAGCTCAAATGACCAGTACAAAGAGTATTTTGTGCATAAGTTACGATTATCTAAGCATGTATCTACTTACTACGTGAAGCAGAGAATTGCATCAAGCATTTTGTTTTATTTTTTGGAGTCAGACAATCATTTGTTACTGCATTATATTCAATAGAGACAGACCTGTGGACCACAATAAGATGGATGTTCTTGGCCCGTGTCTGAGTTATTTATTGGTACAGTATAAAGGAGCTTTTCGGAAGTACTGGATTCACAATGAAGAAATGCCAGAGTTTCAGGTGCAATCAGATCATCATTGATGTCAAAGCAGATGGAACTATTCCTTCAGCATTCAGTCTCTCACATATTTCTCTGCTCTCACAGTAGAACTTCCCTCAGAGGTGCTCATGATAACTGTCACAAGAGAGGAGTTGTTACCAGGTTCGGATATGGCCCAGGTGTGGAGTGAGAGACACTGAAGCAGGTCGAGAGTTCACAGACTTTAATGCGAACAATGTTAAAGGGAAAAATAAACAATAAACGCTAGGACAAACAGGGCCATTAACTAAAACTCTCGAATGGAAAACGAAGCCCACGTTGCGGCTGAATAGAACATCTTAACGTTAAATGAATACCGCTAGCCTTCAGAGTCACTTGACTTGACAGTCCAATATCTCAGGGAAGGCCAAAGCAGACAGGCAGTGAAGGGTTGCTGTGCTCTGTCCAAGTCTCAACAAGCACTACATCAACAAGTATGGAGTTAAATCAGAATCAGGGTTATTATCACTGGCATGTGACGTGAACTTTGTTAACTATCATGATTAAATAATAATTAGCTGACACATGCATATTTACAAACGCAATTGCTGTATCTACTGCACTGCCAAATCCATGGTTGTGACAATCATTTCTCAATTGACTCAGAATCAATTAATTAACTTCTCAAATAATATCATTGACAGATCTCATAAAATTTGTTCACTTAGCAGTACAATGCAATACATGATATTATAGAAAGAAAAAATGAATAAATCAATTACAGTAAGAATATATATGGATATTAAATAGTTAAATTAAAAATAGTGCAAGAAATAAAAGTGAGATAGTGTTTATGGGTTCAATATCCATTTAGAAATTGGATGGCAGAGTGGAAGAAGCTGTTCCTGAATCACTGAGTGCATGCCTTCTGGTTTCTGTTCCTCCTTCCTAATGGTAACCATGAGAAGAGGGCAAGTCCTTGGTGAAGGGGGCTCTTAATAATGGACACCACCTTTCAGAGGCACCACTCCCTGAAGATGTCTTAGATACAATGGAGCCTCGAACCCAAGATGGAGCTGACTAATTGTACAGCCTTCTATAGCTTCTTTCGATCTTGTGCATTAGAAACACCGCCCTCCCCGCCCCCGATACCAGAGAGTGATGTAGCCTGTCAGAATGCTCTCCACAGTATATCTGCAGAAGCTTTCAAGGTTTTAGGTGACATGCCAAATTTCTTCAAACTCCAAATGAAATACAACCGCTATTTTTCCCTATTTATCACTGTATCGATATGTTGGGACCAGGTTAGATCCTCAAAGATCTTGACACCCAGGAGCATGAAACCTCTCACTCTCTCCACTTCTGATCCCTCTATGAAAATTGGTTCATGTAGCCTCATCCTAGCATTTCTGAAGTCCACAATCAACTCTTTGGTCACACTGATGTTGAGTATTATGAACGGTTTTGGGCTCCTTATCCAAGAAATGATGTGCTGGCATTGTGGAGGGTTCAGAGGAGGTTCACAAGTTTGAATCCAGGAATGAAAGGTTTATCATACAAGTAATGTTTGATAGCTCTGGATCTGTACTCGCTGGAATTTAGAAGGATGAGTGGGATCTCATTGAAGTTGAAATTTTGAATGTTGAAAGGCCTAAACAGAGTAGATGTGGAAAGGTTGTTTCCCATGGTGAGGGAGTCTAGGATAAGAGGGCACAGCCTCAGGATAGAGGGCTGTCCATATAAAATAGAGAAATGGAGAAATTGCTTTAGCCAGGGGATGGTGAATTAGTGGAATTTATTACACAGGCAGCTGTGGAGGCCAGGTCATTGAGTGCATTTAAGGCAGAGATTGATAGGTTCTTGATTGCACACGGCATCAAAGGTTACGGGGAGAAGGTTGAGGAGTGGGGCTGAGGAGGGGAAAAAAGGATCAGCTACAATTGAATGGCGGACCAGATTTGATGGGCCAAATGCCCTAATTCTGCTCCTATGTCTTATGGTCTATGGTCTTATGCTCTGTTTTATATCCCATCTGTTCTATTGCACCTTACTTTATGATTAATGTAATGCATGAATCCATTCCAAAGTCCTTGTTTGTATCATTCAGAAATAGTCCTACTATTTGACTTAAGTGTTTCAGCTTTACTGATGATGAAGCATATAATTTCAAACCATCCATGTATAGAAGATGTAATTCATTTGGTTGCTTCTAATTTCATACCATATTTTCACCCAATTCAATAAATTAGAGAGCCCGATTAAGCCTAGATAAAACCATAGTCAGCTTAGAGAGATGTCCTGGAAAATGCTTCAGTTTGTTATGATAATAATGGTCTTTTTTGATTGTTAATAGATCAGGTGATTATAGTACACCAATACATCAGATGTTGTTGGAAGTTCACAAGTATTGAGTGTAGCTTATATATCTTAAGAACTTCTATTAACCATGAGTATGGGACAGAATCAAATGCTTTTTGGTAGTCAATATAACAACATGAAAGATAATATCTGCTTTTCCTCCATGTTTGATTAGAATTACAGGATTAGATATTTACATCCTTCTTTACATCCTTTTGTACCCCTATAGCATCCTTTCTGTTCTTTTGTTGTAATTACCTATGTGAGTGGTCATTAGTTACGAGACGCTAGATGTTACAAATTTATATATAGTTTATAAACGAGTGAGAGGGCGATATTTTGATGGATCATCTTTGCTTTCTCCTTTAGGAAAGAGACATATTTTGCCTTCTGTCAAAAATCCAGACACTTTTCCAGGATTTTTAACAAAACTGTTGATATGTGTTAATTGGTATTATTGAAGACATATAAATCTTTACACCAATTATTATGAATAATATCACGGTCACTACTTCAATAATTGTGGGGATTTTATAAAATATCTTTTAACATATCCATTGTAACTTCAGGTGTTTTTGTATCTTCAGTTGTGTGAGTGTGGTGTGGAGGCAGCTTCCAGGTTGAGGTGTTTCCATGCTATTGCTGCCCTTGTCCTTTAACTTCTGGTGGAGTAATAAGGTCATGGAAGTATACAGCACAGTAACAGGGCCTTCAGACCAATTCAGCCATGTTGACCAATTTGCTCACCTGTGCAGGTCCTACTTGCCTGCATTGGTGCATATTTGCAATCCATGTACCTGGCTAAATGTCTTTTAAACTTTTAAATTGTACCAACCTTTACAAATTCTTCTGGTAGCTCGGTCCCACCACACTCTGTGTGAATAATGTGCTCCTCAAGTCCCCTCCTTCCCCCCTCATCCAAAATCTATGCCCTCTAATTTTAGTCTCCTCTGTTATATGCAGGATACTGCAAACCTCCAACTTATCCATGCTTCTCATGATCTTCCAAACCTCTATTATGTCATACATCAGTTTCCTTCATCTTGGGGAATTTTTATTTTTAAGGAGGTTACATCTGAGATTATTATTTCAGGCAGTTCTATGAGATTACACATACACTACAGTTATTTAGCTACGACCGTAATAGATCATTGATTTGCCAAATTCAGTGAGAGGAAATTTCACAATACCTCAGCTTTAAATAATTTTCCCATTGTCTCCTAGCTATCACAACTTACCAAAGACCCTCGGTGGTGGAAAAATCTCAACATCAGCCCAGTGATGTGGTTTGTTTCACTCTACTCCAAAGAACACAGAAATGTGACTTAAATCTGGAAAGGCTCTTCTGTCCTTACATTAGCATCCTTCAACAAGCCATTAGGAAGATTGTGTTTCCTATATTAGATTAGATTATTAGATTATGAGGACACACAGTCCTCTTTTATTGTCATTTAGTAATGCATGCATTAAGAAATGATACAATGTTCCTCCAGTGTGATATCATAGAAACACGGGACAGACCAAGACTGAAAAACTGACAAAAACCACATAATTATAACATATAGTGACAACAGTGCAAACAATACCGTAACTTGATGGAGAACAGGCCATGGGCACGGTAAAAAAAGTTCAAAGTCTCTTGAAAGTCCCATCATCCTACGCAGATGGGAGAAGGAAGAAAACTCTCTTCCTGCCATGAGCTTCCAGTGCTGCAAACTTGCCGATGCAGCATCCTGGAAACACCTGACCACAGTCCGACTCTGAGTCGTCCGAAAACTTCGAGCCTCCGACCAGCCCTCTGACACCGAGCATCGAGCACCATCTCTGCTGAGCGCTTCGACCCCAGCCCCAGCCGCCAGCAACAGGAAAAGCCAAGGATTTGGGGCCTTCCTTCTGGAGATTCTCGATCGCACAGTAGCACAGTAGAACCGGGCATTTCAGAAGTTTCTCCAGATGTTCCTCCGTGTTTCTCACATCTGTCTCCATCAAATCAGAATTGTGCATAGCCCCTATTTAACAAATACAATATCATTTCACCGGAGAGGTTGCACGCACTGTGTCCCGCCGCCATCTTCTCCTCCTTCTTACCTGATATTAAACTATTATACACTTTCCGTATGTCTTTCATAGTCTTGTAGTATTAAGTGTTAAGAATTTACTTCTTTACCACCAGAACCTGTTTCTGACCTCTTCTGGGCCATTTCCCCATACCCTGATTTTCCAAAACAGAAGACAAATAGAAGATAGTTTTGCATCTTTAGCAAGTGGGAAGATGTTTTGAAAGATTGACTTGTCACATGCCTATCTGCAAATGGAGATTGAGGATTCAAGCAGGAGGTTCCTCACAATCAACACTCACAAGGGACTTTTATTACTAACTCTTCTTGGAAGATTCTACAGCTTCAAATCATTCCACATCAATTTCAGCTCAAACTTCCATCCTTCACAATGTGGTTCCAAACAGAATCAGAGATACACTTAAACTATCCATCAGATTTCTGTCCATGTTTTCTTGTTGTTTACACTGGTATCAGCTTCAGTAGAATTCATCATGTTTCGGGAAAGTGTTGCTTCTGTGCTGTTTAACTCCATGTCTCTATTTCTGCTGTTTATACTTTAGTGAAGTCATTTCACAGAACTATCAGAATTATGGAAATCATACAGATAGATATTTGTACTCATTAAATTCCCCAGAAATAAATTCAGAAATGGAGCTCAAAGCTTCACAATGAACAGAATAATACAAGAGGCAAAGAACAACTTTCTATTAAGTTTATATTCTTCAGCCTCCTATGAATCATCCTAATGTTATCTGTTAACTGGAACCAATTGTAATAAAATAATTCAATGTGGTCCTTAAATTATTATTACTGTTCGACTGTGAATTTCCAGTGGAATCAGGGTAAATGAATCAAATGAGCTAATAGTGTCATCAAAGGTATTTTATTACCTCCATAAATATTTCAAGAAGATAAAATCAGATTTTCAAGAGTAACTTTTAGAAGTCCCTCATGCGCCTGAAGGACCCGATCATTGAGTTGTAGCCACCCCAGTCACTGTATCTCCTGTATTCCCCGGGTCTCAGGAAGTACTGTCGGCCTCTGTAGTTGGGATGTTCATAGAAGATCCAGTAACCATCCATCACCTGACAGGAGTGGATGTCACGGTAACGGAAACGATCATAGACAGAGGGACAGTCATCCATGAATTCCATCATTTGCCCTGCAAAGTCAGGCCTCTCGTAAATCCTCATCCTGTAGATGCCCCCTCGGTACTGGAATAGGAAACACGGTTTTAGTAATGACGCTTTGTAGAGCATTCAAGCATTGAACACCAGTTCATAAACTGGCCATTGACTTCAATGGAAAATAAAGTCAGATACAAATTGATCATTTCACTATCTGCCTCAACAAATGGCTTTGCTGTCGGTTCTAACATAAATTAAAGGAAAGCAAATTCTGGACAGAAACAGTAGAGCACAGGACAGGTCTTTTGGCCCACAATGTTGTGCCCAGCCGATTAAATTCATAAATTTAAATTTAGCTGGCTATTTAAATTAAACGGATAACTAAACTGATCCCTTCGACTTAAACAATGTCCATATCCTTCCACTTCCCTCACGTCCATGTGACTAAACATCTCTTATAAGTTAGTAATGTATCTGCATCCAACATCATCCCAGGCTGCGCATTCCAGGCACCCACCATGCTGTAAAAAATGTTTGCCCCTCACATCTCCTTTGAACTTACATGATCTCACCCTAAATGCATGTCCTCTGGTATTAGATAATTTCACCACCTGTCTACTCTAAATATGACTTTCATGAACTTATAAATCTCAATCGGTTCTCCTCTCAACCTCCGCTGCTCCAGTGAAAACTGTAATACACCTTATGGCGAGAAAAGACATGAAGATTTTGGTCAAGATCTCAGCAATCTCATCTCTGGTCTCTCACAATAAACTGGGATATATTAATGCTTGTTAAGAGATCCAACGTTACCTCCTCCTTTACATAGAAATCCCCTAGTATATTAATAAACTTGGGCGTATTTAATATCCATTAGGCATTTGCTAGGCAAAATCTCCATCTTAAGAGATGAACTGCAAAGGATAAAATTCCTTAAAAAAAATTGAACTTACGTAAGGGTAGGTGCGACAGGACCTGATTGTGTCATTGAATCCCATCCAGTGCTGGTAGTCAGGATACTCTCCCCTGCTCAGGACATACTGGTATCCCATGTAGTTGGGTCTCTCGTACAACACCCACCAGTCACTCTCAACACGGATGGAGTTACAGCGGCTGAAGTAAGGAGAGAGGTCGGCAACGTTGGAGTTGCACTCATAGTGCCGACCCTGGAAGTTCCTGTCCTCGTAGAAGATGATCTGTGGGAAGAAACATATCTGTGTTATTAGTTGCTCAGGTGTTCATGAAGAATTCTCATTTAGTTCATTTACTGAGTAGCCCTTGCCTTTCCCATTTTGAACACAGTTAGTCTGGTAACCAGCTGAATGATTCACAGTCTAACACAAGTTGGTATTTATATGCAGCGTAGAAAGGCCTCACTAGGCAGTTTCTTGTTATTCTGATGACACAACATTAAACATCAGCAAAATGTAACAAAATCCTTTTTTTCATTTATTGTCAAAAAACAACAGAAAGACATTTGTTGCATCGTGGATTCTTTCAGTTGTGCTTTCTTATCATTTTAATTGTTGTTTCAATCAAACAGTTCAGGAACGTTCACAGCTGCATATCACCCAGGTCCATTCACCCGAGAAAAAGTAGCATTTTGGTTGTCTTTCTCAAGCTGCCTAAATTGAGGACGTACCTTATTGTTCTGCCAGGTTTGATTTGAAAATCTATCTATACTGCTTTTGCTCCACAGCACAGATCAGTCACCTCGATTCCTTCAACCAAATGAGACACACGTGATTTGTCTTCAATAATCTCTGCTGACTCGCCCTTCATAACCCACCTGATCCTCCAAGTGAGAGTTAATATTGCCTTTCGCTGTGGTTCCTTGTAGTCTTCCCACCTCCAGCTTTCATTATGTTTGTTTCATGTGGCTTGTTGAACACGTTGAACAGTCAAAGTCTTCCACTCTCCTGTCATTGAAGAACTGTACACATACACTCAGCATTTCAATTACCTCCACATTCTGGATTACCTCACCATCCTTGTGACATCCCATTCCTTGTAATTAATTTTCTAATGCGAGAAAGGCCAATAAATGAATAATTATCTCTGATAAGCTGTTGATTTATAAAAATAGTCATTGATGAGTGTGTCCCCAGAAGATCATTCATTGTCTTCCCCAACCAGGAGTTCAAGATGAACCATGAGATCTGCAAACTGCTGAGGGCCAAATCAATGGCATTCAAGTCTGGTGACAAAAAGAGTTAGAAGAAGTCCAGGGACGATCTCTGGAAAGCCATCTCAGAAGCAAAGTAGCAATTTTGGACTTAACTTGAATCAATGAAGGATGCTGGTCATCTGGGGCAGGGCTTGACCATCAAAACATGGAGGAACCATCATGAACTTTCACAACTCCCGATGATCCTGTGATTTCAGTCTCTGATCCCAATGTGAAAGCATCGTCAGGAGGGTGAACCCATGGAAATCATCCACCCCAGATGGGGTTCGTGGCTAAAAACCTGAGACCTGTGCTAATCAAATGGCTGGAGTGTTCGCTAAGATCCTTAACCTCTCACTTCAGCAGTCTGAGTGCCCTCCTGCTTCAAGCGTTCTTCAATTCTACTGCTGGCTAAGAAGAACATACTAACCTGCGTCATTGACTATTGTCCAGTAGCACTTATACTCAGAGTGATGAATTGTTTTGTGAGGTTGGTGATGAAACATCACCTCCTGCCTAAGAAGCGACTTGAATCTGCTCCAGTTTGCCTACCAGCACAACAGGTCAACAGCAGATGGCATTTCATTGGCTCTACAACTGATTCTTGGAACATCTGCACAGCAAAGACATGCACAACAGGATTCTCTTTACTAACTATAGCTCAGCATTCAATACCATCGTCTCCTCAAAGCTAATCAGTAAGCTGCAATCCCTTGACCTCAGTACCTCTTTGTGCAATTGGATCCCTGTTTCCCTCTCTTGCAGACCCCGGTCAGTTTGAATTAGCAACATATTTTCAACCCTAATCTCCATCAACACAGATGCACCGCAAGGCTGTGTGCCCAGCCCCGTGCTCTACTCACCTTACACTGGTGATTATGAGGCTAAGCACAGCTGCAATACCACAGTGACGCTTGCTGATGGCACCACAGCAATAGACCAAATCAAAGGTGGTGATAAATCAGAAAATAGGAAGGAGATTGAAAATCTGGCTGAGTGGAACCACAATGACAATCTCTTATTCAGTGTCAGCAAGACCAAAGAGCTGATTATTGTCTTCAGGAGGAGGGGAACAGAAGGCCATGAGCCAGTCCCCATCAATGGGTCAGAGAACAAAAGGGTCAACAACTTTAAGTTCATTGGTGTTGATATTTCAGAGAACCTGTACTCTGCCCGGCAGAGATTATACTGAAGGTAAATCACGTTTGACTCATCTGGCTGAATTTACTGATGAAAGAATAGAGTGGGCTGATCAGCGTTGTGCAATTATGAAGAAAGCACAGCAGCACCTCTACTTAGAGGTTTGCGAAGATTCAGCATGACGTCTAAAACTTTGACAACTTCTATAGATATGTTGTGGAGAGTATATTGACTGGCTGCTCCATGGCCAGGGATTGAAAAACCAATGCCTTTGAATCAAAAATTGTACAAGGTGACAAGGTGCAACACATGAGGCTGCTTCACCCACTAGGAGCCCATGGTATTTCAGGAAAGGTTCCAGCATGGATAAAGCAGTGGCTAATTGGCAGGAGGCAAAGATTGGGAATAAAGGGAGCTTTTTCTGGTTGGCTGCCAGTGACTAGTGTTGTCCCATATGGGTGTGTGTTGGGACTGATTTTTTTTTAATGTTATATGTCAATGATTTGGATGATGGAATTGATGACCTTGTTGCAAAGTTTGCAAGGAGTATAAAGTTAAGTGCAGTGGCAGGTATTTTTAAGGAAGTAGAGAGGCTATAGAAAGACAGACAGATTATGAGAATGTGCAAGGAAATGGCAGATGGAATACAGTGTCAGGAAGTGTATGGTGATGCACTTTGGCAGAAGAAATGAAAGGGTTGATATCTAAATGAAGGGAAAATACAAAAACTGAGGCACAAAGGGACTTTGGAGTCCTTCTGCAGGATTCCCATGTACCTATCTAAATGTCTTTTAAACATTGAAATTGTACTGGCCTTTACAAATCCCTCTGGTCGCTTGTTCCATTTTGCCCACCGTGCTCTGTGTGAAAAATGTGCTTCTCAAGTCCTCTCTTTCCTCTCTCATTTTTGACTCCTCTTCACAACAAAATATACTGTGACCCTCCATCTTATCCTAGCATAATTTTATCGTTAGCATAATTTTAATTACCTCTGTAACGTCATCCATCAGTTTCCTATATTCAGAGGAAATTTTTATGTTTAGGGAGGTTACATCTGAGATTATTATTTTGGACAGGTCTATAAGGTTACACATGCTCTACAATTATTTAGCTATGAATTTACTGAATCACCGATTTGCCAATTTCAGAGAGAAGAAATCTGTCACTAAATCAACTTTTAATAATTGCTCCATTATCTTGTAGCTATGACAGATTATCCAAGGCACCTAGTGGTGGAGAGATCAACATCAACCTGGTGGTGTGATTTAGGGCATTATTTGTTTCAATAAGATCATCCTTCACTCCATTCCAAAGAACACAGAAATGTGACTTAAAACTGGAAAGGTCCTTCTGTCATTACATTAGTATCCCTCAACAAGCCATGAGGAAGGCTTCCCAAAGTAATGGTAATTGCGGCTCTTTGCCAAAGTAAAAAGCCTTTCTCTAACATCTATTAGCTCCACTTTCAGAATTAAAACTCTTCACAGCACTCTGCTTTGATATAATTCCAGATTAACTGAAAACCGCCAAAAACATGTGGATTTGATAAGCTTCAATTTCAACTTAGATTGTGCTTCTATGTTAAACTACTTTCTGTATCTCTTTCATACTGTTATTGTATTATGCTGTATGAGGTTATTGCTACACCACCAGAACCTGCACCTGTCCTCGGGGCTATTTCCCCATATCCCAACTTTCCAAAGGTGTTTCCATGTCCTCTTTCAATATCCCAATGATCTATTTCTATAACCTCTGGGATAGACAATTCCAGAGATCACCATCCTCTTCAAGACTTAGAGTTCAGTCTTACCACATTCTTTAGGATCTGTGTTGACTGAGGTTTCAATAATTCATGTTTATTTCTTTTTGTTAACTTTCAATAGAAGATCCTACAGCTTTGAATCATTCCACACCAATTTCAACTCAAATTCCATCTTTCACAATGCAGAATCTTAGATATGTTCAAGTTCTCCAGCAGTTTTCTGTCCATGTATTCTTGTTGTTTACCCTGGTTTCAACTGAGGTAGAATTCATCATGTTTTGTAAAAGTAAAAAATAAATTTCTGAAATATCTTGTAAATCTTCTGATCAAGAAGACGTCAGCAAATATTGATTCCTTGGGCAGCATCTTCTCCAGATAGCCAATCTTTTCCATTATATCACTTTCTCTAAGTTTTTTTTGTCTTGATTGTTTTATACAAACTGCTGAACATGCGACGTGCAGTTTGGAATTTGATCAAATGACCTAGCGCTCTGCTGTGTCAGGAGAGGACCAAGAGCATGAGTTGCCTCATGGAGAAGATCAGAGACAGGGTCCCCAAGAGAACCTAGAGCACATGCAGCTTTATGAAAAGACCAATCACAGTGCACGTGGTTATGAATGACTCCATCTTCGTGTCGAGGAAGATTGAGGTAACGAGGCCAAATTCGGAGGAGGTCAGCAGCTGCTCTCAATGAAGGCCATGGGGTCGACGACAGTCCGTAGCAGAGCTGGCGACATTGTTGCAGTCGCTCTTCATGGAAGGTCTGAGTTGTGTGCCGCTCTTCTCAAATGCTGAAAGGAGGATGTTTTAGATATTCCGAGATTTATGTGATTATTGGACTGTACTTTATATTGGTCACCTTCAGTTTTCAGTGTTTTCTTTCTTGTTGCCAATTGGTGGTGGGTGATATGTTACTTTTTCTGAGAGGAAGCTGGTGGGGATTTGGGGACTGATGTTATTGATCGTGTTTTTCTGTGTGGGCGATCTGTTTTTGTTTGTGAGAGGGTGAGTTGGGGGTTTTGATGTTATTGTCACTGTTTTTTGCTGTGGGGGGTGTAAGGGTTGATGTTATTGTCACTGATTTTTTCTGTGGGGGTAGATTAAGGGTTTGATGTTATTGTCGCTGTTTTTCTTGTGAGGGTGGGGAAAGGGGATGTGGGATTTTTGATGTTAAAGGTGCCACTTTCCAAACAACTTTCAATACAGTTCGCGTTTTTCAGCCTCCTGGGAATCATCATAATGTTATCTATCAACTGGAACCAAATATGTTAGAACAGTTTAATGTGGTCCTTAGGTTATGATTACTGTTCAACTGTGATTTCCAGTGGAATCAGGGTAAATGAATCAAATGAGTTGATAGTGTCATCAAAGGTATTTTATTGCCTCCATAAATATTTGAACAAGATAAAATCAGATCTTTAAGAGCAGCTTTTAGAAGTCTCTCATATGCCTGAACTGTAGTCGCCCCAGTCACTGTATCTCCTGTAATCCCCAGGTCTCAAGAAGTACTGTCGGCCTCCGTAGTTGGGATGTTCATAGAAGATCCAGAAACCATCCATCTCCTAACAAGAGTGGATGTCGCGGTAACGGAAAACAATCGTAGACAGAGGGACAGTTGTCCATGAATTCCATCATCTGTCCTGCAAAGTTAGGCCTCTCGTAAATCCTCATACTGTTGTTTCCACCTCGGTACTGGAATAGGAAACACAGAGTTTTAGTCATGATGCTCAGTAGATTATTTGCTCATTATTCACTACATCTCAATGCTAATTCAGAAGCTGGACATTGACTTCAATGGGAAATAAAATCAGATGCAATTTGATCATTTCACATTATCTGTCTCGATGATGCCTCCAGCTGGCATTGCTGCTGGTTCAAATTGGAGTTAAAGGAAAATACAAGAAATTCTACATTTAGAACATCGGGTATAAGAGCACAGGAACAGGCTCTTTTGCCACAGTGCTGTGTAGAACCAAATAGATTAGTACATTTAAATTTAGATGGCTATTTAAAGTAAATGGCCAACTAAACTAATCACTTCTGCTTAAACAGTGTCCATATCCTTCCACTTTCCTCACATTCATGTACCTATCTAAACATCTCTTAGCAGTCCTTAATGTATCTGCTTCTGATACCAACCTGGGCTGTGCATTCCAGCACCCACCACTCTCTGTTTAAAAAATTCGCCCCACACATCCCCTTTGAACTTACACCTTCTCTCCTTAAATGCACGTTCTTTGGTATTAGATATTTTAACTGTGGAAATAGATGTTTTCTGTATACTCTATGTCTGCTTGTCATAAACTTATAAATCTCTTTCAGTTCACCCCTCAACCTCCAGAGATGACAACTCAAGTGTGTCCGACTTCTCGTTATAGCAGATGCCTTCTAACCCAGGCAGAATCCTGATAACAAAACACAAGAAAATCTGCAGATGCTGGAAATCCAAGCAACACACACAAAATGCTGGGGGAACTCAGCAAACCAGACAGCATCTATGGAAAAGAGTACAGTCAATGTTTTGGGCCAGGACACTTCCTTTTAATTCATTTTTCTGATGTAAGAAAGACTAATCAATCAGTAATTGCCTCTGATAAGCTGATGGTTTATAAAAACAGTCCTCAACGAATGTGTCCCACAAAATCATAAAGTGTCTTCCCCAACCAAAAGCCCTGGCTGAACCATGAGATCTGCGATTTGCTGAGGACCAGATCAGAGGCATTCGAGTCTGGTGACCGAGAAAGTTGCAAGAGGTCCGGGTACTATCTTGGAGTGACATCTCAGGAGCAAAGTGGCAATTCTGAACTAAAATTGAACCAATGAAGGATGCTCATCAGCTGTGGCAGGGATTGAATGCTAACACTTCCTACAAACTGAAATCAAGCGACAGTGATGGCAACAAGACTTCGCTTTCAAGTGAGCTCAATGTCCTCTATGCTCACGTTGACCATCAAAGCATAGAGTAATCATCACGAACTCCCACAACTCATGATGTCCCTGTGATTTTAGTCTCTGAGGCCAACATGAGAGCATCTGTCAGGAGGGTGAACCCATGGAAATCATCAGCACCAGTTGGGGTTCCCAGCTGAGTACCTGTGAAGATCAACTGGCTGGAGTATTCATTGAGATCTTTAACCCCTCGCTGCAGCAGGCTGAGGTACCAACCTTCTGCAAGCAGGCTTCAATTATACTGGTAGAAGAACATGTTAACCTGCCTCAATGACTATCGTCCAGTTGCACATAATGAAATTTAGTATGTTGTTTCCTGCTTGACATTGCTGCCTCCTACCTCCACAGGGTAGATGATGGTCCTCCAGCCAGATTCCTTACACTCAGCTGCCTGGTCTGAGTACTTCAGCCTCTTCCGCTCTTAGGCAGCCTTCACTCCTTCCTCCCATGGGATGGCTAACTCAATGAGGAGGACTATCTTGGTGGATGTGAACCACAGGACTATATCTGAGTGGAGAGATTTGGTGGTGATTTCCATGGGAAACCATAGCTCTCTGTCGAGATCTGCCTTGTAGAGAGGAGTCCTGAACGAGATCTTGGGCAGATGCATTCAACACTCTTACCAATAATAACAAATCAGACAAGTTGTTGGCCCGCTGGGGAAAGGCTGCTTCTCACATCCTTCCTGCAGGATTCTAGGATCTCCACCAGCTTCTTTAGGACCTGGTTGTGCTGCCATCAGTAGTGTCCTTGGGACAGCACTGACTTGTATCCTGCCAGGATGTGTTGGAGGTTGGCGTTGGTGGTATTACACAGAGGGCAGCTACCCTCACTGCAGAACCTCTGGTGAAGATTTCAGGAGCAGGGCAAGGTGGCATAGGTTACCCTGATGAGGAAGCTGAGTCTGGCTTGTGGGATCTTCCGCAGGTCAGGCCAGCTGAATGACCTGTTGAAGGTGCCTCCCATGTTGTCTAGCTTTCCTGGCGGCCCTGTGCCACTGCCTTCACCCCGTAACGCTCCTGCTCTGTCTTTATCACCTCCTCCATTACCATGGCTTTCCTCTCTTTCTTCAAGACCTTGGACCACAAATGTTCTGCCTTCCCCCAGCCAAGTCCTGCTTGTCCAGCCTGGACTCTTCCGACAATTTCTTGGTGTTGCAACCTGCTGATAGCCTGGTCTACTTCAGCTTGAGCTCTCCATTTACTGCCAGTATGGATTGGGGCATTGGCATTCCTCACCAGTGGGTCAGTGGACTCTTCAACTCAATGACCAGTAGGGTTTTCTCCTGCTTGTACCCCAGGCTGGTGGATCTCAATGGTAGCTGCAACATATTCTTCCCAAAGAGGTCAGTGTCGAGAAACACCAAGGCAGCCCCAGCCATTTCTGGATGTACAAACTGACTATCCCATCCATCCTACTGGCAGTTGGTTAGGGAATATTACACGTTTTCAGGAGACCACATCACCCTTTGGTACAATGTGAACTTTATACTTTCCGGGTAGTTGACTCTGGTCGATTCTGACCAGGCCCTCTATGAGCTGTTTCTGTGCTACTTTTCCCATCTGCCTGTCAGAGAGCTCTGTGGTGTACTGCCTCCAAGGCTTTGGATGGGACTCCTGGCCAACAATGGGACTTTCTCGCCCCCTAAACGAAGGTGATTTTGTCACCTTTGACACCTGTTCAGAGGGGTGGGCTTAGTGACTTGCCCATGATATTTGTTCAACCTCTTCAGCAGTCTTCTTGTGTATGCAGCTGCCTGGAGAATGTTTGTGACATCACTTCTCAATGGAAATCTCTGTCTTGACTGTAGCTTTATCCCTCCAACCACCTGCCTTGCTCCAATAAGGACAATCTTGAAGGCTGCCACAAACAGGATGGGAGAGATGGGACACCCCATTGCAATGCCTACTTCGAGATGCTACAACTCCGTTGTAAAATCTTAAGAAAAGCCCATCTGGAGGTCACTGAAGTAATCGTAAACCATGCCTCTAATATAATCAGAAATGTAAAAGAACTCCATCATAAAGTTCATGAGCTGGTGAGTCACAGATCCATAGGCATTCCCAAAATCCAGCCACTCAACGTGTCAGTCAACTTTCTCACTCTTAGCTCATTGGATCTGGTTCCATTTCAATGATGGATGCTCCACACATCCTGGGAAGCCTGGAACTCCTGCCTTCTGGCAGCTGGTGTCAATGTATCCATTGCCCATGAGGTAGCTGGCCATCCTCTTAGCCACAACCAAGAAGATTTTTCCCTTGACGTTCAGTAGTGCAATGGTCCTGAACTGGTTGTTGGAACTGGAGTTCTGCTCTTTGGGGATGAACACCACCACAGTTCTTTGCCCCTCTGATGGGATGCGCTGGTTTTCCAGAGGTTCTCATTTGGTTCCACATGATCTTCAGCACACAAGGGCAGTTTATGTAGTGCCTGTAAGGAATTCCATTTAGACCTGGTGCTAACACTGACCTTTTTGATGACTTCTCTGACTTCACTTAGCTTGGTGGAGGGGTCAAACTAGACAGTAATCCAAGGGAGGTTTTCCTTGCTGGATCACTGTACTGGCCCATGATGTACTGCACCAGCTCCTCTCTGGTGGCTTTCAGCTTCCTGCTGTTTTTATCCTCCATCTGCTGTTGGGTGTACTTGAAGGGATTCTTGAAGAATCTATCTCTCTCTGTCTCTCTCTCACTCACTCACACTCTCTCTCTCTCTCTCACACTTTCTCTCTCTCTTTCTCACACTCTCCCTCACTGTCTCTCTTTCTCTCTCTCACTCTCTCTCTCTCTCTCTCTCTCTCCTTCTTAATCCTTCTAAATGTGCTCTGCCCTTCACAGCCTGGACAGCTCCATTCCACAATAGCTTCAAACCCACTTTCTCCTCCTGTGTTGCTTTCTTCCAGTTCTTCGCAGCTGGTGCTGCCTTTGTACGGGCTGCTCTATGTCCTTCTCTCTTCTTCCCTTTTCTCTTGGAGCAGTGAATTGCTTGACGCGTCAACTTCACCAAGACTAGCCTTACATGCCTCATAGAGGAAGTCTCTAAATGAGTTAAGCGTATCTTCCACTCGCTGAGTAGCGCATGCTCTAGGATCGCACTGAGATCCATGTCCAGCCTCTGCCACTTGCCTATTGATCTTGTAACTCTTCCTGGGTTCTTCCCTCAGCTTTGCAGCGTGGCTCCGCAGGTGGGTGGGTGTCAGTTCTGTTTGTGTGCCTACACACAGGGGGGTTACCTTCATTACTAGGCCTTTTTCCCCTACCAACAAATCACCTCCAGCAATGTTGGATCCTTCAGCTGGTTGTTTTCTACATGACTTTGAGTTCCTCTTGTCTGATCTGTCCAGCAGTGCAAGGTTGCTGTTGGCCTTTCTTGCTGCACTTCATTCTCCCCCGATGGATTTGTAGTCCTTTTATGTGTCGATACATTTGCCCATCCACATGTGCACTTCCAAAGGATCCTTATCTCATTGTCTATATTCGTTCTGGCTGTTGTGGTGTAATCGATCCTTTTCGACCCATCTTTCATTATGCCTCTCAGACAGCCTTCGGATTCTCTTCTCTTATCTGGCTTCATAGTCATTTGATTGATGTCTCCACTACAAGAAACTAGTGGGTTGGGTAACTAACTGTCCACTCCTACAGTCATCACTTTCCTGGACATCCTCCAGTCCTCCCTGGACTCTTCCTGCCTTCTCATGGTAGACGCTAGATACCCAGAAGTTTCAATGAGATTTACAGGAATATGTTGTTTCCTGCTTGGCATGGCTGCCTGCCCCACATCCAACTTTGCCCTTAGGTCAGCTGCAGGGTCATCAGCCGGGGACCACCACTCATTGATGTCTCGCTCTCTTAGCCCTGGTACCTCTCCTGGTGGCGGAGCAGTGGCAGGGACGTCTCCCTACTCACCCCCTGCAGCTTCCAATGGGGTTAGTCGGTCCCCCAGTTTCGTCCTTCCTGCTCAGGCACAGCCAAAAGCTGCCCTTTTCTGGCTCTTCAGCCAACGCTCTGATGGCCCTTCTGAACCTCACTCCAGTCACTGCCGTATTACCAGTAACCTTGTCGTCGATATGCCAATGAAGCCCTAGCGTCCCACCTCCACAGGGTAGATCCTTACATTCAGCTGCCAGGTCAGAATATTTCAGCCTTTTCTGTTCGTGGGCAGCCTTCACTCCTTCCTCCCATGGGACGGCTAACTGCCTTGGCAGCCCTGGACCACAGTGTTAAGTCTAGATGGTGAGATGTGGTGGTGATTTCCATGGGGAACGGTAGCTGTCTGCCGAGATCTGCCTTCATGTTCCACTGCTTGCCTGTGGAGGGGAGTCCTGAAGGAACTCTTGGGCAGATGCAATCTGCACGCTTACCAACCTTAACAAATGGGATCACTTGTCCCACTGGGTCGTCCACAATGATGAAGTGTGTTGAGAGGTGAATGATTCAACTCAACACGGATCTGGACCCACTGGAACTTGCCAATCGCCACTATAGGTCTACGGCAGATGCAATCACAATTGCTCAGCTTTAGAACACCTGGGCAACACAAATACTGATGTCAGGATGCTGTTCATTGACTATCGCTCAGTATTTATCCTGTAATATTATATACGGATGGATAGACTTAATCTTGTCATAATGTAGTTTGTACAAATCTGGCTCTAAAACTGGATCAGGCTTGAAGTAAGGTGTGGTGTCTTTTAAGTTTGTTTCTGTTTTCTCTTGGCATTTTCTGCATTAATGGTCTTGATTTATTGGTCTTTTATTATATATTTTGATAATTTCTTGTGTGTATGCCTCAAGGAACTCCTCAGATCATGCAGATGGACAAGGATAGATCTGGTCCTAGGGTTGACAGACTGAGAAGGGGGCGCCAAGCATTTTGTTATTTTACTTACTGAAAAATATATTGGAAAGGTACATGGACAAGGATAGATCTGGTCCTAGGGTTCTTAACTGGAAGAAGGCCAAATTTGAAGAAATGAGAAAAGATCTAAAAAGTGTGGATTGGGACAGGTTGTTCTCTGGCAAGGATGTGATTGGTAGGTGGGAAGCCTTCAAAGGAGAAATTTTGAGAGTGCAGAATTTGTATGTTCCTGTCAGGATTAAAGGCAAAGTGAATAGGAATAAGGAACCTTGGTTCTCAAGGGATATTGCAACTCTGATAAAGAAGAAGAGGGAGTTGTATGACGTGTATAGGAAGCAGGGAGTAAATAAGGTGCTTGAGGAGTATAAGAAGTGCAAGAAAATACTTAAGAAAGAAATCAGGAGGGCTAAAAGAAGACATGAGGTTACCTTGGCAGTCAAAGTGAAGGATAATCCAAAGAGCTTTTACAGGTATATTAAGAGCAAAAGGATTGTAAGGGATAAAATTGGTCCTCTTGAAGATCAGAGTGATCGGCTATGTGCGGAACCAAAGGAAATGGGGGAGATCTTAAATAGGTTTTTTGCGTCTGTGTTTACTAAGGAAACTGGCATGAAGTCTATGGAATTAAGGGAAACAAGTAGTGAGATCATGGAAACTGTACAGATCGAAAAGGAGGAGGTCCTTGCTGTCTTGAGGAAAATTAAAGTGGATAAATCCCCGGGACCTGACAGGGTGTTCCCTCGGACCTTGAAGGAGACTAGTGTTGAAATTGCAGGGACCCTGGCTGAAATATTTAAAATGTCGCTGTCTACAGGTGAGGTGCCGGAGGATTGGAGAGTGGCTCATGTTGTTCCGTTGTTTAAAAAAGGATCGAAAAGTAATCCGGGAAATTATAGGCCAGTAAGTTTATCATCGGTAGTAGGTAAGTTATTGGAGGGAGTACTAAGAGACAGAATTTACAAGCATTTGGATAGACTGGGACTTATTAGGGAGAGTCAACATGGCTTTGTGCGTGGTAGGTCATGTTTGACCAATCTATTGGAGTTTTTCGAGGAGATTACCAGGAAAGTGGATGAAGGGAAGGCAGTGGATATTGTCTATATGGACTTCAGTAAGGCCTTTGACAAGGTCCCTCATGGGAGGTTAGTTAGGAAAATTCAATCGCTAGGTATACATGGAGAGGTGGTAAATTGGATTAGACATTGGCTCAATGGAAGAAGCCAGAGAGTGGTGGTAGAGAATTGCTTCTCCGAGTGGAGGCCTGTGACTAGTGGTGTGCCACAGGGATCAGTGCTGGGTCCATTGCTATTTGTCATCTATATCAATGATCTGGATGATAATGTGGTAAATTGGATCAGCAAGTTTGCTGATGATACGAAGATTGGAGGTGTAGTAGACAATGAGGAAGGTTTTCAGAGCCTGCAGAGGGACTTGGACCAGCTGGAAAAATGGGCTAAAAAATGGCAGATGGAGTTTAATACTGACAAGTGTGAGGTATTGCATGTTGGAAGGACAAACCAAGGTAGAACATACAGGGTTAACGGTAAGGCACTGAGGAGTGCAGTGGAACAGAATATCTGGGAATACAGATACAAAATTCCCTAAAAGTGGCGTCACAGGTAGATAGGGTCGTAAAGAGAGCTTTTGGTACATTGGCCTTTATTAATCAAAGTATTGAGTATAAGAGCTGAAATGTTATAATGAGGCTGTATAAGGCATTAGTGAGGCCAAATCTGGAGTATTGTGTTCAGTTTTGGTCACCAAATTACAGGAAGGATATAAATAAGTTTGAAAGAGTGCAGAGAAGGTTTAGAAGGATGTTGCCGGGACTTGAGAAACTCAGTTACAGAGAAAGGTTGAATAGGTTGGGACTTTATTCCCTGGAGCGTAGAAGAATGAGGGGAGATTTGATAGAGGTATATAAAATTATGATGGGTATAGATAGAGTGAATGCAAGCAGGCTTTTTCCACTCAGGCAAGGGGAGAAAAAAACCAGAGGACATGGGTTAAGGGTGAGGGGGGAAAAGTTTAAAGGGAACATTAGGGGGGGTTTCTTCACACAGAGTGGTGGGAGTATGGAATGAGCTGCCAGACGAGGTGGTAAATGCAGGTTCTTTTTTATCATTTAAGAATAAATGGGACAGATACATGGATGGGAGGTGTATGGAGGGATATGGTCCGTGTGCAGGTCAGTGGGACTAGGCAGAAAATGGTTCGGCAGAGCCAAGAAGGGCCAAAAGGCCTGTTTCTGTGCTGTAGTTTCTATGGTATGGTTTCTATGGTTTCTTCCATGGAGGGCCGTATTTTTCCACTAGTTAACATTTTCTTCTGCAGTGATAATTTTTCCTCTATCTGGGTTGTGCTTTCACTTAATTTTAGTGGTACACATCTTAACAGAATTGCATGTGCTCACGTGGAGTGCTGCATCCTGTTTCTGTTGATGAAAGTATATCCTCCGAAGTTTTATTTGACTGTTGTGACTGTTTTATGTCTGTTATTCCTCTTCCTCATTCTGTCCCACAAGTGTGTTCGAGTGTACACAGTGTTTTCCAAAATTTGTCATTTCAGTGCCTATTTTTCTTTGTAAATTTTCCAAATGGGTTTTGGATCGAGATATTATGCCAAAAGAATATGTTAAAATTGACATAGTAAAAGTGTTTATTGCCTTTGTTGTATTTTTTACTGTTGAGCTCTGCTTAGCAGAGGTTCTTCAGCCATGAAGTAAATTCTTTCGGAAGGTTTCCCTTTAACACACTGTAATACTTACATGTTTCAAAGTCATCCAGCGGTTGTACTGTATCCTGCTGCTCTGTTTTCCATTCTGCCAGCTCTGTTTGCACCTTTCTTTATGATTAATGTTCTGCATTTATCCAGTCCAAAGTCCTTCTTTATATCTTTTGAAAATAGTTCTACTATTTGACTTAATTTCTTTAGCTTTACTAATGATGGAGCGTATAATTTCAAATCATTCGTGTATTAGAGCTGTGTTAAAGCATAACTTGTTTTTTCCTGATTTGCTACCCTATTTTCATCCAATTCAGTAAATTAGAGAGCCCGTTTAAACCTAGATAAAACCATAAACGGCTTAGAAAAATGCCCTGAAAGATATCTCCATTTATTTTGATAAAAACGGTTCTTTTTCAATTGTAAATAGATAGAAACATATAGAAAATAGGTGCAGGAGTAGGCCATTCGGCCCTTCGAGCCTGCACCGCCATTTATTATTATCATGGCTGATCATCCAACTCAGAACCCCGCCCCAGCCTTCCCTCCATACCCCCTGACCCCCGTAGCCACAAGGGCCATATCTAACTCCCTCTTAAATATAGCCAATGAACTGGCCTCAACTGTTTCCTGTGGCAGAGAATTCCACAGATTCACCACTCTCTGTGTGAAGAAGTTTTTCCTAATCTCGGTCCTAAAAGGCTTCCCCTCTATCCTCAAACTGTGGCCCCTCGTTCTGGATAGGGTGATTATAGAACACCAAAGCTTCATCAGATGTTGCAGGAATTTCACAAGTATTGGGTGTAGTTTATATATATTAAAACTTCTATTATCCATGAGTGTGGGACAGAATCAAATATAACAACATGAAAGACTTCTGCTTTTCCTCTGTGCTTGAGTAGAATTACAGGATTTATTATCAGATGTTATTTACATCCTTTCATACACTTACAGCATCCTTTCTGCTCTTCTGTAGGTATACTTGTGTGATTATTTATGTGAGTAGCAATTAATTACAAGATGATAAATGTTACAATTTTATATCTAGTTTGTAAACAAGTGCTAGGACAACATTTTGAGGGTCATTTTAGCTTTCTCCTTTAAGTAAGAGACTTGTTTTACCTTCTGTCAATAATTTGGACACTTTTTCAGGATTTTTAGAAAATTGTTGATATCTTTTAATAGTTACAAATGAAAGTAAGTAAATTTTATATCAATAATTATAAGTAATATCACAGTGACTACTTCAACAATTGTGGGCATTTTATAATTCTCAGGTGTTGATGAAGAATTCTCATTTAGTTCATTTTCTGAGTAGCCCTTGCCTTCCCCATTTTGAACACAGTTAGTCTGGTAACCAGCTGAATGTTTCACTGTCTAACACAAGTTGGTATTTATATGCAGGGTAGAAAGGCCTCACTAGGCAGTTTCTTGTTGTTCTGATGACACAACATTAAACATCAGCAAAATGCAGCAAAATCCTTTTTTCCATTTATTGTAGAAAAACAACAGAAAGACATTTGTTGCATCGTGCATTCTTTCAGTTGTGCTTTCTTGTCATTTTAATTGTTGTTTAAACCAAACAGTTCAGGAACGTTCATAGCTACATATCACCCAGGTCTATTCACCTTTGTCTGAGTAGCAGTTTGGTTCTCTTTCCCGAACTGCCAAAAGTAAAGCCATACATCATTAAACTGACAAACATCTTTTGAAAATCCATCTATACAGCTTCTGCTACACAACACTGATCAGTCACCTCTATTTTTTCTTCAGCCAATTCAGTTGTGATTTCTCTTTAATAATATCTGCTGCCTCTCCCATCATAACCCCTTGATCCTTCAAGTGAGAGTTAATATTGTCCTTCACTGTGGTTCTTTGTAGTTTTCCCACCTCCGACATTCATTATGTTTGCTCCACTTCTCTTGGTGAACGCGTTGAACAGTCAAAGCCTTCCACTCTCCTGTCATTGAAGAACTGTACACATACACTCAGCATTTCAGTCGCCTCCACATTCTGGATTTCCTCATCACACTTGTGATATCCCTTCCTTTCAATTCAAAAAGATCGATCTATCAATAATTGCCTCTGATAAGCTGGTTGTTTATAAAAGCAGTCTCATACGATTGTGTCACCACAAAATCATTCAGATATTTCCCCATATGGAAATGCTGGATGAATCACTTGATCTGAACTCTGCTGAGGGCCAGATCAGAGACATTCATGTCTGGCAACCAAGGAAGTTCCAAGAGTTCCAACTGCAATCTCCGGAAAGCCATCCCATGAGCAAAGTGGCAATTCTGGGCTAAACTCAAACCAATGAAGGATGCTCAACAGCTGTGGCAGTGCTTGAATACTATCACTTCTTACAAAGTGAAATCAGGGCTTCACTTCCAGATGAGCTCAATGAATTGTATCCTCGCTTTGGCCATCAAAATAAGGAAGAACCATCCTGAAGTCCCACGATTCCCAATGACCCTGTGTGTTTGGTCTCTGAAGCCAACATGAGAGCATCCTCAGGAGAGTGAACGCATGGACATCATTTGGCCCAGATGCCCAGGTACAGGAGACTCAGGACGGACACCCCCAGGTTTAGAAACAGGTATTAATCCTCAAGCATCAGGCTCTGCAACTACCAAACTGTTTCCACAACCTATGGACTCACTTTCAAGGACTCTTCATCTCATTTTCTCGATATTTATTGATTATTTATTAAACATTACTTTTTTTTTCTCAGCTCAAGCTGGTAAAACCTGAAGTACAAGGACTCTCCAAGCACTATCATTTCTCAGTTGCTGCGAACTTCCGGACTATTCTAGTGGTTTAGTATTAACATCATAGATATTGCCGTCTTGCCCAAGTTGTTTAATACAATTCTGTGGTGACCTTACGATGATACCAATTGTAGATATTACCAGTGGGATAATGTATGAACTGTTGATGATCCATAGGCATTCAACTTCCTCTTTTAATTCAGCATATTTCTGTTTTACTTCACTATTGATTTCTGTATGTTATGTGTATTTGGAATATCTGTATCTGCTAAGTAAGTTGATTATGATTATGATTATGAGGACACGCAGTCCCCTTTTATTGTCATTTAGTAATGCATGCATTAAGAAATGATACAATGTTTTTCCAGAATGATATCATGAAAACACATGACAAACTGACAAAAACCACATAATTATAACATATAGTTACAGCAGTGCAAAGCAATACCGTAATTTGATAAGAACAGACCATGGTACAGTAAAAGTCTCAAAGTCTCTCGAAAGTCCCATCATCTCACGCAGATGGTAAACCTCCAGCGCCGCCAACTTGCCGATGCAGCATCCTGGAAGCATCTGACCACAGTCTGACTCCGAGTCCGTCCGGAAACTCCGAGCCTCCGACCAGCTCTCCGACACCGAGCACCGAGCACCATCTCTGCCGAGCGCTTCGACTCCGGCCCCAGCAACAGGTGATACGCAAAGCCGGGGATTTGGGGCCTTTGTCTCCGGAGATTCTCAACTGCACAGTAGCAGCGACAGCGAAACAGGCATTTCAGAAGTTACTCCAGATGTTCCTTTGCGCTTCTCACAGCTGTCTCCATCAAATCCGGATTGTGCACGGCCCCCTAGTTACACATAATTGATATTCATTCAGAACGGCCGCGCGTGCTGCATCGCATCGCCATCTTCTCTTCCCTCCCAGTTCTTCTAGTTTGTTTACCCTGCACTATTATATCTGGAATGTTATTATGGATTGTCCTACTGGTAACAACAAATTGGTCAGAATATAATTTTTTCAACCTCTGACTCCGAAACTGGAAAAGACTTGATTTATAGTAAAGTATGGTGTCTTTCATATTTTGGTGAATGATGTTTGCTACTTGATTGTGCTTGTGTAAGGTATCAGATTGAGTTAAATTGCTGTAGGATCCTGTAATATGTTCGATTGTTAGGTTTCTCTTGGCATTTTCTGCTTTTACTGTCTTGAATTTGTTAGTCTTTTATTATGCAGGTTTGTTAATTTTTTGTGTTAACTACCTGGTCTTGTATTGTCACAAGGACTCCTTTCAGTTCTGCAAAGAGGTCTCCAACGCAGAGCCAGGCATTTGTCGCTTCCTTGTCGACATCTTGTCTGCTCAGATCATGGGATGTCTTCCATGGAGCATCATGCTCTTCCTATGGATAACTTTCTCTTCTATAGTGCACATTTCTTAATTTATCTGGGTTGTGCATTCATTTAAGTTTAGTTGTGTGTACTTCTTATCAGAATTACATATGCTCACATAGAATACTGAATCCTGTTTTCACTGATGAAACTATATCCTTAGTAGTTTTATTCCATCTGTTGTGTAAAGTTTTTACATCTGATATTCTTCTTCCTCCTTCAGTCCTAGGCTGTGTTAGCCTAAGTGCGCTCAGATGCACATAGAGTTTTCTAAGATGTTTTATTTGAGTTCTTGTTTTTCTTTGTAAATTATCCAGATCGGATTTACACCAAGATATTATGCCAAAACAATACATTAATATGGCTGCAGCGAAAGTGTTCATTGTCTTTGTTATATTTTACTATTGAGCTCTAAAGGATTTTCTTAAGTCTTGAGGTAAATTTTATCGAATGTTTCACTTTATTTCACTATGATCTGTTCTCTTTGCTTGTTGATATCCCAAATACTTACGTATTTCATATTTATCCATTGGTTGTATTGTATCCTGCTGCTCTGTTTTGTATTCTATTAGCTCTATTGCATTTTACCTTATGTTTAATGCGCTGCATTAATCTAGTCCGAGGTTCACGTTTATATCTTTTGAAAATAGTTCTGCTATTTGAATTAATTTTATTTGAATTAATTGTTTTGGATTTACTGATGAAGGAGCGTATAATTTCAAACTGTGCATGTATAGAAGGTGTATCATGGTGTAATTCATTTGGTTGTTTCAGATTTGATACCATATTTTCACCCAATTCAGTAAATTAGAGCTAGACAAAACTATAGTTGGCTTACAGAGTCACCCTGGAAAATGCTTCACTTTAGTTTGATACAGTGGTTGTATTTTTTTCGGTTATTAATAGATAAGGTCATCGTAGTACCCAAATGCTTCATAAGATGCTGAAGGATTTTCACAAATATTGGATGTAGTTTATGCTGTATATATTAAGAACTTCTACTAACCATGAGTGTAGGACAGAATCAAATGCTTTTTGGTAGTCTGGATAACAAAATGAAACATTTCTGAATTTCCTCCAGGCTGGGTTTAGAATTACAGAATCTATTACCAATTGTTCTTTATATCCGTTCGTACCCTGACAGCATCCTTTCTGCTCTTCTGAAAGGTGTAGTGGTTATCTAAGTGAGTGGCAATTAGTTGAGATGCATATGAATTTGTATGTAGTTTGTAAACAAACAATAGGACAATATTTTGATGGGTGATTTGTGATTTCCCCTTTACGTAAGAGGGAAGTTTTAACTTCAGATTTAAGAAAACCATTGATATGTGTTAATAGGTATGGATGAAGGCAAGTAAATTTTTTATACCAATAATAATGAATATTATCACTGGTGGTACTTTTCCAGTTGTGGGTATTTTTATAACTGCATCTAACATATCCATTTTAACTTCAGGTGTTTTCATATCTTGTGAAAATAGTTTGGCTTGGAGGCAACTTCCAGGTGGAGGTGTTTCCATGCTGTTGCTACCCTTATCCTTTTCGCTGGTGGAGGTTGAGAGTTTGGAAGGTTCTCTCCAGGGAGTACTTGGGTCATGGAGTTATACAGCACAGGCTTTTCAGCCCAACTCAGGCATGTTGACCAATTTGTTCACCTTTATCAATCCTACTTGCCTGCATTGATGCATATTTGCAATCCATGTACCTGTCTAAATGTCATTTAAACATTGAAATTAACAAATTCCTCTGATAGACTGTTCCACATACCCACTATGCTCTGTGTGAAACATGAGCTCTTCAGGTCTTCTCTGCCCTCTCTCATCCTAAACTATGCCCTCTAATTTTATACTCCTCTACAATGTGCAGGATACTGCAACCCTCCACCTTATCCAGGTATCTCATGTTGTAAGTGTCTTACAGCAGTTTCCTTCACTCTGGGGGAAGCTTTATCTTTACAGTGGTTACTTACTTCATGTAAAACTCCCATGGTTTTTGTGTATTTCATGGTTATCTGGAGAAGACAAACATCAGAGTTGTACTGTCCATGCATACGTTAAAAATAAAATGAAGCATTGAAGCTTAGAAAAGTGCCATTTTCTGTGCTTTTTAACTCATGTCTCTACTTATGTTATTAATACTTTTGTGAAGACATTTCACAAAACCATCAGAATCATGGAAATCATAAAGATAGATATCTGTACTCATTAAATTCATGGGAAATAAATTTTAGAAATGGAGCTCAATGCCACACAATGGACATAATAAAACAAGAGGAGAAGGACAACTTCCTATTCAGTTTATATTTTTCAGCCTCCGATGAATCATCACAATGTTATCTGTTAACTGGAACCAACTCAGGTAAAACAATTTAATGTGGACCTCAGATTATAATTACTGTTTTACAGTGATTTTCAGTGGAATCAGGGTAAATTAATTAAATGAGCTGATCGTGTCATCAAATGTATTTTATTAACTTCATAAATATTTCAACAAGATAAAATCAGATTTTCAAGAGTGACTTTTAGAAGTCCCTCATGCGCCTGAAGGACCCAATAGTTGAATTGTAGCCACCCCAGTCACTGTATCTCCTGTATTCCCCAGGTCTCAGGAAGTACTGTCGGCCTCTGTAGTTGGGATGTTCATAGAAGATCCAGTAGCCATCCAGCACCTGACAGGAGTGGATGTCACGGTAGCAGAAACGATCATAGACAGAGGGACAGTCTTCCATGAATTCCATCATCTGCCCCTCAAAGTCAGGCCTTTCGTAAATCCTCATTTTGTAGGTGCCGCCTCGGTACTGGAATAGATTTTAAAAAGCAGTTTTACTCATGATATTTGAGAGATCATTCACTCATTGTACACGACATCTGAACATCAATTCATAAACTGAACATTGACTTCAATAGGCGTTAAAGTCAGATGCAAATTGATCATTTCACTTATTATTTGTCTTAAAGATGCCTCCAACCAGCGTTGCTGCTGGTTCTAACATATGGTAAAAGAAAACTCAGGGAAAAATATGAGAAATTCTGCATTTAGAACATAAACAGAGAACAGGTAGAGCATCGGAACAAGCCCTTTGGCCTACAATGTTGTGCAAAACCAACTAAATTAGTAAATCTAAATTTAGTTGGCTATTTAAATTAAATGGCCAACTCAACTAATCCCTTCTGCTTAAACAATGTCCATACCCTTTCACTTCCCTCACATTCATGTGTGTAACTAAACATCTCTTAAATCCCCCTATTGTGTCTGCTAACACCACCCCTGTCAGTGGTTTCCAGGTACCCACCCCTCTCTGTGTAAAAACTTGCCACTCACGTCTTCTTTGAACTCACACCCGCTCACCTTATATGCATGTTCTCTGGTATGAGATATTTTAACCCTGGGAAAAAGATCCCGTTTGTTTACTCTATCTACGCCCCTCATAATCTTACAAAGCTCTGTCAGGCCTTCCCTTAGCCTCCACCACTCCAGAGAAAATAACTCAGGCTTGTCCAACCTCTTGTCATAGCACATGCTATCTAAACTGGGCATCATCCTGAAAAGCCTGCTCGGCACCCTCTCCAAACTCTTGATATCATTCCTATAACGGTGTGACCAAAACTGCATGCAAAAATCCAGATGGTTGGAAGAGATGTGAAGATTTTAGTGAATGTTCCAGTTATCCAATGTCTTGCCTCTCTCAATAACCAGAGGTATATTTCATCAGGCCCTGTAGACATATTCACTTGAATGGTCTTTAAGAGACTCAACACTATTTCCTCATTTACATTGAAATACCCGGGCATACTAATGCACTCAGACACATTTGATACATATTAGGTACTTGTTGGGCAAATTCTCCATTTTCAGAGCCAAACAGTAAAACTTACATATGGGTAACTGCGACAGGATTTGACACAGTCATTGAATCCCATCCAGCGCTGGTAGTCAGGATACTCTCCCCTTCTCAGGACATACTGGTATCCCATGTAGTTGGGTCTCTCGTACACCACCCACCAGTCACTCTCGACACGGATGGAGTTACAGCGGCTGAAGTAAGGCGAGAGGTCGGCACAGTCCGAGCTGCACTCATAGTGCCGACCATGGAAGTTTCTGTCCTCGTAGAAGATGATCTGTGGGAAGAAACATATCTGTGTTAATAGTTGCTCAGGTATTCATGAAGAATTCTCATTTAGTTCATTTACTGAGTAGTCCTTGCCTTTCCCATTTTGAATACAGTGAGTCTGGTAACCAGCTGAATGTTTCACTGCCTAACACAAGTTGGTATTTATATGCAGCGTAGAAAGGCCTCACTAGGCAGTTTCTTGTTGCTCGGGTGATGCAACATAAAACATCAGCAAAATGTAGCAAAATCCTTTAGTCTTTGTTGTAGAAAAACAACAGAAAGACATTTGTTGCATCGTGGATTCTTTCAGTTGTGCTTTCTTATCATTTTAATTGTTTCAACCAAATAGTTCAGGAACAATCACAGCTACATTTCATTCAGGTCCATTCACCTAGGTCAGGTAGAATTTTGAATTACTTTCACAAACTGCCTAAACTGAGGAGTAATCTTGTGAATCTGACAAATGTCTTTTAAAACTCCATCTGTACAGTTTCTGCTACACAACACTGATCAGCCACCTCTACTCTTTCATCAGTGAATTCAGCCAGATGAGTTAAATGTGATTCACCTTCAATAATCTTTGCTGCCTCTCCCTTCATAACCCCCTTGATCCTCATTTCACAGTGGTTCCTTGTAGCTTTCCCACCTCCGACATTCATTATGTTTGCTCCACTTCTCTTGTTGAACACGTTGAACAATCAAAGCCTTCCACTCTCCTGTCATTGAAGAACTGTACACATACACTCAGCATTTCAATTACCTCCACATTCTAGATTTCCTCACTACACTTGTGATATCCCATTCCTTTTAGTTCATTTTTCTGATGTGAAAAAGGCCAATCAATCAATAATTGCCTCTGATAAGCTGGTGGTTTATGAAAAACAGTCTTAGACGAGTGTATCTCTACAAAATCATTCAGTGATGTCCCCAAATAGAAGCACTGGATAATCCCTGAGACTGGCAATCTGCTGAGGGCCAGATCAGAGACATTCATGTCTGGCAACCAGGAAAGTTACAAGAGGTCCAAGTACAATCTCCGGAAAGCCATCTCACGAGCAAAGTGGCAATTCTGGGCTAAACTCAAACCAATGAAGGATGCTCAACTGCTGTGGCAGTGCTTGAATACTATCACTTCTTACAAAGTGAAATCAAGCAACAGGGCTTCAATTCCTGATGAGCTCAAAGTCTTCTGTACTCATTTCGGCCATCAAAATATGGAAGAACAATCATGAATCCCTCAAGTCCTGACAACCCTGTGATTTCAGTGTCTGAGGCAAATGTGGGAGCATCCTTAAGGAGGTTGAGACCATGGAAATTATCTGGCCCAGATGGGGCACCTGGCCAAGCACTAAAAACCTGTGCTGATGAACTGGCTAGAGTGTTCCACCAGTTATACCAGTGCCTAAGAAGAACATAATAACTTGCCTCAATGATTATCATCCAGTAGCACTTTCATCCACTGTGATGAAGTGTTTTGAATGTTCATCATGAAACGTTTCAATTACTGCCAGTCAGTTTGGACTGGCAACAAATTCTCCTCCACCATCACCATCATCAGAGGTGCACCTGGCCCCCTGCAATACTTGATGCAAGGATTCAGCTTGACATCTGAAACTCTTACAAATTTCTATAGATTGACTGGTTGCATCATGGCCTGGGTTGGAAACACCAATATCCTTGAACATAAACTCGTACAAAAAGTAGTGGATATGAGCCAGTCCATCCCAGGTAAAGCCCTCCCCAGCAATGAGCACATTTACATAGAGCTCTGTCACAGGAAAGCAGCATCCATGATCAGAGACCTTCCACCACCCATGTCATGCTCTCTTCGTACTGATGTTCTCTAGAGGAAGGTACAGGAGCCTCAAGATTCACACCACCATGTTTAGGAACAGTTATTAATCCTGAAGCATCCGGTTCTTGAACCACTGAGGATAACATCACTTGTCACGTCTCTGTACTGCTCCACAACCTATGGACTTGCTCTCAAGGACTCTTCATCTCATGTTCTTGAAGTTTATTGCTTATTTAGTAAATATTACTTTCTTTTTTCTGCTCACGCTGGTAAAACCTGAGGTACAGGAATTGCTGTGCACACTCATTTCTTAATTGCTATGAATTTTCGGACTATTCGAGTGGTGTTTAGTACTGTGACTTTCTGGAACTTCAATCACAGATATTGTCATCTATCCCTAACTGTTTAATGCAATTCTGTGGTGACTTTGGGATGTACCAATTGTAGATTAAGAGGAATGCATAGAGTGGACAGCCAGCGCCACTCCCCCAGGGCACCACTGCTCAATACAAGAGGACATGGCTTTAAGGCAAGGGGTGGGAAGTTCAAGGGGGTTATTAGAGGAAGGTTTTTTACTCAGAGAGTGGTTGGTGTGTGGAATGCACTGCCTGAGTCAGTGGTGGAAGCAGACACACTAGCGAAATTTAAGTGACTACTGGACAGGTATATGGAGGAATTTAAGGTGGAGGGTTATATGGGATGCAGGGTTTAAGGGTCGACACAACATTGTGGGCTGAAGGGCCTGTACTGTGCTGTACTGTTCTATGTTCTATATTACAAATGGGATAATGAATAACCTATTCATAGTCCATAGGCATTCAATTTTCTCTTTTAATTCAGTATATTTCTGGTGTTTTAAACTTATTGATTTCTGTAGGTTATGTGTGCTTATAATATCTACATCTGGTAAGCAAGTTGTTCGAGCTTGTTTATCCTGTATTATTATATCCGGACGGTTACTATAGATTGTCCTAGCGTTAATCACAAATTGTTCAGCATATAATTTGTCAAACTCTGACTCTAAAACTGGATAAGACCAGATTTATAGCAAGGTATGGTGTCTTTTATGAGTTTGTACTCTAACGCAAGATTTCAGTGAATTATATTTGCCTTTTGATTGCACCTGTGTAAGTAATCAGATTGAGTTAAACTGCTACAGGATCCTGTAATTTGTTGGATTGCTTCTGGTTTCTCCTGGCATTTTTTGCATTAATTGTCTTGAATTTGTTGTTTTTTTATTATGTATTTTTGATCATTTTTGTGTTAACCACCTGGTCCAGCATTTCCACAAGGAATCCTTCTGTTTCTGGGAAGAAGTCTCCAACTCAGAGTCAGGCATTTGACGCTTCCTTGTTGACATCTACTTTGCTCATATCATGGAGAGGTCTTCCATGGAGGGTCATGCTGTTTCATTGGTTAACTTTTTCTTCTACAGTGATAATTCCTTCATTTATGTTCATTTGTGTGTACTTATGAGAATTACATATACTCGCATGGAACGTTGGATCCTGTTTACATTGATGAAACTATATCCTTAGGAGTCTTAACTGACTATTGTGTAAACTTTTTATGTCAGTTATTCCTTTTCCTCTTTCTCTCCTTAGTGTTTTCAAGGGTCAATAGTGTTTTCTAAAGTTTCTCATTTCAGTTCTTATTCAATACATCAATATGGCTGTAGTGAAAGTATCTATTACCCTTGTTATATTTTACTATTGAGCTCTGTTTGAAAGATTTTCTTAAGCCTTGAAATAAATTCTGCTGAATGTTTTCCCTTTATTTTGCAATGTTCTGTTTTGTTTGCTTGTTGGTGTCCCAAATACTTACATATTTCATGGTTATCCATCACTTGTATTGTATCCTGCTGCTCTGTTTTATATTCTATTAGCAATATTGCAACTTTCTTTATGTTTAACATTCTGCGCTTATTAGTCCAAAGTACATGTTTATATCATTCGAAAATAGTTATACCTTTTGAATTACTTGCTTTAGCTTTACTGATGAAGGGGTATATAATTTCAAATTGTCCATGGATAGGTGTGTCAAGGTACAATTCATTCGGTTGTTTCTGATTTGAATTATTTTCATCAGATTCAGTAAATTAGAGAAGGGTTTAATGCTGGACAAAAACCTAGTGGGCTTATAGAGTCAAGCTGGAAAATGCCTCGCATTATTTTGATAACAGTGGTAGTTATCTTTTGGTTGTTAAAAGATAGTACACCAATGCTTGATCAGATGTTGAAAGAATTTCACAAATATTGGGTATGGTTTATATATTTTAAGTCTCAATAACAACATGGAAGTTTTCTGCATTTCCTCCAAGCTTGATTTGGAATTACAGAATTTATTATCAGTTGTTCTTTGCATCCTTTCATGCCCTTACGGCATCCTTTCTGCTCTTCTTTAAGTATATAGTGGTTATCTAAGAGTGGAAATTAGTTGTGAGATGCATGATGTGACAAATTTGTATATACTTTGTCAACAAGTAATAGGAAAATATTTTGATGGATCATGTGTGATTTCTCCTTTAGGTAAGGGGTAAGTAGTAACTTCTGTCAAAAATTCGGACACTTTTTCAGGATGTTAAGAAAATTGTTGACATGCGTTAATAGGTACGAATAAAGGCAGGTACATTTTTATACCAATATTTATGAATATTATCACTACTGGTATTTTTTCCAGTTGTGGTTGTATTTATAACCACGTTAAGCATATCCAATGTAACTTCTGGTATTTTCATATCTTCACGAGTGAGTGTGGCATGGAGGCAACTTCCAGAGGGAGGTGTTTCCATGCTGTTTCTGCCCTTGTCCTTTTCGCTGGTGGAGGTTGAGAGTTTGGAAGGTTCTGTCCAAGGAGTATTTGGGTCATGGAGTTATACAGCACAGTGACAGGCCCTTCAACCCAACTCAGCCATGTTGACCAATTTGTAAACCAGTGCAGGTCCCACTTGCCTGCATTGGTGCATATTTGCAATCCGTGCACCTGTCTAAATGCCTTTTAAACTTTGAAATTGTACCAACCATTACAAATTCCTCTGGTACCTTGTTCCATTTACCCACCATGGCCTGTGTGAAAAATGTGCTCCTCAAGTCCTCTCTTTCCCCTCTCATCCTAAATTGACTCAAATTGCATCCTTCACAATGCGGACTCATACAGAATCATAGATAGTTTTTTTTTGTAATTTATTTTTTATTGCATTTCATCATCAAACAAACATTTCCATAAAATGTGTTTCAGATACTGTACATATATATTATATAAACATATTTGTCACAAATCTCCACATAATATTTATCTGAGGTATACACTTATAGAAAGGAGAGGAAAGATAGAACAATCGAAAGAAGAAAACTATGTACAAAGTAGGGAGTGATTTTTTTTAACAGCATATTCATTGACTTGTGAGAATAAGATCAGGCCTATGAGGTGTTATATAGTTAAACCATTTTTCCAGTATGAATAAAATTGTTCCAACTTATGTTCAACAGATGCTGTTATCTTCTCCATTTTGTAAATGTCCATTGTAATTTCCATCTATACATTTAAAGTTGGGCTCTCCCGAGATAAACATTTCCTGGTAAGGGTCTTTTTACCAGCCACCAGCAGTACATTCATTAAATATTTATCTCTTTTCAACCATTCTTGAAGTATATACCCAAAATATATGGTCTTACTCTCTAAGGGTATTTCACATTTAAAGATGTCTCGTAGGGCATTATGTATCCCACTCCAATAGTCTTTGATAACAGGGCATTCCCAGAAAATATGATAATGGTTTGCATTTTGATTTCCACAATTTCTCCAGCAAGCAGGGGGATTACTATTATAATGGGATTTCTGAGAGGGTGTAATAAAATATCTTATCAAGTTTTTCCGCCCGAACTCCCTCCATTTCTGTGAACTGGTACACTTCCATTGATACCTCCATATTATTGTCCAGTCTTCCTCAGATATTATTATCCCTCCTTCCTTCTCCCATTTTGTTTTAACGTATGAAGTCGAGTGTGTTTTAAGATTTGACAAACCCTTATAAACGCTTAAAATTATTCTACTACTGTTGTCTGAATTATATGCTTTTCTAAATAGCTCTATCAGACATGTATTTGCCTTGGTTACATTTTTAACCATCCTATTAACATACGGTTGCATCTGTAAATACCGATAAAAGTCTTGTTTTTCTAGTAAGTGTTTTAAATCTAGCATCCAGTTTATTCAGCGTAAAATCTGAGTCATATGCACACCATTTAAGAATTGCAATGTCTCTCTCTAGTTTATATTCTTTTATAATAGTTTTCCATATTTTAAGACTTCATTCACCCACAGATTGTCAATATTATTTATGTAACTTTGTAGGTTGTTATCAGCCAAAATTGCCTGTATGGGGATGGAGAGTATCCTCTCCTCAATGTTTTTCCATTGTGCGTCATATGATGGATTGCACCAGCATATCACTGCTCTCAACCGTGCTGCAAAATAATAATCTCTAAGAGAAGGTAGGCCCCATCCCCCCTTTTCCTTGGATAATTGCAAAGTTTTGAGATGAACCCTAGGCCTTTTACCTTGCCATATATATCTTGATGGCATTTTGTTCCATTCATTGAATTGATTTTGGTTAATCTCTATTGGTAGGGTCTAAAAGAGACATAGTAGTCTGAGCAGTATATTCATTTTAATAGATGCAATCCTTAAACTGAGACCAAGAAAAGGAATTAGGTTCCATCTTGTTATATCTTTTTTTATATATATAGGCTGATAATTGCATTCTGATAATCTTGACAAATCTTTTGGCATAGTGATGCCCAAATATTTGACAGACTCTGTTTGCCATGCCCAAGGATATCTACTTAAAACTTCTCTTGGTGGGCTATAGTTATATGAAAGTAGTTGGGTTTTATCTATGTTGATCTTGTATCCTGATAATTGGCCATATTGTTCAAAGGATTGCATCAATTTAGTTAAAGAGTCTGTTGGTTGCCCTAGATAGATCAAAATGTCATCCGCATAACAGGCCAATTTATGCTCTGTCCCTTTAGTAGTAATTCCCCTGTTATCTTCATTTTGTCTGATGTATTGAGCTAATGGTTCCAGATATAACGCAAAGAGTAGCAGTGACCATGCACAACCCTGTCTCATGCCCCTTTCTAGGGCAAAACTATTAAATAAATATCTATTCCTTTTAATCCTGGCAGTAGGATTGTCATATAGAGCCTGAATAGTTTTAATAATTGTGTCACGTAGACCAAATCTATGTAAAACTCTGTAAAGAATATTCCAATTAACCGAATCAAATGCCTTTTCAGCATCCATGCTTATCACTATTGCTTCAATTTCATTTTTTTAAATATGTTCCATAATATGAAGTGTCCTTCGTATATTGTGTTTGGCGTTGTTGTATAAAACCTGTCTGATCATTATGTATCAGTGTGGGTAGAAACTCTTCTAATCACTTGGCCATGGTGGAAGTAAATATTCTATAATCCACATTAAGAACAGGTATCAGTCTAAATGACCTAGATTCCATTTTATCCTTGCCTTCTTTCGGTATAGCTGAGATTATCGCCTCCTTCCAGCTGGGTGGCATTTGCGCCTTTCTTAGGTTCCAGTTCAGTGTGGCAGTAAAATAGGAATTAACTCACTTCTAAACTCTTTATACCACTCTGCCATGTAAACAACTTATCCTGGTGACTTGCTTAATTTAAGCCTACTAATTACAGTTTTTAGTTCAGCTTCAGTTATGTCAGCCGTCATTGTTCTATTTTGTTCTTTCCTTAAGTGGGTAACTCTAAAGAATTCAGGAAGGTGTCAATTTGGGTTATGATTCCTCCTGGAACTTTGGAATATAGAATTTTGTAGAACATTTCAAAAGCTTCTTGAATTTCACTTAGCTTTTTTTTTATCACTTTTGTTCTTGGATCCCTTATTCTATGAATCGTATTTTCTGCTAGCTTTTTTTTCAGTTTCCACGCCAGTTTTTTCATAGATTTAGATCCACTTTCATAGTGTCTCTGTTTCAGAAACAATAATTATTTTCTAATTTCTTGAGTAGCCAAACTGTTAATTTCATTTCTATTTTTTAAATTTCGTCTAGTGTATCCTGTGCCAAACTCAATTTGTGTTTTTTTCTAGTTCCTTCAGCTTATTTTGTATTTCCTCTAATGTTTTATTCCTTATTTTTTTCTTATATGAGATATCGCTATAATTTTCCCTCTTAAGACAGCCTTCAGAATATCCCATAAAATGGGAGGTGAAACCTCTCCATTATCATTGAATTCTAAGTAAATACCAATTTCTTTTTTAATTTGTTCCTTAAAATAGGGATCATTGAGTAGACTTGAATTTAGTTTCCAAATAGTATTCTTTGGTTGTAGGTCAAAATCAACAGATAAATATATAGGTGCATGGTCACTTACAACTATTGTCCCAATTCCACAGGTGATTATTTTGTCTCTATCTTTTCCAAATGTTATGAAATAGTCTATTCTTGTATATACGGAATGAGGGGCAGAATAATGAGTGTAATCACTTCTGTCGGGGAGAAGGTCCCTCCATATATAAATTAGACCAGCATCCTCAAAAAGAGTGTTAACTTTCTTATGTAAGGACTTTGTTTCATAAGTTTTTCTACTGGAAGAGTCTAACTTTAGTTGTAATTGTAAATTTAAGTCTCCCCCACATATCAAGAGACCTTCTGTTTCCGTTACCATAGTATTAGTAATTTTCTGGAAGAAACTAATATCACTTCCTGGGGATGCGCATATATTCAATAAAGTAACTGTATTTCCATCCATATTCCCCCTTACCAGAATATATCTGCCCTCCTTATCTCCCATTTCGAATACTTTTTCAAAATTTAGCTTACTTGAGATGAGAATAGCAACTCCTCTTCTATGTCCTGATTTATATGAGGGGAAAAACAAATTAGTGAACCCCTTTCTCTTTAATTTTCCATGCTCATTATCACTTAGTGAGTTTCCTGTAAATATACTACATGGGCTTGTTCTTTTTTTCATTTTTGACAGAATTTTACTGCGCTTGACTGGATTTAACAGCCCATTGATAGTAAAAGAAATGAATTTTCCTTTGTCCTGAGCCATGTGTATTTATCTGTTAGTATATCATTGAAATTTGCAGAATATAACTTAATCAATCTACTCCCTGAACAAATAAGAGCCAAGAAACGTGAATAATAAAAAAAAGTTAATGAAGGTGTGATTCCAAGGCTGGGGTCTCTAGATGACCCTGGGTTGGGCTAGAAGAAAAGTCTAGCTGTGGGGGATAGCCCCTCCTACCTGTGGGTTGAGGGCCCCCCTTGCAGTACCTATAAAAGTAAGTAAAAAAAAACTATGTCCATTAAACAGAAATTATCTCCCTGTGTATTCCTCCCATGTATATATTCTCATTTAGGTGGGGAAAAAGGAATGAATAAATGACTTTTTAAAAATTGAGTAATATAAAATCCACATTATAACACGTATTTCTCGAGATAGGTATATCACTGTCTATTTTTGCTTCCATTTAGTTTATCAGCACTTTTAAAGTTAGCCAAACCTTATGGCTCTTCGGGAGGAGGTGAGGGCTGCTCTCGGGGAACTGACGGTCTCTTCCTAATATCCTTCTCTCGTCCTACTCCCGTCCCCTGCTTTCTAGGTTCTCTATTTCCCAAGCAGATCGGGATAACTGCTCAGCCAGACTTTCCCTTGGTTTGACCACATTAATGGGCAGTCCTCTGTTGTTCATGTCTGTAATTGCCTACTCCACTGTCTGGTATAGTCGTATCCCTTCTTGGTAAAATACCTTCAGTTTAGCAGGGTACGGGGTTTGGAATTTAATCTTGCTTTAATTTTCGTTTCGCTTCAGAATACTTTTTCCGTTTCTGTAGGACCACCGGAAGGTAATCATGATCGAAGTATATTAACTTACCGTTCCAAAAAACCCTCTTCTTGCCCCAGGCCCTTTGTAGAATCTCCGCCTTGCTCTTGAATCGAAGAAATTTGAGTACAATTGAGCGCGGTTTACTTTATCTGTCCCTGGGAGGCTGCTGGACGAGCGAACGATGTGCCCTCTCAATTTCAATCTCCATAGTCTGGGGAAGCTCCAGCACTTCCCTCAGCAGCTTGTCTACAAAGTCTATCATCGACAACCCCTCCGCTCCTTCGGAAACATTATAAATCCTGATATTTTTCTGTCGCGGTCTTCCCTCCTGGCCAAGCAATTTACTTTCCTGTTGATTTAGTATTTTTATCGTCTTACTTAGTATCTGTTCCAGGTTTTGCACGCGATCTTCCACCTTTTCAATTCCAGTCTCTGCCACCGCTATTTTCTGATTGACATTGGCGAGCTCTGACTTGGTATCATTGAGTTGCTGTTTTATATCTTTTCGGACTTTCAGCTTTGCCGCCACGCGTAGGTGTAGGAGGGCCATGCGCTGCACCTCTCTCTTCCATCAGCTCCGCAGTGGTGCTTTTTTTATCTCCACTCTTTTTCCCCATTCTGGCCCCCCTTATCAATTCAGATATTTTCGAAAGATCTTGTGTTTAATGAATTAACGGGGCAAAATATGCGTTTTTCCGGAGGGGCTGTTGATTTAAGCTGCCATTCTGAACGATGACGTCACCGGAACCCAGAGTCATAGATAGGTATAAAGTATCCAGAAGGTTTCTGTCCAGGTCATCATGTTATTTACACCAGTCTCAACTCTAGGAGAATTCATCACGTTTTGTAAATGTAAAAATAAAACTTGTAAAACATTTTGTAAATCTTCTGGTCAAGGAAGCATCTGTGAACAACAATTCCTCAAGAGACATCTCAAAAATAGCCAATCTTTTCAGTTATTTCACTTTCTCCACATCTTCTGTGTGCTCCTTTTATCTTCATTGCGTTACAGAAATTGCCTGTGACATACAGTTTGGAATTCCATCAAATGATCTGGCACTCAGCTGTGTCCGGAGAGGACCGAGAGAATGAGCTGCCTCATCAAGAGATCTGGAGAAAGAATCCCAAAGAGGACCAAAAGCACGAGCAGCCTCATAGAAAAGACCGAAGGTGGGGCATGTATGTTCACAAGCAACTTCATTTCGAACCATCCAGGAAGATTGAAGCATGGAGGCAAATGCGGAGGTCAGGGCTTACACTCAATGGTTGCCATAGGGTCCACAGCGGTCAGTAGCTGGATCAGCGGCATTCGAGCCCAGAGTTGCGGTCGTTCTTCACGGAAAGACTGAGTTCGTGTGGCCACTCTCCTCAAGTGCTTAAGAGAGGATGTTTTAATATTCGGAGATTTATGTGATTATTGGACCGTACGTTATATAGGTCTCCTTCAGTTGTCAGTTTTCTTTCTTTTTGCCTATCCGTAGACTTTTACTTTTTCTGAGAGGAAGCAGTTGGGATTTGATTCAGGTACTGATGTTCTTGTTGGTGATTTTCTGTGTGGGCAATCTGTTAGTTTTTTGTGAGCGAGAGAGTTTGAGGGTTTTCATGTGATTGTCACTGATTTTTTGCAAGAGTTGGAGATGGGGTTTTGATGTTATTGTCACTGTTTTTCTGTGAGGGAGGGGGTCAAGGGTTTGATGTCATTGTCACTGCTTTTTTTGCAAGGGCTGGGATTGGGGGTTTGCAGTTTCTGAGGTTCCAGCTGCCATTTTCCATGTGGCCAATCCGTTAGTTTTTTTGTGTGAGGGAGGGGGTGTGGGGGGTTTGGGTTTGCAAGTATTGCTTTTTTTTTCATGTTACATACAGAGAGTTGATGTCTTTTCCTTCAAAATGACCTTTGGTTCTTTGGTATTTCATGGTTATCTGGAGAAGATGAATATCAGAGTTGTATTGTGCAACCATACTTCAACAATAAAATGAACGTTTGAAGCTTTGAAAAGTGTTGCTTCCTGTGTTGTTCCAATCCAAGTCACTTAAATAAACCATCAGAATCATGAAACTCGTAAAGATAGATATTTGAACTAATTTAATTCACTGGAAATAAGTTCAGAAATGGAGCACGATGTCACACAATGGACACAAAGGCAAAGAACAACTTTCTGTTCATTTTAGATTTTTCAGCCTCCGATGAATCATCATAATGTTATCTGTTAACTGGAACCAACTCAGGTAAAACAATTTAATGTGGACCTCAGATTATGATTTCTGTTATACTGGGACTTCCAGTGGAATCAGGGTAAATGAACCAAATGAGCTGATTGTGTCATTAAAGGTATTTTATTACCTCCATAAATATTCCAACAAGATAAAATCAGATTTTCAAGAGCAACTTTTAGAAGTCTCTCATGCGCCTGAAGGACCCGATCATTGAGTTGTAGCCACCCCAGTCACTGTATCTCCTGTATTCCCCGGGTCTCAGGAAGTACTGTCGGCCTCTGTAGTTGGGATGTTCATAGAAGATCCAGTAACCATCCATCACCTGACAGGAGTGGATGTCACGGTAACGGAAACGATCGTAGACTGAGGAACAGTCGTCCATGAATTCCATCATCTGCCCTGCAAAGTCAGACCTCTCGTAAATTCTCATCCTGTAGTTTCCACCTCGGTACTGGAATAGGAAACACAGAACTTTAGTAGTGATCTTTTGTAAATCATTCACTCATTCTACACTACATCTGAGCACTATTTTACAAACTAGACATTGACTTCAATGGGAAATAAAGTCAGATGTAATTTGATCATTTCATTAATCATTTGCCTCAACGATGCCTCCAACCGGCATTGTTGCTGGTTCAAACAGAAGTTAAAGAAGAAAACAGCAAAATTAAATATGAGAAATTCTGCACTTAGAACATAGAACATAGAACAGTAAAGCACAGTTACAGACTCTTTGGTCCACACTGTTGTGCCCAACTAATTAAATTAGAAAATTTAAAGGGTTAGTTGGCTATTTAACTTAAACGGACAACTAAACTAATCCCTTCTGCTTAAACAGTGCCCATATCCTTCCACTTCCCTCACATTCATGTGCTTATCCAAACATCTCCTAAAAGTTCCAAATGTATCTTCCTCCATCATCACTCCGGGCAGTCCATTCCAGACACCCACCTCTCTCTGTGTAAAAAACTTGCCCCTCACATCTCCTTTGAACTCACATCCTCTCATCTTATATGTTTATCATCTGGTATGAGATATTTTAAACCCGGTAAAAGATACTGTCTCTCTACTCTAACTATGCCTGTCATAAATCTCTATCAGATCTCCCTCTGAAACTCCACCACTCCAGAAGAAAACAACCCAAGTTTTTCTGATCTCTCATTATAGCACAATCTCTCTAATCCAGGCAGAATCCTGATAAGCCTTTTCTGCATCATTTAAAGTCTCACCATCATTCATATAACAGTGTAAAACTGCATGCAATACTCCAGATTTATAGGAAAGATGTGAAGATTTATCCACCTTATTGCTCTTTAAGAGACTCCACACTACTTCCATTTCACATCGAAATGCCCGATGGGAGGAGAAGATGACAGCGCGACGCAGCTTGCAGCGGCCACTCCAGTGATGATGATATCCGTTATTTGTCAAGTACGGTGCCGTGCACAATCCTGATTTGATGGAGGCAGACGTGAGAGCACGGAGGAACATCTGGTGAAACTTCTGAAATGCCTTCTTCGCTGCCGTTGCTACTGTGTGATTGAGAATCTCCGGAGAGGAAGGCCCCGAGTCCGCGGCTTTACTTGTTGCTCGGCGGCCGGGGCAGGGTTGAAGCACTCGGCAGAGATGGTGCTCGGTGCTCGGTGTCGGAGGCTTGAAGTTTTCGGACGGATTCAGAGTCGGCTGCGTTCGGGTGCTTCCAATGCATCGGCAAGTTTGCGGTGCTTGGAGTTCATGGCAGGGAGAGTTTCTCCCCTCTACAGTCTGGGTGAGATGATGGGGCTATCGCGACTTGAGACTTTTTTTACCGTGCCCATGGTCTGCTCTTTATCAAGTTACGGTATTGCTTTGCACTGTTGTAACTATATGTTATAATTATTTGGTTTTGTCAGTTTTAGTCTTGGTTTGTCCTGTGTTTCTGTGATATCTCTCTGGAGGAACATTGTATCATTTTTAATGCATGCATTTCTAAATGACAATAAACGAGGACTGAGTGTCCTCATAATCTAATCTAATCTAATGTTAATACACACAGGCATATTTGAAACCCATTAGGTACTTGCTGGGCAAATTCCCCATCTATAGAGACAAACTGAAAAAAGTCAAATGCCCTGAAAAAAAATTGAAACTTACAGGTGGGTAACTGCGACAGGACTTGACACAGTCATTGAATCCCATCCAGTGCTGGTAGTTAGGATACTCTCCCCTGCTCAGGACATACTGGTATCCCATGTAGTTGGGTCTCTCGTACAACACCCACCAGTCACTCTCGACACGGATGGAGTTACAGCGGCTGAAGTAAGGGGAGAGGTCGGCACAGTCGGAGCTGCACTCATAGTGCCGACCCTGGAAGTTCCTGTCCTCATAGAAGATGATCTGTGGGAAGAAACATATCTGTGTTAATAGTTGCTCAGGTGTTCATGAAGAATTCTCATTTAGTTCATTTTCTGAGTAGCCCTTGCCTTTCCCATTTTGAACACAGTTAGTCTGGTAACCAGCTGAATGTTTCACTGCCTAACACAAGTTGGTATTTATATGCAGGGTAGAAAGGCCTCACTAGGCAGTTTCTTGTTATTCTGATGACACAACATTAAACATCAGCAAAATCTTTTTTTTTTCATTTATTGTCAAAAAACAGCAGAAAGACATTTGTTGCATCGTGGATTCATTCAGTAGTGCTTTCTTATCATTTTAATTGTTGTTTCAACCAAACAGTTCAGGAACATTCACAGCTACATATCACCCAGGTCCATTCACCTTGGTCAAAGTAGAATTTTGGTTCTCTTTCTCAAACTGCCTAAGTTGAGGATACACCTTATTCAACTGACAAACATTTTTTGAGAATCCTTCTATACAGGTTCTTCTACACAAAACTGATCGCCGCCTCCATTCTTTCATCAGTAAATTCAGCCAGATGAGTCAAACATGATTTGTCTTCAATATTTACTGCTGCCTCTCCCTTCATAACCCATTTGATCCTCCAAATAAGAGTTAATATTGCCTTTTGCAGTGGTTCCTTGTAGTTTTCCCACCTCCCGCATTCATTACGTTTGCTCCACTTCTCTTGTTGAACACGTTGAACAGTCAAAGCCTTCCACTCTCCTGTCAGTGAAGAACTGTGCACATACGCTCAGCATTTCAATTACCTCCACATTCTGGATTTCCTCACTACCCTTGTGATACCCCATTCCTTTCAGTTCACTTTTCTGATGTGAAAAAGGTCAATAAATCAATAATTACCTCTGATAAGTCAGTGGTCTCAGATGAGTGTGTCTCTACAAAATCAGCCAGAGATTTCCCCATATAGAAGCGTTGGATGATTCATATCCGCAGTCTGCTGAGAGCCAGATCAGAGGCATTCATGTTTGGCAACCAAGAAAGTTACAAAGGTCCAAGTACAATTTCTGGAAAGCCATCTCACGAATGAAGTGGTAATTCCAGGCTAAACCTGAATCAATGAATCATGCTCAACAGCTATGACAGAGTTTGAATACTATCACTTCTTACAAAGTGAAAGGAAGAGGATGGCCACAGTGATAGGGCACTCTATAGTTAGGGGGTCAGTCAGGTGATTCTGTGGACGCAGGAAAGGAACACAGATGGTAGTTTGCCTCCCAGGTGCTGGGGTCCAGGATGTTTCTGATCATGTCCACAATATCCTGAATTGGGAAGGTGAACAGCCAGAGGTCGTGGTACATATTGGTACCAACGACACAGGTAGGAAAAGGGAGGAGGTCCTGAAAACAGTCTACAGGAAGTTAGGAAGGAAGTTAAGAAGCAGCACCTCAAAGGTAGTAATCTCAGGATTACTGCCTGTGCCACGTGACAGTGAGTATAGAAGTAGCGTGAGGTGGAAGAATAATGCGTGGCTGAGAGATTGGAACAGGGGGAAGGGTTTCAGATTTCTCGATCATTGGGACCTCTTTTGGGGCAGGCATGACCTGTACAATAAGGATGGTTTGCACTTGAATCTGAGGGGGACGAATATCCTGGCAGGGATGTTTGCTAATGCTACAGTATTAGGGAGAGTTTAAACTAGAATTGCTGGAAGGTGGGAGCCAAACTGAAGAGATGGAGGAAGAAGTGTTTGGCTCACAAATAGAGAAATCTTGTAGGCAGTATGAGAGGGAAGATAGGCAGGTGATAGAGAAGCGCTTAGACTGATAGTTCGAGATGTTAATGCAAGGAGTATCATAAACAAAGCGGATGAGCTTCGAGCGTGGAACAGTATTTGGAGCTATAAAGTTGTAGCCATTACAAAGACTTAGATGGCTCAGGGGCAGGAGTGGCTACTTAGAGTGCCAGGCTTTAGATGTTTCAGAAAGGAGAGGGAGGGAGGCCAAAGAGGTGGGGGTGTGGCACTGCTGATCAGAGATAGTGTCACAGCTGCAGAAAAGGAGGAAGTCATGGAGGGATTGTCTACTGAGTCTCTGTGGGTCGAAGTTAGAAACAGGAAGGGGTCAATAACTCTACTGTGTATTTTTTATAGACCACCCAGTAGTAACAGGGGCATCGAGGAACAGATAGGGAGACAGATTCTGGAACGGTGCAATAATAACAGGGTTGTCATGATGGGAGATTTTAATTTCCCCAATACTGATCGACATCTCCATAGAGCTAGATGGTGTGGAGTTTGTTAGGTGTGTTCAGGAAGATTTCCTGACACAGTATGTAGATAAGCCTACAAGAGGAGAGACTGTGCTTGATTTGGTATTGGGAAATGAACCTGGTCAGGTGTCAGGTCTCTCAGTGGGAGAGTATTTTGGAGATAGTGATCACAATTCTATCACCTTTACCATAGCATTGGAGAGGGATAGGAGCAGACAAAATAGGACATAATTAATTGGAGTAAAGGGAAGTATGAAGCTATCAGGGAGGAACTTGGAAGAATAAGTTGGGAACAGATATTCTCATGGAAATGTATGGCAGAAATGTAGCAAATGTTCAGGAGATATTTGCATGGGGTTCTGCATAGGTACGTTCCAATGAGACAGGGAAATGATGGTAGGTACAAGAACCATGGTGTACGAAGGTGGTTGAAAATCTAGTCAAGAAGAAAGGAAGAGCTTACGAAAGGTTCAAAAAACTAAGTAATGTGAGAGTTCTAGAAAATTATAAGGCTAGGAGGAAGGAGCTGAAGAATGAAATTAGGAGAGCCAGAAGGGGCCATGAGAAGGCCTTGGCGAGCAGGATGAAATAAAACCTTAAGGCATTCTACAAGTATGTGTAGAGCAAGAGGATAAGATGTGAGAAAATAGAACCAATCAAGTGTGACAGTGGAAAAGTGTGTATGGAACCAGAGGAAATAGCGGAGGTACTTAATGAATACTTTGCTTCAGTATTCACTATGGAAAAGGACTTTGGTGATTGTAGGGATGACTTACAGTGGACTGAAAAGCTTGAGCATATAGAAATTAAGAAAGAGGATGTGCTGGAGCTTTTGGAAATCTTCAAGTTGGATAAGTCACCGGGACCAGATGAGATGTACCCCAGGCTACTGTGGAAGCTGAGGGAGGAGATTGTTGAGCCTCTGATGATGATCTTTGCATCATCAATGGGGACATGAGACTTTCCGGAGATTGGTGGGTTGCAGATGTTGTTCTCTTATTCAAGAAAGGGAGTAGAGATAGTCCAGGAAATTATAGACCAGTGACTCTTACTTCAGAGGTTGTAAGTTGATGGAGAAAATCCTGAGAGGTAGGATTTATGAACATTTTGAGAGGCATAATATTATTTGGAATAGTCAGTATGGTTTTGCCAAAGGCAGGTCGTGCTTTATGAGCCTGATTGAATTTTTTGAAGATGTGACTAAACACATTGATGAAGGTAGAGCAGTAGATATAGCGTATATGGATTTCAGCAAGGCATTTGATAAGGTACCCCATACAAAGTAAGGAGGCATGGGATCCAAGAAGACCTTGCTTTGTGGATCGGGAAACGGCTTACCCACAGAAGGCAAAGTGTGGTTGTAGATGCGTCAGATTCTGGATGGAGGTCGATGACCAGTGGTGTGTCTCAGGGATCTGTTCTGGGACCCCTACTCTTCGTGATTTTTATAAATGACCTGGATGAGGAAGTGGTGGGAAGGCTTAGTAAATTTGCTGATGACACAAAGGTTGGGGGTGTTGTGGATAGTGTGGAGGGCCATCAGAGGTTACAGTGGGACATTGATTGGATGCAAAACTAGGCTGAGAAGTAGCAGATGGAGTTCAACACAGACAAGTGTAAGGTGGTTCATTTTGGTAGGTCAAGTATGATGGCAGAATATGGTATCAATGTTAAGACTCTTGGCAGTGTGGAGGATCAGAGGGATCTTTGAGTCCATGTGCAAAGGACACTCAAAGCTGTTGCGCAGTTTGACTGCGTGGTTAAGAAGACATACAGTGCATTGGCCTTCATCCACTGCGGGATTGATTTCAAGAGCCGAGAGGTAATGTCACAGCTGTATAGGACCCTGGTCAGACCCTACATGGATTACTGTGTTCATTTCTGGTCACCTCACTACAAGAAGGATGTGGAAACTATAGAAAGGGAGCAGAGAAGATTTACAAGAATGTTACCTGGATTGGGGAGAATAGGTTGAGTGAACTCAGCTTTTTCTCCTTGGAGAGACGGAGGATGGGAGGTGACCCGATAGAGGTGTATAAGATGATGAGAGACATTGATTGTACAGATAGTTAGAGACGTTTTCCCAGGGCTAAAATGACTAACACGAGAGGGCACAGTTTTAAGGTGCTTGGGAGTAGGTACAGAGGAGATGTCAGGGGTTAGTTCTTTATGCAGTAAGTGGTGAGTGCATGGAAAGGGCTGCTGGCAACAGTGGTGGAGGCGGACACAATAGGGTCTTTTAAGAGACTCTTGGAGAGGTTCATGGAGCTTCGAAAAATAGAGACTATGTGTGACCCTAGGTAACTTCTAAATTAAGTACATATTCAGCACAGCATTGTGGGCTGAAGGGCCTGTATTGTGCTGTAGGTTTTCTATGTTTCTATATTCCATGTAAGAACCATCACAGTCTGCCACAACTCCCGATAACCCTGTATTCTCAGTCACTGAGGCCAACATGACAGCATCCGTCAGGAGAGTTAACCACAGAGATCTTCTGGCCCAGATGGGGTACCTGGCCAAGTACTGAAAACCTGTGCTGATCAACTGGCTGGGTGTTCACTGAGATATTTAACCTCTTGCTTCAGCAGTCTGAAGTACCCACCTACTTCAAGCAGGATCCAATTATGCAGTGGTCTAAGAAGAACATGGTAATGTGCCTCAATGACCATCATCCAGTAGCACCTACATCGAGAATGATAAAGTGTTTTGAGTGATTGATTATGAAACATTCTTGTTACTGCCTGAGAAGTGATTTGGATCTGCTGTAATTTGTCTTTCGGAATAACAGCTCCACAGCAGATTCCAGTCCATTGGCTGTTAACTCAATCCTGGAACATCTGGACAGCAAAGATGCATGCATCCGGTTGCTCTTTATTGACTGCAGCTCATCATTCAATACTATCATCCCCTCAAAACAAATCAATAAGCTTCAAGACCTTGGCCTCAATACTTCCTTGAGTCATTGGATACTCAGGTTGACCTCAGTCAGTTAGTTTTGTGTTCTATATGCTGAATTGCACCTTTCTTTATCTTTAATGTTCTGCACTTATCCAGTCCAAAGTACATTTTTACATCTTTCAAAAATTGTTCTACTGTTTGAATTAATTGCTTTAGCTTTACTAATGAAGGAGTGTATAATTTCAAATTGCCCATGTATAGAATGCGTGTCAAGGTGTAATTTATTTGGTTGTTTCAGATTTGATGTCCTATTTTCATCCATTTCAGTAAATTAGAGAGTGGGTTTAAAGCTAGACAAAGCCATAGTAGGCTTACAGTGAAGTCCTGGAAAATGCCTCACTTTATTTTGATAATGGTGGTTCTTTTTTGGTTGTTAATAGATAGGGTGATTATGGTACATTAATGCTTCATCAGATGTTGAAGAAATTTCACAAGTATTGGGTGTAGTTTACGTATTTTAAGAACTTCTTTTCACTATGAGTGTGGGACATAATCAAATGCTCTTTGGTATAGCAAAATCAAAAATGTCTGTGTTCTCTCGCTTTGATTTAGAATTACAGAATATACTATCAATTGTTCTTTACATCCTTTTGCATCCTTACAGCATCCTTTCTGCTCTTCAGTAAGTATATAGTGGTTATCTAAATGAGTGGTGATTAGTTGTGGGATGCATACGATTTTGTACATCATTTGTAACCCAGCAATAGAACAATATTTTGATGGTTCATTTGTGTTTTCTCCTTTAGTTAAGACATAAGTTGTAACTTCTATCAAAATTTCAGGCATTTTTTGGGATTGTAAGAAAATTGTTGACATGTGTTTAATAGGTATGAATAAAGGCAAGTAAAATTTTATACCAATAATTATGAATATTATCACTGTTGGTACTTTTCCAGTTGTGGGTAATTTTTATAACTTCTTTTAACATATCCAATGTAACTTTAATTGTTCCCATGTCTTCAATTGTGTGAGTGTGGCTTGGAGGCAACTTCCAGGTGGAGGTGTTTCCATGCTATTGCTATCCTTGTCCTTTTCTCTGGTGGAGTTTGAGAGTTTGAAATGTTCTCTCCAAGGAGTAATAGGGTCTTGGAGGTATATAGCACAGTAACAGGCCCTTCAGCCCAACTCAGCCATGTTGACCAATTTACTCAGCAGTGCAAGTCTCACATGCATTGGTGCATATTTGCAATCCATGTACCTGTCTAAATGTCTTTTAAACTTTGAAATTGTACCAACTTTTACAAGTTCCTCTGGTAGCTTGTTCCATATACCCCATTACACTCTGTGTGAAAAGCTAGCTCCTCATGTCCCACTTTTCCCTTTTGTCCTCAGTCACCTCAAATTCCATCCTTCACAATGCAGACCCACGCAGAATCATAGATATGTTCAAACTCTCCAGCAGATTTCTGTCCATGTCATCTTGTTGTTTACATTAGTTTCAAATTTGGTAGAATTCTTCATGTTTTGTAAAAGTAAAAAGTAAAATTTGGAAAATGTAAATCTTCTGGTCAAGATGTAATGAACAAATACAAACGTTTGTAATTCCTCAGGTGGCATCTTCCAAATTACCAACTTCTTCAATTATTTCACTTTCTCAACATATTCTGCTTGTTCTTTTTGTCTTTTTTTGTGTTACAGAAATTGCCTGTGACGTGCAGTTCGGAATTCAGTCGAATCATCTAGTGCTCTGCTGTGTCGGGAGAGGACTGAAAGTATAAGCTGCCTCGTCAGGAAGTCCAGAGACAGGATCCAAAAGGGGACCAAGAGCACAATAAGCTCCGTCAAATAGACCAAAGCTGGGGCACATTTATCAATGACTCCATTTTGAGCCATGAGGAAGATGGAAGCATCAAGGCAAATGCAGAGGAGGTCACCAAATGCTCTCCATAGAGGCCACAGAGCAAACGTTGGTCAGTAGCTGGATCAGGCAGCATTCGGACCCAGCATTGCAGTCACTCTTCACAGAAGGACTGAGTTCGTGCAGCCGCTTTCCTCAAATGCTGAAGGCAGGTTTTTCTCAATATTCTGAGATTTATATGATTATTGGATTGTATGTTATATTGGTCCCCTTCAGTTTTCAGTGATTTCTTTCTTGTTTCTGATTGGCAGACAGTCAAAATTTTACTTTTTCTGAGAGGAAGCTGTTGGAATTTGGGGACTGATGTTCTTGTTGATGTTTTTCTATGTGGTGTTTTTCTTTTATTTTTCTCTGTATGTGAGTGGGTGAGGGATTTGATGTCACAGACGCTGTTTTTTTGCAAGGGAGAGGGTTGGGGATTTGATTTTATTGTCACTGTTTTTTTCTGTGAGTAAGGGTGTTAGTGGTTTGATGCTATTGTCACCGTTTTTATGTGCAAGGGAGGGGATTAAGGGTTTGCGGTTTTTGATGTTCCCACTGCCAGTTTCCGCGTGGGCATCCTGTTAGTTTTTGTGTAAGGGTGGGGGTTTGTTTCTTTTTCTTCTTCCTCAGTGGGGAGAGTTAATGTATTTTCCGTCAACAAGATCCCTGTTTTTTTTGTATTTTCTACCTATCTGGAGAAGACAAATATCAGAGCTGTATTGTGCATGCATACTTTGACAATAAAATGAACTTTTGAACCTTTGAAAAACATTGCTTTCTGTGCACTTTCAATCCACGTCTCTAACTCTGGTGTTTCATTTCTTGTGAAGTCATTTCACAAAACCATCAGAATAATAGAACTCATAAAGATAGATATTTGTACTCAATAAATTCACTAGAAATAAATAAAAATTGGAGCTCAGCACCTCACAATGAACACAATAACACAAGAGGCAGAGAACAACTTTCTATTAATTTTATATTTTTTAGCCTCTTATGAATCATCATAATGTTATCTGTTAACTGGAACCAACTGTGGTAAAACAATTTAATGTGGTCCTCAGATTATGATTACTGTCCCGGATTCTGTCCAGTGGGATCAGAAGAAATGAACCAAATGAGCTGATAGTGTCATCAAAGGTATTTTATTGCCTCCATAAGTATTTCAACAAGATAAAATCAGATTTTCAAGAGCAACTTTTAGAAGTCTCTCATGCGCCTGAAGGACCCGATCATTGAGTTGTAGCCACCCCAGTCAATGTATCTCCTGTATTCCCCAGGTGTCAGGAAGTACTGTCGGCCTCTGTAGTTGGGATGTTCATAGAAGATCCAGTAGCCATCCAGCACCTGACAGGAGTGGATGTCACGGTAGCGAAAACGATCGTAGACAGAGGAACAGTCGTCCATGAACTCCATCATCTGCCCTCCAAAGTCAGGCCTTTCGTAAATCCTCATTCTGTAGTTTCCACCTCGGTACTGGAATAGGAAACACAGAGATTTAGTCATGATGTTTTATAGAGTATTCACCTATTTTACACAACATCTCAAAACTTATTCACAGAGTGGTGATCGACTTCAATGGGAAATAGAGTCAGATGTAATTTGATCATTTCATTAACTGTATGCCTCAAATATGCTTCCAACCAGCATTGCTGCTGGGTCAAATGGAAGTTAAATAAAAAGACAGTAAAAATAAATAGGAGAAATTCTGTATTTAGGACACAGAACATAGAGCATAGGAAAAGGTCCTTGGGCCCGCAATGTTGTGCCCAAACAATTAAATTAGTAAATTTAAATTTAGTTGGCTATTTGAGTTAAATGGCCATCTAAACTAATCCCTTCTGCCTAAACAATGTCCATATCCTTCCATTTCCCTCACATTAATGTGCCTATGTAGCCATCTCTTAAAAGTCCCTGACATACCTGCCTCTCATAACAGCCTAGGCTGCTCATACCGCCACACACCTCACTCTATGTAAAAAGTTCTCCCTCACATCTCCTTTGAACATACACCCTCTCACCTAAAATGTATGTCCTTTGGTATGAGATATTTAAACCCTGGGAAAAGATACTGTTCGTCTACTACATCTATGCCTCTCATAATCTTATAAACCTCGAACTCCGCTGCTTCAGAGAAAAATAATTCAAGTTTGCTCAACCTCTCATTACAGCACATGCCCTCTAAACCAGGCAGCATCCTGAAAAGCCTCCTCTGCACCCTCTCCAAACATTCGACATCATTCCGATAACGGTGTGACCAAAATTGAATGTAATACTCCAGAGAGCTAGAAAAGACATAAAGATGTTGATCAAAGTTCCAACTATCCCATCTCTTGCCTCTCTCAATTACCAGGGATATATTCCATCAGGCCCTGGGAACACGTCCACCTTAATGCTCCTTAAGAAACTCACCACTACCTCCTCCTCCACCTTGAAATGCCATTGCAATTTAAGACATTCAGGCATTTTTGATAACAGTTAGGCTCTAGCAAGGCAAATTCTCCATTTTCAGAGGCAAACTGAAAAAAAATCAAATTCCCTGAAAATTTGAAACTTACATAAGGGTAGGTGCGACATGACCTGATCGTGTCATTGAATCCCATCCAGCGCTGGTAGTCAGGATACTCTCCCCTGCTCAGGACATACTGGTATCCCAAGTAGTTGGGTCTCTCGTACAACACCCACCAGTCACTCTCGACACGGATGGAGTTACAGCGGCTGAAGTAAGGGGAGAGGTCGGCACAGTCGGAGCTGCACTCATAGTGCCGACCCTGGAAGTTTTTGTCCTCGTAGAAGATGATCTGTGGGAAGAAACATATCTATGTTAATAGTTGCTCAGGTGTTCATGAAGGATTCTCATTTAGTTCATTTACTGAGTAGCCCTTGCCTTTCCCATTTTGAACACAGTGAGTCTGGTAATCAACTGACTGTTTCGCTGCCTAAAACAATTTGGTATTTATATGCAGAGTAGAAAGTCCTCACTGGGCAGTTTCTTGTTGTTCTGATGACACAACATTAAACATCAGCAAAATGCAGCAAAATCCTTTTTTTTCATTCATTGTAGAAAAACAGAAAGACTTTTGTTGTATCATGGATTGTTACAGTTGTGCTTTTTAAATTGTTGTTTAAATGAAGTTGTTCAGGAACATTCGCAGCTGCTTATCACCCAGGTCCATTCACCTAGGTTAAAGTAACATTTTGGTTCTCTGTTCCAAACTGCCTGAATTGAGGATACACCTTATTAAACTGACAAACATCTTTTAGGAAACCATCTATACAATTTCTTCTAACCAGCACTGATCAGCTTCTTCTTCAGCCAAAGAAGTCAATCATGATTTACTTTCAATAATCTCTGTTTTCTCTCCTTTCAGAACCCATTTGATCATCCAAGGGAGAGATAATACTGCCTTTCGCTGTGGTTCCTTGCAGTTTTCCTACCTCTGGAATTCAGTTTGTTTGCTCCACTTCTCTTGTTGAACACGTTGAACAGTCAAAGCCTTCCACTCTCCTGTCATTAAGAACTGTACACATACACTCAGCATTTCAATTACCTCCACATTCTGAATTTCCTCACCATCATTGTGATATTCCATTGCTTTTAATTCCTTTTTCTGATGTGAGAAAAGCCAATCAATCAATAATTGCTTCTGATATGCTTGTGGTTTATCAATACAGTCATCGATGAGTGTGTCCCCACAAAACGATTGAGAATCTTCCCCAACCAGGAGCCCTGGCTGAACCATGAGATCTACAATCCACTGAGGACCAGATCAGAAGTATTCAAGTCTGGTGACCAAGAAAGTTACGAGAGGTCCAAGTGCAATCTCTGGAAAGCCATCTCATGAGTGAAGTGGCAATTCCATGCTCAACCTGAGTCAATGAAGGATCCTCAACAGCAGGGCTTGAATACTATCACAAAGTGAAATCAGGCAACAGGGCTTCACTTCCAGATGAGCTCAATGTCTTCAATACTCACTTTTACCATCAAAATATGAAAGAACCATCACAAAATCTCTCATCTCCTGATGACCCTGTGATTTCAGTCTCTGAGGTCAACATGAGAGAATCCCTCAGGGAGGACGAACCCACAGAAACCATCTGGCCCAGATGAGGCACCTTGCCAGATGAACTGACTGGAGTGTTCACTGAGATATTTAACCATTCGCTTCTGCAGTCAGAGGTATCCATCTGCTTCAAGCAGGCTTTAATTATACTGGTGCCTAAGAAGAACATGGTAGTCTGCCTCAATGACCATCATCCAGAAGCACTTAAATCTGCAGCATCAAAGTATTTTGAGAAGTTAATTATGAAACATTTCAATTGCTGCCAGAGAAGCGACTTGGATCCACTTCAATGTGCCTATTGGCACAAGTCCATAACAGATTCCATTTCTTTAGTACTTCACTCAATCCTTCAACATTTGGACAGCAAAGATGTATACAGCAGGTGCTCTTATTGACTACAGCTCAGCATTCAATACCATCATCTCCTCAAAACTAATCAATAAGCTTCAAGAGCTTGCCCTCAACACCTCCTTGTGCAATTGGATCTTCGATTTCTTCACTTGTAGACCCCAGTCAGCTTGAATTGGCAACAATTTCTCCTCCACAATCTCCAGCATCACCGGTGCACCACAAAGCTGTGTGCCTAGCCTCCTGCAATACTCGATTGTGAAGATACGGCTTGACATCTAAAACTTCAACAAATTTCTCTAGATATGTGGTGGAGAATATCTTGACTTGTTGAAAATGGTTTCGTATGGAAACACTAATATCCTTGAATGTAAACTACTACAAAAAGTAATGAATGCAGCCCAATCCATCACAGGTAAAGCTCTTCCCACCAGTGAGCACAGATACATGAAGCTTTGTCATAGGAAAGCAACATCAATCAAGGACCCCTACCAACCAAGCCGTGTTCTCTTGTTACTGCTGCTATCAGGAGGAAGATACAGGTACCTCAGGACTCACACCAGCAGGTTCAGGAACTGTTATTAACTTTCAAGCACCAGTGGGGATAACTTCACTCAACTCACTTGCTGTATCACTGACCAGCTTCCACAACCTATGGACTCACGTTCAAACACTCTTCATCACATGGTCTCGATACATATTGCTTATTTTTAATTTTTTTTTTCTTAGCTCAAGCTAGTAAAAGCTGAGGTATGGGCATAGCCAAGCACACTCATTTCTCAATTGCTATGAACTTTCGGACTATTCTAGTGGTGTTTAGTATTGTGGCTTTCTGAAGCTTTCGTAGATATTGTCATCTATCCCTAATTGTTTAATGCAATTCTGTAGTGGCTTTGGGAAGATACCAATTGAAGATATTACTAATGGGACATATACTCATGATCCACTGTTTCCTCTTTTCATTCAGCATATTTCTGGTGTTTTTCACTTAATGATTTCTGCATGTTATGTGTGTTTGGAATGGCCATATCTGCTAAGTACTGTATGTTGTTCTAGCTTGTTTATCCTGTATTATTACATCCGCACTGTCATTATGGATTGTCCTATCAGTAACAACGAATCAGTCGGAATAAAATCTATCGACCTGTGACTCTAAGACTGGATAAGGCTTGATTTATAGTAAGGTGTGGGGTCCTTTATGAGTTTGTATTTTAAAGCAAGATTTTGGTAAATTGTGTTTGCCACTTGGTTATCCCTGTGTGAATAATCTGATTGCATTAAAATGTTACAGGATCTTGTAATAGGCTGGATTGTTTCTGGTTTCTCCTTGCATTTTCTGCTTCTGTTGTCTTGAATTCTTTGGTCTTTTATTATGTATTCTTGATAATTATTTGTGTAATCAAACTGCTCCTGTAATGCCACAAGAAATCCTTCTATTTCTGGGATGAGGTTTCCAACACAGAGTCAAGTATTTTGTGCTTTCTTGTTGACAACTGGTCTGCTCAGATCATGGGGATGTGTTCCGTGGAGGATCATGCTCTTCCATTGGTTAACTTTTTCTTCTATAGTGATATTTTCTTCATTTATCTGGGTTCGGCATTCATTTAAGTTTAGTCGTGTGATTACTTATCAAAATTGCATATGCTAACATAAAATACTGAACCTTGTTTTCATTGATGAAACTATACTCTCAAAAGTTTTATCTGACTTTATTGATAAAGGAGTATATAATTTCAAATTGTCCATGTGTCATGGTGTAATCTATTTCTTATCTGGTACCCTATTTTCATCCAATTCAGTAAATTAGAGAGCAGATTTAAAGCTAGACAAAACTATAGTGGGCTTACAGAATCACCCTGGAAAATGCCCCAATTTATTTTGATAATGGTGGTTGTATTTTTTTTTGTCTTGTTAACAGACGAAATGCTTCATCAGATGTTATAGGAATTTAACAAATATTGGGTGTAGGTTATATGTATAAAGAACTCCTATTAACCATGTGTCTGGGACAGAATCAAATATAACAACATGAAAGACTTCTGCTTTTCCTCCAGGCTTGATTTGGAATTACAGAATCTATCATCAGTTGTGCTTTGCATCCTTTCATGCCCTTACGGCATCATTTCTGCTCTTCTTTCTACCACTGTAAGTATATAGTGGTTATCTAAGTGAGTGGAAATTAGATGTGGAATGCATACAATTTTTGTATATAGTTTGTAACCAAGCAATACTTTGATAGGCCATTTGTGATTTCTCCTTTAGATAAGAGGTAAGTTTTAACTTCTGTCAAAAATGTGAGCCCTTTTTCAGGACTTTTAAGAAAATTGTTGACATGTATTAATAGGCATGGATGAAGGCAAGTTTATTTTTAATCTCAATAATTATGAATATTATCATTGCCAGTATTTTTCAAGTTGTGAAAAATATTTTTATAACACCTTTTAACATATCCATTTTAACCAGCTGTTTGCGTATCTTCAAATGTGTGAGTGTGGCTTAGAGGCAACTTCCAGGTGGAGGTATTTCCATGCTGTTGCTGCCCTTGTCCTTTTCGTGGTGGAGGTTGAGAGTTTGGAAGGTTCTCTCCAAGCAGTATTAGGGTCATGTTATACAGCACAGTAACAGGCCCCTCAGCCCAACTCAGCCGTGTTGACCAATTTGCTCACCTGTGCAGGTCCTACTTGCCTGCATTGGTGCATATTTGCAATCCATGTACCTGTCTAAGTGTCATTCAAACATTGAAATTTTCCCAGCCATTACAAATTCTTCTGGTAGTCTGGTCCATATACCCACCATGCTCTGTGTGAAAAATGTGCTCCTCAGGACCCCCCTTTCCCCTCTCATCCTAAATCTATGTCCTTTAATTTTAGACTCCTCTACCCTGTGAAAATTACTGTGAGCCTCCAACTTATCCATACTTCTTATGACATTAAAAACCTCCCTAACGCTATCTATCCATTTCCTTCCTTCCGGGGAAATCTTAATGCTTAAGGAGGTTACATCTGAGATTATTATTTCAGTCAGTTCTATGAGATGACACACACACTACAGTAATTTTGCTACGACCTTACTAGGTTGTTGATTTGCTTATTTCAGTGAGAAGAAAATTTTCAGCACCTCAACTTTAAGTAAATGTCCCATTATCCTATTATGACAACTAGTCCAAGTCCCCTAGCCTTGGAAACATCTCGACATCAACCCGGTCATGTGGTTTGGGACATGATTTGTTTCAATAAGGTCATCCTTCACTCTACTCCAAAGAAAACAGAAATGTGACTTAAATCTGGTAAGATTCTTCTGTCCTCACATTAGCATCCCACAACAAGCCATTAGGAAATCTTCCCAAAGTAATGGTAATTGCTGCTCTTTGCCAAACCAAAAAGCCTTGCTCTAATATCTAATGCATCCACTTTCAGAATTAAATCCTTTCACAGCAATATGCTTTGATTTAATTCCAAGTTTACTGAAAACCACCTAAAATATATGGATTTGATGAGCTTCAATTTCAACTCAAATTGTGCTTCTATGTTAAACTATGATACACTTTCTGTATCTCTTTCATACTGTTAAATATTAAGTGGTAAGAAGTTATTGCTACACTAACAGAGTCTACTCCTGTTCTCTTCTGAGCCAATTCTGCATATCCTGATTTTCCAAAAGAGGTTCCACTTCTCCTTTTAATATCCCAATGATCTGCTTCTACAACAGTCTGGGATAGACAATTCCAGAGAATCATCATCTTCTTCAACACCCTGTCTCTGTCCCTGTCCCTGTCCCTGTTTCTGTCTTATTACATTCTTTAGGAAAAATTTTGACTGAGGTTGAGGTTTCAAAAATTCAAGTTCATTTCTTCTTTTTGATAAATTTCTTCAGAAGATTCTGCAGCTTCAAATCATTCCATATCAAATTTGATTTAAATTCCATCCTTCACAATGCAGACCCATACAGAATCACAGGTATGTTCACAATATCCAGCAGATTTCTATCCATGTCTTCTTGTTGTTAATACCAGTCTCACTTTGGTAGAATTCATCATGTTTTGTAAAAGTGTAAAGTAAAATTTGTGAAATGTTTTGTAAATATTCTGGTCAAGATGGCACCAATGAACAATTCCTCAGGCGACATCATCAAATAGCTAATCATGCTAATTATTTCACTTTCTCATCGTCTTCTGTTTGATCTTTCTGTCTTGGCTGTGTTACGGAAACTGCTGGAGCCTATAACTGTGGAGTTTGGAATTGGATCGAATTATCTAGGTCTGTGCTGTGCCTGGAGAGGACCGAGAGCATGATCTGCCGCATCGAGGTCAGGGACAGGGTCCCAAAGAGCACAAGCGTCCTTGTGGAAGAACCCACAACTCTATTTTGAGGTATTGAGGAAGATTGAGGAGGAGGTCAATGGTCACTCTCAAGAGAGGCCATGAGGCGACGCCGGTCAGTAACCAGCTCGGCAGTGTTCAGAACCAACGCTGCAGACACTGTTCATGGAAGGTCTGAGTTTGTATGACCACTCTCCTCAAATGCCTAAGGGAAGATGTTTTCAATATTCTGAGATTTATGTGATTGTTGGACTGTACTTTATGTTGGTTGCCTTCAGTTTTCAGTGTTTTCTTTCTTGCTGCCGATTGGCAGGCAGCTGTGATATGTTATTTTTTGTGAGAGGAGGAGTTGGGCATTTGTGGACTGCTATTTTTGTCGGTGGTTTTCTGAGTGAGCAATCTGTTACTGTTTTGTATCTGAGAGAGGGAGTTGGGGGTTTCGATTATATTGTCGCTAATATTTTTGAGAGGGAGGGAATTGGGATTTGATGTCGTTTTCGTTGATTCTTTTGTGAGGGAGGAGCTTGCGGATTAATGCTATTGTTGCTATTTTTTGCAAGGGCTGGGAATGGGGGTTAGTTTTCTGTTTGTGGGAGGGTGTTTCTGGGTTTACAAGTTTTGTTTCTTTTTCTTTTTCCTGCCAGGTGGGGGTAGGTGATGTCTTTCTTTTCAACTATTCACTTGGATTTTCTGAATTTCATGGCTATCTGGAGAAGACAAATATCAGAGTTCTATTGTCCATGCATACTTTAACAATAACATGAACCTTTGAACCTTTGAAAATTGCTGCTTTCTGTGCTGTTTAACTCCAGGTCTCTATTTATATTGTTCATACTTTTGTGAAGTCCTTTCACAAAACCATTAGAATCATGGAAATCATAAAGATAGATATTTGTACTCATTAAATTCACTGGAAATAAATTCAGAATTGGAGCACAGTGCCTCACAATGAATGCAATAACACAAGAGGCAACAAACAACTTTCTATTCAGTTTATATTTTTCAGCCTCCTATGAATCATCATAATGTTATCTGTTAACTGGAACAAACTGTGGTAAAACAATTTAATGTGGTCCTCAGATTATGATTACTGTCCCGGATTCTGTCTAGTGGAATCAGGGTAAATGAATTAAATGAGCCGATCGTGTCATTAAAGATATTTTATTACCTCCATAAATATTCCAACAAGATAAAATCAGATTTTCAAGAACAACATTTAGAAGTCTCTCATGCGCCTGAAGGACCCGATCATTGAGTTGTAGCCACCCCAGTCACTGTATCTCCTGTATTCCCCGGGTCTCAGGAAGTACTGTCGACCTCTGTAGTTGGGATGTTCATAGAAGATCCAGTAACCTGACAGGAGTGGATGTCACGGTAACGGAAACGATCGTAGACAGAGGAACAGTCATCCATGAATTCCATCATCTGCCCTGCAAAGTCAGGCCTCTCGTAAATCCTCATCCTGTAGTTTCCACCTCGGTACTAGAATAGGAAACACCGAGTTTTAGTCATGATGTTCAGTAGTTTTTTTGCTCATTAGTCAGTACATCTCAATGCTAATTCATAGACTGGACATTGACTTCAATGGGAAATAAAATCAGATGCAGTTTGATCATTTCACTCATTATCTGTCTCAATGATGCCTCCAACATGCATTGCTGCTGGTTCAAAAAGGAGTTAAAAGAAAACACGGCAAATAATATGAAAAATTGCATTTTGAACATAGAACATCGGATATAAGAGCACAGGAACAGGCCCTTGGGCCCACAATGTTCTGCCCAATCAATTAAATTAGTAAATTTAAATTTAGTTGGCTGTTTAAATTAAATGGCCAACTAAACTAATCCCTTCTGTCTCATCAATGTCCATGTCCTTCCACTTCCCTTACATTCATGTGCCTATGGAAGAGACTCTCAAAAGCCCCTGATGAACCTGCCTCTAACGTCACACCGGTCAACACATTCCAGGCACCCACCCCTCTCTGTGTAAAAGACTTGCCTCTCACATCTCCTCTGAACTCACAACCTCTCACCTTAAATGCATGTCCTGTGATAGGAGATATTTTAACCCTGGGAAAAATAGCTTTCTGTCTACTTTATCCGTGCCTTTCATAAACTTATGAACCTCTATCGGATCTCCCCTCAACCTCCAGGGAAAACAGCTCAAGCTTGCCCAACCTCCCAATATACGACATGCTCTCTAAACCAGGCAGCATCCTGGTAAGCTTCTGCTGCACTCTCTCCAAAATCTAAACATTCATGTAATGGTATGATCAAAATTATATGCAATATGCTGGATGGCGAGAAAAGACAAGAAGATATTGGGCAATGTGCCAGGAATCTCATCTCTTGCCTCTCACAATAAGCTGGGGTATATTCCATCTGGACTTGGGGCCTACCTACCATAATGCTCAGTAAGAGACCCAACACTACCTCCTGCTTAACCTCGAAATACCCAAGCATATTAATACATTTGGACATATTTAATACCAATTAGACACTTGCTTGGCAAATTTTCCATTTTCAGAGCCAATCTGGAAAAGATCAAATCGCCTGAGAAAAATATTGCAACTTACGTATGGGTAACTGCGACAGGACCTGACACATTCATTGAATCCCATCCAGTGCTGATAGTCAGGATACTCTCCCCTGCTCAGGACATACTGGTATCCCATGTAGTTGGGTCTCTCCTACAACACCCACCAGTCACTGTCAACACAGATGGAGTTACAGCGGCTGAAGTAAGGGGAGAGGTCGGCACAGTCGGAGCTGCACTCATAGTGCCGACCCCGGAAGTTCCTGTCCACGTAGAAGATGATCTGTGGAAAGGAGCATATCTGTGTTAATAGTTCCTTGAATATTCATGAAGGCTACTAATTTACCTCATATACAGAAGAGTCCTTGCCTTTCCCATTTTAAATGCACTTAGTCTGGTAACCAGCTGAATGTTTCACTGCCTAACACAAGTTGGTATTTATATGCAGGGTAGAAAGGCCTCACTAGGCAGTTTCTTGTTATTCTGATGACACAACATTAAACATCAGCAAAATGTGACAAAATCCTTTTTTTCATTTATTGTAGGAAAAAACAACAGAAACACATTCTGGATTCTTACAGCTGTGCTTTCTTATCATTTTAGTTGTTGTATAAACAAAACAGTTCAGGAACACTCACAGCTATATTTCACCCAGGTCCATTCACCTAGGTCAAAGTAGCATTTTAGTTCTCTTTCTCAAGCTGCCTAAATTGAGGGCATACCTTATTAAAATGACAAACATCTTTTGAAAGTCCACCTATACAGCTTCTCCGGCCAACACTGATCAGACATCTCTTCAGCCAGATGAGTTAAAAGTGATTTGGCTTCAATAATATTTGGTGCCTGTCCCTTCATAGCCCACTTGATCCTCCAAGTGAGAGTTAATATTGCCTTTCACAGTGGTTCCTTGTAGTTTTCCCACCTCCCGCATTCATTATGTTTGCTCCACTTCTCTTGCTGAACACGTTGAACAGTCAAAGCCTTCCACTCTCCTGTCAGTGAAGAACTGTGCACATGCATTTTAATTACCTCCACATTCTGGATTTCCTCACCACACGAGATATCCCTTCCTTTTAATTCATTTTTTTATGTGAGGAAGGCCAATAATAAGCCTCAGATAAGTTGTTGATTTATGATAACAGTTGTCGACAAGCGTGTCTACACAAAAACATTAAGCGTCTTCTTCAACCAGGAGCCCTGGATGAACCATGAGATCGACAATCTGTTGAGGGCCTGATCAGAGGCTTTCAAGTCTGGTGACCAAAAAAGTTACCAGAGATCCAGGCCCAATCTCCAGAAAGTCATCTCAGGAACTAAGTGGCAATTCAGGACTAAACTTGAATCAATAAAGAATGCTCATATGCTGTGGCAGGGTTTGAACACTATCACTTCTTATAAAGTCAAATTATGGGACAGAGGTGACAAGAAGACTTCATTACCAGATGATCTCCATGTCTTCTAGGCTCACTTTGACCATCAAAACGCGGAGGAACCATCACAAACTCCTACACTCACAATGACCTTGTGATTTCAGTCTCTGAGGCTGACATGAGAGCATCTGTCAGGAGGGTGAACCCATGGAAATCATCAGCCCCAGGTGGGGTACCTGGCTGACCAGCTAGGATCAATTGGCTGGAGTATTAAATGAGATCTTTAACCTCTCGTTTCTGCAGTCTGAGGTACCAACCTGCTTCAAGCACCCTTCAGCTATACTGGTTTCAAAGAAGAACATGCTAACCTGCTTCAATAACTATTGTCCAGTCGCTGTTAATCAGATTTACAGGTAGATGTTGTTTCCTGCTTGTCCTGGCTGCCTGCCACACATCTAACTGTGCCTTAGCTCAGCTGCAGGGTCATCAGCCGAGGATGTTTCACTCCCTTAGCCATGGTACATTTCCTGGTGGAAGAGCAGTGGCAGGAATATCTGTCTGCTACCCCCTGGGCTTAGTTGGTTCCATGATTTCTGTCTCTCCTCCCCAGCCAAAAGCTGCCCTTTTCTGCCTCTTCAGACAACTCTCTGGTGGCCCTCCTGAGCCTCACCCCAGTCACTGCCATGCCACAAAGTAACCTTGTCGTCGATGCGCTGACACCTTACCACCACAGGATAAATTATGGTTCTCCAGCCAGCTTCCTCAATTCAACCTCTTCCACCCATGGGCAGCCTCCATTCCTTCCTCCCATGAGCTGGTTAACTCAGTGAGGAGGATGGTCTTGGCAGCCATAGACCACAGCACAATGTCTGGGTGAAGAGAGGTTTTGCTTATTTCTGAGGGGAACTGCAGCTGTCTGCTGAGATACCCTCATGTTCCTCTCCTTGCCTGTGAAGAGGAGTCCTGAAGGAGCTCTTGAGTGGATGCATTCAGTACTCCTACCAGCCTCAACAAATAGGATGAGGTGTCATCCCACTGGGTCGTCCACAGTAATGTAGTGTTTTTAGAGGTTGATGATTAAACTCAGCAAGGACCTGGACCCACTGCAATTTGTGTATCACCTCAATAAGTCTACAGCAGACACAATCTCAATGGCTCTTCACACCGCCTTAGATCACCTGGACAATACGAACACCTATGTTAGGATGTTGTTCATTGACTATAGGTCGGCATTTGACACCATCATTCCCACCATTCCTGATTGATCAGCTGGACGACCTGGGTCTCTGTATCTCCCTCTGCAACTAGATTCTCAACTTCCTAACCAGAAGACCACAATCTATGTGGATTGGTAATAATATTTCCTCCTTGCTGACAATTAACACAGGTGCATTTCAGGGTTGCCCACTGCTCTACTCGCTTTATACCTATGACTGTGTGACTAGGTATAGCTCAAATGGCATCTATAAATTTGCCGCTGACACAACCACAGTTGGTAGAATCTCAGATGGAGATGAAAGGGTGCACAGGAGCTAGTTATACCAGCTGGTTGAGTGGTTTTGCAGCAACAACCCCACACTCAACATTAGTAAGATGAAAGAGCTGATTGTGGACTTCGGGAAGAGTAAGAAGAGGGAACATGAACCAATCCTCATAGAGTGATCAGGAGTGGAAAGAGTGAAAAATTTCAAGTTCCTGGGTGTCATGATCCCTGAGGATCTAAACTGGTCCCAACATATTGTTGCAGCTATAAAGAAGGCAAGACTGCAGTTATACTTCATTAGGAGTTTGAAAAGATTTGGTTTGTCGACAGTCTATCTTGACCATGTATAGCAGCCTTTCTCAACTTTGTTGCTCTAGATGAACTCTTGAAATAATTTTCAGGTCTCAAGGAACCCCTGTGGAAAAATGATTAAATCTACAGCTCATAGTGTATTAGCTTGATCAGTAAGTTGTAGGTATAATAATCCAAAAATAATTGCCAATGCACCTTTGAATTGAGAATGCAATTTTAGCCAACCTTTCTTGGAAAAAAAACAGGTAGCTGAGCTTAGCTTATCTTTCTTGAAATTAATCCTTTTCTTTCCCTGTCATAAATTCTTAAAACTCAGAATAAATATAATATCAATTTTCAGCCTCTCACTGCTACTGGTGGAAGTTCCCACTGGCTTCAAAAAAGCAACTATTATACCAGTGCCTAAGAAGAATAATATGAGATGCCTTAATGACTGTTCCCCAGTAGCACTCACATCTACTGTGATGAAATGTTTTGAGGGGTTGGTCATGACTAGACTGAACTTCTGCCTCAGCAAGGACCTGGATCCATTGCAATTTACATATCATTACAATAGGTCAATGGCAGTTGCAATCTCAAAGGCTCTTGACATGGCTTCAGACCACCTGGACAACACAAAGACCTCTGTCAGGACGCTGTTCATCAACTATAGCTCAGCGTTTAACACCATCATTCCCACAATCCTGATTGAGAGGTTACAGAACCTGAGCCTCTGTACCTCCCTCTGCAATTGGATCCTTATCTTCCTAATCAGAAGACCACAATCTGTGCGGATTGGTGATAATATCTCTTCCTCATTGACAATCAACACTGACGCACCTCAGGGGTGTGTGCTTACCCCACTATTCTACTCTCTATATACACATGACTGTGTGGCTAGGCATAGCTTAAATACCATCTATAAATTTGCTGATGATACAACCATTATTGGTAGAATCTCAGGTGGTGATGAGAGTGTGTACAGGAGTGAGATATGCCAACTAGTGGAGTGGTGTTACAGCAACAACTTTGCACTCAACATCAGTAAGACGAGAGAGCTGATTGTGGACTTCAGGAGGGATAAGATGAAGGAACACATACCAATCCTCATAGAGGAATCAGAAGTGTAGACGGTGAGCAGTTTCAAGTTCCTGGGTGTCAAGATCTCTGAGGACCTAACCTGGTCCCAACATATCGATGCAGTTATAAAGAAGACAAAACAGCGACTATACTTCATTCGGTGTTGAAGAGATTTGGTATGTCAACAAATACACTCAAAAACTTCTGTAGGTGTACCAAGGAGAGCATTCTGACAGGCTGAATCACTGTCTGGTAGGGGGGAGCTACTGCACAGGACCAAAAGGGGCTGCAGAGGGATGTAAATTTAGTTGGCTCCGTCTTGGGTTCTAGCCTGCGAAGTACCCAGGACATCTTCAAGAAGCGGTATCTCAGAAAGGCAGCATCCATTATTCAGGACCTCCAGCACCCGGGGCATGCCCTTTTCTCACTGTTACCATCAGGCAGGAGGTTCAGAAGCCTGAAGGCCCACACTCAGCGATTCAGGAACAGCTTCTTCCCCTCTGCCATCCAATTCCTAAATGGACATTGAACCCATGAGCTCTACCTCACCTTTTTAATATATATTATTTCTGTTTTCTGCATAATTTTTAACCTATTGAATACTGTATATGTATACTGTAATTTACTTATTTCCTTCTTTTTCTACGTTATGTATTGCAATGAACTGCTGCTGCTAAGTTAACAACTTTCACAACACATGTCGGTGATAATAAACCTGATTCTGATTCTGATCCTGAATTTAATATTTATATTATTTTTAAACATAATAAATTTCTGTTAAATAAATGGCTTAAGTCAAAATGGGATTTAAATTTTCTAAAGGTAGGCTTGGTAGATTTACTTTAAATAAAGGTCTTAAATTGATTTTAATTCATGCTATTTACAACATGAAAATTTATTGACAAGGTTGAATAGTAAAGTTACTAAAAACCATAGAAGGGCCGAGATGGCCTGTTTCCGTGCTGTAATTGTTATATAGTTAAGTGCTTATAAGCCAGAGCAATAGGAATAAAAAATATAGCCTAAGACACAGTTTTATACAAGACTTTGAAAAAAAAGCGTTTTTTTACTGAGTGACATGATCAGCCTCAAATATAGGCCTAGCATGTGAAACCTGTGCTTATTTTTTGCTGTACAAATACTTAAATCTGTGTTGAATTTGAGATAAGCACACAGATTTCACCTTCAACTGAAATGATTCAATTTCTATCCTTGCTCTTGATTCTTGTTAGCAAGAATAAAACTTGCTCACACAAGTAAGAAGTTGAAAACTGCAGCTAAATGTTCATTGCTTTCCTAGGAATGGCAGGATACTCTTCTTTTATAGAAATCCACATCTTGTCCAGGAACAGGTCAGTAAATTTCATTTTGAGTGCACTATCAGTCTGCAAGGTTCTTCCTCTTCTCTCAAAGTCAAGTTCTCAGGCAGAGCAGAAGATTCAGAGAAAGGGTCCCTCATCTAGTCATACACTGCAGTTCTTTCAGGTGTTTTTCAATAAGACTTGAGACTTTCTGACCCTTCCTCACTCTCAAGCCCAAGCAGCAGTGGAAACATTTCAAGATTTCCTTTTGCAAAATGATTTTTTCCAAAGATTCAGATTCCTTTTAAATCCAAGTATTTTGTCACTTGAAGTCAAAACATTTTCTCCAAGGACTTGCAGAGACTTGTTCAATTGGTTCATATGATGAAAAATGTCTGCTCAGTAGGCTAGTTTCTGCAACTATTCTTCATCTTCAAAGCACTCACTCAGCAAAGTCTGGCCTATTATGTTCTTGAAATTACTCTTGCAATTCACCTTTCAGCTGAGACACCCTGTTGACAATTCGTCCTCTGCTAAGCCTCCAGATTTCTGTGTATGGAAGGAGAATGGTGTACCTTTTGTCCAGGTTCTCACACAGTTTTAAACATTCTTGAGTGAACTCATCTTTGTTTAATAAAGTTAACCATTTTTGTAGCATCATCCTGGACGTTTTTCGTTTCAGCTGCAAGAATTTTTGACATCAGCACCTCTCTGTGAAGAAAGCAGTGTGTTGTGACAATGTCAGGACTTTTTTTTTCCCCCAAGAGAAATAAAACCTCTCATGGAGCCAACCATTGCTGGGGCACCATCAGTACAGATGCCAACACAGTTCCTCCAAGACAGACCTTTTGTTTCCAGTTATGAAGACAAAGCGTTAAATATATCTTGGCTTTTGCTTGTCTCAGGTAGCTCTTTGCAACAGAAAAAGTTTCCAACTGCTACAACATCACAAATGTTTGGGCCCTTCAGCAGGAGGATCTGGGCCCGAAATGTCAACTGTACTTTTTACCATACATACTACCAGGCCTGTTGAGTTCCTCCTGTATTTTATGTGAAATGCTACAACATGACATTTTTTGGTGGAATCTGTTGACTCATTAACCTGGATAGAGAAGCTGTTGTTTTTCAGTTTATCACATGTGGCATGTCATCAATATGTTAACTGATTGTACTGTTTGAGAGTGGCCGCCTTCTCGTCTGAGCAAAAATCGTACAAGAGCCCATTCTCAAGTTACTGTATGCAGATAACTGTTCTCTTCTCACACACACACACAAACAGACAACGCACTACAGGCTGCAGTCACAGTTCACCAAGGCTGCAAGGGCTTTAGGGTTAATGGTCAGTCTGAAGAAAACAATGATCCTCTAACAGAAGCCCCCCCGTGGTGTTTACAACCCATCTCGGATCACCATTGATGACCACTATCTCAGCAACGTTGAGCAGTTCACCTACCTGGGCTGCGTCATCTCCAGCAACACTACGATAGTAAGGGACATTGACAATGGACTCGCCAGAGCCAGCAGTGCCTTGGGTACCCCCAGAAATGTATATGGAAGAACCAGCAGCTGCATCTGTCCACAAGAATCCAGGTGTACAGAGCTGTTGTCATCACAACACTGCTATACAGCTCTGAAACCTAGGTCTTGTACCACAAGCAAATTAGGTTGCTCGAGCACTTTCATCAGTGCTGCCTCCCCTCCATCATGGCTATGAATTGGCAAGATTGTGTCTCCAATAACGAGGACCTAGAGAAGGCTCAACTTCCAAACATTGAAGCCACTTTGCTGCTCAGGCAGCTCTGCTGGCCAGGCCATATGTCTCACATGGACAACTCCAGGTTACCAAAAGCAGTACTCCATGGAGAACTCTTTCAGGACAAAAGAGATCACGGTGCCCAACGCAAGTGGTAAAAAGACCAACTTAAGAAGCAGCTCTCTCAGGCAAATGTCAAGGTCAGTGAGTGGTAGCAGCTGGCTTGTGACAGAGACTGCTGGAGAACACTGGAAAAAGGCGCAGCCAAGAATTTTGAGGAATCCAGAAGAGCAACTGCTGAAGAGAAGAGGAGATCCAGGAAGGATCCTACTACCCGAGCGCCCACATTCCAGCTGTTCCCGTGTCCCTACTGTTCCAGAGTCTGCAGATCCAGAATCGGCCTCTGTAGTCACCAACGATCCTGCCATCGCTCCTAAGGACTCTTCTTCCCTCCTGATCTTCACAAGTGAAGGACCAGCCATCATCACCGTTGAGCACAAAACCTTTTCAATTTCTCATACTGCATCTTGTCCCAGCATTTTACTCACTATAATTTTATATGCTGGCTTAATTATGTTCTCACCAACTGTGTTACTTTTCCTTTTCTGGGTACTAAGTTCTACTACTGAATAACTTGCTTCCTAGCTTTTTTTACTGACTGACTTTATTAACAAAAGCTTTACTCTGTTTGTTTTGAGATTCCAATAGCCATTTAAAATTATCAGCATTATGTGTCATATGGTTATGATTTGTAGTTCAGTGTCTTTTCAATTTTGCTGGAGCCGTTGCTGCATTTGTAAGTTGTTTACTACAAGACCAGGCACAATGGAATAGGACAACTTGGATCACCAGTCCATGTAAAACCCAGTGATAAGCAACTTTCATTGTAAAGACAGACTTTTTTGTGTCCATTGTTGCATTAGTGCAGTGAAATAGCTAGGAATATCGTAACTCAAAAATGTCAGACATGTCTGTAAAACACAGGGGTTAATAAAATATAAAAATGGATGAGTCCATTCAATGCTCGGAAAATACACATTGTCGGCACACCATCCTCCACTCCTTAAAGTAATACAACCCTCATGATCAGCTTACTGTCCTCCTGTCTGTGCGATACAATGCTCACCAATTATCAGCCTACCTTCCTCCCCTCCGTGCAATACAGCACTCACCAATTATCAATGTCCTCCCCTACCATGCGTCAAAAACTGAAAATGGGCTTAGCCAAATAAACATGGTCCTATTGTGCACTGCCATACTGCACTGAGAGGCCTCTAACGAGATTGCTAACGGGGCTGCTCAGTCACTGCGAGCGCTAGCATCACACAAGGTCAAAACTCAAAAAACGACGTTTACCTTATTTAATCATGATCTTTTGCAGAATCCCAAGCGAGCCCTCACAGACCACGGTTGAGAAACCCTGGTGTATTGTGAAACCATCATTCTGAATTACTGCGTCAAGTACAGAAGGAGTTAACCAGGATTCCATGAAGCAGAGGAAGCACACAGTCCTAATGTCCCTCTGATACAGCACCCTAGCTCTGCGATGGTCAATTTTATTTACCAGAGACTAGTGGTGTTCCGTAATGTGGCTCTCTGAAAGTTTACATAAATATTGCTCTGTAGGCTAATTGTTCAATGTTATTGTGTAGTGTAGTGTCTTTGAGATGTATCAGTTGTAGATATTACAGCTGGGACAAGGGATAATCTGTTCATTTTCCATAGTCTTTCAATTTCTTCTTTTAATTCTGCATATTTCTGGTGTTTTCACTTACTGATTTTTGCATGTTATGTGTGTTGGAATGGCTATAGCCATTAAACAGATCGTTCTTGCTTGTAAAGTAATTTATAGGTCTCTTAAACTGAATCAGGCTTCTATTTATAGTAAGCGTGGTATCTTTTATGAGTTTGTATTTTAAAGCAAGATTTTGGTGAATGATGTTTGCCATTTGATTGTGTCTGTGTAAGTAATTAGATTGAGTTAAACTGCTGCAGGATCCTGTAACATGTTGGATTGCTTCTGGTTTCTCTTGGGATTTTCTGCTTTTATCATCTTGAATTTTCAGGTCATTTATTATGTATTTTTGATAATTTCTTGCGTGTTAAGGACCTGGTCCTGTATTGTCACATGGAACCGCTCTGTCTCTGGGAAGAGGTCTGCAACTCTCAGTCAGGTGTTACATGCCTCCATCTCAACATCTATTCCTCCCAGATCATGGGGATGTCTTCCATGAAAGGTCATGATTATCCATTGGTTAACATTTTCTTCTACAGAATTAATAGAATTCATTAATAATTTCTTCATTTATCTGGGCTGTGCTTTCATTTAATTTTAGTAGTATGTACATCTTATCAGAATTGCATATCTCGCATGGAGTGCTGCATCCTGCTTCAATTGATGAAAATATATCCAATTTTATTTTCACTTTTGTGTAGATGTGTTATGTCTGTATTCCTCTTCCTCATTCTGTCCTAGGTAGCGTCAATCCAAGTGTGTTCAAGTGTACAACCTGTTTTGTAAAATTTGTCATTACTGCTTTTATTTTTCTTCGTAAGTCTTCCAGCTACGTTTTGGATGAAAACATTTTGCCAAAAGAATATGTTAATATGCGAGCAACACACATCAAAGTTGCTGGTGAACACAGCAGGCCAGGCAGCATCTCTAGGAAGAGGTACAGTCGACGTTTCAGGCCGAGACCCTTCGTCAGGACTAACTGAAAGAAGAGCTAGTAAGAGATTTGAAAGTTGGAGGGGGAGGGGGAGATCCAAAATGATAGGAGAAGACAGGACGGGGAGGGATGGAGCCAAGATCTGGACAGGTGATTGGCAAAAGGGATATGAGAGGATCATGGGACAGGAGGTCCGGGGAGAAAGACGGTGGGGGGGAACCAGAGAATGGGCAAGGGGTATAGTCAGAGGAACAGAGGGAGAAAAAGGAGAGTGAGAGAAAGAATGTGTGTATAAAAAAAAATAATGGATGGGGTACAAGGGGGAGGTGGGGCATTAGCAGAAGTTAGAGAAGTCGATGTTCATGCCATCAGGTTGGAGGCTACCCAAACGGAATATAAGGTGTTCCTCCAACCTGAGTGTGGCTTCATCTTTACAGTAGAGGAGGCTGTGGATAGGCATGTCAGAATGGGAATGGGATGTGGAATTCAAATGTGTGGCCACTGGGATATCCTGCTTTCTCTGGCGGACAGAGCGTAGGTGTTCAGCAAAGCGGCCTCCCAGTCTGCGTCGGGTCTCGCCAATATATAGAAGGCCACATTGGGAGCACCAGATGCAGTATATCACCCCAGCCGACTCACAGGTGAAGTGTTGCCTCACCTGGAAGGACTGTCTGGGACCCTGAATGGTGGTAAGGGAGGAAGTGTAAGGGCATGTGTAGCACTTGTTCCACTTACAAGGATAAGTGCCAGGAGGGAGATCAGTGGGGAGGGATGGGGGGGACAAATGAACAAGGGAGTCGCGTAGGGAGCGATCCCTGCGGAAAGCAGGGGGGGGAGGGAAAGTAGTGCTTAGTGGTGGGATCCCGTTGGAGGTGCGGAAGTTACGGAGAATAATATGTTGGACCCGGAGGCTGGTGGGGTGGTAGGTGAGGACCAGGGGAGCCCTATTCCTAGTGGGGTGGCGGGAGGATGGAGTGAGAGCAGATGTACGTGAAATGGGGGAGATGCGTTTGAGAGCAGAGTTGATAGTGGAGGAAAGGAAGCCCCTTTCTTTAAAAAAGGAGGACATCTTCCTCGTCCTGGAATGAAAAGCCTCATCCTGAGAGCAGATGCGGTGGAGACGGAGGAATTGCGAGAAGGGGATGGCATTTTTGCAAGAGACAGGGTGAGGAGAGGAATAGTCCAGATAGCTGTGAGACAGTAGGCTTATAGTAGACATCAGTGGATAAGCTGTCTCCAGAGACAGAGACAGAAAGATCTAGAAAGGGGAGGGCCATGTTGGAAATGGACCAGGTAAACTTGAGGGCAGGGTGAAAGTTGGAGGCAAAGTTAATAAAGTCAACGAGCTCAGCATGCGTGCAAGAAGAAGCGCCAAAGCAGTCGTCGATGTAGCAAAGGAAAAGTGGGGGACAGATACCAGAATAGGCACGAAACATAGATTGTTCCACAAAGCCAACAAAAAGGCAGGCATAGCTAGGACCCATATGGGTGCCCATAGCTACACCTTTAGTTTGGAGGAAATGGGAGGAGCCAAAGGAGAAATTATTAAGAGTAAGGACTAATTCCGCTAGACGGAGCAGAGTGGTGGTAGAGGGGAACTGACTAGGTCTGGAATCCAAAAAGAAGCGGAGAGCTTTGAGACTTTCCTGGTGGGGGATGGAAGTATATAGGGACTGGACATCCATGGTGAAAATAAAGCGGTGGGGGCCAGGGAACTTAAAATCATCAAAAAGTTTAAGAGCGTGAGAAGTGTCACGAACATAGGTAGGAAGGGATTGAAAAAGGGGGGATAAAACCGTGTCGAGGTATGCAGAAACGAGTTCGGTGGGGCAGGAGCAAGCTGAGACAATAGGTCTGCCAGGACAGGCAGGTTTGTGGATCTTGGGTAGGAGGTAGAAACGGGAAGGGCGGGGTGTGGGAACTATAAGGTTGGTAGCAGTGGATGGGAGATCCCCTGAGCAGATAAAGTTGGTGTTGGTGTGGGAGACAATGGCCTGGTGCTCCTTAGTGGGGTCACGATCGAGGGGTAAATAAGAGGAGGTATCCGCGAGTTGTTGCTGTGCCTCGGCAAGGTAGAAGTCAGTACGCCAGACTACAACAGCACCCCCCTTATCGGCGGGTTTAATAATAAGGTTAGGATTAGTGCGGAGGGAGTGGAGAGCAGAGCGTTCCGAAGGAGTGAGGTTGGAATGGGAACAAGGTGCGGTGAAGTCGAGACGGTTGATGTCCCATCGGCAGTTAGCGATAAAGAGATCCAGAGCAGGCAGAAGACCAGAGCGGGGTGTCCATGAAGAAGAGGAGGGTTGAAGGTGGGAGAAGGGGTCATCGGTGGGGGTGGAAGAGTCCTTGCCGAAGAAGTAGGCTGGGAGACTGAGACGGCAGAAGAGGAGTTCCGCATCATGGCGAACACAGAACTCGCTGAGGTGTGGGTGAAGAGGGACAAAGGTGAGGCCCTTACTGAGGACAGAGCGTTCTGCCTCCGACAGTTGAAGGTCGGAAGGGATGGTAAAGACCCGGCACGGATGAGAGCTGGGATCAGAGGGGGGAGGGGGGAGGCTGGGGGTGTCAATGGAGAGGGGAGGGTTGGGGTGAGAGGAAGATGGAGCTCTGAGGACCCAGGAGCTGACGATGGGATCTGAAGGAGATGGGATTGCAGAGTATTGGTGGGGGAAGAGGAGACAGGAGTCACAACAGCAGCACATAAAGACCCGGCCTGGAGTTCAAGGCTGGAGTCGCAGTTGGTGGTTGCGCAATCACTTTGAAGGTGTCCATGGTCGTTGCTGGAGTCCGGGTTTTGAGGTTAATATGCGAATAGTGAAAGTGTTTATTTTCTTATATTTTAACTATTGAGCTCTATTTAGCAGTTTTTCTTCAGCCAGGAGCTAAATTCTGTTGAAAGGCTTCCCTTTATCGTATCAGATCTGTTTTCTTTGCTTGTTCATATTCCAGATACTTATATGTTTCATATTAATTGATAAGTCGTATTGCAACCTTCTGCTCTGCTTTCTATTCTGCCAGATCTATTGCACCTTTCTTTATGATTGATGTTCTGCATTTATCCAGTCCAAAGTCCTTGTTTGTATCTTTTAAAAATAGTTCTACTATTTGACTTAATTGCTTTAGATTTACTGATGATGGAGCATATAATTTCAAGTTGTCCATATATAGAAGGTGTGTCAAGGTGCAATTCATTTGGTTGTTTCTCATTTGATACTCTATTTTCATCCAATTCAGTAAATTAGAGAGCAGGTTGAAAGCCAGATAAAACCATAGTCGGCTTAGAGAGATGTCCTGGAAAATACCTCAGTTTGCTTTGATAATGATGGTTCTTTTTTGGTTGTTTTTAGATAAGATAACTATAGTACACTAATATTTCATCAGATATTGATGGAATTTCAAATCCTATACTAATAATTATGAATAATATTACAGTTACTACTTCAACAATTGTGAGTATTTTATAAAACATCTTTTAACATATCCATTGTAACTTCAGGTGTTCCTGTATCTTCAATTATGTGTGTGACTTGGAGGCAACTTCCAGGTAGAGGTGTTTCCATGCTGTTGCTGCCCTTGTCCTTTTAGCTCATGGAGGTTGAGATTTAGGAACATTCTCTCCAGGGAGTATTCGGATCATAGTGTTATACAGCACAGAAATAGGTACTTGAGACCAACTCAGCCACATTGACCAATTTGCTCTCCTGTGCAGGTGCAACTTGCCTGCATTGGTGCAGATTTACAATCCATGTACCTGGCTAAAAGTCTTTCAAACACTGAAATTGTACCGACATTTACAAATTTCTCTGGCAGCTTGTTCCATATACCCACCACACTCTGTGTGAACAATGTGCTCCTCAGATTCCCCTCTTTCCTCTCTCTTCCTAAATCTATGCCCACTAACTTTAGACTCCTCTGCTATATGCTGGATACTGTGACGCTCCACCTTATCCATGCTTCTCAGGATTTTACGAACCTCTATAACGTCATCCATCAGTTTCCTTCATCTTGGGGAATTTTTATTTTTAAGGAGGTTACATTTGAGAATATTATTTCTGTCAGTTCTATGAAATGACACGAGTTATTTCGCAATGACTTTACTGTATCATTGATTTGTCAATTCCAGTGAGAAGAAATTTCTCAATATCCCAACATTAAATAATTTCCCCATTTTCGTGCAGCTATTGCAATTTGTCGAAGACCCTTAGTGGTGGAAAGATCTCAACATGAACCTGGTCATGTGCTTTGGGATGTTATTTGTTTCAAAGAGCTCATCCTTCACTCCAAAGTATACAGAAATGTGAATTAAATCTGGAAATGTTCTTCTGTCCTTAAATGAGCATCCCTCAACAAGCCACGAGAAAGTATTCAAATTTATCAAGTCAAATCAAGTCGTATTCATTGTCATTTCAACCATAATTGCTGATACAGTACACAGTAAAAATGAAACAACGTTCCTCCAGGACCATGCTGCTACATGAAACAACTCAAAACTACACTAGACTACCTGAAACAACACAAAAGTACACTAGACTTCAGACCTACACGGGACTACATAAAGTGCACAAAACAGTGCAAGACAGTACAATAATTAATAAACAAGTCAATAGGCACAGTAAAGGACAAATTACAATATAATAATAAATGATGTAAATGTAAACAATGTAACCAATGTTTTAGCTCAGATTGTTTTTCCTATATTAAACTGCTAAATTCTTTCACACTGTTATAGTATTACGCGGTAAGAAGTTATTTCGCTAGCACCAGAATTTGCTCCTATCCTGTTGTGGGCCATTTCCCCATATCCTGAATTCCCAAAGTGTTTCCACTTCAACTTTCAATATCCCAATTTTCTACTTCTACAACATTCTGAGATAGACAATTCCAGAGAATCACCATACTCTGCAAGACTTATGTTTCAGACCTTATTACGTGAGTTTGAATCTGTGCTTACTGAGATTTAAATTATCCTGACTTGCTTCTTTTTTTGTTAACTTTCCTTGGAAGGTTCTACAACTTCAAATAATTCCACATCATTTTCGACTCAAGCTTCATCCTACAAAATGCAGACCCACAGAGAATCATAGATATGTTCAAACTGTCCAGCAGATATCTGTCCATGTCTTCTTGTTTATACTGGTCTCAACTTTGGTAGAATTCAGCATGGTTTGTAAAAGTGCTGCTTTCTGTGCTGTTTATCTCCATGTCTCTATTTATGTTGTTCATACTTCTCTGAAGTCATTTCACAAAACCACCAGATTCATGGAAGTCATAAATATAGATATTTGTGCTCATTAAATTCACTGGAAATAAATTCAGAAATGGAGCACAGAGCCTCACAATGAACAGAATAACACAAGAGGCAACGAACAGCATCCTATTAAGTTTGCATTTTTCAGCCTCCTATAAATCATCATAATGTTATCTGTTAACTGGAACCAACTGTAGTAAAACAATTTAATGTGTTTAGGCAATAGGTAATAGGTGCAGGAGTAGGCCATTCGGCCCTTCCAGCCAGCACCGCCATTCACTGTGATCATGGCTGATCATCCACAATCAGTACCCTGTTCCTGCCTTCTCCCCATATCCCTTTACTCCGCTATCATTAAGAGCTCTATCTAACTCTTTCTTGAAAGCATCTGGAGAATTGGCCTCCACTGCCTTCTGAGGCAGAGCATTCCACAGATCCACAACTCTCTGGGTGAAAAAGTTTTTCCTCAACTCTGTTCTAAATGGCCTACCCCTTATTCTCAAATTGTGGCCTCTGGTTCTGGACTCCCCCAACATCGGGAACATGTTTCCTGCCTCTAGCGTGTCCAATCCCTTAATAATCTTTTATGTTTCAATCAGATCCCCTCTCATCCTTCTAAATTCCAGTGTATACAAGCCCAGTCTCTCCAATCTTTCAACATATGACAGTCCCACCATCCCAGGAATTAACCTCGTGAACCTACGCTGCACTCCCTCAATAGCAAGAATGTCCTTCCTCAAATTTGGAGACCAAAGCTGTACACAATTCTCCAGGTGTGGTCTCATCAGGGCCCTGTACAACTGCAGAAGGACCTCTTTGCTTCTATACTCAACTCCCCCTGTTATGAAGGCCAACATGCCATTAGCTTTGTTCACTGCCTGCTGTACCTGCATGTTTACTTTCAGTGACAGGTGAACAAGAACACCAAGATCTCGTTTTACTTCCCCTTTTCCTAACTTGACACCATCCAAGTAGTAATCTGCCTTCCTGTTCTTGCCATCAAAGTGGATAACCTCACATTTATCCACATTAAACTGCATCTGCCATGCATCTGCCCACTCACCCAACCTGTCCAAGTCATCCTGCATTATCTCAACATCCTCCGCACATTTCGCAATGCCACCCAGCTTTGTGTCATCTGCAAATTTGCTAATGCTACTTTTAATCCCTTCATCTAAATCATTGTTGTATATTGTAAATAGCTGCGGTCCCAGCACCGAGCCTTGCGGTACCCCACTAGTCACTGCCTGCCATTCTGAAAGGGACCCATTAATCCCTACTCTTTGTTTCCTGTTGCCAACCAATTTACGATCTATGTCAGTACCACACCCCCTATACCAGGTTCTCAGATTATGATTTCCGTTCATTTAGAATTTCCAGTGGAATCAGGGTGAATGAATCAAATGAGCTGATAATGGGATCAAAGGTATTTTATTACCCCCATAAACATTTCAACAAGATAAAATCAGATTTTCAAGAGCAACTTTTAGAAGTCCCTCATGCGCCTGAAGGACCCGATCATTGAGTTGTAGCCGCCCCAGTCACTGTATCTCCTGTATTCCCCGGGTCTCAGGAAGTACTGTCGGCCTCTGTAGTTGGGATGTTCATAGAAGATCCAGTAACCATCCATCACCTGACAGGAGTGGATGTCACGGTAACGGAAACGATTGTAGACAGAGGGACAGTCATCCACGAATTCCATCATCTGCCCTGCAAAATTAGGCCTCTCATAAATCCTCATCCTGTAGGTGTTCCCTCGGTACTGGAATAGGGAAATAAATGCACTTTTAGTCATGATATTTTGCCGAACATTCACTCACTGTATACAACATCTGAACACATTTTCATAAACTGGACATTGACTTCAATGGGAAAAAATTGGATGCAATTTGATCATTTCACCAAATATCTGCCTCAACGATGCCTTCAACTGGCATTGCTGCTGGTACAAACAAATGCTGAAGGAAAACACACAGAAAATATGAGAAATTCTGCATTTAGAACAAGGAATATAGAACAGTAGAGCACAAGAACAGGCCTTCTGGCCCACAATGTTGTGCTGAACCAATTAAATTAATAAATTTAAATTTTTTTGGTCACTTAAGTTAAATGGACGACTAAATTAATCTTTCCTGATTAAACAATATGCATATCATTCTACTTCCCTCACATTCATATGCCTATCCAAATACCTCTTAAAAGTCCCTAATGTATCTGCTTCTAACATCACTCCGGGCAGCACATTCCAGCCCCCTCCTCTCTCTGTATTAAAATCTTGCTCCTCACATCTCCTTTGAACTCACACCCTCTCATCTTATATGTTTGTCATCTGGTATGAGATATTTTAAACCTGGGAAAAGGATACTGTCCATCTACTATAGCTATGCCTCTCATACTTTTATAAACCGCTATCAGATCTCCCCTCGACCACCGCCACTCCAGAGAAGACAACTCCAGTTAGTCCATCCTTCCATTATATCGTTATAGCACATTCCATCTAAACCAGGCAGCATCCTGATAAGCTTCTTCTGCATCCTCTCCAAACTCTCGACATCATTCCTATAACATTGTGACCAAAACTGTATGCAATATTCCAGATGGGTAGAAAAGATGTGAAGGTGTTGGTCATGGTTCCAGCTATCCCATCTTTTGGCTCTCAATAACCAGGGATATATTCCATCAGGCCTTGGGGACTTATTCACCTCAATGTTCCTCAAGAAACTCAATTCATCTTAAAACGCCCGAGCATTTGAATAAACTCGTGCATTAGTCACTTGATAGGCCAATTCCCCATTTTCAGAGGCATACTGAAAAAAGTCAAATGCCCTGAAAAAAAATTGAAACTTACAGGTGGGTAACTGCGACAGGACTTGACACAGTCATTGAATCCCATCCAGCACTGGTAGTCAGGATACTCTCCCCTGCTCAGAACATACTGGTATCCCATGTAGTTGGGTCTCTCGTACAACACCCACCAGTCACTCTCGACACGGATGGAGTTACAGCGGCTGAAGTAAGGGGAGAGGTCGGCAGAGTCGGAGCTGCACTCATAGTGCCGACCCTGGAAGTTCCTGTCCTCGTAGAAGATGATCTGTGGGAAGAAACATATCTGTGTTAATAGTTTCTCAGGTGTTCATGAAGAATTCTCATTTAGTTCATTTTCTGAGTAGCCCTTGCCTTTCCCATTTTGAACACAGTGAGTCTGGTAACCAGCTGAATGATTCACTGCCTAACACAAGTTGGTATTTATATGCAGGGTAGAAAGGCCTCACTAGGCAGTTTCTTGTTATTCTGATGACACAACATTAAACATCAGCAAAATGCAACAAAAATGTTTTTTTCATTTATTGTCAAAAAACAACAGAAAGACATTTGTTGCATCGCGGATTCTTTCAGTTGTGCTTTCTTATCATTTTAATTGTTGTTTAAACCAAACAGTTCAGGAACATTCACAGCTACATATCATCCAGGTCCATTCACAAAGATGAATGTAACATTCTGAATCACTTTCCCAAACTGCCTAAATTGAGGAGATACCTTATTAAACTGACAAACATTTTTAGAAAATCCATCTGTACAATTTCTGCTACACAACACTGATCAGCCTCCTCTATTCTTTCATGAGCGAATTCAGCCAGATGAGTCAAACCTGATATGCTTTCAATAATATTTGCTGCCTCTCCCTTCATAACCCCCTTGATCCTCCAAGTGAGAGTAAATATTGTCTTTCACAGTGGTTCCTTGCAGTTTCTACCACTTGCATCACTTCTCTCGTTGAACACGTTGAACAGTCAAAGCCTTCCACTCTCCTGTCATTGAAGAACTATACACACACGCTTAACATTTCAATTACCTCCACATTCCAGATTTCGTCACCACATTTGTGATATCCCATTCCTTTTAGTTCATTTTTCTGATGTGAAAAAAGTCAATCAATCAATAATTGCCTCTGATAAGCTGATGGTGTATAAAAATAGTCTTAAACGAGTATGTCCCTACAAAATCATTCATTTCCCCAAATAGAACCACTGAATGACTCATGAGATGAGCAAACTGCTGAGGGCCAAATCAGTGCTATTCTTTTCTGGTGACCAAGAAAGTCACAAGAGGTCCAAGTACAATCTCCAGAAAGCCATCTCATGAGCGAAGTGACTTGAATCAGTGAAGGATGCTCAACAGTTGTGGCAGGGCTAGAATACTATCACTTCTTACAAAATGAAATCAAGTTCACCTTGGCCATCAGAAAGCGGAACAACCAACACCAAGAGCTTCAAGTCCCAGTGACCCTGTGATTTCAGTCTCTGAGGCTAACATGAGAGCATCCTTCAGGAGGGTGAACACACAGCAATCATCTAGCCCAAATGGGGCTCCTGGCCAAATACTAAAAACTAGTGCTGATGAACTGGCTAGAGTGTTCACTGAGATATTTAACCACTGTCTGAAGTACCCATCTGCTTCAAGCAGATGACAATTATGATGGTGTTTGAGGAGAACATGGTAACCTGCCTCAATAACCACTATCCAGTAGCACTTACATCAACAGTGATGAAATGTTTTGAAAGGTTGGTTATGAAATACATCAACCCCTGCCGGAGAAGCAACTTGGATCCACTCCAACAGTTCCACAGCAGGCTCCTATCCATTGGCACTTCACTCCATCCTGGAACATCTGGAGAGCAAAGATCCGTACAACAGGATGCTCTTTATTGACCACAGCTCATCATTCAATTGTATCATCCCCTCAAAACTAATCAATAAGCTTCAAGGCATTGACCTCAATTCATCCTCGTGTAATTGAATCCTTGATCTCCTCACTTGAAGGGAAAATACTACAAAGAGTACTGGATAAGGCCCACTCCATCACAGATAAAGCTCTCCCCACCATTAAGCGCATCTACATGGAGCATTGTCGCAGGAAAGCAGCTGACCCCAGTCTGTTTGGATTGACAAAAAAATTCTCCTCCACAATCTCCATCAGCACAGGTTCACCACAAGTCTGTGCCTAGCCCCCTGCACTACTCGATTGCGAAGATTCAGGTTGACATCCAAAACTTCGACAAATTTCTATGGATGTGTGGTGGAGGGTATATTGACTAGCTGTATCACAGCTTGGTATCGAAACACCAATGCTCTTCAAGGGAAATACTACAATAAGTAGTGGATATGGCCTCCCCAGCACATCTACAAGCAGTGATGTTGCAGGAAAGCAGCATCCATCATCTGGGACCTCCCACCACCCAAGTCTTGCTCTCTTCTCACTGCTGCTATCATAAAGAAGGTACTGGAGACTCAGGATTCACACCACCAGTTTTAGGAATAGTTACTAATCCTCAAGTATCAGTGTCTTGAACAAGAAGACATGACTTCACTCAATTACACTTGTCTCATCACCGAACTATTCTCACAACCCATGGACTCACTTTCAAGGTCTCATTATCTCATATTCTCAAAATTTATTGCTTATTTACTAAATACTATCTTTTCACTCAGCTCAAGCTGGTAAAGCCTGAGATTCAGACAGAGGCAAGCACGCTCATTTCTCAATTGCTTGGAACTTTTTGGACTATTCTAGTGCCGTTTGGTATTGTGAATTTCAGAAGTATCTGCCCAAATTGTTTAATGCAATTCTGTAGTGGCGCTGGGATGATACCAATTGTAGATATTACTAATGGGACAATATATAACTTGTTCATGATCCACAGACATTCAATTTCCTTTTTTAATTCAGCATGTTTCTGCTGTTCTTCACTTGTTGAGCTTTGTATGTTATCAGTATTTGGAAGGGCAATATCTGCTAAGTAAGTTGTTCTAGTTTGTTTATCTTGTATTATTATATCCAGATGATTAAAACGGATTGTCTGATCAATAATAACAAATCAAGCCAAATGTACTTTGTAGGACTCTGACTCTAAAATTGAATAAAGCTTGATTTATACTAAGGTGTGGTGTCTTTTACGAGTTTGTAAATTAAAGCGAGTTTTGTTTTTTTGTGCGGGAGGGCTGATTTGGGGGTCGATGTGCACAGTTCGTTTAGCTCAGTGTTTGCGCAGGGGGAGGGATCTTGAGGGTGATGATGTGCTTGTTTTGTTTTTCTTCATTTTATTGCAGGGAGGTGGGATTGGAGGGCTGATGATCCTGCTGCCTTTCTTTTCTTTCTTTGTTTCATGGCTACCCAGAAAAATGAAGAATTTCAGAGTTATATACTTTGATAATAAAATGAACCTTTGAACCTTTGAACTTTTGATTTTGGTGAATGATATTTCCCACTTGATTGCGCCTGTATGAGTAATCAGATTGAGTTAAACAGCTACAGGGTCCTGTAACATATTGAATTGTTTTTGTTTTCTCTTGGCATTTTCTGCTTTTATTGTCTTGAATTTGTTGTTTTTTTAATTAGGTATTTTTGATAACTTTTTTGTGTTAACCATCTGGTCTTGTTTTGTCACAAGAATCCTTCTGTTTCTGTCTCCAGCTCTGAGCCAGGCATTCAATGCTTCCTTGTCAATATCTACTCTGCTCAGAATGTGAGAGGTTCTTCCATGGAGGGTCACACTCTTCCATTGGTTAACTTTTTCTTCAATAGTGATAATGTCTTCATTTTTCTGCTTTGTTAAGTGTAATTGTGTGTACTTCTTACCTGAATTACACATGGTCACATGGAATACTGAATCCTGTTTTCACTGATGAAACTATATCCTTAGAAGTTTTATCCAACTGTTGCGTAAATTCATTACGCCTGTTATTCCTCATTCTCATTCGCTCCTAGGGAGTGCTTGTCTAAGTGCGTTCAATTGTGCATGGTGTTTTCTAAAATTTCTCATTACGGTTCTTATTTTTCTTTGTAAATTTTCCGGATCAGTTTCATACCAATATTTTATGCCAAAACAGTACAGTAATATGGCTGTAGCTAAAGAGTTTATTGCCTTTATTATATTTTTACTATTCAGCTCTGTTTGATAGGTTTTCTTAAGTCTAGAAGTAAATTCTTTTGAAAGACTTCCCTTTATTTCACTATGATCTATTTTCTTGGCTTGTTGATATCCCAGATACTGATATATTTCATAATTTTCCATCAGTTGTATTGTATCCTGCTGCTCTGTTTTGTATTCAGTTAGCTCTAGTGTGCTTTCTTTATGTTTAATATTCTGCACTTATCTAGTCCAAAGTTTATATTCATGCATTCTGAAAGTAGTTCTACTATTTGAATTAATAGCTTTCGCATTATGGATGAAAGAGTACATAGTTTCTATTCATCCATGTATACAAGGTGAGTCAAGGTGTAATTCATTTGGTTGTTTCTGATTTGATACCCTAATTTCATCCGATGGAAAGTGGGTTTACAGCTAGTCAAAGCCATTGTGGGCTTATAGAGTCACCCTGGAAAGTGCCTCGGTTTATTTGACAATGGTGGTTGTTCTTTTTTAGTTGTTTATAAATATCAGATGTTGAAGGAATATCAAAAGTATTGTGTGAATTTTATATATATTAAGGACTTCTAGTAACCATGAGTATGGAACAGAATCAAATGCTTCTTGGTAGTCAAGATAACAACATGAAAGATTTCTGTGTTTCTTCCAGGCTCGATTTAGAATTACAGAACCTATTATCAATTGTTCTTTACATTTTTCCGCGGCCTTACAGCACCGTTTCTGCTCTTCTACAAGTATATAGTGGTATTCTCAGTGAGTGGTAATTAGTTGTGAGATGGATACAGGTTTGTATATAGTTTGTAAACAAGCAGCAGGATGATATCTTGATGGGTCATTTGTGATTTCTCCTTTAGGGTAGAGATCAGTTTTAACTTCTGTCAAAAATCTGGATGCTTTTTCAGGATTTTTCAGAAATTTGTTGACATGTGTTAATAGGTACAAATAGAGGCAAGTAAAATTTATACCAATAATTATGAATATTATCACTGTCTGTACTTGCCAGTTGTGGGAATTTTGAAACCACTGTTAACATATCCGGTGTAACTTCAGGTGTTTCCATATCTTCAATTGTGTGAGTGTGGCGTGGAAACATCTTTCAGGTGGAGGTGTTTCCATGCGATTGCTGACCCACTTGCACGTCCCACTTGCCTGCATTGGTGCATATTTGCAATCCATGTACCTGTCTAAATGTCTTTTAAACTTTGAAATTCTACTGACCTTCACAAATTCCTCTGGTAGCTTGTTCCATTTACCCACCACCCTCTGTGTGAAAAACTAGCTCCTCAGGTCCCCTCTTTCCTTTCTCATCCTAAACCTATATCCTCTATTTTTGGACTCATCTACTCTGTGAAAAATACTGCAACCCTCCACCTTATCCATGCTTCTCATGATTTTAAAAACCTGTCCAATGTCATCCATCAGGTTCCTTCACTCTGGGGAAATCTTTATGTTTAAGGAGATTACATCTGAGATTATTATTTCAGGCAGGTCTATGAGATGACACATACACCATAATTATTACCTATAACTTTACTGGGTCGTTGATTTGCCAAGTTAATTGAGAAGAAATTTCTCTACACCTCAGCTTTAAGTAAATGACCCAATATCTTATAGTTATGTTTACAATGGTTTTTCTGTATTTCATGGCTGTCGGGAGAAGACAAATATCAGAGATATATTGTACATGCATACTTTGACAATAAAATGAATCTTTGAACCATAGAAAGTGCTGCTTTCTGTGCTGTTTAACTCCATGTCTCTATTTATGTTGTTTACACTTTTCTGAAGTCAATTCACAAAACCAATGGACACAATGACACATAGAAACATAGAAAATAGGTGCAGGAGTAGACCATTCAGCCCTTCGAGCCTGCACCGCCATTCAGTATGATCTTGGCTGAACATCCAACTCAGAACCCGGTACCTGCCCTCTGTCCATACCCACTGATCCTTTTAACCACAAGGGCCATATCTAACTCCCTCTTAAATGTAGCCAATGAACTGGCCTCAACTGTTTCCTGTGGCAGAGAATTCCACAGATTCACCACTCTCTTTGTGAAGAAGTTTTTCCTCATTTCAGTCCTAAAAGGCTTCCCCTTTATCCTTAAACTGTGACCCCTTGTTCTGGACTTCCCCAACATCGGGAACAATCTTCCTGCATCTAGCCTGTCCAATCCCTTTAGGATTTTATATGTTTCAATAAGATCCCCCCTCAATCTTCTAAATTCCAACGAGTATAAGCCTAGTCGATCCATTCTTTCATCATATGAAAGTCCTGCAATCCGAGGAATCAATCTGGTGAACCTTGTTTGTACTCCCTCTATGGCAAGAATGTCTTTCCTCAGATTAGGGGACCAAAACTGCACACAATACTCCAGGTGTGGTCTCACCAAGGCCTTGTACAACTGCAGTAGTACCTGCCTGCTCCTGTACTCGAATCCTCTTGCTATGAATGCCAGCATACCATTCGCCTTTTTCACCGCCTGCCGTACCTGCATGCCCACTTTCAATGACTGGTGTATAATGACACCCAGGTCTCATTGTACCTCCCCTTTTCCTAATCTGCCTCCATTTAGATAATAATCTGTTTTCCTGTTCTTGCCACCAAAGTGGATAACATCACATTTATCCACATTAAATTGCATCTGCCATGAATTTGCCCACTCACCTAACCTATCCAAGTCACCCTGCATTCTCTTAGCATCCTCCTCACAGCTAACACCACCACCCAGCTTCATGTCATCCGCAAACTTGGAGATGCTGCATTTAATTCCCTCGTCTAAGTTATTAATATATATTGTAAACAACTGGTGTCCCAGCACTGAGCCTTGCAGTACCCCACTAGTCACTGCCTGCCATTCTGAAAAGGTCCTGTTTATTTCCACTCTTTGCTTCCTGTCTGCCAACCAATTCTCTATCCACATCAATACCTTACCCCCAATACCGTGTGCTTTAAGTTTGCACACTAATCTCCTGTGTGGGACCTTGTCAAAAGCCTTTTGAAAATCCAAATATACCACATCAACTGGTTCTCCCCTATCCACTCTACTATTTACATCCTCAAAAAATTCTATGAGATTCGTCAGACATGATTTTCCTTTCACAAATCCATGCTGACTTTGTCCGATGATTTCACCGCTTTCCAAATGTGCTGTTATCACATCTTTGATAACTGACTCTAGCAGTTTCCCCACCACCGATGTTAGGCTAACTGGTCTATAATTCCTCGGTTTCTCTCTCCCTCCTTTTTTAAAAAGCGGGGTTACATTAGTCACCCTCCAATCCTCAGGAACTAGTCCAGAATCTAAAGAGTTTTGAAAAATTATCACTAATGCATCCACTATTTCTTGGGCTACTTCCTTAAGCACTCTGGGATGCAGACCATCTGGCCCTGGGGATTTATCTGCCTTTAATCCCTTCAATTTACCTAACACCACTTCCCTACTAACATGTATTTCCCTCAGTTCCTCCATCTCACTAGACCCTCAGTCCCCTACTATTTCCAGAAGATTAATTATGTTCTCCTTAGTGAAGACAGAACCAAAGTAATTATTCAATTGGTCTGCTGTGTCCTTGTTCCCCATGATCAATTCACCTGTTTCTGACTGTAAGGGACCTACATTTGTCTTAACCAGTCTTTTTCTTTTCACATTTCTTTAAAAGCTTTTACAATCAGTTTTTATATTCCCTGCCAGTTTTCTTTCATAATCTTTTTTTCCTTTCCTAATTAAGCCCTTTGTTCTCCTCTGCTGGACTCTGAATTTCTCCCAGTCCTCAGGTGAGCCGCTTTTTCTGGCTAATTTGTATGTTTCTTCTTTGGAATTGATACTATCCCTATCCCTATGACACAAGAGGCAAAGAACAACTTTCTATTAAGTTCATATTTTTCAGCCTCCTATGAATGATCATAATGCTAATTGGAACCAACTGTTGTAAAAAAATTTAATATTGTCCTCTAATTATGGTTACTGTTCTATTGTGATTTCCAGTAGAATCAGGGTAAATCAATCAAATGAATCATCAAAGGTACTTTATTGCCTCTATAAATATTCCAACAAAATAAAACCAGATTTTTAAGAGTGGCTTTTAGAAGTCCCTCATGCGCCTGAAGGACCCGATCATTGAGTTGTAGCCGCCCCAGTCACTGTATTTCTTGTATTCCCCGGGTCTCAGGAAATACTGTCGGCCTCTGTAGTTGGGATGTTCATAGAAGATCCAGTAACCATCCTTCACCTGACAGGAGTGGATGTCACGGTAACGGAAACGATCGTAGACAGAGGGACAGTCTTCCATGAATTCCATCATCTGCCCCTCAAAGTCAGGCCTCTCGTAAATCCTCATCCTGTAGTTTCCACCTTGGTACTGGAATAGGAAAAGCACAGTTTCAGTAATGAGGTTTTGCAGAGTATTCTTTCCTTATACACTACCTCTGAAAATCAGCTCACAGACTGGACATTGACGTCAATGGGAAATAAAGTCAGGTGCAATTTGATCATTTTATTTATTATCTGCCCCAATGATGTCTCGAACTGGCATTGCTGCTGGTTCAAACATAATTTAAAGGAAAACACAGGTAGAAATATGAGAAATTCTGCATTTAGAACGTAGAAGATCAGTGCACAGGAAAAGGCTCTTTGGCCCATGGTTTTGTGCCAAACGATGTATTTAGAAACATAGAAACATAGAAAATAGGTGCAGGAGTAGGCCATTCGGCCCTTTGAGCCTGCACCGCCATTTATTATTATCATGGCTGATCATCCAACTCAGAACCCCGCCCCAGCCTTCCCTCCATACCCCCTGACCCCCGCAGCCACAAGGGCCATATCTAACTCCCTCTTAAATATAGCCAATGAACTGGCCTCAACTGTTTCCTGTGGCAGAGAATTCCACAGATTCACCACTCTCTGTGTGAAGAAGTTTTTCCTAATCTCGGTCCTAAAAGGCTTCCCCTCTATCCTCAAACTGTGGCCCCTCGTTCTGGACTTCCCCAACATCCGGAACAATCTTCCTGCATCTAGCCTGTCCAATCCCTTTAGGATCTTATACGTTTCAATCAGATCCCCCCTCAATCTTCTAAATTCCAACGAGTACAAGCCCAGTTCATCCAGTCTTTCTTCATATGAAAGTCCTGCCATCCCAGGAATCAATCTGGTGAACCTTCTTTGTACTCCCTCTATGGCAAGGATGTCTTTCCTCAGATTAGGGGACCAAAACTGCACACAATACTCCAGGTGTGGTCTCACCAAGGCCTTGTACAACTGCAGTAGTACCTCCCTGCTCCTGTACTCGAATCCTCTCGCTATAAATGCCAGCATACCATTCGCCTTTTTCACCGCCTGCTGTACCTGCATGCCCACTTTCAATGACTGGTGTACAATGACACCCAGGTCTCCTTGCACCTTGCCTTTTCCTAATCGGCCACCATTCAGATAATAACGGCTATTTAAAGTAAATGGCCAACTAAACTAATCCCTTCTGCCTGAGCAATGTCCATATCATTCCACTTCCCTTACATTCATGTGCCTATCTAAGAATCTGTTAAAAGCCCCTGAAGAACATGTCCCCAACATCACCCCGGGCAGCGCATTCCAGACACCCACCCCTCTCCGTGTAAAAAACTTGTCCCTCACACCTACTTTTTGAACTCACACCCTCTCACCTTAAATATTTCAACATGTCCTATGATAGGATATATTTTAGCCATGGGAAAAATGTACTTTCTGTCTACTCTATCCTTGCCTCTCATAAACTTATAAAACTCTATCTGATCTCCCTTCAGCCTCCAGAGAAAGCGTCAAGTTTCTCCGATCTCTCATTATAGCACAAACCCTCTAAACCAGGCAGCATCCTGATAAGATTCTGCTGCATCCTCGCCAGTCTCAACATCGTTCATATAATGGCGTGACCAAAACTGTATGCAATACTTCCGACTGTGAGAAAGGACATGAAGATGTTGGTGTAAATGCCAGCAATCTCATCTCTTGCCTCTCACAATAAACTGGGGTATATTCCATCATACCCCGGGGCTTATTTACCCTAATACTCAGTAAGAGACCCAACACTTCCTCCAGCTTAACCTCGAAATACCCAAGCACATTAATACACTTGGACATATTTAATACCTATTAGGCACTTGCTAAGTAAATCCTCCATTTTCAGAGCCAATCTGTAAAAGATCAAATTCCCTGAAGAACACTGAAACTTACATATGGGTAACTGCGACAGGACCTGATTGTGTCATTGAATCCCATCCAGCGCTGGTAGTCAGGATACTCTCCCCTTCTCAGGACATACTGGTATCCCATGTAGTTGGGTCTCTCGTACACCACCCACCAGTCACTCTCGACACGGATGGAGTTACAGCGGCTGAAGTAAGGGGAGAGGTCGGCACAGTCGGTGCTGCACGCATAGTGCCGACCATGGAAGTTTCTGTCCTCGTAGAAGATGATCTGTGGGAAGAAACATATCTATGTTAATAGTTTCTTAGGTGTTCATGAAGAATTCTCATTTAGTTCATTTACTGAGTAGCCCTTGCCTTTCCCATTTTGAACACAGTGAGTCTGGTAACCAACTGAATGTTTCACTGCCTAACACAAGTTGGTATTTATATGCAGGGTAGAAAGGCCTCACTAGGCAGTTTCTTGTTATTCTGATAACACAATATTAAACATCAGCAAAATGTAACAAAATCCTTTTTTTTTGTTATTGTAGAAACACAACAGAAAGACATTTGTTGCCTCATGGATCCTTTCAGTTGTGCTTTCTTATCATTTTAATTGTTGTTTAAACCAAACAGTTCAGGAACATTCACAGCTACATATCATCCAGGTCCATTCACCTGGATCAAAGTAGCATTTTGGTGCTCTTTCCTAAACATACCTTATTAAACTGTGAAACAACTTCTGAAAATCCATCTATACAGTTTCTGCTGCACAACACTGATCAGCCACCTCTATCACCAAACTCAGCCAGATGAGTCAGACGTGATTTACCTTCAATAATCTCTGCTGCCTCTCCCTTCATAACCCACTTGATCCTCCAAGAGAGAGTTAATATTTCCTTTCGCAGTGGTTCCTTGTAGTTTTCCCACCTCCAGCATTCATTATGTTTGCTCCACTTCTCTTGTTGCACACGTTGAACAGTCAAAGCCTTCCACTCTCCTGTCATTGAAGAACTGTACACATACATTTTAATTACCTCCACATTCTGGATTTCCTCACCACACGAGATATCCCTTCCTTTTAATTCATTTTCTGATATGAGAAAGGGCAATAATCAATAATAATATTAATAATAATAATAATAATAATACATACTTATTGATCCTGAGTGGGAAATACATTTGCTACAGCAGCAACATTTAAAAACACACTTAGCAGTGTGCAAACTTAACTAGCAGTAAAGTACAGAATAATAAATACAACAATTTACCAATGTGCAATAATAATGCATGAAGTAATAAAACAGAGACCATTGTACAATGATGTGTGTTCTCCTGCCGCACAGAGCTGAAATGTTGTATATGCTTATTGTACTTGGTAGGAAGGATTTTCTGTAGTGACCCTTGTGACGGTGGAGCTGAATGAATCTGTTTGAACGGGTGCTCTGCTGCTAATTCAGTTGGTCATGGAGAGGATATGCCAGATTGTCCATAATGAATAACCATTTGTTTAGTGAGCTCCTCTCCACCACTAACCCAAAAGAGCCAAGGATAGATCCAGCCTTTTTGATGAGTTTATTTAACCTTTTTGCATCACCAACATTGATGCTGCTCCCCTAATATCAAGCTGCAAGGAAGACTGCACACACTGACTTTTTAATAAGAGATCTCCAACATCTCAGCTTCCTTAGAAAATGGAGTCTGCTCATCCCCTTCTTGTAAGCAGCCTTGGGATTGGTTTTCTAGTCAAGTCTGTTGTCGAGGTGAACACCCACGTATTTGTAGTCCTCCACCACCGCAACCTCTTCTCTCGGAATGTATACAGGACTCGTCACAGTCCTCTTCCTCCTAAAATCAATCATCATCTCCCTGGTTTTGGCCACATTCAGAAGCAGCTGATTCTTCTCTCACCTCTCCACAAAGCTGTCCACCAGACCTCTGTACTCCGACTCCTGCTCATCTCTGATACACCCAACCACTGCAAAGTGGCAAATGGCAAGACTCAGATATGCACTGAAAGTCCGAGGTGTGCAGTGTGAACAGATACAGAGACTGGACAGTCCCTGTGGTGCTCCAGTGCCACTCATTACCACCTCAGACAGAGAACTACCCAGCCGTACAAACTGGGGTCTATCTGTCAAGAAGGCAGTAATCCAGGAGATAGTGGATTTGTCTACACCCATCCTTTCCAACTTTGCTCAGTAGAAGTGGCTGGATTGTATTGAAGGCACCAGAGAAATGAGAAACTGAGATTCTCACAATGAGACCAGCATCATCCAGGTGGGAGAGAGTCCTCTGCAACAGGCAGATGATGGCATCATCCACTCCCACATGAGGTTGGTAGGCAAACTGTAGAGGGTCCAATGAAGATCTCACGTATGGGCACCCGTATGGGTCCTAGCTATGCCTGCCTTTTTGTTGGGTTTGTGGAACAATCTATGTTCCGTGCCTATTCTGGTATCTGTCCCCCACTTTTCCTTCACTACATCGACGACTGCATTGGCGCTGCTTCCTGCACGCATGCAGAACTTGTTGACTTATTAACTTTGCCTCCAACTTTCACCCTGCCCTCAAGTTTACCTGGTCCATTTCCGACACCTCCCTCCCCTTTCTAGATCTTTCTGTCTCTGTCTCTGGAGACAGCTTATCCACTGATGTCTACTATAAGCCTACTGACTCTCACAGCTATCTGGACTATTTCTCTTCTCACCCTGTCTCTTGCAAAAACGCCATCCCCTTCTCACAATTCCTACATCTCCGCCGCATCTGCTCTCAGGATGAGGCTTTTCATTCTAGGACGAGGGAGATGTCTTCCTTTTTTAAAGAAAGGGGCTTCCGTTCCTCCACTATCAACTCTGCTCTTAAACGCATCTCCCCCATTTCACGTACATCTGCTCTCACTCCATCCTCCTGCCACCCCACTAGGAATAGGGTTCCCCTGGTCCTCACCTACCACCCCACCAGCCTCCGGGTCCAACATATTATTCTCCGTAACTTCCGCCACCTCCAACGGGATCCCACCACTAAGCACATCTTTCCCTCCCTCCCCCCTGCATTCCGCAGGGATCGCTCCCAACACAACTCCCTTGTCCATTCGTCCCCCCCATCCCTCCCTACTGATCTCCCCCCTGGCACTTATCCGTGTAAGCGGAACAAGTGCTACACATGCCCTTACACTTCCTCCCTTACCACCATTCAGGGCCCCAAACAGTCCTTCCAGGTGAGGCAACACTTCACCTGTGAGTCGACTGGGGTGATATACTGCGTCCGGTGCTCCCGATGTGGCCTTTTATATATTGGTGAGACCCGACGCAGACTGGGAGACCGCTTTGCTGAACATCTACGCTCTGTCCGCCAGAGAAAGCAGGATCTCCCAGTGGCCACACATTTTAATTCCACATCCCATTCCCATTCTGACATGTCTATCCACGGCCTCCTCTACTGTAAAGATGAAGCCACACTCAGGTTGGAGGAACAACACCTTATATTCCGTCTGGGTAGCCTCCAACCTGATGGCATGAACATCGACTTCTCTAACTTCCGCTAGGCCCCACCTCCCCTCGTACCCCATCTGTTACTTATTTTTATGCACACATTCTTTCTCTCATTCTCCTTTTTCTCCCTCTGTCCCTCTGAATATACCTCTTGCCCATCCTCTGGGTTCCCCCCCTCCTTGTCTTTCTTCCCGGACCTCCTGTCCCATGATCCTCTCGTATCCCCTTTTGCCTATCACCTGTCCAGCTCTTGGCTCTATCCCTCCCCTTCCTGTCTTCTCCTATCATTTTGGATCTCCCCCTCCCCCTCCAACTTTCAAATCCCTTACTCACTCTTCCTTCAGTTAGTCCTGACGAAGGGTCTCGGCCTGAAACGTCGACTGCACGTCTTCCTAGAAAAGCTTGGAGACAGTGTGAAAGGGAGGATAGGCAGGTGATAGAGAACGGACACACTCAGACTGATGGTTTGAGATGTGTCTTTATTAACATGAGGAGTATTATGAACAAAGCAGATGAGCTTAGAGTGTGGATCAGCACTTGGAGCTATGATGTTGTGGCCATTACAGAGACTGGGATGGTGCAGGGGCAGAAATGGCTACTTCAAGTGCAAGGCTTTAGATGTTTCAGAAAGGACAGGGAGGGAGGCAAAAGAGGTGGCGCGTGACACTGTTGATCAGGGATAGAGTCACGGCTGCAGAAAAGGAGGAGATCATGGAAGGATTGTCTACGGAGACTCTGTGGGTGGAAGTTAGGAATAGGAAGGGGTCAATGACTACTGGGTGTATTTTATAGGCCGACCAATAGTAACAGAGACAACGAGGAGCAGATAGGGAGAGAGATTCTGCAAAGGTGTAATAATAACAGAGTTGTTGTAGTGGGAGATTTTAATTTCCCAAGTATTGATTAGCATCTCCCTAGAGTGAGGGGTTTAGATGGGGTGGAGTTTGTTAGGTGTGTTCAGGAATGTTTCTTGACACAATATGTAGATAATCCTACAAGAGAAGAGGTTGTACTTGATCTGTTATTGGGGAATGAACCTGGTCAGGTGTCAGGTCACTCATCGGGAGAGCATTTTGGAGATAGTGATCACAGTTCTATCTCCTTTACCATAGCATACCATAGAATAGGTTGAGTGAACTCGGCCTTTTCTCCTTGGAGCGACGGAGGATGAGAGGTGACCTGATAGATGTGTACAATATAATAAGAGGCATTGATCATGTGGATAGTCGGAGGCCTTTTCCCAGGGCTGAAATGGCTAGCATGAGAGGGCATAGTTTTAAAGTGCTTGGAAGAAGGTACAGAGGAGATGTCAGGGGTAAGTTTTTTTATGCAGAGAGTGGTGAGTGCATGGAATGGGCTGCCGGCAACGGTGGTGGAGGCGGAAACGATCGGGCCTTTTAAGAAACTCCTGGACAGGCACGTTGTGCTTAGGAAAATAGAGGGTTATGGGTAAGCCTAGGTAGTTCCAGGATAAGGATATGTTCGGCACAGCTTTGTGGGCCGCAGGGCCTGTATTGTGCTGTAGGTTTTCCATGTTTCTGTTCTTCTATGATTCTGAGAAGAGTTCTGCAACTCTAAGCCAGATGTTACATGTTTCCTTCTCAACATCTATTCCTCCCAGATCGTGTGGATGTCTTCCATGAGAGGTCATGCTTATCCATTGGTTAACATTTTCTTCTTCAGAATTAAAGAATTTGTTATTAGTTTCTTCATTTATCTGGCTGTGCTTTCATTTAAGTTTAATAGTATGTACTTCTTATCAGAATTGCATATGCTTGCATGGAGTGCTGCATCCTGCTTCTGTTGATGAAATAAATTGAATTGACTTTATTTCTTACATCCTTCACATACATGAGGTGTAAAAATTATGTCTCTGTCTAAATGTGCAATGTGTAATTTATAGTAATTTGTAATAATTACTATAATCACTAGCGCCTTTACTTCCTGAGAAAGCTAAAGAAATCTGGCCTGTCCCCTAAAACCCTCACTAATTTTTATAGATGCACCGTAGAAAGCATTCTTCCAGGGTGCATCACAACCTGGTATGGAAGTTGTCCTGTCCAAGACCAGAAGAAGCTGCAGAAGATCATGAACACAGCCCAGCACATCACACAAACCAATCTTCAGACCTTGGACTCACTTTACCCATGCACGCTGTCGAAGCAGTGCTGCCAGGATAATCAAGGACACGACCCACACAGCCAACACACTGTTTGTCCATCGTCCCTCTGAGAGAAGGCTCAGGAGCTTGAAGACTCATACAGCCAGATTTGGAAACAGTTTCTTTCCAACTGTGATAAGACTGCTGAACGGATCCTGACCCGGATCTGGGCCGTACCCTCCAAATATCCGGACCTGCCTCTCGTTTTTATTTGCACTACCTTACTTTCCCTTTTCTATTTTCTATTTATGATAAATAATTTAAATTTTTAATATTTACTGTCGATTTGTACTCCAGGGAGCGCAAAGCGCAGAATCAAATATCGCTGTGATGATTGTACGCTCTAGTATCAATTGTTTGGCGACAATAATGTAAAGTAAAGTAATAAATAGTATGTACAACAGGACAGTCAATATAACATAGAAATACAATTATATCAGTATAAGATAATCAGTCTGATGGCCTGGTGGAAGAAGCTGTCCTGGAACCTGTTGGTCTTGGCTTTTATGCTGCAGTACCGTTTCCCGGCAACAGTTTGTGGTTGGCGTGACTTGGGTCCCCAGTGATCCCTCAGGTCCTTTTTACACACCTGTAAATGTTCTGAATAGTGGGAAGTTCATATCTACAGATGTGCTGGGCTGTCTGCATAACTCTCTGCAGAGTCCTGTGATTAAGGGAGGTACAGTTCCCATACCAGGCAGTGATGCAGCCAGTCAGGATGCTCTGAATTGTGACCCTGTAAAAAGTCCTTAGGGTTGGGGACTCATGCCAAACTTTTTCAACCACTTGATTCCTCTGTAATTCTCTTTAATCCACTTGAATACTAATACATCTGTTTTAGCTTCTCCTTCTCAAATTTCAGGGTGAAATCGATCATATTATGCTTACTTTCCCCTAAGGATTCTTTTTCCTTAAACTCTCTAATCAATTCTGGTTCATTGCACAACACCCAATCAAGAATAGGTTATTCCCCTAATGGGCTCAACCACAAGCTGCTTTAAAAAGCCTCCTCAAAAGCATTCTAGAAACTCCCCCTCTTAGAATCCAGCACCAAACTGATTTTCCCAATCTAACTGCATATTGAAACCCCCTATGACAATTGTAACATTACTCTTCCAGCATGCATTTTCTATCTCCCACTGTAATTTCTAGACCACATCCTTACTACTGTTTGCAGTGGGGAGGGGGGTTCCGAATACAAAACTCATCAGGGTCTTTTTACCCTTGCAGTTCCTTTGTTCTATCCACAATGATTCAACACCTGACCCTATGTCTCCTCTTTCTAATAATTGATTTCATTCTGGGTCATTTCCCCATATCCTGATTTCCCAGAAGTGTTTCCACTTGCCATTCAATATTTGTCTTTATGTCTCTGTCTATTACATTTTTATGGATCTATGCTTCCTGAGGATTAAATAATTCTTATTTATTTCTTTTTTAGTTAACTTTCCTCAAAAGATTCTACAGCTACAAATACAGTAATTCCACATCAATTTCGACTCAACTTCCACCCTTCACTATGCGGACCCACACAGAATCATAAGTATGTTTAAACTATCCAGCAGATTTCAGACCTGCCTTCCTGTTGTTTACACTGGTCTCAACTTTGGTAGAATTCATCATGTTTCGTAAAAGTGCTGCTTTCTGTGCTGTTTAACTCCATGTCTTGATTTATGTTGTTCATACTTTTTGTAAAGTCATTTCACAGAACCATCAAAATCATGGAAATCATAAAGGTAGATATTTATACTCATTAAATTCACTGGAAGTAAATTCAGAAATGGGGCTCAATGTCTCGCAATGAAGACAGTAACACAAGAGGCAAAGAAAAACTTTCTATTAAGTCTATATTTTTCAGCCTCATATGAATCATCATAAAGTTATCTGTTAACTGGAACCAATTGTGGTAAAACAATTTAATGTGATCCTTAGATTATGATTACTGTTTGACTGTGAATTTCCAGTGGAATCAGGGTAAATGAATCAAATGGGCTGATAGTGTCATCAAAGGTATTTTATTGCTTCCATAAATATTTCAACAAAATAAAATCAGAGTTTTCAAGAGCAACTTTTAGAAGTCCCTCATGCGCCTGAAGGACCCAATAGTTGAATTGTAGCCACCCCAGTCACTGTATCTCCTGTATTCCCCGGGTCTCAGGAAGTACTGTCGGCCTCTGTAGTTGGGATGTTCATAGAAGATCCAGTAGCCATCCATCACCTGACAGGAGTGGATGTCACGGTAACAGAAACGATCGTAGACAAAAGGACAGTCATCCATGAATTCCATCATCTGCCCTGCAAAGTCAGGTTTTTCGTAAATCCTCATTCTGTAGTTTCCTCCTCGGTACTGGAATAGGAAAAACACAGTTTTAGTAATGATGTTTTGCGGATCATTCAGTCATTGTACACAACATCTAAACACTAATTCATCAGCTGGATATTGACTTCAGTGGGAATTAATGTCTGTTGCAAATTGATCATTTCACTAGCTGTTTGTCTCAACAGTATCTCCAACTGGCATTGCTGCTGGTTCTAACACAAGTTCAAGGAAAACACAGAAGAATATATGAGAAATTTGGCACTTAGAACATAAACATAGAAAAGTAGTGTACAGGAATAGGCCCTTTGACCTACAATGTTGTGCTGAAGCAATTATATTGGTAAATTTAAATTTGATTGATCATTTAAATTAGATGGACAACTTAATAATCCCTTCTGTTTAAACAATGTCCATATCCTCCCATTTCTCTCACATTCATGCAACTAACTAAACATCTCTTAAAAGTCCCTGATGTACCTGTCTCTTATTCCAGGCACTCACCACTGTGAAAAACTTACCCCTCACATCTCCTTTGAACTTACACCCACCCACGTTAAATGTATGTCCTCTGGTATGAGATATTTAAAACCTGGGGAAAGGATACTGTCTGTCAACTACATCTATGCCTCTTATAATCTTATAAACCTCTATCAGATCTCCCCTCAACCTCCGCTGCTCCAGAGAAAAATAATTCCATTTGTCCAGCCACTCATTACAGCACATTGCTCTGTAATCCAGGCAACATCCTGATAAGCTTCCTGCACCCTCTCCAAGCTCGAAACATCATTCCTATAATGGTGTGACCGAAACTGCATGCAATATTCCAGATGGGGAGAAAAGACATGAAGATGTTGGTCAAGGTTCCAGCTATCCCATCCTTTGCCTCTCTCAATAATCAGAGATACCTTCCATCAGGCCCTGGGGACTTATCCACCTTAATGTTCCTTAAGACACTCAACACTACCTCCCTTCTTCACCTCGAAATGCCCAAGCATATTAATACACTCAGGCATGTTTAATACCCATTAGGCACTTGTTAGGTAAATTCTCCATTTTCAGTGCCAAACTGCAAAAGATCAAATCGCCTGAGAAAAATTGAAACTTACGTAAGGGTAAGTGCGACACGACCTGATTGTGTCATTGAATCCCATCCAGTGCTGGTAGTCAGGATACTCTCCCCTGCTCAGGACATACTGGTATCCCATGTAGTTGGGTCTCTCGTACAACACCCACCAGTCACTCTCGACACGGATGGAGTTACAGCGGCTGAAGTAAGGGGAGAGGTCGGCACAGTCGGAGCTGCACTCATAGTGCCGACCCTGGAAGTTCCTGTCCTCGTAGAAGATGATCTGTGGGAAGAAACATATCTGTGTTAATAGTTGCTCAGGTATTCATGAAGAATTCTCATTTAGTTCATTTACTGAGTAGTCCTTACCTTTCCAATTTTGAACACAGTGAGTCTGGTAACCAGCTGAATGTTTCACTGCCTAACACAAGTTGGTATTTATATGCAGGGTAGAAAGGCCTCACTAGGCAGTTTCTTGTTATTCTGATGACACAACATTAAACATCAGCAAAATGCAGCAAAATCCTTTTCTTCATTTATTGTAGAAAAACAACAGAAGGACATTTGTTGCATCGTGGATTCTTTCAGTTGTGCTTTCTTATCACTTTAATTGTTTAAACCAAACAGTTCAGGAACATTCACAGCTACATATCACCCAGGTCCATTCACCTAGGTCAAAAGAGCGTGTTTATTCTCTTGCCCACTCTATCTACATTGAGGGCATGACTGACTAAACTGAAATTTTTTTTAAAAATCCATCGATAATGCTTTTGCTCCACAGCACTGATCAGCCACCTCTATTCTTCCAGCAACAAATTCAGCCAGAGGAGATAAACATGATTTGCCTTCAATAATCTCTGCTGCCTATCCCTTCATAACTCACTTGATCCTCCAAGAGAGAGTGAATATTGCCTTTTGCAGTGGCTCCTTATAGCTTTCCCACCTCCCGCATTCATTATGTTTGCTCCACTTCTGTTGGTGAACACATTGAACAATCAAAACCTTCCACTCTCCTGTCAGTGAAGAACTGTACACATACACTCAGCATTTCAATTACCTCCACATTCTGGATTTCCTCACCATCCCTGTGATATCCCATTCCTTTTAATTCATTTTTCTGATGTGAGAAAGGTCAATAAATCAATGATTATCTCTGATAATTTGTTGGTTTATAAAAACAGTTGTCGATGCGTGTGTACCTGTAGAAGTGTCTGTAAACATTGAAATTTTCCCGGCCATTACAATCACCTCTGGTCGCTTTTTCCATATACCCACCACACTCCATGTGAAAAGTGTGCTCCTCAAGTCCCCTCTTTCCCCTCTCATCCTAAATCTATGCCCTCTAATTTTAGACTCATATGCCCTATGTAAAGTACTCTCACCCTCCACCTTATCCATGTTTCTCATGATTTTAAAAACCTCTCTAATGTCATCCATCAGATTCCTTCACTCTGGTGAAATCTTTCTGCTAAAGGAGGTTACATCTGAGATTATTATTTCAGGCAGCTGATGAGATGACCCATACACTACAGCTATTTAGCTACAACTTTTTTGGATCATTAATTTGCCAATTTCAGTGAGAAGAAAGTTCTCAACAACGCAGTATTAAAAACTTACTGCTTTATCCTGCAGCTATGGCAACTAGCCCAAGGACCCTAGTGGTGAAAAGATTTTGACATCAACCTGGTAGTGTGATTTAGTGCATTATTTGTTTCAATAAGATCATCCTTCACTCTACTCCAAAGAACACAGAAATGTGACTTAAATCTGGAAAGACCCTTCTGTTCTAACATTAGTATCCTTCAGCAGGCCATGAGGAAAACTTCCCAAATTGATGGTAATTACTACTCTAATACCTGTTGCATCCACTTTTAGAAATAAATCCCCGCACAGCGTTCTGCTTTAATTTCAGATTAACTGAAAACCACCAAATATATGTGGATTTGAGGAGCTTAAATTTTACCTCAGATTGTACTTCTATGTCGAGCTACATTTTCCATATACCTTTCATAATATTATAGTATTAAGGAGTTATTGCTAAACCATCAGAACCTGACCCTGTCTTCTTAGACAATAAAATATAACAGCAGAATTATACCATTTGGCCCTTAGCTTCTGCTCCACCATTTCATTATGGCTGATCCAATTTTCTTCCTAAACCTAATCTCCTGCCTTCTCCCCATATTTCTTCATCCCCTGACCAATCAACCACTGCCTTAAATATGCGTAAAGATGTGGCCTCCACAGTTGCCTGGGGCAAAGAATTCCACAGATTCTCCATTCTCTGGCTAAAGGAATTCCGTATCATCACTGTTCTAAACGGATGCCCCTTTATTATGAGCTGGTGTCCACTAGCCTTAGACTCTCCTACCATAGGAAACAGCATCTCCATATCCACTCAATCAAGGCCTTTCACCATTCAATAGCTTTCAATGAGGTTACCCCTCATTTTTCTGAATTCCAGTGAATACTGGCCCAGAACCATCAAACGGTCTTCATGTAACAAACGGTTCAATCCTGGAATAATTTTCGTGAACCACTTTGAACCCTCTCCAGTTTCAGCACATACTTTCTAAGATAGGAGACCCAACACTGCTCACAATATTCCAAGTGAAGCCTCACCGGTGCTTTGTAAATTCTCAAATTACATCTTTGCTTTTATATTCTTGTCCTCTTGAAATAAATGCTAACATCATATTTGATATCCTCACCACAGACTAAACCTACAAATTAACCTTTAGGGAATAAGAACATAGGAATATAAGAAATAGGAACAGGAGTAGGCCATCTGGCCCATCAAGCCTGCTCCGCCATTCAATAAGATCACGGCTGATCTGGCCATGGACTCATCTCCATCTACCTGCCTTTTCCCCATAAACCTTAATTCCCCTACTATACAAAAACATATCCAACCTTGTCTTAAATATATTTACTGAGGTAGCCTCCACTACTTCATTGGGCAGAGAATTCTACAGATTCACCAGTCTCTGGGAAAAGCAGTTTCTCCTCATCTCTGTCCTAAATCTACTCCCCCAAATCTTGAGGCTATATCCCCTATTTCTTGTCTCACCCACCAGTGCAAACAACTTTCCTGCCTTTACCTTATCGATCCCTTTCATAATTTTAAACGTTTGTATAAGGTTTCTCATTCTTCTGAATTCCAGAGAATACAGTCCCAGGTGACTCAATTTCTCCTCATAGTCTAATCCCTTCATCTCTAGAATCAACCTGGTGAACCTCCTCTGCACTGCCTCCAAAGCCAGAATATCCTTTCTCAAGTAAAGAGACCAGAACTGCACACAGTACTCCAGGTGCGGCCTCGCCAGTACGCTGTGCAATTCCAGCATAACCTCCCTGCTCTTAACTTCAATCCCTCTAGCAATGAAGGCCAACATTTCATTTGCCTTCTTGATAGCCTGCTGCACCTACAAACCAATCTTTTGTGATTCATGCACAAGCACTCCCAAGTCCCTCTGCACAGCAGCATGCTGCACTTTTATACCATCTAAATAATAATCTGCTCCTCCGTTTTCCTTCCAAGGTGGATGACCTCACATTTACCAACATTGTACTCCATCTGCCAGACCCTTGCCCACTCACTTAACCTATCTATAATCTCTCTGCAGACTCTTCGCATCTTCTGCACAATTTGTTTTTCCACTCAATTTAGTATCATCAGCAAACTTAGATGCACTACGCTTGGTTCCCTCTTCCAGATCATTAATGTATATCGTGAACACTTGTGGGCCACTGCTCACCGCTGATCGCAAACCAAAGTAACACCTATGTATCCCAACTCTCTGCTTTCTGTTAGTTACCCAATCCTCTATCTATGCTAGTACATCCCCCCCAACTCTATGCATCCTTATCTTATGGATAGGTGTTTTATGCAACACCTTATCTAACATGTTATGGACAAGGACTCCCAAGCACCTTTTGAGGAAGCCTCTCTACTTCCTCAAAACTACCTGCACAACACCTGTCTTCATGTTGTCTGAAAACAAAGCCATCAATTCCATTATCCAAATTACTGACATATAACGTAAAAATAATTGGTCCCAACACAGACACCTGTAGAAAACCAATTGAGTCCGTAGGTTGTGGTATCAGCTCAGGGTTGAGGTGAATGAAGTTATCCACTCCTGATGGCTGAAGGGTAGCAACTGTTCCTGAACCTGATAGTATAGGACCTAAGGCTCCTGTACCTCCTTCTCAATGGTGGTAGTGTGAAGAGAACATGCCATGAATGGTGGGAGTCCTTGATGATGACTGCTGTTTCCTTTTGGCAGCGCTCCTTTTAAATGTTCATCACCAAACTCAGCATATTAATCAAACGTAATTTGCCTTCAATAATATCTGCTGCCTCTCCCTTCTTAACTCACTTGACTCTCCAAGTCAGGATTACTATAATATTCTACTTTACGGTGGCTCCTTCTCATTTTTTTCCTCCTCTGGTGTTTGACCAATGGGCCTGCACTGTTATGTTTGCTCTACTTCTCTTATTGAGCAAGATGCAACAGTCACAGCTTTCCACAGAAGGACTGTACACTTGCACTCAACATCTCAATTAGCTCCACATTCTGGATTTCCTCATCATCCTAGTGATATCCCATTCTTTTTAGTTCATTTTTGTGATGAAAATAAAGCCGGTATTTATTGGCCATCCTATTGCCTTTGGAGGATGTTGTGAGCTGCCTCCTTGAACCATTGCAGTTCTTCCACTGACAGTAATCCCACTGTGCTGTTGGAAGAGAATTCCAGTTATATAATCTAATATTTTGATTTTTTTGTGGCTTGGAAGGTACATGTGCTCCTTGTCCTTCCTTTTGATAGAGGGCCTGGGATTGTGAGTGCTGTCAGAGTAGTAACTGCTCTACATTCTGTAGATAGTACCCACTGCAGCTACAGTGAGGGTGTGCTGAAGAGAATTAATAGCATTCATCAAAGCAGCGAGCATTAATTTGCAGAGTGAACTGAGATTCCATTGAGCTGAAGGGCCTATTCTGTGATGTATATTTCCATGACTCTAAGTCTAGGTCAGTTTTCCCAAATGCTCACTTATTTCCCTACAACCTATTGTCCCACCCATCAACCTTAACCTGCCCCTCCCACCCAATTCTCCCACCAGGTCAGTAATACTGTGGATAATTTACAGTAGCTAATCAACCTAACAATCAGCACAATAATGGAATGTGGGAGGAAACCCAACCAAGTGGAGCAAACTTGGTTACTGGGAAAATCTTTTGAGGAGGTCACTCAACAAACTGTTATCCATTATGGACAATTTGGCACATCCTCTCCATGACCTATTGAATAAGTACCCTTTCGAAAAGACTCAGTCAGCTCTGCTGTCACAAGGATCGTTACAGAAAATCTTGCCTTCCAAATGCAATAAGCATATATAACAGTTCATCTCTGTGCGACAGAACATTTGTCATAGTACAATAGTCTCTGTTTTCTTATTTCGTACATTATTATTGCACATTATTATTGTGAATATTATTATTCTGCACTTAATTATTAGTTAAGTCTGCACACTAACCTGTGAGGACTCATCTAGGGAGGCTATTTGGGTGAAATTGAGGAATGGGAAAGGTGTAGTAACGCTTATAGGGATGTATTACAGACCACCTAATGGGGAGCAAGAATTGGAGGAGCAAATTTGTAAGGAGATAGCAGATATTTGTTGCAAGCTCAAGGTTGTGATTGTGGGAGATTTCAATTTTCCCCACATAGACTGGGAAAGCCATTTTGTAAAAGGGCTGGATGGTTTGGAGTTTGTAAAATGTGTGCAAGATAGTTTTTCGCAGCAATACATAGAGTTACCAACTAGAGAAGGAGCAGTGTTGGATCTCCTCTTAGGGACTGAGATAGGTCAGGTGATGGAGGTATGTGTTGGGGAGCACTTCGGGTCCAGTGATCACAATGCCATTAGTTTCAATATAATTATGGAGGAGGATAGGACTGGACCCAGGGTTGGGATTTTTGATTGGAGAAAGGCTAACTTTGAGGAGATGCAAAAGGATTTAGAAGGAGTGGATTGGGACAATTTGTTTTATGGGAAGGATGTAATAGAGAAATAAAGGTCATTTACAAGTGAGATTTTGAGGGTGCAGAATCTTTATGTTCCTGTTAGGTTGAAAGGAAAGGTTAAAAGTTTGAGAGAGCCATGGTTTTCAAGGGATATTGGAAACCTGGTTCGGAAAAAGAGAGCTATCTACAATAAATATAGGCAGCTTGGAGTAAATGAGGTGCTCAAGGAATATAAAGAATGTAAAAAGAATCTTAAGAAAGAAATTAGAAAAGCTAAAAGAAGATATGAGGTTGCTTTGGCAAGTAAGGTGAAAATAAATCCTAAGGGTTTCTACAGTTATATTAATAGCAAAAGGATAGTGAGGGATAAAATTGGTCCCTTAGAGAATCAGAGTGGATGGCTATGTGTGGAGCCAAAAGAGATGAGGGAGATTTTGAACAATTTCTTTTCTTCGGTATTCACTGAGGAAAAGGATATTGAATTGTGTAAGGTAAGGGAAACAAGTAGGGTAGTTATGGAAACTATGATGATTAAAGAAGAGGAAGTACTGGCTCTTTTAAGGAATATAAAAGTGGATAAGTCTCCAGGTCCTGACAGGATATTCCCTAGGACCTTGAGGGAAGTTAATGTGGAAATAGCAGGGGCTCTGACAGAAATATTTCAAATGTCATTAGAAACAGGGATGGTGCCGGGGGACTGGCATATTGCTCATGTTGTTCCATTGTTTAAAAAGGGTTCTAAGAGTAAACATAGCAATTATTGGCCTGTGAGTTTGACATCAGTGGTGGGTAAATTGATGGAAAGTATTCTTAGAGATGGTATACATAATTATCTGGATAGACAGGGCCTGATTAGGAACAGTCAACATGGATTTGTGCATGGAAGGTCATGTCTGACAAATCTTATTGAATTTTTTGAAGAGGTTACATAGAAACATAGAAACATAGAAAATAGATGCAGGAGTAGGCCATTCGGCCCTTCGAGCCTGCACCGCCATTTATTATGATCATGGCTGACCATCCAACTCAGAACCCTGCACCAGCCTTCCCTCCATACCCCCTGATCCCCGTAGCCACAAGGGCCATATCTAACTCCCTCTTAAATATAGCCAATGAACCGGTCTCAACTGTTTCCTGTGGCAGAGAATTCCACAGATTCACCACTCCCGTATCCTCAAACTGTGACCCCTCGTTCTGGACTTCCCCAACATCGGGAACAATCTTCCTGCATCTAGCCTGTCCAATCACTTTAGGATTTTATATGTTTCAATCAGATCCCCCCTCAATCTTCTAAATTCCAATGAGTACAAGTCCAGTTCATCCAGTCTTTCTTCATATGAAAGTCCTGCCATCCCAGGAATCAATCTGGTGAACCTTCTTTGTACTCCCTCTATGGCAAGGATGTCTTTCCTCAGATTAGGGGACCAAAACTGCACACAATACTCCAGGTGTGGTCTCACCAAGCCCTTGTACAACTGCAGTAGTACCTGCCTGCTCCTGTACTCGAATCCTCTCGCTATAGATGCCAGCATACCATTCGCCTTTTTCACCGCCTGCTGTACCTGCATGCCCACTTTCAATGACTGGTGTATAATGACACCCAGGTCTCGTTGCACCTCCCCTTTTCCTAATCGGCCACCATTCAGATAATAATCTGTTTTCCTATTTTTGCCACCAAAGTGGATAACTTCACATTTATCCACATTAAATTGCATCTGCCATGAATTTGCCCACTCACCCAACTTATCCAAGTCACCCTGCATCCTCTTAGCATCCTCCTCACAGCTACACTGCCGCCCAGCTTCGTGTCATCCGCAAACTTGGAGATGCTGCATTTAATTCCCTCATCCAAGTCATTAGTATATATTGTAAACAACTGGGGTCCCAGCACTGAGCCTTGCGGTACCCCACTAGTCACTGCCTGCCATTCTGAAAAGGTCCCGTTTATTCCCACTCTTTGCTTCCTGTCTGCTAATCAATTCTCTATCCACATCAATACCTTACCCCCAATACCGTGTGCTTTAAGTTTGCACACTAATCTCCTGTGTGGGACCTTGTCAAAAGCCTTTTGAAAATCCAAATATACCACATCCACTGGTTCTCCCCTATCCACTCTACTAGTTACATCCTCAAAAAATTCTATGAGATTCGTCAGACATGATTTTCCTTTCACAAATCCATGCTGACTTTGTCCGATCATTTCACCGCTTTCCAAATGTGCTGTTATCACATCTTTGATAACTGACTCCAGCAGTTTCCCCACCACCGACGTTAGGCTAACCGGTCTATAATTCCCTGGTTTCTCTCTCCCTCCTTTTTTAAAAAGTGAGGTTACATTAGCCACCCTCCAATCCTCAGGAACTAGTCCAGAATTAAACGAGTTTTGAAAAATTATCACTAATGCATCCACTATTTCTTGGGTTACTTCCTTAAGCACTCTGGGATGCAGACCATCTGGCCCTGGGGATTTATCTGCCTTTAATCCCTTCAATTTACCTAACACCACTTCCCTACTAACATGTATTTCGCTCAGTTCCTCCATCTCACTGGACCCTCTGTCCCCTACTATTTCTGGAAGATTATTTATGTCCTCCTTAGTGAAGACAGAACCAAAGTAATTATTCAATTGGTCTGCCATGTCCTTGCTCCCCATAATCAATTCACCTGTTTCTGTCTGTAGGGGACCTACATTTGTCTTTACCAGTCTTTTCCTTTTTACATATCTATAAAAGCTTTTACAGTCAGTTTTTATGTTCCCTGCCAGTTTTCTCTCATAATCTTTTTTCCCCTTCCTAATTAAGCCCTTTGTCCTCCTCTGTTGAACTCTGAATTTCTCCCAGTCCTCAGGTGAGCCACTTTTTCTGGCTAATTTGTATGCCTCTTCTTTGGAATTGATAATATCCCTAATTTCTCTTGTCAGCCACGGGTGCACGACCTTCCTTGATTTATTCTTTTGCCAAACTGGGATGAACAATTGTTGTAGTTCATCCATGCAATCTTTAAATGCTTGCCATTGCATATCCACCGTCAATCCTTTAAGTGTCATTTGCCAGTCTATCTTAGCTAATTCACGACTCATACCTTCAAAGTTACCCCTCTTTAAGTTCAGAACCTTTGTTTCTGAATTAACTATGTCACTCTCCATCTTAATGAAGAATTCCACCACATTATGGTCACTCTTACCCAAGGGGCCTCTCACAACAAGATTGCTAATTAACCCTTCCTCATTGCTCAAAACTCAGTCTAGAATAGCCTGTTCTCTAGTTGGTTCCTCGACATGTTGGTTCAAAAAACCATCCCGCATACATTCCAAGAAATCCTCTTCCTCAGCACCTTTACCAATTTGGTCCACCCAATCTACATGTAGATTGAAGTCACCCATTATAACTGCTGTTCCTTTATTGCACACATTTCTAATTTCCTGTTTAATACCATCTCCGACCTCACTACTACTGTTAGGTGGCCTGTACACAACTCCCATCAGTGTTTTCTGCCCCTTAGTGTTATGCAGCTCTACCCATATCGATTCCACATCTTCCCGGCTTATGTCCTTCCTTTCTATTGCGTTAATCTCCTCTTTAACCAGCAACGCCACCCCACCTCCTTTTCTTTCATGTCTATCCCTCCTGAATATTGAATATCCCTGAACGTTGAGCTCCCATCCTTGGTCACCCTGGAGCCATGTCTCTGTGATACCAACTATATCATAATCATTAATAACAATCTGCACTTTCAATTCATCCACCTTGTTACGAATGCTCCTTGCATTGACACACAAAGCCTTCAGGCGCTCTTTTATAACTCTCTTAGCCCTTATACAATTAGGTTACTCAGAAAGTTGCCGAGGGTAAAGCAGTGGATGTTGTCTACCTGGACTTCAGTAAGGCCTTTGACAAGGTTCCACACAGAAGGTTAGTTAAGAAGGTTCAGTCATTAGGTATTAATATTGAAGTAGTAAAATGGATTTAGCAGTGGCTGGATGGGAGACGCCAGAGAGTAGTGGTGGATAACTATTTGTCAGATTGGAGTCTGGTGTCTAGTGGTGTGCCTCGGGGATCTGTACTGAGTCCAATGTTGCTTGTCATATATATTAATGATCTGGATGATGGGGTGGTAAATTGGATTAGTAAGTATGCAGATGATACGAAGATAGGTGGAGTTGTGGATAAAGAAGTAGGTTTTCAAAGCTTTCAGAGAGATTTAGACCACTTAGAAGAGTGGGCTGAAAGATGGCAGATGGAGTTTAATGCTGATAAATATGAGGTGCTACGTTTTGATAGGACTAATCAAAATAGGACATACATTGTAAATGGTAGGGCATTGAAGAATGCAGTAGAACAGAGGGATCTAGGAATAATGGTGCATAGTTCCCTGAAGGTGGAATCTCATGTGGATAGGGTGGTGAAGAAAGCTTTTGGTATGCTGGCCTTTATAAATCAGTGCATTGAGTATAGGAGTTGGAATGTAATGTTGAAATTGTACAAGGCATTGGTAAGGCCAAATTTGGAGTATTGTGCACAGTTCTGGTCACCGAATTATAGGAAAGATGTCAACAAAATAGAGAGAGTACAGAGAAAATTTACTAGAATATTACCTGGGTTTCACTTCCTAAGTTACAGAGAAAGGTTGAACAAGTTGGGTATTTATTCTTTGGAGCATAGAAGGTTGAGGGGGGACTTGATAGAGGTATTTAAAATTATGAGGGGATAGATAGAGTTGACGTGGATAGGCTTTTTCCATTGAGAGTAGGGGAGATTCAAACAAGAGGACATGAGTTGAGAGTTAAAGGGCAAAAGTTCAGGGGTAACATGAGGGGGATCTTCTTTACTCAGAGAATTGTAGCTGTGTGGAATGAGCTTCCAGCAGAAGTGGTTGAGGCAGGTTCGATGTTGTAATTTAAAGTTAAATTGGATAGCTATATGGACAGGAAAGGAATGGAGGGTTATGGGCTGAGTGCAGGTCAGTGGGACTAGGTGAGAGTAAGAGTTTGGCACGGACTAGAAGGGCCGAGATGGCCTATTTCCATGCTGTAATTGTTATATGGTTATATGGTTATAGAAGATATCATGCTTAAGTCTAGCCAGCTGCTCCACTGAAGTGAGGTCATCGAGAAGTTTCTTTTCATGTTATACAAAGGGATGCTAATGGGGCATAATGAATCTGATTATAAAAATTATCGTAATTTTTATGTCTTACACTGCGCTGCAGCTGAAAAGCGACAAATTTCATGTAATATAATAGTGATAAGAAAACTGATTCTGATTACTAATGATGTCCTGCACATTCATGTTACAATGGAATACAGCAGCTTCATTATTTGAATGTTGACTTGTTTCACTGGCATTGCCTTCATCGAGAAGCTGACATAGTGAAATCTGTGAATAATTGGTGCGGTTCAAAGAATAAGATAGGCTAAAACTATTGTGCAAATCACCTCTTAGAAGTTTTAGATATTCACAGGACTCCTAGGAGCAATGGAGACAATTTAAGTTAAGAAGATGCAGTATGTACAGCAAACTTGAATTTATGTCATGGATTTTTGTGTTCTCCCAGTATGATTACCAAAATTTCAATGCATGTTATGAATTGAATCACACTTTCTTCAAAGGTCAGGGCTCTAAAGTGAAAAGTTATACTTGCTGGTAAAATGAGAGTACTTGGAAATTCATAAATATCATCAGTGGGGTTGTTAACACCATTTTTTTGGATGCACTAATCATTGCCCAATGTGCACTTGGACACTTTTAAGGTGAGCTACAGCAGATGTTTTATCCTCGACAGTGCTACTGCACACACAGAGAATGAGCACTGAAAGACTCTGCTGCCAATCAGCAAGTGACGTTGATTAGTCAGAGAGTCTAGAGCCATACAGGCCCTTCACCCCAATGAGTCCACTCTGACATCACACCCAGCCCTATTTCCTATATTCAGTACAAATTCCTCTCAAATGTACTTGTCCCTCCGTGTAGCTACCCAAGTGTTTCCTGTATGATATCATAGTACCTGCTTCTGGTGGCTCTGTACATATACTCCCCACCCCTCAGGTCCTACTTAAATCTTTCCCCTCTCACCCTAAACCTATACCCCCAGGTTTTGGATTCCCCTAGCCTGGAGAAAAGACTGTTATCTTCCACCTTATCTGTGACTCTCACTGAGAAGGCCAGAGACTCCTTCTACTTGGCTTTTTATCCAACTGTTCATGCTCTTAATTTCTTTTTTGCATTCTAAGGTGTCTCATCCTTAGCTGATGTGTACAGTAACTTTAATGTCAGTGTAACACTCCCTATCTCTCCCTTAAAGATGATCACAGCTTGTAGGAATCCCAGTGGAATCATTGCAACTTGCTCCTACATTCCATCTACGCTTGTCACCAGTGCTGCAATTTTGAACCTCAACACTCCAGCTAATGCTCTTTATTGGACCTGCACAGTTGAGTGAACGGTCAACCACATAGAAAGCCCTCCAACCGCAACCCCCCCCCCCCCCGCCCCCAATGATACAGATCACAGCCAGAAGTTTGGTCACCTCTTCGGTTTGTTGCTATGATTCCATTGGGATTCCTACAAGTTGTGATCATCTTTAAGGGACAGTTAAGAAGTGTTACACTGACATTAAGGTTACTGTACACATCAGGTTCTTGAACAGATCTATACAAACCTAGCCCTACCCCAGAACACTACTGACCAACTCTTGTACTGCCATGGACTAGTCTTTGATTGTGTCTTTCTTTCTGTTGCTTTAGCAAAGTTTTTTTCATTGTATGGTCCATTTTGTATAATTTATATTCCATTTGCCTGTAATGCTGCAGCAATTTTATTTGTATTGTACCTGTAAATGTGAGCATGACCATAAACTTCACTTTACTGAGGAAATGTTGTAGTGTATTCAATTTTGTCAAAATATTAGATGAGAGTCTGAACAATTCCAAGTGACACTTTAACACTTTGTGAGCATGCAGCATGTAAGGTGTCTGTAAAAATTAAACACTGCAGATTTGTTAAATTGTTTGCTAGACACTCAAATTGGTTTGATCTTTTAGGTCTGACAAACTCAGTCCATTACCAGGAACCATATATCATTCTGAACTTCAGTGAGAGGCAGTTTTTATCCAAATGTCATTAGGTTATTCTCATGGATGTCTGATTCCTATTATCAGACACGTGGAGCAGGCTGAGGACTGCGTTGTCTGTAACTTTCACAATTACCTCAGATATTGAACTTTTACAGTTCTGATTTCTACCTTGTTAAATTTAGAGATATTTGCAGCATCTTCCATGTTGCCACATACTGGTACATTGAGTTCTCTGAGGCTCTCTAGTTAAAGATTGTTCACAGTATTTCATTCTCCCTTGCCTCAGACTAGAGTTAGAGAGAGCATGTGGTTTTGTTAGAATTAGAAGTTCCTTGTGATGCAGTGACTGCATGCATATCACCTTGAGGGAGTGACATGATGTTCTGGCAAGTAATCACTACCAAAGTGATTTCATGACCTTGACACACAGCCACGCTGTAACCCAATAATACATAGTAGCAATAATATGATCACTCGAGTCGAGTGAGACGTTATCCCAAGGTATTGCCTATTGGTGGGTCCACAGGTGTCTGCAGAATGTTATCTGGGATCCACAAATTCTGGTGCAGGGCAGACATGAGTAAGTGGTGACTGGAGTTTGTGGTTGGGTCTTTTGGTTGTTCATTCTCTCCTTTCACAGTTCCTTCTTGAACAGATTTCCACCAGCTGCATCCATTGAGTGCAATGCCTTCCCAGTTTTTAGATGTAAACTCCAATAGTTTGAATCATAGATGCCAATGTCCAATATGTTGACAAGAATCATGGCATCCACTTTTTCCTGGCAGTCCACTTTGCCAGCTTCACAGACAGTTGAAGTGGAGTTGCTACAGTAATTGTCAGAAGGGCGGAGAATAAGAGAACATGGGTGCATGGGTTTGAATTTTTTTTAAAAAGTGTTTCATGCAAATGAGCTGAGGACCTGTTTGAAGGCAACAGTGATATTGAACTTTGGCCATTAATGACAAAAGAACCATATGTCACCCAAACCATAACTTTGCAATGTTGAGTTATTGTTTAAAATCCATTTGCTCTGGTTTTCAATGGGAAACTGGATCTGCACTTGAAAAATAAACAATTGGGTCATGGGATGGCTGGGGTGTAGGATGTGGCTGCTATAGGGAAAGGCTGCCTAGGGGGACCAATATCCTGGCAGGGAGATTAGCAGGGGCTACTGAGGTGACTTTAAACTAGAATGGTTGGGGGGTGGGAATCAAACTAAAGAGGCTAGGCGAGAGGAGGTTAATTCACAACAGGGGGATGGGAACCAGTGCAGAGAGACAGAGGGGTGTAAAGTGAGGGTAGAAGCAAAAAGTAGTAAGGAGAAAAGTAAAAGTGGCAGGCCGACAAATCCAGGGCAAGCATTAAAAAGGGCCACTTTTCAGCATAATTGTATAAGGGCTAAGAGAGTTATAAAAGAGCGCCTGAAGGCTTTGTGTGTCAATGCAAGGAGCATTCGTAATAAGGTGGATGAATTGAAAGTGCAGATTGTTATTAATGATTATGATATAGTTGGGATCACAGAGACATGGCTCCAGGGTGACCAGGGATGGGAGCTCAACGTTCAGGGATATTCAATATTCAGGAGGGATAGACATGAAGGAAGGGGAGGTGGGGTGGCGTTGCTGGTTAAAGAAGAGATTAACGCAATAGAAAGGAAGGACATAAGCCGGGAAGATGTGGAATCGATATGGGTAGAGCTGCGTAACACTAAGGGGCAGAAGACGCTGGTGGGAGTTGTGTACAGGCCACCTAACAGTAGTAGTGAGGTCGGAGATGGTATTAAACAGGAAATTAGAAATGTGTGCAATAAAGGAACAGCAGTTATAATGGGTGACTTCAATCTACATGTAGATTGGGTGGACCAAATTGGTAAAGGTGCTGAGGAAGAGGATTTCTTGGAATGTATGCGGGATGGTTGTTTGAACCAACATGTCGAGGAACCAACTAGAGAGCAGGCTATTCTGGACTGGGTTCTGAGCAATGAGGAAGGGTTAATTAGCAATCTTGTCGTGAGAGGCCCCTTGGGTAAGAGTGACCATAATATGGTGGAATTCTTCATTAAGATGGAGAGTGACATAGTTAATTCAGAAACAAAGGTTCTGAACTTAAAGAGGGGTAACTTTGAAGGTATGAGACATGAATTAGCTAAGATAGACTGGCAAATGACACTTAAAGGATTGACGGTGGATACGCAATGGCAAGCATTTAAAGGTTGCATGGATGAACTACAACAATTGTTCATCCCAGTTTGGCAAAAGAGTAAATCAAGGAAGATAGTGCACCCGTGGCTGACAAGAGAAATTAGGGATATCATCAATTCCAAAGAAGAGGCATACAAATTAGCCAGAGAAAGTGGCTCACCTGAGGACTGGGAGAAATTCAGATTTCAGCAGAGGAGGACAAAGGGCTTAATTAGGAAGGGGAAAAAAGATTATGAGAGAAAACTGGCAGGGAACATAAAAACGGACTGTAAAAGCTTTTATAGATATGTAAAAAGGAAAAGACTGGTAAAGACAAATGTAGGTCTCCTGCAGACAGAAACAGGTGAATTGATTATGGGGAGCAAGGACATGGCAGACCAATTGAATAATTACTTTGGTTCTGTCTTCACTAAGGAGGACATAAATAATCTTCCAGAAATAGTAAGGGACAGAGGGTCCAGTGAGATGGGGGAACTGAGCGAAATACATGTTAGTAGGGAAGTGGTGTTAGGTAAATTGAAGGGATTGAAGGCAGATAAATCCCCAGGGCCAGATGGTGTGCATCCTAGTGTGCTTAAGGAAGTAGCCCAAGAAATAGTGGATGCATTAGTGATAATTTTTCAAAACTCGTTAGATTCTGGACTAGTTCCTGAGGATTGGAGGGTGGCTAATGTAACCCCACTTTTTAAAAAAGGAGGGAGAGAGAAACCGGGGAATTATAGACCGGTTAGCCTAACGTCAGTGGTGGGGAAACTGCTGGAGTCAGTTATCAAGGATGTGATAACAGCACATTTGGAAAGCGGTGAAATGATCGGACAAAGTCAGCATGGATTTGTGAAAGGAAAATCATGTCTGACGAATCTCATAGAATTTTTTGAGGATGTAACTAGTAGAGTGGATAGGGGAGAACCAGTGGATGTGGTATATTTGGATTTTCAAAAGGCTTTTGACAAGGTCCCACACAGGAGATTAGTGTGCAAACTTAAAGCACACGGTATGGGGTGTAAGGTATTGGTGTGGGTGGAGAATTGGTTAGCAGACAGGAAGCAAAGAGTGGGAATAAACGGGACCTTTTCAGAATGGCAGGCGGTGACTAGTGGGGTACCACAAGGCTCAGTGCTGGGACCCCAGTTGATTACAATATATATTAATGACTTGGATGAGGGAATTAAATGCAGCATCTCCAAGTTTGCGGATGACACGAAGCTGGGTGGTGGTGTTGGCTGTGAGGAGGATGCTAAGAGGATGCAGGGTGACTTGGATAGGTTGGGTGAGTGGGCAAATTCATGGCAGATGCAATTTAATGTGAATAAATGTGAAGTTATCCACTTTGGTGGCAAAGATAGGAAAACAGATTATTATCTGAATGGTGGCCAATTAGGAAAAGGGGAGGTGCAACGAGACCTGGGTGTCATTATACACCAGTCGTTGAAAGTGGGCATGCAGGTACAGCAGGCGGTGAAAAAGGCGAATGGTATGCTGGCATTTATAGCGAGAGGATTCGAGTACAGAAGCAGGGAGGTACTACTGCAGTTGTACAAGGCCTTGGTGAGACCACACCTGGAGTATTGTGTGCAGTTTTGGTCTCCTAATCTGAGGAAAGACATCCTTGCCATAGAGGGAGTACAAAGAAGGTTCACCAGATTGATTCCTGGGATGGCAGGACTTTCATATGAAGAAAGACTGGATGAACTGGGCTTGTACTCATTGGAATTTAGAAGATTGAGGGGGGATCTGATTGAAACATATAAAATCCTAAAGGGATTGGACAGGCTAGATGCAGGAAGATTGTTCCCAATGTTGGGGAAGTCCAGAACGAGGGGCCACAGTTTGAGGATAGAGGGGAAGCCTTTTTAGGACCGAGATTAGGAAAAACTTCTTCACACAGAGAGTGGTGAATCTGTGGAATTCTCTGCCACAGGAAACAGTTGAGGCCAGTTCATTGGCTATATTTAAGAGGGAGTTAGATATGGCCCTTGTGGCTAAAGGGATCAGGGGGTATGGAGGGAAGGCTGGTACAGGGTTCTGAGTTGGATGATCAGCCATGATCATAATAAATGGCGGTGCAGGCTCGAAGGGCCGAATGGCCTACTCCTGCACCTATTTTCTATGTTTCTATGATATATGAATGGAACCAACTGCATTTGCAGCAAGTTGACATACTTAAAGTACTGAATGCCTTCGTATTTATGATTTCATGGCAGGAGATATGCAGTTAGGTGTTGATGCCGTGGCATTGTGTGAGGAAATCTGACATAAGGGTCTGTAAAGATTCTCTTCAACCTGTGCTCTTTTCATAGCCCTTAATATCTCATTATGCACCAGAGACTGATACTGTCTTCCTTCCTGTGTGAACCATGAGGCTTGTCATTTTATCCTAGTCAACATAAAGTTAAAAAAAGTGAAAATGAGCTTCAAGTATTTGTGCAACAAACTGCTTTGAAATTTGAGAAGGAACACCTCTTCCTAATGAGTTTAGCTTGAGTTAGAAGACAACTAAGCTATTGAATTTTCAGCTACAATGCCAACAACTGTTCTGACACCAGGTTTTTGATCTTCTGCTTTGGACAATCATTGGCTCAAGATATTAAACTCAGTAATTAGCCCCAGCCCTCAAAGGTCTACTTTAACTCTCTCAGGGTTTTCTAGAATCTCCCCTTCCTCATTAGTTTTCCTACTATTACGTCTTTTAGTGAATCCTAATTCTGGAACAGAGTAAGGAAAGGAAGAGCACCACAGACAAAGCCAATGAGTAAATCTGATCCTTAAAAACAGAATGCTGGAAGAACCCAGCTGTCAAGTGGCATCTATGGAGTTAAAATCCATAATCCAATATTTTCTGTCACGACCTTGCATGTGAACTGGGAGGAAAGATTGCAGCCTTTCAACCCGATCTGTCCACTTGCACATCTTGCCACCAAAGATGCTGCTTTACCTGCCAAGTTTCATTTTATTTACTTTGAGATACAGCAGAGTAGCAGGCCCTTCAGCCCATGTGACAGTGTCTCCTGATTACACTCATGTGACTAATTAACCTTTGTCTTTGAAACCTGAGCATCTGGAAGAAACCCACACGGTCAAAGAGAGAACATACAAACTCCTTATAGACAGTGGCAGAATCAAGCCCAGGTCACTAACGCTGTAACTTTCATCAGTCCGATTACTTTTCTGAATTCCGGCATCTTCAATATCTTTTGTCTTCATTTTTAATCAATCACTGACAGAACCCAAAGAAAAACCTGTCATAGATATTTCTAGGGCAATCACCAAAATTAATGGATTTTCCTTCCATTACAAAGGAAGCAAAATTATTGTGTGGAATCCACTGTTGCAGATTTCTTTTCCATGTTCTGCTCAATCCTAGCAATAAAACATGTGAACAACTCCCTTTTTCTGAAACTGAACGCACAGTTGACTTTACTATTTTCTAACAAAAGTAAAATGACACTAATGCAAAAAAAAAAGTAAGAGCCAATGACGTTATCAGGCGTTTTTCTGCTGAGTTTCTACAATGTATGGAACGTGCAGTTTTTAGACTTTTGCTGATTTTTGCCCTGGATCATTAGAGTAACAAAAGAAAGTTCAGCAAGGCATTCCTACCCAGCACATAAATACCAAGCTAAACAATGTCGTGAAACATTTGTTAACCAGATAACCATGAGGATAAAATGGGAAAGGCAAGGACAACTCAGAATTTATATGTTGCATTAGAATTCCACAGTGTGTGATTACTCATTTTTGAAATTATTTAATGGAAAATTTGTTTTCTCCATAGATTATTTTCTACGAGGACAGGAACACTCCCCTTACTTCAGCCGCTGTAACTCCATCCGTGTCGAGAGTGACTGGTGGGTGTTGTACGAGAGACCCAACTACATGGGATACCAGTATGTCCTGAGCAGGGGAGAGTATCCTGACTACCAGCGCTGGATGGGATTCAATGACTGTATCAGGTCCTGTCGCAGTTACCCTTACGTACATTCCTATTTTTTTTTCTCATTGGATTTGCTCTTTTGTCTGCTGTGTACATTGCAGCTCTAAGGACAGAGCATTTGCTCAGCAAGTGCCCAATGGATATCAAATGCACAATTTCTCACAGCTGTTAGGCAGTCAGCACATCTAGTGTGCCAGTGTTCCTGAGGAAACATCGGATTGCACAGCAAGAAAGAGAGAGTTTAAAAGAAATGGGGGGGGGGGGGTGACATTTGGCACTTTTTCCGCACCACAGTTCCCAAGGAGACAGTGGATTGTGCATAATTAGGCACTTAACAAGGGCCAATAAAAAGAAGCTATGTGGAGCAGCCACTGTGGGAGCAGCCATTGTGTGAGTGGAGAGTTCAGGCTTTGGCTCATCAAGGCTTTGAGAGGAGACGCATGGGCCATAGAGGGATTTTTTTTCATTGTTTATGCTTTCTTTCTTATTGCACATTTTAGAGCAATGGGGATGCCAGGTACGATAGTGGAAATGCTCCTCTCACAGGATGAGGGAAAGTCCCTAACAATTATATCAGTATCAAATGCATCCAGCTGCAGCTTCTAACAGACCACGTTAAGGAGTTGGAACTGGAATAAATGAACTCCGAATCATTCCGGAGGCTGAGGGGTGGATAAACAGGAGATACAGGGAGATAGTTACACCCAAGGTTCAGGACCCAGGTACCTGGGTGACTAGGAAGAAGGAGAAAGGGGTTAGGCAGCCAGCATAATGTATCCCTGTGGCCATTCCCCTCAACAACAAGTTTGAATACTCTTGATGACTTAGCAGAGAACAACATCAGCGGTCAGGTCTCTGGCACTGAGTCTGGCTCTGTGGCTCAGAAGGGAAGTGGGCAGAAGAGGTGAGCTGTAGTGATAGGAGATTCATTGGTTAGGGGAACAGGAAGGAGGCTTGGTTTCTTGTCTCCTGGGTGCCGGGGTTAGGGGCATCTCAGATCGAGTCCACAGAATTCTTAAGTAGGAGGGTGAGCAGCCAGAGGTCGTGGTCCACATTGGTACCAATGACATGGGTTGGAAGGGTAATGAGGTCCATCAAAGTGAGTTCAGGGAGGAAGGTGATAAATTAAAGGACAGGACCTCTAGGGTTGTGATCTCAGGAGTGCCACCTGTGTCATGTGCTAGTGAGGTCAGAAATAGGAAGATCATACAGTTTCAAATACAAGTTCAACTTTAATTGCCATTCAAGCGTACATAAATACAGCCAAATGAAACAGTGCTACTTCGGGACCAAGGTGCAAGACACACTACCAAGAATTATACACAGCACGCGGCATATATAGCCCATATAAGATAGCAAAAACATATAAGCTGTCAGTAAAGTACAGCCACACAAAAAAATACAGGCCAAGACCCTGAGCCCATGAACATTACAGCAGTCTGCAGTTGAACACAATCCGGCTTGTCTCCTGCCAAGCGAACACCGGGGAGCAGCACCGGTTCCAGCTTGGATGCTGCACCACACCTCCCTGGCACTCCGGTGCAGCATGACGATTCCAAGGCCTCTCTCCCGGGCAGCCGTAAGCAAGTGATACCACAGCTTGTGGCCTAGTCATCATTATGACCCAGGCCATGCAGCTCCCCCACCATCCACCAATAAATTACTGAATTGGTCTTGCAGCAGTTCACATTAACAATGTCCAACAGGGTCTTGCAATCACAAGAAAAGCAACTAAGATGCGCACTCTCAATTAATCTGCACACCTCCTTCGTGCCTCCGATGCCTCTCCAACACAAGCAGCAGCATGATCCGCACAGAATCCAGCTCCTTTAGTTTCTGTGCCAATCAGCAACCCACTGATGGGATTTACTTGCAGTACTTTAAGTTTTTAACATCCAGCAGGGTCTTGCAATTGTAAAATATATATTTTAAAAAGACAATAACACCTTTAGTTAGCCCTGTAGAAGCTGCAGTAACTGATCGTGTATCCATCTTACCCTGGCAACAGAGTTGAGCCATGGTGGGACTGATGCTCTGAGCTACATATATTTCTGTGCAAGGAGCATTGTTGGAAAAGTGGATAAGCTTCAGGTGAAAGGCGAAATGTTTAAGGGCAACATGAGGGGGAACTTCTTCATTCAAAGGGTGGTGAGAGTGTGGAACAAGCTGCCAGCACAAGTGATGGATGTGAGGTCGATTTCAACATTTAGGATTAATTTGGATAGGTACATGGAAGGGAAGGGTATGGAGGGCTATCGTCTGGTGCAAGTCGACAGTACTAGGCAGATCAATGGTTCAGCACAGACTAGATGGGCCAAAGGTCCTGTATCTGTGCTGTATTGGTCTATGACTCAATTCTTTTCCTATGCCACAACCGCATTAACTGAAGCAGCAGCAATGTCAGTGGGAGACTTCACTGAAGCAGATAATAAATGAAATGATCAAATTATATCTAGCAAATTTCCCATTGAAATCAATGTCCAGTCTATGAATTGGTGTTCAGATGGCACGTAGAATGATTGGGTAATCCAGCACCAACCATTCCCCCTACAAGAAGTCAAACTATCTTCAGAACATCATTACTAAAGCTACCTTTTTTCTATTCCAGTACCGAGGTGGAAACTACAGGATAAGGATTTACGAGAGGCCTGACTTCGGAGGGCAGGTGATGGAATTCATAGATGACTGTCCCTCTGTCTACAATTGCTTCCATTACCATGACATCCACTCCTGTCAGGTGATGGATGGTTATTGGATCTTCTATGAACATCCCAACTACAGAGGCCGACAGTACTTCCTGAGACCCGGGGAATACAAGAGATACAGTGACTGGGGTGGCTACAACTCAATGATCGGGTCCTTCAGGCGCATGAGGGACTTCTAAAAGCCGCTCTTAAAAATCTGATTTTATCTTGTTGAAATATCTATGGAAGAAATAAAATACCTTTGATGATACCATCAGCTTGCCTGATTCCACCTTGAAGGATCTCATTAAGTTGCTTGAGCACAGGTGGTCCCAGATAACAGATATCATTATGAAGGCTGGAAAATAGAAAGACCATAAGACCATAAGATATAGGAGCAGAGTTAAGCCATTTAGCCCATCAAGTCTGCTCCACAATTTGATCATGGCTGATCTATTATCCTCTCAACACCATTCACTTGCCTTCACCCTATAACTTTTTACATCCTGACTCTCTCAACCTCAGCGTTAAATATACTTAATGACCTGGCCTCCACAGCTGCCTGTGGCAATGAATTTCACAAATTCATCACCCTCTGGCTAAAGACGGTCATCTTCATCTCTGTTATAAATGGATGTCCTTCTTTTCTAAGGTTGTGTCCTCTGGTCCTAGACCTCCCCCACCATTGGAAACATCCTCTCCACATCCACTCTATCTAGGCCTTTTGGCATTTGATAAGCTTCACTGAGATCCCAGCTCATTCTTCTTAGTTCCAATGAGTACAGGCCCAGAGTCATCAAGCATTCCTCTTGTGATAAGCCTTTCAATCCTGGACATATTTCCGTGAACCTCCTTTGAACCTTCTCCAATGTCTGCACACTCTTTCTTAGATAAAGGGCCCAAGACTGCTCTCAGTACTCCAAGTGAGCCCTCACTAGTGCCTTGTAGAGCCTTCGTATTACATCCTTGTTTTTATGTTCTAGTCCTCTCAAAATGAATGCTAACATTGCATTTGCTTTCCTCTCCAGTGACTCAGCCTGCAAGTTAACCTTTAGCGATCTTTGCACAAGGACTCCCAAGTCACTTAATACTTCAGATTTTTGAATTTTCTCCCCGTTTAGAAAATAGTCTACACTTTTATTCTCTCCACTAAAGTGCATGACCATATGCTTCCCAACACTGTATTCTACCTACCACTTCTTTGCCCATTCTTCTAATCTGTTTAATTCCTTCTGCAGCCTCCCTGCTTCCTCAACACTACCTGCCCCTCCACCTATCTCGTATCATTTGCAAACTTGGCCACAAAGTCATCAATTACATCACCCAATCATTGACATACAATGTGAAGAAAAGCAGTCCCAACACCAACCCCAGCGGAACACCACTAGGCACCGGCAGCCAATCAGAAAAGGCTCACTTTCCTGTAATACCATGGGCTTTATCTTGCTAAACAGTCTCATATGTGGCACCTTGTAAAAGGCCTTTTGAAAATTCAAATACACAACATCTACCAATTCTCCTTTGTCATTTTCTCAAAGAATTCCAACAGATTTGTCAGACAATTTTTTTTCCGTAAGGAAACCATGCTGACGTTGACCCATCTTATCATGTGCCACCAAGTACCACGAAACCTCATCCTAAACAATCGACTTCAATGTCTTCCTAGCTACTGAGGTCAGGTTAACTGGCCTATAATTTCCTTTCTTCTGCCTCCTTCCCTTCTTGAAGAGTGGAGTAACATTTGCAATGTTCCAATTCTTCAGAACCATGCCAGAAACTAGTGATTCCTGAAAGATCATTACTAATACTTCCATAATCTCTTTAAATACCTCTTTCAGAACCCTCAGATGTTGTTCATCTGGTCCAGGTGACTTATCTATTTTCAGACCTTTCAGCTTCCCAAGCACCTTCTCCCTAGTAACAGAAACTTAACACGCTTCTTCCCCCGACACTCTCGAACCTCTGGCATATTGCTAATATCTTTCACGGTGAAAAATGATGCAAAATACTTATTCCGTTCACCTGCCCTTTCTTTGTCCCCTATTACTATCTCTCCACTGTCGCCTTCTAGCGATCCAATATCTACTCTTGCCTCTTTTTTACTCTTTATATATCTGAAAAGGCTTTTGGTATACTCCTTGATATTACTAGCTAGCTTACCTTTATATTTCACCTTCTTGTGGCTTTTTGTTGCCTTCTGTTGGTTCTGAAAATCATCTCAGTCCTCTAACTTCCCATTAATTTTTACTCTATTATATGTCCTCTCTTTTGTTTTTATGTTGGCTTTGACTTCCCTCCTAAATACAGTTTTGTCATCCTGCCTTTCAAATACTTCTTCTTTTGCATGCATCTATCCAATGCCTTCCGAATTGCTCCCAGAAGCTCCAGCAATTGCTGCTCTGTTGTCAACCTTGCTAGAATCCTCTTCCCATCAACTTTGGCCAGCTCTTCTCTCATGCCTCTGCAATTCCTTTTACTCCACTGTAATACTGAGAAATCTGACTTTAGCTTCTCCCTCTCAACTTGCAGGATGAATTCTATCACATTATGATCACCGTCTCCTAAGTGTCCCTTTACCTTAGGCTCCTTAATCAAATCTAGTTCATTCCACAACACCCAATCCAGAATAACTGATCCCCTATTGGCTCAACCACAAGCTGCTCTAAAAAGCCATCTTGTAGGCATTCTACAAATTCCCTCTCTTGGGATCCAAAATCAACTCCAACTTGATTTTCCCAATCTACCTGCATATTGAAATCTCCTATGGCTATCATAACATTGCCTATTTGGCATGCATTTTCTATCTCACAGTGTAATTTGCAGCCCACGTCCTGGCTACTTTTCAGAGGCTTGTATGTAACTCCCATCAGGTTCTTTTTATCTTTGCAGTTCCTTAACTCTACCCACAATTTTACATCTTCTGATCCTGCATCAAGGATTTGATGTCATTTGTCGCCAACAGAGCCCTGCTATTTCTTCTGCCTACCTGCCTGTTCTTTCGATACAATGTGTATCCTTGGGTGTTAAGCTCCCAACTATAATCCTCTTTCAGCCACGACTCAGTGAATCTGACAATGTCATACCTGCCAATATCTAACTGCACTACAAGATCATCGACCTTATTTCATATACTGCATGCACTCAAATATAATGCTTCAGTCCTGTATTCATCACCCTATTTGATTTTGTCCTCCTGTTACACCACAACTCATTCCACTGACCGCACTTCTGTCCCATCATCAGCCCGTCCTTCCTGACAGTCTCACTACACCCGGCCTGTGCTTGTATACCCCATCTCCAGCCCTATCTGTCTGCCAAATTAGTTTAACCATTTTCCAACACTTCTAACAAAGCTGCCCAAAAGGATATTGGTCCCCCTCATGTTCAGGAGCAACTTGTCCATTTTGTACAGGTCATACAGATCCCAGCAGAGATCCAAATGATCCTGAAATCTGAAATCCTGCCCCCTGCACCAGTTTCTCAGCCACGCATTCATCTACCAAATCATCCTATTCTTATCCTTACTGGCGCTTGACACAGGCAAATATCCATAGGTTACTATCCTGAAGGTCTGCTTTCCTTGTCTGCTTTCTACCTGGCTCCCTTAGTTCTCCTTTCAGGACTTCCTCCCTTTTCCTATCTACATCTTTGGTGCCAATATGTGCACGATCGAGACATCCCTGAACCAGGCACCTGGGAAGCAACATACCATCTGGGTGTCCTTATCACATCCACAGAGTCTCGTGTCTACCCCTCTAACTATGGAATCCCCTATCACTACTGCAGTTCTCTTCTCCCACTTCCCTTCTGAACCACAGTACCAAATTCATCGCTGGAGACCCATTCACTGTGGCTTCCCCTTGGTAGATCATCCCCCCAACAATATCCAAAATAGTATACTTACTATTGAGGGGAACAGCCACAGAGGTACTCTGCACTGGCTACCCATATCTTTTCCCTCTCCTGACACTCACCCAGGTAACTGCCTCCTGCAACTTAGGGGTGACTACCTCCCTGTAGCTCCTATCCACCGTCTCCTTAGTTTCCCGAATGAGCCAAAGGTCATCGAACTGCAGCTCCAGTTCCTCAAGATTTTCTCTGAGGAGCTGCAGTCCGGAGCAGCTGGTGCCGTTGTGGTTATTCGGAAAGCTGGAGGTCTCCTAGACTTCCCACATCTCTCACAAGGCACACAACAAAGGCCTTGGAGCCATCCCCACTGCTCTAACAATGTACTAAAAGACAAAGAATAAAGAAGAAGAAGAAACTTTGCAGATACGATCCCTGCCCAAGCCTGTTGTCACTGAAGTTTGATAATCTACAGCCTTCCCACTCTAACACTGGTCCACTCGAACAATAACCTCTCTGCTTGTCCTTGCCTTAATTTTATTTACCCTTGCTAATGAATTGCAATTTGATTAGGCTGCCGGAAAAACTCTGAGAAGGCCCACAACATTCTTTTTTAAATCTCACTCTCGGACCTGTGAGTTGCCTCCTCTAAAATATGGGGAAATTGGTTGTTTGCCTCTAGAGTTATTGTGTCCATTGTGTGGCACTGAGCTCCTTTACTGAAATGCATTTCCAATGAATCTGCTGAGGACAAATGTCAATATTTATGATCTCCATGGTTCTGATAGTTCTGTGAAATTACTTCTCATATACAACCCAATTCATCCATGCTGAACAAGAGACATGTCTAAGCTAAGATGTTGTCTATATGGACTTCAGTAAGGTCTTTGACAAGGTTCCACACGGAAGGTTAGTTAGGAAGGTTCAATCGTTAGGTATTAATATTAAAATAGTAAAATGGATTCAGCAGTGGCTGGATGGGAAACGTCAGAGAGTAGTAGTGGATAACTGTGTGTCAGATTGGAGGCCGGTGACTAGTGGTGTGCCTCTGGATAATGGGGTGGTAAATTGGATTAGTAAGTATACAGAAGATACTAAGATAGGTGGCGTTGTGGATAATGAAGTAGGTTTTCACAGCTTGCAGAGAGATTTAGGCCACTTAGAAGAGTAGGCTGAAAGATGGCAGATGGAGTTTAATGCTGATAAATGTGAGATGCTACATTTCGGTAGGACTAATCAAAACAGGACATACATGGTAAATGGTAGGGCATTGAAGAATGCAGTAGAACAGAGGGATCTAGGAATAATAGACAATAGACAATAGGTGCAGAAGCAGACCATTCGGCCTCTCGAGCCTGCACCGCCATTCTGAGATCATGGCTGATCATCTACTATTAATACCCGGTTCCTGCCTTGTCCCCATAACTCTTTATTCCCTTACCCATAAGATACCTATCTAGCTCCTTCTTGAAAGCATCCAGAGAATTGGCCTCCACTGCCTTCTGAGGCAGCGCGTTCCACACCTCCACAACTCTCTGGGAGAAAAAGTTCCTCCTCAACTCTGTCCTAAATGACCTACCCCTTATTCTTAAACCATGCCCTCTGGTACTGGACTCTCCCAGCATCTGGAATATATTTCCTGCCTCTATCTTGTCCAATCCCTTAATAATCTTATATGTCTCAATCAGATCCCCCCTCAATCTCCTTAATTCCAGCATGTACAAGCCCAGTCTCTCTAACCTCTCTGCGTAAGACCGTCCAGACATCCCAGGAATTAACCTAGTGAACCTACGCTGCACCTCCTCCATAACCAGGATGTCCTTCCTTAACCCTGGAGACCAAAACTGCACACAATACTCCAGGTGTGATCTCACCAGGGCCCCGTACAAATGCAAAAGGATTTCCTTGCTCTTGTACTCAATTCCCTTTGTAATAAAGGCCAACATTCCATTAGCCTTCTTCACTGCCTGCTGCACTTGCTCATTCACCTTCAGAGACTGATGAACAAGTACTCCTAGATCTCTTTGTATTCCTCCCTTACCTAACTCCACACCGTTCAGATAATAATCTGCCTTCCTGTTCTTGCTCCCAAAGTGAATAACCTCACACTTATTCACATTAAACGCTATCTGCCAAGTTTCTGCCCACTCACTCAGCCTATCCAAGTCACCTTGAATTCTCCTAACATCCTCATCACATCTCACACTGCCACCCAGCTCAGTATCATCAGCAAACTTGCTGATGTTATTCACAATGCCTTCCTCTAAATCACTGACATAAATCGTAAACAGCTGTGGTCCCAATAGCAAGTCCTGTGGCACCCCACTAGTCACCACCTGCCATTCTGAGAAACACACATTCACTGCTACCCTTTGCTTCTATCTACCAACCAGTTTTCTATCCATGTCAATATCCTCCCCCCAATGCCATGAGCTCTGATTTTACCCACCAATCTCCTATGTGGTACCTTATCGAATGCCTTCTGAAAGTCAAGGTACACCGCATCCACTGGATCTCCCGCGTCTATCTTCCTGGTTACATCCTCGAAAAACTCCAATAGATTAGTCAAGCATGATTTGCCCTTGGTAAATCCATGCTGGCTCGACCCAATCCTATCACTGCTATCAAGATATGCCGCTATTTCATCTTTAATAATGGACTCTAGCATCTTCCCCACTACTGATGTTAGGCTAACAGGGAGATAGTTCTCTGTTTTCTCCCTCCCTCCTTTCTTAAAAAGTGGGATAACATTAGCCATTCGCCAATCCTCAGGAACTGATCCTGAATCTAAGGAACATTGGAAAATGATCATCAATGCATCTGCAATTTCCAGAGCCACCTCCTTTAGTACCCTAGGATGCAGACCATCTGGACCTGGGGATTTATTACCCTTCAGTCCCATCAGTCTTCTCATCACCGTTTCCTTCCTAATGTCAATCTGTCTCAGTTCCTCTGTTACCATATGTCCTTGGCCCATCCATACATCTGGGAGATTGCTTGTGTCTTCCCTAGTGAAGACAGATCCAAAGTACTTATTAAATTCGTCTGCCATTTCTCTGTTTCTCATAATAATTTCTCCCAATTCATTCTTCAAGGGCCCAAAATTGTTCTTAGCTATCTTCCTTCTCTTCACATACCTAAAAAAACTTTTGCTATCCTCCTTTATATTCCTAGCTAGCTTACGTTCATACCTCATTTTTTCTCCCCATATTGCCTTTTTAGTTAAGTTCTGTTGCTCCTTAAAAATTTCCCAATCATCCGTCTTCCCACTCACCTTAGCTCTGTTATACTTCTTTTTTAATGCTATGCTATCTCTGACTTCCTTTGTCAACCACTGTGGCCACTTTCCCCCCCTTTGAATCCTTCCTTCTCCGGGGGATGAACTGATTTTGCACCTTGTGCATTTTTCCCAAGAGTACCTGCCATTGCTGTTCCACTGTCTTTTCTGCTAGGATATCTGACCAGTCAACTTTGGCCAGCATCTCCCTCATGGCTCCATAGTCTCCTTTGTTCAACTGCAATACTGACACTTCTGATCTGCCCTTATCCCTCTGAGCTTGCAGATAAAAACTTATCATATTATGGTCACTACCTCCTAATGGCTCCTTTACTTCAAGATCACATCAAATCCTGTTCATTGCACTACACTAAATCCAGAATAGCCTTATCCCTGGTCGGCTCTCATACAAGCTGTTCCAAAAATGCATCCCGTAGGCACTCTACAAACTCCCTATCCTAGGGTCCAGTACCAACCTGATTTTCCCAGTTCACTTGCATGTTGAAATCCCCCATAACTACTGCGACATTTCCTTTGCCACATGCCATTGTTAACTCCCTATTCAACTTGCACCCAATATCCATGCTACTGTTTGGGGGCCTGTAGATAACACCTATTAGGGTCTTTTTGCCCTTACTGTTGCATAATGATGCATAGTTTCCTGAAGGTGGAATCTCATGTGGATAGGGTGGTGAAGAAAGCTTTTGGTATGCTGGCCTTTATAAATCAGTGCATTGAGTATAGGAGTTGGAATGTAATGTTGAAATTGTACAAGGCATTGGTAAGGCCAAATTTGGAGTATTGTGTACAGTTCTGGTCACCGAATTATAGAAAAGGTGTCAACAAAATAGAAAGAGTACAGGGAAGATTTACTAGGATGTTACCTGGGTTTGAGCTCCTAAGTTACAGAGAAAGGTTGAACAAGTTGGGTCTTTATTCTTTGGAGCGTAGAAGGTTGAGGGGGGACTTAATAGAGGTACTTAAAATTATGAAGGGGATAAATAGAGTTGATGTGGATAGGCTTTTTCCATTGAGAGTAGGGGAGATTCAAACAACAGGACATGAGTTGAGAGTTAGGAGGCAAAAGTTTAGGGGTAACATGAGGGAGAACTTCTTTACTCAGAGAGTGGTAGCTGTGTGGAATGAGCTTCCAGCAGAAGTGGTTGAGGCAGGTTCGATATTGTCATTTAAAGTAAAATTGGATAGCTATATGGACAGGAAAAGAATGGAGGGTTATGGGCTAAGTGCAGGTTGGTGGGACCAGGTGAGAGTAAGCGTTCGGCATGGACTAGAAGGGCCGAGATGGCCTGTTTGTGTGCTGTAACTGTTACATGGTTATATGGTTATATGGACATGTGATATGTGGAGATACAAAAGTCTGCAACTGCTAGAATCTGAGCAGGAAGAAAGGTGAGAAGCGAGGGATGGTGGTGAGATATTTTATGCGTTCAGATAACAGATTTCAATTTTGGATGTTTTTCCATTTTCCCCTTTTCTGTGTCTAGTTGGAGGTCTACCCTTTTCACAGTCTGATCTTACCCATATCACTATAACTATAGTTCTTACTCTTTAACTTTCTGACTTCCTTTAAAAACTCACCATCACCAAATGCACGAAAGTCCTTGAGACTTTCACTCATCCCTTCAAATAGATTGTCTGCCATCCTTTCCTCCCCTTTTTTGTATACTGGCTACATCCCCTCTATCTTACAGTTCAAGGCTACTTGCATGACAGATAGCTGTCAATGTCAGCTTCCAAACTGCATTTATCCCTCACAAATCATAATCCAAATAAAATTGCTTGGAATTGGGACTATCCCTGCAACATGGTAGGAAATTGGTTGGAAGGAAACATTATATGGGAAAGGGGAGTCTCTCTAATTAGTAGATTGTGACAAAATTCACATTAAGTATAGCAAATTAAAAACACTAATGCAAAAATGAAGGGTATGCATCGACTTTGCAACAGGTGAGAAGAGGCGGTGCAATGGTACATCTGGTAGAACTACCGCCTCACCATGTCAGCACCTAAGTGATGTCTGTGAGGCGTTTGCACATTCTCATTTTAAGCCCAGGGTTTTTTTTTCTAGGTGTTCTGGTTTCCTTCTATACCTGAGCGGTGAGCTGTATGGTAATATGTGTTGTCCGTTGTGTGTCGGTGACTACAATTTGGAGAAAAGATGAGAATATGTGGAGATTGTAAAAGTGAAATCAATGAAGGATTAGTGTAAGTGGGTAGTTGATGTTCAATACTGACTCAGTGGGCCAAAGGGCTTGTTTCCATGTTGTATCTCTCCATAAGTGCAGGAATCCACAGAAGTGTGACAATTTATCACTATCCTCTCAATAGGAAAAGATGACCTGATCAATAATGAATTACATATTCAGCATGCCTCTGGATAAAATTTATCTCCACAATGACAGCAGCTAAGATGAGAAATAATCCTGAGTTAAGGTCAATATGGGTCAAAGCCTCCACACAGGACTCAGGTACCATTGCTGTTTTGTATAGTTAACGCAATGTTATAGCAACATGAAAATAAATGAATTACAATAACAATGGTCTTGCAAAGGTTATTTTATTTTCTGAAATCCGTTTTCAGAATAATATGCTGGTGATTGAGAGCCAACTAGAAGTCCCTCATTCGCCTGAAGGACCCGATCATTGAGTTGCAGCCACCCCAGTCACTGTATCTCCTGTATCCCCCGGGTCTCAGGAAGTACTGTCGGCCTCTGTAGTTGGGATGTTCATAGAAGATCCAGTAACCATCCATCACCTGACAGGAGTGGATGTCACGGTAACGGAAACGATCGTAGACTGAGGAACAGTCGTCCATGAATTCCATCATCTGCCCTCCAAAGTCAGGCCTCTCGTAAATCCTCATCCTGTAGGTGCCTCCTCGGTACTGGAATAAAGGATTTTATTGCTTAACACAGTACGATCATGTCAAAAATGTATCTAATTAAGGTAGATTTTTTACATAGATGCAATAGTACCAAATCTCAGCAATGATAATAATTAATTATATTTCTGGACTATCCCTAATGAAATAATAATAAGAAAATTTATCTCTACATTGAGGGCAGTTAGACAATCATGTTTAAGATTGATGTAGTTCATTGTTTCTACAGTTAACAGGATTAGTTCCATTAGAGATAACATGATGTAATTAATGTAAAACGTGTAAAAGCATCAAAGTAAATTAATTTACAGTAGGTGCTGGTCTGTGTCTATAAATCGGTTGAGTTGCTAATATAAAAAGTAATGCAAATTGATCTGAGCATTTCAGATTCTTCATTCCTCACTTCCTCTCTGTCAGAGCCATAAATAAACTGTACATAGCGTGTGATTGTTGGAAACAATTACACCACCATCTCTTATTTCAACCTAGGTATCATCTGGAGTCTGACTTACTTTATTGGAACTCATTACCTGACAAAAGTGAACCAGATGATCTTGAAAGAATTTTCAACTTATGGGAGAGGGCAGATTGCTTCAACATTGAACTAACATGGCTTCAATGGGCCAAACAGCCTCACTCCATGCTTTAACCTTACTGTGGTTCTCTGAAATCATGCAATATCAGGCAGATTTTTGTAATGCAGCCCACAGGAAGCCTGATTTATTATAATTGTTTTATTATGAATCAATTATCACATAATTCATGAAAAGAAGCCATTTGTCCCACTGAAGACTTGATAGATGGAATTCTTTTCTGGCCAAACCTTATTATCATGAGATGATAAGAGGAATAGACAGTGGACAGTCAGAGACTTTTTCCCAGGGAGGAAGTGGCAAACAGGAAGGCATATCATTTTAAAGAATCTGGGGAGATGTGCAGGGGTGGGGGATGTCACAGATAACTTCTTTAAACAGACAGTTGTAAGTGGATGGAACACTGCCAGGTGTGGTGATAGAGGCTGATGGTTTAGGAACATTTAAGTGACATTTCGATGGACACATGACTGAAAGAAAAATGGAGGGCTATGTGGGAGGGAAGAGTTAGGTTGGCATTTGATAAATTTAAAAGACTGGCACTAAATCATGGGCTGAAGGACCTGTACTGCGCAGTACATATTCACATTCTATGTTCCATGTTCCTGCTCTTGGTGGATTACAGTACATCAAGTGAATTACAGGCTAACGCAGCACAGAAAGAGACTCCTCACACCAACTGGTCCATGCTGAACAAGATGTCCATCTCCCATTTCCCTATGTTTGACTCATAACCCTCCGATCCATTTTTCAAATTTTGTGATTTTTGTTTTACTGAGGTCTGAGTCATCAATGTCCAGCTGCTACATAATGTTCGATAAAACTAGCACAAACTGACCAAGTATTTTCTGTGGCCCAAATAGACTTCAATAAAGGGCACACAGAGCAGACCAGCTTCTGGAATCTGGATCAGCACACAAAATGCTGGAGGAACTCAAAGGGTCAGGCAGTGTCTGTGGAGACATTTCAGTTTGAGGCTGTTTATCAGGACTGATAAATGCTGCCTGACTGGCTGAGTTCCTCCAGCATCTTATGTGTAGACATCGGTTCAGCATAAAAAGCCAGTGATGCATACGCCAGTGATAATAAACCCGATTCCCATTCTTTACCCAGTGCCCTCACAATCACGGATACATCTCCGTCTGTCAAAAGCAATCGGTCATTCATCCTTCACACCAGATTCACTACTTTCCTGTACCATTTCTATTGACTCCTTCAACAAGTACCTACTGACTCCAAACTTGACTTCAAATGCCAGCAGCTAACTCTAGCATTTTCACATCAGCATAACATTTCAGAGAACGTGCTTGTGCTCAAGTGTAATTATTGCAAATGTCAGTCATTTTCTAGCAGTGTGCCAAGTGGCTTGGAATACCTCAGTCACCAACAGCAACTTACAGGTGGGTAGCTGCGACAGGACTTGATACAGTCATTAAATCCCATCCAGCGCTGGTATTCAGGATACTCTCCCCTGCTCAGGACATACTGGTATCCCATGTAGTTGGGTCTCTCGTACAACACCCACCAGTCACTCTCGACACGGATGGAGTTACAGCGGCTGAAGTAAGGGGAGAGGTCGGCAGAGTCGGAGCTGCACTCATAGTGCCGACCCTGGAAGTTCCTGTCCTCATAGAAGATGATCTGTGGGAAGAAATAAATAGTTTAAATCAGACTGGGGACAAATGATGGTTACAATATAATTCACAAAATGAAAAGTGGTCTTGCCTTTCCCATTGTGGTGTACGGTCAATAACCAACTGACTACATGTAACTGTAACTGGGTATTTATATACTGGACAGAAAGGCATTTACAGCAAGGTCTTTGTAATGTAAATGACGCAAACCTGAGGTCAGCAGAAAACAACATATGTCCCGTGAATGCTGAAAAAGCACCTGAGGATACGAGACGTGTCAGCGATCCAGTGATTGTTTTTGTTTTGCAGCAGGCAATTTAATTCTACAAGGCAGGAAATCAGCCTTTTTCATTCTCTGCTAGGGATCATTCTAGGGTTCCAAAAAGTCGCGGTGCCGAGATATGTCCTGAGTTATACCAAAATTTACACGTCAGAAACAACTTGCAATGGCCAATTAATGTACCAATCTGCACAGCTTTGTGATGTAGGAGGAAATTAAGTCACCCAGAGGAAACCGATGAGAGAGGAGAGAGGAGGTGCAAACACCCGAGCTATTGAATCTGGCTCTCTGTGGGGACCGGGAGATGGCGTCTGTCAGAGAGATGTTTCAACAAAACTTCTTTCAATATCCAGCCGCAGATTCTGGAGCAGCACAGTAGCATAGGTGTTAGCGTAATGCAATACAGTACCAGTGATTCAGGTTCAGTACCCACGCTGTCCTTAACAAGTTTGTTTATTCACCTGATTATCGTGGTTTCCTCCTGATTCTCTAGTTTCCTCCCACATTCCAAAGGCCTACAGGTGAGTAAGTTTTGGGCATGCTATGCTGGCACTGGTGACATGTGCCAGACCTCAGTACATCCCCAAACTGTGTTGATTGTTGCTGCAAATGATACATTTCACTGTATACTTCAATGATTCAATAACTTCTTTAAAAAATTATTTATTTCTCATGATCTGGTGTTGCTGGCAAGACCAACGTTCAATATCCATCCCTAACTACCCGAGAGAAAATGGAGGTGAACAGTTTTCTAAATCCCTGCGATCTAGTGATGTTCTCCAACAAAGCTGTTAGCAGGGAGTTTCAGGATTTAAACCCAGTGGTGATGAAGGACGAGTGATAGGTTTCCAAATCAGTGAGCTATGTGATGTGGAAGGGAAAATAAAGATGGTAATATTCCCCTGTCCTTTGGGAAATATTATCAGAGCAGCCAGGGCACGTATCTGCAGTGTATTTTTGTAGATGATACACACTGCAGCCACTATGTATCAATGCTCTGAATGAACATTTCAGATAATTGGTAATCTGCCAACCAAGAAGAATACTTTGATAGTGTTAAACTTATTGAGAGATGTTGGAGCTCCACTCATCCAGCCAAGTGGAGAATATGATGATGTGCCATGGGAATGTGATTCTTCCTGTGCCTCGTCATGCTCTTTATTCTCCACAAGGAGTGCCAGAATCGCCTTCCTGGCCACTGGATCACACGATTAATTTCATATGTCTGGTCTGCTGGAGCTGACTGTGCCTGCTAGGACAGGCATGACCTTAATCTTACTGGATATGAGGCCCACCAGCTACCCTCACCTGGTTTAGTCTGCCTGGTGAAGCAGTGTACTGAGGTGTATAGAACATACAGACAACATACCAGGTGCCACAGGTGAGTGCTGAGTGCTGAATGGAGACCAAAGGTGAGAGAACTGCCTCAGAATGGACACAACAAGCTTCTTCACCAGAGGTGCTACCCTCTGCGGACACAACGTACACCCTAACAATATAAATAAGTAAAATATAACATTTTTTTGGTTATAGTGCTGAGTACATGCTTCAATGTGTTGATTTGTAAAGCAGGGGAAAGCTTTGGAAATGTTCAACAATATTGTCATTAGGGGAGCAGAGAATTCCAGCCAAACAACAAAAGAGAACAAAGTATTGTCAACTCTTGGGCAGCACTTTATAGATTTGTTTATTCTTGAACATAGGTGAATGAAAATATGAATGTATTTTTTATGCTGTGATGGAAGATTTATTATTACACAGCTGTCAGTTGACCTTGCCAACCTCTACTCCTATTTCATCTCCATATCACTGAAACGTTCAATCATGTCTTGCCCCGAGAATGCAGTGTCATTTCTTTTTCATGTAGATATATGATTCTCTTTTGAAACTAACCAGTAATCCATTTCAACTCTGAGATGCAAACAGTACATTCTAGATTATCACAACTTGCTGTGCGGAAAATATCCTCTTTAACTCCCGTCATGATTTTTACTGTCAGCAAGGTGCTGCTTTGTTCCCAGCTCTTCACAGGGGATGTGCAACCACAGTTTGATTAATAGGACTGGATGTTACAATCTCTAAAGTTTCTGCACCACATTTGACTTGAGTGGAAGAAATTCTTAAAGATGACCACTAGATGATGTTATTACCATTACGACACATCTTCAGTTGTGTACCTCAACATCACCAGGTGTTTCGATCTTTTATCACAAGTCACTCTCAGTCGAGGCAGGTCCACCACAGGCTGATCAGTCCTGGATGTGTGTCACATGGTTAGTCTCTAGATGGTCACTTGGCAGCCCAGACAGCACCCCTTCTTTTCAGCCACAGCCAGTGACTGCTCATTTCGGCGGCATTAGCAAGTGCTTTAATTGCCTTCCTGTGGGCCTGCCCTCTAACCCCTACTTCCCTCAGCAGCTTTACGGTGGAACTGGCTACAAAGCACCTGAACCCCACTTCAACTGGGCGCACTTTTACGTTCCAGCCTGGCTCCTCTGCTTCAACTGCAAGGTTGGCATATCGCGGCCTTTTCCGTTCGTAAGCCTCCCAGGGGACCGTCAGCTCAATGATAAAGACGCGCCAACAGGAGTTGGACCAAAGGACCAGGTCAGGCCACAGGTTGGTCGTTGCAATTTCAGATGGGAAGGCAAGTTTCTGGCCTAAGTCAGCACGCATTTCCCAGTCCCTGGCTGCACTCAGTGGGCATGAGTCGTGAGGCCAGGGGTTAGCTCCCAGTTTCTCTCCTTCCTGGATAAAGGATGGTAGTTGTGGGACCGTTGTCTGGGCATTGAGAGGCCTGGCATTGGCAGTTACTCTCTTACACTCAAGTTCAGCTGCCAAACACCTCAGAACTTGGTTGTGTCTCCAGGTGTATCTGCCTTGTATTAGGCTGCCCTTGCAACTAACCAAGATGTGCTTGAGGGATGCCGGAACTTTGCACAGAGGACAGGCTGGACCCTCTCCCAGACAAAGATTTAGGTTTGTAGGACAGGGTAGGGTATACGTTTCTCTGATGATGATGATCTGTTTGACTCCATGGTCCACAGCTCACTCCATGTGATTTTCCTCCTCTCATCACCCTCCCACCTCATCCAGCAGCCTTGCTTGGTTTGGGATATTGCTTTGGCACATCTGGCTGCTGCTTCTTGGTGTCGCACCTCCTCCATCACCAGGTGTCGGTGTTCAGTTGTAGTAGCCTTTTGCCAGGTAGGTTTCATCACTCCAAGGCCAAAGCCTCCTCTGCCCTGTTGGACTTAGCCCACTATGTCCCAGTGTCAGACGGCGGCTTCTACGTCCAGTGCTGCTGTGGGTGGGGTCCATTTCTTCCGGGTTGCTAGAACAGGAGCAACTCCTCTTACGATTGGGTCCCGAGATTTTTTGAATGTCATATCCAGCCTTGTTTTGGCACATTTGTATTCCTCCACCAGGCTAGAAATTGGCAGAGAAAGGGCTCCGTTCCCATAAAGTCCTATGCTGCTAAGGCATCTTGGTAGCCCAAGCCACTTCCTCACATGTGAGCTCACCAGCCTCTCCAGCCGATTTGCATGAGACCTAGTGACCTCATAGATGGTAATTGGCCACATAAGTCAGAGCAGCAGTCCAAACTGAAAGCACCAAAGCGTCAACCTCCCTGGGAGAGCCATGTTGTTGATTAGCTTGAGGCCACTGATTGTATCCTGCCTTAGTTGTTCCACCTGCTCTGTGTCTCTGAGGTCTGCGTTGTACCAACGTCCGAGGCTCTTGATGGGTTTCTCCAGGACAGTAAGTATTGGCCCAAAATTGATACAAAACCTTATGTCGGTGAGCCGGCCTTTAACAATTGAGATATTGCGAGACTTACTGGGTTTGATCTCCATTCGTGCCGATTTGATGTTTCCCTGGAGTTTATCCAGCAGGTATTTGGTACATGCTTTAGTTGTTGTTATTGTGGACATGTCATCTAAGTACACCCTGATTGGAGGACGACGCAGCCCACTCTTCAAGTGTTTCCCTCCGACCACCCATTGTGATGTTTGGATAATGAGCTCCATTGCCATGATAAATGCCAGAGGAGAGATGGTACAGCCCGCCATTATGCCTATCACAAGGTGCAGCCATGTGGTGGTGTTATCTTGTGTGGTGACACAGAACTGCAGATCCTGGAAGTACGCTTTGACCAGCTTTGTGATGCCCTCTGGAACCTGGAAAAAGCTGAAAGCTGTCCACAGAGTCTCGTGAGGCACCGACCCAAAAGCATTGGCAAGAACTAGGAAGACCACATGCAGGTCTTTCTTTTCTTTCTTGGCAGTTTGTATCTGGTGCTAGGTGACATTTGCGTGTTCCAGGCATCCTGGGAAACCACGTATTCCTGCTTTCTGCACCGATGTATCGACGAAGTTGTTGTTCTGCAAAAAGGCTGAAAGTCTTTGAGCCACGACACCAAAGAAGATCTTTCCTTCCACATTCAGGAGACTGATCTGGCAGAACTGACTGATTGTTGAGGAATTCTTCTCTTTGGGTATTAGTATCCCTCCCGCCCTTCGCCATGCCTTAAGTATAATTCCTTTCTCCCATGCCACCTTCATTAGATTCCAGAGATATTTCAGGATGCCAGAGGTGTTCTTATAGAGTCTATATGGGACGCCATTGGGCCCTGGAGCTTGATCTTGCTCGTTTAACTTTACTTTCCACCTCCTTCCATGTAGGGGGCCTTATGTCCATCTGGTGCTCAGGTGGGTGGATTGGTTCCATGTCATTCGGAATGGTGACTGGTTCATGCCCCTGGTTATCAGAGTGGGTCTTCCTTAGGAGCTCCTCCAGTTCCCTCACAGGTACTCTAAGGACCCTGCTCTTCTCCTTGCCAACGAGGCTTTTGATGAACTTGTAAGGGTCTCTGTAAAAGCTTGCCCTCACTCGTTCTTTCCTCTTATGTTGTTTTTCTCAAACATTCGCTGCTTTGTCAAGCGCTGCCTTATTTCTGCTTGTAATACCTCAATTCCTTTCCTTTCCCCTTCTGTGGACTTCCTCCACTGTTTCCTCAGCTGTCTCCTTTCCTTCACCAGTCTTTCGATTTCCTGCTGTCTCCTAGATGTAGGCTGGACTGAAGGTTCCTTCTGTGTTTTTTCACCCCAAATCTCTCTAACCCACAGCTGTATATGGTGTCTCCCCACTTCTTCAGTTTTATTTCCACACTTCCCTTCAGTCCTTCTAGAAGATGGACTAGGTCCATGTTGATGATTTCCCACTCATTCTTCTGGCAGGATTTAGGCCACAAGATTTGGGGCTTCTGTCCTTTCATCTTCCTTTCTGCTGCTGGCCGTGGCTGGTTGGGCTCTGGACTCGTGTCTGGTGGTGGATCTGTGCTTGGTTGAGCTTCGCCCGGGGTGCGGATACCCTGTGGACTGTTGTGTTTGTCCTGCCACTGGACTCCGCTTGACTGATTTGATCTACCTCTTAGAAGATAATGGTCAACGCGAGGCCCCTCGCCGAGCTCCCTCAGGCACTTTTTCCTGCCCTGGTGGATCTTGAGCCCCTTCTCTGATGTTATCTTTGTCCAGCCTCAGATGCAACATTGTAGTTCGTGTCCTTCCGGAGCTGCTGCTCTGTCAATTGCCGTGCTAGTTGTCTGTTTCGTCGTCGTTTCCATTCCTAGGTCTGTTACCGTGTAGTCTGTCACTGAGTCCCCAGTTCTCGCAGATTGTACAATTTGCCCAGACATTTGCAACTGTACCTGGGCCGGATAACTATAGTGATCACTTCCAGGTGAAATGGTACTCATTGGGACAATGACCCCGACAATTCTGTACACAATTCACCTTCGTATGACAAATGGTTTCCAGACATCATTTGCATACTTCTTACAGCAGTGTTTTTACCCCGTAAATCAGGTCTTTAGGTTGCAATATGCAACCTCTGCTGAAAGTTCACAATAACATTAGGATTACCTTGTGCTGTAAAGCTGATGGGACCAATTGAAGGATTTCGGTGCTGACATTGAATCTGGGAATATTAGCCTTTGACCATAAAACAATGATAGAGTGAGCTGGAGATTGTCCATCCACACCTGGGCAGGAGATGGCAGTAAATCTGTGCTGATCTTCACTTTCAAAGTTTAGTTCAGTGGAATTTATTAGAACTCTGCTTTGGAAATGGAGTATAATGTGTCAACACTGCCATTGTACATAACGAGTATGATTGTAGGGTAACGTAATTGGAGGGAATGTACATAATTCAGAAACTCCGACATTGAGTTAGGGTTTCGCTTTAAGAGTCTAGTTTGAGGTGATAATATTGTTAAGTAAGGATTTTTAGCGTGCTTTTGTGTTCAGGTTTTGGAGTTCAATAAAAAGTGTTACAGGTTTCATTAAATATAAAACACCTCACTACATTTTATTTCTGGAAACCTGTGTTAGTAACCCCCAATGCTCTGGGACAATTCCAGATTTATTGAACATGTTCGCCAACAAAGTTGCTTTGAAAATGCCAAAGATTTTGGAACAAAATGCCATCGCTTGGTTTGTACAAGCAGAGGCCTAATTCGCTCTGTGAGAAATTACTGCCAGTGACACCAAAATCTACGATATGGTAGCATTGCTCAGCAATTCCACGACTGTGAGAGTAGTGAGTCTGTTTGAACACCCACCTGTACACCATAAATACCAATCACTGAAAACTCAACTTTTACAGACTTTAGGACTATCGGAGTCTAAGCACACCAACCAAACAATTGCTCTCCCTACCCAGTCTCAGCATTGTTAGACCTTTGGGGCTAACGGACCACATGCTGTCTCTCCTGGGAAATCACCATCTTTATATTATTTTTAAAGAACTCTTCATGCAGCGAATTCCTCAGCAAGTTCGCAATGCCCCTGCTAATGCACCCATGAAGGATTACAGAGAACTTGTTAAAATGTCTGATAACCTCCACTCTACTAGGCAGAGGTGCGTTATTCCTCCTCCTCTCCCTACCTCAATAAGCCCAGGCAGCAAGGCCACCAACACCAGGAAATAGACTGCTCCGTGTCTGTGTTTTTACCACAGTCACTTTGGAACGAATGCGAGGAATTGCCAATCACCTTGCAACTTTGACAGTGCCAGCACATCGGGATATCAGAGATCTGTGACCACCATGGGCTCCAATTGCCAGGGGCATGGACTGTTCATTACAGACACCATTTCGGGTTGACATTTCTTATGTGATACAGGTATTCAAGTTGGTGCACTGCCAGCATCGCCTGTTGATGAGAAGGCAGAGGGTGACGAAACCTCACTGGAGGCCGCCAACGGCAGCAGGATCCAGACTCACAGGACACGACGGGTGATGCAATGGATGACATTGCACATGGGACTTTGTCCTGGCTAACGTGGCTCGAACTCTGCTTGGTGCAGGTTTCCTGTATGCCCAAGGATCATTAGTCAATCTTAAGACTGCCGGCTTGTGGATGTCAAGGGCTTTAGGTCATTACCCTGCTCGCCCAGTAAGTTCCCCACAATGACTCTGCCAATCGCATGCACCACCACATATGAGCTTGCTCGATGTTGGGCAAATTCCCAAACCTCACCAAGCCTACATTCTCCACTACAGTCGCAAAACATGGTGTCAAGCACCATATTCCCTCAACTGGCCCAGCAATCCAAGCCTGCGCGCATAGACTGAACCCAGAAAAGCTGGAAACTGCCAAGGCTGAGTTTGCCAACATGGAAAAATTCAGCATTGTACACTGTTCGAGTAGCCCCTGGGCTTCTCCCTCCATCTGGTCCCTAAATCTGATAGTGGTTGCTGCCTATGTGGAGATTACCAACACCTGAACGAAGTCACTACCTCAGATCGTTACCCAGTGCCACACATCCAAGATTTTTTGGCACATTTAGCCAAAAAGTTAATTTTTTCCAAAGTTCCCAAAGCAGCTGTGATAACCCTGTTTGGATTTTTTGTGTTTCTGCACATGCAGTTTGGACTGAAAAATGCAACAGAAACTTTCCAATGGCTGATGGATTCTCAATTAAAAGACTTCGATTTTCTTTATCTTTACCTGGGTGACATACCTGTCACCAGTGCATACCAATCTGAAACTCCACACACTTTTCAAGTGCTTAAGCCAACGCGGGTTGATTATTAAACCTGCTAAATGCCAGTTTGGGTTGTCACCCATGACTTTCTCAGCCATCGCATCTCCAGGGAGGGTGCGAAACCCCTCCCATGTAAAGTAGCCACTGCTTTAGATTTCCCCACACTACATTATGCTCTCCCTGTATCGTGCACTTAAAGGCAATACCCCGATCAAGTGCTTGACTAATCAGCAGACATAACCAGGGCATTTGACATTACCAAATGTGCACTTTCTAATGCGAGCCTAGTGGTGCATCCGGTTCCCAGCATATCCATAGCCATTGCTACTGATGCCTCAGACTATGCTGTGGGTGCTGTGCGTGAACAGCTGGTTGGAGGAGTGTGTCAGCCGCTCACCTTCTTCAGCCAGCAGCTCCACCCCATCAAGAGGAAGCACAGCGCATTCGACCATGAGTTTCCCAATCTCTATCTGGCTGTTCGCCATTTTCTTTTTCTTCTGGAGGGTCGCCATTTCACAGCATTCGTTAACCACAAACCTCTCCTGCGCAAGATGGTCAAAATATCAGAATCTTGGTTTGCATGACAGCTACACCACCTGCCCTACGTATGTGAGTTCACAACTGATGTACAGCATAACTAGGGGAAAAATATTGCCATGACTGATTGCATCTCACAGCCAGCCACTGGGGCCGTTCACATAGGAGTTGCCTATGCTGGCATGGCAACCAACCAGGTTATTGACTCAGAGGTCCATGCTTACTGAACAGCTCTCACGGACCTGCAGCTGGCTGACATTAAGTTCAGGGAAGCTAGGGTTTCTCTTCTGTGCGATGTCTCAACCAATCACCCTCGCCCCATCGTGCCCGCAAACTGGAGACAGACTGTTTTCAAATCTAGACATGGCCTCTGCATCCAGTCTGGAAGGCCTTACAGAAACTGCTTGCACTAAAGTTTGTTTGGCATGACCTCAGAAGGGACATGCATGATTGGACTGCAGCTTGTGTGGAGTCCCAGTGGACAAAAATTAACCATCATGTTCAGGTGGCATTGATATCTTCTGAGGTTCCTGAGCAAAGGTTTGACCATGTCCATGTGGACCTTGTTTGTCCTCTTCCCCTGTCGCGCAGTTTCACTTACCTCCTTTCCTTGATAGACCGTGCCACCAGGTGGCCAGAGGTCATCCCTCTAGCATTGACAACTGCTGCAGACACGACTCAGGCATTCATCAGCACCTGGGTTGTTCGGTTTGGCATCACATCTGATATTTCCTCTGACCACGGCCCACAATACATTTCAAACCTCTGGACTGCCCAGAACCTTGGTGTTGGGCTACATCACACCACAGTATATCACCTGCAGTCCAATGGCCTATGCAAGCAGTTTCACCGCTCCTTAAATGCGGCTCTGAGGGCTTCCCCAACTGATGAAACCGGCCCACCAAGATTTGGAGTATTCCACTGCCAAGCCCCTGGAGTCACAACATGGAGTCAATGTTCCTCTGGACAAGCCAGGTACACCTGCAGTTCCTCCACCGATGGAATACAGGAGATGAGCCGAGCTCCAGAAAGGCTCATAATGCCGATTTTAGTGAATTCTGGGGTTGGGCCTGTGTAGGGTGATGTAATTGAGAGGAATGTACGTAATTCACAAACACTGACATCGAGTTAAGGTTTCGCTTTAAGAGGCTGGTCTGACATGATGATGTTCTTACTTAACGATTATTAGCACACTTTTGGAGGTTTTGGTGTTCAATAAAATGTGTCACGGGTTTCATTAAACATGAAATGCCTCACTTCGTTTTATTTGCAAACACCAACATGATCAGGAATGACTTTCTACTCGAGTGCATCTTATCTACTGACACATAATTGAAAATAGATTTAGAACTGTAGTGGATTAAAGTTTGTCTCTGTTTTCTTTTGAGCAGTAGTTTCTAGGAGTGCTTTATTCCATATTATCTGCAAATGTAAGTTGTCAAATCACTGTAGTGAAACTTATACAAGATCGTATATGGGTTCAAGAAAATTCAAAGCACAGAACTGATAACTTACTAACGGCCATTTTATCTGAGTCCACCAAACCTTACTCTAGACAACATTATGCTTTACAGTAGCTGCCTAGAATTTGCTCAAGTAGCTGAGCGAGCCAAACTAAAGACCCAGACATTGTATATCATGGTCTTCTTAGGTCTCAGGAAGTACTGTTGGCCTCTGTAGTTGGGATGTTCATAGAAGATCCAGTAACATCCATCACCTGACAGGAGTGGATGTCACGGTAACAGAAACAATCATAGACAGGGGGACAGTCATCAATGAATTTCATCATTTGCCCCCCAAAGTCTGCCCTGTTGGCCATGGAGGAAATAAAATATGAAAGAAAACATCATACTCAAATGGTCAAGGACAGTGGAAGCAGACAGATCAATTGCCTTTGTTCCTGCCATGTAATTGGAGATGGAGGCCGCCACTTTGTGGAACTGTTTTACGTCTTCCATTTTGTGAGATAAAGTTGCTTTGCTTTCTGTGTTTTAAAGAAAACACAATGTTGCTTCAGGTAACATCCAAATAAGAAGTAATTTGTGAGGTGTTTTGATATAATGTAAAATGCAGGTTTGTGAATGCTGGAGTGATTCGAGCTGGTTACTGAAGAGAGCAAAGAGCGATAAATTATTGATTGTCACTTGCTGGGAAGAGGGTAATAAATGGATGTGAGCCTGGAACAGAGCCAATAAAAGGGTGTTAAATGTCAGACCCTTGACCTACAGCCAATGACACTGCAATGCAATATTTGAATTGGTAAGGAACGAATACAAAAGTGGGCTCTTCGAGCATCCTGTCAAGAGATCCACCATTACAGGAAGAACCCCCACACAGGGGCTGGGCGAAGGGGCTGGCCAACGGAAATCCCCCATTACGGTGTTATAAACGGGAAAAGTGCTATGAGTGAGGAAACAGTAGAATTCATATTCTAAGTTGTTGACACGGGGGCAATATAGTTCCATTGTTGTATGTGCAGAGACAATAAAGTGCCAGTGCCCATTAGTTACAGTTTGTGTAGTGAGTTTCATCACCTCGTACCATGGATGAATGGTCAACAGCCCTCTGGTAAATTCTCACCATTGTAGTTGCCTCCTCAGTACTGGAATAAATTATTTTAATGCATACTTTATATAATCGTGTCAAAAATGCATGTAATATACTGTGGATATTCTATATACAGTAAGAAACAATGTGCTGATACTGGAGAGGGTTCAAAGGCTTGTCACATGAGGAGGGTTGCATTGTTCTGGGGTGTACACACTGAAATGTAGAAGAATGATAGGGTGAGGGACGGTGATGAAGAAGAATTGCTTTAGCTGAGGATGGTGAAGCTGTCGAATTAGTTCTCACAGGCAGCTGTGGAGGCCAGGTCATTGGGTGTCTTTAAACAGGAGGTTGATAGACAGGATAGGGTGTGAAAGGTACGGGGAGAAGGCTGGAGAATGGGGTTGACAGAGAAATGGACCAGCCATGATCAAATAGGGGAGAAAACTTGATTGGCCAAAGGGCCTAAATTTTGCTCTATGTCTTATGTCTTAAATCTTTCCCCTCTCACTGCGTCTATATATGCCCTCCAATTTTAAACTCCACTACCCTGGGAAAATATTGTGACCCTCTACCTAATCCATATGCCCCTCATAACTTTAAATATTACTGTAATATCACCCATCAGTTTCCTTTACTCTGCGGGACACAATTCTGTCACTTCTCGTAACTCAAACTTCAAGTCCCAATATCATCCTTGTGAATTGTTCCTGCTCCCTTTCTACCTTAATGACACCAACTGGAAGTTGCCATCCAAGCTACAAACTGTCTTGACTTGGAATATATCCCCATTCCTTCACTGTCACTGGGTCAAAATCTGGGAAATCTCTCTCTTAATAACTTAATGAGTACACCCACATCCCACCAACTCCAGCACTTCAAGAAGGTGGATTTCTGCAAGATTTGTAATGAACCCTCTCTCTTTGCACAACCTTTGATCTAAAACAGCTTATGTTCTCATTTTTTTCCCACACACTGGTCTTGAAAACCATCTGACTTACTCTCCATCAATTCTACCTCTCTGCAATAATAGCTAACTTGATTTTCTCTGTCTTTGTAGATGAGAGTGGCCGATAGTTACTGTATTTTCTGTGCCTTTCATTGGTATTACTATTTACTGGTCTGGAACTGACTCACGCCAATATTACTGTCCTTGGCGCTTTCTCCGCTTCTCCAAAACTCATTCACTTTAGTTATTAAACAATAAACTGCTGAAGGAACTCAGAGGGGCAGGCAGCATCTGCAGAGGGATATGAAGATTTCATTTCCACAAATTGCAGTTTTGATTGCTGGTCATTATAAGCTTTGATTTTTGTACTATACAAAAAATCAGTCCACTGTTTTCTGCAGGATGCACCTTGGTTTAGCCAATGAACTGACACCTCAGCTTACTTAGTTTGGCATCTGAAGGTTGCATGTGAGCTTTGTCTTCACATTAACTCCTGACACAGTAATCAGGTCCCAGTGTAGCCACCGAATGTGCATTTAATACTGACATCAGCATCTCCTGTCCAACTCACAAAAGAAGTTCATGGAGGAAAATGGCTGATTTAGTGTTGACTCGCTGGGTGTTGGAAATTTCCTGTGGAGGCAAAAGGGTGGTCAATGTTTTACTTCGAGGCCTTGCATCAGGAATAAGAGTGTAGAAGGGAGATAGCCAGTAAATAGAGGGGAGGGAGAGGAATGAGGCAGGGACTGGCAGGCAACAGGTGTAACCAGGTGGGAAAAGGGATAGAACCATGTATGGGGAAGGTCAGGGTGAAGGGTGCGAGAGAATGGCTGGAAGGTGATACATATAAACAGACAAGGAGAGGGGGAGTAATGGAAGGTGGATCCAGGAGGGAGAGACAGAGGATGAAATGTGATAGGCGGAGATACAAAAGGCCATAGGAGCTGGAAAATGAGAAGGAAGGAAGATGAGAAAGGAGGGATGATGGTGAGATATTTTATGATGGAGGGATTCTTCCAGATCTTCACTTCAGGATGTTTTCCATTTTCTCCTGCTCTATCTCCAGTTGGATGTCTACCCTCTTCACAGTCTGGTTACTCATATCACTATTACTATTGTTCTTACACTTTAACTTTCTGAATTCCTTTGAACACTCCCCAACAACACTCACACAAGAAATCCTTAGGACTTTCACTCATCCCTTCCCCTGTATCTATCTGCCAACCCCTGCTCCAGTCCTTCTTTATACTGGCTACCTTCCCTCTGTCTCACAGTTCAAGGTCTCTTGCACGATGGACAGCTGTCAATGCAATCTTCTAATCTGTATTTATCCCTCACTAATCATAATACAAATGAAATTGCTTGTAATTGGAAGTGTCCTTTCACATGGTCAGAAATTAGTTGTGAAGGAAAGATCATTCGGGAAAAGGGAGTCTCTCTAATTAGTAGCTTGTGACAAGAATTCTCATTAACGATGTTATTGTCGGCACTTTTGTCTTTTGGGCTGTAAACGTCTCAAGAATGCTGGCACAAAAATGGATGGTATGTGTCCAGATTGCAACAGGCGGGAAGAGGCAGTGTGGTGGTGCAGGTAGTAGAACCACTGCCTCACTATGTCAGCAACCTAAAGTGATGTCTGTATAGGATTTGCACATTCTCACTGCAAGCCCGTGTCTTCTTTCTAGGTGTTCTGGTTTTGTTCTAGATCTGGGAGGTGAACTATTTGGTGGGTAAATCGGCCATTGTATGTTGTTCTCTGTCTGTAGGTAACTACAATTTGGGGAAATTATGAGAATATGTGGAGATTTTAAAAATGAGATCAATGAAGGATTCATGTAAGTGGGTAGGTGATGTTCAGCTCTGACTCAGTGGGGCAAAGGGCTTGTTTCCATATTGTATCTCTCCATAAGAACAGGAATCCACAGAGGTGTGACAATTTATCACTATACTCTCAATAAGAGAAGATGACCTGATCAATAATGAATTACATATTCAGCATGTCTCTGGATAAAATTTATCTCCACAATGACAGCAGCTAAAATGAGAAATAATCCTGAGTTGAGGTTAATATGGGTCAAAGCCTCCACACCGGACTCAGGTACCATCGCTGTTTTGTATAGTTAACGCAATGTTATGGCAACATGAAAATAAATGAATTACAATAACAATGGTCTTGCAAACATTATTTTATTTTCTGAAATATGTTCTCAGAATCATATGCTGGTGAAAGAGAGCCAACTAGAAGTCCCTCATGCGCCTGAAGGACCCGATCATTGAGTTGTAGCCGCCCCAGTCAATGTATCTCCTGTATTCCCCGGGTCTCAGGAAATACTGTTGGCCTCTGTAGTTGGGATGTTCATAGAAGATCCAGTAACCATCCATCACCTGACAGGAGTGGATGTCACGGCAATGGAAACGATCATAGACAGAGGGACAGTCATCCATGAATTCCATCATCTGCCCTCCAAAGTCAGGCTTCTCATAAATCTTCATCCTGTAGGTGCCCCCTCGGTACTGGAATAAAGGATTTTATGTGTCCTTAATGCAGTATAATCATGTCAAAATGCATATAATTATCAGACTTTATATATAGATACAGTTGTATCAAGCCTCAGGATTATCAATAATTAATTATATTTCAAGACTATCCTTAATGAAATAATGTGGAGAACATTTATCTCTGCATTGAAGGCAATTAAAACCTAGACAATCATGACTTAAGATTGAGGAAGTTCACTGTTTCTACAGGAGGCAGCTAAGAACCATTTAATTTCATGAATATCAAAAAAAATTTGGTTATTGATCACATAAAAGATATACAAGGACATTAAAGCATGCTCAATATAATCACGAATGTATATATGACAGAAATAATGTTGTTATTGTGTTTCTGAATTAGATGGATCTTTTGCGTATCGATAGAGAGTAATACCTGATTGAGGAGCTTGTTATGGGTTTCTGAAGACAGTATTAACAAAAAGAACAAAGTTTACAGAATTTAGTTCCACTGAAGATAACATGTAACTAATGTAAAATTTGTGTTAAAGGATCATGGTAAATGATAAATGTACATACAGTATGTGCTGGTCTGTGTCTGTAAATAGCTTGAATTACTAATATAAAAAAATGCAAATTATTCTGAGGGTTTTCAGATTCCTCATTCCTCACTTCCTCTGTCAGAACTGTAAATATAACTCTACACAGGATGTGATTGTTGGAAACAATAACAATCATCTCTCATTTCAACCTGGATATCTGATGGAACCTGACATTTTGTTTCTTATTACCTGACAAATGTGAAGCAGATGATTTTGAAATAACTTGCAATTTGTGGGAGAGGACAGATTGCTTCAACATTGGCCCATTGAATCCATGTTAGCTCAAAGAGCCTCATTCCATGCCTTAACCTCACCGTGGTTCTCTGATATCATGCAATTAAACAAGTAGGTTTTTGTAATCCAGCCAAGAAGCAACCTAATTTGGTGAATAAGGTGGATGTTTTATTGTGAATGAAACACCACACAAATTCATGAAAAGAAGCCATTCATTCCATTAAAACTTTAATAGTCAAAATTATTTTCTGTCCAATTCCTCTTATCTCTTATAAGATGTTACAAGGAATAAGTAGAGAGGACAGTCAGAGAATTATTCCCAAGGCTGAAGTGGCCAACAGGAGAGCACATAAATTTAAAGAAACTGGAGCAAAGTGTGGTGGGGATGCAAAACATAAGGTTTTTACAGAGTTGTAAGTGTCTGGAACACTCTGCCAGGTGTGATGATAGAGGATGATATATCTGAGCAACTTTAAGATGGGCATATGATTGAAAGAAAAATGGAAGGCTCTGTGAGAGGAAAGGGTTAATTTGACATTCCAACAAGTTAAAAGGCTGGCACAAAATCATAGTCCGAAGGACCTGTACTGTGCAGTATATTTTCACATTCTATGTTCCATGTTCCCTGCTCTTTGTGGGTTACATCAAATGAATCATAGATTAACACAGCACAGAAAGTGTCTCCTCACACCAACTGGTCCATGCTGACTGAGATGTTCACTTCCCTATGCTTGACTTATAAACCTCCGATCCACTTTTTGTATTTTGTGATTTTTGTTTTACTGAGATCTGAACTATCAATGTCCACGTGCTATAACTGTGTACATGATATTCTGTAAAACTACCACAAACTGACCAGATATTTTCTGTGGCCCTACTAGACTTTAAGACACAAGAGAGGGCAGTTTCTGGAATCTGGATGAGCACACAAAATGCTGGAGGAACTCAAAGGGTCAGACAGTATCTGTGGAGACATTTCAGTTTGAGGCTGTTTATCAGGACTGACAAATGCTGCCTGACTGGCTGAGTTCCTCCGGCATCTTATGTGTAGACATCGGTTCAGCATAAAAAGCCAGTGATGCATACGCCAGTGATAATAAACCCGATTCCCATTCTTTACCCAGTGCCCTCACAATCACGGATACATCTCCATCTGTCAAAAGCAATCGGACATTCATCCTTCACACCAGATGCACTACTTTCCTGAACCAACTTCATTTCTGTTGACTCCTTCAAGAAATATCTACTGACTCCAAACTTGACTTCAAGTGCCAGCAGCTAACTCTAGCATTCACAGCAGTTTAACATTTCAGAGAACGAGCTTGTGCACAAGTGTAATTATTGCAAATGTCAGCCATTTTCTAGCAGCGTGCCAAGTTGCTTGGAATACCTCAGTCACCAACAGCAACTTACAGGTGGGTAGCTGCGACAGGACTTGATACAGTCATTAAATCCCATCCAGCGCTGGTATTCAGGATACTCTCCCCTGCTCAGGACATACTGGTATCCCGTGTAGTTGGGTCTCTCGTACAACACCCACCAGTCACTGTCAACACGGATGGAGTTACAGCGGCTGAAGTAAGGGGAGAGGTCGGCACAGTCGGAGCTGCACTCATAGTGCCGACCCTGGAAGTTCCTGTCCTCGTAGAAGATGATCTGTGGGCAGAAATAAATAGCTTAAATCAGACTGAGGACAAATGATGGTTACAATATAATTCACAAAATGAAGAGTGGTCTTGCCTTTCCCATTGTGGTGTACGACCAATAACCAACTGACTACATGTAACTAACTGGGTATTTATATACTGGACAGAAAAGCTTTTCCAGCAAGGCCTTTGTAATGTAAATGATGGAAACCTGAGGTCAGCAGAAAACAACATATGTCCCGTGAATGCTGAAAAAGCACCTGAGGATACGAGACGTGTCAGCGATCCAGTGATTGTTTTTGTTTTGCAGCAGGCAATTTAATTCTACAATGCAGGAAATCAGCCTTTTTCATTCTCTGCTAGGGATCATTCTCGAGTTCCAAACAGTCGCAGTGCCGAGATATGTCCTGAATTTTACCAAAATTTACACATCAGGGACAACTTGCAGTGGTCAATTAATGTACCAATCTGCAAACACGAGGAAATCTGCAGATGCTGGAGATTCCAGCAACACACAGAAAATGCTGGTGGAACGCAGCAGCATTGTGTGTGTGTTGCCTGAATGTACCAATCTGCACAGCTTTGTGATGTGGAAGGAAATCAAGACACCCAGAGGAAGCCAATGAGAGAGGAGAGAGGAGCTGCAAACCCCAGAGCTATTGAATCTGGCTCACTGTAAGGACCAGGAGATGGCATCTGTGTCAGGTTTTGGTGGGACTCAAGTGCAGACCAATGAATACTTTTTCACCAGGATTTATTAGGGAGCACAAAGGCAACAGTCTTTCAAAAACAGAAGGCAGGCACAAATCCAAAATGGCAGGCAGAGGTCTTACCAGGAAAGGCAGTCAGGCGAGGGCAGACAATCCAGAGTGCACAGGCAAAAATCAGGTCCAGGATCAGGCAAAATCCAAAACACAGAATCAGGCAAAATCAGTTGGCAGAAGTCACAATGACAGGCTAGAACAACACAGGTCAGAACTGGGACGAACTGGCAGAGAATGCTAGTCAAGGCGGGGTTTAAATGGACAGGGTAATGAGTGAAAATTAGACACAGGTGGGTGCAAATGAGGAGACAAGCAGGTAATTGGAGGAAGTCCAAAAAGGAAAGGGGCTGGGCCAGAACCCACGTGGCCAGGTGAAAGAAAACAGAAATTAAAGACTGTCGTGATCCAGAGCTACCAACAGAGGCCCTTTGACCCAGTGTTCAGACCGGATCCTTAACAGTCTGTCATAGAGATGTTTCAAAAAATTTTCTTTCAAAATCCAGCTGCAGATTCTGGGGCAGCACAGTAGCATAGGTGTTAGCGTAATGCAATACAGCACCAGTGATTCAGGTTCAATTCATACGTTGTCTTTAACAAGTTTGTATGTTCACCTCTTTCCATTTCATTTATCACATTGTCCAATTTTCCTGTTTGGTATAGGGTTCTTACATTCCAAGTGGTAAAATTTTGTTTTGTGTTACTTGAATTTTATAAGCAGTAGCTTGATGCAGGACTCGCTTGAGGGCACTAGATGGAGTAGATTGCATTTTGGCTCTGCTCCGTTCATTTTTCTGTCTTTTTACCACCCTTTTACTATTTATATTAAAGTGTTTATAACATTTTTATATGCTTGAATTTTGATTTTTAATCGATTGAAATGACTACCAGAGGCAAAAAGGCATTAGCTGAAGGCAAGGAAGTCGGTAATGGAAATGGAAAGAAAGAAGGTGCTTTTGAACAGCCAAAACAGTCTCAACTTACTTTGGAGGCTATCTCGAAGTTCCTGGATGATAAAAAAGATAAAAGATTTGCTAACTTTGGAAGTATTGTTAAAGGAGATAGAAGGTAGATTGGCAATACTTAAGCAGGAGAGCGAAAAACAACAGCGACAAATTTCTGAACTCGTTGAAGCTTGGAGACAGAGAGATCGCAGATTGAATTTATTGGAAAAGATATTAACTTCGAACACTTAAACATTGGAAAAGTATAAAGTCAGGATTATTGACTTGGAGTGTCATAGTCGGAGATAGAATTTGTGAATAATAGGACCCAGTGAAGACGTCGAGAGTGGTGATCTTACTAAATTTTTTTCTCAATTTTTAATGCAGGTGTTTGGCTCTGATGTTTTTTCTCCTCCCCTAATACTTGATTGTGCCCACCGGTCTTTAAGATCTAAACCCCCTAAAGAGTTAAAACCTCAAACTGTGATACTTCGATTTCACTATGTGCACATTAAGGAGCATTTAATTTGAATTGCTTGTCAGAAAGGGATTATTATACATGGAGATCTCAAATTTTGTCTGGTTGAAGACTACCATTCTGAGGTAATGCAACAAAGATCGCTTTTAAAAACGGTGATAACTGAGTTATATCAAAGAAATTTTCGACCATCCCTGCTATTTCCAGCTCACCTAAGGGTTGTTCTGCCTGATAAATTGCGTAAATGGTTTAAATCCATGGACAAAGTATATTAATTTCTTGAGGATCAAAGTTCGAGCTCTGACGTCTAATTAATTTACTGTTTTTTTTATGTATGTATTCACTTGTTTATAAGTTAATAACCTGTTCATAGATTTGAACTTTTAAAGTCTGAAGAATTTTGCCTTTGGTTTGATAATGCTCATACTTTGTTTTGGAGTATTGATATTTATCATGCTTTTATGTTAAAGTTCCTTTTTTCTCTCCCTTTGTTATTTTATTGTATTATTTTCAATTGTTTTTGAAAATAAGAATCTGATTTGGTGATTGATTTTTCTTTCTTGAAATAATAATAAGATTGTATTCTGTTTCACTTTCCAAGATCTTGCCTTTCAAAATATTTTGTAAAAAGCTGTTTTTTTAAACATTTGTTTGGGTTTTTTATGGCATTCTCTTCTCAATGTTTTGACTGCGGGTGGCATTTTGTATTTCTTTTCATTGGAGACTTGCCTTCAAGGGAGATGGGGGTAGGGAAGTGTCTAGTTAGTTATCTGGCTGTCTATTGGCCAGTTTCTGGGTCTTTGTGAGTGAGGGGTGGAGCTATTTTTAGTTTGATTTTTTTCTATCTGGGTTGATCTGAGACTACAAATATGTCTGAATTGTCATAACTTTCCGTTCCTCTTTAAACCCTTTTCCCTCTTTCTGATTCATGAGTTTCCTATGCAGTAAAGTTAATCCTTTTATCACCATATGGTTTAATTCAAGTACAATGGATAATATTATTAATTTTGTTTCATGGAATATGATTGGTTTGAATCATCCGATTAAACGGAAGAAGATTTTAAAAGTTTTTCATAGAATGAATGCTGAGATTATCTTTGCCCAAGAGACTCGTGTAAGGAAGGAAGATAATCAGCATTTTTTTTTAGGATTTGGGAAGACTAACTATTCCACTCTAATTCACAGGCTAAGGTGAAAGGAGTACCTATTTTTATAGATTCCTCAATTTCATTTGTTCACTATGAAACAATTTCAGACCTGAATGGTAATTACTGGTTTACTTTATAACTAAAAAGTTGTTATGGTTAATATCTATGCACCAAACACCGATTATCCCAAATTTTGAAACATTTATTTGCACCTCTTCCTGATTTAAATGAATATAGGTTGATAATGGGCGGAGATTTTAATTGTTGCTTGAATCCGTCAATGGACAGGTCTGTGCCCAGTCAGGTACTTCCAGACAAATCCACTATTTTTATTAACTCCTTTTTAATTGATTCTGAAATTTTAGAAGTTTGGAGATTTTCATATCCTAACAATAAAGAGTTCTCATTCTTTTCTCATGTACATCATAATTACTCCAGAATTGATTACTTTTTCATTGACTCTCGATTATTTTCATCTGTTACTCCCTGTGAAGTATGATGCAATTGCCGTTTCTGAGCATGCGCCCCTGAACCTATCAATGAAATTAACTGATGTAACTTTCAGTGCTAGACAATAGCGGTTCAATTCTATTCTGCTTCAGGACTTAAATTTTGTTAACTTTATTAAAGAAGAGATGCCCTTTTCTCAACTAATTTTATGGAAGAAATTTCCAGTGGGATATTATGGGACACTTTTAAAGGATATATCCGTGGGCAAATTATTTCATATTCTACTGGATTGAAAAAATGAATTAATAATGAAATATGTGCATTGGTTGAAAAGATTAAAGAAAGTGATAAAAAAAATTCTTCTGCTTCTAATTTGGAGCTTTACAAAAAGAGAGTTGAACTTCAGATGCAACACAATTTGTTATTAACATCCCCAATTGAAAATTAATTACATAAATCTAAGAGTCAATTTTATATAAATGGTGATAAATCGGGTAAATTACTGGCCAACGAATTGAAAGCTACTTCAGTTAAACGTCAGATTATTAGAGTTCGTAAACGGGATGGTATTTTGATGGTTGATCATGATGAAATTAATAAATCTTTTCAAGAATTCTATACCTCTTTATATCAATCAGAATTTCCTGACGATTCTACCATAACGCATGAAATTTTAAGAAAATTGAATATTCTGAAATTACCACTTAATGAATGTTTAACATTCATGCACCCATCAAGGAAGAAGAAATAAAGAAAGCAATTTCTTTGAAGAATTCTGGTAAAGCACCCGGCCTGGATGGGTATACAGTAGAATTTTTTAAAATCTTTTTCAAGTCTACTTTCTCCTTGATTATGTAGAATTTTTAAGGATGCCTTATCTGCAGGTAAATTACCACAATCTTTTTGTGAAGTATCTATTTCTTTAATTCCTAAAAAAGATAAAGACCCCACTGAATGTGCATCATATAGACCTATATCTTTGTTAAATGTGGACTCCAAAATTCTTTCCAAAATATTAGCAATTAGATTGGAAAATGTATTGCTATAAATTGTTTCTGACGACCAGACAGGATTTATTAAAAATTGTTTTTCGTATTTTAATGTTAGGAGGCTGATGAACATTGTTTATACTTCTCCATCTAAAACTCCAGAGTGTGTTATTTCACTTGACGCCGAGAAAGCGTTTGACAGAGTTGAATGGGAATACTTATTTAACATCCTTGAGAAATTTAATTTTAGCCCAAAATTCATGTCTTGGACTAAATTGGTATATCATATACCTTTGGCTTCTGTACTTACTAATAATCAGAGATCTCCCTTTTTTAGGCTTTTTTGAGGTACTAGACAGAGCTGTCCTTTAATCCCTTTACTATTTGATATTGCCTTGGAGCACTTAGCAATCGCTCTTCGTGATTCACCCAATATATTTGGCATTATTGTGGGAATGAGTCGCGTAAGATATCATTATATGCAGATGATCTGTTACTATATATCTCTAATACAGAGAAATCCATCTCTGCAGTAATATTACTACACGCTCAGTTTAGTAGTTTTTCTGGTTATAAATTTAATCTAAATAAGAGTGAGCTTTTTCCATTAAATATACAAGTTCCAATTTATAGACAATTACTGATTATTTTACTTATTTGGATGTTAAGATTACTAAGAAGCATAAGGATCTATTTAAAGTTAACTTTTTACCCTTAATTGATCATGTTAAACAACTGCTTACTAAATGGTCCCCATTGTTCCTATCATTGTTTGGTTGAATCAATGCTATTAAGATGATTATTTTACTTAAATTTCTGTATCTATTTCAGGTGGTACTAATCTTTATCTCTAAATCTTTTTTTGATATTTTTTGATATGAAATTTCTTCATATATATGGCGGAATAAAAATCCTAGATTAATTAAGAAATATTTACAGAAATCAAAAAAGGATGGCATTTTGGCATTGCCGAATTTTAGATTCTATTATTGGGCAATTAATATTCAATACCTAATGTTCTTGGACACAAGATCTGGATGAAATTCAATGTCCACGATGGGTGAACCTCAAGTGTACAGGGGTTCTCGTTGGCTTCTATTTTAGGGGCTTCGCTTCCCTTTGCATTTACTAAAATGAATAAATAAACAAACGATTAATCCAATAATTAAACATACAATACGAATATGGTTTCAATTACGTAAATTTTATGGATTGAATAAATTTATCTTATCAAGTCCTATTATATCCATTTTTTTCTCCCAACCATCCAGAACTGATCAAGCTTTTCTTTTATGGAAAATGAAGGGAATAATATGTGTTCGTGATTATTCATGGATAATTGTCTCATGTCCTTTGAACAGTTGTCTAATAAATATAATTTGCCTAGATCACATTTTTTTCAGATATTTACAGATTAGAAACTTTTTGAAGGTTATCTTACCTACTTTTCCACTATCACATCAAACTGAAATTACAGAAAACATTTTAGGTTTAAACCCCTATCAGAAGAGTTTAGTAGCAATTGTTTATGATTTAATTATGAAAATACATTTAGGTGTGTCTGATAAAATTAAGAATGCATGGGAAAGAGAACTTCAGGTATCTTTACCCGCAGAGAAATGGGAGAAAATTCTCCAACCACTCAACACTTCTTCAATGTGTGCTAGACACACTTTGATATAATTTACGGTGGTTCATAGGGCTCATATGTCTAAGGGTAAGTTAGCTCGTTTTTATGGTCATATAAATCCTGTCTGTGACAGATGTAATTCTGAGGTAGCTTCCTTGACACATATGTTCTGGTCTTGCTCTCTTTTGAAAAAATATTGGAAAGACATTTTTGATATTATTTCAGTAGCTTTGCATATTGATTTACAACCTCATCCTATTACTGCAATTTTTGGACTACCAATGATAGACTTTAGTCATTTATCCCCTTCAGCTTGTCGTTTGATTGCTTTTGTTACAATAATAGCCAGAAGATCCATTTTACTTAAATGGAAATATTCCAATCCCCCTACTACATTTCAATGGTTTTCTCAAACTATAACATGCTTAAATTTGGAAATAATTAGGAGTGGTACCATTAATCCATCGGTTAAATTTGAAGAAACTTGGAGGCCATTTATTCAACATTTTCATATGATCTAAGTTGACCCTTTCCGAATCCTTTTTAATAACTTTTTGTTTGTGTATAGAGGAGCAGAGTTAATGACAAATAATGATCTTAACCGATGAAATATGGCAGCCCAGTCTTTGTTTTGTTTTGTTTTGTCTTGTTTTTTTTTACTGTGGGGGTTAAAAATTGTTTTGATTCTTTTTCATGTTCAGTTATTAAGAGATTGGGAGGTTTAAATTAAATATGTTATCGGAGTCTGTGCCTGTATACATTAACCATTATTAATGCAATCCTGATCTCTTTGTCTCATGATCATTGTAATGTTTATCAATTTAAAACTCAATAAAAAAGATTGTTAAAGAAAAGAAGTTTGATGACGGTCAGGGATCCCCTACTGCCCAGAATCAATCATACAGAGCAAAGCATCTTCAGAATTGTCTTGAAGACCCTCTTGACGCTGTTGCTGCGTGATACATTTTGTGAGTTTCACCATTGTTTTCTTAGCAAATAGATTCCAGGAAACGGAGCAACAGTTTTTTGTCATTGCCTTCCAATAGGCGAACAGAAGAAATCGCCATTTCTCTTCCCAAATGTTCATCTGCCTGTACTATAGCCATTGACATTTGAGGTCCTGGCTCATCCGTCTTCTCCGTTATAAATTCAGTTACTGAACCTGCTGGATCTGCCGTTGGCCTTCGCTCGTATCCTGAGCAGGAACCCTTGCAGGTGCTACCTGTTCGGTAACTGGCAACAATGAATATCAATCGAGACAGGTTATATAAAAACAACCAAACATTTATTAAACATGGATAAATGATTGAAAAAAACAAATGAAAACCTTAACCAGAAGTTAACCACTATGCAGCCGTTCAACAAATCGTCACTCGTTGTTCAACAATCATCGTTCTTAAAGTGTTAAATGTGAAAACAGTTCTTAAACTGGTAAAGTCAGAATAGTTCTGAAAACGAAAATTCGAAAGTCCAACAGGTTTATACGTTCAATTGGGAGAGAATTCTCTGGAGAAGGATTTCTTCATAGATGTGAATTTCCTGCTGGTTCTGTCCAAAGGATTCACGATGCAGGAAATAAACAGTTTAAAACAATTGACCTTAAATTCTAGAGAGCAAACCTTGCATGAACTCTTTGCTCTTTTGGCCAGAGTTGTCTTCGATGCCGGTCACTACTCCTTCAACGAAGACTCAATAAGTTTGATCCTTTGTTAAACTGCTGAACGATACCGACTCCTCTCAATCCTTCGGGTCTTGTACTTCGATAAAGTCTTCACTCTCCTGTACTACTGCTGGAATAAGGTACATCAATACATCTAACAAAAATTTCCAGTCCAGTACTATTGTACCTTGCAACAGAACGTACACTCCGTTTTAAAAATGAAACTACATCTTAAAAACAAATCCGCAACAGAAACGGAGACACAGTACATTTTAGTTGGAAATCTAAAAGCTAAAAACTAACTGCGTCATCTGGGGTCTTCCCTTATATACCCGTGGTGCACATGTCATCACGTGACCTCACATCGGCGGGAAAATTACATCAGGTTACCTCCAAAAGACCATTACAGCATTCTCACAAAAAAAAATCACAGATCTCCTTGAGGTATGTAACATCTCCCTCCAAAAAAAAATTTGGTCTCTTAAAGAACAAAATTTTAACAATTAACAATTTACAAAAAAAAATACAAAGGTATAAAATTTACAACATACACAATATATACTGTCTTATCTTTTAGCACATTACAAAATAATGTACAGTAGGAGCGTTACAAATGTTAAAATACCACTCCATAAAAACAAATTTTCATTGTACATTTAACATCTAGATAAACAATCTGCGATCACATCATCTTTACCCTTAATATGAGTGATCAAAATATCGCACTCCTGTAACATTAAACTGAATTATTAAATTGGAGTTTAATTTCCTTAATCCTTTTCCTTAACGGTCACAGTGGCATGACCAAATTCACTTTTAGCTAAGTTAATAGTTAAGTTAGCTTTTGAAAGTCTCTCAAATAGTTTCTCCACCGCAGTACTATTTGCTTTCCACGTAGTATTTCCTGTAACTAAATCATCAATATAGGCATCCGTATCTTTTAATCCCCGAATCATGCTATTAATTATCCTCTGAAATGTACCTGGTGCATTCTTCATCCCAAATGGAAGAACATTATATTCATATAACCCAGATGGGGTTACAAATGCTGAAATCTCTCTACCTCTATCCGTCAATGGAACACACCAATAACCTTTTAACAAATCAATTTTTGTAAGGAATTTGGCTTGTCCAACTTTATTCACACAATCATCTACCCTAGGGATTGGATATGCATCAGTTTTTGTCACAGCATTTACCTTCCTGTAATCTGTACAAAACCTAATACTATTGTCTGGCTTAGGCACCATAACACATATTGAACTCCAATTTGAATTAGAATGTCTAATAATATCATTCTCTAACATATATTTAATTTCTTCTCCAGCAAGTTCACATTTTTCCCTGTTCATTCGATACTGATGTTGTTTTATGGGTTTTGTATCTCCAACATCTACATCATGTGTAGCTACAGTGGTTCTTCTAGGGACGTATGGAAATAAATCTCTATATTTAAAAATTAACTATTTCATCTGCTCTCTCTGCTCTGGCTGGAAATGAGCTAATTTTTCATCAATATTTTCTAGAATTTTTGAATTTGGTAACCTGGCTAGAGTAATGTTGGGTTTAAAATTAGTTTCAGATGAATCCTCCATTAAGTTTTTTTCAAGATCAGACTCATTATTGATCACAACAATCATAGTAGCAGCTTCTCTCTCATAATACGGTTTTATCATATTTATATGACACAGCTGTGGTGTCTTTCTCCGATCTGGGGTTTTTATCACGTAATCTACATCATTTACCTTAGACTTAATCTCATAAGGACCATGAAATTTAGCTTGTAATAGGTTCGTTTGCACTGGGAAAAGAACCAACACCTTATCTCCAGGCTTAAATGATCTCATCCTAGCTTCCTTATCATACCAAATCTTCATCTTCGCTTGAGCTAATTTTAAATTTTCCTTGGTCAAGCTGCAAGCTTTATACAATCTTTCTTTAAATTTTAAAACCTAATCTAGCAAATTAGTGTGTACCTCTTTATTAATCCATTGTTCCTTCAACAAGGCCAAAGGTCCTCGAACTCTATGCCCAAACACAAGTTCAAAAGGACTAAAACCTAATGATTCCTGTACTGCCTCCCTTACTGCAAAAAGTAGTAAATGTATACCTTCATCCCAGTCCTTTTCACTCTCCATACAATATGTCCTAATCATAGTTTTTAATGTAGAATGAAATCTCTCCAAGGCTCCTTGTGATTCTGGATGATAAGCTGAGGAAATAATCTGTTTTGTTCCCAGTTTATAAACTATCTGCTGAAACAATCCAGACATAAAATTACTACCTTGATCCGATTGTATTTCCTTAGGCAACCCAAAATAAGAAAAGAATTTTATAAGAGCCTTTGTCACAGTTTTGGCTGTTATATTCCTAAGGGGTACTGCCTCTGGAAACCTAGACACTGTGCATATAATAGTTAATAAATATCGATGTCCAGTTTTAGTCTTTGGCAAAGGACTTACACAGTCTACAATGATTTTTGAGAACGGCTCACCAAATACTGGAATTGGTTACAGTGGGACCACTGGAGTAATCTGATTAGGTTTACCCACAATTTGACACGTATAACACGTTCTACAAAATGTCGCCACATCTTGTCTTAATCTAGGCCAATAAAAATGTTTAGAAACTTTGTTCATAGTTTTCTTTACACCTAAATGACCACCCAAAGGAATACTATGAGCCATAGTTAAAATCTCATTTCGATAAATTTTAGGAACTACTACCTGATGATTATCTTTCCATTCTTCACTAGCAGGAATTGTAGGCAATCTCCACTTTCTCATTAATACCCCCTTTTCAAAGTAATATCCTACTGGTACTTTTTCAATTTCACTATCTGGAAGAGCTTGTTCTTTTAATTTAATTATCTTAGGATCTCTACCCTGCTCTGCTATCATCTCCTTCCGAGATAAAGACAAATCTTCCTGGTCAGACTTACCACCAAAATCCTGATCAAATAATGTAGGTAAGAAAGTTTCTGATACATCCTCAAAATTTGAATCTTGATTTGAACTGTCATGGGTAACAACCTCATCCTTTACATCAGTCTTTTTAGCCATAGCTCTTGTTACAACTCAGGAAGAATCTGTGTTAGAATCCCTTTGTGGTTCCTCAGATTTGAATTTATTGTCAAATGCACTTCAGGAAAAACTTGTCCACCTGCTAAATCATTCCCTAACAAAAGAGAAACATCATTCACAGGTAAACTGGGTTGCAGTCCTACTTTAACAACCCCTGTAACTAACCCTGACCTTAAATTTACTCTATGTAAATGTACTGGCATAAGGGCACTCCCAACTCCTCTTATATAATTTACCTCACTAATGTCAGACTCATCACTAAACTTTAGCACATTGTCTAATATTAGTGATTGAGAAGCTCCGGTATCCCTAAGTATTCTTATTGGTACTGAATTGGATCCTTCTTTCAAGGATACAAATCATTCTGTTATAAAATTTTCAAATCCCCTCTTAACTTGGTCAGACTCTGACACACCTTCATTAATATTTTCTGAACCCTGTGGCTCTACAGGTTTTTCAATATGCTGCACACAAGCATCTGGGACTACTTCTTTCTCTTTCTTTTTCAGTGGAAATCAGTTAGCTACTACCTGTCCAGGTTTCTTACACTAATTACAAATAATACCAAAATGTCTTTCCTCACATATCTCCCTTCATCCTTACCTTTCCCACTAACTTCAGATTTAATTTCTGGTTTACCTTGACTCTCTGTGCTATTTTTTCTTTTAAAAATCTTACCTGGAGAAAATTTATTCTTGTGGATTAAAACATGCTCATCAGCTAATTTAGCAATCTCCTGCAATGTAGCAGTGTTCCGTTCATTTAAGTATGTTCTCACTTCAACAGGAATGCTTCTTTTAAATTCCTCCTGCAAAATCAACTCTTTTAATTTATTATAATCCCCATTCACATTTTTAGAGGAAACCCATCTCTCAAAACACGCAGATTTCTCATAGGCAAATTCCACATAAGTTTTTTCCACCGATTTCTTCAAATTTCTGAATCTTTCTCTATGTACTTCCGGAACCAACTCATATGCCTTTAAAATATGCTGTTTAACAATATCATAATCCAGTGCTTGCTCAGCATTTAAAGCTGTATAAACTTGTTGTGCCTTTCATTCAATTACACTTTGTAACGTCACAGGCCATTGCTCTTTCGGCGACTTTAAACAGAGCAATAGTTTCGAAATGCTGGAAATATTTGTTCACTTCAGCTTCATTAAATGGAGGAGCCAAAATACCCTCACAACCAGCAATAAACTGTTTCATAGAACCAGAAGACTGATTCCTGGACTTTAGTTTCTCCATCTCTAGCTCAAATTTCCTCTGATTTTCAACTTCTCTTTCTTCAAATTCCCTTTTTTTATTAGCCTCTCTTTCTTCAATTTCCCTTATTGTAATAGCCTCCCTAGCCTCGAATCCCTTCTGTTTATTTACAGCTTCTACTCGACTTCTTTCCAAATCAGCTTCTAATTGCTTTGACTTTATTTGTTCAAGATGTAACTGCATTTCCAGATTACTCATTGGAAACCTATCTAACACCTCATCATCGAACATTTTCAAAGTAATATAATGCTCAACGATTTTTCTTTGTATGAAAGCCTTGGTGGAATTCTTCGTAATTCCTTTAATATCCAACTTCCTAGCAATCTCCAATATCTCAGGTTTTCTCGCATTCACTAAAGACCCCGAGTCAGGTGTGTCCATAAACCCGTCAATATTCATTGTTGCCGAATACCTCTCACACACCAATCAAACTAAAAAAAATCAGGTATTTCCCTTTTCCAAATCAGAATGGCATTTAACAGCACTTAAACTCAAAATTGGAACATATCCCACGAGCCCCCACAGATTATGTTACATAACCGGCAACAATGGATATCAATCGAGACAGGTTATATAAAAATAACCAAACATTTATTAAACACGGATAAACGATTAAAAAAAAAACAAAAACCTTAACCGGAAGTTAACCGCTATGCAGCTGTTCAACAAATCGTCACTCGGCACTGGTTCTTAAAGCATTAAATGCGAAAACAGTTCTTAAAGCGGTAAAGTCAGATATGGTTCTTAAAATGGTAAATTCAAAAGTCCAACAGATTTATATATTCAATTGGGAGAGACTTCTCTGGAGAAGGATTTCTTCATAGACGTGACTTTCCTGCTGGTTCTGTCCAAAGGATTCACGATGCAGGAAATAAACAGTTTAAAACAACTGACCTTAAATTCTAGAGAGCAAACCTTGCATGAACTCTTCGCCCTTTTGGCAAGAGTCACTATTCCTTCAACAAAGACTCAATGAGGTCGATCCTTTGTTAAACTGCTGAACGATACCAACTCCTCTCAATCCTTCGTGTCCTGTACTTCGATAAAGTCTTCACTCTCCCGTACTACTACTGGAAGAAGGTATATCAACACATCTAGCAAAAATTTCCAGACCAGCACTATTGTACCTTGCAACAGAACATACACTGCGTTTTAAAAATGAAGCGCATCATTAAAAAAAATACACAACAGAAACAGAGACACAGTACGTTCTAGCTGGAAATCTAAAAGCTAAAAACTAACTGCATCATCTGGGGTCTTTCCTTATATACCCGTGGTGCACATGTCATCACGTGACCTCACATCGGCGGGAAAATTACATCAGGTGACCTCCAAAAGACCATTACATCATTCTCACAAAAAAAAAATCACAGCTCTCCTTGAGGTATGTAACACTACCGTTCCGGGTCAGAGCGGCCCTGGGAGCAATGAGTGACTGAGGGGTAACTCCACTTTCTCCAAAGCTCTGAAAGTCCTCCTCACCGGTTGCAGTTTAGAGTCATACTCAGGACTAAGTGATAAATGAAATGGAAAGACTAAAGATTAACATATGGAAATCAGTGAAATTCATTGAATAGGTACTGGAATGTGTCAGAATAGAAATAAAACACTAATTTATTCTTGTGGAACATCCCATACAAATGGAGTAGAAATTCTTATAGATGAAAACATGGCAAAAAGTGTTTTAGGACATTGGACAATATCAGAAAGAGTGCTCCTTGTTAGATTCAGAGGAGAACCATTTGATTTAACAATTACACAGGTATATGCACCAACAACAGATGGAACAAATGAGGATATAGATAAATTCTATGAAGAGCTTGAACAAGCAAAGAATGGACACAAATCTCAAGATATTGTTATTGTCATGGGAGATCTAAATGCTAAAGTAGGACAAGGTGCTGATGGAAATACCATAGGAAAATTTGGACTAGGGGAAAGAAATGAAAGAGGTGAGAAAGGGTAGAATGGTGCAAGAAGAATAATGAGGTCTTTATGAATACCTACTTTAAAAACCATCCAAGACACTTATGGATCTGGAAAAGTCCAGGTGATAAAACTAGAAATCAAATAGACTTTATTACTATAAACCAAAGATTTAGAAACTCAGTGACTCAATGCAAAACATAACCAGGTGCAGACTGTAATAGTGACCATAACCCAGTAGTATGTCATGTAAAAGAAAAACTTAAAAAACTAAAGAAGCAAAAACCTGAACAATCCCTTGACTACTTACAATTAACTAAAGAAGAAAACTTAAGACAAAAAAATTACAATTGAAGTAAGGAATAGATTTCAAAGTTTAGAAATAGAATCTGTTGAAGCTGATAGCAATCATGTAGAAATGAAGTTTAACTCCACAAAGGATGCATTGGTAGAATCAGCAAAGTCAGTGATTCCTAAAAAAGAAAAAAAGCACAAAGAATAAATGGATGACAGATGAAATCAAAAGTCTAATGGAAGAAAGGAGACAGAAGAAAGCAAATCCTATAGAATATAAGTCCTTAGATAAAAAAGTTAAAACCTTATGTCAAAAAGCCAAAGAAGAATGGTTAAGCCAGGAATGTGAGCAAGTAGAAAGAATCCCTATTACTGATCCAAAAAGATTACATCAACAAATCAAGAACATCACTGATAAAAATCTCCTCTGTTCTTCAGGTGGACGTTTGAAAGCAAAGGACGATACCATTATCATGGAAAAAGATGAGATTATGAACAGATGGACTGAGTATATTCAAAAATTGTTTGAAGATAATCGAGGCGAAAAACCAGAAATTAAGAAAAACATTGAAGGTCCAAGTATTTTAAAATCTGAAGTTTGTAATGCAATAAATAAGATGAAGAAACGAAAGGCAGCAGGTCCTGATGAATTAGTAATAGAACAAATTATCGCCCTTTAAGATTACGGAAGATATAATCAATGACATTTATGAGACTGGAATAATACCAGAAGAGATGAAAAATCAGTATTTATCACTCTTCCTAAGAAACCTGGAGCAATAGAATGTGAATTACATAGGACCATAAGTTTAATGAGTCATATCACCAAGATACTTCTAAGAATTTTGATGGCAAGAGCTAAAAGTAAGATACAAGCTGAAATAGGTAAAGAACAATGTGGTTTTCTGAAAGAGAAAGGTTCAAGAAACGCAAGATTGATGTTAAGGATACTATCAGAATGAGCTATTCAAGTGCAAAAAGATTTGTTTGTTTATTTTATCAACTACACGAAAGCATTTGATAAAGTGAAGCACAATAAGTTACTTAAAATATTACAGGAAACTCTAGATCTAGATTCGAAAGCTATCCAGGTGCATGAATTGCTGTGAAGTGCTTCGAGAGATTGGTTATGGCGCACATCAACCACAGCCTACCAGTCATCCTCAACGCTTTGCAATTCGCCTACCGGAGCAACAGGTCAACAGTAGATGCCATCTCTCTGGCCCTACGTTCCTCCTTAGAACACCTGGAGAATAAAGGCGCATATGTAAGGCTCCTTTTCATTGACTACAGCTCTGCCTTTAATACCATCATTCCAAATAAACTGATTACTAAGCTCCGGAACCTGGGCCTTAGCACTCAGATCTGCAGTTGGATCTTCAACTTCCTCACAGACAGGACCCAGGCTGTAAAAATAGGCAAGCTCTCCTCTACAATCACTCTGAGCACCGGTGCCCCACAAGGCTGTGTACTCAGCCCCCCGCTGTACTCACTGTACACCCATGATTGTGTAGCCAAGTTTCCATCAAACTCGATATATAAGTTTGCTGATGACACCACTGTTCTAGGCCATATCTTGGGTAATGATGAGTTTGAGGACAGAGAGGAAAGTAAGAACCTGGTGGCATAGTGCGAGGACAATAACCTATCCCTCAACGTCAGCAAGATGAAGGAATTGGTTGTTGACTTCGGAAGGATTGGCGGACTGCACGACCCCATTTACATCGGTGGTGCGCAAGTGGAACAGGTCAAAAGCTTTAAGTTCCTTGGGGTCAATATCACAAATGACCTGACTTGGTCCAACCAAGCAGAGTCCACTGCCAAGAAGGCCCACCAGCGCCTTTATTTCCTGAGAAAGCTAAAGAAATTTGGCCTGTCCCCTAAAACCCTCACTAATTTTTATAGATGCACCGTAGAAAGCATTCTTCTAGGGTGCATCACAACCTGGTATGGAAGTTGTCCTGTCCAAGACTGGGAGAAGCTGCAGAAGATCGAGAACACAGCCCAGCACATCACACAAACCAATCTTCTGTCCTTGGACTCACTTTACACTGCACACTGTCGGAGCAGTGCTGCCAGGATAATCAAGGACAAGACCCACTTAGCCAACACACTTTTCATCCATCTTCCCTCCAGGAGAAGGCTCAGGAGCTTGAAGACTCATTTGGCCAGATTTGGGAACAGCTTCTTTCCAACTGTGGTAAGACTGCTGAACAGATCCTGACCTGAATCTGGGTCGTACCCTCCAAATATCCGGACCTGCCTCTACTGGTTTGTTTTGCACTACCTTACTTTCCCTTTTCTATTTTCTATTTGTGATATATAATTTAAATTTTTACTATTTACTATCGATTTGTATTCCAGCGAATGCGAAGCGCAGAATCAAATATTGCTATGATGATTGTACGCTCTGGTATCAATTGTTTGGTGACAATAAAGTAAAGTAAAGTAAAGTAGAGTAAAGACCTCCGCCTCATCAGAAATCTGTACTGGGAACAAACTGCCGCTGTAAGAGAAGATGGAGAAGTGAGTCACTTTATGAAAATCAAGAGAGGCATTAGACAAGGGTGTGTTTTCTCCCCTGATTTATTTAATGTGTACAGTGAAATATTATTACAAAAAATAAGAGACATCTTCGGAATCAAAGTTGGTGGTGAAAACATCAATAATTTCAGATATGCGGATGAAACTGTGTTAATTCCAACTACAGAGGAAGAACTACAAAACTTAATTGATATAGTTGTTGAAGAAAGTGCAAAAATAGGACTATCTATCAATTGAAAAAAGACAGAATGTTTGGTGATATCCAAAAAGAAGGAGAATCCCGACATAAAACAAGTACAGAATTTTTGCTACTTAGGAAGCTGGGTGACATCAGATGGCAGGTGCGACATGGACATCAAAAGAAGAATAGGGATGGCAAAAGACACCTTTACGAGAATGAAGAGTATACTGACCAACACTAAACTAGGCGTGACAACCCGCCTCAGAGTACTGAAATGTTACATTTATCCAGTTATGTTATATGGCTCAGGATGTTAGACAATATCTAGTAACGTGAGGAAACGAATTGAGGCAGCAGAGATGTGGTTTTTGAGGAGGATACAAAGAATATCATGGATGAAACGAGTATCTAGCGAGGATGTCATGAACAGAGCAAGCACAAAAAGAGAAATAATGTATGAGATCATGAAAAGGCAATGTAACTTCATTGGACATGTGATTAGGAAAGAAGAGGTAGAATGCACGGCAATTATGGGAAAGATTGAAGGGAAGAAAGCAAGAGAAAGACAAAGACAAATGATGATGGAGACAGCAGCCAGAGAACTGGAAATGAATACCAATGAATTGATTCACTTGACAGAAACAGGAGCGTGTGGGCCATTTCAGTCAAAGCTCAAACTGGGCACGGCACCTGATGGCAATGATATTCACCTCATTACCGTGGTTTCCTCCTGATTCTCTGGTTTCCTCCCACATTCCAAGGCTTACAGATAAGAAAGCTGTGGGCATGCTATGCTGGAACTGCAAACTTGACAATACTTGCAGACAGACCACAGAACATCCTCGGACTGTGTTGATTGTTCTCGCAAATAATGCATTTCACTGTATCCTTTGATGACTCAAAAACTTTTTAAAAATGTATTCATTTCTCATGATCTGGTGTTATTGGCAAGGCCAGCAATCAATACCTATCCCTAACTACCCTAGAGAAAATGGAGGTGAACAGTTTTCTAAGTCCCTGCAATCTAGTGACTTTCTCCAACAAAGCTGTTAGCAGGGAGTTTCGGGATTTAAACCCAGTGGCGATGAAGTACAAGAGATACGTTTCCAAATCAGTGAGCTATGTGATGTGGAGAGGATGGTCCTTTGGGAAATATTATCAGAGCAGCCAGGGCACGTATCTGCAGTGTATTTTTGTAGATGATACACGCTGCAGCCACTATGTATCAATGCTCTGAATGAACATTTCAGATAATTGGTAATCTGCCAACCAAGAAGAATATTTTGATAGTGTTAAACTTATTGAGAGTTGTTGGAGCTCCTCTCATCCAGCCAAGTGGAGAATATGATGATGTGCCACGGGAATGTGATTCTTCCTGTGCCTCGTCATGCTCTTTGTTCTCCACAAGGAGTTGCAGAATCGGCTTCCTGGCCATTGGATCACACTGTTAATTTCATATGTCTAGTCTGCCGGAGCTGAGTTTACGTGCTAGAACAGGCATGACTGAACCTTACTGGGTATGAGGCCCGCCAGCTACCCTCACCTGGTTTAGTCTGCCTGGTGAAGCGGTGTACTGAGGTGTATAGAACATACAGACAACTTACCTGGTGCCACAGGTGAGTGCTGAGTGCTGAATGGAGACCAAAGGTGAGAGAACTGCTTCAGAATGGATACAACAAGCCTCTTCACTAGAGGTGCTACCCTCTGTGGACAAAACGTACACCCTAACAATATAAATAAGTAAAATATAACATTTTTTCAGTCATAGCGCTGAGCACATGCTTCAATGCGCTGATTTGTAAAGCAGGGGAAAGCTTTGGAAATGTTCCACAATATTGTCATTAGGAGAGCAGAGAATTCCAGCCAAACAACAAAAGAGAACAAAGTATTGTCAACTCTTAGGCAACACTTTATAGATTTGTTTATTCTTGGACATTGGTGAATGAAAATATGAATGTATTTTTTATGCTGTGATGGGAGGCTTACTATCACACAGCTGCCAGTCGACTTAGCCAACCTCTACTCCTATTTCATCTCCATATCACTGAAACCTTCAGTCATGTTTTGCCCCAAGAATGCAGTGTTATTTCTTTTTCATGTAGCTATATGATTCTCTTTTGAAACTAACCAGTAATCCATTTCAAGCCTCAGTTTCAAACAGTGTATTCTGGATTATCACAGCTTTCTGTGTGGAACAAAATCCTCTTTCATTCCCACATGATTTTTACTGTCAGCAAGTTGCTGCTCTGTTTCCAGCTCTTCACAGGAGATGCGCAACCACAGAGTGAACCATTGCATTTGTGGATCCAAGGTATTCGGTCACGACTCAGCTTACAGCTCTTTTCCCTCAGCTCTTAAAGCAGAATGAGAACTCAAGCGGTTAGTCTATCGTTTAGTTTGCAGTGAATTGGACACCAGAGTGTTGGAAGTTTGCTTTTCAAACAAGCTGAAGGGGTTCAGGGGAAATGCAGTATAAGTTCTGTTACAGATTCAGAACAAGTTTAAGGAGTTGGATAGTTTAGTACTTCAGCTCAGAAATTCAATACATCACTGGACATTTCTCATGCACAATTTGCCCAGAAATGTGCAACTGTACCTGGGCCGGATGACTGTAGTGATCATTTCTAGGTGAAATTGTACACATTGGGAAAATAACCCTGACGATTCTGTACACATTTCTCCTCAGCATGACAGATCGTTTCAAGACATCAGCTGCTCATGGCATGTTTTATCCCCGTAAATCAGGTCTTTAGAGTGCAACTTGCAACCTCTGTTGAAAATTCACAATAAGATTAGGATCACCTTGTGCTGTAAAGCGGATGGGACCAGTTGAAGGATTTCTGTGCTGACATTGAATCCTTGAATATTAGTCTTTGACTATAAAACAATGATAGAGTGAGCTGGAGATTGTCCATCCACACCTGTGCAGGAGACAACAGTAAATCTGTGCTGATCTTCACTTTCAAAGTTTAGATCTATGGAATTTATTAGAACTCTGCTTTGGAAATGGAGTACAGTGTAACAACACAGTCATTGCACATAACGGGTATGATTGTAGGGTAACGTAATTGGGGGGAATGTACATAATTCAGAAACTCCAACATTGAGTTAGGGTTTTGCTTTAAGAGTCTAGTTTGAGGTGATAATATTGTTAAGTAAGGATTTTTAGCGTGCTTTTGTGTTCAGGTTTTGGAGTTCAATAAAAAGTGTTACAGGTTTCATTAAATATAAAACACCTCACTACATTTTATTTCTGGAAACCTGCGCTAGTAACCCCCAATGCTCTGGGACAATTCCAGAGTTATTGAACATGTTCGCCAAAAATTTGCGTTGAAAATGCCGAAGTGTTTGGAGCAAAATGCCATCGCTTGGTTTGTACAAGCAGAGGCCTAATTCACTCTGTAAGAAATTACTGCCCTGCCAGTGACACCAAAATCTATGATATGGTGGTGTTGCTCAGCAATTCCACGACCGTGAGAGGGGTGAGTCTGCACCCGCCTGTACACCATTAATACCAATCGCTGAAAACTCAACTTTTACAGACTTTAGGACTATCGGAGTCTAAGCACACCAACCAAACAATTGCTCTCTCTACCCAGTCTCAGCATTGTTAGACCTTTGGGGCGAATGGACCACATGCTGTCTCTCCTGGGAAATCACCATCTTTATATTATGTTTAAAGAACTCTTCATGTAGCGAATTCCTGAGCAAGTTCGCACGGCCCCTGCTAATGCACCCATGAAGGATTACAGAGAACTTGTTAAAATGTCTGATAACCTCCACTCTACTAGGCAGAGGTGCGTTATTCCTCCTCCTCTCCCTACCTCAATAAGCCCAGGCAGCAAGGCCACCAACACCAGGAAATAGACTGCTCCGTGTCTGTGTTTTTACCACAGTCGCTTTGGAACGAATGCGAGGAATTGCCAATCACCTTGCAACTTTGACAGTGCCAGCACATCGGGATATCAGAGATCTGTGACCACCATGGGCTCCAATTGCCAGGGGCATGGACTGTTCATTACAGACACCATTTCGGGTTGACATTTCTTATGTGATACAGGTATTCAAGTTGGTGCACTGCCGACATCACCTGTTGATGAGAAGGCAGAGGGTGACGAAACCTCACTGGAGGCCGCCAACGGCAGCAGGATCCAGACTCACAGGACACGACGGGTGATGCGATTGATGACATTACACATGGGACTTTGTCCTGGCTAACGTGGCTCGACCCCTGCTTGGTGCAGATTTCCTGTATGCCCAAGGACCATTAGTCAATCTTAAGACTGCTGGCTTGTGGATGTCAAGGGCTTTAGGTCATTACCCTGCTCCTACAGTAAGTTCCCCACAATGACTCTGCCAAGCGCATTCACCACTACATGTGAGTTTACTTGAATCATGGACGAATGTTACAAGTGCCAGGTAATTTCATTCCTGATGCCACAATAGCCTGGTTGGTCTCTCAATAGCATTGCACCCTCTTCAGTAAATTCAATTTCTTCACGCCTATTCCGACCTCCCCTCATGGCGTACAGCACTTTTTGTTTCCTGTAACCTACGTTCCACCCCGTTTGTTTTTGTCCACCATGACACACACCAACAATCCCTTAGACCCTCTTATGAAGGCTCATTCTATGTTTTGGAACAGGTAGAAAAGACTTTTGTCATGGATAAGAGGGGTAAACCTGATTGTATTTCAGCAGATCACCTTAAACCGGCCCACCAAGATTTAGAGTATTCCGCTGCCAAGCGCCTGACGTCACATCATGACCATGAGTGTGTCAGCGTTCCAGCAGACAAGCCAGATGCACCTGCAGTTCCTCCACCGATGGAATACAGGAGCTGGACCGGGCGGCTCATCCGAGCTCCAGAAAGGCTCACAATGCCGATTTTAGTGAATTCTGGGGTGGGGCCTGTGTAGGGTGATGTAATTGGGAGGAATGTACATAATTCACAACAACCGACATTGAGTTAGGGTTTCGCTTTAAGAGGCTAGTCTGACGTGATGACGCTGTTATGTAAGGATGTTTAGCACGGTTTTGCGGTTCAATAAAATATGTTACGGGTTTCATTAAACATGAAACGCCTCACTTCATTTTATTTGCAAAAACCAACATGATCAGGAATGACTTTCTACTCGAGTGCATCTTATCTACTGACACATAATTGAAAATAGATTTAGAACTGTAGTGGATTAAAGGCTATCTCTGTTTTCTTTTGAACATTAGTTTCTAGGAATGTTTTATTCCATATTATCTGCAAATGTAAGTTGTCAACTCACTGTAATAAAACTTAAACAAGATTGTGTATGGGTTCAAGAAAATTCAAAGCACAGAATTAATAGCTTACGAAAGGCTATTTTATCTGAGTCCACCAAACCTTACTCTATTCAACATTATGCTTTACAGTAGCTGCCTAGAATTTGCTCAAGTAGCTGAGCGAGCCAAACTAAAGACCCAGACATTGTATATCATGGTCTTCCTAGGTCTCAGGAAGTACTGCTGGCTTCTGTAGTTGGGATGTTCATAGAAGATCCAGTAAAATCCATCACCTAACAGGAGTGGATGTCATGGTAACAGAAACAATCATAGACAGGGAGACAGTCATCCATGAATTCCATCATCTGTCCACAAAAGTCTGCTCTGTTAGCCATGGAGGATTTAAAATATGAAGGAAAACATCAAACTCGAATGTGTCAAGGACAACAGAAGCAAACAGATCAATTGCATTTGTTCCTGCCATGTAGTTGGGGATGGAAACCGCCACTTTGTGGAACTGCTTTACGTCTTCCATTTTGTGAGATAAAATTGCATTGTTTTCTGTGCTTTAAAGAAAACACAATGTTGTTTCAGGAATCTGCTGGATGTGAGATAATTTTCAAATAAGAAGTTATTTGTGAGATGTCTTGATATAATGTAACATGCAGGTTTGTGAATGCTGGGGTTGGTGCCTGCCTGGAGTGACTGGAGCTGGATACTGAAGAGAACAAAGAGCAATAAATTATTGATTGTCACTTGCTGGGAAGAGGGTAATAAATGGATGTGAGCCTGGAACAGAGCCAATAAAAAGGTGTTAAATGTCAGACCCTTGACCTACAGCCAATGACACTGAAATGCAATATTTGAATTGGTAAGGAACAAATACAAAAGTGGGCTCTTCGAGCATCCTATCAAGAGATCACCATTACAGGAAGAACCCTCACACCGGGGGTTGGGTGAAGAAAGGATTGATCACCTGGCCAACGGAAATCCCCTATTTCGGTGTTATAAATTGGAAAAGTGGTATGGGTGAGGAAAGAGTAGAATTCATATTCTAAGTTGTTGACACGGGGTCAACATAGTTCCATTGTTGTATGTGCAGAGACAATAAAGTGCCAGTGCCCATTAATTACAGTTCGTGTAGTGAGATTCATCACCTCGTACCATGGATGAATGGTCAACGGCCCTCTGGTAAATTCTCATCATTGTAATTGCCTCCTCAGTACTGGAATAAATTATTTTAATACATTCTTAATATAATGTCAAAAATGCATATAACATACTGTGGATATTATATGTACAGTAAGAAACAATGTGCTGACACTAGAGAGGGTTCAGAGGCTTGTCACATGAGGAAAGTTGCTTTGTTCTGGCTTGTACACACTAGAATTTAGAAGATTGATAAGGTGAGGGACGGTGATGAAGAAGAATTGCCTAGCTGGGGATGGTGAAGCTGTCGAATTAGTTGTCACTGGCAGCTGTGAAGGCCAGGTCATTGCGTGTCTTTAAAGAGGAGGTTGATATATAGGACAGGGCATGAAAGGTACAGGGAGAAGGCTGGAGAATGGGGTTGAGAGGGAAATGGATCAGCCATGATCAAATAGGGGAGAAAATTTGATGGGCCAAAGGGCCTAAATTTTATTCTATGTCTTATGTCGAATGTCTTATGTCTTAACTCTTTCTTCTCTCACCTCAAGTCTATGTATGCCCTACTGAAGCTCACAGCTATCTGGACTATTCCTCTTCTCACCCTGTCTCTTGCAAAAATGCCATCCTCTTCTTGCAATTCCTCCGTCTCCGACACATCTGCTCTCAGGATGAGGCTTTTCATTCCAGGACGAGGGAGATGTCCTCCTTTTTTTAAAGAAAGGGGCTCCCCTTCCTCCACCATCAACTCTGCTCTCAAACGCATCTCCCCCATTTCACGCACATCTGCTCTCACTCCATCCTCCCGCCACCCCACTAGGAATAGGATTCCCCTGGTCCTCACCTACCACCCCACCAGCCTCCGGATCCAACATATAATTCTCCATAACTTCCGCCACCTCCAACGGGATCCCGCCACTACGCACATCTTTCCCTCCCCACCTCCCCTGCTATCCACAGGGATCGCTCCCTACGTGACTTTCTTGTCCATTCATCCCCCCATCCCTCCCCACTGATCTCCCTCCTGGCACTTATCCATGTAAGCGGAACAAGTGCTACACATGCCCTTACACTTCCTCCCTTACCACCATTCAGGGCCCCAGACAGTCCTTCCAGGTGAGGCGACACTTCACCTGTGAGTCGGCTGGGGTGATATACTGCGTCCGGTGCTCCCGATGTGGCCTTCTATATATTGGCGAGACCCGACGCAGACTGGGAGATCATTTTGCTGAACACCTACGCTCTGTCCGCCAGAGAAAGCAGGATCTCCCGGTAGCCAGACATTTTAATTCCACATCCCATTCCCATTCTGATATGTCTATCCACGGCCTCCTCTACTGCAAAGATGAAGCCACACTCAGGTTGGAAGAACAGCACCTTATATTCCGTCTGGGTAGCCTCCAACCTGATGGCATGAACATCGACTTCTCTAACTTCTGCTAATGCCCCACCGCCCCCTCGTATCCCATCCGTTATTTCTTTATATACATACATTTTTTCTCTCTCTCTTTTTTCTCCCTCTGTCCCTCTCACTATACTCCTTGCCCATCCTCTGGGCTCCCCCCGCCACCTTTTCCTTCTCCCTGGGCCTCCTGTCCCATGATCCTTTCATATCCCTTTTACCAATCATCTGTCCAGTTCTTGGCTCCATCCCTCCCCCTCCTGTCTTCTATCATTTCGGATCTCCACCTCCCCCTCCCACTTTCAAATCTCTTACTATCTCTTCTTTCAGTTAGTCCTGACGAAGGGTCTCGACCCGAAACGTCGACTGTACCTCTTCCTAGAGATGCTGCCTGGCCTGCTGTGTTCACCAGCAACTTTGATGTGTGTTGCTTACATTCTCATTGGTTTCCCCACATACTGATCTTGAAAGCCTTCTGACTTACTCTCCATAAATTCTACCTCCCTGCGATAATAGCTAACTTGATTTTCTCTGTCTTCATAGATGAGAGTGGCCGATAGTTACTGTATTTCCTGTGCCTTTCATTGGTATTACTATTTACTGGTCTGGAAATGACTCACCCCAATGTTACTGTCCTATGCTCTTTCTTCGCTACTCCCAAAATCATTCACTTTCTTCATTAAACAATAAACTGCTGAAGGAACTCAGTGGGGCAGGCAGCATCTGCAGAGGTATATGAAAATTTTATTTCCACAAATTGCAGTTTTGATTGCTGGTCATTCTATGCTTTGGTTATTGTACTATACAAAAAAATTGTTTTCAGTCCACTGTTTTCTGCAGGATGCACGTTGGTTTAGCCAATGAACTGGCACCTCAGATTACTTAGTTTGGCACCTGAAGGTTGCATGTGAGCTCTGCCTTCACATTAACTCCTGACACAGTAATCAGGTCCCCAGTGCAGCCACCGAATGTACATTTAATACTGACATCAGCATTTCCTGTCCAACTCACAAAAGAAGTTCATAGAGGAAAGTGATTGATTTAGCGTTGACTCGCTGGGTGTTGGGGCTTTCCTATGGAGGCAAGAAGGTGGTCAATGTTTTAGCTCAAAGCCTTGCATCAGGAATAAGAGTGTAGAAGAGAAATAGCCAGTAAATAGAGGGGAGGGAGAGGAATGAGGCAGGGACTGGCAGGCAACAGGTGTAACCAGGTGGGAAAGGGATAGAACCATGTATGGGGAAGGTCAGGGTGAAGGGTACGAGAGAATGGCTGGTAGGTGATACATATAAACAGACAAGGAGAGGGGGAATAATGGAAGGTGGATCCAGGAGGGAGAGACAGAGGATGAAATGTGATAGGCGGAGATACAAAAGGCCGTAGGTGCTGGAAAATGAGAAGGAAGGAAGATGAGAAGGGAGGGATGATGGTGAGATATTTTATGATGGAGGGATTCTTCCAGATCTTCACTTCAGGATGTTTTCCATTTTCCCCTGCTCAATCTCGAGTTGGATATCTACCCTCTTCGCAGTCTGGTTACTCATATCACTATTACTATTGTTCTTACACTTTAACTTTCTGAATTCCTTTGAACACTCCCCAACAACACTCACACAAGAAATCCTTAGGACTTTCACTCATCCCTTCCCCTGTATCTATCTGCCAACCCCTGCTCCAGTCCTTCTTTATACTGGCTACCATCCCTCTATCTTACAGTTCAAGGTCTCTTGTATGATGGACAGCTGTCAATGTAGTCTTCCAAACTGCATTTATCCCTCACTAATCATAATACAAATAAAATTGTTTGTAATTGGAAGTGTCCTTTAACATGGTCAGAAATTAGTTGTGAAGGAAATATCATTCGGGAAAAGAGAGTCTATCTAATTAGTAGATTGCAACAAGAATTCTCATTAACGATACTATTGTCGGCACTTTTGTCTTTTGGGCTGTAAACGTCTCAAAAATACTGACACAAAAATGGATAGAATGTGTCCAGTTTGCAACAGGCGGGAAGAGGCAGTGTGGTGGTGCAGGTAGTAGAACCACTGCCTCACTATGTCAGCAACCTAAAGTGATGTCTGTATAGGATTTGTACATTCTCACTGCAAGCCCCTGTCTTCTTTCTAGGTGTTCTGGTTTTGTTCTAGATCTGGGAGGTGAACTATTTGGTGGGTAAATCAGCCGTTGTATGTTGTTCTCTGTCTGTAGGTGACTACAATCTGGGGAAATTATGAGAATATGTGGAGATTTTAAAAATGAGATCAATGAAGGATTCATGTAAGTGGGTAGGTGATGTTCAGCCCTGACTCAGTGGGGCAAAGGGCTTATTTCCATATTGTATCTCTCCATAAGAACAGGAATCCACAGAGGTGTGACAATTTATCACTATCCTCTCAATAGGAGAAGATGACCTGATCAATAATGAATTACATATTCAGCATGCCTCTAGATAAAATTTATCTCCACAATGACAGCAGCTAAGATGAGAAACAATCCTGAGTTAAGGTCAATATGGGTCAAAGCCTCCACACAGGACTCAGGTACCATTGCTGTTTTGTATAGTTAACGCAATGTTATAACAACATCAAAATAAATGAATTACAATAACAATGGTCTTGCAAAGGTTATTTTATTTTCTGAAATATGTTCTCAGAATAATATGCTGGTGATTGAGAGCCAACTAGAAGTCCCTCATGCGCCTGAAGGACCCGATCATTGAGTTGTAGCCACCCCAGTCAATGTATCTCCTGTATTCCCCGGGTCTCAGGAAGTACTGTCGGCCTCTGTAGTTGGGATGTTCATAGAAGATCCAGTAACCATCCATCACCTGACAGGAGTGGATGTCACGGCAGCGGAAACGATCGTAGACTGAGGAACAGTCATCCATGAATTCCATCATCTGCCCTCCAAAGTCAGGCCTCTCGTAAATCCTCATCCTGTAGGTGCCCCCTCGGTACTGGAATAAAGGATTTTATCTGTCCTTAATGCAGTATAATCATGTCAGAATGCATATAATTATCACAGACTTTATATATAGATGTAGTTGTACCAAGCCTCAGGATTATCAATAACTAATTATAGTTCAAGACTATCCTTAATGAAATAATGTGGAGAAAATTTATCTCTACATTGATGGCAGCTAAAACTTAGACAATCATGATTTGAGATTGAGGAAGTTCACTGTTTCTGCAGGAGGCTGCTAAGAACCATCCAATTTCATGAATATAAAAAAAAAATTGGTTGTTGATCACATGAAAGATATTGAAGGATATTAATTCACGCTCAGTATAATTACACGGAAGTATCTATGACAGAAACAATGTCATTATTGTGCTACTGAATTAGATGCATCTTCTGCGTATCGATAGAGAGTAATACCTGGTTGAGGAGCTTGTTCTGGGTTTCTGAAGACAGTATTAACAAAAAGAACAAAGTTTACAGAATTTTGTTCCATTAGAGATAATATGATGCAATTAATGTAAAATTTGTGTTAAAGGATCATGGTAAATGATAAATGTACATACAGTAGGTGCTGGTCTTTGTCTGTAAATAGGTTAAATTATTGATACAAAAAAAGCATGCAAGTTGTTCTGAGGGTTTTCAGATTCCTCATTCTTCACTTCTTGTCTGTCAGAGCTCTAAATATAACTCTACACAGGGTGTGATTTTTGGAAACAATAACACAGTCATCTCCCATTTCAACCTGGGTATCAGTGAGAGCTTGACTTATTTTATTGGTTTTTATTACCTGACAAATGTGGACCAGATGATTTTGAAATAATTTGCAACTTATGGGAGAGGGCGGATTGCTTCAACATTGAGTTAACATGGATTCAATGGGCCAAACAGCCTCATTCCATGCTTTAACCTCACTGTGGTTCTCTGATATCATGCAACTTAAAAGGTAGGTTTTTGAAATCCAGTCCAGAAGCAGCCTGATTCAGTGAATAAGGTGGATGATTTATTATGAATGAAACACCACACAAATTCATGAAAAGCAGCCATTCGTCCCATTGAAACCTTAATAGTCAATATTTTTTCTGTCCAATCCCTCTTACCTCTTATAAGATGTAATGAGGAACAGATAGAGTGAGCAATCAGAGAATTTTTCTCAAGGCTAAAGTGGCTAACAGGAGGGTGCATAAGTTTAAAGAAACTGGAGCAAAGTCTAGTGGGATGCAAAAGGTAAGATTTTTACAGAGTTGTAAGTGTGTGGAGCAATCTGCCGGGTGTGGTGATAGAGGCTGATATATCTAAGCGACTTTTAGATGGGCATATGATTGAAAGAAAAATGGAGGACTCTGTAAGAGGGAAGGGTTAGTTTGACATTTGAACAAGGTAAAAGACTGGTATAAAATCATAGGCCGAAGGACCTGTACTGTGCAGTACATATTCACATTCTATGTTCCATGTTCCCTGCTCTTTGTGGGTTACAATACATCAAATGAATCACAGATTAACACAGCACAGAAAGAGTCTCCTCACACCAACTGGTCCATGCTGACCAAGATGACCACCTCCCATTTCCCAATGCTTGACTCATAACCCTCCGATCCATTTTTCAAATTTTGTGATTTTTGTTTTACTGAGGTCTGAGTCATCAATGTCCACGTGCTATAACTGTAAATATGATGTTCTGTAAAACTACCACAAACTGACCAGATATTTTCTGTAGTCCAACTAGACTTCAATAAAGAAGACACAAGGAAGGGCAGTTTCTGGAATCTGGATCAGCACACAAAATGCTGGAGGAACTCAAAGGGTCAGGCAGTGTCTGTGGAGACATTTCAGTTTGAGGCTGTTTATCAGGCCTGATAAATGCTGCCTGACTGGCTGAGTTCCTCCAGCATCTTATGTGTAGACATCGGTTCAGCATAAAAAGCCAGTGATGCATACGCCAGTGATAATAAACCCGATTCCCATTCTTTACCCAGTGCCCTCACAATCACGGATACATCTCCGTCTGTCAAAAGCAATCGGACATTCATCCTTCACACCAGATTTACTACTTTCCTGAACCAACTTCATTTCTGTTGACTCCTTCAAGAAATATCTACTGACTCCAAACTTGACTTCAAATGCCAGCAGCTAACTCTAGCATTCACAGCAGTTTAACATTTCAGAGAACAAGCTTGTGCACAAGTGTAATTATTGCAAATGTCAGTCATTTTCTAGCAGTGTGCCAAGTGGCTTGGAATATCTCAGTCACCAACAGCAACTTACAGGTGGGTAGCTGCGACAGGACTTGATACAGTCATTAAATCCCATCCAACGCTGGTATTCAGGATACTCTCCCCTGCTCAGGACATACTGGTATCCCATGTAGTTGGGTCTCTCGTACAACACCCACCAGTCACTCTCGACACGGATGGAGTTACAGCGGCTGAAGTAAGGGGAGAGGTCGGCAGAGTCGGAGCTGCACTCATAGTGCCGACCCTGGAAGTTCCTGTCCTCGTAGAAGATGATCTGTGGGAAGAAATAAATAGCTTAAATCAGACTGAGGACAAATGATGGTTACAATATAATTCACAAAATGAAAAGTGGTCTTGCCTTTCCCATTGTGGTGTACGACCAATAACCAACTGACTACATGTAACTGTAACTGGGTATTTATACACTGGGCAGAAAGGCTTTTCCAGCAAGGCCTTTGTAATGTAAATGATGCAAACCTGAGGTCAGCAGAAAACAACATATGTCCCGTGAATGCTGAAAAAGCACCTGAGGATACGAGACTTGTCAATGATCCAGTGATTGTTTTTGTTTTGCGGTAGGCAATTTAATTCTACAATGCAGGAAATCAGCTTTTTTCGTTCTATGCTAGGGATCATTCTAGAGTTCCAAACAGTCGCAGTGCCGAGATATGTCCTGAGTTTTACCAAAATTTACACGTCAGAGTCAACTTGCAATAGCCGATAAATGTACCAATCTGCACAGCTTTGTGATGTGGGAGGAAATTAAGACACCCAGAGGAAACCGATGAGAGAGGAGAGAGAAGGTACAAACACCCAAGCTATTGAATCTGGCTCTCTGTAGGGACCGGGAGATGGCATCTGTCATAGAGATGTTTCAAAAAAATTACCTTCAGGGCCAGCACCGGTGATTCAGGTTCAACACCCTCACTGCCTTTAACAAGTTTGTATATTCACCTCATTACCGTGGTTTCCCCCCACATTCAAAAGGCCTACAGGTGAGAAAGCTGTGGGCATGCTATGCTGGCACTGGAAACATGACAACACTTGCAGACAGACCACAGCACATCCTTGGACTGTGTTGGTTGTTGTCGCAAATGATGCATTTCACTGTATCCTTTGAAGATTCAATAACTTTTCAAAACTATATTCATTTCTCATGATCTGGTGTTGCTGACAAGACCAGCATTTAATACCCATCCCTAACTACCCTAGAGAAAATGGAGGTGAACAGTTTTCTAAATCCCTGCAATCTAGTGAAGTCCTCCAACAAAGCTGTTAGCAGGGAGTTTCAGGATTTAAACCCAGTGGTGATGAAGGACGAGTGATAGGTTTCCAAATCAGTGAGCTATGTGATGTGGAGGGGAAGCTACAGATGGCAATATTCCCCTGTCCTTTGGGAAATATTATCAGAGCAACCAGGGCACGTATCTGCAGTGTATTTTTGTAGATGATACACGCTGCAGCCACTATGTATCAATGCTCTGAATGAACATTTCAGATGTTGGTAATCTGCCATCCAAGAAGAATGCTTTGAGAGATTTAAACTTACTGAGAGATGTTGGAGCTCCACTCATCCAGCCAAGTAGAGAATATGATGATGTGCCTTGGGAATTTGACTTCTTTTGTGCCTCGTCATGCTCTTTGTTCTCCACAAGGGACCCTCATTTTTTCTTATTTACATCAACAACTTGCCAAATGTAGTCAAGTCCAAAGTCAGAGTCTTTGCAGATGACTGCATAACCTACCGTGAGATAAAAAATGACCAAGATGTTCAGCTGCTGCAAAACGATATTGATTCATTATGTCAATGGGAGTCTCAATGGCAAATGTCCTTCAATTCATCTAAGTGTTATGCTATGCATGTCAGTCACAAAGCTAAACCAACCAACACGACATACAACATGAATGGACAGATTCTTGAAACAGTCACCATCACCCATATCTTGGCGTTGAAATTAGCAAGGATCTTAACTGGGCATGCCACATCAATCAGATTACAGCCAAAGCAAATAAAATGCTGGGTACCCTGAGAAGAAACCTCCATTCATGTAGTAAATCCGTCAAGGACATGGCATATAAGACACTCGTCCGTCCAAAGCTTGGGTATTGCGCGGCTATATGGGATCCCCATCAAGCTAACAATAAGAAGTCCATCGAAAAAAATCCAAAGCCGTGCTGCTCACTTTGTGAAATCCAGTGTCACCAAAATGTTCTCTAACCTTCAATGGGAACCACTTGAAAACCGATGTATTAAACTAAGGTTAATTTTCACTTTCAAAGATGTTCACAACATCACTCCACCTAACATCCAAATTCGTCACAGGGTCAGTTCAGCTCGACAGCAAACTGGACCTCACATATTGGAAACTCTTTCATTCAATAAGACTTGCTACCAGTACTCCCTCTACCCAAGATCAACATGAGAGTGGAATCTTCTGTCGCTAGACCTGCGCAGTATTTCTGACATTAATATTTTTAAAGATAGACTGAATCAAATCGATTTAGGGGATCTAGTCAAAAAAGCTCACTTTACAATTTAACTCCCACGCCGTTCACACCAACTGCACATCGTAACAGCCGTCTGGCAGTGCTTGCGCTGTACCAAGCAGAAGCAGAGGCAGAAGGTGTTGCAAAATCGCCTTCCTGGCCACTGGATCACACGATTAATTTCATATATCTGGTCTGCTGGAGCTGACTGTGCCTGCTAGGACAGGCATGACCTTAATCTTACTGGGTATGAGGCCCACCAGCTACCCTCACCTGGTTTAGTCTGCCTGGCGAAGCGGTGTACTGAGGTGTATAGAACATACAGACAACTTACCTGGTGCCACAGGTGAATGCTGAGTGCTGAATGGAGACCAAAGGTGAGAGAACTGCTTCAGAATGGACACAACAAGCCCCTTCACCAGAGGTGCTACCCTCTGCGGACACAACGTACACCCTAACAATAGAAATAAGTAAAATACAACATTTTTTTTGTCATAGCTCTGAGCACATACTTCAATGCACTGATTTGTAAAGCAGGGGAAAGCTTTGGAAATGTTCAACAATATTGTCATTAGGGGAGCAGAGAATTCCAGCCAAACAACAAAAGAGAACAAAGTATTGTCAACTCTTAGGCAGCACTTTATAGATTTGTTTATTCTTGGACATCGGTGAATGAAAACATGAATGTATTTTCTATGCTGTGATGGAAGATTTATCATTACACAGCTGTCAGTCGACCTTGCCAACCTCTACTCCTATTTCATCTCCATATCACTGAAACCTTCAATCATGTCTTGCCCCGAGAATGCAGTGTTATTTCTTTTTTGAATTTTCTTTTGAAACTTTCTATGATTCACTTTTGAAACTAACCAGTACTCCATTTCAAGCCTCAGTTTCAAACAGTGCATTCTCGATTATCACAGCTTTCTGTGTGGAACAAAATCCTCATTCATTTCCGCATGATTTTTACTGTCAGCAAGGTGCTGCCCTGTTTCCAGCTCTTCACAGGGGATGTGCAACCACAGAGTGAACCATTGCATTTGAGGATCCAAGGTATTCGGTTATGTCTCAGTTGACTGCTCTTTTCCATCAGCTGTTAAAGCAGAATGAGAACTCAAGCAGTGGGTCTGTCATTTAGTTTATTCAGTTTGACTATTTACTGTATCTCCATATTTCTGCAGTGAATTGGACACCAGAGTGTTGGAAGTTTGTTTTTTAAACAAGCTGAAGGGGTTTAGGGGAAATGCAGTATAAGTTCTGTTACAGATTCAGAACAAGTTTAAGGTGTTGGAGAGTTTAGTACTTCAACTCAGAGATTCAATACATCACTGGATATTTCTCATGCACAACTTGCCCAGAAATCTGCAACTGTACCTGGGCCAGATGACTGTAGTGATCATTTCCAGGTGAAATGGCACCCGTTGGGACAATGACCCCGAAAATTCTGTACACAATTCACCTTAGCATGTCAAATGATTTCCAGACATCATTCACATACTTCTCACAGCTGTGTTTTTCCCCCATAAATCAAGTCTTTAGGGTGCAACATACAACTGTGGTAATTTCTACTTTGAAAGAGGCACACTCGACAACTTCGTGCCAAAGAAACAACTTTATCTCGAACTTCAAAACCACTATGTATATACAGAGGCTTTTCACAACCCGTACGGCATGGCAGGCACACCATATAAAAAGCACACCAGAAGTCAAAGAACGAAAGTAACACCGCCCGCCCCCCCCCCCATTATCCTAATTAGTATTAACTTGCTTTTACTAATGCTCACATTACAACGCTTCTCCCCCTTTAAAATCCAACATTCCCCAAATGTAAAAACTGGGAAATAAAAACAGTGGTGTTATTAACTTGCGTACCCCTGAAAACTTATACTAGTATCTCAGCAACAGTTTATCAATACAAAACATCTGGAAAATGTGACAGATTCAACATTCAATCTAACAACAACAAAAAAATACTGTCCCGTCAAAGATTCAGTCTGTCAGGAGGTTTACCAGTGTGCTGTGATCTGCACACTACCCCCGGTGACCCAGCAGGCACCACTGGTGAGGGTGTTTTGCGTGGATCTGGTGTTGGGGGCATGAGAGGGGTCTGTGCGTCTGCGTGAGAATGTCCATCCTCCTCAGGGGACCCCGACCCCTCTGCCAGCGTCTCTCCTTCTGGCAAAGTCACTGGTGGACATGCTTCCACCGTAGTCTGTCTCACAAATGGAAACTCCATGGAACTGTCTGCCTCTAAGCCAGTATCATGACGCAGGCGCACATGGTCCTGATGTCTGCGGAAAACACGCCCATCAGTCAGCTTAACAACATAGGAGACGGGACCACTCTGCTTAAGAATAACCCCAGGCAGCCATTGCTGATTGTTTCTCACATAGACATTGTCATCCGGTTTTAACTGTCTCTCTCGCACATGTTGATCATGTCCCTCCTTCTGCTTTTCCTGCTTTCTCTCCACTTTTGCCTTCATGTCCGGGTGCAGCAGGTCCAATCTTGACTTGGGCCTACACCCCATCAGCATCTCTGCTGGAGTGCGGGCAGTCGTAGTCTGTGGTGTGAGGTGGTATTTAAACAGGAAACGTGAAAGCTGCATGCTAAGAGAGTCCCCTGTCATCCACTTCAGGCCTTCCTTCACTGTCTGAACAGCCCACTCAGCCAAACCACTGGAGGCTGAGTGGAAAGGGGCCGTCTGAATGTGATGAATGCCATTCTGCTGCATGAACTCACTGAACAGTTCACTGGTGAACATCGGGCCATTATCAGTGACCAGAGTGTCAGGCAACCCGTGGACTCCAAACACTTGCCTGAGTTTGTCTGTGGTTGAGGGGGCTGTGATGTTGCTCATGATGTGAGCTTCCATCCATTTGGAATGCACATCTACCATTACAAGAAACATCTGCCCCATAAAAGGGCCAGCAAAGTCCAAATGTAGCCTAGACCAGGGATGGTCTGGCCACTCCCATAGGTGCAAAGGAGCCGGTGGTGGCGTATTCTGATTAGTCTGACATTGCGCACATGATCTTACCTTGTTCTCCAGATCCTGATCCATTCTTGGCCACCGGACATAGGATCCTGCAAGGCTTTTCATCTGAGACACCCCTGGATGAGTCTCATGAACTTCCTCCACAATCTATGAACGGCCAGGGGGAGGCACAATGACCCTCACCCCCCCAGAAAATGCAGCCATCCTGCAGACTGAGTTCTGTCTTGCGTTTGGCATAAGGCCTCAGTTCCTCTCCTTCCATGACTCTGGGCCAACCTTGCAAAAGAAAAGTCTTGACCTGGGACAGGACCAGGTCCCTCTCTGTCCATTGCCTGATCTGGTTTGCCTTTACAGGTATCTCTGACAGCCTCTCCAATGAAAACACAGTCTCTGGAGGCACATATGCAGTATCAGGTGTCTCAGATAAAGGTAGTCGACTCAGTGCATCGGCGTTTGAATTATTCCCACCCGCTCTGTACACTATAGTGTACTGGTAGGCTGACAATGTAAGAGACCAACATTGTACCCTGGCTGAGGCTAGCAATGGGATGCATCTAGTCTCACTGAACAGGCTCATCAGTGGTTTATGGTCCGTATAAATTGTAAATATGCGTCCATAAAGGTACTGAGGAAAGCATTTGACCGCAAAAACAATGGCCAGACCTTCTTTGTCTAGCTGTGAATATCCCTTCTCAGCATGTCAGGGTACATGAAGCAAAACCAATAGGCTTCTCTGAATGGTCCTCCATTACATTGGAGAGAACTGCCCCGACTCCATAGGGCGAGGCATCACATGCCAGGGTGATCTCCTTGTCTGGGTCATAGTGAACAAGCAGCTTCGCTGAGTGGAGAAGTTCTTTCACTTCCTTGAAAGCTTTCTCCTGCTCTTCACCTCACTGCCACTTAGTGTCATTGTGAAGCAGCTTATACAGTGGGGTCAAAACCCTTGAGGGGTCAGGAAGAAACTTGCCATAATAATTCACCATGCCCAAAAATGATCTGAGTTCCATGACAGTCTTAGGGCTTGGGGCTTCCTTAATAGCTCTCACTTTGTCCTCCACAGGACAAAGCCCCTCAGCTGTGATCTTGTGTCCCAGGTAAGTCACACTCGATGCCAGGAACACAAATTTTCCACATTTCAACCACAGCCCTGTGTCTGAGAGCCTCTTCAACACCCATTCTAAATTAGCCAGATGCTCCACCTCCGTAGCCCCCATGATCAAAATATCATCAAGGTACACTGCTACGTGTGGAATTGTGGAATCCCCTGCAGCAAAGTGTCCATGGTCCTTTGGAAAATGGCAGGGCTGGACGCCACTCCAAGCACCAGGCGATTGTACTTGAATAATCCCTTTTGTGTATTAATTGTGACGTACTCCTTTGAATCCTTGCTGAGCAGCAGCTGTTGGTAGGCGTGGCTCATGTCCAGCTTTGTGAACAGCTTACCCCCTAACAGGGTCGCAAACAGGTCATCCACCCGTGGCAATGGGTACTCCTCCAACCTAGAGACCTGATTCTCCGTAAGTTTATAATCCCCACATATCCTCACCGTTTTGTCTGCCTTCAAAACTGGAACAATGGGAGCCGCCTACCTTGAAAACTGGATGGACTCAATAATGCCCAGCCTCTGTAAATGTTCCAGCTCCTCCTCGACTTTGCTTTTCATGGCATAGGGCACCGACCTGGGCTTAAAAAAATGTGGTGTAGCCCCAGGGCCGACATGGAGTTTTACTGTCACGCCCTTCAGTGTTCCTAGCTCATCCCTGAAAACGTCACTATACCGCTGCAGAATGTCCTCCGTCGTGTGTGCATACTTAATTTCATGCCAGCTTAGCCGGATTTTGCGAAGCCAAACGCGACCCAAAAGACTGGGTCCTCTGCCCTTAGCTATCACTAGCCTGGCTTCAGCTCTCTGACCCCTGGCTGAAATGTCCACATATAACACCCCTAAATGAAGTATGGGCTGCCCCGTATAAAGTTTGAGCTTTGACAGTCTAATGGGAGGCAGGTTGGACCCCATGTCCTCCTGTAGGTCTCCTCACTAATGACCGATGCAGTAGCCCCTGAATCAATCTCAGATTTAATGTCCTTTCCCCTGACAGTGACTGTGGCATAATATGGTTCAGGTGATTCCTCATCTGTTTCCACTGCAAACATGTTGGCACACGCTGCCTCTTCATCTGCTTCTTCTAGGTGGTGTGTGGCTGCCTGAGCCTGTTGAGCTTTCCCCTGCCCAGGCTTAATCTTACCCTTTGAACTTCTGCACTTTTTAGCTAAATGTCCCTTTTTGCTACAAGCATGGCAGACAGTGTCTTTGAATTTGCAACCATTTGCATAGTGTGTCCCTCCACATCGGAAACATTCCACCTGCTTTGCCTGTTTACCAGTCTCCCTCCTGACTTGGTGCACTGCTGCCGACTGCGACCCCCCCCATGTCCTTCCTGGATATCCTTGACATTATTAGCAGCCATCTCCATGCCTTGGGCAATCTCTAAGGCTTTCCTGAAAGTCAGTGGTGAGGTTTCCCTTAACAGGCGGCGTTGTATGTCGTCATTATTAATGTCGCATACCAATCTATCACGGAGCATGTCATCGAACACCGCTCCGAAATCACAACGCTCCGACAGCTGCCAAAGCTCAGCCATGAAATTGGCCACAGAATGACCTGGCTTCCTGATTCAACTGTGAAACTTACACCGTTGCACTAAAACAGAAGGTTTCGGATTGTAGTGGTTCCCCACAAGCTTGACCAGTTCGTCATATGGAATGTCCCCCGGTTTCTGCGGTGTGGCTAAATTCCTTATTAGCTTGTAAGTCTTTGCCCCACACACACTCAGGAGAATAGTGTGTTTATTAGCCTCCTCAGTAACTCCATTAGCACAGAAAAAGTGTCCCAACCTTTCCTCATATTCTGGCCAGTCCTTGTTTCCTTCCAGAAATTCATCGATAGTTCCAAACGTCACCATCTGAAATGCAAAGCTCCCGTTCGAAAAACGTGCCGATACGTTCACAAAGCCAGTTCACCTCCTCGCCAAAAATATGTAGCAACTTCTAGCTTGAAAAGGGTACACTCGACAACTTCATGCCAAAGAAACAACTTTACCTCAAACTTCAAAACCGATAGGTATATACAGAGGGTTTCACAACCCGTACGGCATGGCAGGAACACTATATACAAAGCACACCGGAAGTCAAAGAACGGAAGTAAACCCCCACCCATTATCCTAATTAGTATTAACTTACTTTTAATAATGCTCACATTACAACAGCAACCTCTGTTGAACGTTCACAATAAGACTAGGATCACCTTGTGCTGTAAAACTGGTGGGGCCAATTGAAGGATTTCTGTGCTGACATTGAATCTGGGAATATTCGTCTTTGACTATAAAACAATGATAGAGTGAGCTGGAGATTGTCCATCCACACCTGTGCAGGAGACAGCAAAAAATCTGCACTGATCTTCACTTTCAAAGTTCAGTTCTGTGGAATTTATTAGAATTTTGCTTTGGAAATGGAGTACAGTGTGTCAACACCGCCATTGTACATAGCGGGTATGATTGTAGGGTAACGTGATTGGGGGGAATGTACATAATTCAGAAACACCGACATTGAGTTGGGGTTTCGCTTTAAGAGGCTGGTCTGAGGTGATAACATTGTTAAGTAAGGATTTTTAGTGTGCTTTTGTGTTTAGGTTTTGGAGTTCAATAAAACGTGTTACGGTTTTCATTAAATATAAAACACCTCACTACATTTTATTTCTGGAAACCTGCGTTAGTGACCCCAATCCTCTGGGACAATTCGCTTTGAAAATGCCGAAGATTTTAGAGCAAAATGCCATTGCTTGGTTTGTACAAGCAGAGGCTTAATTTGCTCTGCGAGAAATTACTGCCAGTGACACCAAATTATACGATGTGGTAGCATTGCTCAGCAATTCCACGACCGTGAGAGTGGTGATTCTATTTGAACACCCGCCTGTACACCATAAATACTATTTGCTGAAAACTCAACTTTTACAGACTTTTGGACTATCAGAGTCCGAGCACACCAACCAAACAATTGCTCTCCCTACCCAGTCTCAGCATTGTTAGACCATTGGGGCTAACGGACCACATGCTGTCTCTCCTGGGAAATCACCATCTTTATATTATTTTTAAAGAACCCTTCATGTAGCGAATTCCTCAGCAAGTTCGCAATGCCCCTGCTAATGCACCCATGAAGGATTACAGAGAACTTGTTAAAATGTCTGATAATCTCCACTCTACTAGGCAGAGGTGCGTTATTCCTCCTCCTCTCCCTACCTCAATAAGCCCGGGCAGCAAGGCCCCCAACACCAGGAAATAGACTGCTCCGTGTCTGTGTTTTTACCACAGTCGCTTTGGAACGAATGCGAGGAATTGCCAATCACCTTGCAACTTTGACAGTACCAGCACATCGGGATATCAGAGATCTGTGACCACCATGGGCTCCAATTGCCAGGGGCATGGACTGTTCATTACAGACACCATTTCGGGTTGACATTTCTTATGTGATACAGGTATTCAAGTTGGTGCACTGCCAGCATCGCCTGTTGATGAGAAGGCAGAGGGTGACGAAACCTCACTGGAGGCCGCCAACGGCAGCAGGATCCAGACTCACAGGACACGACGGGTGATGCATTGGGTGACATGGGATTTCGTCCTGGCTAAAGTGGCTCGACCCCTGCTCGGTGCAGATTTCCTGTATGCCCAAGGACTATTAGTCAATCTTAAGACTGCCGGCTTGTAGATGTCAAGGGCTTTAGGTCATTACCCTGCTCCCACAGTAAGTTCCTCACAATGACTCTGCCAATCGCACGCACCACCACATATGAGCTTGCTCGATGTTGGTCAAATTCCCAAACCTCACCAAGCCTACATTCTCCACTACAGTCGCAAAACATGGTGACAAGCACCATATTCCCTCAACTGGCCCAGCAATCCAAGCCTGCGCGCATAGACTGAACCCAGAAAAGCTGGAAACCGCCAAGGCTGAGTTTGTCAACATGGAAAAACTCAGCATTGTACACTGTTCGAGTAGCCCCTGGGCTTCTCCCTCCATCTGGTGCCTAAATCTGATAGTGGTTGCTGCCTATGTGGAGATTACCAACACCTGAACGAAGCCACTACCTCCGATCGTTACCCAGTGCCACACATCCAAGATTTTTTGGCACATTTAGCCAAAAAGTTAATTTTTTCCGAAGTTCCCAAAGCAGCTGTGATAACCCTGTTTGGATTTTTTGTGTTTCTGCACATGCAGTTTGGACTGAAAAATGCAACAGAAACTTTCCAGAAACTTTCCAATCATTAGTCCTGACGAAGGGTCTCGGCCTGAAACGTCGACTGCACCTCTTCCTAGAGATGCTGCCTGGCCTGCTGCGTTCACCAGCAACTTTGATGTATGTTGCTTGAATTTCCAGCATCTGCAGAATTCCTGTTGTTCGCTTTCCAGTGGCTGATAGATTCTCAATTAAAAGACTTCGATTTTCTTTATCTTTACCTGGGTGACATACCTGTCACCAGTGCATACCAATCTGAAACTCCGCACACTTTTCAAGTGCTTAAGCCAACACGGGTTGATTATTAAACCTGCTAAATGCCAGTTTGGGTTGTCACCCATGACTTTCTCGGCCATCGCATCTCCAGGGAGGGTGCGAAACCCCTCCCATGTAAAGTAGCCACTGCTTTAGATTTCCCCACACTACATTATGCTCTCCCTGTATAGTGCACTTAAAGGCAATACCCCGATCAAGTGCTTGACTAATCAGCAGACATAACCAGGGCATTTGACATTACCAAATGTGCACTTTCTAATGCGAGCCTAGTGGTGCATCCGGTTCCCAGCATATCCATAGCCATTGCTACTGATGCCTCAGACTATGCTGTGGGTGCTGTGCGTGAACAGCTGGTTGGAGGAGTGTGTCAGCCGCTCACCTTCTTCAGTTGGCAGCTCCACTCCATCGAGAGGAAGCACAGCGCATTCGACCATGAGTTTCCCAATCTCTATCTGGCTGTTCGCCATTTTCTTTTTCTTCTGGAGGGTCGCCATTTCACAGCATTCGTTAACCACAAACCTTTCCTGCGCAAGATGGTCAAAATATCAGAATCTTGGTCTGCATGACAGTTACACCACCTGCCCTACGTATGTGAGTTCACAACTGATATACAGCATAACTAGGGGAAAAATATTGCCATGACTGATTGCATCTCACGGCCAGCCACTGGGGCCGTTCACATAGGAGTTGCCAACCAGGTTACTGACTCAGAGGTCCATGCTTACTGAACAGCTCTCACGGACCTGCAGCTGGCTGACATTAAGTTCAGGGAAGCTAGGGTTTCTCTTCTGTGCGATGTCTCAACCAATCACCCTCGCCCCAACATGCCCGCAAACTGGAGATGGACTGTTTTTGAATCAAGACATGAACTCTGCGTCCGGTCTGGAAAGCCACAGAGAAACTGGTTGCACTAAAGTTTGTTTGGCATGACCTCAGAAGGGACATGCATGATTGGACTGCAGCTTGTAGGGAGTCCCAGTGGAAAAAAATTAACCATTATGTTCAGGTGGCATTGACATCTTCTGAGGTCCCTGAGCGGAGGTTTGACCATATCAATGTGGACCTTGTTTGTCCTCTTCCCCTGTCCCGTGGTTTCACTTACCTCCTTTCCTTAATGGACCGTACCACCAGGTGGCCAGAAGTTATCCCTCTAGCATTGACAACTGCTGCAGACATGACTCAGGCATTCATCAGCAGTTGCTCGGTTTGGTGTCACATCAGATATTTCCTCTGACCATGGCACACAATTCATTTCAAACCTCTGGACTGCCTAGAACTTCGGTGTTAGGCTACATCACACCACAGTATATCACCCGCAGTCCAATGGCCTATGTGAGCAGTTTCACCGCTCCTTAAAGGCGGCTCTGAGGGCTCTCCTGACTGATGAGTCATAATCATCTCTCATAGGTTCTGCTGAGGCTCAGAACTGCTCCAAAAGAAAACTTGCAGTCGGCTGCAGCTGAGTTGGTAAACAGGCAGCTGTTACAAGTGCCATGTGCTTTCATTCTTGATGCCACAACAGCCTGTTCGGCCTCTAAATAGCATTCCACCCTCCTCAGTAAATTCAATTCCTTTTCCCCTATTCCTACCTTCCATCATAGCGTACAACATTTTTGGGTTCCTGTTAACCTACATTCCACCTCGTTTGTTTTTGTCCACCATGACACACACCAACAATCCCTTAGACCCTCTTATGAAGGCTTGTTCTATGTTTTGGAACAGGTAGAAAAGACTTTTGTCATGGATAAGAGGGGTACACCTGATTGTATTTCAGTAGATCACATTAAACCAGCCCACCAAGATTTAGAGTGTTCTGCTGCCATGCTGCTGACATCAGAACATGACCATGAGTGTGTCAGCGTTCCTCTAGATAAGCCAGATGCACCTGCAGTTCCTCCACCGATGGAATACAGGAGCTGAGCCGAGCTCCAGAAAGGCTCATAATGCCGATTTTAGTGAATTCTGGGGTGGGGCCTGTGTAGGGTGATGTAATTAGGAGGAATGTACATAATTCACAACAGCCGACATTGAGTTAGGGTTTCACTTTAAGAGGCTTCTCTGACGTGATGACGCTGTTACGTAAGGATCCTTAGCACGCTTTTGTGTTCAGGTTTTGGAGTTCAATAATATCTGTAACAGGTTTCATTAAACATGAAACACCTCACTTTGTTTTATTTGCAAAAACAAACATGATTAGGAGTGAGTTTCTACTCGTTGCATCTTATCTACTGACACATAATTGTAAACAGATTTAGAAATATAGAAGATTAAAGTTTGTCTCTGTTTTCTTTTGAGCAGTAGTTTCTAGGAGTGCTTTATTCCATATTATCCGCAAATATAAGTTGTCAAATCACTGTAGTGAAACTTATAGAAGATTGTATACGGGTTCAAGAAAATTCAAAGCACAGAATTGATAACTTACGAAAGGCTATTTTATCTAAGTCCACCAAGCCTTACTCTAGACAGCATTATGCTTTACAGTAGCTGCCTAGAAGTTGCTCAAGTAGCTGAGCAACCCAGACACTGTATATCATGGGCTTCCTAGGTCTCAGGAAGTACTGCTGGCTCCTGTAGTTGGGATATTCATAGAAGATCCAGTAACATCCATCACCTAACAGGAGTGGATGTCATGGTAACGGAAACGATCGTAGACAGTGGGACAGTCATCCAACAATTCCATCACCTGCCCCCCACCCCAATGTCTGCCCTGTTGACCATGGAGCATTTAAAATATGAAAGAAAACATCAAACTCGAATGTGTCAAGCACAGTGGAAGCAGACAGATCAATTGCCTTTGTTCCTGCCATGTAGTCAGAGGTGGAGGCTGCCATTTTGTGGAACTGTTTTATGTTTTCTATTTTGTGAGATAAAGTTGCTTTGCTTTTTGTGTTTTAGAAAAAACACAATGTTGCTTCAGGAATCTGCTGGATTAGAGGTAATTGCCAAATGAGAATTAATTTGTGAGGTGTTTTGATATACAGGTGTCCCCCGCTTTTCGAACGTTCACTTTACGAAACCTCACTGTTACGAAAGACCTACATTAATACCCTGTTTTCGCTTTCAGAAGGTGTTTTCAGTGTTACGAAAAAAATTCAGCGCGCGAAAAAAATCACCAAGCGATAAAAAGCAGCACGCGCCCCGAGCAGCCACTCCCCCTGGATTCGGAACGGCATTCTCACCAGCATTTCTTTAATGCAAGCCTGTGAGAGGTCATTTTCAAGATGAGTTCCATGGTGTCGGAAAAGCCTGAAAGAGCTCATAAGGGTGTTACACTTAGCATAAAACTAGACATAATTAAGCGTTTCGGTCGTGGTGAACAAAGCAAGGACAAAATGAGTTTGGCTTGTGGAAGCTGATGAAGATGATGTTGAAGAGGTTTTGGCATCCCATGACCAAGAACTGATAGATGAAGAGCTGATGCAATTAGAAGAGGAAAGGATAACAATCGAAACCGAATGAGTAATGATAAAGTACGACTTTAATTTAGAACCGGTACCTATGTTTTGGGGATATTTGCAAGATTCTTTGAGTCCTTACACAGAACTGTATGATAGAAAAATATGCGCGGCTCAGCAGTCAAGCAAGCCTTCCGCATCAGCCACAGCAGACGACGAACCTCGACCTTCGACATCGAGGCGGGAGTCATAGAAGAAGATGAGCTGCCAGCCCTGATTGACGATGAGATGCCACCCCCATGTCCCACCACCCCAACACCCAGGCCCCGGACAGATACTGTACCGATTCGCGGAGAATGCAGCAGTAGCCGGGAGGCACACAGCACAACTTTAAGAAAAAAGCCGAAATAAACATGCTGATTAATTAGGTGCTGCCCCACACGTAATCGTCGGCCCAGGTCAGAGGCGATGTAATCGGCAATCGGTACTGATCTGGGCCGACAATTACATGTTGGGCAGCACGTAATTAATTAGCATGTTTATTTCGGTTTTTTTCTTAAAGATGTGCTGGGTGCGTCCCGGCTACCGCTGGACCCCTGCGTTCTTCGCGGCAATGTATCGGTCGGTGGCCCGGAGGGTGGGGGCCACTGCACCACCCAGCCTGCGACGACTCAGCCTACACACCATCATCAGTGTGCTCTGTGCTGTCCGGATTCCGGTAAGTGATACCACACTGTACATACATTATTTCTACTTTATATCGGCTGTGTAATTTTACGTGTTATTTGATATGATTTGGCAGCTTCATAGCTTAAAGATTACTGGAGAGCGCTTGCACCGTGTTTTTGCCAACAGCGCTTGCGTGAGATTTTCTGCCGACGGCGCTTGCATGAAATTTTCGCTCCGGAGAACAGTTCAGTAATGATTGTGGAAAAGTATTTCTACTTTATATAGGCTGTGTATTTATCATATCATTCCTGCTTTTACTATATGTTACTGTTATTTTAGGTTTTATGTGTTATTTGGCATGATTTGGTAGGTTATTTTTGGGTCTGCGAACGCTCACAAAATTTTCCCATATAAATAAATGGTAATTGCTTCTTCGCTTTACGACATTTCGGCTTACAAACGGTTTCATAGGAACGCTCTACCTTCCGATGGCGGGGGAAACCTGTAATATAACATTCAGGTTTGCGAATGCTGGGGTTGGTGCCTGCCTGGAGTGATTTGAGCTGGTTACTGAAGAGAACAAAGAGCAATAAATTATTGATTGTCACTTGCTGGGAAGAGGGCAATAAATGGATGTGAGCCTGGAACAGAGCCAATAAAAAGGTGTTAAATGTCAGACCCTTGAACTACAGCCAATGACACTGAAATGCAATATTTGAATTGGTAAGGAACGAATATAAAAGTGGGCTCTACGAGAAGGGATCCACTATTACAGGAAGAACCCCCACACAGGGGCTGGGTGAAGAAAGGATTGATATCTGGCTAACGGAGATCCCCTATTTCGGTGTTACAAATTAGAAAAGTGCTATGAGTGACAAAACAGTAGGATTCATGTTCTACGTTGTTGACATGAGGTCAACATAGTCACATTGTTGTTTGTGCAGAGACAATAAACTGCCAGTGCCCATTAATTACGGTTTGTGTAGTGAGTTTCCTCATCTAGTACCGTGGATGAATGGTCAACAACCCTCTGGTAAATTCTGGTCATTGTTGTTGCCTCCTCAATACTGGAATAAATTATTTTAATGCATTCCTTGATGACTTGATGGGCAAAAGGGCCTAAATTTTGCTCTATGTTTTATGTCGTATGTCTTATGTCTCAACTCTTTCCTCTCTCACCACAAGTCCATGTGTGCTCTCTAAGTCTAATCTCCACTACCCTGGGAAAATTGTGACCTTCTAATTAATCTACATGTCCCTCATGACTTTAATATCACCCATCAGTTTCCTTTATTCTGAGGAACGCAATCCTGTCACTTCTCATAACTCAAACTTTGAGTCCCAATATCATCCTTGTAAATCACTTCTGCTCCCTTTTGTACCCTAATGACACTGACTGGAAGTTGCCATCCAAGCCACACACCATCTTGACTTGGAAAATACCCCATTCTTTCACTGTCACTGGGACAAAATCCGGGAATTCCCTCTCTTAGTAACACAATAAGTACGCCAAAATCCAACAACTCCAGCACTTCAAAAAAGTAGATTTCTGCAAGATTTGTAATGAACCCTCTCTCCTTGCACATCCTTTGATCTACAACAGCCTACGTTCTCATTGCTTTCCCCACACACTGATCTTGAAAACCTTCTGACTTACTCTCCATCAATTCTACCTCTCTGCTATAATAGAAAACTTGATTTCCTCTGTCTTTGTAGATGAGAGTGGCCGATAATTACTGTATTTCCTGTGCCTTTCATTGGTATTACTATTTACTGGTCTGGAAATGACTCACCCCAATGTTACTGTCCTTTGCGTTTTCTTCACATCTCCCAAACTCATTTACTTTCTTCATTAAACAATAAACTGCTGAAGGAACTCAAAGGGGCAGGCAGCATCTGCAGAGGTATATGGAAATTTCATTTCCACAAATTACAGTTTTGATTGCTGGTCATTCTATGCTTTGGTTATTGTACTATACAAAAAAATTGTTTTCAGTCCGTTGTTTTCTGCAGGATGCACGTTGGTTTAGCCAATGAACTGGCACCTCAGATTACTTAGTTTGGCAACCTGAAGGTTGCATGTGAGCTCTGCCTTCACATTAACTCCTGACACAGTAATCAGGTCCCCAGCGCAGCCACCGAATGTACATTTAATACTGACATCAGCATCTCCTGTCCAACTCACAAAAGAAGTTCATGGAGGAAAATGGTTGATTTAGTGTTGACTCGCTGGGTGTTGGAAATTTCCTGTGGAGGCAAAAGGGTGGTCAATGTTTTACTTCGAGGTCTTGCAACAGGAATAAGAGTGTAGAAGGGAGATAGCCAGTAAATAGAGGGGAGGGAGAGGAATGAGGCAGGGACTGGCAGGCAACAGGTGTAACCAGGTGGGAAAAGGGATAGAACCATGTATGGGGAAGGTCAGGGTGAAGGGTGCGAGAGAATGGCTAGAAGGTGATACATATAAACAGACAAGGAGAGGGGGAATAATGGAAGGTGGATCCAGGAGCGAGAGACAGAGGATGAAATATGATAGGTGGAGATACAAAAGGCCGTAGGTGCTGGAAAATGAGAAGGAAGGAAGATGAGAAGGGGGGGATGATGGTGAGATATTTTATGATGGAGGGATTCTTCCGGATCTTCACTTCAGGATGTTTTCCATTTTCCCCTGCTTGATCTCGAGTTGGATGTCTACCCTCTTCACAGTCTGGTTACTCATATCACTATTACTATTGTTCTTACACTTTAACTTTCTGAATTCCTTTGAACACTCCCCATCAACGCTCACACAAGAAATTTTTAGGACTGTCACTCATCCCTTCATCTGGATCTATCTGCCAACCCCTGCTCCAGTCCTTCTTTATACTGGCTACCTTCCCTCTGTCTTACAGTTCAAGGTCATTTGCAAGATGGATAGCTGTCAATGTAAGCTTCCAAACTGCATTTCTCACTCACAAATCGTAATCCAAAGAAAATTGCTTGTAATTGGAAGTGTCCTTTCACATGGTCAGAAATTGGTTGTGAAGGAAACATCATTAAGGAAAAGAGACTCTATCTAAGTAGTAGATTGCAACAAGTATTCTCATTAACGATATTATCGTCAAAACTTTTGTCTTTTAGGCTGTAAACGTCTCAAAAATACTGACGCAGAAATGGAATGTGTCCAGTTTGCAACAGGCGGGAAGAGGCAGTGTGGTGGTGCAGGTAGTAGAACCACTGCCTCACTATGCAACCTAAAGTGATGTCTGTATAGGATTTGCACATTCTCACTGCAAGCCCATGTCTTCTTTCTAGGTGTTCTGGTTTGTTCTAGATGTGGGAGGTGAGCTACTTGGTGGGTAAATCGACCATTGTATGCTGTTCTCAGTGTGTAGGTGACTACAATTTGGGGAAATTATGAGAATATGTGGAGATTGTAAAAATGGGATCAATGAAGGATTCGTGTAAGTGGGTAGTTGATGTTCATCCCTGACTCAGTAGGACAAAGGGCTTGTTTCCATATTGTATCTCCCCATAAGAGCAGGAATCCACAGAGGTGTGACACTTTATCACTATCCTCTCAATGAGAGAAGATGACCTCATGAATAATAATTACATATTCAGCATGCCTCTGGATAAAATTTATCTCCACAATGATAGCAGCTAAGATGAGAAATAATCATGAATTAAGGTCAATGTGGGTCAAAGCCTCCACACAAGGCTCAGGTACTAACTCTATTTTGTATGTTTTACACAATGTTATCGCAACATCAAAATAAATGAATTACAATGACAATTGTCTTGCAAAGGTTATTTTATTTTCTGAAATATGTTCTCAGAATAATATGCTGGTGATTGAGAGCCAACTAGATGTCCCTCATTCGTCTAAAGGAACCAACGGATGAGTTGTAGCCGCCCCAGTCAATGTATCTCCTGTATTCCCCGGGTCTCAGGAAGTACTGTCGGCCTCTGTAGTTGGGATGTTCATAGAAGATCCAGTAACCATCCAACACCTGACAGGAGTGGATGTCACGGCAATGGAAACGATCGTAGACTGAGGAACAGTCATCCATGAATTCCATCATCTGTCCTGCAAAGTCAGGCTTCTCGTAAATCTTCATCCTGTAGGTGCCCCCTTGGTACTGGAATAAAGGATTTTATGTGTCCTTAATGCAGCATAATCATGTCAAAATGCATATAATTATCACAGACTTTATATATAGATGTAGTTTTACCAAGCCTCTGGATTATCAATAATTAATTATACTTCAAGAATATCCTTAATGAAATAATGTGGAGAAAATTTATCTCTACATTGAAGGCAATTAAAACTTAGGCAATCATGATTTAAGATTGAGGAAGTTCATTGTTTCTACAGGAGGCAGCTAAGAATCATTTAATTTCATGAATATCAAAAAAAATTTGGTTGATCACATGAAAGATATTAAAGGATATTAAAGCATGCTCAATATAATCACAAGAAAGTATTGTGACAGAAATAATGTCATAATTATGTTTCCAAATTAGATGTATATCGATAAAGTATAATACCTTGTTGAAGAGCTTGTTCTGAGTTTCTGAAGACAGTATTAACAAAAAGAACAAAGTTTGCAGAATTCAGTTCCACTAGAGATAACATGATGTAATTAATTAAAATCCTGTGTTGAAGAATCATGGTAAATATGATAACTGTGCATGCTGTAGGTGTTGGTCTGTGTCTGTAAATAGGTTGAATTACTAATACAAAAAAAAATACAAATTGTTCTGAGGGTTTTCAGATTCCTCATTCCTCACTTCCTCTCTGTCAGAACTGTAAATATAACTCTACACAGGGTGCGATTGTTGGAAATAATAACACAGTCATCTCTCATTTCAACCTGGGTATCAGCTAGAGCCCGGGATGATTTTGAAATAATTTGCAACTTATGGGAGAGGGCAGATTGCTTCAGCATTGAGCTAACGTGGATTCAAGGGGCCAAACAGCCTCATTCCACTGTGGTTCTCTGATATTATGCAATTAAAAAGGTAGATTTTTGTAATCCAGCCCAGAAGCAGTCTGATTCAGTGAATAAGGTGGATGTTTTATTACGAATGGAACACCACACAAGTTCATGAAAAGAGGCCATTTGTCCCATTGAAACTTTAATAGTCACAATTTTTTTCTGTCCAATCCCTTTTATCTCTTATAAGATGTTATGAGCAACAGATGGAGTGAATGGTCAGAGAATTTTTATCAAGGCTGAAATAGCTAACAGGAAGGCACATAAATTTAAAGAAACTGGAGCAAAGTCTAGTGGGATGCAAAAGGTAAGATTTTTACAGAGTAGTAAGTGTGTGGAGCAATCTGCCGGGCGTGGTGATAGAGGCTGATATATCTAAGTGACTTTTAGATGGACATATGATTGAAAGAAAAATGGAAGGCTCTGTGAGAGGGAAGGGTTAGTTTGACATTCCAACAAGTTAAAAGGTTGGCACAAAATCATAGTCCGAAGGACCTGTACTGTGCAGTATATTTTCACATTCTATGTTCCATGTTTCCTGCTCTTTGTGGGTTACAATACATCAAATGAATCATAGACTAGCACAGCACAGAAAGAATCTCCTCACATCAACGGATCCATGCTGACCAAGATGCCCATCTCCCATTTCCCTATGTTTTACTCATAGCTCTTCAATTCATTTTTCTCATTTTGTGATCTTAAATTTACAGGGGTCTGAGCCATCAATGTCCACGTGCTATAACTGTATATATGATGTTCCGTAAAACTACCACAAACTGACCAAATATTTTCTGTAGCCCAACTAGACTTCAATAAAGAAGACACAAGGAAGGGCAGTTTCTGGAATCTGGATCAGCACACAAAATGCTGGAGGAATTCAAGGGGTCAGGCAGTATCTGTGGAGACAACATTTCAGTTTGAGACTGTTTATCAGGCCTGACAAATGCTGCCTGACAGGCTGAGTTCCTCCAGCATCCTGTGCGTAGACATTAATGTAGTTTCAGCATAAAAAGCCAGTGATGCATACGCCAGTGATAATAAACCCGATTCCGATTCCCATTCTTTACCCAGTGCCCTCACAATCACGGATACAGCTCCATCTGTCAATAGCAATCGGACATTCATCCTTCACACCAGATGCACTACTTTCCTGAACCAACTTCATTTCTGTTGACTCCTTTAACAAGTATCTACTGACTCCAAACTTGTCTCCAAATGCCAGCAGCTAACTCTAGCATTCACATCAGCATAACATTTCAGAGAACGAGCTTGTGCACAAGTGTAATTATTGCAAATGTCAGCCATTTTCTAGCAGTGTGCCAAGTGGCTTGAAATACCTCAGTCACCAACAGCAACTTACAGGTGGGTAACTGCGACAGGACTTGACACAGTCACTGAATCCCATCCAGCGCTGGTAGTCAGGATACTCTCCCCTGCTCAGGACATACTGGTATCCCGTGTAGTTGGGTCTCTCGTACAACACCCACCAGTCACTGTCAACACGGATGGAGTTACAGCGGCTGAAGTAAGGGGAGAGGTCGGCACAGTCGGAGCTGCACTCATAGTGCCGACCCTGGAAGTTCCTGTCCTCGTAGAAGGTGATCTGTGGGAAGAAATAAATAACTTAAATCAGATTAGGGACACATGAAGGTTACAATATAATTCACAAAATGAAAAGTGGTCTTACCTTTCCCATTGCGGTGTACTGTCAATACCCAACTGACTACATGCAACTGTAACTGGGTATTTATATACTGGACAGAAAGGCTTTTCCAGCAAGGCCTTTGTAATGTAAATGACACAAACCTGAGGTCAGCAGAAAACAACATATGTCCTGTGAATGCTGAAAAAGGACCTGAGGATATAAGACTTGTCAATGATCCAGTGATAGATTTTGTTTTGCGGCAGGCAATTTAATTCTACAATGCAGGAAATCAGCCTTTTTCATTCTCTGCTAGGGATCATTCTAGAGTTACAAAAAAAGTCACAATACGCAGATACGTCGTAGTGTCACAGTCACAGAACAGAATTTTTGGCCAACACAAGTCCAGGCAAACCATCAACCACCCATGTACACTAAATTAATCCCAATATTTTTATTCTCCCCACATTCTGATCGACTCCTCCTGGACTTTATTACTAACTCACACACCAGGGAGAACTTACTGTGTCCAATTTACACACCCATCTGCGCATTTTATGATGTGGGAGGAAACGAGGCACCCAGAAAAATGCCATGAGAGAGCAGAGAGAAGGTGCAACATGTGGACTATTGAATCCAGCTCGTGTAAGGCCCAAGAAATGGCGTTTGTTGTGGAAATGCTTCAACAAGGTTTCCTTCAACATCCAGCTGCAGATACCAAGGTGGCTTGATAGCATAGCAGTTACCATAATGCTGTACAGGGTTCAATTCCCATGTTGTCTTTAAGTAGCTTATGTTTCTCCCCTGACCTCACGTATTCTGAAGACGTGCGGGTGAGTAAGTTGTGGACAGCTGTGCACTGGACTCGTGTCGACACGTGGGCAGACCCCAGCACATCCTCGGACTCTGTTGCTCGTTGTCGCAAGTGATTCATTTCACCATGTGTTTTGATGCTTCCACCAATGTCTGACAAACAAATCAGCAATACCCCTTCAATGACAAGGAACTCTCAAATTCTCAAGATCTTTTTTTTATCTCCTATTTTCCCTTTTTGGTGTCTTATAGCCTTATGCCCAATAAATTAGAGGATTCAGAAAATCCACACAGTCGCTGGCTGAATGCACGAACTCCACCCCTGAGGTCAGGCTTGCAGCAATAGTAGCTGCTGCAGCACTCTACCGTCCCACTGTGCCACTGGACCCTTTAACCACAGGACCACATTATGGCATCAGCTATGGAAATTGTTAGGTTAATCCTTGTGAAGGAGGAAGAGCAAGAACATAGAACATAGAAATTTACAACAGATTACAGACCCTTTGGCCCACAATGTTGTGCTGACCATGTAACCTACTCTAGAAACTGCCTGGAATTTCCCTAGTACATAGCTCTCTATTTTTCTAAGCTCCATATACCTATCTAAGTAGCATTTTAAAACACCCTGTTGTATCCACTTCCACCACCGCTGCCGGCAGTGCATTCCACACACCACCACTCCCCGTATGAAAAACTTACCCCTGACGTTCCCTCGGTACCTATTTCCAAGCACCTTAAAACTGTGCCCCCTTGTGTTAGCCATTTCAGCCCTGGGAAAAAGCCTCTGGCTTTCCACATGATCAATGCCCCTCATCATCTTATACACCTCTATCAGGTCACTTCTCATCCTCCGTCACGCCAAGGAGAAAACGCCAAGTACACTCAACCTATTCTCATCAGGCATGCTCTCCAATCCAGGCAACATCATTGTAAATCTCCTCTGCACTCTCCCTATAGCATCCACATCCTTCCTGTAGTGAGGTGACCAGAACTGAATGTACTACTCCAAGTGGGGTCTGACCTGGGTCCAGTATAGCTGTAACATTACCTCATGGCTCTTGAACTCAATCCCACTGTTGATGAATACCAACACTTCGTACACCTTCTTAACAACACTGTCAACCTGCACAGCAGCTTTGAGCGTCCTATCGACACAGAAGCCAAGATCTCTCAGGTCCTCCACACTGCTAAGAATCTTACTATTTATACTATATTCTGTCTTCAAATTTGACCTACCAAAATGAACCACTTCACACTTATCTGGGTTGAAGTTCATTTGCCACTTCTCAGCCTCATCCTGCATCCTATCAATGTTCCGCCGTAACCTCTAACAACCCTCCACACTATCCACAACCACCACCCCCCCCGCCACCATCTTGTGTCATCAGAGAACTTACTAACCCACCCTTTTACTTCTTCATCCAGGTCATTTATAAAACTCACAAATGGAGGGGTCCCAGATTAGATCCCTGTGGAACACCACTGGTCACTGTCCTCCATGCAGAATGTGAACTATCTATAACCACCCTTTGCTTGCTGTGGGCAAGCCAATTCTGGATCCACAAAGCAAAGTCTCCCATCCTATTGATGACACAAAGATCATTGGAAGAGGCTCAGCAATCTCCTCCCTCACTTCCCACAGAAGCCTGGGTTATATTTCATCTGGTCCCGGTGACTTATCTAACTTAATGCTTTTCAAAAGCTCTAACACATCCTCTTTGATAATATCTATATGCTCAAGCGTTTCAGTCCACTGTAAGTCATCTCCACTATTACCAAGGTCTTTTTCCCTGGTGAACACTGAAGCAAGGTATTCCTTAACTACCTTCGCTACCTTCTCTGACTCCATGCACACGTTTCCACTATCACACCTGATTGGTCCTGTTCTCACACGGCTCATCCTCTTGCTCTTCACATACTTGTAGAATGTCTTGGGGTTTTCCTTAATCCTGCCCAACAGGGCCTTCTCCTAATTCCATTCTCCTCCTTTCTAGCAACCCTGTAATTTTCTAGAGCTCTAAAAATACCTAGTTTCTTGAACCTTTCGTAAGCTTTTCTTTTCTTCTTAACTAGATTTTCTGCATACTTTAGCTCTACCATCCTTTCCCTGCCTCAATGGAACATGCCCATGCAGAATTCCATGCAAATGTTCTCTGAATATTTGCCGCATTTCTGCCATGCATTTCTCTGAGAACATCTGCTCCTAAGCTCCTACCTAATAGCATCATATTTCCCCCTAGCCCAATTAAATGTTTTCTCAAATTGTCTGTTCCTATCCCTCTCCAGAGCTATGGTGAAGGAGATAGTTGTGATCACTACCTCCAAAATGCTTTCCTACCAAGAGATCTGACACCTGACCAGGTTTATTTCCCAATACCAGATCAAGAACAGCCTCTCCTCCAGTTGGCTTATCTACATATTGTGTCAGGAAACCTTCCTGACCACACCTAACAAACTCCACCCCATCTAAATCCCTAGCACTAAGGAGATGCCAATCAATATTAGGAAAGTTAAAATCTCCCATCACAACAACCTTATTACTATTGCACCTTTCCAGAATCTGCCTCCCTATCTGCTCCTCAATGTCCTTGTTACTATTGGGGGGTTTATAAAAACACCCTGTAGAGTTATTGCCCCTTTCCTGTTTCTGACTTCCACCCATACTGACTCAGTAGAACATCTCCCCATGACTTCCTCCTTTTCTGCAGCTGTGACACTATCCCTAATTAGCAATTCCACACCCCTACCTCTTTTATCAAGGACAAGAAGAATCGTTAACAAAGGAGACTGATGTAATAAGGAAGATAGTCAGAAAAAAAATCTTTCACAACCTCAATGTGACCATCATTGATGCTCCAAAAGGCATCAAGGCATCCACCTATGAAAGTCATTGTTAAGTCCAAGGAAGTTTCTACACTTCTTACACAAATTCAGAACCTCTTGATGTCCAAGACTTCCTTATGCAAAAAGAAGACCGCTGAAGCGTATTGGCAGTTGAAACAGGGGCAATGTGGAAACCAAGGTCTGTTCCAACAAACATCAGGCAAACTGTTTGCTTTGATGTCGCTCAAAAAACACCTTTTAGAGCACCAGGAGGCCGGCCAGTGGTACAGTGACGTCCACAATGAACTTTGAGGCAAGTGGTCCCAAGTTCGGATCCAGCCAGCCTCTTGCATTCGTTCCATCTGTGCTGGGTTGAACATCAATCTAACAACCTGGTGTCATAAAAATCAGACACAATTGCTGAAAAAGAACAGCAAGGTTGCCTGCTGATGCGCCCCACGGTGTGGAAGGGAACAACAAGCAAACAAACGGATCACCAGGAGAGCTTCATTGCTCTGAGAAATGTTTCTGGGATGTTTTGCCTCCACCAGGTGAACAGCACCTCATACAGTGTACCTTACCTCTCAGTCTATACTCTGCTGTGGATCAGCCGCAGTTCATGAATTCCTCCCACAAGGAGGGGATTCAACCTCCTCCTTCTGACTGACAGGCAAATGTGCCAGCACTGTGACAATGCTGCTGGTAAAAATGAAAAGCTGTCCTCTTCAGCAGACTCTTTTTCAAACAAACCCTGAGATATGAGTCCTGCCGACCTGTGCAGTGAGATGTAGAGTGACAGGCTTTGCGGTTTCTAGGGTATCTCCATTTGCTAATTGTTGTCTTACTTAGAGTCATTAAGCCCCTGTGCTCTCTGTTTAACCTTGTCTAGTTTATTTTGACTGGCACGGGTTTTAAATGTACTGTGATTATTTAAAGTGGACTTCCAATTAGTGCTTATCATTGGGTCTTTGTTCTAAGAATGATGTGTCTCACGGTGTCACTCAGTCAAGTCACTGATGTTCTGTTGAAATTCCTATGTGTAAACTCTGGTTTGCATCTCTACACGTCACCCTGTCATTTCCCTGCACCTGGGTTCAGTCACTACCAGCACTCACCTAGACTGAAAACAAAACAAACACAAGCAGTTCAACTTCAGAGCATTGAAGCCACATCACATATTCCTTTATTGTGCACGGAATATCAACAGTAAAAATATTCATTTTTTCTGGCTTGCATGGTGATTAAATCTGACTGCAATTATATCTAAAAGCCCATTGCCCATCAGAATTACAGGGCTAAACAGTGGTACAATGGACTCCTGGCTTTGATGTGAACTCTCCATCTGGATCTCTGTGAGATCCACTGCCACAGCATGAGTGGGGACTCTGACTTTTTAAGTTAAAATATACTTTAATCATAAAAATTGCTCTAAAATATAAAAATACTGAACCATCAATTCAATATTTGCATAATAAGTAATGGCTTAAGTTCATAATCACATGGTGGTAGAGGACATTTTTTGCTTTAAAAGTACTCCGGATCTAAGGCAAGGATTGCTTTGATGAAGTCAACTTAAATATATTTTGAAACAATGTAAATTCCCTGTCTGAAATAAGTTGATTTTTTTTATTTTTTGAGGATTGGATTCATTAGCTCTGAATGATATTGTCCACTTCACCAACCTACAAACCATAGCACCTGTTTGTTTCCTTCTCGTGCTGGAAAATTCTTAGCGAACAAAGTAATTTTACTTTCAGATTACAGTTTAGCTGAGGATCCAAATTAACATCAGAAAAATTCAAAGATAAGTGACCAAAGGCTGGCATGTTCAGTGAGAAGTATGTTTTCTGAGGAACTGCAACAAAATTCCAGTATATATTTCTTCTAAATGAATCCAATTTCATCCTATTGACACAATTTTATTCTGTTGTTTTCATAGAATAAATTTGTTTTTGCAATCAGCTGATGTACAAATTTTGTGCGTAGCTAGAGCATTTATATAGAACAAAAGGATGCTTCACAAAATCATTCAAAATCTCTGAATGGATTATTTATGCAACAGTCACTGTGACTTTGTCACTGAGCAAACAGCCATCCTGTACATAGCAATCCTCACCACAGAAAAGAATGTCACATTAATTCTTTCTAAATTTTAGCTTTTTTAGTAAGTGTTTCTTTAATTTTTAATCTTGAATGAGTGTAAAAAGTAGACACACATCTTACTCGTGTTTACCTTTTGCTGAACTGATCAACAACAAAAAATATAGGGAACATTTCCTACTATAAAATTTATTTTTATACATTGTTACAGTTTATTTTAACAAAATTAACTATTATTTGCAAGCAATAACTTTTTAAAAATGTATTCCTTTCTCATAACTTGTTACTGGCAAGGCCAGCTTTAATACCCATCCCTAACTATCCTTGAGAAAATGAAGATGAACAGCTTTCCTAAACCCCCGCAATCATTCTAGTGAAGTTCTCCCACAGAGACGTTGGCAGGAAGTTTCAGGATCTAAACCCATTAGCGATGAAGGACAAGTGATAGGTTTCCAAATCAGTGAGCTATGTGATATAGAGGGGAAGCTACAGATGGTAGTATTCTCCTGACCTTTGCGAAATATTATGCAAACAGCCTGGGCAAGTATCTGCAGTGCATTTATAGATGATACACACCGCAGCCACTTTGTATCAATCCTCTGAATGAATATTTTGGATGATTAATAAGGAGCCAACCAAGAAGAATACTTTGACGGTGTCAAGCTTCATAAGAGCTGTTGGAGCGAACTGCATTTATCGAGCCAAGCGGAGAATATCATGATGTGCCTTGAGAATGTGCCTAGAAAAGCTGCGGAGTGTCAGGAAGTGAGTCAAGTTTCAAAGTTCATAGTAAGTTTATTAATCAAACAAGGTACATATCATTTATAACCCTGAGGTTCATTTTCCTGCGTGCGTACAACAAATCTATAGAACAGTAACTATAACAGGATCAATGAAAGATTAATCACAGTGGAAAAGACAACAAACTGCAAATGTAAATACAAATAAATAGCAATAAATAACGAGAACATGACTTACTGAGATAAAGAGTCCTTAAAGTCAGATCACAGATTGTGGGAACATCTCAATGGATGGGCAAGTGAGTGTCATTATCCCATTTCTTCTAGAGTCTGATGGTTAAGGGTAGTAACTGTTCTTGAACCTGGTCTTGCAAACCCTAAGGCTTTTGTACCTTCAGCCTGCTGACAGCAGTGAGAAGAGAGTATGACCTGGGTGGAGAGGATCTCTGATTATGGATGCTGCTTTCCTACATCAGTGTTTCATGTAGATGTGCTCAATACTTGGAAGGGCTTCATCCATGATGTACTGGGCTGAATCCACTCCCTTTAGTAGGATTTTCTGTTTAAAGGCATTGGTGCTTCCATACTAGTCCATGACGTGGCCAGTCAATAAACTCTCCACTACACATCTATAGAAGTTTTTCTGAGTTTTATATGTCATGCCAAATCTCCGTAAACTCCAAAGGAAGTAGAGATGCTGCAATGCTATCTTCACAATTACACTTACGTACTGGATCCAGGACACGTCCTCTGAAATACTAACACTTGGGAATTTAAAGATGCTAACTCTCTCCACCTCTGAATTTCAATGAGGACTAGCTTATGGACCTCTGGTTTCCCTCTCCTGAAGTCTACAATCAGTTCCTTAGTCTTGCTGACGTTGTGTCAGTGGTTGTGGCTATGGCACTACTCAGCCAAATTTTCAATCTCCCTCTTGTATGCTAATACATCACCATCTTTGATTCGGATGACAGTGGTGCTGTCAGCCAACTTGGATATGACATTGAAGCTGTGCTTAGCCACAGGGTCATAAGCATAAAGCAAGTAGTGCAGAGGGCTAAGCATACAGCCCTGTGGTGCATCTGTGCTGATGGAGATGATGGAGGAGATCTTGTTGCCAATCCAAACTGACTGGGGTCTACAAGTGAGGAAATCCAGGATCAAATTGCATGAGGAGGTATTGAGGTCAATGTCTTGGAGCTGATTTATTAGTTTGGAGGGGATGATGCTATTGTGTGCTGAGCGGTAGTCGATAAATAGTATTCTCACCACCTGATATCCAACTCTGACTGAACACTAACTCTAATGTATGGATCTCAACTGCAGAAGCCCATGTCCAACAGCACAAGTAGTCATCACATCTGGGGTCTACTTTGGTTGCAGTGGATGACCATGATTTCTTCTGTTGCCGGTCATGCTCTTTACTCTCCACAAACTGTTGTTGAACCTTCTTCCTGGCCATTGGATCACACTGTTAGTTTCATCTGTCCAGTCTGTTGGAGCTGACTGTGCCTGCTAGGACAGGCATGACCTTAATCTCACCAGGTATGAGGCCTGCCGGCTACCCTCACTTCACTTAGTCTGCCTGTCGAAGCGGTGCACAGATGTGTGGCCTGTGCCACACGCAAGCAGCTACTTGGGGCCACGGGGAGAGCTAGGTGTCCAGTAAAGACCAAAGGAGAGACGGCTGCCTCAGAATGGACACAACAAGCACGTTCATCAAAGGTGCTACAGCCCCTGGGAACCACTACATCCTAATAACAGAAATAAGAGAAACATAAATAGTTTTTTGAGTCATACTTCTGATCAGCTACTTCAATTGGCCCCATACTGAAATCACTCCCACCAATGTTTCTGTCCTTTGCACTTTCTTTGCTTCTACCAAACTCATTCACTTTCTTCACTAAGGAAATTGCTGGAAGAACTCAAAGGGTCAGGCAGCATCTGAAGAGGGATATGGAAACTTTGTTTCTACAAATTGCAGCTTTGATTGCTGGTCATTAGAGGCTTAGTTAATGAACTATACAGATATATTTGCTTTCTGTCCACTGTTTTCTGTAGGGAGTTTCCTGGTTTAGCCGATGAAAGTGCACTTCAGCTTGCGAAGTTCACCATGTGGAAGCTGTATGTTAGCTCTGTCTTCAAATTAACGCCTTACACCGTAATCGGTTCTCCCAGTACACGCACATATGTGTATTTAATACTGTCATCAGCTTTCCCTGTCCAACTCATCAAAGAAGTTCATAGAGGAAAGTGGTTGATTTACCATTGACTGGTTGGGTGTTGAGGCTTTCCTGTGGAGGTAAAGTGGTGGTCGATAGTTTGGGTCAATGCCCTGCACCGGGAATGAGTGTAGAGGAGAGATACCCAGTATTAAAGTTGAGGGGGAGAGGTGAAGCAGGGGCTGGCAAGCAGCAGGAGAAACCAGGTGGGAAACGGGATGAAGGTTATATGGAACCATGTATGGGGAAGATCAGGGTGGAGGTTGCGAGACAGTGGATGGTGGGCGATACGTATAGACAGATAAGAAGAGAGGGGGAAATGATGGAAGGTGGAGCCAGGAGGGAGAGACAGAGGATAGAAAGTGATATGTGGAGATAGAAAACGCTGCAGATGCTGGAAAATAAGCAGGGAGGAAGGTGTCAAGAGATGACGGATAGATTCAGATAATAAACCTTCACTTCTGGACTTCTTCCATTTTCCCCTGCTCTACCTCTACCTCTTCACATCCTGCTTACCCATATCATTATCAATATTGTTTTCACTCTTTAACTTTCTGAATTCCTTTGACACTCCCCATTACCATTCTCAGCTGAAATATTTGGGAATTTCACTTATCCCTTCACCAGGATCTATCTGCCATCCCTTGCTCCAGTCCTTCTTTATACTGGCTACCTTCTCTCTATCTTACAGTTCAAGGTCACCTGCATGACTGACAGCTGTCAATGTCAGCTTCCAGACTGCATTTATCCCTCACAAATCGTAATCCAAATAAAATTGCTTAGAATTGGAAGTGTCCATTCAACATGGCTGGAAATTGGTTGTGAAGGGAACATTTTTATTAAAAATGGAGTCTCTCTAATTCGTAGATTGTGACAAGTGTTCTCACTAAAGAAGCTAATGGGACGCTTGCCTTTTAGCCCGTAAATGTCTGAAAAACACTGATGCAAAAATGGAGGATATGTACCTAGCTTGCGACAGGTGGGAGAGGCAGTGCAGTGGTGCATCTGGTAGAAACATTGCCTCTCAATGTCAGCAACCTAGCGGGATGTCTATGTGAAGTTTGCACATTCTCATTGTGATCCAGTGTTTTTCTCTAGGTGCTCTGGTTTCCTTCTAGATCTGAGCAGTGAGCTGTATGGTAGGCAAATCAGCCATTGACTAAGATTTGGGTGAGATGGTGAGTATTTGAGGTGATTTTTTAAAATGGGATCAATGAAGGATCAGTCTTGTGGGTAGTTGATTCAGTGGGCCAAAAGGCTTGTTTCCATGTTGTATCTCTCAATAAGAGCAGGAATCTACAGAGTTGTGACAATTTATCACTATCTTCTCAATAGGGGAAGATGAGCTGATCAATAATGATTTACATGTTCAGCATGTCTCTAGATAAAATTTATCTCCACAATGATAGCAGCTAAAATGAGAAATAATCCTGAATTAAGGTCAATATGTTACAAGCATCTACATAAGATTTAAGTACCATTGCTATTTTGTATGTTTTACACAAAGTTATAGCAACATCAAAATAAATGAATTACAGTGACAAGGGTCTTGCAAAGGAGATTTTATTTTCTGAAATATGTTGTCAGAATAATATGCTGGTTATTGAGAGTCAATTAGAAGTCCCTCATGCGCCTGAAGGACCCAATGGCTGAGTTGTAGCCACCCCAGTCAATGTATTTCCTGTATTCCCCGAGTCTCAGGAAATACTGTCGGCCTCTGTAGTTGGGATGTTCATAGAAGATCCAGTAACCATCCATCACCTGACAGGAGTGGATGTCACGGTAACGGAAACGATCATAGACAGAGGGACAGTCATCCATGAATTCCATCATCTGGCCTCCAAAGTCAGGCCTCTCATAAATCCTCATCCTGTAGGTGCCTCCTCGGTACTGGAAGAAAGGATTTTATTGCATCCTTAATACAGTATAATAATCTCAAAATACATATAATTAACACAGATATTTCAGGGAGATGTAGTTGTATAAAACCTCAGTATGATCAACAATGAATTCTATTTCAAGGTTATCCCTGATGAAATAACTTGGAGAAAATTTATCTCCACATTGATGGCAGTTAAACTATAGACAATCATAATTTAAGATTGATGGAGTTCACTGTTTCTACAGGATTCTCATGATTCTCTAAAAAAATACATTTTGGCTGTAGATCACATGAAAGGTATTTTAAGGATTTTAATGTATCCTCAGTATATTCTTAATGTCATAATTAAATATCAGAAGTTGATACATCTTTTGCATATCTATAAAGTATAATACCTGGTTGAAGAGTGAGTTCTCCGTTTCTAAACATAGTGTTACCAAGAAGAACTAAGTTTACAGAATTTAGTTCCAATAGAGATAACATGATGTAATTAATGTAAAACTTGTGTAAAAGCATCATGGTAAATGAGCTTACAGTAGGTGCTGGTCTGTGTCTGTAAATCGGTTTACTTGCTAATATAAAAAAGAATGCAAGTTGATCTGAGCGTTTTCAGTTTCTATTTCCTCACTTCCCCTGTCAGAGGGATAAATATAACTCTACACGGGGTGTGATTGTTGAAAACAATAACACAGCCATCCCTTATTCCAATCTAGGTACCACCTGGAGCCTGAATTACATTATTAGTTCTCGTAACTTGGCCAAATTGGACCAGATGATCTTGAAAGAATTTGCAAGTGATGGGATAGGACAGAATGCTCAACATATAGCTAACATGGATGCAAAACATGGGCCAAACAGCCTCATCCAATGCTTTAACCTCAAAGTGGTTCACTAAAATCATGCAATAATATTATGTTTTTAATTTTGCAGGGCTCTGAGCCACCAGTGTCCAGGTGCTACTATTGTCTACATGGTGTTCGATAAAACTAGCAGAAACTGACCAAGTATTCATGTGGCCCAACTAGATTTTAATAGAGAAGACACAAGGGAGGGCAGTGTCTGGAATCTGGATCAACACACAAGATGCTGGAGGAACTCAAGGCGTCAGGCAGAACTTGCAGAGTCAACATTTCAGTTTGAGACTCTTTATCAGGCCTGACAAATGCTGCCTGACAGGCTGAGTTCCTCCAGCATCCTGTGCGTAGACATTAATGTAGTTTCAGCATAAAAAGCCAGTGTTGCATACGCCAGTGATAATAAACCCGATTCCGATTCCCATTCTTTACCCAGTGCCCTCACAATCACGGATACAGCTCCGTCTGTCAAAAGCAATCAGACATTGGTCCTTCTCACCAGATTCACTCATTCCCTGTACCAACTTAAATTCTGTTGACTCCTTTAACAAATATCTACTGACTCCAAACTTGTCTCTAAATGCCAGCAGCTAAGTCTAGCTTTCACATTGCACATTTCAGAGAAGGAGCTTGTGCACAAGTGTAATTATTGCAAATATCAGCCATTTTCTAGCAGTGTGTCAAGTGGCTTGGAATACCTCAGTCACCAACAGCAACTTACAGGTGGGTAACTGCGACAGGACTTGACACAGTCATCGAATCCCATCCAGCGCTGGTAGTCAGGATACTCTCCTCTGCTCAGGACATACTGGTATCCCATGTAGTTGGGTCTCTCGTACAACACCCACCAGTCACTCTCGACACGGATGGAGTTACAGCGGCTGAAGTAAGGGGAGAGGTCGGCACAGTCGGAGCTGCACTCATAGTGCCGACCCTGGAAGTTCCTGTCCTCGTAGAAGATGATCTGTGGGAAGAAATAAATAGCTTAAATCAGACTGGGGACAAATGATAGTTACAATATAATTCACAAAATGAAAAGTGGTCTTGCCTTTCCCATTGTGGTGTACGACCAATAACCAACTGACTACATGTAACTGTAACTGGGTATTTATGTACTGGACAGAAAGGCATTTACAGCAAGGCCTTTGTAATGTAAATGATGCAAACCTGAGGTCAGCAGAAAACAACATATGACCCGTGAATGCTGAAAAAGCACCTGAGGATACGGGACTTGTCAGTGACCCAGTGATTGTTTTTGTTTTGCAGTAGGCAATTTAATTCTACAAGGCAGTAAATTAGCCTTTTTCATTCTATGCTAGGGATCATTCTAGAGTTCCAAAAAGTTGCAGTGCCGAGATATGTCGTAGAGTCACAGTCACAGTACAGGCCCTTTAGCCCACGTGAGTCCATGGGACACTATCAACCACCCATGTACACGAATCCTAAATTAATCCCAATATTTTTATTCTCCCCACACTCTCATCGACTACTCCTGGATTTAATGCTAATTTACTGGTCAGGGACAATTTGCGATGAGTAATTAATGTACTGATGTGTGAGGAAATCAAGGCACCCCGAGGAAACCGATGAGAGAGGAGAGAGGAGGTGCAAACACCCGAGCTATTGAATCTGGCTCTCTGTGGGGACCAGGAGATGGCGTCTTTCAGAGAGATGTTTCAACAAAATTTCTTTCAATGTCCAGCCACGGATTCTGCAGCAGCACAGTTGGATAGCAGTTAGCGACAAGCTGTACAGCACCTTCGATTGGGGTTCAATTCCTAAGCCTTCTGTAAGTAATTTGTACGTTCTCCGCATGACCCGAGGGTTTCCTCCTGGTGCTTCACATTGCAAAGGCATCCTGGTGAGTAAGTTGTGGATATCTTATACTGGTGACAACACTTGCAGACTAACCCCAGTACATCCTCGGACTGTGAAGGTTTTTGTCACAAGTGATGCATTTCACTGTTTCATTGTTTCGATGTACATGTGATTACTAAAGCTAGTCAATCATTCAGATATACCCCTCCAACCTCAGAAACCCTCAAATTCACAAGATCTTTTTCAGTCCGATTGCCCCTTTGGGTCTCTTACAGCTTCAAGCCCCCATAAACTAGAGCACAAGAAACCTACACAGTCACTGGCTCAATACACACACTCCACACCTGAGGTCAGGATTGAACCTGCATCCCTGCAGTTGTGAAGCAGCAGTACTAACTGCTGCAGCCCTCTGCCATCCTGCTGTGGACTGAACCCTTTAGCCACAGGACCTCATTATAGCATTGAGTGTGGAACTTGATAGATTTATCCTAATGAAGAAGGAAAAACCAGGACAGGAAGAATCGTTAATGAAAGAGGCCGATGTAGTAAGGAAGATAGTCAGAAAAGAAATCTTCCACAGAGCTCAATGGGACCATCATAGATGCCTCAGAAGACATCAAGACATCCACCTATAGAAGCCTGTGCAGCGAACCTCTGACATTTCTTAAACACCTCTATTTCTTAATTGTTGTCTTAACTAGAGTAATTAAGCCCTTATGGTCCAAATGAATTGTGTCAAGTTTATTTTAACTGGCATGGGTTTTCCATGTACTGTGATTATTTAAAGCAGACTCCCCATTAGCGCTTACTGCATGTTTTTGCTCTGAGAAAGATTTTTCTAGCGGTGTTGGTCAGTCCAGCCCCTGATGTTCTGTTGGAATTCCTGTGTATAAACTCTTGTTTTTGTTTCTACATGTGACCTTGTCATTCCTGCGCACCTGGGTTCAGTTGTTGCCAGTACACAGCACGACAGAAAACAAAACAAACACAAGCAGATCAACTTCAGAGCATTGAACACCACATCACATATTGCTTTATTGTGCACAGAATATTAACAGTAAAAATACTAATTCTTTCTGGTCTGTATGGTGGTTAAATTTGACTGCATATATCTAAAATCCCAACACCCTTTAGTATTACTGGGCTAAACAGTGGTACAATGGACTCTTTGACTTGATGTGAATTCTCCATCTGGATGTTTGTAGAATACACTGCCACAACATGAAAGGGGACTCTGACTTTTTTAAGTGAAAATATACTTCATTCATAAAAATAATTTTTAAAAAATAAAAATACTGAACCACTAAGTTTATGTTTACACAACGAGTAATGACTTTGACTCATAATGCATGATGGTAGAGGACAGTTTTTGCTTTAAAAGTACTTAGGAAATAAGGCAAGGATTATTTTGATAACGTCTTCTTTAGCATATGTATTTCAAAACAAAGCAGGTTCCTTGACTGAAATAAGTTGATTTTCTGCTTGTTTTTTTCAGAAATGGTTTCATTACCTCTGAATGATATTGTCCACTGTTTGTAGGGTATGAACTACCCTACAAAATGGCTTTTGTAGAAGGCTTTTGTAGATGGCTTTTTTAGAAAATGGCTTTCTGTAGAAGCAATGTGTTCTGCTTGTAGGGTTTGGGTTACCGTTAAAGATAACTGGTTGTGATACTCAGTTTAGGAATGTCGAGTCAGCCAATTAGGATGGCGAATTTGGGAAAAGGTTCTACAGTAAGCTGGGTGGAGAGGTTTTGTGACGGACAGTGGGATAGGTCGAGGTCTTTTCATTGTGAAATGGAGAGGGAAGAAGTTCGAGAGTACCAGCCGCAGGATTCAATCCAAAAGGAACGTGCGATTCAATGGAGTCCAGGATAGGAAATTCTACTGGTGATCAATGAACAGGAGTCGGCACCATAGGTAAAACGGATATATCCAGCTTTTGGAAGATCTGAGCTCCAACCTTCTGTACATTTGACTATTTTATTTGTAATGGACCCTTATGTTTTTTCCTTTTTCTTTCTTCTTTAATAACAGTTTGGTTAAGTTAACATTCATAAATATACTTTCTTTATAATTGACAGCTAATTGCATGAGGGCGGTGTTTACACAATATTCACACAGATTGGGCTTCGGATGGTTGAGACATCCCAACTTCCCGGTTTTGGTGGGACTCAAGTCATACCGAGCCGAGATGTACGGAGTTTAAGAAAGGTGGTTTTCTCACTGCGGAGTCCAGTGGCCGTTAGCGAGGAGCTAGGGATGCCCAGTAGAAAGGGGTTTCATGTAAATAATTAGAGCATTTATATAGCACCATAAGATCATCTGAAAACACTGAATGGATTATTTATGCAACACAGTCAGTGAGACTTCGTCGTTGAGCAGACAGCCATCCTGTACACAGCAATCCTCACAGCAACAATGAATATCACATTAATTCATTTTTAACTTTAGCATTTTTAGGAAATGTTCCTTTAATTTTTCATCCTAAATGAGTGTAAAAAGTAGATACACATTATACTCATGTTTACCTTTTGCTGAACGGAGCAACAGCAAAAAAATACAGGGAACAGTTCCTACTATAAAATTTATTTTCATGCATGAGAAAAACAATATTTACTTCATTACTTTTTGGAAAAAATTAACTGTATTATTTGCAAGCAATATCTTTTTAAAAATGTATTCAATTTTTATGATCTGGTGTTACTGGCAAGACCAGCACTTAATACCCTGGAGAAAATGAAGACGAACAGCTTTTCTAAACCCCCGCAATCGTTCTAGTGAAGTTCTCCCACAGAGATGTTGGCAGGGAGTTTCAGGATTTAAATCCAGTGGCGATGAAAGACAAGTGATAGGTTTCCAAATCAGTGAGCTATGTAATATGGAGGGGAAGCTACTGATTGTAGTATTCACTTGTCCTTTAGGAAATATTATCCAAACAGCCTGGGCAAGTATCTGCAGTGCACTTTTGTAGATGATACACAACACTGTCACTTTGCATCAATCCTCTGAATGAATATTTCGGATGATTGTTAAGGAGCCAACCAAGAAGGATACCTTGACAGTGTCAAGCTTCATAAGAGCTGTTGGAGCGAACTGCATTCATCGAGCCAAATGGAGAATATCATGATGTGCCTTGAGAATGTGCCTAGAAAAAGTGTGGAGTGTCAGGAAGTGAGTCAAGTTTCAAAGTTCATAGTAAGTTTATTAATCAAACAAGGTATATATCATTTATAACACTGAGATTCATTTTCCTGTGTGCATACAACAAATCTATAGAACAGTAACTATAACAGGATCAATGAAAAATTAATCACATTGGAGAAGACAACAAACTGCAAATGCAAATACAAATAAACAGCAATAAATATCAAAAACATGAGATGATGAGATAAAAAAAACCCTTAAAGTGAGATTGCTGGTTGTGGGAATATCTCAATGGATGGGCAAGTGAGTGTCATTATCCCATTTGTTCAAGAGCCAGATAGTTGAGGAGTCGTAACCATTCTCGAACCTGGTGGTATGAGGTTCTTGTACCTTTTACCTGATGACAACAGCAAGAAGAGAGCATGTCCTGGGTTGTGGGGATCTATGATAATGGATGTTGCTCTCCTACAACAACATATCATGTAGATGTGCTCAATAGTTGGGAGGGCATTTTTGTGATATTCTAGGCTGAGTCCATTACTTTTTCTAGGATTTTCTGTTCAAAGGAATAGGTGCCTTCATACCAGGCCATGCCGCAGCCAGTCAATACACTCTTTACTACACAACTATAGAAGTTCATTAAAGTTTTATGTGCCATATCGAATCTCTGCAGACTCCAAAGGAAGCAGAAGTTTTGCCATTCTAGCTTCGCAATTATACTTAGGTGCTGGGTCCTAGACAGGTCCTCTGAAATACTACCAACCAGGAACTTAAAGTTGATAACCCTGACGTTCTGAAGAATCTCATTTCTATTGCCTGAATCTACTTTTGCAGTTCTGCTGCTAAAGTCCAGGATTTTAAGCAGACAAGAAGGTGTCTCCATCACAAGTGCATGCAGGAGTTTCAACTTGGATCTGAGAGCGATGTTATTATCTCTCCAGACTGGTTTTAGTTTAGCCAGTGTTGCTGTTGTTTGGGCCATCTTTACAAGGACTTCAGGCTTTGATCCTTCTTGGTTAATAATGGCGCCAAGATACTTTAACCGTTTGACAATCTCTAGTTCTCGTCCACTTCAGGAGGTTTAGATTATTAGATTATGAGGACACTCAGTCCTCATTTATTGTCATTTAGAAATGCATGCATTAAGAAATGCTTCAAAAGACTCCTTGTCATCTTCTATACAGACCATGTCTTAAATGACGAAGTACAAAGGAGCAGAACCCAACACATGAGACACCACAAAGATCTGCTGTCCACAGTAAAGAAGAAGGAACTAAGATGGTCTGGCCACATAACAAGTTCAAGTAGGTTCTGATAGACCATTCTTGAGGGACTGATGCAGTGGAAAAGAGAAAGGAGCTGACAGAGGAAGAGGTGGGCAGACAACATTGCAGAGTGGACCAGAGAGAGCTTTGCTACAACCCAGGCACTCACCCACAACCATGGGAGATGGAGGAAATTGGTGCAGCACTCATCTGTACAGCACCTCTATGACCCAGGCAGGTTGCGGGATCCCTCTCCAACTCTGATCCTCCTACAAGGACTGCCTTATGGACCCCTGGCTCCCCTCTCCTGAACTCCACAATCAGTTCCTTGGTCTTGCTGACATTGAGTGAAAGGTTGCTGTTATGACACCCCTCAGTCAAATTTTCAGTCTCCCTCCTGTATGCGAATTCATCTCCACCTTTGATTCGGCCAACGACTGTAGTGTTGTCAGCAAACCTGAATATGGCATTGGAGCTGTGCTTAGCCACAGAGTCACTAGTGTAAAGCAGGTAGACCAGAGAGCTAAACATACAGCTCTGTAGTGCATTTGTGGAGGAGATCTTGTTGCCAATCTAAACTGACTGAGGTCTACAAGTAAGAAAATCTAGGATCCAATTGCATAAGCAGGAATTGAAGCCAACGCCTTGGAGCTTATTGATTAGTTTGGAGGGGATGACGCTATTGAATGCTAAGCTCTAATTGATAAGTAGCATCCTCACCACAGGATACCTAAACTCTGACCAAACACTAACTGTAATGCATGTATCTCTGTGGTCAATCCAGTTGAATTTGTAGAAAATGATGTCTTCCCTCCCCTACTCCCCAGAATGTCGATGGTGTGGACCTCAGCAATGGTAATGCCATTGAATGTTGGGGAGAGATGAGAGATTCTCTCTGGTCTGGCCTGAATATTATCTTGATCTTGCTGCATATGGGCTTGTAGCAGGTGGAATTGAAAATTGTGCAAACATCTGAAAACATCCCAACTTCTGACTTTAAAGTGCAAGGAAGGTCATTGATGCAACTGCAGAAATGATTGGGCTTTGGAGAATGTTTTCTCAAAAGCACAATTGCACTTAGTTTATTGATCAATCAAAAATTAAGTCATGAAGTTACCAAATGCATTATATGTGATCAGCAGGGTAAATGAAATGGACTTCACCTGCTCCACAGACATATTTCAAACAATTATATGGATTGCTAATGATTGATTCTTTATCCGTCAGTGACTGATGGATTTGTGCAGTTTTTCTGTTGTGTGAACTACATTAAGTCACCTGTATGGGAGAGTTTTTAAAGTGGAAAGGCACTGGGACAGTTCACGATCTTGACTGCGGAAGTCCAGGTCCAGTAGTCTGAGTAGTCATCACAAGGGATGTACTTTGGTTGCAGTGGATGACCATGACTTCTTCTATGGTTTGTCATGCCCTTTTTTCTCTCAATGTTTTGTAGAACCACCTTCCTGGCCATTGGATCACACTGTTCGTTTCATCTGTCCGGTCTGTTGGAGCTGACTGTGCCTGCTAGGACAGGCGTGACCCTAATCTCATCGGGTGTGAGGCCCGCGGGCTACCCTCGCCTGGTTTAGTCTGCCTGTCAAAGCAGTGTACAGGTGTGTGGCCTGTGCCACATGCAAACAGCTACTTTGAGACACAGGTGAGTGCTGCGTGTCCAGTGGAGACCAAAGGAGAGGGAGCTGCCTCAGAATGGACACAACAAGCACGTTCACCAGAGGAGGTACCCTCCCTGGACATCACATACACTCTAATAATAGAAATAAAAGAAGCATTTTCAGTTATATCTCTGAGTGCATACTTCAATTGACCCCACACTGAAATGACTCCGACCAATGTTTCTGTCCTTTGCTCTTTCTTCACTTCTCCCAAACTCATCCACTTTCTTCAGTAAACAACAAACTACTACAGGAACTCAAAGGGTCAAGCAGCATCTGCAGAGGCAAAGGTTTTTTTCACAATTTGCAGTTTTGATTGCTGGTTATTATAGGCTTCAGTCGATGCACTATACAAATATATTTACTTTCTGTCCACTGCTTTCTGTAGGATGCATCTTGACTTCGCTGATGAACTGGCACCTCAGATTTCTTAGTTCAGCATTTGGAGGCTGCAAATCAGGCCTGTCTTCACGTTAACTACTGACACAGTAATCAGGTCTCCCAGTATACATGCCTGATGTGCATTTAATACTGACTTCAGTATTTCCTGTCCAACTCCTGAAGAAGTTCACAGAGGGAAGTTGTTGATTTAACATTGACTGGTTGGGTGTTGGGGCTTCCTGTGGAGGTAAAAGGGTGGCCAATGTTTTGGATCAAGACACTGCACCAGGAATGAGAATGCAAAGGAGAGATAGCCGGTAAGAAAAGGTAAGGGGGTGAGGTGAAGCAGGGGCTGGTAGGCAATAGGTGACAGGAGCTGGGAAAAGGGATGATGGAACCATGTACAGGAAGGTCAGGGTGGAGGTTGCAAGAGAGCAGCTTGTGGGTGATACATATAAACAGACAAGGAGAGAGGGGGAGATAAGGAAAGGTGGATCCAGGAGGGAGAGACAGAAGATGGAATGTGAAACTCTATGTTGAGATACAAAATTCTGCAGATGCTGAAATCTGAGCAGGAAGTACAGTAAGATGATAAGGGAGGGATGACAGAGAGATACTTTGTGTGTTTAGATAACAGATCTTCACTTCGGGATGTTTTCCATTTTCTCCTGTTCTGTCTCTAGTTGGAGATCTATCTTCTTCACAGTCGGATTACGCCTGTCACTATTCCTATTGTTTTCACTCTTTAACTTTCTGAATGATTTCGAACATTCCCCATCACCATTCACAGAATTCATTCATCCCTTCACCTTGCTCTAGTCCTTTCTTCCATTTGTTTATACGGGCTACCTCCCCTCTGTCTTACAGTTCAAGATCACTTGCATGATGGACAGGTGTCAATCTAAGCTTCCAAACTGCATTTATCCTTCACAATTTATAATCCAAATAAAATTGCTTGAAATTTGAAGTACCCTTGTAACATGGTTGCAGGTTGATTGGGAAGGAAACATTATTATGGAAAATGGAGTCTCTCCAATTCATAGATTGTGACAAGTGTACTCACCAACGGAATTAATGGGACCTTTATCCTTTAGTCTGTAAATGTCTCAAAAACACAAATGCAAACATGAAGGGTATGTATCCAGTTTACAAAATGTGGGAAGAGGCAATGCAGTGGTGTACCTGGTGGAAGCACTGCTTCACAACGTCAGCAACCTAATGTGATGTCTATATGGGGTTTGCATATTCTCACTGTGAGCTCTGGTTTTCTCTATGTGCTCTCATTTCCTTCTAGATCTGAGAGCTGAGCTGTATGGTAGCTAAATCAGCCAGTATATGTTGTCCCTTGTGTGTAGGTGACTACAATTCGGGGGAAATATGTGGAGATTGTAAAAATGGGATCAATGAAGGATTAGTGTAAGTGGGTAGTTGATATTCAGCACTGACTCAGTGGGCCAAAGGGCTTGTTTCCAGGTTGTATCTCTCTATAAGAGCAGGAATCTACAAAGGTGCAATAATTTATCACTATCCTCTTAATTGGAAAAGATGGCCTGATCAATAATGAATCACATATTCAGCATGCCACTGGGTAAAATTTATCTCCACAATGATAGAAGCTAAGATGAGAAATAATCCTGAGTTAAGGTCAATGTGGGTCAAAGCCTCCACACAGAAATCAGGTACTAATGCTATTTTGTATGTTTTACACAATGTTATAACCACATCAAAATAAATGAATTACAATGACAATGGGCTTGCAAAGGGTATTTATTTTCTGAAACATGTTCTCAGAATAATATACTGGCTATTGACAGCCAACTAGAAGTCCCTCATGCGCCTGAAGGACCCGATCATTGAGTTGCAGCCGCCCCAGTCACTGTATCTCCTGTATTCCCCGGGTCTCAGGAAGTATTGTCGGCCTCTATAGTTGGGATGTTCATAGAAGATCCAGTAACCTTCCATCACCTGACAGGAGTGGACGTCACGGTAACGGAAATGATCGTAGACAGAGGGACAGTCATCCATGAATTCCATCATTTGCCCTCCAAAGTCAGGCCTCTCGTAAATCTTCATCCTGTAGGTGCTTCCTCGGTACTGGAATAGAGGATTTTAATGAATCCTTAATACAGTATAATCATGTCAAAAATGTATCTAATTAACATAGATATTACAGATAGATGCAGTGGTACCCAGCCTCAGTATCTTCAATAATTAATTATATTTCAAGATTATCCCTAATGAAATAACATGCAGAAAATGTATCTCTACATTGAGGGCTGTTAGCTATAGAAAAATCATGATTTAAGATTGATGTAGTTCATTGTTCCTACAGGAGACAATGAAGAACCATACAATTTCATGATTCTCTAAAAATAATAAAAATTGGTAGTTGATCAAATGAAAGATATTTTAATGCATCCTCAACATAATCACATGAAAGCATGTATGACAGAAAGAATGTCATGAATACGTTTCTGAATCAGATGCATCTTTTGCATATCTATAAGGTATAATACCTTTTTGAAGAGCTTGCTCTGGGTTTCTGAAGATAGTATTACCAAAGGAACAAAGTTTACAGAATTTAGTTCCACAAGAGATAAAATGATGCAATTAATGTAAAACTTGTGTAAAAGCATCATGGTAAATGTACTTACAGTAGGTGCTGATCTGTGTCTGCAAATCAATTGACTTGCTAATATAAAAAATAATGCAAATTGATCTGAGCATTTTCAGATTCTTCATTCCTCACTTCCCCTCTGCCAGAGCCATAAATAAACTCTACACAGCGTGTGATTCTTGTAAACAATTACACAGCCATCTCTCACGTCAACCTTAGTATCACTTGGAGGCTGACTTACTTTATTCGTTCTCGTTACCTGAAAAAATTGAACCAGCTGATCTTGAAAGAATTTGCAAAATATGGGAGAGGACAGATTGCTTTAACATTGAACTAACATGGATTCAATGGGCCAAACAGCCTCATTCCATGCTTTAACTTCACAGTGGCTCTCTGAAATTATGCAATAGTTTTATGATTTTAATTTTATAGAGGTCTGAGCCATCAATGACCAGGTGCTATAAATGTATAAGTGATTATATTAAACCTGAACAAACTGACCAAATATTCAATGTGCCCAATTAGACTTTAATAAGAAGCACACAAGGCAGGCCAGTTTCTGCAATCTGGATCAGCACACAAGATCCTGGAGGAACTCAAGGGGTCAGACAGTATCTGTGGAGACAACATTTCAGTTTGCCGCCGTTTATCAGGCCTGACAAATGCTGCCTGACAGGCTGAGTTCCTCCAGCATCCTGTGCGTAGACATTAATGTAGTTTCAGCATAAAAAGCCAGTGTTGCATACGCCAGTGACAATAAACCTGATTCTGATTCCCATTCTTTACCCAGTGCCCTCACAATCACGGATACAGCTCCGTCTGTCAAAAGCAATCGGACATTCATCCCTCACACCAGATTCACTCGTTTCCTGTACCAACTTCATTTCTGTTGACTCCTTTAACAATTATTTACTGACTCCAAACTTGGCCCCAAATGCCAGCAGCTAACTCTAGCATTCACAGCAGTTTAACATTTCAGAGAACGAGCTTGTGCACAAGTGTAATTATTGCAAATGTCAGTCATGTTCTAGCAGTGTGTCAAGTGGCTTGAAATACCTCAGTCACCAACAGCAACTTACAGGTGGGTAACTGCGACAGGACTTGATACAGTCATTAAATCCCATCCAGCGCTGGTATTCAGGATACTCTCCTCTGCTCAGGACATACTGGTATCCCATGTAGTTGGGTCTCTCGTACAACACCCACCAGTCACTCTCGACACGGATGGAGTTACAGCGGCTGAAGTAAGGGGAGAGGTCGGCAGAGTCGGAGCTGCACTCATAGTGCCGACCCTGGAAGTTCCTGTCCTCGTAGAAGATGATCTGTGGGAAGAAATAAATAGCTTAAATCAGATTTGGGACACGTGATGGTTACAATATAGTTCACAAAATGAAAAGTGGTCTTGCCTTTCCCATTGTGGTGTACCATCAATAACCAACTGACTACATGTAACTGTAACTGGGTATTTATACACTGGGCAGAAAGGCTTTTCCAGCAAGGCCTTTGTAATGTAGACGATGCAAACCTGAGGTCAGCAGAAAACAACATATGTCCCGTGAATGCTGAAAAAGCACCTGAGGATACGAGACGTGTCAGCGATCCAGTGATTGTTTTTGTTTTGCAGCAGGCAATTTAATTCTACAAGGCAGTAAATCAGCCTTTTTCATTCTCTGCTAGGGATCATTCTAGAGTTTCAAATGAAGTCTCAATACCCAGACATGACGTAGAGTCACAGTCACAGAACAAAATTTTCGGTCCATGCAAACCATCAACCATCCATGTACACAAATCCTAAATTAATCCCAGTATTTTTATTCTCCCCACATTCTCATCAACTCCTCGATTTCACCACTAATTTGCACACCAGGGTCAGTTTGGAATGAGCCATTAACATATCAATCTGCACAGCTTTTGAATCTGGGAGGAAATTAAGACACCCAGAGGAAACCGATGAGAGAGGAGAGAGAAGGTGCAAACACCCGAGCTATTGAATCTGGCTCTCTGTGGGGTCCAAGATTGTGTCTGTCATAGAGATGTTTCAGCAAGATGTCTTTTAATATCCAGTAGCAGACACTGTGGCAGCACGGTAGTGTAGCAGTTAGCGATTGGGGTTCAATTCCCAAGCTGTCTGTAAGTAGTCTGTACCTTCTCCGCATGTCCCGGGGCTTTTCTCCAGGGGTTTCCTCCTGGTGCTCTGGTTTCCTCCCACATTACATAGACGTACGGATGAGTGAGTTGTGGGCGTGCTATGCTGCCACTGGAGGCGTGACAACACTTGCAAACAGACTAGAGCACATCCTTGGACTATGCTGGTCGCTGTCACAAATGATGCATTTCACTGTATGTTTCAATATTTCAAATGTAACAAATTAAGCTAATCATTCAATCAGATATAACCTCCAACCTCAGAAACCCTCAAATTCACAAGATCTTTTTTAGTCCAATTGCTCCTTTGGGTCTCTTATAGCTTCAAGCCCCGATAAACTAGAGCACAAGAAAGTTACACAGTCATTGGCTCAATACACACTCCACACCTGAGGTCAGGATTGAACTTGCATCTCTGCAGTTGTGAAGCAGCAGTACTAACTGTGGACTGAACCCTTTAGCCACAGGACCTCATTATAGCATTGAGTATGGAATTTGATAGATTTATCCTAATGAAGAAGGAAAAACCAGGACAGGAAGAATCGTTAATGAAAGAGGCTGATGTAGTAAGGAAGATAGTCAGAAAAAAAATCTTCAACAGAGCTCAATGGGACCATCATAGATGCCTCAGAAGGCATCAAGACATCCACCTACTCAAGTTATTGCTAACTCTAGGGAAGTTTCTACACTTCTTATAGCAATTCATAAACTCTTAGGATCCAAAACTTCTTTCACAGAATAGACTTCTGAAACATATTTGCAGTGACAAAGAGGGCAATGTGAAAAGACCTGTCCCAACAAACACCAGGCAAACACTGTTTGCTGCGATGTAACTCAAGGAAACAATACTTTACAGAGCACCAAGAGAGCTTCATTGCTCTCTGAAATGCTGCCTGGAGATGAGGGTGCCTTCCGTAATCAGTACATGTCCTGAATCTACGTTCTGAGTTTCTCCTTCTATCTTCAAGACTTTTTCCAAGATTCTGTTGGTTGACAAGGTTTGCTCAGTCTCCCATGTTATTGAGTGTTCCCAAGTTTACCAGTTCAGGACTGTCTCGAGTTTACCAGCCTTGTCTTGTCATGATCCATGCAGGCCTGTGCGGCGAGGGGTAGAGCATTGGCCTCTGAGATTTCTTAAGCACCTGCATTTGATAATTGTTGTCTTAACCAGTCAGTAAGCCCTTGTGCTTTCAGGTTTAATCATGTCAAGTTTATTTTGGCTGGTATGGGTTTTGTACATACTGTGATTATTTAAAGCAGACTCCCAATTCGCGCTTATCGTGGGTTCTTGTTCTGAGAATGATTTGTCTCACAGTGTCACACAGTTGAGCTACCAATGTTCTGTTGGAATTCCAATGTATAAACTCTTGTTTCTGTCTCTACATGTGACCCTGTCATTCCTCTGCACCTCAATTCAGTTGTTGCCAGTGCACGGCTGGACAGAAAACAAAACAAACACAAGCAGTTCAACATCAGAGCGTTGAACATCACATCACTATTCTGTTAAGATGCAGCAGCTGATAATGATTGGGCTTTGGAGAATGTTTTCACAAAAGAAACAATTGCACTTCATTTATCAATCAATCAAAATTTAAGTAATGAAGGTACCAAATCAATTATATGTGATCAGCAGGTTAAATGAAATGGACTTCACTTGCTTCCAAAGACACATTTCAAGTGATTACATGGATGACTAATGATTGATTCTTGTCTGCCTGTCATATCGATCAATGATTTGTGCAATTCTTCTGTTGTGTAAACTGCATGAAGTCACCTGTATGGGAGAGTTTTTAAAGCGGAAAAGCTTCTGCACTGGGGCTGTACCACTCTCTCGACCTCAGAAGTCCAGGTGCGGTGGTAGAAGTCGTCATCACAACTGGGGTCTGCCTTGGTTGCAGTGGATGACCATGACTTCTCCTGTGCCTCATCATGCTTTTCACTCTCCACAAAGTGTTGCAGATCCACCTTCCAGGCCATTGAATCACACTCTTAGTTTCATCTGTCAGTCTGTCAGCTGACTGTGCATGCTAGGACAGGCGTGACTCTAACCTCACCGAGTATGAGGCCCACTGGCCACCCTCACCTGGTTTAGTCTGCCTGTCGAAGAGGTGTACAGCTGTGTGGCCTGTGCCACATGCAAACAGCTACTTGGGGCCACAGGTGAGTGCTGCATGTCGATTGGAGACCAAAGGAGAGAGAGCTGCCTCAGAATGGACACAATAAGCCCCTTCACCTGAGGTGCCACCCTCCACAGACACAACATGCATCCTAATAATAGAAATAAATGAAACATAACTTTTTTCAGTCATACCTCTGAGCACATAGTTCAAAGCAGGGGAAAGCTTTGGGAATGTTTGAGAATATTGTCAGAACAAAGGAAAGAATTCCAGCCAATCAACAAAAGAGGACAAAGTATTGTAGACTCACAAGTAACACTTAACAGATTTGCTTATTTCTGGACGTTGGTGGATGAAAATATGAATGTATTAGACAATATTTAAAAATCTGTGAGAAGGAGATGGGCCAGTGCTGATGGGGATGTGATCTTCAGAGCATAATGTTTCCAAAGATACAAAGTTGAAACTAACTTACTCTTTGTTGTAGAGTTTCCTATGCTGTGATGGGAGCCTTATTATTACACAGCTGCCAGTCGACTTTGCCAACCTCTACTCCTATTTCATCTCCATATCTCTGAAACCTTCGATCATGTCTTGCCCCAAGAATGCAAATGCCATTTCTTTCTCATGCAGATATATGATTCTCTTTCAAAGCTAACCAGTAATCCATTTCAAGCCTCAGTTTTAATAGTGCATTCTCGATGATCACAAATTACAGTGTGGAACAAAATCCTCATTCACTCCCGCGTGATTTTTAATGTCAGTAAGGTGCTGCTTTGTTTCCAGCACCTCACAGGGGATGTGCAACCATAGGGTGAACCATTGCATTTGTGGATCCAAGGTACTCGGTCAGGTCTCAGCTTACAGCTCTTTCCCATCAGCTGTTAAAGCAGTATGAGAACTCAAACAGTGGGTCTGTCATTTAATTTATTCAGTTTGACTATTTACTGCATCTCCATATTGCTGCAGTGAGTTGGACACCAGAGTGTTGGAAGTTTGTTTTTCAAACAAGCTGAAGGGGTTTTTAGAGCACCTGAATTGGTTAATTGTTGCTTAACAACAGTTATTAATGGTTTAAGATTTCCTTGTGTTTTTCTCCAATGACTGTCTCTTTGTAACGCGGTATCCTGGTGCTTTCTGTTTTAAGTTTGTTAAGCTTATTTTGAAAGGCTCAGGAATTCTGTGTTAGTTTTATTTTTGAAGCAGATCCCCAAATTGCTCCAATAAGAGGGTCCTCATTTTGAGAATGATTCATCTCATGGTGTCACTGTATAAGCTCTTGTTTCTGTCTTTACATGGAAGTCTTCATCTCCAATATTGGCAGTGCACACCATGGCACTTATCTTGGACATGTCTCTTATCCAGGATTGCCAGCAGACACAGGTCTGTGGCACCTCAGGGGCTGTGCCTAGAGACGAGGGCTCTGTCACAACCACGGATTCAGCAGTGCAGCAGATACAACAATTGTGCTCGTGAATACGCATGCATCAGCTAATTATTGTTTCATTGTGATAATATTTAACTCCATTAATTCTGGCGCCGTGTTTGTCGAGACTTTGACACAGCACAGCAACACTTCACTGCCTGCTTGCATTCGGCCTTGCCTAAGAAATTGGACCGTCAAGTCAACTGACTCTGAAGATGAGTAGTATTTGCTTTATATTTAGTTATTCCTTTCAGCCATAGTGTAGGCTTTGTTTTCCATTTGAGAATTTTAGTTAACAGCCCTGTTTGGCCTAGCGTTTCTTATTTTCTTTTCCCTTTTAACTCTGTTCGCATTGAAGTCTGTGAACTATCAACCCGTTTCAGTGTCTCTCACTCCACATTTGGGCCATATCTGAATCCAGTGACAGATGATATCAGAAATGGTCTGACATGTGTGGATTGGGATAGGCAGTTTCCTGGCAAAGGTGTACTTGGTAAGTGGGAGGCCTTCAAGAACAAAATTTTAAACACAAAATAATCTGCAGATGCTGGGGTCAAAGCAACACTCACAACACGCTGGAGGAACTCAGCAGGTCGGGCAGCATCCATGGAAACGATCAGTCAACGTTTCGGGCTGGAACCCTTCATCAGGACTGAAGAGGGAAGGGGCAGAGGCCCTATAAAGAAGGTGGGGGGAGGGTGGGAAGGAGAAGGCTGGTAGGCTCCAGGTGAAAAACCAATAAGGGGAAAGATATAGAGGTGGGGGAGGGGAAGCAGGGAGGTGATGGGCAGGAAAGGTGAAGAAGGAATAGGGGAAAACACAATGGGTAGTAGAAGGAGGTGGAACCATGAGGGAGGTGATAGGCAGCTGGGGGAGGGGGCAGAGTGACATAGGGATAGGGGAAGAGAGGGGGAGGGAATTACTTCTGGTAAGTTGGAGAATTCTATGTTCATACCAGGGGGCTGAAGACTACCTAGACGGTATATGAGGTGTTGCTCGTCCAACCTGAGTTTAGCCTCATCATGGCAGTAGAGGAGGCCATGTATGGACATATCTGAATGGGAGTGGGAAGCAGAGTTGAAGTGGGTGGCTACTGCAAGATCCTGTCTGTTGTGGCTGACACAACTGAGCACATCTTTCCCTCTCCACACCTCTCCGCTTTCCACAGGGATCGGTCCCTCCGTGACTCCCTGATCCACACGTCCCTCCCCATGGATCTCCCACCTGGCACTTATCCCTGTAAGTGCAAGTGCTACACCTGTCCCTACACCTCCTCTCTTGCCACCATTCAGGGCCCCAAACAGTCCTTCCAAGTGAGGCAACACTTCACTTGTGAGTCTGTTGGGGTCATCTATTGCATCCTGTGCTCCCGGTGCGGCCTCCTCTACATCGGTGAAACCCAACGCAGATTGGGAGACCTCTTCGTCGAGCACGTCCACTCCATCCGCCACAACAGTCTACCAGCCTTCTGCTTCCCACCCTCCCCCCACCTTCTTTATAGGGCCTCTGCCCCTTCCCTCTTCAGTCCTGACGAAGGGTTCCGGCCCGAAACGTTGACTCATCGTTTCCACGGATGCTGCCCCACCTGCTGAGTTCCTCCATCGTGTTGTGAGAACGAAATTTTGAGAGTTCAAGGCTTGTATGTGACTGTCAGAATAAAAAGTAAAGATAACAAATGTAGGAAACCTTGATTTTCAAGAGATATTGAGGCCTGGTTAAGAGAAAGAAGGAGGTGCATAGCAGGTATAGGCAAGTAGGCACAAATGAAGTGCTTATGGAGTATAAGAAATGCAAGAGAACACCTAAGATAGAAATCAGGAAGGCTAAAAGAAGGCATGAAGTTGCTCTAGCAGATAAGTTGAAGGAGAATCCCAAGGTATTCCACAAATAAGTTAAGAACAAAAGGATTGCAAGGGACTAAATTGGTCCCCTGGAAGACCAGAATGGTAATCCATGTGTGGAGCCAAAACAGATGGGGGGAGATCTTAAATGGATTCTTTGCATCTGTACTTACTCTGGAGATGGACACAGAATCTATAGCAGTGGGGGAAAACAGTATCAACTTCATGGACCCCGTGCAGATTACAGAGAAGGAGGTGTTTGCTACCCTGAGACAAATCAGGGTGGATAAATCCCTAGGGCCTGAAAAGGTGTTCCCTCGAACCCTACGGAGGTAAGTACAGAAATAGCAGGGGCCCTAGCAGAGATATTTAAATCATCCTTAGCACCAGGAGAGGTACCAAAGGATTGGAGGATAGCCAATGTTGTTTCACTGTTTAAAAATTGCTCTAAACATAAACCAGGAAATTATAGGCCAGTGACTCTGGCATCAATTGTGGGAAAGTTATTGGAAGGTATTCTAAGGGACCAGATGTAGAAGCATTTGGATAGTAATGGACTGATTAAGGATAGTCGACATGACTACGTGCATGGTAGGTCATGTCTAACCAATCGTATAGAGTTTTTTGAGAAAGTTACCAGGAAAGTGGATGAAGGCATGGCAGTGGATGTTCTCTACATGGACTTTAGTAAGGCATTATTCTGCATGGGAGGCTGGACAAAAAGGTTCAGTCACTCGGCATTCAGGATGGGGTAGTCAATTAAATTAGACATAAGCTTTATGGGAGAAGTGAGAGGGTGGCAGTAGACATTTGCCTCTCTGACCAGATTCCTGTGACTAGTGGTGTGCCACAGGGATCAGTGCTGGGTCTTTTGTTGTTTGTCATCTATATCAGTGATCTAGATGATAATGTAGTTTAATTGGATCAGCAAATTTGCAGATGGCACCAAGATTGGGGGTGGAGTGGGCAGTGAAGAAGGCTATCATAATTTGCAGAGAGATCTGCATCAGCTGGGAAAATGGTCTAAAAAATGATAGATGGAACTTAATGCAGACAAGTGTGAGGTTTTGCACTTTGGTAGGAGTAAACAGGGTAGAATCTTACACAGTGAAAGGTAGGACATTGATGAGTGTGGTAGAACAAAGGGACATGGGAATACAGGTCCATAATTCATTGAGAGTGGTGTCATCGATAGATAGGGTCGTAAAGAAAGCTTTTGGCATATTGGCCTTCATAAATCAGTGTATTCTGTGCAGAAGATGGGATGTTATGTTGGAGTTGTATGAGATGTTGGTGAGGCGTATTTGGAGTATTGTGTGCAGTTTTGATCATCTACCTACAGGAAAGATGCAAACAAGGTAGAAAGAGAGCAGAGAAAATTTACGAGAATATTGCTGGGTCTGGAGGATGGACCTGAATGAAAAAGAAAGATTGAATAGTTTAGGACTGTATTCCTTAGGTATAGATGGGGTAAATACAAGCAGGCTTTTTCCACTGAGCTTGGGTGCGACTACAACCGGAGGTCATGGGTTAAGAGTGAAAGGTGACTTAATGTGGGGTTTGCATATTCTCATTGTTCTAGGTGCTCTGGTTTCCTTCAAGATCTGAGTGGGGAGCTGTATAGTAGGTAAATCAACCATTGTATGTTGTCCCTTGTGGGTAGGTGACTACAATTTGGAGGAAATTATGAGAATATGTGCAGATTTTTAAAAATGGGATCAATGAAGGATTAGTGTAAGTGGGTAGTTGATGTTCAGCCTTGACTCAGTGGGCCAAAGAGCTTGTTTCCATGTTGTATCTCTCTATAAGAGAAGGAATCCACAGAGGTGTGACAATTTATCACTATCCTCTCAATAGGAGAAGATGACCTGATCAGTAATGAATTACATATTCAGCATGCCTCTGGATAAAATTTATCTCCACAATGATAGCAGCTAAAATGAGAAATAATCCTGAGTTGAGGTTAATATGGGTCAAAGCCTCCACACAGAAATCAGGTACTAATGCTATTTTGTATGTTTTCCACAATGTTATAGCAACATCAAAATAAATGAATTACAATGACAATTGTCATGCAAAGGTTATTTTATTTTCTGAAATATGTTCTCAGAATAATATACTGGCTATTGACAGCCAACTAGAAGTCCCTCATACGCCTGAAGGACCCGATCATTGAGTTGCAGCCGCCCCAGTCAATGTATCTCCTGTATTCCCCAGGTTTCAGGAAGTACTGTCGGCCTCTGTAGTTGGGATGTTCATAGAAGATCCAGTAACCATCCATCACCTGACAGGAGTGGATGTCATGGTAACGGAAACGATCGTAGACAGAGGGACAGTCGTCCATGAATTCCATCATCTGCCCTCGAAAGTCAGGCCTCTCGTAAACCCTCATCCTGTAGGTGCCTCCTCGATACTGGAATAGAGGATTTTATATGTCCTTAGAACAGTACAATCATGTCAAAAATGCATATAATTAACATAGATATTACAGATAGTTGCAGTGGTACTAAGCCTCGGTAATGATAATAATTAATTATATTTCAAGTCCATCCCTAATGAAATAACATGAAGAAAATGAAACCTCTACATTGAGGACTTTTACACTATAGACAACCATAATTTAAGATTGATAGATTTCACTGTTTCTGCAGGAGACAGCAAAGAACCACACAATTTCATGAATATCTAAAAAATAAATATATTTTGGCTATTGATCACATGAAAGGTATTTTAAGGATATTAATGCATCCTCGATATAACCACGTGAAAGCATGTATGACAGAAATGATGTCATAAATATGTTTCTGAATTACAAACGTAGATGCATCTTTTGCTTATCTATAAAGTACAACAGCCTGGTTGAAAAGTGAGTTTTAGGGTTCTGAAGATAGTATTACCAGAAAGAACAAAGTTTACAGAATTTATTTCCACTAACATGATGAAATTAATATAAAATTTGTGTTAAAGGATCATGATAAATATACATACAGTAGGTGCTGGTCTGTGTCTTCAAATAGATCGACTTGCTAATATAAAAAAAGGCGAAATTGAACTGAGGGTTTTCAGATTCCTCATTCCTCACTTTCTCTCTGTCAGAGCCATAAATGTACCTCTTCACAGATTGTTGGAAATAATAACATAGCCTTGACTTATTTTATTGGTTCTCATTACCTGACAAACGTGAACCAGATGATCTTGAAAAAATTTGCAAATTATGGAGAAGGCAGATTGCTTCAATATTGAGCTGACATGGATTCAACGGGCCAAACAGCCTCACTCCATGCTTTAACCTCACTGCGCTTCTCTCAAATCATGCAATTAAAAAGGCAGATTTTTGTAATCCAGCTCACAAACAGTGAATAAGGTGGAAGTTTTATTCATAAAACATCATACAAATGAAAAAAGACCATTCATGCCACTGAAAATCTCAATAGTCAAAATTAGTTTCTGAACAATTCATCTTATCATCTCTTATAAGATGATAAGAGGAATAGATGAGTGGACAGTAAGAGTCTTTTTCCTGAGGCAGAAATGGCTAACTCAAGGACATATAACCTTAAAGAAACTGGAGAAAAGTGTTGGGGCGGGAGATTTTTTTTTGCACAGAGTGGTAAGTAGGTGGAACACTGCCAGGTGTGGTGGTAGAGGCTGATGTATGAGGAACATTCAAGTGCCTCCTAGATAAGCGCATGATTGAAAGAAAAATAGACGGCTCTGTGAGCGGGAAGGGCTATGTTGACACTCGAATAGGTTAAAAGGCTAGCAGTAATTGTGGGCCAAAGGACCTGTATAGTACATTTTCACGTTCAATGTTCCATGTTCTCTGCTCTTGGTGGGTTACAGTAAATCAAGTGAATCATAGACTAACACAGCACAGAAAGAGTCTCCTCACACCAACTGGTCCATGCTGACCAAGATGTCCATCTCCCATTTCCCAATGTTTGACTCATAACCCTCCGATCCATTTTTCAAATGTTGTGATTTTCATTTTACTGAGGTCTGAGTCATCAATGTCCAGCTGCTGTAACTGTATACATGATGTTCTATAAAACTAGCACAAAGTGACCAAATACTCTCTGTGGCCCAACTAGACTTTAATAAAGAAGACACAAGGCAGGCCGGTTTCTGGAATCTGGATCAACACAAAATGCAGGAGGAACACAAGGGTTCAGTCAGTATCTGTGGAGTCAACATTTCAGTTTCAGATTGTTTATAAGGATTGACAAATGCTGCCTGACTGGCTGAGTTCCTCCAGCATCCTGTGCGTAGACATTAATGTAGTTTCAGCATAAAAAGCCAGTGTTGCATACGCCAGTGATAATAAACCCGATTCCGATTCCCATTCTTTACCCAGTGCCCTCACAATCACGGATACAGCTCCGTCTGTCAAAAGCAATCAGACATTCATCCCTCACATCGGATTCACTCATTTCCTGTACCAACGTCATTTCTGTTGACTCCTTTAACAAATATCTGCTGTCTCCAAACTTGTCTCCAAATGCCAGCAGCTAACTCTAGCATTCACATCAGCATAACATTTCAGAGAACGAGCTTGTGCACAAGTGTAATTATTGCAAATGTCAGCCATTTTCTAGCAGTGTGCCAAGTGGCTTGGAATACCTCAGTCACCAACAGCAACTTACAGGTGGGTAACTGCGACAGGACTTGATACAGTCATTAAATCCCATCCAGCGCTGGTATTCAGGATACTCTCCCCTGCTCAGGACATACTGGTATCCCGTGTAGTTGGGTCTCTCGTACAACACCCACCAGTCACTCTCGACACGGATGGAGTTACAGCGGCTGAAGTAAGGGGAGAGGTCAGCACAGTCGGAGCTGCACTCATAGTGCCGACCCTGGAAGTTTCTGTCCTCGTAGAAGATGATCTGTGGGAAGAAATAAATAGCTTAAATCAGATTTGGGACACGTGATGGTTACAATATAGTTCACAAAATGAAAAGTGGTCTTGCCTTTCCCATTGTGGTGTACTGTCAATAACCAACTGACTACATGTAACTGTAACTGGGTATTTATATACTGGACAGAAAGGCATTTACAGCAAGGTCTTTGTAATGTAAGTGATGCAAACCTGAGGTCAGCAGAAAACAACATATGTCCCGTGAATGCTGAAAAAGCACCTGAGGATACGAGACGTGTCAGCGATCCAGTGATTGTTTTTGTTTTGCAGCAGACAATTTAATTCTACAATGCAGTAAATTAGCCTTTTTCATTCTCTGCTAGGGATCATTCTAGAGTTTCTATAAAGCCCCTATTTCAAGGTATGTTGTAGAACCACATCAGCCCACGCAAGTCCACAAATACTCCACAAAGTTATTCCATCATAGATGCCTCAAAAGGTATCAAGACATCCACCTGTGGAGGTTTTTGTCAAGTCCAGCGAAGTTTCTACACTTCTTGCAGTGATTCACAGCCTCTTGAAGTTTGAGACTTTTTTACACAGAATGAAGACTTCTAAAGCATAATGACAGTTGCAGTGTGGAAACCAAGGTCTGTTCCAATAAACACCAGGCAAACTGTGTCCTGCCAGAAACACTGAAAGTCTGCAGATGCTGGAAATCAAAGTAATACACACAAAATGCTGGAGGAACTCAGCAGGCCAGGCAACATCTAGGAAGAAGAATACTGTCATAGATGCCCTGTTCCACAGATACTGCCTGACCTGCTGAGTTCTTGGAGTATTTTGTGTGTATAAATTGTTTGCCATGGTGTCACTCAAAGAAAATAATACTTTTCAGAGCACCAGGAATGCTTTATTGCTCTGAGAAAGGTTTTTGGGACTCTTTGCCTCCACCAACTGAGCAGCACCTCATACAGTGCAACACTCACTCTGAACTGTACCGTGGATCAGCCACAGGGTTCTGTTCTCGAATACCCCAACAGGCAAATGTGACAGCATGTGGCAATGCTGCCTGTGAAAATAAAAAGCTGCCTCCACTGCAGACTCTTTTCCAAGCAAATCCTGAGATAGAAAACTGCTATGATTCCTACCAGCCTGTGCAGTGAGATGTAGGGTGACAGGCTTTGAGGTTTCTAGAGCATCTGCATTTGCTAATTGTTGTCTTATTTTGCATCATTAAGCCTTTGTGCTCTCTGTTTAATCTTGTCAAGTTTATTTTGACTGGCACGGGTTTTACATGGACTGTGATTATTTAAAGTGGCTCCAGATTAATGCTTAGCACAGGGTCCTTGTTCTGAGAATGACTTGTCTCACGGTGTCACTCAGTCAAGTCACTGATGTTCTGTTGACATTCTTATGTATAAACTCTTGTTTCCTTCTCTACACGTGACCCTGTCATTTCTCTGCACCTGGGTTCAGTCACTACCAGCACTCACCTAGGCAGTAAACAAAACAAACACAAGCAGATCAACTTCAGAGCATTGAAGCCATATCACATATTCTTTTATGGTGCACAGAACATTAACAGTAAAAATATTCATTTTTTCTGGCTTGCATGGTGATTAAATCTGACTGCAATTATATCTAAAAGCCCATTGCCCATCAGAATTACAGGGCTAAACAGTGGTACAATGGACTCCTGGCTTTGATGTGAACTCTCCATCTGGATCTCTGTGAGATCCACTGCCACAGCATGAGTGGGAACTCTGACTTTTTAAGTTAAAATATACTTTAATCATAAAAATTGCTCTAAAATATAAAAAATACTGAACCATCAATTCAATATTTGCATAATAAGTAATGGCTTAAGTTCATAATCACATGGTGGTAGAGGACATTTTTTGCTTTATAAACATTCAGGATCTAAGGCAAGGATTACTTTGATAAAGTTAATTTGAATATATTTTGAAATGAAGTGAATTCCTTGTCTGAAATAAGTGGATTTTCTACTTTTTCAGAAATGATTTCTTTCCCTCTGGACAATATTGTCCGCTCTGCTAACCTACTGATTAAAGCACCGGTTTGATTCCTTCTTGTGCTCTGAATTTCTTGGGAATAAAATAATTTTATTTTTAGATAACATCTTACATGAAGATCCAAATTAACATCTGAAAAGTTCAAAGATAAATGATCAAAGACTACCATGGACTCATCGATACAGTAAAAAGTTGTGTTTCTGAGGGTGTGCAACAAAATTCCAGTACAGTATGTATTTCTTCTAAATGAATCCAGTTTCATCCTATTGACCAAATTTTATTCTTTTGCTTTCATACAATAAACTTGTTTTTGCAACCGACTGATGTACAAATTTTGTGTATAGTTAAAGCATTTATATCACACCATAAGATGCTTCATAAGATTATTGGAAAATACTGAAAGGATTATTTGTGCAATGCAGTCACTGAGACCTAGTCGTTGAGCAGACAGCCATCCTGTACACAGCAATCCTCACCACAGAAATGAATGTCACATTAATTCTTTCTAAATTTTAGTTTTTTAGTAAGTGTTGCTTTAATTTTTAATCTTGAATGAGTGTAAAAAGTAGACACACATCTTACTCGTGTTTACCTTTTGCTGAACTGATCAACAACATAACAGTTCCTACTATCAAATTTATTTTCATGCATGAAAAGAACAATGTTTGCTTTGTTACTGTTTTTAACATAATTAACTAGGGTGTATTATTTAAGGCCAGTATTTAATACCCATCCGTAACTACCCTTGAGAAAATGGATATGAACAGCTTTTCTAAACCCCTGCGATCGTTCTAGCGAAGTTCTCCCACAGAGATGTTGTCAGGGAGTTTCAGGATTTAAACCCAGTGACAATGAAGGACAAGTGATAGGTTTCCAAATCAGTGAGCCGTGTGATGTGGATGGGAAACTACAGATGGTAATATTCCCCTGTCCTTTGGGAAATGTTATCCAAACAGCCGGGCCAAGTATCTGTAGTGTATTTTTATAGATGATATACACTGCAATCACTATGCATCAATGGATATTTTGGATAATTGATAAGGTGCCAACCAAGAAGGCTACTTTGATAGTGTCAAACTTCGTGAAAGATGTTGGAGCTGCACTTATCAAGTCAAGTGGAGAATATCTTGATGGACCTTGCGAATGTGCCAAATGGTAGAAAAGATGTGGACTGTCAGAAAGTGAGTCACTCAGCAGAAGATATCCAAACTCTGACCTAACCCTCTCTCTAATGCATGTACATCTGTCGTCAATCCAGTTTGACTTGCAGACAATGATGATATGTGTGCCCGCCCCGACTCCTCAGAATGTTAATGGTGTGGACCCCAACAACAATAATGCCACTGAATGTTGGGGGCAGAAGTTAGATTCTCTCTTGTCTGACCTGAATATTATCTTGATCTTGTTGCATGCGGGCTTGGAGTTTGCTGAGGAAAAGCACATAGAATTGAAAATAGCGCAAACATCTGAAAACGTCACCACTTCTGTCTTTAAAATGCAAGAAAGTTCACTGAGGCAACAGCTGAAAATGACTGGGCTTTGGAAAATGCTCTTGCAAAAGGAACAATTGCACTTAGTTTACTAATCCATCAAAATTTAAGTCATGAAGATACCAAGCCCATTATATGTGATCAGCAGGCTGAATGAACTTGACTTCACCTGCTCCACAGACCTATTTCAAACAATAATATGTATTGCTAATGGTTGATTCTTTGTCTGTCTGTTGTATCTGTCGGTGACAGATGGATTTGTGCGGTTCTACTACCACATGAAGTCACCTGTATGGGAGAGTTTTTAAAGCGGAAAAGCTTTTGCACTGGGGCTGTACCACTCTCTCGACCTCAGAAATCCAGGTGCGGTGGTAGGAGTAGTCATCATAACTGGGGTCTTCCTTGGTTGCAGTGGATGACCATGACTTCTCCTGTGCCTCATCATGCTATTTACTCTCCACAAAGTGTTGCAGATCCACCTTCCAGGCCATTGGATCACACTGTTAGTTTCATCTGTCAGTCTGTCAGAGCTGACTGTGCCTGCTAGGACAGGCGTGACTCTAATCTCACTGGGCATGAGGCCCATTGGCCACCCTCACCTGGTTTAGTCTGCTTGTCGAAGCGGTGTACAGATGTGTGGCCTGGGCCACATACAAATAGTTATTTGGAGCCACAGGTGAGAGATGAGTGCCAAATGGAGACCAAAGGTGACACAACAAGCCCCTTCACCTGAGGTGCCACCCTCCGCAGACACAACATACACCCGAATAATAGAAATAATTGAAACATAACTTTTTTTTCGGTCACTCCCAGCACATACTTCAATGCACCGATTTGTAAAGCAGGGGAAAGCTTTGGAAAAGTTCAACAATGTTGTCAGAAGAGAAGCAATGAATTCCAGCCAAACAATGAAAGAGAACAAAGTATTGTAGACTCTCAAGTACCACTTAACAGGTTTGTTTATTTCTAGATATTGGTGAATGAAAATATGAATGTGTTTTCATAAAACTTCAAAATCTATTGTACCTATTGAAACCTATTGAAATCTGTGAAAAGGAGGTGGGCCAGTGCTGATAGGGATGTGGTGTTTAGAGTGTAATATTTCCAAAGCTACAAAGTTGAACCTAATTTACTCTTTGTTGTAAGGTTTCCTATGCTGTGATGGGAGTCTTATTATTACACAGCTGCCAGTCGACTTTGCCAACCTCTACTCCTATTTCATCTCCACATCGCTGAAACCTTCAGTCATGTCTTGCCCCGAGAATGCAGTGTCATTTCTTTTTCATGTAGATATATGATTCTCTTTTGAAACTAACCAGTAATCCATTTCAAGCCTCAGTTTCAAACAGTGCATTCTCGATTATCATAACTTGCTGTGCGGAAAAAATCCTCTTTAACTCCCGTTATGATTTTTACTGTCAGCAAGGTGCTGCTCTGTTTCCAGCTCTTCACAGGGGATGTGCAACCACAGAGTGAACCATTGCATTTGTGGATCCAAGGTATTCAGTCATGTCTCATCTTACAGCTCTTTCCCATCAGCTGTTGACCTAGAATGAGAACTCAAGCAGAGGGTCGGTCATTTAGTTTATTCAGTTTGACTATTTACTGTATCTCCATATTTCTGCAGTGAGTTGGACACCAGAGTGTTGGAAGTTTTCTTTTCAAACAAGCTGAAAGGGTTCAGGAGAAATGCGGTATTAGTTCTGTTACAGATTCAGAACAAGTTTAAGCAGTTGGACAGTTTAGTACTTCAGCTCAAAAATTCAATATACCACTGCATTTCTCATGCACAATTTGCCCAGAAATTTGCAACTGTACCTGGGCTGGATGACTGTAGTGATCATTTCCAGGTGAAATTGGACTCATTGGGACAATAACCCTGACGATTCTGTACACATTTCTCCTCAGCATGACAGATCGTTTCCAGACATCAGCCACATGCTGCTCATGGCATGTTTTATCCCCGTAAATCAGGTCTTTAGAGTGCAACTTGCAACCTCTGTTGAAAGTCCACAGTAAGATTAGGAGCTGTAAAACTGGTGGGACCAATTGAAGGATTTCTGTGCTGACATTGAATCCTTGAATATTAGTCTTTGACTATAAAACAATGATAGAGTGAGCTGGAGATTGTCCATCCACACCTGTGCAGGAGACAGCAGTAAATCTGTGCTGATCTTCACTTTCAAAGTTCAGTTCTATGGAATTTATTTGAACTTTGCTTTGGAAATGGAGTATAATGTGTCAACACTGCCATTGCCAAGGATATGACCAGGGATGGATTTCTACTCCAGTGCTTCTTATCTTCTGGTGCATAATTGTAAACAGGTTTAGAAATGTAGCAGATTAAATTTTCTCTCAGTTTTCTTTTTAACAGCAGTTTCTAAGAGTGCCTTTTCCATGTTACCTGTGAATGTAGGTTGCATTCTATATGAAACTTATACATTAGAAAAGACTGCATATAATTTCAAGAAAACTCAGTACACTGAATTGATAACTCAATAAAGGACTTTATTTGTATCTACCAAAGCTTACTCTTCACAACATTATGTTTTACAATAACTTTTAGAAGTCCCTCATGCGCCTGAAGGACCCGATCATTGAGTTGTAGCCACCCCAGTCACTGTATCTTCTGTATTCCCCGGGTCTCAGGAAGTACTGTCGACCTCTGTAGTTGGGATGTTCATAGAAGATCCAGTAACCTTCCATCACCTGACAGGAGTGGATGTCACGGTAACGGAATCGATCGTAGACAGAGGAACAGTCGTCCATGAATTCCATCATCTGTCCTGCAAAGTCAGGCCTCTCGTAAATCCTCATCCTGTAGCTTCCACCTCGGTACTGGAATAGAAATTTATAACTTTACTGATGAGAGCATAACTTTGACAATGGTAGAAAACAGATAACTTAGATGGAATTCCTAGGCTATAGCAGAATACTTCAGGGTCAGGGAGATTTGCTTCCAGGAATCCCTAATATGCAGCTCACTGATAAAGTGTATTGAATGTATGAAGTGGAATTTATTGATTGGTTTGAAACTAATGTATTCCAGATAATGAATCAATAATTCTACAGATCAGTTCAGACATTGTGGAGGTTACTTCCATATTTTCACCCTAAACCTGGCTCTTTTAACTCAACAGCCACAAGGGTCCAGTGGAGTTGCTACCATAGTTTACGTTGTTCCATTTTCTCTGGCCCTCTCAGAACGGAGGCACCTTGAACAAGAGCTTGTCCAATGAACTGAGCTACTGTTGAGCTATTTTGTTTCCATCTCACATAATGCAGGAAAAGAATAAGCTAATGATGTCGGCTGCTTGAGACATCTGAAATTCAATCTGCTCTATTTGTCCTGTATCTCGCATAATCATTGACATTAACACTCCCCTGCAATGCAATCAGTGAGATGCCGAGTCTAATAAAGCAAGGAGTTCAGTCATTTTGCAAAGAGGGGTGAGGGAAATACAGTAAAAATTAGATCTCATGTGCAAAAAGTGCATCATTCTGAGCATTCACAAATTTGAAACTCACCTCTGGGTAGCTGCGGCAGGACCTGATTATGTCATTGAATCCCATCCAGCTCTGGTAGTCAGGATACTCTCCCCTGCTCAGGACATACTGGTATCCCATGTAGTTGGGTCTCTCGTACAACACCCACCAGTCACTCTCGACACGGATGGAGTTACAGCGGCTGAAGTAAGGGGAGAGGTCAGCACAGTCGGAGCTGCACTCATAGTGCCAACCCTGGAAGTTCTTGTTCTCGTAGAAGATGATCTGTGGTAAGAAGAGAAGCATAGTTCAGTAATTTATCACATCAGGGTATCTTTATGATGTAAAACAATTAAAATATGGTGCATGAATGGAAATTACAGGCCTTACCTTTCCCATTTTGAGTTTAGTCAAGCAACCACTGACTGATTGTGTCCCTGCTTGGTGCAGCCTGGTATTTATATGCTGGACTGAAAGGTCAATGTAAAGAATGGTTTGTTCTGCTTATAATTCAGGACTGAGGATTGGCAGAAAGGAGAACAAAAACAAAGCTATCGCTTATGTGTTAAAACTAACACCAATGCACATATTTTAAAGAACAGTCATCAAATATTTTCACTTAACCTTTGTTTTACTTTCCATTTTATTTATCCCATTTCAAAGCAGATTTGAGGAAAAAGAGTTGGTGATGTTTCTCAGAATTGGGAGTTTGAAAGACACGCCAAACTTTACACTTACTGCGTGGTGACCATGATGGAAATAGCATTACATTTAACTTGAATTTATTATCTTTTTATTTAAATATTGACTATCTTCTTCCTAAATGTTTTGCATGTTTTAAAGCAGGATTGGAATTTACATCAGCAAAACACACTAAATGCTAGAGGGACTCAGCAGGCCGGGCAGCATCCATGGAAATGAACAAACAGAAAACGTTTTGGGCCAAGACCCTTCTATGGGACTGGAATCTACATGATGTAAGTGCGAGCAAACTTCATAACAAAAAGTTTAATTTAATGAAACTGTTAAGAGAGGCCAACCACGCCATCTTTCAGAGTTTAGCCAGTCTAGCCCCACACAGACGGCGCTCAGTGTGTCAAAACTGAACCCAGGTCTCTGGAACTGTGAGGCAATGACTCTACCATCTAAGCCACTGAGCCACTCAGATAAAACAATCCTTTGTGCTGAAGTAATACTATTGCTACTTTTACTTTTTTTTATTTATAAATACAGTGCAGAATAGGCCCTTCCAGTACAATGAGCCGCACTGCCCAGCAATCCACGTATCTAACCCTAGCCTAATCACAGGATAACCTACTAACTAGTACATCCTTGAACTGTGGAAGGAAACCAGTGCACCTGGAAGAAACATGGAACTCCGACGTGGCAAGATGTTTATAGCGTCACACTATCCACTACGCTACTATAGCACAGTTACCTGGTTACTTCCACTGGAGTTGCTGAGAAGGTGGAACACCTTCACGCTTATCTGAAGAACTGTTCAAACATGTTTTCTTTAAGGAACATTGAAACTATTTTGCTTCCAACCTCGGTGACCTCTCTCGCGAATATTGCATCCGTCTGTTCTATGAGGCCGTGGACAGATTTAGGAATCCCACCGACATTCCAGTGGCAACAATTAACTTACGTTCACCCTGTGAAATTATCCAAGCTGAACAGCTAACCAGCAAACCAGGGGTACACTGGGATTCTCCAATTCTGTCCACAGTTCAGGTTAGAAGAGGGAAACGTGCGATAAAGAAGTAGGACAAACTCAAGAGGTTCTGCACTTGCTGGAAATCTTGAGCAACACACACAAAGATGCTGGAGGAACTTAGCACAGCAGGCAACAATTATGAAGTGGATAAACAGTTGAGCTGAGGCACGTCATCAGGACTGGCTGACTGACTGATGAAGGCAGAAGTGAAATGTTTAGTTTGACAAAAGCGCAGGCACAAACTTCAATCTGAAGCTTTTTCCTCACATGTACTTTAATAATCCAAGACTGTAAAAGTAAAATGGATAAACCATCATGGAAAGAAGTTGAGGTATAGATATTGGAAGTTATGTGAGCTTGCATGTTTACACAGGTATTAGAATGTGTGCCGACATGCATGATTACAATTCCAAAAGTGTCAAGTTGAAGGCTAACACCAGTTCTTGAACTTCACAAACAATCTCCACAAACCCTACACAAACAATCTCCAACCCACCTCCCATTTTATCCACTCACAGTCACTAGTGGTAGTCTAGCTTCCTCCTTCTGGCATGTCTTATGGCATGTCTTGTCAAATTCTTTATTCTTATCCCATCTCATCCCATCCTTTGACTTTATTTTGGATAAGTTAAACATTTTGTAAGTTATCTGCATTAAATTTATTGTTCATTATGTAAGTGTTTAGTCAATTGAATTTCTGTCCTTTCTAGAATTTTTATGAGTGAATGGAGCTGATTTTTTATATAAAGGGAGAAAATCAAATTCCCTGTTTCTGCGTCTTAAGAGAAAATGAAATCTTTGACTTTACATTTGGAAATGCCTAACATTTTTTTGTGAATTTCTCTAAATTTTTAGCAAGGCAAATACACTCCCAGGAGGAAAATGCTAACAATCAACAGAGCTGCATCTGATTTAAAATGCCTCTCAAAGAGTCATTCAATTTAATGCATGTCTAGCCATCATTTGATTTAGTTGCCAAATTCTCAGTCATATACAGTTGAACTCAGAAGTTTACATACACCCTAGCCAAATACGTTTAAACTCAGTTTTTCACAATTCCTGACATTTAATCATAGAAAACATTCCCTGTCTTAGGTCAGTTAGGATCATTACTTTATTTTAAGAATGTGAAATGTCAGAATAATAGTAGAAAGAATAATTTATTTCAGCTTTTATTTCTTTCATCACTTTCCCAGTGGGTCAGAAGTTTACATACACCTTGTTAGTATTTGGTAGCATTACCTTTCAACTGTCTAACTTGAGTCAAACATTTTGGGTAGCCTTCCACAAGCTTCTCACAGTAAGTTGCTGGAATTTTGTTCCATTCTTCCAGACAGAACTGGTGCAACTGAGTCAGGTTTGTAGGCCTCCTTGCTCGGACATGCATTTTCAGTTCTGCGCACAAATTTTCTATCGGATTGAGTTCAGGGCTTTGTGATGGCCACTCCAATACCTCGACTTTGTTGTCCTTAGGCAATTTTGCCACAACTTTGGAGGTATGCTTGGGGTTATTGTCCATTTGGAAGACCCATTTGCGACTGAGTTTTAACTTCCTGGCTGATATCTTGAGATGTTGCTTCAATATATCCACATAATTTTCCTTCCTCATGATGCCATCTATTTTGTGAAGTGTACCAGTCCCTCCTGAAGCAAAGTACCCCCACAACATGATGCTGCCACCCCCATGCTTCACGTTGGGATGGTGTTCTTCGGCTTGCAAGCCTCACCCTTTTTCCTCCAAACATAACGATGGTCATTATGGCCAAACAGTTCAATTTTTGTTTTATCAAACCAGAGGACATTTCTCCAGAAAGTAAGATCTTTGTCCCCATGTGCACTTGAAAACCGTAGTCTGGCTTTTTTATGGCAGTTTTGGAGCAGTGGCTTCTTCCTTGCTGAGCAGCCTTTCAGGTCATGTCGATATAGGACTCGTTTTACTGTGGATATAGATACTTGTCTACCTGTTTCCTCCAGCATCTTCACAAGGTCCTTTGCTGTTGTTCTGGGATTGATTTGCACTTCTCGTGCCAAAGTACGTTCATCTCCAGGAGACAGAATGCGTCTCCTTCCTGAGTGGTATGACGGCTGCGTGGTCCCATGGTGTTTATACTTGTGTACTATTGTTTGTACAGATGAACGTAATACCTTCAGGCATTTGGAAATTGCTCCCAGGGATGAACCAGACTTAACATCATTTTCTGACCTCAATCCGATAGAAAATTTGTGGGCAGAACTGAAAATGCGTGTGCGAGCAAGGAGGCCTACAAACCTGACTCAATTACACCAGTTCTGTCTGGAGGAATGGAACAAAATTCCAGCAACTTACTGTGAGAAGCTTGTGGAGGGCTGCTCAAAATATTTGCCCCAAGTTAAATAATTTAAAGGCAATGCTACCAAATACTAACAAAGTGTATGTAAACTTCTGACCCACTGGGACAGTGATGAAAGAAATAAAAGCTGATATAAATTATTCTCTCTACTATTATTCTGACATTTCACATTCTTTAAATAAAGTAGTGATCCTAACTGACCTAAGTCAGGGAATGTTTTCTAGGATTAAATGTCAGGAATTGTGAAAAACTGAGTTTAAATGTATTTGGCTAAGGTGTATGTAAACTTCTGACTCCAACTGTATGTTCCTTAAATGTTTCTTCAAACTGAAACCAATAAAATACCTGCTCAGAAAGAGAAGTAGTTAAACTAGTAGATCAAACAAGGCTACAGAAATAAAATGTTCCCTTTGCGGGAATAGAAGACAAGGCTTCAAATGCTTGTATCTGAACGCACTACATCAAGGGAAACAGAACTATATCCTGAATAAGCTTGGTGTGTCTCACATCCTGTGCTTCACTGCTTTTAAGATCATTTAAGGCACCAAATGTCTGACTGACAGAGGATGAACTGAAGTCTAGCATGTCACACACACTGGCTAATGGAGACCAGGAAATTTCTTTGATCATTGAAACTCCAATTTCCCTTCATCTTAATTCAGTTCTGGCTACTCAGGCTTCCTACCACAGTCCAGAGGTGTACCAGTTGATCCTGTAATTAAGCTAGGATTAAATTGGGGTTTGCTGGGTGGTGCAGCTTGAAAGGCCAGAAGGGCCTATTCCGCACTGTATTTCAATAAACAAACAAATAAATAAGTAAATTGTTATCTTCTTTGCAGTTTAACAATTAATTACCTATTTGTATGTTATATACCTGTGATAATTTATGATGCTTCTTATGCAGTTGTTCAGTGTGCTCCCCTAGTGGTTTCACTGGTATGATTCTGGAAGCTTCTCTTAGTGCTGTATCATTTGAATAAAGACTTTCTCATTGGTTGACTCTTATTTATGAATTTGAATGGAATTGTTCTTATCTACCGGTACAAAATAGCTGACCACAAAACTGCGCCATCTTAGTCTCTTAGTCCTTTTGTCCCTCCCTTCAATTAATAGACCTCTATCACTGTTCATTTCAAATATTCTTTATTCTAGTAATTCTTAATAAAATTATCATAAAGCAACAGGTTTTGTGCCTCTTTCCTGACTTCTGAAAGAACTTCGGATTAGAACATTAGAATCCAATGCCATTCTGCCAGACATAGCTTCAAGAAACACTAGTAAGTTCATTAATCATATGTCTCTTGTATAAATCCATGTTGACTTCGTCTAATCACATTAATGTTTAGACCATAAGACATTGGAGCAGAATTTGGTCAATCGGCCCGTCGAGTCTGCTCCACCATTCCGTCATGGCGAATTTATTATCCCTCTCAACCCCATTCACCTACCTCCTTCCTCTGACCTTTGACACCCTGCTTATCCAAGAACCTAGCAATCTCCACTTTAAATATACTCAGTGGTTTGGCCTCCACAGCCATCTGTAGCAACAAATTCCACAGATGCACTACCCTCTGGTACCCTCTGGATAAAGAAGTTCCTTCTCGTCTCTGCTCTAAATGATGTCCATCTGTTGTTCCTAGGTGTTTCCTAGTTGTTCTTTTTCATACCCTTTATAATAGACTCTAGTATGTTCCCTACTACTGCAGTATGAAAAAAAATTGGTCTTCAGTTTTCTATTTTATTTCCTCCTCTTGTAAGTAGTGAGGTTACATTTCCCAGTTTCAAATCTATGGGAACTGTTCCATGATCTCTAGAATTCTGGAAGATGACAATTAATGCATTGGATATTTACATACCATATGTTGTTGATGCTGTGAGATGCAGATTATCAGGCCTGGAGATTTACTGACTTTCAGATCCATTAATTGCTCAAATAGTTTACTTTAAATTAAGCTCATTTCTGCTATTCATTGGTCTCTTGTTTCCATAGAATTTCTGGAAGGACTTCATGCCAACATTATCAAATACCCCGCTCACCCTGGAAAGTCGGTCTTCTCCTCACTCCAATCAGGAAGAAGCCTGAAGCCATGTACCACAAGACCTGAGGGCAGCTTCTATCACACTAAGACAGCACTAAGAATAGTGAATGGTCTCCTCATAAGACAAGATGAACTCTTGGCTTCACAATCTACCTCATTCAGTCTTACACCTCACTGTCTGCCTGCACTGCACTTTCCCTCTAACTGTAACATTTATTCTCTATTCTGCTATGTTTTCCCATGTACTCCCTCAATGCACTGATGTGATGAAGTGATCTGTGTCTATTATTTGCAAAACAATCTCAGTACATATAACAATAATAAACCTATTTACCAATTGCCTTCTTCTTTGAGGGTAGACTCAAAGTATGTATTCATTTGTTCTGCTGTTTCCTTGTTTCCTATTAAAAATTCAATTGCTTTTGACAATAAAGAACCAATATTATACCAATATTATTCAGTGGTTTTTTTTACATTTTTTCTTATTTATATACAGTAAGTTTTTACAATCTTCTATTATGTTCCTTCCATGTTCAGTCTCATCTTCACTCTATCAATTAGTCTCTTGGTCATATTTTTACTGAATTATATAACATCCCCAGTTCTCAGATATGCATTTTTCTGGCAATTTTACATGTCTCCTCTTTGCATCCAGTACTGTTCTTAATTCATGTTTGCCATGTCTGAGTTGTTTTTCCTTTGCTTTTTTCTCATTGTGATCACAGCAGTCTTATTCAGGTCAATATGTTACCCAAGTTTTATTGAGGTCATGGAAAATGAGACTTAAATGAGTTTGAAAATGCAACCAACAGCAGAGAAAGTAGTTTACATTGGAGATGGGGATTCTGAATGAAAAGATATAGAGATTTTCCAGTCATTCTAAGAGCCTATTCCCAGAGGAAGGTGAGGACCATGTAAGTTCCAGAAACAATGTGTGTATTAGCAAGTAGATATTTAACCATTGGCTCGCAATCCAATAAAATGAAATAACCAGACAAGTACAGATTCTAAAAATGAAGTTAGCTCATCAGTTTATATCAGTGTGAGAGATAAAGAAATGGAACAGGAAAAGAATAGCAGCTAAAATAAAAAGCAATCGATTAATGTGGTGACAGAGAAAATCTAAAGCTGATTAGGAAGCAAAATGAAGGCCTAAGCTAAATATAAAATGCATGGCTGAAAATTGAATGCATTCTATCTGTTGGCTATTTGCATAGAATCTGGTGATTGTTTGGAAACTAGGCAGATAAAATAGATAAAGAGTCCTGTAGAAAGTTGGAGTGAATGGCTATTTGTAGATTGAATAATACAAGAGCAATCGACAGGGTTCACTAATGGGACAACCATTGTTTTTGATATACATTGTTGACGCAGTTTTGAGAATAGTGAGCACAGTTTCAAAATATGCATATGATGCAAAACTTGGAAGAATAGTGAAAAACTGCAATAGTAATAGACTTCGAAAGGCCATGAGCAGGTCTATTCAATGGACAGACGTGGCCAATTCAATACAGTAAAGTGTGTGGTGATACATTTTGGGAAGAAGAATATGGAAAGAACTGTAAGTTCAATTGTAATATTTAAAGAAGGTGCAAGAAAGTAGAGGCCTGGATGTGGCTGTAGAGGGAAAGAATTCACAAAGAGACCAGGCTTTACCTTCAGAATGAACTTTCTTTATTACGAGCTGAAAAGAACAGAAGAATCACTCATTGTGGAACAAATGCTTCCCAATTTAATTTTCAATTATTCTTATACCAGCGACCTAGAGATGCAAGTGGCTCTCATCCAGTAGTAGTGAACTGATTAATTAAATATTCAGCAAGTAAGCTCTTAGGACATTCTGATCAGGTTTTCTGTACAGTTTGTCAGAGCACTGTGCTTTGGTGAAAATGGAAGGATTTGTGCAGGGTAAAGATTGATGAAAAGCCCTTGAAGCAGATGAGAATGATGTTTGTGGAGAGTAAGGGATTCCAAGCAGCTGGAATTATCCAGCAATTTGCAATGGGTGGCATGTCATTGGCAAAAGGGGTACCAAAGTGTTAATGACACTCAACAGTGTAAACCAGATGATCTTCGGTCCCCCTCGAGCAACCTGCAGCATTGAGAAGCAGGAATAAGTTAAAACAACAAGCCAAGCTAAAGGACACTTCTTTTCCTTCTCTTCAACAGGAAGCAGTTTATCACAGGTAAAATGAAATAAAGACTTGCATTTGTAAAGAACCACTCGCATCCCCGAAGTATCCCATGGTGATTGCAGCGCATGTGAACTCTACTCACCATTAACTCAAGTCAGTTGGCACACTGACATTCCCCAGAAATCTGATATACTTATAAGATGTATAGGTTTATAGATTAATTGATCACATGGGTGTAACTGGATGGTGCAGGCTCATTGGGCTGGAAGGGCCGTTACCATGCTGTATCTCTAAATAAATAACTAGCATTCTTCTTATCTACTTGCTTCCCCTTTATCTCTGCATGTGTTGAGTGTACATAGAGTGAGGTAAGCCTTTTGCACCATCGAGCTTCAGTACCTATATGCTCCATGAGCTGTCAAGCTTCAGCACTTTGTATCAAGCTTCATGAGTCGTGGGCAATTTTGCCTTCACTTATTTGTACAATGGTGAGCTTTTCCCCTGGAGTTTGTGGGATACTTGGTATATTGGTCATCAGGCGTAGATCTACTGTGGAGTTTCATTATTTTGTCTGCTGTAAAGCCATTGGGCTGTTCCCTACTACAAGCTAGGACAACAAGCAGGTGATAAAGCATGAGGGTTTATCAATAAGGACAAGGAATACAAAATCAGCAAACTCTACCAAACCTACATCAATTGTCAGATCAGCCACTGAATGCCATCAGATTTCTGAACGGTCCATGAACCCATGGAAGCTACCTCATTATTTTTCATTTGCACTATTTATTTATTTTATAACTTTGTAACTCAGAAAGCAACAAATTTCATGGCTTACGTCACCAATAGTAAACCTGATTCTGCTTCCCATGGAGAATTGTGCACCTTTCTGGATGTCACACTTCAGGAGGTGTGTGAGCACATTAAAGCAATTTAGAATAAAAACAGAAAGCACGGGAAATGCTCAGAGGTCAGCAAATCAATAGGAAGAGGATCATCCAGTGAGGTCATATGAGCAAAAGGTTAGAAATAAGAAGGGGAGACCCACTCTAATGGGGCTGTATTATAGACTGACAAGCAGTCAGCAGGGATTTGGAGAGCAGGTGTGTAGAGAAACCTCAATGTTTTCATTGGGAGACTGATATTGGCCCAATTGAAATTATTTTTTGCTGCAACCTATAGATTTCGGAAGGGTGAGCCTCCTTATTCATTGTTCCTATCTTTAGCTTTAGTATGTACATAATTATGAGGTATAAGATGGCTCTCATATTGTCAAAAATCATGTGGCTGCACTCTATAACTTGAACTAACCAGAGCATATGATAAGAGACATACTGTATGAGACAGGAAGCTCATCGTGGTCAGTTATGCTAAATGGGCTGCACAAGACTGACAGGCATTATATTCTGCCTTGAACAATCATTCCATTCCAATTGTACAACACCTGTTCCTGCAGTGTAATGTGCACAGCACTTACCAATGATCAACTTCAGTGTAAAGGTAAATAACTCTAAAAATATAGCTGTGTTAAAAAATCTATGTTCAGTTTTTCATTTACTGAATTACTGAATCTTCAGTAAGCCATATTACTTGTCTCTTGTTAGTTCAATCTTCCATATTTCAATCTTCCATATTTCAGTAAAAACCTGGTTCATCAACATAATGTCATTGAGATTATTGCAATTTATCATCATCTGATCAGAGGTTTGTGTACCTTGCCAGATTAGTTCCCCACGTTATGTCCGAGGAACCAGAGAATGAATAATCTGTCATAGTAAGACCAATTTACAAAAACAAGAGAAAACTTTTTTTTAACAGTTATGGATATTATCTGGACATTATCTGATTACTCTGCTTTTGTGAGGCAGTATTTCATAAAACGTAATTAGTAAATGAGATTGCAATATAAATGGAATAAAATTCAGGTATGTGCATGTTATCCTGCTCAGAAGTATTTCAATGCAATAGTATGACTTCCCAGCAACAGTCTGCAAGTCTCTCGCATGCCTGAATGACCCAGTGGTTGAGTTGTAACGTCCTCAGTCGCTGTATCTCCTGTATTCCTCGGGTTTCAGGAAGTACTGTTGACCTCTCTAGTTGGGATGTTCATAGAACTCCAGTAACCATCTACCATCTGACAGGAGTGGATGTCACGGTAACAGAAACGACCGTAGACAGAGGGACAGTCGTCCATGAATTCCATCGTCTCCCTTCAAAGTCAGGTTTCTTGTAAGTCCATATCCTATTGGTATCTCCCCTATACAGTAATGGAAGTAACAATGGCATGCATGTTAATGCATATAGAGGATAATTTGCATAACAATCAGACAAAACAATGCAAGAATAAAAGAAAATCAAACAACAGATCAAGCTATTAATAAAATAAATCACAAATCTCCATTCAAATATTTTGATCTTGTGTTTCCATTGAATAACACCACTCTCACTCCCAATCTGCCCACTGTGTCATTTATAGTGACCTCCAGAATTGATTTTTAGCTGCAGCAGAAGTTTTTATATAAGTATTATAAGTATCTCGGTTGAGTGCATTTGAAATTGGATTTAGAATTGGAATTGGAATTGGTTTCTTATGGTGAGCTCTCTCAGTACATTGAGGATAGGCAGTATTTAAGATGTCCTTTCACTTTTCCTGTTATAGAGGTGATCCACTCAGAGATATCTGCAATTTTGTATTTATAGATCATTTAGGCGACTATTGTGGGCCCTTCTGGAGCAGACATAAAGCAATTTTATATAATTTCTATGCAATCAGGCCAAAAAGGACAGACTCAGAGAGTTATAGTTTCTACTCCCAAAGTGAAATAATCATTTAAAGTTACATCTTAAGTTGCAAATTCATCTTCAGAAACAAAAGCTTAACCAAATGGATAAAAGATTACTTATTTTTTTAAAAATGAGGGAACTACACCTGTATAAAAATGCCACCTGCTAACAAAATTATATCAATAGCACAAACATAAAATATGAAATGTATAATTGCAAAACAAACAGACAAAATGACCACTAGGATGAAGTTACATATGGGTAGCTGCAACAGGACCTGACATAGTCATTGAATCCCATCCAGCGCTGATAGTCGGGATACTCTCCCCTGCTCAGGACATATTAGTATCCCATGTAGTTGGGTCTCTCGTACAACACCCACCAGTCGCTCTCGACACGGATGGAGTTACAGCGGCTGAAGTAAGGAGAGAGGTCGGCAGAGTCGGAGCTGCACTCATAGTGCCGACCCTGGAAGTTCCTGCCCTCCTAGAAAGTGATCAAATAGAAAAGAACAAATTAGACATTGGTAAACAAGTGCCACTCACGTGCTCCTGTCTCTTTCCACATTCCAAAGGCTAGGGTCAGTGAGCTGCAGGCATGGACGTCAGCACTGGAAGCATGGTGACACATGTGAGCTGCCCAGAACAATCCTCTTTGATTTGATTTGACACAAATGATACTTCTCATTGTTTGTTTCAGTGTATATGTGACAAATAAAAGTTAATCTTTGATTTGTTCTATAGTTTCTGATTTATTTCCACAGAGTTACATAAAGAGTATAACTTGTAAAATATAGTGTGCATTTGCAATCTTATCTGTCTTTATTCCAGACAGGTCATGAAGGAATTGGTGATGAGTTTTGCTTATGTTTAAATTATCGTTGTCATGTCATTTTTCGGGAGATGTAATCATAAGTTTTCTATTTCGGAATTTGTCTGCAGATAATTATATCCCTGTTGTTACCTCCCCTGGTGCCCCTCCTCTTCCTTTTCTCCTTGGTCCACTTTCCTCTCCTTTCAGATTCCCTCTTCTCCAGCCCCTCACCTTTTCCACCTATCACCTCCTAGATTGTACTCCCCTCCCCACCTTCTTAGTCTGGCATCTTCGCCTTTCATTTCCGTTGCTAAGGAAGGGTCTCAGCCTGAAACATCTACGGTTTATTCTTTTCCACAGATGCTGCCTAACCTACTGAGTTCCTCCCGCATTTGTGTATGTTGCCAATAATTTGTCTGTTCAGACTGAAGTACCAATTTTATCAAAGTAAACCATTTCTTATATTCTATCATTCAAGTAAAGAACTATCTGGTTCAAAAATATTTCAAATATTTCTTATATGTGACCAGGCATTATGTTTGCAAGATGCTAGTTTCTAAAATGTTGCTCTGGGTTTTGTCACACTGTGAATATGCAGAAATCACTCAGCACATCCAGCGACATCAGATGACAAGGCATGTGCATTTAATGTCACTTGTGCAAAGTTAATTTGTTCATCCAAGGCCAACAAGCAGTGCACAGAATTTTCGTGGAAGCAGGCCAGACAAGTGAGTTTAGACTTCGTTCCTAATTACTTAAATAAACTAGTCTTATCTGGTCCACTCATTGGCTATTTATTTTCATCATCAGTATCCTGCTTTAATAATTGTTTAGTGTTTCCTTGACTCCCTGCTGCCATCTCTTCCGCCCCTTATCCTCAATCACATCTTCCACCCACCAATCACATCCTCTAAACACCAATCCCACCTGTCTATACCCACACTTCCATCAAACCGGAGCATAAATACAAGTCTGATCCCACTCATCCATTGACCAGTTTAACCTTTTCCCTTACATCCCCTACGTATCCTTCCTCTTCACTTAAAACCTGTGCTCTTTTGTTTCTAGAACCATCTGTTAAAGTAAACAACTTCTCCCTACTTACCTCCTCTAAACTACATATCAGCTTCTATACCTGTATCAAGTCTCTCTGCAGCTTTGGGGAAACCGATAAGCCAGGAAACGTTTCTAGTAAATATAACCTGCAGCTTTTCTGAAGCCTCTACATCCAGACAAGCTAATGATATCTACATGTAAGCTCCTTTTCCTCACTATATAACCCACACATACATTCCCTATTAAACCAGGGATTAGTTAAGATATGGTAAATGAAATAGCTTAATGTAGTGTCTTGATCTGAAATGTTGACAATTTCTCCCTCTCCACAGATGCTGCTTGACTCCAGTAGTTTGTTTTTTTTTAAACTTCTGGCCTTTTTTCCTGTGTTAGGTTTTTATCTGTGGTGGTAATAACTTAAATTTCTAACTCAATGGATTGCCAATTGTGTATTCTGGCTCATGAATAATATTTGAATTAAAATACTTATTAAAGGATGTTTATTATTAAGATTACTCTGTCCTTGTCATTATTATCAGCATAAAACAGGGACTTGCAGCTACTTTTCTTCTTACCCAGTAATTTGACTGAGTTTCAGGAATGGAGGATTATGCGGACTGGCTTGAAAGAGGATTTGGGGTCAGGACAGATCAGCTATAATCATACTGGATGATGGACAGGTTTGAGGAGCCTGGTGACCTACTTCTGCTCCTGCCTTCTTCTGCTCTTGTGTGTGAAGTAAGACTTCATCCACCCAAATCTCAGACAGGAATGCTGAAATGATGATTCGTATCTGAAGCAACAGGAAAAAGGTTTTGTACTTCCCTGGCATCACTTTCAAAGTCCCACCAAGGCTGCTGAAAACAAAAGCTCAAACAATGGTGATATATTGGTTGTAGACGGGTCATATTCTGCATGGAGGTCGGTGACCAATGGATTGCCTCAGTGTTCTGATCTGGGACCCTTACTCTTCGTGATTTTTATAAATGACCTGGATGAGGAAGTGGAGGGATGGTTTAGTAAGTTTGCTGATGACACAAAGGTTGGAGGTGTTGTGGACAGTGTGGAGGGCTGTCAGAGGTTACAGCAAGACATTGATAGGATGCAAAACTAGGCTGAGAAGTGGCAGATGGAGTTCAACCCAGATAAGTGTGAAGTAGTTCATTTTGGTAAGTCAAATATGATGGCAGAATAAGTATTAATGGTAAAACCCTTGGTAGTGTGGAGGATCAGAGGGATCTTGAGGTCCAAGTCCATAGGACGCTCAACACAGCTGCATAGGTTGACTCTGTGGTTAAGAAGGCATACAGTGTATTGGCCTTCATTAATCATGGAATTGAATTTAGGAACCAGGAGGTAATGTTGCAGCTATATAGGAACCTGGTCAGACCCCACTTGGAGTACTGTGCTCAGTTCTGGTTGCCTCACCACAGGAAGGATGTGGAAGCCATAGAAAGGGTGCAGAGGAGATTTACAAGGATGTTGCCTGGATTGGGGAGCATGCCTTATGAAAACAGGTTGAGTGAATTTGGCCTTTTCTCCTTGGAGAGACGGAGGATGAGAGGTGACCAGAGAGAGGTGTATGAGATAATGAGGGGCATTGATCGTGTGGATAGTCAGAGGCTTTTTCCCAGGGCTGAAATGGTTGCCACAAGAGGACACAGGTTTAAGGTGCTGGGGAGTAGGTACTGAGGAGATGTCAGGGGTAAGTTTTTTATGCAGAGAGTGGCGAGTGCGTGGAATGGGCTGCTGGCAATGGTGGTGAAGGCAGATACGATAGGGTCTTTTAAGATACTTTTAGATAGGTACATGGAGCTTAGAAAAATAGAGGGATATGGGTAAGCCTAGTAATTTCTTAGGTAGGGACATGTTCAGCGCAACTTTGTGGGCCAAAGGGCCTGTATTGTGCTGTAGTTTTCCTATCTTTCTATCTTTGGGCCTAATCCTAGAATCTGGGCTGACCCACCCACAGATATAAGGATTCCTGCAGCTTTGGATGATCATGTGATCTCTGTCTCGGAGGTTGACATCAGGCTGCCTTTCAAGACAGCAAACTCTCACAAGGTGGCAGGGCCCGAAGGAGTATCTGGTAAGGCTCTGAAAACCTGTGGCAACTAACTGATGGGGGTATTCAAAGACATTTTCAATCTCTCAATGCTATAGTCGGAAGTTCCCACCTGCTTCAAAGGGACAACATTTGTACCAGTGCTCTGGAAGAGTAACGTAATGACTATTGTCCAGTAGCACTCACATCTATGGTGATGAAATGCTTTGAGAGGTTGGTCATGGCTAGAATCAACATCTGTCTCAGCAAGGACCTGAACCCACTACAATCTGCCTATCACCACAAAAGGTCTACAGCAGACTCAATCTCAATGGCTCTCCACGCAGCCTTGGATCACCTGGACAATATTAATACCTACGTATGCCAGTGTGCTGTTTATTGACTACTGCTCAGTATCTAAAACCATCATTCCAACAGTCCTGATCGAAAAGCTACAGAACTTGGGCCTCTGTACCTCCCTCTGCAACTGGACCCTCAGCTTCCCAACCAGAAGACCACAATCTGTGCAGATTGGAAATAACAGCTCCACCTCACCGACAATTAAGACTGGTGCACCACAGGGATGTGTGCTTAGCCCAGTGCTCTATTCTCTGTACATCCATGACTGTGTGGATAGGCATAGCTCAAATACCAGATATTAATTTGCTGTTGATACAAGCATTGTTGGCAGTATTTCAGATAGTGACGCAAGGGCAAACAGGAGTGAGATATACCATTTAGCTGAGTGGTGTCACAGCAACAACCTTGCACTCAACATCAGCAAGACTGAAGAGCTGATTGTGGACTTCAGGAAGGGTAAAACAAGAGAACACAAACCAATCCCCACAGAGGTATCAGAAGTGGAGAGAGTGAGCAGCTTCAAGTTCCTGGGTGTCAATATCTCTGAGGACCTAACCTGGACGCAACATATTGATGCAGTTATAAAGAAGGTAAGAGTGGCTATATTTCATTTGGAGTTTGAGGAGATTTGCTTTCTCAACTAAATCACTTGAACACTTCCACAAATGTTCCTTGGAGAGCATTCTGACAGGCTACATCACTGTCTGGTATTGGGGGGATGGGGGACTACTGTACAAGATTGAAGTAAGTTGCAGAAACTTGTAAAATTAATCAGCTCCATCATGGGTACTAACCTCTGTAGTATCCAAGACATCTTCAAGGAGCGGTGCCTGAGGAAGGCGGCATCCATCATTAAGGATCCCCAGCACCCAGGACATGCCCTCTTCACACTGTTACCATCAGGAAGGAGGTACAGAAGCCTGAAGACACAAACTCAGCAATTCAGGAACAGCTTCTTCCCCTCTACCATCTAATTTCTAAATGGACATTGAACCTATGAACTCCATCCCACTACTGTTTTTATTTTTGCTATTTTTGTTCTACTTATTTCAAATTAACTATTTAGTAGTGTTACATGCTTAAGGAGATCTGCTTTTTTTGTGAGAATGATGTAATGGTCTTTTGGAGGTCACCTGATTTTCCCGCCAATGTGAGGTCACGTGATGACATGTGCACCATGACTATATAAGGGTCGACCCAGATGACGCAATGGGTTTTTAGTTTGTAGATTTCCAGGTAGAACGTGCTGTATCTCCGTTTCTGTTGCGTGTTTGTTTTTGTGACGCAGTTTCACTTTTTAAAACGGTTTTGCATTCTATTGCAAGAGGCCATATTATTGGACTGGAAATTTTTGGCTAGATATGTTGATTTACTCAATTCGAAGAGTAGAAGGGAGAGTGAAGAGTTTATCGAAGTGCAGGATCAAGGGATCGAGAGGAGTCGGCATCGTTTGGCAGTTTAACTTAGGATCGACCTTATTGAGTCTTCATTGGCGGAGTAGCAACCTGCATCGAGGATAACTCTTGCCAAAAAGAGAAAGGAGTTCATGCAACGGTTTGCTCTCTCTCTCTCTAAAAGAATTTGAGGTCAGTTGTTTTAAACTGTTTATTTACCTCCATGTGGATTCGGTGGACAAAACCAGCAGGAAAGTTGTGTCTGTGAAGAAATCCTCCTCCAGAGAAGTCTCTCCCCAGTTGAATGTATAGATTTGTTGGACTTTCAAATTTATCGCTTTAAGAACTATATCTGACTTTATCACTTTAAGAACTGTTTTCGCATTTAACACTTTAAGAACCGGTGCCGAGTGTTGATTTGTTGAATGGCTGCATATCAGTTAACTTCCGGTTAAAGTTTTTGTTTGTTTTTTTTCCTTATCGCTTATCTCTGTTTAATAAATATTTGGTTGTTTTTATATAACCTGTCTCAATTGATATTCATTGTTGCCGGTTACGTAACAGTAGACGTATATATATTTAATGTAATTCAGTTTTTTTCTCCTTATCTATTTATCATGTATTTTATTGTACTGCTGCCGTAAAGTTAACACATTTCACAATATACTGTATGCCGGTGAAATTAAACCTGATTCTGATTCAGATTCTGTGAGTTATTTGCTGGATTCTTGATTCTGGACTTAGCCCAGCAAAAAGGTTCATCTAGCAAAGAGATAAGGTGAGAGAAGGAAATGGGGATGGGGAATAGTGAAAAGGGTGGAGGGAGGGTGGGCATTACCGGAAGTTTGAGAAATAGATGTTCATGCCATCAGGTTGGAGGCTACCCAAACAGAATACACAGTAAGGTGTTTTTCCTCCAACCTGAGTGTGGCCCTAAACAGTCCTTCCAGGTGAGGTGACACTTTACCTGTGAGTCCGTTGGGGTCATATATTGCGTTCAGTGCTCCCGGTGTGGCCTCCTGCATATCAGTGACAGCGACACAGCTTGGGAGACCGCTTCGCCAAGCACCTATGCTCCATCCACCGGAAAAAATGGGATCTCCCAGTGGCCGCCCGTTTTAATTCCACTTCCCATTCCCATTCAATATGTCTATCCATGGCGTCCTCTACTGTCGTGATGAGGCCACACTTAGGCTGGAGGAGCAACACCTTATATTCCATCTGGGCAACCTCCAACCTGAAGGCATGAACATCGATTTCTCCAACTTCTGGTAATGTCCCCCCCCCCCCACCTCTCCTTCACCATTTCCCAACCCCTTTCCCCTCTCTCACCTTATCTCCTTGCCTGCCCATTGCCTCCCTCTGGTGCTCCTCCCCCTTTTTCTTTCTTTCATGGCCTTCTGTCCTCTCTCTATTATACTATTATAGTCATCCTTCTCCAGCCCTGTATCTCTTTCACCAATCAACTTCCCAGCTTTTTACTTCACCCCTCCCCCTCCCGGTTTCACCTATTACCTTGTGTCTCTCCCCCCACCTTTTAAATCTACTCCTCACCTTTTTTCTCCAGTCCTGCTGAAACGTCGATTGTACTCTTTTCCATAGATGCTGCCTGGTCTCCTGACTTCCTCTAGCGTTTTGTGTGTGTTGCTTGGATTTCCAGCATCTGCAGATTTTCTCTTGTTTGAGACCTGCACTTATCCAGTTATGTGTTTAAACACAAGAAATGTCATCAAAGTGGCATCCGAATAACTAATGAAAGCAGTGACTGCATTTAATGCCACACTAAAACATCATTATTACCTCAAAATATCTTAGGCTCTGAAAAGCTAGTTTTACTTGCAGAATTTAACACCTTCAGAAATATTTCAAAATGTCATTAAATTTATATTTTAGAGATAATATTATTAACTTTACTGTTTTAAGTTGTTTGATTTCATTCATCTATGTGTATGATTAAATCACTATTTTATTCTCACTAAAATGCTTCAAAAGCTAAAAGAAGTGAAAAGCTTTTATTCCTGGTTTACTGTGTGAAAAAAAAATGAAATTAATATAATAACATTATTTTACTTATGTTAAGAATGACTTTAGCAAGTCAAGCTCAGGTTGCTGAAAGATGATCGGCAAGTCCCTCATGCACCTAAAAGACCCCACAATGGCCACCACAACGACTGTATCTTTTGTATTCGCTGTCAGCCTCGATAGTTTCACTGTTCATGGAAGATCCAGTAACCATTCACCACCTGGCAGGAGTGAAAATCACAGTAATGGAAGTGATTGTAGGCAGAGGGACAGTCCTCCATGAATTTCATGCATTGAATTCATACTGCAATTTGCAATTTGAGAGGGAGAAGCAGAAGTCACATGTATCAGTATCGCAATGGAATAAAGGGAATTACAGAGGCATGAGAGAGGAGTTTGCCCAGGTGGATTGGAGGGGGATACCAGTGGGAATGACGGCAAAACAGAGGTGGCTGAAATTTCTGGGAATAGCTGACAAGGCGCAGGGTGGATATGTACCACTGAAGAAGTTGTTGTGGGACATATCTTTCCTGCACCTGGCAAACTATTCCCAGAAACTTCAGCAACCTCTGTTCTGTAGATATCCCCACCAGTAACCCCTTCCAATCCAACTGGCAATGACGGCTGACAAGGGAAGTTAAGGACTGCGTAAAGACCAAGGAAAGGGCATATCAGGTAGCAAAAGTGAGTGGGAATTTGGATGATCGGAAAACTTTTAAAATCCAATAAAAGACAACTAAAAAAGCCAGAAGGGAAAAGATGAAATATGAGGGCAAACTAGCTAATTATATAAAGTATATATACTATAAGTTTTTTCAGTTATATAAAGAATAAAAGGGAGGTGAGTGTAGATATTGGACCACTGGAAAATGATGCTGGTGAGGTAGTAATGGGGACAAAGAAATGGCAAATGAAGTTAATAAGTACTTTGCTTCAGCTTTTTCTGTAAAAGACACTAGCTGTACGCCACAGGTCCATGAATGTCAGGGAACAGGAGTGAGTGCCATTGCTAAAGTAAAGGCATCCGTTAGTCTTGCAAGACCATGGATCTGTGCCTGGAAATTCTTCACTCTCCAGGGCGCAGGCCTGGGCAAGGTTGTATGGAAGACCAGCAGTTGCCCATGCTGCAAGTCTCCCCTCTCCACGACACCGATGTTGTCCAAGGGAAGGGCATTAGGACCCATACAGCTTGGCACCAGTGTCGTTGCAGAGCACCGTGTGACTAAGTGCCTTGCTCAAGGACACAACACATTCCCTCGGCTGGGGCTCAAACTCACGACCTTCAGGTCGCTAGTCCAATGCCTTCACCACTTGGCCACGCGCCCACGTGCCATTGCTATTACAAAGGTAAAAGTGCGAGGCAAACTGAAAGGTCTTAAGGTGGATAAGTCACCTGGACCAAATGGACTACATCCTAAAGGAGATTGTTGAAGAGATAACGGATGCATTGGTCATGATCTTTCAAGAAGCACTTGATCCTGGCATGTTCCCAGAGGACTGGAAAAATGCAAATGTCACTCCACTCTAAGAAAGGAGGAAGACAAAAGAGAGGTAATTATAGGCCAGTTAGCCTAACCTCAGTGGTTGGGAAAGTGTCAGAGTCCATTATTAAGGGCTAGGTTCCAAGGTACTTGGAGACTAATGATAAAATAAGTCAAAGTCAGCATGGTTTCTGTAAAGGGAAATCTTGCCTGCCAATCTGTTAGGCCACACTTGGAGTATTGTCAACAATTTTGGGCCCCTTATCTCAGAAAGGATGTATTATCATTGGACAAAGTCCAGCAGAGGCTCACCAGGATGATTCCAGGAATGAAGGGGTTAACAAATGATTTGCTTTTGACAGCTTTGGGCCTGTACTCGCTGGAATCTAGAAGGATGCATGGTGATCTCATTGAAACCTACCGAATGTTGAAAGGACTAGACAGGGTGGATGTGGAGAGGATGTTTCCTCTGGTGGGGGTATCCAGAACTAGAGGATAGTTCTAGAGCACAGCCTGAAAATTGAGAGGCAACCTTTCAGAACAGAGGTAAGGGGGAATTTTTTTAGCCAGAGAGTGGTGAATCTGTGGAATGCTCTGCCACAGACTGGGGTGGAGGCCAAGTCCGTGGGCATATTCAAAACAGAAGTTGAGGTGTTCGTGATTGGTCGAGACCTAAAGGAATATGGTGAGGGGACAGTTGAATGGGGTCTGGGATGAACCATGATGAGATTGCAGAGCAGACTCGATGGGCTGAATAGTCTAAATCTGCTCCTATATCTTATGGTCTAATTCCATATATGGGACATTTTTCCTCCTTATTTTAGCCCTCTATTAATGGATTATCATTACAGTTCCACATTTGGAGGTGCTGTGGTGACCCACTTTCCAGAGCACTCGAACCAGCTCACAAAAAGGGCGCCAGGCCAGCTTCACCAGCAGGGGGAAAAACCCACGCACGGGAAGGGTCTGCGAATATGCATTCCCCACAGCAGTCCCGCCCGGGGAGGGCGGGAACAGGAAGGCTTTAAAGGAGGCCGCGAAGTTTGAATAAATCTCCTTTTTCGCAACTACAACTCACCAACTACGTGTCATTATTCTAGCGCTGTGTGTAGCACACCACTACATTTGGTGACCCCGACGGCCCAAACGATATTTGGACCAGAGATGACCAACGCCGCATCTGTTCATGCAGTTTCATTAAAACTGCCAAGCTTCTGGAAGCTGCGACCTCGCCTATGGTTCGAACAAGCAGAAGCCCAATTCCACATTTGGCAGATAACCTCGGTTTCACTCGTTACTACTACATGGTGAGCTCCCTCGACCAGGAGACAGCTGCACAAGTTGAGGAGTTTATACAGTCACCCCCGGAGGACGGCAAATACACAGCATTCAAAGCCCCGCACATTCAAGACTTTGCAGCAAACCTACACGGCGCAAAGATCTTTTCCAAGGTTGACCTCATCCGGGGATACCATCAAATCCCAGTACATCTGGACCACATCCCCAAAACAGCACTCATCACCCCGTTCGGCCTCTTTGAATTCCTCCGTATGCCGTTCGGCCTAAAGGATGCCGCACAGATATTCCAGCGGCTAATGGATGTGGTGGGACGCGACCTGGACTTTGCATTCATCTATTTGGATGACGTTCTCATAGCCAGCAGTAGTCGTCAAGAGCATCTGTCCCATCTCCGCCAGCTCTACTCCCGACTGAGCAAATTTGGCCTTACAATCAACCCGGCCAAATGCCAGTTTGGACTCGACACCATCGACTTCCTGGGCCACAGGATTACTAAAAACTGGGCAACCCCTCTGCCCGCCAAGGTAGACGCGGTCTGCCACTACTCTCGACCCAACACAATCAAAGGCCTGCAGGAATTCATGGGTATGGTGAATTTCTACCACCGTTTCCTCCCCTCAGCAGCCCGAATCATGCGCCCCTTGTTCACCCTAATGTCGGTAAGGGCAAGGACATTACCTGGGACGAAGAGGCCGCAGCCACTTCCGTTAAAACCAAAGAAACCTTGGCAAACGCCGCGATGCTAGTGCACCCCAGAACGGACGTTCCTACTGCCCTCACGGTGGACGCATCCAACACAGCAGTCAGTGGAGTGCTGGGACAACTCATCAAAGGTTGCTGGCAACCCCTGGCATTCTTCGGCAAACACCTATAACCACCCGAACTCAAATACAGTGCTTTCGATCAGGAGCTATTGGCACTATACCTGGCAATCCGGCATTTCAGGTATTTCTTAGAAGGTAGGCCCTTCACCACGTTCATGGACCACAAACCACTTACCTTTGCATTCACTAAGGTGTCCAACCCCCGGTCGTCCCGCCAGCAGCGACATCTGTCCTACATCTCCTAATACACGACTGACATCCGGCATGTCTCGGGAAAGGACAACGTCATGGCAGGCGCACTATCCAGACCTACCATACAGGCCCTGTCCCAGGGGGTGGACTATGCAGCGCTGGTAGAGGCACAGCAGGGAGACGCTGAGATCCCGAGTTACAGGACTGCGGTCTCCGGTTTGCAGCTCCAAGACCTCCCCATAGGCCCAGGTGAAAGGACCCTACTGTGTGACGTAGCTACCGGCCAACCCCGCCCCGTCATCCCGGCAGCCTGGTGGTGGCGAGTTTTCTACTCCATTCACAACTTAGCGCATCCATCCATCAGGACAACCGTCCGGCTGATCTCCAACAGGTTCGTTTGGCATGGACTTCGTAAACAGGTCAGTGAATGGGCCAAAACGTGCATGCAGTGCCAAACAGCCAAGGTGCAGCGGCATACCAAGGCTCCGATGCAACAGTTCGAACCCACCTGCAGGAGGTTTCACCACATTCATGTGGATATCGTGGGGCCCCTGCCAGTGTCACGAGGAGCGCGGTACCTCCTAACTATCGTAGACCGGTTCACCAGATGGCCAGAGGCAGTACCGCTCACCAACGCCACCTCCGAATCCTGCGCCCGAGCACTGATTGCAACCTGGGTAGCACACTTTGGGGTACCAGCCCACATTACCTCCGACGGGGCGCCCAGTTCACTTCCAGCCTGTGGTCAGCTATGGCCAGCGTTTTAGGAACACAGCTACATCACACAACTGCCGAACGGACTAGTGGAGCGTTTCCACCGTCACCTGGTCGGCTCTCATGGCCCGCCTGGAAGGGCCTAACTGGGAGGATGAACTTCCCTGGGTCCTGCCCGGAATCTGCACGGCGCCCAAGGAGGATCTACACACCTCGTCGGCCGAATTGGAGTACGGCACACCCCTGGTAGTCCCAGGAGAGTTCATACCGGCCCCAAGGGGGCAAGAGGAGGAACCCACAGCAGTCTTGAACAGACTACGTGAGAGGCTTGGTAACCTGGCCCCTGTGCCCACTTCACAGCACGGACAGATCCCGACCTGCTTACTCAAAGACCTGCAGAACTGTAAGTTTCTTTTTGTACGACGGGGTGGACACCGGGCACCGCTACAGCGGCCCTATGAGGGGCCGTTTAAGGTGATCAGGAACAACGGGTCCACGTTCGTGCTGGACATTGGGGGGAGAGAGGAGGTTTTCACGGTGGACCGACTCAAACCGGCCCATGTGGACTTGGCACAGCCGGTCCGGGCTCAGGCACCGCGGCGCAGGGGCAGACCTCCCAAACAGAGGCCGATCCAGACTGGGACATTGGGGGAGGTATCACCAGTTCTGGGGGGAGAGTGCTGTGGTGACCCACTTTCCAGCGCACTCGAACCGGCTCACAAAAAGGGCGCCAGGCCATTTTCACCAGCAGGGGGAAAAACCCACGCGCGGGAAGGGTCTGCGAATATGCATTCCCCACAGCAGTCCCGCCCGGGGAGGGCAGGAACGGGAAAGCTTTAAAGGAGGCTGCAAAGTTTGAATAAATCTCTTTTTTCGCAACTACAACTCACCGACTACGTGTCGTTATTCTAGTGCTGTGTGTAGCACACCACTACAGTGTTTCTATATTAATGCTTCCAATATCAGCCATGGTCCTGGAAACTAAATATCGTTTTGGAAACATTTAGAACTATATCACTATTTATACCATGTAATCACATTTACTCTGCCAGCTCCTTTTCCCTGCCAACAACAAAAACTGTGTCCACAATGTTTATGATTGCTCTCTTGATAAAACATGACCTTGAGTTATTTGCCTTTGGCTGAAACCATTATTGAATTAGTGGCCTCCTATTACTATGCCAAGCTCCCTCTGATCCAGTTGCACAGTCTTTGCCAGACACATCCACTACACTTTCATTGACTGGTTATGAATTGTCATTGATGCCAACAGTGTTAACCTGCCAACCAGCTCACCCTTGTTATACTGCTATTACATGTCAACCATATGACCTTTTCTCCCAATGACAAAGTTATTAGCATAGTCAGTGTGTGCATATATTTTCACAAAGACTTATTCTGTAATCAGTCAACAAGTTGCACAATTCAAGAAAGTTTTCACAAGTTAACTTAATCCTGCAGGAAGTTTCTGTCACAGTGGGGCACTGGTAGTGGACCCAAATGCAAGACACAGACGCTGAAGTACAAGGAACAGGACTTGACTAGAATAGGGACGTGACAGGATACAGACACGGAGCAGGGACAAGAACGCAGACAAGGGCTAGGACATGGACTAGATAGGGAACCTAGACAAGGAACTATGAACCAGGAGCCTGGGATTGGACTCCGAGCCAGAGACTGGACAAGGGCCCAGGACCTGGGTCTTGCCTCAGGCTCGGACCCCAGAACCAGGCAAGGGCATAACATAGCTACCGGACAGAACGTGGCTGGGGTCTAGAGGTCTGAGCTCGGAGACAGGCTGGGGTCTTTGCTCTTGAGGCTGAGGTCTTGGATCTTGAGCTTGGCTGCAGGCTGGGGTCTTGGATCTTGAGCTTGGCTGCAGGCTGGGGTCTTGGATCTTGAGCTTGGCTGCAGGCTGGGGTCTTGGATCTTGAGCTTGGCTGCAGGCTGAGGTCTTGGATCTTGAGCTTGGCTGCAGGCTGGGGTCTTGGAGTTTGAACTTGGCTGCAGGCTGGGGTCTTGGAGCTTGAGCTTGGCTGCAGGCTGGGGTCTTGGATCTTGAGCTTGGCTACAGGCTGGGGTCTTGGAGCTTGAGCTTGGCTGCAGGCTGGGGTCTTGGATCTTGAGCTTGGCTGCAGGCTGGGGTCTTGGATCTTGAGCTTGGCTGCAGGCTGGGGTCTTGAGCTTGGCTGCAGGCTGGGGTCTTGGATCTTGAGCTTGGCTGCAGGCTGGGGTCTTGGAGCTTGAGCTTGGCTGCAGGCTGGGGTCTTGGATCTTGAGATGCGGAGGCTGATAACTCAAAGGCTGGAACTCGGAGACAGACTGGGAGCTGTATATTAACATAGAGCTGACACTTATCATACGAAAGGCTGGGACTCATCTTTAACACGACACTTACATGAGACAGGACAGTACATAGACATAGAGCCGAAACTTATACTTACACAAGCCAGGACTTAACTTCTTCTCCACACCAAGGTGGGACAGGGCCATCCGTCGGGTAACAGCAGGACGGCCAGACTTACATTATTATTAATGTAACATTAAATTAAAATGGTTGTACATTTATCAGTCAGGAAAATATCCTTAGCAACTTCATTGAAATGGTTGAATCTTGGAGAACTTTAATTTAAAGATACTGTACCCAGCTGTGAACAAAGTTCTTACATTTGCTACATGGCCATGTGTTTTATTTATATGGCATCTGTGTCCCAGCATTTTGTGTTTCCTTTTTATAACTACCTGCTGAACTTAAAAAATTGAGTCCTATACAACTTATTTGTCCATTCATCTACTTTAAAACCAAAAATCTTCATTAGATTTCATTGTTACTGTCTTTAAAATTTCTAAATGTGTGTGCTTGTATGAAAGATAAGGAGAATTGATCTTTATTGGAATATTTTACAGCTGTTCTATACCCTTAATGGTTTAAGTTGAGCAGCCATCTAACTAAAATCTAGGAATGTTTCTTTCAACTTAGAGAGCACAAGAACTTAGTAAACATCAAAGGGAAAATTATAGTAAGTATAGGTCTCTGTCTGAACTGTTGATGCAAATATTAGCACTCATGTTGAATAAAAGAGTAGTGTGTTTCATGTCAAACATTTTACAATGTAGTTTGTCCAAAGATACTTCACAAAGCAGAAATGTACATCAAGCAGTGACAAAAAGTTTGGTGAAAAGAAACCCCAAATATATGTGAGTGAAGAGTAAGATTTTGGAAAGGCCTATGGACAGGGTGAGTGCAGTTAACATGAAAGCAAGGTGGAATAGTTGAAAGAGACTACAACTGATGAATTTGAGGAGACAACATACAGCAAAGTCACCTAACAAAACTGAACAGGGTCCAATTCTGAGTAACTTTGGAGACAGTCTAAATGTGAGAAGCTTGAAGTGAATGCACTGGATAATGGAGACTTCAGGAAGGATGAGAAATAGTTGAAAGCAGAGCCCTGAGACTTTGAATATATAGGTATAAAAGAAGCTAAAAGAAAGTAGACTCACTGATCTACTCAAAGGGCTCAGTCTGATTTAATTCTATCTGATCCACAAAGATCTACAAGGTCTGGATAATAATGTATCTCAACAGTAGAGTTAATCACTAAATTTACAAAATAATAAACATATCTATCAACTGAATGACTCACATGAATCATTACTTTACTTTCTTTAAGCTTGAAAGCATCAATATTTTACCTGAATTCCAATTTTGCACAGAGATTTTTGTCCAAAATCTAAAAGTACTGTAGTTTCAAACATCCCATTACTTTTATATGATGAAGATGCCTGTCTAAGTACCTATGATTTGCAGGAAAATAAATGCATTTGTAGAAAAATTCTGCGAAATGTGCCAAGAGCCGAAATTGTAACATGAGATCAAATGTATCTTTCACTGTTTACATACTGGTCTCCATCAATGCATAAGGCTAGCCACTCTAAAACTTAAACATGTAAAATGAAGGCTTAGCGTAGGGCAAGAATATCTGAAACAGTTAATTGAGTCAAAGAATCATAGAATTATACAGAACAGAAACAAGCCCTTTGACCAAATCATCCATGCCAACCAGGTTACTTAGTTGAGCTGGTCCTATTTGCCTGCATTTAGTCCATATCCATCTAAACATTTCCTTTCTATAAGGTATATAATCATCTAAGACTGAGGCATTATTTTAAGTTGTAAGACCTTCAGGCTCAAGTTCAAGTTTATTGTCATTCAACCATCTACATGTATACTGCCAAAGGAAACAACCTTCCTCCAGACCAAATTGCACTACACAGTACATACTCTATAACTCACACACAGCACATAAAGAAATACTACCACAAATAATTTAACAACTAAAATATATTCCAGAAGATTGACATTCAACATACCAAAACGTGCAAAGTAAATAAAGATTTTCAGTTTGACAATAGGGTGGACTAATCCTTGCCACAAAGTTCAAAGATAGGAAAAGCACTATGTTTTGCAATTAATGAACAGATCTGGCTTTTCATTTTTGAACACTTGATGGCCAATAAATGAAGAAATGATACGAAAGCTATTTTCCCTGGAAACCAAATGATGTTTTGACTCATAAATATCAGAAAACCCAGAGTAATCTTCTATATGAGAAATCTTCCAGGAATTCAAGGAACTTGAAGTTCTCTGATGGACCAACAGAAGCAAATTATTCAACGTATCTTGTTTCCAAGGGCAGAGTTATCACCAACATAGTTGCATTAACTCAGAAGGACAGGAATGAATCTGATATAGGAGCTTTAGCAGAAAATGTGCTCTTATCAATAATAAGATGAAGTAAATGATTGTTATGCTACCCAGTAATTCTGCTATTCAAAGATATTAATTTCTGTTGTGCACAAAACCAAATCCTGAAGAATCTTGTACACATCATTTTAATCTTGAATATTGGTAAATAGGCTCTGGAGGCTCTGTGAAACAAGCTGAATCCTCTTGTGACCCTGGCTATTAATCCCTTTAGTTAATAATGACCAGCTACATGCATTGAGCACCCTTATTGCTCTACCTTAAAACAGTGCAAACAAAAGTAGCAAAAAATGTTAGTGAGGAAATTTAGTCCATGATTTCATGTTCTGAGTTTCTCCTTGAACTTATGACAACATTATTTGTCCAGTGCCTTTGGCTTTTTAAGAGATAGATGATTATATTCCTTACAGGTTAGACTATTGATGCAAGATTAGAGGCCTTGAAGTTTCTTAGACATGGATGGTTCTTGCTTTCAGATACGTGCTCACACAAGTTCAGTTCCCACCCCGCAGCTGTAGTGGTACATGAATCACTGTGTTACTAATATGAGAGCCATTTTTACTACCAGAAAACAGAAAATCATAAACCATTTATAATATTATTAACTTTATTTCTTCATTACTGAATAATTCTCAGGATCAGATATCAGCATCTGCGAATTGGAAATCCAGTACATGACATGAATTCCTTCATCTTCCCTCCAAAGAAAGGCCTCTCGTAGAACTGGACAATAAAATGAACAAAATCATTAACTTCATGTAAAACTACTGTTTAAGATACAAACAGAATGACATTACCTCTACAACTCTTAACAACCTTCATGTGATTACTATACTCACAGAGCTTATAAACCAGGAAACTACGCTCCATGGATCAGAACTGAAGAAGCCTCTCAGATGAGCAGCAAAATGTCTTCTAGACAACACAGCAAGTCCAGTTGCCTTGATTTACTACTGCTTGATATCGTATTACATGCCTTTTCTATTTCCCATTGAAATTTATATCCCACATTCTGGCTACAGTTTGAGGGCTATATCTAACTCCCATCAGGGTCTTCTTACTCTTGCAGTTTCTTAACTCTACCCACAAGGATTCTACATCTTCTGATCCTATGTAATTTCCTTCTAAGAATTCAAATTCATTTTTACTAACAGAGCCGCTCCAAACCCCCTCCGCCTACCTGCCTGTCCTTTCGATACACGGTGTATCCTTGCACGTTAAAGTATAATCTATTATTCAATAATATATTTTATTTAGTTCTGGAAATAGTATGTTTTAATAGTTCTGAAAATCATGTTAGAAATTCATCAGTGTAGCTGCTGTTACTGAGATGCCTTTTTCAAAGTAGAGTGGATCAGAAAGCACAGCAGTATATGATTTATATACTGTTAACCAACTGGACATACTTGCAGTACCTTATGTGACATAATCTGCAGCACTCCTGCAGACTGATAATGACTGACTCTAGAATGCCATCTTGCAGGCATCCTACAAATTCTCTAAATCAGCACCAACCTGAATTTCCCAATTAAACTGCATTTTGAAATCCCCCATGCTTGGTGGTCTTGGTGGTAATCAGACATTACAAAGTGAGAGCGACTGGCCCTCCAGGCACTATGGTGAAATCCAGCGGGCAAAGGAACTCCAATGGTCTTGATGTCCTCCAAGGAATATCAGAGGAAAGTCCAACAGATTCTGGATGATCCCACCTACGGAGTTCTACAGCGGGATCCCACAGATTCGATTGTCAGGATGACTTCCGCTTTACTGAAGAAATCCAGACTGCCAGCAGTCAAATGTAAGACATTTCTACCTCAGGCGCCGGTACCACCAAGACTTTACGGGCTCCCTAAGATACACAGGAGGGTTCCCCTGAGGCCTATCGTCAGTGGCATAGATTTTCCAACCCACTACCTTCCTAAGCATTTAACAAACATGCTGTCTCCCTTTGTTGGGGGTGTGAGCATCACATCACAAATTTGACCAACTTATTGAATCGATAGCAAAACATCCAGCTGAACCCGGAGGACATAATGTTTCAATGTGGGGTCACTTTTCACAAGAGTTCCCATTAAGGACAGCTTGGTCTTCCTGCAATCAAGGTTTGATAAGGGTACCATTAGCCTTTTTGAACACACCCTTACTTTGACGTACTTCCTCTATAAGGGGTACTGCTATGAACAAACAGACAGAGTGGCCATTGGATCACCCTTGTTGCCAGCTTTTGCTAATTTCTATAAGAAGGACTTTGAGGAGGGGGCTCATCACCCTTACACCCCAAATGCTTCTTCAGATACGTCGATGACACCTATGTAGTGTGGCCTCATGGATTGCAGGCACTCCAACAGTTCCAAGACATCTGAACAGCATACATCTAAGCATTCAATTTATGATGGAGACGGAGAAGAATGGTTGCCTCCTGTTCCTGGACATTCTAATTTGACACAAACCGGCTGGTAGCCTCAGACATGACATCTATTGGAAACCCACTCACATGGAGTGTTGGCCTTCATCAACCATGGGATTGAGATCAAGAGCCATGAGGTAATGTTAAAGCTAGAAGAGACCTTAGTGCAACCCCATTTGGAGAACTGTGTTCAGTTCTGGTCACTTCACTATAGGAAGGATGTGGATGCTATAGAGAGAGAGAGTGCAGAGGAGATTTACAAGGATGTTGCCTGGATTGGAGAGCATGCCTTATGAGAATCGGTTGAGTGAACTTGGCCTTTTGTGTGGATAGCCAGAGGCATTTTCCCAGGGCTGAAATGGCTAACATGAGGGGACATAGTTTTAAGGTGCTTGGAAGTAGGTACAAGGGGGATATCAGAGCCAAGTTTTTCCACTGAGAGAGTGGTGGGTGTGTGGAATGCACTGCCAGCATTGGTGCTAGAGACAGATACAATAGGGTATTTTAAGAGACTCTTAGATAGGTACATGGAACTTAGAAAAATAGACAACTATGCAGTAGGGTAATTCTAGGCAGTTTCTAGAGTAAATTACATGGTCAGCACAACATTGTGGGTCGAAGGGCCTGTAATGTGCTGTAAATTTCTTTGTTTCTATGTTCCTATGTAACAATAACAGCCAACATCACACCTCCCAACGTAGAGTGGTCCTTTCTACTTCAATTAACCATGCAAAAACTATTTTGGACCCAAGGAGTCTCCCCGAGAAATAAGACGATTATGCATGACATTCCTACAGATTGGCTACAAGGTGAAGGAAATCAATTGGGGCCTTAAAATAGCTGACAGAAAAACTAGGAAACCTAACACTGAGAAGAACCTGTCGCTACTGCCTGTCTTCCCTATATTTCCATGGTTTCCATGGTTTCTGGAAAGATCGCCAGGAACCTGAAGAAATACCAGATTAATACCACCCACAAACCCATAAGGAAGCTCAAGTTACAGCTTATGTGGGTCAAAGATAACCTGGGACTTAGGTCGGCTGGTGTTTACAGGATTCCCCGTGCATTCAGAACAGCATATATCAGCCAGACAGGACACACGGTGGAAACCCGCATCAAGGAGCACAGGAGGTGCATCCGTTTGGGTTACCCAGAAAAATCAGCGGCACCAGAGCACTGCATTCATAATTGCCATAGGATTAACTTTTATGACACAAAACTCAAGTCAAGTCGTCACTTTTTATTGTCATTTCGACCATAACTGCTGGTACAGTACACAGTAAAAATGAGACAATGGTTTTCAGGACCATGGTGCTACATGAAACAATACAAAAACTACACTGAACTACATAAAACAACACAAAAACTACACTAGACTACACACCTACCCAGGACTGCATAAAGTGCACAAAACAGTGCAGGCATTACAATACATAATAAACAGGACAATAGGCACAGTAGAGGGCAGTAGTTTGGTGTCAGTCCAGGCTCTGGGTATTGAGGAGTCTGATGGCTTGGGGGAAGAAACTGTTACATAGTCTGGTCGTGAGAGCCCGAATGCTTTGGTGCCTTTTGCCAGATGGCAGGAGGGAGAAAAGTTTGTACGAGGGGTGCGTGGGGTCCTTCATAATGCTGTTTGCGACTCCCGCCCAATATAATTTTCGCTCAAGAAACACATATCAGAACGGGCGATCAAAATAGATTTTTTAAGACGTGGAAGGGCCTTCAATATCATGCCACTTGTCAAAGTAAAACACAGAGGGTGTCTATTTTTTATTAAATCTAATATTTTATTTATCCAAGAAGATATCATGTCAGATATTAATGGTAGATTTTTAATTGTCAAAGGAACAATTTGTAATAGAAAAATTGTCCTGGTTAATCTATATGGACTCAATGTAGATGATCCTTTTTTAAAAATGTATTTGGTTTATTGCCAGATTTAAATGAATATATGTTGTTAATGGGTGGTGATTTTAACTGTTGTTTAAATCCTTTGATTGACAAGAGTTCAACCAATCAGCGACTTCCGAGTTGTTCAGCATCACTTATTAACTTTTTTTAAAATTGATTATGATTTGATCGAAATCTGGAGAAATTTACATCCTAATGATAGAGATTATTCTTTTTATTCACATGTTCATAAAAAATATTCGAGAATTGATTATTTTATAACTGATTTCCGATTTCTATCCAAAGTCCTGAAATGTGAACATGACGCTATCGCTGTTTCGGATCATGCGCCTTTAAGCTTAACTTTTGAATTGAGTGGTGTCGGTATTGTAAATTTGCATTGGCGTTTTCCAGAAAATTTATTATAAAGTTCAGACTTTGTCAATTTTATTGAGACTCAGATAAAAGATTTTTTTTTCTTTTTAATAATATGGGAGATGTGTTGAAAGTGATTATATGGGATACACGTAAAGCATATTTGCGAGGTCAGATAATTTCCTATTTGGCTAAGCTTAAGAAACAGACAAAAATAGAATTAGATAAGATTTCAAAACAAATTAAAAACTTAGATAATATTTATGCAGTCTCTCCTAACATTGACTTATTTAAACAAAGGGTTGAACTTCAATCATAATATAATTTACTATTAACTTATCCTATTGAAAGAAATTTGCTTAAATTAAAAAGTCAATTTTATATGTTTGGAGATAAAAATAATAAGCTATTAGCATCCCAATTAAAGGCAGCTGGAGCTAAAAGACAAATATTAAAAATTCGTAAGGGAGATGGTAGTTTAGCTTCTAAATATGAAGGCATTAATAACATTTTTCAAGACTTTTACAGTGAACTCTATAAATCTCAGTTTCCAGCTGATCCTTCTAAAATGAATACCTTTTTACAAAAGATTGATTTTCCTAGAATATCTGTTGAAGATCAACAAACCCTTGATACTCCAATTACTGAAAAGGAAATTCAGAAAGCTATTCTTTCAATGCAATCTGGTAAAGCTCCTGGATTGGATGGTTTTTCTGTAGGATTTTATAAAAAAAAATTGAAGTTGGAAATGCTCAAAGATTCTTCTTTGTTAGGAAAGTTACCTTCCACATTTTATGAAGCTTCTATTTCTTTAATTCTTAAGAAAGATAAAGACCCTACTGATTGCGCTTCATATAGACCTATAACTATTAAATGTGGATGCTAAAATTCTTTCAAAAATAATGGCTAATCGACTGGAGAATATTCTAGCTAAAATTATATCTCAGGACCAAACAGGTTTTATAAAAGGCTGTTATTCCTTTTCTAATACTCGGAGACTGTTAAATGTTATGTACTCATCCCTTTCTAAGACTCCCCAATGTGTTGTTTCTCTTGATGCTGAAAAGGCATTTGATAGAGTTGAATGGAAATACTTACTTAACATTTTAGAGAGATTCAACATTGGTACTAATTTTAATAAGTGGATTAGAATGATATATATAAGCCCTATTGCCACTGTTATTACGAATAATTGCTGCTCAGGATGCTCTCAATACAACCTCTGTAGAATGTGGTGAGGATGGGGGGTGGGAGATGGACTTTTCTCGGCCTTTGCAGAAAGTAGAGGTGCTGCTGGGCTTTCTTTGCTGTGGTGCTGGTGTTGAAGGACCAGGTGAGGTTCTCCGCCAGGTGAACACCAAGAAATTTGGTGCTCTTTAACGATCTCTACAGAGGAGTCGTCGATGTTCAGCAGAGAGTAGCCGCTCCGTCTCCTCCTGAAGTCGACGACCATCTCTTTTGTTTTGTTTTGTTCTCTGGGCCCGAGCTCATCTCAGATGGACCGAAAGACTGTGAAACTGTGTGCTGTGGTCAGATGAGTCCACATTTCAGCTAGTTTTTGGAAAAAACGGGCGTCGAGTTCTCCGTGCCAAAGATGAAAACAGCCATCCAGATTGTTATCAGCAAAAGGTGCAAAAGCCAGCATCTGTGTTGGTATGGGGGTGCATCAGTGCCCATGGCATGGGTGAGTTGCATGTATGTGAAGGTACCATTGACTCTGAGGCATATATTAGGATTTTAGAGTGACATATGTTGCCATCAAGGCGACGTCTCTTCCCGGGACGTCCATGCTTATTTCAGCAGGACAATGCCAGACCACATTCTGCACAGGCTACAACAGTGTGGCTTTGTAGACACAGAGTGCGTGTGCTTGACTGGCCTGCTGCCAGTCCAGATCTATCTCCTATTGAAAATGTATGGCGCATCATGAAGAGGAGAATCAGACAACGGAGACCATGGACTGTTGAGCAGCTGAAGTCTTATATCAAGCAAGAATGGACAAAATTTCCAATTACAAACCTACTACGATTAGTATCCTCAGATCCAAAACGATTAAAAAGTGTTATTAAAAGGAAAGGTGATATAACACAATGGTAAACATGTCTCTGTCCCAACTTTTATTGAGTGTGTTGCAGCCATCAAATTCTAAATTTGTGTAAGTTTACAAAATACAACTAAGTTGGTCAGTAAAACTATTGAAAATCTTTTCTTTGTACTTTTGCCCGTTAAATAAAGGTTCACGTGAATTAACATATCACAGATTTTTGTTTTTATTGTATTTTGGAAAATATCCCAACTTTGCTGGAAATGGGGTTTGTATAATTGATACCTGTACCCAGCTGGAAGCCCGAGAAGAGTTTATTTGTCACATACGCAGTGAAAGCACCAGATCCTTTTCAGTTTGTTCCATATTAATAAAGTCACGCAGTTTTAATCAGGCATTTATGCTTCAGATTCAACTTTTGTAAATATTTAGTATCAATTCATTTCATGCAAGATAATTTGTTTCAAATACAGTACGTAGGATATGCGATTCCATAATGCCACAGCTACAGCTTTTTGCTCTAATTATTTTTGTCTTTTGCTGCATGGTATGTGATAATATCTTCCCATTTTACTCTTAGTAGGTACTGCAATATTTAACTCTGTATCTGTCTAAATACTCCTGGGTATGACTCTAAACTGCATCCGGTGATGAGGCTCTGATTGGGGACTTTAAGAGCTTTGGGGAAAGTGGAGTTACCCCTTAGTCATTCATTGCTCCCAGGGCCGCTCTGACCCAGAACGGTAGCACATGCAAGGGTTCCTGCTCAGGATACGAGCGAAGGCCAATGGTAGATCCGGCAGGTTCAGAAACTGAACTTATGAGGGAGAAGGCAGATGAGCTAGGACCTCAAATATCAATGCTACAGGTGGATGAACATTTGGGAAGAGAAATGGCGATTTCTTTAGTTCGCCCAATGGTAGGCAATAGCAAACCACCGTTGCTAGATACTAGGTTTCCTAGAATCTATTTGTTAAGAAAACCATGGTCAAACTCACAAAATGTATCACACAAGAACAGCGTCAAGAGGATCTTCAAGACAATTCAGAAGATGCTTCGCTCGGTAGGGTTGATTCTGGTCAGCAGGGGATCCCCGACCGTCATCAAGCTACTGCTCATAAAATTCAAGTAACACAAAAGAAAATTATTGCCACTTGGAATGTAAGAACCCTATATCAAGCAGGAAGATTGGACAATGTGATAAATGAAATGGAAAGACTAAAGATTAACATCATGGGAATTAGCAAAGTTCATTGGATAGGTGCTGGAACATGTCAAAATAGAAAAAAAACACTAATTTATTCTTGTGGAACATCCCCTACTAATGGAGTAGGAATTCTTATGGATGAAAACATGGCAAAAAGTGTTTTAGGATTTGGACACTGTCAGAAAGAGTGCTCCTTGTTAGATTCTGAGGACAACCATTTGATTTAGCAATTACACAGGTATATGCACCAACAACAGATGGAACAAATGAGGATATAGATAAATTCTACGAAGAGCTTGAACAAGCAAAGAATGGATGCAAATCTCAAGACATTGTTATTGTCATGGGAGATCTAAATGCTAAAGTAGGACAAGGTGCTGATGGAAATACCATAGGAAAATATGGACTAGGGGAAAGAAATGAAAGAGGTGAGAAATGGGTAGAATGGTGCAAGATGAATAATCAGGTCATTATGAATACCTACTTTAATAACCATCCAAGACGCTTACGGATCTGGAAAAGTCCAGGTGATAACACTAGAAATCCGATTGACTTTATTACTATAAACCAAAGATTTAGAAACTCAGTGACTCAGTGCAGAACATATCCAGGTGCAGACTGCAACAGTGACCATAACCCAGTAGTATGTCATGTAAAAGTAAAACTTAAAAAAACTAAAGAAGCAAAAACCTGAACAATCCCTTGACTACTTACAATTAATCAAAGAAGAAAACTTACAACAAAAATTTACAATTGAAGTAAGGAATAGATTTCAAAGTCTAGAAATAGAATCTGTTGAAGATGATAGCAATCATGTAGAAATCAAATTTAACTCTCAATAGGATGCCTTGGTAGAATCAGCAAAGTCAGTGATTCCTAAAAAAAGAAAAAAGCACAAAGAATAAATGGATGACAGATGAAATCAAAAATCTAATGGAAGAAAGGAGATGGAAGAAAGCAAATCCTATAGAATATAAGTCCTTAGATAAAAAAGTTAAAAACTTATGTCAAAAAGCCAAAGAAGAATGGTTAAACCAGGAATGTGAGCAAATACAAAGAATCCCTATTACTGATCCAAAAAGGTTACATCAACAAATCAAGAATATCACCGGTAAAAAGCTCCTCTGTTCTTCCAGTGGATGCTTGAAAGCAAAGGATGGTACCATTATCATGGAAAAAGATGAGATTATGAACAGATGGACTGAGTATATTCAGGAATTGTTTGAAGATGATCGAGGTGAAAAACCAGAAATTACGAAAAACATTGAAGGTCCGAGTATTTTAAAATCTGAAGTTCGTAATGCAATAAATAAAATGAAGAAAGGAAAGGCAGCAGGTCCTGATGAATCAGTAATAGAACAAATTATCGCCCTTGAAGATTATGGAATTGAAAAACTTACTGATTTAATCAATGACATTTATAAGACTGGAATAATGCCAGAAAAGAAGGAAAAAAATCAGTATTTATCACTCTTCCTAAGAAACCTGGAGCAATAGAATGTGAATTACATAGGACCATAAGTTTAATGAGTCATATCACCAAGATACTTCTAAGAATTTTGATGACAAGAGCTAAAAATAAGATACAAGCTGAAATAGGTAAAGAACAATGTGGTTTTGTGAAAGAGTAAGGTACAAGAAACGCAATATTGATGTTATGGATACTGTCAGAACAAGCTATTCAAGTGCAAAAAGATTTGTTTGTTTTATTGACTACATAAAAGCATTTGATAAAGTGAAGCACAATAAGCTATTTGAAATATCACAGGAAACTCTAGATCTGGATTCAAAAGACCTCCGCCTAATCAGAAATCTGTACTGGGAACAAACCGCCACTGTAAGAATAGATGGAGAAGTGAGTCAGTTTACAAAAATCAAGAGAGGTGTCAGACAAGGGTGTGTTTCCTCCCCTGATTTATTTAACGTGTACAGTGAAACAATATTACAAAAAATAAGAGACATCTTGGGAATCAAAGTTGGTGGTGAAAACATCAATAATTTCAGATATGCAGATGACACTATGTTAATGGCAAGTACGAAGGAAGAACTACAAAACTTAATTGATATAATTGTGGAAGAAAGTGCAAAAATGGGTCTATCTATCAATTGCAAAAAGACAGAATGTGTGGTGGTATCCAAAAAGGAGAATCCTATCTGCAAGCTGAGAATAAACGGGGAAGACATAAAACAAGTACAGAACTTTTGCTACTTGGGAAGCTGGGTGACATCAGATAGCAGGTGCGACATGGACATCGAAAGAAGAACAGGGATGGCAAAAGACACCTTTATGAGAATGAAGAGTATACTGACCAATACTAAACTAGGCATGACAGCTCGCCTCAGAGTACTGAAATGTTACATTTATCCAGTTATGTTATATGGCTCAGAATGTTGGGACAATATCTGGTAACACGAGGAAACAAATTGAAGCAGCAGAGATGTGGCTTTTGAGGAGGATGCAAAGAATATCATGGACAAAATGAATATCTAACGAGGATGTCATGAACAGCGCAAAACACAAAAAGAGAAATAATATATGAGATCATGAAAAGGCAACGTAACTTCATTGGACATGCAATTAGGAAAGAGGGTTAGAATGCACGGTAATTATGGGAAAGATTGAAGGGAAGAAAGCAAGAGGAAGACAAATGTAGCCCCCCCGGCCACCCCCAGGGTCGCTCGGCTTGCTGTCGTCTAGGGAAACAGCCTCGGCCCCGGCAAACTGGGTAATTCGTTTGTGTGGATGCTGTGTGATGTACCCCACCCCGCCCAAATAACAGACAATACACCAGATGCAATTAAATGATATACAGTTTATAGATATTACTGGAACTATATAATTAAAAGAGAATAAAATATAAAAGGAAAATAAAAGGCGCCACACTTATCAAAGTTCAATCTCTTCGTGGACAAAAACCGTTGGAGCTCAAGGACCTTCTTCTTCACCCTGCGACCCCTCGGACCACCTCGACCGGCCGCCTGGGACCAACAACGGTGGTCGACCAGACGCTCCACACGAGTCCGTCTCCATCTCCTCACCGAAAGCCCTCCTCGGGGTCCGACCCCGTTAGCGGACATCACAGCACATGGTCCATCCCCTGTCTTGCTCTCCCACCTTCTGCCCCAAAACCCCGAGCATACAGTATCTTCAAATACACCAAAACCATAACAACTATCCCAATTGGTTAATAGCACTCTCTTATCAGACTCTAAAGCAAAAACAAGCTGCTAGCGCAAACTTTCTCAGCGTTTAACACAACAAAGCCGCATTCCCCAGATTAACATAACAAAGACGCCATTTTAATTAGCCTCCGCAGTAACATAGAAGTCGAAACCCCCTTACACAAAGACAAATGATGATGGAGACAGCAGGCAGAGAACTGGAAATGAATACCAATGAATTGATCCACTTGACCCGAAACAGGAGTGTGTGGGCCATGGCAGTCAAAGCTCAAACTGGGCACGGAGCCTGATGATGATGATGATGATAATGATGATGATGGTCTGTCTAAATATAATTACTGAAAGGTCTCTGAAAAGGCAGCATTATTTGCAAAATACAATGAAAAGAAGTTGTGACATACACATGGGTAACTGCGACAGGACCTGATTGTGTCATCGAACCCCATCCAGCGCTGGTAGTCAGGATACTCGCCCCTGCTCAGGACGTACTGGTATCCCATGTAGTTGGGTCTCTCGTACAACACCCACCAGTCACTCTCAACACGGATGGAGTTACAGCGTCTGAAAAAGGAGTTCAGGTCAATGCAATCGGTCCTGCACACGTGGTGCCAACCTTGTAATTCCCCATCTTCGTAGAAGATGACCTGTGTGTCACAAAAGAAAATTTAAATATTTCTTTTTCTACCAAATGGTGCTGTTGTTTAGGCAACAGAATTCTCTGTCCCCAGTAACGATATTTGTTAGAAGTATAAAGTATCTAATAGTGCTGTAGGACAAATTATTCCAATTCTCACCTAGGCATTTGGACCATGACCAAGATACCTGGTTAAATGCACTATAATCAATTATTGATTGTCTGTGAATTATGAATCTGCAGAATGTGCTGGGTAATTAATGTCATTCCACAAACAGATCTACGTGGGCTTTTATGTTTGTATGTGAATGAACTTTACATTGTCATATAAAGAAAGAGCTGGAACACAGCAGCCTTGAACCTTTTAGCAAAGTGCTAATTTTAGTACAGTGCCCATTAATCTCATTGCTGCCTGTAAGAGAATAATTTATTCAACCTCATTCCTCTATGTGATAAATTAGCTTTAATTTATTGAAGCAAAACTTCTATTGCATCTTCTAATCCAATCTGTCTCTTTCTTTACTGTGCTGTTCTTGACTAACACTAATTTACATTTCTGATTCCCAGCCCTTCTCCTTAGTTCCCATGATATTTCATCAACCTTTAAATCTCAGGTTAAGGAGAAGGACCTGAGATCCAATTATTCTTAAAGGCCTCCAGTTCCTTTGTCACACATTCAGGAAAAGGGAAGAGGTCCTGAAAAAAGACTACAGGGAGTTAGGAAGGAAGTTGAAAAGCAGGAGCACAAAGGTAGTAATCTCTGGATTACTGCCTGTGCCACGTGACAGTGAATATAGGAATAGAATGAGGTGGAGGATAAATGCGTGGCTGAGGAATTGGAGCAGGGGGCAGGGATTCAGATTTCTAGATCATTGGGACCTCATTTGGGGCAGGTGCGACCTGTACAAAAAGGACGGGTTGCACTTGAATCCCAGGAGGACCAATATCCTGGTGGGGAGGTTTGCTAAGGCTACTGGGGAGAGTTTAAACTAGGATTGTTAGGGGGTAGGAGCCAAACTGAAGAGACTGGGGAAGAGGTCGTTGGCTCACAAATAGAGAAAGTTTGTCGACAGTGTGTGAGGGAGGATAGGCAGGTGATAGAGAAGGGATGCGCTCAGACAGACGGTTTGGGATGTGTCAATTTTAATGCAAGGAGTATTGTGAACAAAGTGGATGAGCTCAGAGCATGGATCAGTACTTGGAGCTATGATGTGGTGGCCATTACAGAGACTTGGATGGCTCAGGGACAGGAATGGTTACTTCAAGTGCCGGGTTTTAGATGTTTCAGAAACTACAGGGAGGGAGGCAAAAGAGGTGGGGGTGTGGCACTGTTGATCACAGATAGTGATACAGCTGCAGAAAAGGTGGATGTCATGGAGGGATTGTCTATGGAGTCTCTGTGGGTAGAGGTTAGGAACAAGAAGGGGTCAATAATTTTACTGGGTGTTTTTTATAGGCTGCCCAATAGTAACAGGGATATCGAGGAGCAGATAGGGAAATAAATCCTGGAAAGGTGTAATAATAACAGAGTTGCAGCAGTGGGAGATTTTAATTTCCCAAATATCGATTGGCATCTCCTTAGAGCAAGGGGTTTAGATGGGGTGGATTTTGTTAGGTGTGTTCAGGAAGGTTTCATGACACAATCATGTAAATAAGCCTACAAGAGGAGAGACTGTACTTGATTTGGTATTGGGAAATGAACCTGGTCAGGTGTCAGGTCTCTCAGTGGGAGAGCATTTTGGAGATAGTGATCATAATACTATTTCCTTTACAATAGCATTGGAGAGACATAGGTACAGACAAGTTAGAAAAGCATTTAATTGGAGTGAGGGGAATTATGAGGCTATCAGGCAGGAAATTGAAAGCTTAAATTGGGAATGGATGTCCTCAGGGAAAAGTACGGAAGAAATGTGGCAAATGTTCAGGGGATATTTGTGTGGAGTTCTGCATAGGTACATACCAATGAGACAGGGAAGTTATGGTAGGGTACAGGAACCATGGTATATAAAGGCTGTAATAAATCTAGACAAGAAGAAAAGAAAAGCTTACAAAAGGTTCAGAGAGCTAGGTAATGTTAGAGATATACAAGATTATAAGGCTAACAGGAAGGAGCTTAAAAAGGAAATTAGGAGAGCCAAAAGGGCCCATAAGAAGGCCTCGGCTGCCAGGATTAAGGAAAACCCCAAGGCATTCTACAAGTATGTGAAGAGCAAGAGGGTAAGATGTGAAAGAATAGGACCTATCAAGTGTGACAGTGGGAAAGTGTGTATGGAACTGGAGGAAATAGCCGAAGTACTTAGTGAATACTTTACTTCAGTATTCACTATGGGAAAGGATCTTGGTGATTGTAGTGCTGACTTGCAGCAGACTGGGAAGCTTGAGCATGTAGATATTAAGAAAGAGGATGTGCTGGAGCTTTTGGAAAGCATCAAGTTGGATAAGTCACCAGGACCGGATGAGATGTACCCCAGGCTACTGTTGGAGGCGAGGAAGGAGATTGCTGAGCCTCTGGTGATGATCTTTGCATCATCAATGGGGAAGGGAGATGTAGTATTCTCGTGCAGTGTGTTGACACTCTGACTAAACACCAAGTTAAACCAGAGCCAATGAAGACAGAGTCGTAGTAAGGTTAACCATTTACTGTTCACTCTTCCACATTAACATCGTATGGTGAAAACTGTTGATGAAAAAATACAAACATATACAGTGTCTGTTTCATTCTTGAGACCATGCACGCTCTTTTCTTTTAGCGAGTGTCTTCAGCCGCCCAGGGGAGGGAGGGGGTCGCGTCAAACCGCTGCTGGGCTTGAGCCGACCCCGCGTTTGAAATTGAAAAGCCACCACACGCTCCACTCCAACCTCCGCTTCCTTTAACAGAATCCGCGTTAATATTTTTACTTCAACGTGTCTGCTGTCATATGAGCTTACCGCGTTGCTTCTATAACGTTGCTTTGTGGGTAGAAACGGAGCTTTTCACATTCCTGCTGCATGCGCGGGACCCCACCTTTTCTCCTTCTCCAAACCAGAAGTTACCCACGAGACGCGGCGAAACTGGAGGTGATGTCATCACATGCCGCGATATACCATACACAATGAACTTTACCTTTGTTAAACTGTAATGTAGTTATCAAACTTTAACTTTAACTAGAAAATAATTACAAACAAATTATTTAAAGTGGAAATCTAATAAAGTTAAATTAATGCCTGAAGGGCAACACAGGAGAGGCTCTGGAGGATTGGAGGATTGGAGGGTTGCAGATGTTGTTCCCTTATTCAAGAAAGGGAGTAGAGATAGCCCAGGAAATTACAAACCAGTGAGTCTTACTTCAGTGGTTGGGAAGTTGATGGAGAAGATCCTGAGAGGCAGGATTTATGAACATTTGGAGAGGTATAATTTGATTAGGAATAGTCAGCATGGCTTTGTCAAGGGCAGGTTGTGCCTTATGAGCCTGATTGAATTTTTCAAGGATGTGACTAAACACATTGATGAAGGTAGAGCAGTAGATGTAGTGTATATGGATTTCAGCAAGGCATTTGATAAGGTACCCCATGTGAGGCTTATTGAGAAAATAAGGAGGCATGGGATCCAAGGGGACATTGTTTTGTGAGCTGAAAGGCCTGTATTGTGCTGTAGGTTTTCTATGTTTTCTATGTTTCTTTAACTTATCATAATGCAGCATTAAATGCAATCAAATTAAGAATGTAACATATTACATTGAGGTTTAAGAGACAGAAAAAATACTCAAAAATATTTACTACCAGTGGTTTTGAGTCAACATAATCGGCAAATTTCTGGAGAAGATATTGTCATTGTACAAACAATTATCGCATGACTCAAGTAAAGAATTTCAATTACAAGGGTTAACTTTGTGTAGTTAACACAATCTATACTGGATATTAAGTTCAATTATTTCAATATTGTTTTCCTTTCCTTATTCTGTGAGCTTTACATGAGCAAGGACTTTCATTGTATGCTGATATATATGAAAATAAACTATAATTTGAATCAGTTACTTTTACAGTCTATAATACAGTAATAGTATTTTTGTTTATATTTAAACTTGTAGTGCTAAAATCTGGAAACTGTACTAAAAATAGCTTATAGACTGATATACTGTACTGTATTTTGTTGAGACAACCTAGCTATTAATCTGCACAGTGATTTCAAACCTAAATTACAAATCTTTGTGTCTTGTAAGCACTTATTGCATTGCAGAACTCTTTAACATTCTAACAAGAACAAATGACCACGCAGCACTCTAATTAAGATGAAATTTTGAAAATGGAGTAAGGTTCTAAGTTGTTAAACGATCTAAAGCTTATCAAAGTATAGCTGTGGCAGGGCCGGATGCAGTCATTAAATCCGGCACTTACAGCTCCAGATACTCTTACTTGGTTAGGATGTACTAGTATCCTATGTACTTTACTTTCTCGTACACAACTCAACGTGGATGGAGCTGCAGAGGCTAAAGTAAGAGTCGGTCAACACAGTCGGTGTTGCACTCATAGTCCCAACCCTGGAAGCTGCTGTTCTCATAGAAGATAACCTGCAAAAATAAGATGAGGCTGAAATTTCACACATTCACAGAGTTTTATGAAAAAAAATCTACAGTGAATTAGTTTTACCTTCTTATTTTGTCTAATTCACATGCTCACCAGATCTCATAATGCTGGCCTCTTTTATACAACTTAATTAATAAAAATCCAGTTCAAAGTTCAAAGTAAATTTATTATCAAAGAACATCAATGTCACCAGATACAACACAGAGATTTTTTTCATGCAGGCATACTCAGTAAATCCTTAATAGAATCAATGAAAGACCGCACCCTTTGTTAATCCTATATTAATCCAGTGCTAATCTTTCGTTAGTAGAAAGTCATTCCTATTCTGAACAGCACAGCATATACATTCAAAACTGGAAAATAAATCCTGATTCAACATTAGCAAACTCCAGCATCACAAATTTTCCTTGCTTTATATTTCATCATTAACGTCAAAAGCTTTTGGTTTTGAAACAAGTAAAAGTGGATTAATCGTTTAAATCAAGTGAATTCTGAATCATCAGTGTGTACCGATAAGGATTTACCAAAATACACTCTGCATGAATCCATTCAGCCTTACTCTAATTGGTTTTAAAGGCTCTAAAGTTTGCCAAACCTCTTGTTAGGGTATCAAAAATAAGGGGGGCACAGGTTTAACATGAGAGGAAGGGGTTTGAAAGTGAATATGAAGGAATACATGGGAATATGTTGGGGAGGGTCTAAACTAATTTGGCAGGGTGATGGGAAATTGAGTGATAGGACTGTGGATGGGGCAGATGGAATACAAACAAAGGCGGTATGTAATGAGCCTGGCAGGAAGGACAGGCAGATTATAGAGCAAAATTGCTGTCAGTGGAATGAGTTGCAGTGTCACAGGGGAACAAAATCAGGATATAGGACTAAAGATGTTATATATCAATGCATACAGTATACAGAATAAGGTAGGTGGTCTTGTAGCACAGTTAGAGATTGGCAGGTATGACATTGTGGGCATCATTGAGTCGTGGCTGATAGAAGATTATAGCTGGGTGCTTAACATCCCAGGATACACCTTGTATCAAAAGGACAGGCAAGTAGATAGACGGGGTGGCGCAGCTCTGTTGGTAAAAAAAAATGAAACCAAATCCTTAGAAAGAGGTGACATAGGATCAAAAAATGTAGTATTGTTATGGTTTAGAGTTAAGGAACTGCAGGAGTAAAAAGACCATAAAAGGAGTTATATATAGGCCTCTGAATAGTAGCTAGGATGTGGGCTACAAATTATAATAGGAGATAGAAAATGCATGTCAAAAGGACAATGTAATGATAGCCATGGGGTGGGGGGGTGGTTTCAATGTGCAGTTTAATTGAGAAAATGAGTTTGGTTCTGATTTTGGATCTCAAGAGAGAGAACTTGTAGAATGCCTACAAGATGGCTTTTTAGAGCAGCTTGTATTGAACCCATTAGGGGATCAGCTATTCAGGATTGGGCATTATGTAATGAAACAGATTTGATTAGAGAGTTTAAGGTAAAGGAACCCTTAGGAGACAGTGATCATAATACGATAGTATTCACACTGCAATTTGAGATTGAGAAGCTAAAGTCAAATGTATCTGTATTAAAGTGCAGTAAGGGTATTATAGAGGCATGGGAGAGCAGCTGGCCAAATTTCATTGGAAGGAGACACTAGTAGGGATCCAGCCAGACAGTGGTGTAGTGGCATCAGTACCGGACTTCAAGGTTATTGGTCCCAAATTCGAATCCAGCTGGCTCCATGCACACTTACCATCAGTGTTGGGTTGAGATCAAGCTAGCAACTTGGCCATATAAAAAATGGATCAATGCTAAAAAAATGGCAAGGTTGCCATCCGACATGGCACAAGTTGCGGAGAGGAACAACAATTAGTAGGGATGACAGTGGAATGGCAATGGCTGGTATTTCTGGGATCAATTCTGAGGCGCAGGATAGATATATCCCAAAGAAGTATTCTAAAGGCAGGATAAGGCAACCAAGGTTGCCAAGGCAAGTCAAAGTCAATGTAAAAGCAAAAGAGAGGGCATATAACAGAGAAAAAAACAGTAAGAAGTTAGATAATTTGGAAGCTTTTAAAAACCAACAGAAGGCAACCAAAAAACCATTAGTAGGGAAAATATGAAATATTAATGTAATCTAGCTAATAATATCAAAGAGGATACCAAAAGTTTTATCGTATATATTAAGAGTAAAAGGGAGGTAAGATATCGGACCACTGGAAAATGACGCTGGAGAGGTAGTAATAGGAGAGAAGGAAATAGCTAGTGAATTGGAATAAATATTTTGCATTAGTCTTCACTATGGAGGACACCAATAGTATGCCATAAGTTTGAGAGCGTCAGGGGGCAGAAGTGAGTGTAGTTGTTATTTCTAAGGAGAAGGTGCTTGAGAAATGGAAAGATCTGAAAGTAGATAAATCACCTGGACCAGATGGATTACACCCCAGGGTTCTGAAGGAGATAGCTGAAGAGATTGTGGAGGCATTAGTAATGACTATTCAAGAATCACTTGATTCTGGCATAGTTCCGGAGGACTAGAAAATTGCAAATGTCACTCCACTCTTCAAGAAGGGCAAGAGGCAGAAGAAAGGAAATTATAGGCCAATTAGTCTGACCTCAGTGGTTGGGAATATATTGGAGTGAATTGGTAAGGAAGAGGTTACAGGGTACTTGGAGGCCCATAATAAAACAGGCCAAAGTCACCATGGTTCCTGAAGAGAAAATATTGCCTGACAAATCTGTTGGAATTAATGAAGGAAATGATGGCCAGTATAGACAAAGGAGAATTGGTGGATATTATCTACTTGGATTTTCAAAAGGCCTTTGTCAAAGTGCAGCATATGAGGCAGTGTAGCAAAATAAGAGCCCATGATATTACAGGAAAGATAATAGCACGGATTGAGCATTGGCAGGATGCAGAGTGGGAATAAAGGGAGCCTTTTCTGATTGGTTGCTGATGACTATTGCAGGGATCAGTTTTTGGACAGCTTTAATATGGTATGTCAATGATTTGGATGACAGAATTGATGGCTTTGTGGCCAAGTTTAGATAATGCAAAGGTAGGTGAAGGGGCAGATAAGTTTGAGGAAGCAGGAAGGCTACAGAAGGACTAAGATTTAAAAAATGGACAAAGAAGTGGCAGATGGAATACAGTGTTGGGAAATACATGATCATGCGCTTTGGTAGAAGGAATAAAAGCAGACTTTTTTCTAAATAGGGAGAAAATTCAAAAATGCGAGGTGCAACGGGACTTGAGAGTCCTTCTGCAGGATTCCCCAAAGATTAACTTACAGATTGAGTAAGTGAGGAAGGCAAATACAATGTTGAGGTATAATGCTGAGGCTTTATAAAACACTGGTGAGACCTCCCTTGGGGTATTGTGAGCAGTTTTGGGCCCCTCATCTAAGAAAAAATGTGATAACAAATCAGCCATGGTGGGATGGCAGAGTTGACTCGATGACCTGAATGGCCGAACTCTACTCCTGCATCTTATGCTCTTATGAGCATAAAAATTGTTTCGACCAAGAATTGTTAATATCTGGTTTGTGCAGCCAGAAGAAGTGGTGGAATCAAATACAAGCAGTATGTTTAGGTGACAATTAGCTAGGCATTTGAACAGGCAAGACAGGGAAAGAAATAAAGCAAATGGGATTAATATAGACTGGCTTTGCAAACTTCATCTCACTCCTTCCCTCTCCCCATACTCCTCAAAAAAATCTAACTGTGTCATGGAAGTCTAAAGCTAGAAACCATACAGCAGTAAGATTTACTAATTTCTGTAACATTCCTTGCAGAGGAACAAGAAATAATTTTTCAATTGCTCTAAAAGCTTGCTGCCTTAAGGCACATTTAAGTTTGGGAAACCATTGTTGCTCATAAATTGTTCTCTTCAAAGTAAAAAGAGAAAATACTGGATATATTCAGCAGCCCAGGAGGCATTGATGTGGTTTCTTGTCAAAAACCCTTCATCCGAGCAGGTCAGAAAGGAATGAAAGAAGAGGCCTATTGCAACACCAAAGCAAAGTTGGCGGAGAATAAGGAAGAACTGAGGATCATGATGACTTTGAGATAGAATGAGTTGGTATTACAGGGAGATTTTTGGACTGTGTATGTGGCACAGAGCAAGGATTTCAGGGAGCAATGAAGACCAAACTCCTATACTTTATGTCATCAGCAGATTTACCTCTCAGATCACATAACAAGGGTGCCATGGTGGTGTAGTAGTTAGTGCGACACTATTGCACCTCAGGGCATCAGAATTTGGAGTTCCTTCCTAGCATCCTCTGTAAGGAGTCAGTAAATCCTCCCCTTGGGATGTGTGAGTTTTCTCCAGGTGCTTCAGTTTCCTCCCACAGTCCAAAGATGTATTGGTTTGTAAGTTAATTGGTCATTGTAAATTGTCATATAGTTTGGTTTGGGTTAAATCAGGGATTGTAGGAGGGTCAACAGGGGTTGCTGGCAGCTTGGCTCGAAGGGCTGGTAGGCCCAATACCATGCTGTATTTCAGAATGAACAGCGCCTAGAGAAATGCCTGGGGCAACACACAAATGCAGAAGGAACTCAGCAGGTCAAGCAGCGTCTATGGAAGGGAATACAGTTGACATTTCGAGCAAGGTCTTCTGACTTCTACCCCCTTTCTTTACAGACCTCATGAAGGGTCTCAGCTTGAAATGTTGACTGTTTATTCCTCTCCATAGATGCTGCCTGACCTGCTGAGTTCCTCCAGCATTTTGTGTGTTTCTTTGAATTTCCATAATCTTTCGTGCTTATCTCAAGAAACACCTGATAGTTTGAACATGTCTCTCATATTGGGTGGGTCCAAATTGTTGAAGGGTGAGTGAAATTTGAGTGCAGATCCAACTGAGAAAGCTGGAGCCTGAGCCATTTAGTAAGGAAAGAGATGTGGCTGTGGAAGTGAGTTTTGGTCAACAGCTTATCGAAGGTAAGGAAGGAAATAGAAACCACTGAATGTGAACAGGCCAAAGGAACAGGTAGATATCGCATTGAAGAGCAGAGTTAAATGTCTTCAAACGTGGCATTTCTGGGAGAGTGGTAACAGTCAGTGCAAAAGTAAATGAAAATCAAAATAATTGCAGGTGCTAGAAATCAGTAGTAAAAGCAAAAATTGTTGGAAAGTACTGTGAACAGCTAGTATTTGAGTTCTTGGCCATAATTTTAAAGTGTTGGTTTTGTCCCTGCCAAGGATCCAGGTCATGACCACCAGGAGACTGGACATGGGCATGTTACAGTGCTAATACCTGGCTGCTCGCATTCAGGGGACACTCGGAGACAAAGCTATTTGGAAAAGGCCATTTCACAGGCAGTTAACACTATGGCACTAATTATGGAAATTTGCTGAAATCATTGAATGTCAGAGCATGGTGCCTTTTTTTAAAATCAGAATTAGAATCAAGTTTATTATCACTGTATGACATGAAATTTGTTGTTTTGTTTCAGTAGTACAGTGCAAAGGCGTAACATGATTATAAACTATGAAGTAAGTAGTGCAAAAAGAGAAGCAAAACAGCGTTCATGTGTTTATGGACTGTACAGAAATCTGATGGGAGAGGGGAAGAATCTCTTTCTAAATGCTCTTGGTGGTGTTCTGATGTAGCCGTTTTGTTGAACTCCTGTTTCCCCAACCGTGAACACCTAATGGTCAAATGCCATACATTCTTTTTACCTAGGGAGTTTTCCTTCACAATCCTGACTGCAGGTTACATACCACCAGCGGTCGACTATAATCAAGTGCTTGAGGTATTGCATGATCTGCCTCCAAACAAGAAACAGTCCAACCTGAACCATATCAAATTATAGTCAGGGACTTCAACCAGGCTTGTTTGAAGAAAGCCTTGCTCAATTTCCATTAGCATATAACTTGTAGCACCAGAGGTCCCAACACACTCCACCACAATTATACGGAATGCCTACTGTTCCATGCCCAGATTGCATTTCAGTAAATCAGATCACTTGGCTGTCCTTCTACCTGCATACAGGGAAAGGCTAAAGAGCAAAGCTCCAGAGATCAGGACAACAAACAGATGGTTGCAGGAAGCCGAAGAGTAGCTACATGATTGATTGCTTCCAGTCGGTGGATTTGGGCTATGTTTAAGGACTCATCTGTGGTTCTGAATGAATACACCATGATTGTCACGGACTTTATCTAAACAGTTGTAGACATGTGTCCCCACAGATTCATTCAGAATCTTCCACAACCAGAAGCCCTGGATGAGCCATGAGATCCACAATCTGCTGAGGGCCAGATCAGAAGCATTCAAGTCTAGTGACCCCAAAAGTTACAAGAAGTCTAGGCATGATCTCCTGAAATCAATCTCATGAGTAAAGTGGCAATTCCAGACCAAACTTGAATCAATGAAGGATGATCGACAGTTGTGGCAGGGCTTGGATCACCTCTTATAAAATTCAATCAAGTGACATAGGCAACAACAGGGCTTTGATTCCAGATCAGCTTAATGACTTCTATGCTTGCCTTGACCATCAAAGCTTGGAGAAACCATCACGAACTCCCACAGCCCCCAATGGTCCTGTGATCTCAGTCTCTGAAGGCTACATGCGAGCAGTCTTCAGGAAGGTGAGCCAACAAAAAGCATCTAGTCCATACAGGGTACCCTGCCACGTACTAAAAACCTGTGCTGATCAACTGGCTGGAGCATTCACTGAGATCCTTAACCTCTTGATTCAGCAATCTGAGCTACCTACTTGCTTTAAGCAGGCTTTAATTACACCAGTGTCTAAGAAGGACATGGTAACCTGCCTCAATGACTATTGTCCAATAGCACTTAAATCCACAGTGTTTTGAGAGGTTGGTGATGAAACATATCAACTCCTGCCTGAGAAGCAACTTGGATCCACTCCGATTTGCCTGCTGGAGCAACAGACACACAGCAGAAGCCATCTCATTGGCTCTTCACTCAACCCTGGAACATCTGGACAGCAAAGGTGCATGTATTAGGATGCTCTTTACTGATTAGAGTTCAGATTTCAATACCATCATCCCCTCAAAACTAATCAATAAACTTCAAGACCTTATTCCTCCTTGTGCAATTGGATCCTTGATTTTTTCACTTGCAGAGCCCAATCAGTTTGGATTGGCAACAAGTTCTCCTCCACAATCTCCATCACCACAGGTGCACCACAAGACTGTGAGCTTAGCCCCCTGTTCTACTCATTTTACACTTATAACTGTGTGGCTAAGCACGGCTGCAATGCCATATTCAAGTTTGTTGATGACATCACTGTCATAGGCCAAATCAAAGGTGGTGACAAATCAGTATATAGGAGGGAGATTGAAGATCTAGTCAAGTGGTGCCACAACAACAATCCCTTACTCAATGTCAGCAAGACCAAGGAGCTGATTGTAGACTTCAGGAGAGGGAAACCAGAGATCCATAAGCCAGTCCTTATTAGAAGATCAGAAGTGAAGAGGGTCAGCAACTTTAAATACCTCAATGTTATTATTTCAGAATGCCTGTCTTGGGCCCAGCATGTGTGCAATTACAAAGAAAGCACAGCAGCACCTCTACTTCCTTAGGAGTTTGTGAAGATTCAACATGACATGACAAGATTCTAAAACTTTGACAAACTTCTATAGATGTGTGGTGGAAAGTATATTGTCTGGCAGCAGCACAGCCTGGTATGGAAATACCAATGCCCTTGAACAGAAAATCCTACAAAAAGTAGTGGATATGGCCAGTTAATGGCTAGTTCATCATGGATAAAGCCCTCCCCATCAATGCATATATCTATACAAAGGATGTAATGTTGAAGAATTGTAAGGACTGGTAAGGCCTCATTTCAGAATTGGTCACCTTATCTAAGAAAGGATATGCTGACATTGGAGAAGGTTCAGAGGAGGTTCATAAGAATGATTCCAGGAATGAAAGAATTACTATATGGGGACTGTTTGATGGCTCTGGACCTGAAATCACTCGTATTCAGAAGAATGAGGAGGGATCTCATTGAAACCTATCGAATGTTGAAAGGCCTCAATAAAGTGGATGTGGAGACTTCCGATGGTGGGGAAGTCTTGGACCAGAGGGCACTGCCTCATAATAGAGGTTATGTTGATTTTGGACAGAGATGAGGAGGAATTTCTTTAGCCAGATAGTCAAGGCATGTGAAGGGTTATTCATTTATTGAAATACAATGCGGAACAGGCCCCTCCGGCCCTTCAAACCTTGCCACCCAGCAATCCCCCAATTTAATCCTAACCTAATCACAGAACAGTTTACAATGACCAGTTAGCCTATGAACCAATATGCCTTTGGACTATGGGAGAAAACCAGAGCACACAGAGGAAACCAATGGCCTCACAGGGAGAACATACAAACTCCTTACAGGCAGCAACAGGAATTGAACCTTGGTTGCGGGTACTGTGGAGCATTGTGCTAACTACTACACTACTGTGTTATGGGGAGAAGGCAGGAGACTGGGGCCGAGAGGTTAATTGATCAGCCATGAAGAAATGTTGGAGCAAACTTGATGAGCCAAATGGCCTAACTCTGCTCCTATGGCCTTTTACTGGCAGAACAGAATTTATAAATCATCTCATTAGGAAATAAATAAACATCACTGAAAGTGACCCTTTAATCTGAAATCTTTTCATTAGTCTTGTTCTTCTGGTTAGAGTTAAAGGGGTGAAGCTTGAAATTCAGCTGAATAAAAGTTGCCCACAAAGTTTAAGCTATCTTTGGACTGCACACCCCCTCTTTTATGATGTGTTTAAATTCATTGCCATCTGCAGGCTATCTGTGGTGTCCAGGAACACAGCAATGACAGTGAGGGAAGCAACTGCTCATGCTGAAGAATCATTTCAAGACAAACTAAGAAGCATAAGCTGTACAATGCAATACATAAAAAACACTACAGGTTACAATAATAAATACATTTTAAAAAGTAGTGCAGGAACAGAGCAAAATAGTGAGGTTTTTTAGAACCAAACACAATACTACAATTGTGGTCTTAACAGAGTGTTATAGATCTGCAATGTTATCACACAGCTCTTGAACTCAATCCCCTGACTAATGAAGGCCAACAGACTATATGCCCTGTTTACCACCCTACCAAATTGCACGGCAACTTTGAGGGCTCACTGAAAGTGCACCTCAAGATATTTCTGTTCCCCCATGCTACTAAGAATCTTGCCATGCACTCTGTACCCTTCCTTCAAATTTGACCTTCCAAAGTGTATCACTTTTCTAGGTTGAACTCCATTTGACACTTCCCAACCCAGCTCTACATCCTATCCTACCAGAAGGTTGTTGTAACCTACAATAACCTTCTACACTATCCACAATACCACCAACCTTCATGTCATTTGCAAACTTATTAACCCGCCTTTTCACTTCTTCTGTCATTTATAAAAATCAGAAAGAGCAGGGGTCCCAGATCCCTGTGGAACACTACTGGTCACTGACCTCAAAGCAGAATACATTCCATCTATTATCATCCTCTGTTTTCTGTGGGCAAGCCAATTCTGAGTCCACATAGCCTAGTTTCCCTGCCTCCTGGCTTCTTTAAATACCCTAACATGGGGAACCTTGTTGGACACCTTACTAAAATCCATATACACCACATCCACTGTTCTTATCTTCATCAACTTATTTTGTTACTTCCTCAAATAATTAAACCCACTTGTTAGACATGACCTGCCCCTCTCAAAGCCATGTTGATGATGCCGAATTCAACTATGCTGTCTCTGAGAATCCACTCCAAAATTTGCCTACCACTGATGTAAGACTCACTGGTCTATAATTCCCAGGATTATGCCTATTGTCTTTCTTAGGATAAAGGAATAACATTTTCCACCCTCCAATCTTCTGGTACTATTCCTATGACCAGTGAGGATGCAAAGATCATTGCCGATCGCACAGCAATCTCTTCCCTCACTTCCCATAGCAACCTGGGGTATATCCTGCCCGGCTCCAAGGACATATCCATCCTAATGTTTTTCAAAAGTTCCAGCGCACCCTCCTTCTTAACATTGACATGTTCCAGCATATCAGCCTGTTCTATGCTGTCCTTACGTTCACCTAATTTCTTCTAATTGGTGAATAGTGAAGCAAATTGAGGGCCTTTTCCTTTAGTTACCTTATTTCATATTTTTTAAAACACTATTTTTAATTACCTTCTCTTCAGATCTAAAATGCCTTTGGAAGTCAGAGACATTTGCAAGTTCTCAAAACCAGTTACAGCTTTCAAAACTCTGCACTAATTTTGACCACCCAGTGTTCTGAGACTGAGGCTTCCACACCCAAGGTCCTCTGGCTTGCAGGACTACACCACTGGAATTTTGGATGCAGAAGCTCAACATGATAGCCCCTCTGCACTGAAGGAAAGTATAAGGGCAGGTGTGGAAGATCAGAGGTGGCAAGTCCATAAGTGGAATGGGTGCCAAGCCAGTACGATCCAGACTATTAATTTTATGATGTACTGTATGTAATGCAATGTGATGCAATTTAAACTATCAAAGTGTGTAAATGTATCTTTAAATACAGATATTTTGTTCTTGGTTTATCTTTGCATGTATGTATATATTGATGCTTGCCATCTTTCAAAACAACTGGCCATTCATGTGCTATATAAACACATTACAGGCAGCAGAACATCTATATTTGACATTCCATTCAATAAAAACTAATAAGATAGAGGAAGTCAGAAAGATGCTAGTATTCATAGAAATAAGGTAGCATTTGAGCTAACAGACTGCTAGTGATTGCCCAGGGCACCATCAACCACTGGCTGCTCATGACTCACATAATCATGTACTTGATGCATGCTTTGCCAAACAAGGAAGTGCAATCTGAGCTGGCGCTCAGAAGCCAGTATTTCAGATCTTCCGTTCGGGGTTGAACTCTGTTGCACTGAACTCAGCAGCATTCCAGTCACATGCCAATGTGAGGACTTGAATGTACCAGTCCTGGCCCTCAGCTTTAAACAGGAAGGACTGGCATAGAAAAGGTGTGTTTGAAATGTTTTACTCTGTTTGAAAATTGTAAGTTAATTGTTTTAATGTATTTTCAAAATCATTTTTCTTTTTTAACATACTTAAATACATTTGTATAGTTTTTAAATATCAGAAAACTGTTCAATGGCCTTTGACAAGGCCTTGGACACCTTGCCTGGTCACTACTCAGCCCCCACTCTGTATTGCGGTGGATCAGCTCATTCAGTCCTTGGCACCAGCAGAAGTGAGCATGCTTGGGGAAGAGAGTCCCAGCAGCTGACCATGTCCGATGTAAGATACAGCACAGCACCTTGGAATTTCCTCCCCTCACAAAAAATGATCAATTGTGGAACAAGAGGAGAATTGAGTTATCTGATTTATTTTGATACCAACCAATGCAGATCCTAGGACACTTAGTTCACTAACGATAGTGCTGAAATCACAGTCTGTCCAGCAGCGAGATGATAAAGTTATTTCAATTCTCACGTGGGAACCTGAATAGATTATAATCCAAATAAAACTGTTACAGTTTACAGATAGTTTGGGTCAGGACACATGAAAACTATGAAACATCACATTTAGATCCATGAGGTGTTGCCATAATTAACTTTCATTTTAGAGGAACAGTATATAATTTCACATTCTGCCATTGGACAACTACTCAATACCCCTGTGGACGAGATTACTGACTTCTTGCAACTGTATCTCTTATGTGCCTTTATTTATAATGTCAGCAAAATAATTAAATGTTTTCCATAGCTTGTAATTCATTTTTGTTTCCTTATTCACCTAGCACACTAACCCCAACTCACACTTTCTGATAAATGTTGTTCTTCACAGAAGTAGCTTTAGTAGTAGAAAAAAGAATTTCTGATTGAAGTGAAAATGTCATAAGGACAAATTAGTAGTGGGCCACCAACCTAAACCTTTTAAAGCACATGTACAGAAGCAGTTAACCAATGGTCTATTTAAAGGAATCATTTGACTTGTAAATAAACTAGAGAATTTCCCATTATTTCTCATTGCAGATTAATTCTCAAGACATTGAGAAATAATTTGCTGTTTTCAGTTCATTTGTTCAATGAATATGTTTCCACTGAAGATCTATAACTATATGCGAATTAGTACTTTGAGTAAATAAATAAAAATGAATGAATGAAAAAGGCATAATCATTAACAAATACAGCAAATCACACAGTTGAGTATGGAAGCACTGGAGACAAGGACGAATTAAGTGTCAGGTGAAGTGGAAATAGCTTAAAATGTTCCACCATGAAGAGTGGAAATTAAATACTTGACCCATGGATGTAATGTAAAATGCAAGGAGTAATTCATAAAGAAGAAGGGAAATGCATTGAAGAGATCACATTTTAGTGGAGCTGATTTGGTTCTACTTCTAAGTAGATTATCCAGTGCAAACCTGGTTACTTTGATATCCAAGCTGCCAACAATATAGGTCAGTGGCAGAGGCCAACAGAAAAGCTGCAACTTTGTGTTAGGAGTAGAGTACGAGAAAACCAATTACATCGGATAAAGGTACAAGTACAGAGTAAATGATGGAGAATATCCTGGATAAGATTGCTTGAAAGTTAAATAATGCAGGGACTGAAAAAACATGGCTGTGGTCAGAATGAGAATCAGAATTATTATCACTGACATATGTCATGTTTTTTTGCAGCAGCAGCAAAATAGTGCAATACATTGACATTACTGTAAATTAAAATAAGTATATAAAAATAGTGAACAACATCCTGGGCCGAAGGACCTGTGCTGTGCCATAATGTTTTATATATCTACCACAGACAATTAGATTATGAGAACACTCAGTCCTCGTTTATTGTCATTTAGAAATGCACGCATGCATTAAGAAATGATACAATGTTCCTCCAGAGTGATATCACAGAAAAACAGGACAAACCAAAGACTAACACCGACAGAACCACATAATTAGAACATATAGTTACAGCAGTGCAAAACAATACCATAATTTGATATTATGGTATTATGACAATATAAAGATAGTTGCAGGGACAGTTAATATTAAAGAAGTAGGGAGTTTGCAGAATACTCAAACAGATTAGGTGAATGCGCAAAGAAGTGGCAGATGGAATATAGTGTATTGTATTGCACTTTGGTAGAAGGAATAAAGACATAGACTATTTTCTAAATGGGGAGAAAATCCAGAAATCAAAGGTGCAAAGGGACTTGGGAGTCCTCATGCAAGATTACCTAAAGGTTAAATTGCAGGATAAATCAATCGTATGAGAGACAATTTCAATGATAGCTTTCATTTCGAGAGGACTAGAGTATAAAAGCAAGGATGTAATGCTGAAGCTTTATAAGATATTGGTCAGACCACACTTGGAGTATTATGAGCAATTTTAAGCTCCTAATCCAAGAAAGGATGTGCTGACATTGGAGAGGGTCCAAAGGAGGTTCACAAGAGTGATTCTAGGAATGGAAAGGTTAATGTATAACTTGTGTTTGATGACTCTGGGCCTGTACTCACTGGAGTTTAGAATAATGGTGGGGGGGGGGGGAATCTCATTTAAACCTATCAAATATTGAAAGGTCTAGATAGAGTGAATGTGTAAAGAATGTTTCCTATAGTGGGGGAGTCTAGGATTGGAGGGCACAGCCTCAGAATAGATGGACTTCCCTTTAGAACAGAGATGAAGAGGAATTTCTTTAGCTAGAGAGTAGTGAATCTGTGGAATTCATTGCCACAGGCAGCTATGGGAGATAAGTCATTGAATATATTGAAAGCAGAGATTGATAATTTCTTGATTAGTCAGGGTGTCAAAGGCTATGTGAAGAAGGCATAAGAATGGGGGTTAGGAGGGATAATAAATCAGCTGTGATTAAATGGCAGAGCAGGCCCAATGGGCTGAGTGGCCTAATTCTGCTCCTTTGTCTTATGGTCTTATATATGCTCCAGAAAGAGAGCAGAATAATGAGAGAGTTCATGGATTCATGGACTATTCAGAAATCTGATGACGGTGGGGTAGAAGCTGTTCCTAACACACTGAGTGTTCATCATTATGCTCCCGTACCTCCTCTCTGATGGTAGTAATGAGAAGAGGGTATGTCCTGGATGGTGAGGGTCCTTCTTGTGGCATCGCCTTCTGAAGATGTCCATGATGCTGGGGTGGCTGGTGTCCATGATAGAGCTGGCTGAGTTTAAATGCCTCTGCAGCTTTTCTCGATCCTGTGCATCGCAGCCTCCATATCAAGTGGCGATGCAACCAGTCAGAATGCTCTCCACAGTAATTTGTAGAAATTCGCTAGTCCTTGGTGACATTCCAAATCTCTTCAAATTCCTTATGAAATATACCCACAAGCATGCCTTCATGATTGTATTAATATGTTGAACCCAGAATAGATCTCCTGACTTCTCCTTCATGAAGTCCACAATCAATTCCTTGGTCTTACTAATGTTGACCAAGGTTGTTGTCAGACACCACTCAACCACCCAATCTATCTCAATCCTGTCTGCCTCCTTGTCACCATCTGAGGCCAAATTTATGAATCCTGACTAGAAGTTCACAAGACTTACCATTCTAAAATCACTCTTCATAAATTTGTTTGCAATGTGCAACCACCATTCAACAGTACACTAACCTGACCCACGTCTCAATAGAACACTTCTACTCATTTTATTTTTCAGGTTATAATTAGTAAATGGTTTTAAGTATGTTTTAAATCTCAGAAATATTATTTCATTTTTAAAGAGTGGGCAAAAGTGTCTATTGTTCTTGTATCATACTTTAAAAATCCCTTCTATTTAAGAGGAACCTCTTCAAAGGTTCAAAAGTTCATTTTATTATCAAAGTATGTCTGCAGAATACAACTCTGAAATCTGTCTTCTCCAGATAGCCATAGAATACAGGAAACCATATAAGAAATTGAAAGAAAGACATAAATCCACCCCGCGTGAAAAGAAAAAGAAACAAAAACTCGCAAACCCCAAACACAACACCCCCTCCCTCGCACAAAAAAATAGATCACCCAAACCCCCCAGCCCACCAATCCACAACAAGGAAGAATGGATGGAGAATACGAAAAGAACATAAAACTGAAAGAGGCCAATATAAACTACACGAGGAATTCTGCAGATGCTGGAAATTCAAGCAACACACATCAAAGTTGCTGGTGAACGCAGCAGGCCAGGCAGCATCTCTAGGAAGAGGTACAGTCGACTACAGTTAGTTTGAACCACAGTCCAATCCATATACCTCAGAATTTCGGTAATAAAACTTTGAGCATTGGGACCCCTTGGCCCCCTCCTCCATTGGACGGGTGTATTATAATAATAGAATTTTGCGTTGCAACCATCCAATACACCCTTCAAAAGAGGTTTTAAGAGTTAATGATGTTACATTGGCACAAAATATTAAATGCAATTGGAATTCAGGCTCAATTCTGACCTCTGTTGGTGTTTGTAAGGAGTTTGCATGTTCTTTCCACAACCAATGATGTCAGTTGGCTATTGTAAATTATGTAGGTTAATGAAGAAATATTAAAGAGAAAATGATCCTGGGCAATGTGCAAGAAATAATAAGTTGCAGAATTAGAAGGAAATAAGGAGAGGAAATGGGACTCTCCAGGGAGCTGGCTAGACCCAGTGCTAAGGGGGTGGTGATATCCTACTTCATATTGAACTACTATATTAGTGTATAATTCTTACATAAGCCTTTTTGACTCCAGTGTGACTAAGCAATGCCTGATAAAGTCACCTGAGAAAGGGTCACACGTGGATTCAAACAATAATTTAACAAAGTAAGTTCCCAAAACATCCCAATGTGTTCTGTAAATTCAAAAAAGAATATTGCATTTTTCTAGAAACTACAACCCAAAGGTAAGGAAGGAAGCAAAATTATGGGAATCAACCTTGACTGGGAACTGAAGAAGAGTCTTGGCCCAAGATATCAACTGTTTATTCTTTTCTATAGCTGGTACCTAACCTGCTGAGTTCCTCCAGTGTTTTTTGTGTGTTGCTTTGGATTTCCATCATCGGCAAACTTTTTCACGTTGGTGATTGACTGGAAACTTGCTGTTTGAGGAGATAGAGGAGATGACTTTGGCACATTACTCTTACTCATACTTGCCAACCCTTTTCAGTCCAACTTGTACACATGGTTTATTAATTCCTTAAGAAATGGTTCTAACTCTGAGGGAATATTTCTCTGACTTCAAACATTTTTGAAGTATAACCATAATGCAAAATACTATATTATACGATAAAACTATAAAAGATGAAATGCAGAATTTTGGCCAGTTTATTAATGGAGATCTACAAAGTTTTATCACTTCCTGTGTTAATTATGAACATCTTTAAATTACAACTAATGTAACATAATGTTTTCAACATCTTGAATGTGATAACTATTATTACGGCTGTTGAGAAATTCAAATAATTCATGACAATCAGGATTTCAACTTCAGAGAGCATCGATATTTTTGAACACTACAGGAGGACAATGCTTTGCCCTTGACAGAGTGCTGTGAGTCAGGATGGAGAGAAAAAGTGAGGCGAAGATTTGTCAGGGTAGCGAGGGAGTCAGAAGAGAGAGGAAGTAGAGGAAACTGAGTGAGTGGAAGAAAGGAGATCAGGAAGGAAAGAGATAGGGAGGTCTGCAAGAACGGTGGCAGGGAAAAGAAAATGGAATACAGTAGTAAACCAGATAGAAGGGTAGGAGTGCAGCTTCGAGTCAATGGCCAAAGAGTATGCTCCTGAGACTTGGAAAAATACATTCCCTTTTTCCATTTTCCACTCCACACTTCTCTTCATTCCTGTTCTGACCCTCTCATCCCTTTCTCCTCTCTGTTTCTCTCTCCTCCCTATGATCTCCTTCTCTCTTTTGCCACTGCTCTTTCACTATCCTCCACAACCCTCAGAACAGCAGGATGTCCATTTAGAACAGAGATGAGGAGGAATTTCTTTAGCCAGAGGGCAGTGAATCTGTGGAACTCATCGTCACAGACGGCCGTGGAGGCCATCATTTGGTATATTTAAGGCAGAGGTTGAAAGGTTCTTTACTAGTCAGGGAGTCAAAGGTTATGGGGGGAAGGCAGGAGAATGGGGTTGAGGGGGATAAGAGAATCAGCTATGATGGAATGGCAGACTCAATGGGCTGAATGGTCTGATACTGGTCTGTGTCTTATGTTTCTACGGGGCTGGTTGCACCTCACAAATTCCTGCTAGGGAAGATTGTGTAAGAATGGCTATCCTATTCATCTGAATAAAGTAACTGCAAGTGAGTGTTTTGTTTCTTTTTTAAAGTAATATTTCTGGTTACTCATTAGTGATTTGCTGTATATTTAATCTGACTGCATATTTAAATTAACTGCAGGTCAGCTGAGATTTTGGGCAGCAACTTAGGCTACACTGTGGGCTCCGAACGATCTAGCACCTTTCACAGAACATGGTTGCTATTCTGCATACATGAAGGGCCAGTCAGACATTCCTTCAGAGGCCCACAATTAATATGGTGGTTTATACAGCATCTAGGAATGAATTTCAAACCATGGTTTTAAGAAGGTGAGCTCCAAAGATTGGGAGAGTAATGTACTACATTCTGCAGAACTGTCTCTAACCACAGAACCAATCTAGAAACAGAAAATGGATCATCAATCGTAATTCCTATCTTGTGTTGTTTCACTTCACACCTGTGGTTAATTCTATTACATTCCTTCTTGTGAATTAGACAGAAAACATACAGTGCATGGATAACATCATGTTTCTATTATTTTCATTTAATCTTTTCTTGGGATGAATAAATTTCTTAAAACTGTATTCCACATTACTGTTGGGGTGCGTTTCAATTCAAACTCAGCAATGATGAAGAAATGGCAACATGCTGAGATGGTCTGCAATTTGTTGGGGAGCCTACTGGTGGTGTTGTTTCCATCACCTGCTGCGCATGTCTCCCTTGGTGCAGAGATCACAGATTGAAGAGGTGCTGTAGGAGTAACTTGGTTCAGTAACTCGGGTGCATTTTATAAATGATCCGCACTGTGGCTGGTGGTAGAGGAGATTTACAGTAATGATTGTCATCTCCTGGATGGTATTGTACTTCCTGAGTGGTGTTTGAGCTGTACCCACCCAGGCAAATGCAAAGTATTCCATCACGTTTTTGAGTTGTGCCTTGCAGATCCTGGAGACTATGGGGTGAGTTCCTGACTACAAGATACCCGGCCTCTCATAGTCACAGTAGCTATGTGAATAGTTCAGTTGGATTTCTCATGAATATTGATCCCTGGATACTGACTATGGGAGACTTAAGTGGTAATAACAAAGAATAGAAAGGTAGGTGATTAAGTTTTCTCATTAGATATATCACTTTCTGGCACTTTGGTGATGTGAATGATGCTTGCCATTTATGAGTCCAAATGAAAACCTTCTGGATAAGACTGCACGCATATAGCATCACTTCATTAACAGAGGAGCTGTAAATAGAATTGAACATTGGACAATCATGAACAAATGTCATTGCTTCATATTGCGTAATGGAAGGAAGGTTAATGTCACTGCTTCATATTATGTAATGGAAGAAAGGTTGGGCCCAAGATACTGTTCTGAACAATTCCTGCATTGATTATGGGACTGCAATTATTCACCTTCAATAACAATAATAACCATAACTTTACTGCAAGCATGATTCAAACACTGGAGTGTTTCCATTTTGATGCCCAATAACTTTATTTTACCAGAGCTCTTTGATGTTATATTCAGTTAAATGCTAGTGTTGTGAATAACAGTCACTCTCACCTATATATAACCATATAACAACTACAGCACGGAAACAGGCCACCTTGGTCCTTCTAGTCCGTGCCGAACTCTTACCCAATTCTGGCCAACTCCTCTCTCATGCCTCTGTAATCACCTTTACTCTACTGTAATACTGATACATTTGACTTCAACTTCTCCTTCTCAAAATTCAATCATATTATGATCACTTTTCCCTAAGGGTTCTTTTACCTTAAGCTCTCTAATCAATTCTGTTTCATTGCACAACACCCAATCCAGAATAGCTGATACCCTAGTGGGCTCAACCATGAGTTGCTCTAAAATGCTATCTCATAGGTCTTCTAGAAATTTCTCCTCTTGGAATCCAACACCAACCTGATTTTCCCAATCTACCTGCATATTGAAATCTCCATGACTTTTGTAACATTGCCCTTTTGGCATGCATTTTCAACTTCCTGTTGTAATTTGTAGACCACATCCTTACTACTGTATGGGGGTCTATATATAACTTCCATCAGGGTCTTTTTACCCTTACAGTTCCTTAGCTCTATCCCCAATGATTCAACACCTTCTGACCCTATGTCACTTCTTTCTAATGATTTGATTTCATTTTTTACCAACAGAACACCACCACCCCTTCTGTTTTCCTGCCTGTCCTTTTGATACAATGTGTATCCTTGGACAGCAAGCTCCCAGCTATAATCTTCTTTCAGCCACGATTCAGTGATGCCTACAACATCATACATGCCCATCTGTAACTGTGCTACAGGTTCATTGACCATATACTGCGCACATTCAAGTATAACACCTTCAGTCCTGTATTCACCCTTTTGATTTTGTCCACCTTTTATGTTGTATCTCATCCTGTTGACTGTAATTTTCCCCGATCATCAGTCTCTCCCTGCTAGTAGGCTCACTACACATTGCCTCTGTTTGTAAACCAACTACCTCACCTTCAGCACCATCACTCCGGTTCCCATCCCCCTGCTAAATAAGTTTAAGCCCAACAGAACAACTTTAGCCAAACTACCTGCAAAGATATTGGACCCTGTTGGGTTCAGGTGTAATCCGTCCCTTTTGTATAGGTTATACCTTCCCCAGAAGAGACCTCAATGACACATAAATCTGAACCAGTGCCCCTGCACCAGTTACACAGCCATGCATTCGCCTGCCAAATTATTCGATTCTTACCCTTACTGGCACATGGCACAGGTAGCAATCCAGAGACTACTACCTTGGAAATCCTGTTTCTCAAATACCCTTAGAGAATAAGACCATATATTTTGGGTATATACCTCAAGAATGGTTGAAAAGAGATAAATATTTAATGAATGTACTGCTGATGGCTGGTAAAAAGACCCTTACCAGGAAATGGTTATCACAGGAGAGCCCAACTTTAAATGTATGGATGGAAACTACAACGGAATTGTAATTGTAACAATACCTCTAGAATTCTGCTCTTCAGTCCAAACATAGATTGAGCGTGTGATGAGGACTGGAGCTAAATGGTTGTTGCATTACTTAGACTGGACCTCAACGAGCAGGCTGTTTGGTAAGTGCCATTTGAGAACACTGTATATTACTCTTTCTGAAACTTTGCTGAAGATTGATTGTAGGCCGTCTAGGCAATTACTAGCTGGTTGGATTTGTCCTGCTTTTTCAGTTCATATGACATGTCTGAGCAACTTTCCATGCCATTGGACAGTTGTAAATACTGTAACTACACAGTTACAGCTTGAATATATAGCATCCAATTCCACATACCTTGCTTAATTTGTTATCTCACATAACTAAGACTACACATCTCTCCCATCTTCAATACCTAGGGCTGCAAGCCTATTTCAAGAATATTAAAGAATATTTGGAGCTCAATATAATAACTTAAAAGCAACAACATTAATAATAGTCAAAAGAATGGTGTGCTTTTCTGAGATGTTCACATTGCAATTTTAATTTGCTTCTAACTCCAAAAAAACAATAGTGAAATCTTGAAGTTTAACTTTTTCATTTTGGTTTTTTACATGATGAAAAAAAATCAATATTTTATTCAAACTCTGCTTAGCATCCGGTTTCTTGTATTGTATTGTCTTCTCCTGATTGGCCACTTGTTTACTGATATACAAGTTCCAACAAAATCATTTTAATTGCAGCACCCTAAGTATAACCAGTAACCTGTATAACTGTAGCAACTTCTACTTTGAAAAAGGCACACTCGACACTTCATGCCAAAAGAAACAACTTTATCTCGAACTTCAAAACTGATAGGTATATACAGAGGCTTTCACAACCCATACAGCATGGCAGGAACACTATATACAAAGCACACTGGAAGTAAAAAGAACAGAAGTAAAACCCCCCCATTATCCTAATTAGTATGAACTTACTTTTAATGATGCTCACATTACAACATTTCTCCCCCTTTAAAATCCAACATTCCCCAAATGTAAAAACTAGGAAATAAAAACAGTGGTGTTATTAACTTGTGTACCCCTGAAAACATACTAGTATCTCAGCAACAGTTTAGCAATACAAAACATCTAGGAAACACGACAGATTCAACATTCAACGTAACAACAACAAAAAAAAACTATCTCATCAAAGATTCAGTCTGTCAGGATGTTTACGAGTGCGCTGTGATCTGCGCACTACCCCTGGTGACCCTGCAGGCACCGCTGGTGAGGGTGTTTCTGTTGGGTCTAGTGTTGGGGGCATGACAGGGGTCTGTGTGTCTGCGTGAGAATGTCCATTCTCCTCCTCAGGGGACCCTGACCCCTCTGCCAGCGTCTCTCCCTCTGGTAAAGTCATTGGTGGACATGCTTCCACCGTAGTCTGTCTCACAAATGGAAACTCCATGGAACTGTCTGCCTCTGAGTCGGAATCATGACACAGGCGCACATGGTCCTGATGTCTGCGGAAAACACGCCCATCAGTCAGCTTAACATCATAGGAGACGGGACCACTCTGCTTAAGAATAACCCCAGGCAGCCATTGCTGATAGTTTCTCACATAGACATTGTCATCTGGTTTTAACTGTCTCTCTCGCGCATGTTGATCATGTCCCTCCTTCTGCTTTTCCTGCTTTCCCTCCACTTTTGCCTTCATGTCCGAGCGCAGCAGGTCCAATCTTGACTTGGGCCTACACCCCATCAGCATCTCTGCTGGAGTGCGGGCAGTCGTAGTCTGTGGTGTGAGGTGGTATTTAAACAGGAAACATGAAAGCTGCATGCTAAGAGAGTAACACATATCAAAGTTGCTGGATCTGCCTGGCCTGCTGCGTTCACCAGCAACTTTGATGTGTGTTGCTTGAATTTCCAGCATCTGCAGAATTCCTGTTGTTTGATGCTAAGAGAGTCCCCTGTCATCCGCTTCAGGCCTTCCTTCACTGTCTGAACAGCCCGCTCAGCCAAACCACTGGAGGCTGGGTGGAAAGAGGCCGTCTGAATGTGATGAATGCCATTCTGCTGCATGAACTCACTGAACAGTTCACTGGTGAACATCGGGCCATTATCAGTGACCAGAGTGTCAGGCAACCCGTGGACTGCAAACACTTGCCTGAGTTTGTCTATGGTTGAGGGGGCTGTGATGTTGCTCCTGATGTGAGCTTCGATCCATTTAGAATGCGCATCTACCATTACAAGAGACATCTGCCCCATAAAAGGGCCGGCAAAGTCCAAATGTAGCCTAGACCAGGGGTGGTCTGGCCACTCCCATGGGTGCAAAGGAGCTGGTGGTGGCATATTCTGATTAGTCTGACACTGTGTGAATGATTTTACCTTGTTCTCCAGATCCTGATCCATTCTTGGCCACCATCCGTAAGATCTTGCAAGGCTTTTCATCTGAGACACTCCTGGGTGAGTCTCATGAACTTCCTCCACAATCTGTGAACGGCCGGGGGAGGCACGATGACCCTTGCCCCCCAGAAAATGCAGCCATCTTGCAGACTGAGTTCTGTCTTGCGTTTGGCATAAAGCCTCAGTTCCTCTCCTTCCACGACTCTGGGCCAACCTTGTAAAAGAAAAGTCTTGACTTGGGACAGGACTGGGTCCCTCTTTGTCCACTGCTTGATCTGGGTCACCTTTACAGGTGTCCCTGACAGCCTCGCCAATGAAAACACAGTCTCTGGAGGCACATATGTAGTAACAGTTGTCTCAGGTAAAGATAGTCGACTCAGTGCATCAGCACTTGCATTATTCCCACCCGCTCTGTACACTATAGTGTACTGGTAGGCTAACAATGTAAGAGCCCAACTTTGTACACTGGCTGAGGCTAGCGGTGGGATGCATCTAGTCTCACTGAACAGGCTCATCAGTGGTTTATGGTCCGTATAAATTGTAAATGCGTGTCCATAGGTACTGATGAAAGCGTTTGACCGCAAAAACAATGGCCAGACCTTCTTTGTCTAGCTGTGAATATCACTTCTCAGCATGTCAGGGTACGTGAAGGAAAACCAATAGGCTTCTCTGAACAGTCCTCCATTACATGTGAGAGAACTGCCCTGACTCCATAGGGTGAGGCATCGCATGCCAGGGTGATCTCCTTGTCTGGGTCATAGTGAACAAGCAGCTTCACTGAGTAGAGGAGTTCTTTCACTTCCTTGAAAGCTTTCTCCTGCTCTTCACCCCACTGCCATTTAGTGTCATTGTGAAGCAGCTTATACAGTGGGGTCAAAACCCTTGAGAGGTCAGGAAGAAACTTGCCATAATAATTCACCATGCTCAAAAATGATCTGAGTTCCGTGACAGTCTTAGGGCTTGGGGCTTCCTTAACAGCTCTCACTTTGTCCTCCACAGGACAAAGCCCCTCAGCTGTGATCTTGTGTCCCAGGTAAGTCACACTCCATGCCAGGAACACAAATTTTCCACATTTCAACTGCAGCCCTGTGTCTGAGAGCCTCTTCAACACCCATTCTAAATTAGCCAGATGCTCCACCTCCGTAGCCACCATGATCAAAATATCATCAAGGTACACTGCTACGTGCGGAATCCCCTGCAGCAAAGTGTCCATTGTCCTTTGGAAAATGGCAGGGCTGGACACCACTCCAAGCACCAGGCGATTGTACTTGAATAATCCCTTGTGCATATTGATTGTGACGTACTCCTTTGAATCCTCGTCGAGCAGCAGCTGTTGGTAGGCGTGGCTCATGTCCAGCTTTGTGAACAGCTTACCCCCTAACAGGGTTGCAAACAGGTCATCCACCTGAGGCAATGGGTACTCCTCCATCCTAGATTAACCATGAGCATATAATCCCCACATATCCTCACCATTTTGTCTGCCTTCAAAATTGGAACAATGGGAGCCGCCCAGCTTGAAAACTGGACGGGCTGAATAATGTCCAGCCTCTGTAAACGTTCCAGCTCCTTCTCGACTTTGCCCTTCATAGCATAGGGCACCGACCTGGGCTTTAAAAAACGTGGTGCAGCCTCAGGGTCGACGTGGAGTTTCACTGTCACACTCTTCAGTGTTCCTAGCTCGTCCCTGAAAACGTCACTGTACCGCTGCAGAATGTCCTCCGTTGTGTGCGCATACTTAATTTCATGCCTGCTTAGCCGGATTTTGCAAAGCCAATTGTGACCCAAAAGACTGGGTCCCCTGCCCTTAGCTATCACTAGCCTGGCTTCAGCTCTCTGACCCCCGGCTGAAATGTCCACATATAACACCCCCAAATGAGGTATGGGCTGCCGCATGTAGGTCCTAAGTTTGAGCTTTGACAGTCTAATGGGAGGCAGGTTAGACCCCCATGTCCTCCTGTAGGTCTCCTCACTAATGACCGATGCAGTAGCCCCTGAATCAATCTCAAACTTAATGTCCTTTCCCCTGACAATGACTGTGGCATAATATGGTTCAGGTGATTCCTCATCTGTTTCCACTGCAAACATGTTGTAAGCACACGCTGCCTCTTCGTCTGCTTCTTCTATATGGTGTGTGGTTGCCTGAGCCTGTTGAGCTTTCCCCTGCCCAGGCTTAATCTTACCCTTTGAACTTCTGCACTTTTTAGCTAAATGTCCCTTTTTGCTACAAGCAAGGCAGACAGTGTCTTTGAATTTGCAATCATTTGCATAGTGCGTCCCTCCACATCGGAAACATTCCACCCGCTTTGCCTGTTTACCAGTCTCCCTCCTGACTTGGTGTACTGCCGCCGACTGCGAACCCCCATGTCCTTTCTGGATATCCTTGACATTATTAGCAGCCATCTCCATGCCTTGGGCAATCTCTAAGGCTTTCTTAGAGATCCCAGTGGGGTTCAACAACAGGCGGCGTTGTATGCCGTCACTATTAATGCCGCATACCAATCGATCACGGAGCATGTCATCGAATACCACTCCGAAATCACAATGCTCCGACAGCTGCCGAAGCTCGGCCATGAAATTGGCCACAAACTGACCTGGCTTCCTGAAACAGCTGTGAAACTTACACCGTTGGACTATCACAGAAGATTTCAGATTGTAGTGGCTCCGCACGAGCTTGACCAGTTTGTCATATGGAATGTCCCCCGGTTTCCACGGTGCGGCTAAATTCCTTATTAGCTTGTAAGTCTTTGCCCCAAACACACACAGGAGAATAGAGCGCTTCTTAGCCTCCTCAGTAATTCCATTAACATAGAAAAAGTGTCCCAACCTTTCCTCATACTCCGGCCAGTCTTCGTTTCCTTCCAGAAATTTCCCCGATAGTTCCAAACGTAGCCATCTGAAATGCAAAGCTTCCGTTCGAAAAACATGCTGATACGTTCACAAAACCAGTTCACCTCGTCGCCAAAAATATGTAGCAACTTCTACTTTGAAAAAGGCACACTCGACAACTTCATGCCCAAAGAAACAAGTTTATCTCAAACTTCAAAACCATTATGTATATACAGAGGCTTTCACAACCCGTACGGCATGGCAGGAACACTATATACAGAGCACACTGGAAGTAAACAGAACGGAAGTAAACCCCTCCCCCCCCCGATTATCCTAATTAGTATTAACTTACTTTTAATAATGCTCACATTACAACAGTAACACTCTTAATCATACTGATAAAAGTATTTGTGCAGTGTTCATTTGTACATAAATTCACATCCAGTGGGAATGTCCCATTCTGTTTCCATTCATGCTTCACTTAATTTTCCAAAATCAGGTTTCAAACATCAATAACGCTGATCAGTCAATATTGCCACTATGCTCTGGATCATGAAGCCATTAACTGAAATACACCCAAGTACATTGGAATTATCAAGTTTCTTGAATTAGTAATATTTTTCAAGTTTGTGAGTCAAGCTACCAATCAACTTGTTTCAATAAATGCAGCATATTGCTGATTACCTAATGATCACCAAATAAATCTACATTGTTAAACTGATCCACTGAAACATCCTTAATTACGGAAATATAGTCTATTACAAAGGGGAAGCTTTGAATGACAATCTCTAATGCAAATCAATTTTGTTTTGTGATCGAAAATGTGAGTATCAAATTATCTGCAGCTGATTAAATAAGATGGACCTGTCCTGCTGTGAGGACAATAACTGAGGAATAATATTTTAGTTATTTGGTAGAAGGTTTAGAGGGAATTTTAAACTACACACAATTGAGACATAGACGTCACTAATATGAACAGTGTCAGAGGGAGAAAACCTCAGCATGTATGAAGAATACTGCATGACCATTTTGAAAGCCATAATTAACAGAACTATGGACCAAGAACTGGGAAATGAATTTTCCTAGACTCTATTTTTGGGCAGCATGGACGTGATAGAAAAAAATTATCTCCTCCTGTTCTTAAGTTTTAACGATTCTAAAGTTTCCAGTCTAAAGAGCAACAATGCATGTCTGCACAACCCTGAAAATATGCTTGACTGGGGTTTCAAATATTTTGAGTCCAATTTATAACAAACTTTCATGCCAACCTACTTTGCACAATATTTTCAATAACAAAGCAATTGATTTTGTTTTCAGCAGAGTTCTTCCAAGCTATTAGCAACTGATATTCATTCACCCAAAAATTGGCATCTATTCTTTTAATAACAATTGCTATTCCTCTCACCCACACTACTTACTATTCCTTAAATGTCTGTATTGACTGTACATACAGAATTCTCTTGAATCCCACTATAATTGTCCTGAGGCTGGCCAGCTGCTCGACTTGTGGTAGGAGGGCTCAGAGGGTTCTGCTTCGAGGCAGTTTTCCTAACTTTCAGTTTTATACCTATTTAGAAAAAAATATGGGCAGTTTAATATTAAATAAATGATTTACACTGCCATATACCATTCAGATTCTCATGCAGATTAAACTTTCTTGTTGTAACTTGTACAAATTGGGATAGATTTTGTCTGCTCGTATGTAACGAATTTCCAGGGATGGTAAATATATCATTGCTTATGGAGAGAAATTAAGTGTATAATAAGACATATACATAGGAGCAAAATTAGGCCATTCGGCCCAATTAGGCTGCTATGCCATCTCATCATGGCTCATTTATTATCCCTCTCAATCCCATTCTCCTGCTCCTTCCCGTAACTTCTGATGCACTTACTAATCAGGAACCTATCACCCTCCGCTTTACATATACTCAGTGATTTGGCCTCCACAGCCATCTGTAGCAATTATTTCCACAAATTCACCACCCTCGGGCTAAAGAAATTCCTCCTCATCTCTGTTCTAAATGAATGTCCCTCTATTCTGAGACAGTGCCTTCAGGTCCTAACCCACAATAAGAAACATTCTCCCCACATCCACTCTATCGAGACTTTTCAATATTTGATATGTTTCAACAAAACCCCCCTCATTCTTCTAAACTTCAGTGAGTACAGGCCCAGAGCAATTAAATTCTCCTCATATGTTAACACTTTCATTCCTGGAGTCATTCTCATGAACCTCCTCTGGACCATCTCTAATGCCAGCACATCTTTTTTTTAGATAAGGGGCCAAAAACTCCTCTCAATGCTCCCACTCTGGCCAATGGCTTATAAAGCCTCAGCATTACATCCTTGCTCTTGTATTCCAATCCTCTCAAAAAGAATGCAAACATTGAATTTGCCCTCCAACCCACTGACGCAACCTGCAAGTTAATCTTTAGGGGATCCTGTTTAAGGCTCCTACGTGCCTTTGCATCACTGATTTTTGAACTTTCTTCCCAAATAGAAAGTAGTCTATGTCTTTATTCCTTCTACCAAACTGCATGACCATACACTTCCCCACACTATCTTCCAACTCCCACTTCTTTTGCCCTTTTTCCTAATCTGTCTAGGTCCTTCTGCACAGTCCCTACTTCCTCAACCCTACTTAATTCTTCACCTATCTTCGTATTATTCACAAACTTGGCTGAAATGCCATCAATTATGCCTTCCAAATCACTGATTTACAATATAATGTAAAAAGGAGCAGTCCCAACACCGACCCCTGCAGAACACCACTAGTCACCAGTAGCCAAACAGAAAAGGCCCCCTTTATTCCCACTCTCTGCCTTCTGTCAGTCAGCCAATCTTCTCTCCATGCTAGTATGTTTCCTGTAATACCATGGACTCTTATCTTGTTACGGCAACTTGTCAACAGCCTTCTGAAAATCCAAGTAAACGATGTCTACTAACTCTCCTCTGTCTGTCTTACCTGTTATTTCCTTAAAGAATTCTGACAGATCTGTCAGGCAAGATTTACCCCTAAGGAAACCATGCTGACTTTGCCTCCCGTTTACTCTTATATTTGGAAAAACTTTTAGTATCCTCTTTTATGTAATTATCTAGCTTACCTTCATATTTAATCTTTTCTCTTCTTTTTTTAGTTGCCTTCCATTGGTTTTTAAAAAACTTCTCAATATTCTTTAACACCCTGTCAATTTTTGCTTTATTACATGGTCTCTCTTTGGCTTTTATGCTGTCTTCGAATTCTCTTGTCAGCCACAGTTGCCTCATCCTCCCTTTAGAATACTTCTTCATCTTTTGAACGTATCTGTCCTGCACCCTCTGAATTGCTCCCAGAAACTCTAGTCATTGCTTTACTGCCATCATCCCTGCTGTGTCCCCTTCCAATCAACTTTGGCCAGCTCCTTGCTCGTGCCTCTGTAATTCTCTTTACTCCACTGTAATAATGACACATCTGACTTTATCTTCTCCCTCTGAAACTGCGAGATGAATTCTATCATATTAGGATTGCTGGCTCCTAAGGGTTCCTTTACCTTAAGCTCCATAATCATTACACAACACCTAATCCAGAATTGTCTTTCCCCCAGAGGGCTCAACCACAACTGGTCTAAAATGTCATCTCGTAGGCTTTCTACAAATTCTCTTTCTTGGGATCCAGCACCTAATTTTCCTAATCTACTGTATCTGCATATTAAACGCTTCCATCACTACATAACATTGTCCTTTTGACATGCCTTTTCTATCTCCTGTTGTAATGTGTATCCCACATCTTGGTTAATATTGGATGCCTGTATGTAACTTCCATGAGGGTCTTTTAACTCTTACCGTTTCTTAACTCAACCCACAAGGATTCTACATCTTCTGATCCTATGTCACCTATGTATACCATCATGACTGAAATTTTCAGAACAATCTATAGTAAATAATCTTAAAATCAAAATTTCCAAAATGAAATCTATTCTAAATCAACTTAATTTTCTGGTCAAAGTCTTCTTTGTGACATTTATCATGGAAGTTGTCTTGAGTACCATGGAAAATTAAGTCCTTTGGAAGAAAATCTAACAAATGTTAAAGCATTAAACTAATGTTAGGGCTGGGGTAATTCAGTGGTTATGTAGCAGGACTGATAGTTCAAAAGTCTGAGCTGAAATGAAATTTGAAAATTTGAGAAATAAAGAAATTAAACGACAATTAGGGACAGCAAAAGTAACCATTTTAGATTGTTGTAATTGTTCCACTTGTTCACGAAGTGCTTTTGCCTCCTTGCAGCTACTGTGCCACTAGGGGGCAGCATGGTAGCGTAGTAGCTAGGGTAACACTTTACAGGGGTTTAATCCTCGCTATTGACTGTAAGGGCCTGTACGTTCTCCCTGTGACTGTGTGGATTTCATCCGGCTGTGCCAGTTTCCACACATTTTCCTAAATTGTGAAGGTTAGGGTTAGGGTTAGGAAGTTGTCGGCATGCCATGTTAATGCCTGAAGAATGGCAACACTTGCGGGCTGCCCCCAGCACAACTTTGGACTGTGTTGGTCATTGAAGCAAACCACACATGTCACTGTAGGTTTCGATATACATTTGACAAATAACCTAATCTCATCTTATTTCAAGTGATTCAAATGCACACCAACTTTGTCACTTAACTGTTATTTGAAATGGGTTAGGAAGATTCACAACTCAACAATCAGAAAGACCAAACAATGCTAATCTTGCTACTGATGTGCAAATACAATGAATTAGTATTCAAACAGTTTCCAGTTAGAGTGTATAGTTTAGAAGATTAAATAAAAACATATTGGTTATTTATCTAAATAAAATAAAACTCTGTTAATCTTAGCAACACACATCAAAGTTGCTGGTGAACGCAGCAGGCCAGGCAGCATCTCTAGGAAGAGGTACAGTCGACGTTTCAGGCCGAGACCCTTCGTCAGGCCGAGGGGTCCTGACGAAGGGTCTCAGCCTGAAATGTCAACTGTACCTCTTCCTAGAGATGCTGCCTGGCCTGCTGCGTTCACCAGCAACTTTGATGTGTGTTGCTTGAATTTCCAGCATCTGCAGAATTCCTGTTGTCTCTGTTAATCTTGTATGTTTAGGACTTTGATCACGCCAGACTAGCAGGTATTCCAGACTATCAAATGTTATTTTATTGATAATCTAACAACATTAATTCACATTTTTTTAAAATGCTACTCAGTGGCATTTCAGTGAACCCAAGGTAAGATTAAAATGAACGCAGCAATAGAACCAAATGAGCTTAAAGGGAACATTGAAAATATCACTTGGTGAGTCACATGACAAATTTAGGATTTCCAAATTGGAAAGCAGATTATCAGAGTTCTAACACACTCTTGACCCCTGTGGTAAGATAGAGAAAAAATTGCGGAGCCCTTGCAAAGATTTTTGCTTCAACCTTGGCCACAGGTAAGGATCTGGAGAACTGAAGAGAGGCTAATGTGGTACCATTGTTCAAAAAGGGTAACAAAGACAAGCCAGGAAACTACAGGCTTGGACATCAGTGGCTGGTTAATTGTTGGAGGTGGATTCCGAGGAACAAGATGTACCAAGGTTTGGAAAGAAAGGCCTGGTTCAGGACCATCAGCGCAGTTTTGTGAGTGGAATTAGTATCTGACAAATCACTTGGAATTCTTCAAAGAGGTAACCAAAAAGGGATGGAGGGTAGAGCAACAGTTGTTGTCTATATAGACTTAAGCAAGTCCTTTGATATGTTCCTCATGGCACACTAGGCTGTAAGGTTAGATCACAGGAGAAGTGGTTTCTTAATTGGGTCAGTGGTAGGAAGCAAAAGGTGATGGTTGAGGGTTATTTCTCAAACTGGAGGCCTGTGTCTAGTGGTTTACAGGGCATGGTTAGCAATTTTATGGATGACAGTAGAATAGGTAGTGTTGCAGATAATGCAGAAGGTTAATAAAAATTACTTGGGAGGAGATCTTGTTCAGCTAGTTATGTGGGCTGAAAATTGGCAAATGGCTTTTAACCTAGGTAATTTTGAGGTATTATATTTTTAGATATGAACCAGGGTAGGACCCTGGTGAGTGTGTTGGAACAAGAGGACATAGAAGTACAAGTGTGTAATTCAGTGAAAGCAGAGTCACGGGTGTGGCAGAGGCGTAGGAGTTGGGTAATGGTGTTCCATTACACAAGATGTTGGTGAGGCTACACTTGGAGTAGTTGGGTACAGTTTTGGTCATATTGTCATAGGGAAAAGTTATGAACCTATAAAAGAGTGCAGAAAAGTTTTACCAGGATGCTGCTTGGACTTGAGAGCCTGAATTACAAAGAGACGTTGCATAGATTAGACATTATGCCCCATAATGTAGGAGATTGAGGAGGTGACGTGATAGTAGATAAGACCATGAGGGACATTACAGGGTAAATGCACATCATCTATTTCCAAGGGAAGAGGTGCTAAAAACGAGAAGGCATATGCTTGAGAGGTAACAGTTCAGGGACAGTATGTATTTGAATGAGCTGCCAGAAATAATGGTTGAATTGGATACCATAGCAACATTTAAAAGCCATCTAGATAAGTACATGGATGGGACAGGTTTAGACCACTATGAGCCAAACACTAGCAGATTGGACTAGCTTGTAAGGCAACATGGATAAAGAGGTTGAAGGGCTTATTTCCATGCTACATAACTCTATGACTCTATCCTACTGTACAAATTATCTGGGAAAAACTTGAGGAAGAAAACTAAGTAGCTCAACCTTCAAAATAAAAGGATATAACCCACTCACTCAATCTTTTAGCATGTTCTGCTGCACAGGCTGCAGTCAGCATTGCAAAAGGATGCATGGACAAACCAGGTGGTTGAACATGTCCCTGGAAGACAAAAGGAAACAATACCTCTATCAAGCATTCTCTGAAACACACATTCCAACAGTTTCAAATAAAACCCAGTGAGAAAGTGAATTTAAAATTACAGATCAGACTTCCTAAACCAACACACTTAGGCAGATTACCATCAAGTATTTGCCAATATTTTAAATGGATGTCTCCCAGTTATTAGTATTTGTGCTAATCAGGGCAGTGATGTTAGGCTACATATAATATAGTTGAATCAAAGATCAACACTTGGAGAAATATTATTTGTTGTCAACAATTGCAACATTGCACCATGCTCCTTAGAGGAGACAAATTTTAGATTCCTGCTGTATATCCCACAAGTGAAAAAAATAACAATTGGATTAATCTTTCTTCAGATGTCTGGTAAAATTCCTTTAACTGTGAGCTACAGCAAAGTGGCAATCAGGTTTATAACAGGGATTCAGATCTCCAGCTATTTTGTGTATTTACTAAGCACTTATACAAAGAAAGAAAATTTCTCAATGTAGTAATTGAATGCATGATTTTAACAACATTAAGCACAATTGGAAAAATTGTATCATTGGAAATTAACACAAAGCTATTCAGCCCACCTTGCCTTTGCGGTCTTCCATACCTGTCTTCTGTAACAACATGGCTTGTACAGTAGGTTCAAGTTCCACTGCAGACTTCAAGTCTACAATACTGTGCCGTGCTGTAAGGAGTGGATTAATATCAGGGGTCCCATTGTTCTAATGAAATCTTGATCCATGACCCCAGCCCTCTCAGGTGAGTGTGGGGAAAAAAAAAATCACTCTGAGCTATCTGAAGGAGGGTTGTCCCTGATGTCTTGGATCTATCCTTTGACTGTTATCGCTGGGACAGACTAATTGCTCATTAATTTGACACTATTTATGGAATCTCACTAGCACAGATTCACTGCTATGCTTTTTGTAACAGTGGCAAAAGAGACAGATGATGCTGATGGATATAAGTTTGTTTTGACAACTACTGAAGAGTAGGGTTATGACATTGGTGGTGGTAACCATCCCACAGAGTGCTGCTGGCATCAATGCTCACTACCCTAAAAATGGACTTGGCTAGGGATTGCCTAAGCATAAGGAGATAAAAGGAAGGGGTGCAGAATGACGGGTTCAGATTAGCCACATCCCATAAATTCTGCAAGTATTCACCACATTCATACATGATTTAATGATGAGGTGCAGAGTTAAGCATTCAGTTTTGCTGTTGTCACAATGTTAGATGACACTGTAAGAAACGTAGATTGAAGCATTCAATTGCAGAGAAACTGACACACTAAGCAAGTGGGTAAAACTATGTAAATCGATTTCAATGTGAGAAACTAAGAGTAACTAACATGTTTATTTATCTATTCCTCCAGTTCCTTTTGACTATTAGGAAGCCTATAGTATAACTAATGGGCAGTGCAGAGGGCAACACTCCCACAACTGACTTCTAACATGTGGCATTATTCTAGGAGCCTTTTGCAACTACCAACTAGTCATCGCTGCATTCCAGTCCATTGTAGTTGGCCACATAGTTTGAATACACTCTTGCATGAAGAAAATAAATCGATGTAAAAATATGGTTGCTATTCATTGCTTTCATTATTTTGGGGATAGCAGCAATGTGATGGAATTGATTCACCATGTCTTGTGGCTATATTTAGTGTTCCCATGATAAAATATTCTTTAGTGTACCATATAGCCTACTGTATATTATGGAACTACTTTATGTTGTAGTAATACATCATTGAGCATGCGCTATTAGGCGCATATTGATCTGTACGTGTGTTCAGTTCGGTTTCAGTCAGTAAAGAACCCAGTTAACTTAGCTCCTGTCTCCAGCATTTTTATTTATAGCTTTGTTGTGTAACCTGGCCACATACACAATATTCAGCTTTCCTGATGATGGCACCAGTGCTATACCTTGCTTCTCATTCTCCTCAGAACAGAGGATGACATACCCAGGCAGCATCCTGGGAATGTTGTAAATTTCCAAATTTAAAAATGTCAGAAGTACGAAAGTTAACAACTGTACTACTATAACACTGAAATGTTCAGTTAATAGTCTAACCTGCAGATCCTCATGCAGAAGACAGCATAATTACAAGGAGACACAGGAGACTGTAAATGCAAGGATCTGTAGCAGAAAACAAACTACAGGATGAACCAGTCAGGCAGTATTTGTGGAAGCAAAGGAATAGTAGACACTTCAGATCAATACCCTTTGTTTTGGGCTCTTCTTCCCTGGGAAAAAGATATCCACCTTATCTATGCCTCTCATCATTTTAAACATTTCTATAAGGTCATTCCTCACTTTCCAACATTCCAAAAAATAAAGACCAAGCCTGGAAAATCTCTACTTATGACTCAGGTCCTGTAGTCCTGGCAAAAGTCCTTGTAAATCTTTTTTGCATTCTTTCCAGTTTAATCATGCCTTTCCTATAACAGGGTGACTAAGATTGTGCACAGTATTTCAAGTACAGCCTCACCAATGACTTGTACAACTGCAGCATAATATTCCAACTCCTGTCCTCAATGCCCTAATTGATGAAGGCCAGTGTGCTAAATACCTTTTTCACAACTCTGTCTACCTGTAACATCACTTTCAAAGAACTACTGTATGTTCTCCTAGGTCCCTCTGTTCTATTGCACTCTCTATGCTTCGCCATTTAAAGTACGCTGCAAGTCCTGGTTTCACTTTCCAAAATGCATCACCTCACACTTATCTGTACTGAAATCCCTTCAGTCCATTTCCCTAATTGATCCCCTTGGAATCTACAATAACCACCTTCATTATCAACACTTCCTAATGTCGTGTCAGCAGCAAATTTGCTGATTAAACCTTGTCCATTTGCATCAAAATCATTTATATAAATAACAAATAACAAAGTTCCAACACCAATCCATGCAGAATACCAGTAGTCACCAACCTCCATTCCAAGAAACAAACTCCATAAAAAAAATTCAATGTATCAGTAACTTAAATCAGTGACCATCAGTTGTTACCTCGTTTTTCTTCTGCATCCGTAAAAAGGCTAAAGAGAAGGAAAAGGCCAAAAGGGAATCGGAATTAAAATGTTTGGCCACCAAGAAGTTCCATTTTTGGCAGAGGAAGTGGAGGTGTTCGATGAGGCGATCCTGCAATTTACGATGGGTCTCACCAATGTAAAGGAGGCTGCATCAGGAGCACCAGGCACAATAGACGACCCCAGCAGATTCACAGATGAAGTGCTGCCTTACTTGGAAGGACTATTTGAGGCCCTGAATGGAGGTGATGGAGGAGGTGAATGGGCAGGTGTAGCACTATGGCCACTTGCAGGGGTAAGCACTGGGAAGGAGATTAGTAGGCAGATATGAATGGACAAGGGAACCACAGAGGAAATGATCCCTGCAAAAAGTGGATCGAGGGGGGAGACAAAAATGTGTCTGGAGGTAGGATCCCTTTGGAGATGGCGGATGTTGCAGAGAATGATGTGTTGGATGCAGAGGCTCATGGAGTGGTACTCAGAAGGAATACAAGATGTTACTCCTCCATTTTGAGGTTTAAGATGGCACTGGGGAATCTCAGCGACTTCTGACTTCTGGCCAGTGAAGCAAAGAAATCAACTAAATACTTTGTTAATCACTCTTTTTCTGGTAAACAATCTTCACGAACAATACCCTGTGGTTTCCCTTTGGACTTGGAGGCAATTCGATGTGGCAGAACCAAGGTGAGGTGAGGCAACAGCCCATCGCCAAGGGTGGGGAAGACCCAAGCTTCAATTGATTAAAGTGCCAGGCCAAATCGGAAAGGTCGGATACAAGGCAAATCGAGGTGGCGGGGTCCAGGCGCCAAAGTGTATTGAAGCAACTGAACCTGATGTTTGAACAACAATTTAGGTACCAGGCCAGACTGAAAAAGTCAGGGATGTCGGGGCCTGAGGGAGGAATGGGCCAGTTCAGTTCACCGCTCCGCTCTGTACTGAACTAAGGATCTGTGGAAGGACTCTCTTTGTGCACTTCAGTTCAGAACACAATCTGCTTTTGTTTATTGTTTGCATTTGTTATGTTTTTTATCTGCACATTGGGTGTTTGATGGTCTTTGTTTGAATGTTTGTATTTGTTTTCTGACTGCCTGTTGGGACATGAATTGCAAAGTTGGATAATGTATACATACTTTGATAATAACTTTTTGGTGGGTAAGGAGAAGAGGAACTGTTAGCTGTGGGAAGATGGCGTAAGCCCAAATGTTTGGGAGATGGAAGAATTGTGGGTGAAGGCAGTATCAATGGTGGAGGAAGGAAAACTTCATTCTTTGAAGAAGGAGAAAGCTATAAAGTGGGATAAATATAAACAGCTACAATAGTTTTCTTTTAACCAAGTCAATATTTGGCAACTAAGGGAATAGCATCAAACTATATAAACTGACAATTTTTCACACTATACTTCTGAATCAAGAATTAGCTGCAGTAAACTGATCCACTGTTAAAGATTCAGAACAACCAATAGGAAAAAGTTATATGTGTCTATTAGTTTTAAAGCTGCATACACAAAATAGTTGCAATAAAATGGAGAGTGGAAATGTTGTGTGATGCTTCTGTACCTCACCAGGATCAATGATTAAAACAACTGCTTGCTTGTAATTCAAATTATTGACACATATTGATATAATATCTAAATGATTTTGAAACAAAATAAATGAACAACTAAAGAAAAAAACCTTGAAACAAGATTTATGACATGACCAACAGGACTTTATTTTTTTATTGTCATTATCCTTCCATAGATAATCTTACCTTCATTCTCTTACAGAATGGAAAACTTGAGGGTCTAAATCTGTAAAGTTCAAGAATGTCTTCTACAGGCAAACTGTTCTGAAAACAGATTTTTTAAAAATGATTAAAGCCTTTAGAAGAATATTAGAAACAAGAGAAAGCCTGCAGATGCTGGAAATCCGAGCAACACACACAAAATGCTGGAGGAATTGAGCAGGCCAGGCAGCATCTATGGGAAAAAGTACAGTCGATATTTCAGGCCAAAACCCTCTCGTAGGACTGGAGAGAAAATGCAGTGGAGTAGATTTAAAAGGTGGGGGGAGAGGAGAGAGAACCACAGGCGATAGGTGAAGCCTGAAGATGGAGGGATGAAGTAAAGAGCTGGGAAGTTGATTGCTGAAAGGAACAAAAGGCCATGAAAGAAAGAAAAAGGGGAGGAACACCAGAGGGAGGTGATGGGTGGGCAAGGAAATGAGGTAAGAGAGGGAAAAGGGGATGGGAAATGGAGAAGGGGGAGGGGTGGTAGGAGGCATTACTGGAAGTTTGAGAAATTGACATTCATGCCATCAGGTTGGAGGCTACCCAAACAGAATATAAGGTGTTGTTCCTCCAACATAAGTGTGGCCTCATCATGACAGTTGAGGAGGTTATGGATGGTCAGTCTCACCAATATACAAGAGGGCACATTGGAAAACACCGGACACTGTAAGTGACCCCTACAGATTCACAGGTGAATTGTCGCCTCACCTGGAAGGGCTATTTAGGGCCCTGGATGATAGTGAGGGAGGTGGTGTAGGGGCAGGTGTAGTACTTGTTCAGCTTGCAAGGATAAGTGCCAGAAAGGAGATCAGTGGGAAGGGAAGGGAGTAATCCCTGAGGAAAGCAAAAAGTGGGGGGGTAGGGAAAGATGTGCTTGGTGGTGGAAACTTCAGAGAATTATGTGCTGACCACAGAGGCTGGTGGGGTGGTAGGTGAGGGCAAGAGGAAACCTATACCTGGTAGGGTGGCGGGAGGATGGGGTAAGAGCAAGCGTGCGTGAAGAGGAAGAGATGCAGTTGAGGACAGCGTTGATGGTGGAGGAAGGGAAGCCCTTTCTTTGAAAAAGGAGGATATCTCCTTTGTTCTAGAATGAAAAGCCTCATCCTGAAAGCAGATGAGGCGGAGATGGAGGAGTTGAAAAAAGGGGATGGCATTTGACAGAGGAATTCAGAAATATTAGGAACATTTCAGAATAATAATGGAAGAAAAAAATCACAGCAAGCATTGCAATGAAATAAATAACATGACACAAAATATTTCAAGTAATTCTTTTCACATCACTAAACAATAATTAACAGAAATGACTTCATGATCTAATTAGTATAGGCTATGGAAATCATTTAGATTTTAACAGTAGAAGAAAGAAATGTGGCACTTGTAATACACCCAGTAATTGAAGTTATACTATTTTATTAGCTAAACTGTTTGAATCTCCAATTAAATCATGCTGGCTAAAACACTTTTTTTTAAGGTTCTGACATCAGATTTTATCCAATTTTAAATGTTTAAAATACTTTTGGCTACAGATCTGGATGATCCATTATTATGGATATCTCCATTGTATTTTTATTCTCTGACCTGGATAAATAACTATGACATTTTCTCTCACAAGCTCCCATGATAGAATGCTTTGTTACATGATAGGCCAAAACTTATGAAGTTTAGACTCCTGAAAGTAAGTTAGTCAGCCTAGCTGGGAGTCTCAATCTATGGAGAGAGCAATGGCCTCAGTTTACACCCTAATTCCAGAATAATGTTCAGGATAATAGTAGCTTTCACTGTAATATATAAAGTCCTCTTGGTGCTATGCATCAAAACTGAAGGAAATGGTTAATAGATTAGATTAAGTAATTGATCAAACAATGAGTTGTAATGGACAATTGAAATCAGGGTTACAAATATCAAAACTATATGGTATTGGTAGATTTTGTATTGGAAAGAAATGTCTTTAGTGCAAATTGTAGCACAATCTGCATTCATCCTGATGCAATTCATGGCATGGTTTACACTATTCTGTACCGCAAGACTAAAAGGCTTGACAATCCCTTGTTACCTGTATCATTTAGTTCTGATTTTTATATTGTTCAGGTTATACCCAAGTTGACCAGAAGGTTAAGCTTGCCCTCAGTACTAATCCCACCGTAACACACAGGCTTCTGCCTTTTCAGAGCACATTGTCAATGAGGCAGGAAGTTTGATGCATCAGTGTGTTTGCTTTCTACACTAACACTACATTTCTGGTCACCACACCATAGGAAGGGTATGATTAAGATAGAGAGGATCCAGCAAGATTCACAAGGAAATTCCTGGATTGCAGAGCCTAGAACAGATTGGGTAGACTGGCTCTGCTTTCCCTGGAGTGAGGTAATCTTTGAGGTGACATCATAGAAGTATATAAAATTATGATACAGATAGATCATGAGATAGCCAGTGTCTGTTTCCCAAGGGATGGATGTCTAAAACAAGAGAACATAAGTTTAAGGTGAGAGGGAGAAGGTTTTAAAGGGGATCTGGGGACAAATTTTTCACATAAAGAGCAGTTAGTATCTGAATGAGTTACTAGAGGAGGTGGTGGAGCGAAAAACATTAACAACATTTAAGAAGCATTAAGCATGGCATGGAGGAATATGGAGTTAATGCAGGCTACTGGGATTGACATAGACAGGCATGATCATCAGCATAGAAGGGCCTGTTCTTATGCTGCATAACTCTATAACTTCATAACCGCCAACTGTGATTCAACAGATTACTCTTACTTTGGAGATGGGGGTGCCATATACAGTTACCCTTTGTCCATTCTTTTTCTTGTTGACTTTAAATTGTACAATTCCTTTCCTCATAGTTTAAGTCATTAATGGGTCAATAGTCCTTAGGATTGAATCTCAAAGTTTTACTGATATTCCAGGTGGACATGAATGGTGTTCTTGTAAAACATCACAGAATCTGTTTCATTGTCCTAGCTATTTTAATAAATTATATACACTCTGTGGCTACTTTATTAGGTACCTCCTGTACCTAATAAAGAGACCATTCCGTGTATGATCATGGTCTTCTACTGCTGTAGTCCATCCACTTCAAGGATTGATGTGTTGTGTGTTCAGAGATGATCTTCTGCACACCACTTTTGTAACATGTAGTTATATGAGTTGCTGTTACCTTCCTGGCAGTTTCAAACAATCTGGACATTCAACCTTTGACCTCTTTCATTAACAAGCTGTTTTCACCCACAGAACTGCAACTCACTCTATGTTTTTCGTTTCTCGCACCATTCTCTATAAATTCTAGACTGCTGTGTGTGAAAATCCCAGGAGATCAGCAGTTTCTGAGATAATCAAACCACTTCATATGGCACCAACAATCATTTCACGGTCAAAGTCATTTAGATTACATTTCGTCCCCATTCTGATTTTGTGTCTGAACAATAACTGAACCTCTTGACCATGTAAGCATGTTTTTAGGCATTGAGCTGCTGCCATGAAAGGATGATTAAATATTTGTATTAACGAGCAGGTGTACAGGTTTATCAAATAAGGCAGGCACAGTGTGCATTGAGCAAGTATTTAATTCTTAAAAATGCTAAGTTTCCTTTTTTATTATCAACCTGTAATATTGCTATTCCTTCAAAAATTAGGAACAACTGCAAGTCCAAACTACCTGCAACAAAGAAACTCCTTCCAATAGATTTTAAAGAAAGTGGATGATTGAAACTATGAGAAGAATTATCACTTTGATTTATCTTTTTATAAAAGGCTCTCAGTCTGAACTTAATCTGCTGAATATTTCCAGCACTTTTTGTTTCTATTTTACATTTGACAAAAAAATTTTGTATAAATACGTATAAGTTTAAGTCTTATCACAGTATAAAAAGATACACATAGTTCACTATAATGAAAATGCAATGACTTGCCATTAAAGTTCCAGCGGAAGAAGAAAGGATCATTGCTTCTCTTTCCAGTTTATTTGGGTATTTAGAAAGAGCACGGCTTGATATAGTCCTATAGTCAAAAAAATTAAATTAGGCTCTCTTCAGGAAAGTAGCAGTGTTTTGCAATAGCGGTATAATATTCTGTATTCCACTTGACCCTCCATTGTTTTCATTATTGAAAGAGAGGAATTCGGAGAGGAGACACAACAGTTTTTTCAAAAGGAAGGAGCAATAATTGAAGAGTAAGTGATCAGCATCATATAAATTGCAATCAAATCAGATTTAAAATTTTAATTAATTTAAACACAAAATAATTTAAAGTAGCTGCTAGGAAGATTTAACATCTTCCAAACTCTACTGTCCAGACAATATCCTATTTACAGCATCACTTATATGCAAAATGCAATCATTTTTTGCTTATATTTCAAAGGCTGTCAAAAATTCCAGATGAACTATTCAGAATTTTATTTTCCTTTTCATGAAAAACAAGCAGGTGCCCTTCACCCTGAAATTCTAATGCACGAATACATTTTGACAAACAAGTTATTCATTCCATAGAACTAGGCTGTACATAAAAAATTAGTGATTAAAAGTACTGTAACTCAAAACTACATATACTTGCTGATTCCAGCAGTAATAATGCCTTTCCGCAAAAGCTAATTTTTACTACGAATGGTGTTCTGATCTTAGACAGCATCAACAGATTATTTATTCTGTGTTTCAAAATGCCCTAAAAGTTGTTGCTCTTTGTATTTTGACTATCTATTTAATTAGAATAGAACAGAAAAGTACAGCACAGTACAGGCTCTTTGGCCCATGATGTTGTGCGAACTCCTTGATCAATCGAACCCTTCCATCCTTAGTCCACATCCTTCTATTTTTCCATCAAAGTGCCTAAGCCTCTTAAATGTTCTTGTATATCAGTCCAGATGCAGTCCAGATACTTAGCATTCCCTGTGTAAGAAAACTACCTTTGGCATCTCCCCTAAACCTTCCTCCATTCACCTTCATAGGATGTCCTCTAGTATTAGCCATTGCTGCCCAGGGAAAGACTCGCTGGCTAAGAGTCCACTTTTATATGCTTTTATAAAAGAGACATTTCTATGTACTTTTTGAAACTATCATAAAATTCTTTGAAGCCTTGAATGCTTCATTCAGTAATCGATACAAGAATATTAGATTAGATTATGAGGACACTCAGTCCTCGCTTATTGTCATTTAGAAATGCATGCATGCATTAAAGAAATGATACAATGTTCCTCCAGAGTGATATCACAAAAAAAACAGGACAAACCAAAGACTAACACTGACAAGACCACATAATTATAACATATAGTTACAGCAGTTATTAGGCATGACATTGCTTATTTGTCAGCATTAGTCACAAAGTTTAATTTAATCAATCTTCAATTGCAAGGAAGTGACTGTATCTTATCAAAGTCAATTCTGTCACCTTTACATTTCTGTCCAAGTTAACTCTATTTAAGTGCAACATTGACCATCTCGACCTTTTCCAAATTCCAGGCCTCTCTGAGTTGGAAGAGAAAGAAAGAATACCAGATGATCATCTTTAAGTATCCTGTGCCCACCTGGGTGAGCTGCATAAAGACACATCAGAGAGATTTCAGGATCCTCTCTTCATCCAAATGGGGAAATAAATCCATTCCTGAAAACTTGTAATGAGAAATTAACAGGAAGGATGGAGGAAGAACTGATCTCACTACAAAATGACTTTGAGCTGAAGCAGAGGTTCAAAAGATCATTTCAAGACTTTTGGTTGCAGAAACAAATCTCTGAACACTATCCTGCACAGTGGAAAAATGTCAAGATGTTCTTTAGTGCCTTTCCAACATCATATTTAGAGGAGAGCAATCACCCAACTTCCTTCAATGCAACAAAACAGACTGCAAATTACTGAATGTGGGGATCTGAGATTCCTTCTGAGGGACATTCAGCCTGATGTTGAGAAGCTGATATCACTGCACCATGCCATCTATTTCACTGAAAGGTGAAAAACAATGAAGTAATAAATAGTTAGACTACTAATGTATGCTCGAAAGTATTGATGAAAATTGCTTTCTATTGTAATTAAAGAAATAGTTTTATTTTTAGCCTTAAATAGATTTGAATAATTTTTGCAATTATTTGTCATTATTTTAAATTTGCAGTTCTTATTTTCTTTTACTGGGCATCGTAAATCAAAATTATTTATAGTTTTTATGTAACAGCCAGAAAGACAGAGGTGGGCACTAGGGATGTGGTCTGGAAGCCAAGGGAGAAGTAACCCAGTTGTGTTTGAAAACCACTGCCGTATGCCTTCTTAACCACCTATCCACGCGCATAACACCTTTGAGGAATATTTGGATTTGGACACCAGGATCCCTCTGTTCCTCCACACTGCTAAGTACCCTGAATTTGCCTTCAAGTTTGATCGTTCAAAGTATATCATTTCATGTTTTACTGGATTAAACTCCATCTGCCACTTCTCAGCAGCCCAGCTCTGTATCCAGTCTATGTCATGTTGTAACTTATTATATCTTTCTAAGTATCCACAAAACCACCTACCTTCATGTTATCAGCAAACTTACTAACCCACCCTTTCACTTTCTCATCCAAGTCAATTATAAATATCACAAAGAGCAAGGATCTCAAAACAGATCGTTGCAGAACACCACTAGTCACCAACTTCCAGGCAGAATACACTCCAACTACAACCACCCTGTCTTCTGTAGGCAGGTCTATTCCAAATCCATGCTACTAAGTTTCCATAGATCCCATTCACGACTGCCAAATGCCTTACTAAAATACACCACATATACTGCTCTACATTCATCAAACTGTTTTGTCACTCCCTAAATGATGTAAATGGAGCTCTTATTATTCTGTGATTTTATATTTAATATATGTTCCCATAGCATAAGGTTTGGTTGTTTAAAAGTGACCTATTCTATTAAGATATCATGATTGATCAATCTTTAATTGGTCACAGTTGGGGTACTTACATTTTTTCATTTTCAAGGTCTTCTCTGTCTTCCCCATCAGTTAACCAAAGCAAAGCAACATTGATAGCCAGGTCATAATGTGCCTAAAACAATAAAGTTTAAATGGGTTATTTCTGGTTATTTTGACTACAGTTTTCTCTGCGCTGTATGTTATGCAGGCGCTGTTTGTTGCATTCATGCACTCTTGAGCCTTTTTGGAAGGTCATTTCATTGAGAAACAGAACTCCAGCACTTAGCCAAACACCTCTGTATCTGGTAGGCAGTAGACCTGAACATCATCATAAGAAGGTAAGATAAAATCATGCTTGATACTACATTCAATTTTTGTTTCAGTGGTGATTTACAATATAACTCTGGTGCTAAAACAATACTATCACAACTCTGTACAGATGAATTTTAGTGAAAGCTTATGACTATTTAAAGATTTAAAAAATATCAGTACCTTGAGGTCCAGTGCAGGTCTAATGCAACATAGCCAACACAGTACTCACTATCAACTGTGGCATTGATGTAGTAAACTATATAATTAGTACTCCTTTCAGTACCCATCATTTTTCTACCTGTGCTCTTTAGACAATCTTTGTGCTTTAGTTAAAATTATGAATAAGTTTTTAAAGCCAAGATTATATTTTTGAATGCTAAACTTGGTGTGACTGAATGCCAGTGCAATTGAAGGACAGAGTGACTGGTGCAAAGGTAATTATAAGGAATATTCTCTGTGCACACACAGAATTACAATGAGAGAATGGAATGGTAGAACTCTGCCTTCATAGTTTACACCGTTTAAGAAAGGTACAGCTGAAGAGGAAAATATGTTGCACTTTTAATTTGGTAAATGTCTGATGGTAATAATAGAATAATCAGTTTTAACATTTCTCATGTCAACATATATTTTTTACAAAAGTGCTGTCCACTTCCATTGACACTGAGAATCACAAGGAAATGGAAATGATGAAAATGAATGCATGGCTTTCTCTTCTGGTAGGGTAACATGTGATAAGCGCACACGTTGTACTTTCAGAGTAAATTTCATAGAAAAGAAGAATATTTCCTTCCCCTTTTATAATAAATGTTACAACAAAGAGCAGATTCCAATAGGGTCATGTTTCTGTTTTTCTCTACATGATCTTTCTCTCACCACTCTTCACTCCACTCCATCATGGCTCTATCAATATCACTCTTTCTTTGGACCAGAGATGCATACCTAACTTCTCCTCAAATGCATTTGTGTTAGTCCTCTCAGCTATTCTATTTGATACCAGCTTCTACATTCTAAACTGATTAAGTTTAAGAATATTAAGAATTCCATAACTGGATTTATTAGCAACTATAACTATGTCTTTACTTCCTAAGTCATCCACAAATTAATTAAATCTATTAATTAAACAGAATTCTTTTGTAACATTGGGCAACATGTATAATCACCATCAGATCGGGTGTCATAATTATTTTGACAGAAATTCAGATTCAAAGTAAATTTATTATCAAAGTACATAAATGTCACCCTATACAACCCTGAATTCATTTTCTTGCCAACATTCACAGCAAGTAGAAGATTTACAATAGAATTAATGAATGATCGTATTTTGAAAAATGGACAAACAACCAATGTACAAAATACAGCAACCTCTGCAAATATAAAATGAAAAAGAAAAAGAAAGAAATAATAACAATAAATAAATAAGCAATAAATATCAAGAACATTAGTTGAAGTGTGCTTGAAAGTTGAGTCCATAGGTTGTGGGAACAGTTCAGTGATGGGGCAAGTGAAGTTGAGTGAAGTTATCCCCTCTGAGGGATAACAACTGTTCTTGAACCTAGTGGTGTGGGTCCTGATGCACCTGGAGCTTCTTAGTGAAGCAACAGCGAGAAGAGAGCATGACCTGGGTGATGGTAGTCATTGTTGAAGGATGCTGCTTTCCTGTAACAGAACACCATGTAGGTGTGCTCAATGGTGGGGGCGGGCTTTACCTGTGATGGACCGGGCTGTATCGATTACTTTTTGTAGGCTTTTCTGTTGAAGGGCATTGGTGTTTCCATGCCAGGCTACGATGCAATCAATATACTCTCCACCACACAGACAGAAGTTTATCAAAGTTTTCAATGACATGCCAAATCTTAACAACTTCTAAGAAAGTAGAGGTGCTGCCATGCTTTCTTTGTAATGACACTTACGTGTTGGACCCAAGACAGATCCTCTGAAATGATAACAATGATAAATATAAAGCTGCTGACCCTCTCCGGCTCTGATCCCTGATGACGATGTCATGGATTTCTGGTTTCCCCCTCCTAACATCAATAATCAGCTCCTTGGTCTTGCTGACATTGAGTGAGAGGTTGTTGTTGTGGCACCACTCTGCCAGATTTTCAATTTCCTTCCTATATGCGGATTCATTACCACCTTTGATTCGGCCAATGACAGTGGTGTCATCAGCAAACTTAAATACGGCATTGGAGTTGTACTTAGCCTCATAATCATAAGTGTAAAGTGAGTAGAGCAGGAGGCTAACCACACAGCCTTGCTGATGGAGGTTGCAGAGAAGATGTTGTTGCCAATCCGAACTTTCTGGAGTCTGTAAGTGAGGAAATCAAGTATCCAGCTGCACAAGGAGGTATTGAGGTCTAGGTCTTGAAGTTCATTGATTATTTTTGAGCAGATGTTAGTACTGAATGCTGAGCTGTAAATAACAGTCACCAAGAAGTAACCTAAAAATTACAATCAGAATAAGGCATAGAGCACAATAAGACATCTAAAAGTAACTTAAAGGTGAGATATGATGACAAGATTAAAGATGTTAACTATGAAACTGGCAATAACTTTCATACATTCATATGATACCATGGAAATTTCAAGTTTGTAACTGCAGTTGTGTCTACCATCTTCAGCCTTCTTCCCAACAATTAAGGCAACTCACTTGAAGTTAAATGAATTTAAAATATTTACGTCCAAGGTCCCTTTGAAGTAACAAAGAACCTCATGGTAATGACTATTCAACTTGTATGGGGTTTTCCTCTAAGTCAGTGGTAAGCCATTATTGACCACAAATTGTGGGCCATGATGGTTATTTTTCTTCAAGCAAACAGGGACTGGATGGGCTGAATAGCTTCCTTCTATTCTGTAATTTTGCTGTGATTCTGTAAAGAGATTTAAATTCCAGATATATATTTGCTTCTATTTTCTGTAATTTTAGAAGCTGTAATCTTACCCAGTTGATATATAAACAGAATTTGACAGTTTAACAGCCCCTAAAGCTCACTTAAAAAGAAATTAATGAAACGACCCATCCTGCAAATATAATATGAAACGTCTATCTGAAACATCATGTAAAATTCATTTAAGTAACATGTGTTAGTATTGTTTCAGCAAAAACCCTCTCACCTCTGATTCACATGTTATTGGTTTAGACCCCACTCAAAGACAAACACAGAATCAGGCAGATGCTAAGCATCATTCTGCACAGAAACCATCATTAGCTGTTAATTTTGTCTTGTTTAATAATTCACAAGGGAATGCATTTATTCATGTGCTAAAGTTAATGGAAAGTCTGTGGTACAATTCCTTATAAAATCTGAACTGGTTTATAGAATTCAGTTAAGCACAACACTGAAGGCATTATTTACCCTTAAGCATAGACTAAGATAACCCATATAATTTCTTGGCAAAATGGTAAGGGATTTGGATTTGTTGGGGGTGCTGGTCCCAGAATTTATGCATTGAGCATTAAGAAAAAATAAACTGATTTTATTAACTTTTTTCATTCCTACTTATAAAAATGTTAAAAGACCTGAACAGATTAGATATGGCAAAGTTATTTCCCATGGTAGGGGAGTCTAGGACAAGAGGGCACGACTTCAGGATTGAAGGACGTCCATTTAGAACAGAGATGCGGAGAAATTACTTTAGTCAGAGGGTGGTAAATCTGTGGAATTTGTTGCCACGGGCAGCTGTGGAGGCCAAGTCATTGGATGTATTTAAAGCAGAGATAGATAGGTTCTTGATTAACCAGGGCATCAAAGGGTATGGGGAGAAGGAAGGGTAGTGGAGATGACTGGAAGAATTGGATCAGACTATGAGTGAATGGCAACCTAGGGCCATAGATCCATACCTTACAGGAACAGGCCCTTCAGCCCAGTAGTTTACACTTGCCATCAAGCACACTTGTACATGAATCCCACTGTTTTCTCCACTTTCCCATTTACTCTGTCCACATTCTACCATTCATCTACACTAGGAGCAATTGACAATCACCAATTAACCTGTCCATCTGCACAACAGAGGTCAGGATTGAATCAAGATCACTGAGCTGTATACCAATAATTCCACCAGCTGCATCCCAGTGTTGACTCAAGTTTAAATGTGCCTAAAGCCCTTGCCCTTCCTGATGGCAGAGGTCACATTTTTGGGAGATGCTGTAGGGCATTTTATAGATGGTGCATACTGCAGTCAGTGGACAGACTATAGCTTGACAGGTTTCTAAATTTTAACACCAACCTCTAACGTTTATGAAGATAATTTTGCGAGTTGACCTGTGATAGGTACAACTTCACTGTCTCCAATTTTTGGGCCGTCTGATACAGGTGAACCATCCACTTCTACTCTTTCTTTATTCCAACAAGTTCAAACTTCAAAGTAAATTCATTAACGAAGTACATAAATGTCACCATCTACTACCTTGTACAGTATATGCAGTAATGATACAACTGAAAAGCTTGAGAGGCCATTCCAGAAGTCATTTGAGAGTCAAACACATGAGTGAGTTTGGAGTTACCATTCGACAAGACCAGATAAGGATGGCAGATTTCCTCCTCTGACAACCCTATGGCTTTTATGACAACAGTCATTTGTTCTTAAATTCCTAATTATTAATCTGAATTTAAATTCCACAGTTGCCGTCATGGGATTTGAGTCTTTAGTCCAGGTCTCTGAGTAAGAATATTTCAAACAAATAAATATTATTTCAGATTGTCCAAGTAAGAAGAATTATATGTAGTTTATATTATTACCAGATCAGTGAAGTAGGTTGACTCCATTTTTCCCTTGGGATCGAAGTTATTTTCATAAATTCTGATACCAATGTAATTTCTCCTTTATACAAAAATAAATCCTGATTACATGACAAAAGCACAACAGCTGAAAATAACTACTTTGTTTCCTATCCTATTAAAAGTATAATCTATGGCAGATCACTGAACTTCTTCTGCATGCAAGTTAAAATTTAGCTTTCTATAATGTTAAGCCAGAGCAAACATAAAAATTGGATTCAATTCTTTAATTCACTAGAAGATATGACACAATCAATATTCCTGGGCTAATGAGAGAGAAAAAAATTACAAGAGCATATTCCTCTGACTTTTTTAAGCTTGCATACAAAATAGAGTAGCATATTATTACCATCGGATACATACAATAATTTTTCAATTTCTTTCTTGATTCGTTTTTTTTCCAATTTCAGTGCCATTCTCCTTCAAAAATCCCGTTGTGAATGGACTCCAGAGACTGTGCTTTATTTTATCCTCTGCAATGAAAATTAAGTTTCTTTACCAGGAACAGCATCACAATTCTAATTTCATCTGCATTTACTGACAAAACATTTTGATAATTAAATGATTAAAGACATTTCGATATATTTTCATGTGTGGAAAATTACTCTCAAAGATATAATTTTCATAATTAAATACACAATATCTGAATTCGTATAGAGTGCTGTCCTGGGCTCCCAGGAGTTCCATTCCCAAAAAAATAATCCAATTATTCTTGACTTCAAATAAAATTATAGTCATTGATAACAGATTGAGCTGAGAAATTTTCTTTAGTTACTAAAAGACAATACCTAGGTTTCTGGTCTCAATTCAAAGAATCAAAGTACTCTTCTGTTGCTTGGAAACCTTGCAGCAAACAAAAACGGCAACGTGTGCCCTGGGTTTAAATTACATGTGTCTCACTTACGGTATAACATTTCCCAAATGCTTACTCAGTTGATTTATCTTCAATTAGAAACCAACAAAGAAATGCTTCCTTTGTTATAAAGTACGAGTAGCTTTCAGATACTCTGAAAAAAATGATGTAGGATACTCAAATTTCTTTCTAGAATACAGGAAATACTCGCTTAGTGAAGAGTAAATTTTACTAGAATACCTCCTTCTTTAAATATTTCATAGAACACTGTTGTATCAGCATCAATGCCATTTAACCTGTTAAGCAAATTTAACTTGGATAGATTTCAGCACAATAATATAAACACTGAATTTTCCATTTTCAGGTAACCCTCCCTCCCATGATCTTTCCCCATTGTTAATTGTTCAGCCAGGTTCTCACTCCCTAAGGTTCACCTTTTCTGTTCTCACACCCTAGACCCCTCTGCCATCTGTTATCTACATTATTACATACTCTCTTCTGCCTACCAAATGCCCTCCTCCATCAAATTTAATCTGCATATCATCCCCCCTTACCTACTTTCATTTTTACCTTCCAGCCTCTGTCTCTATCTTCCCCTCCCTCTTCTCCTCCTCCCCCACCCAGCTTCATCTGCCCATTATATCTCCCTTACCCTGCTAACACCTTCCACTCTCTGTCTCTGCTTTACCTAAGGCTCAATGTGTCTTACGTTTTATGTTTCTTGCTGTCCCTGAACAGTGTCTCTGAATCAACACCAATCCACCACCCCCCCCCCCCACCAACAAACAAAGATAGCTATTGTGGACAGAGCAGGTATTCAGCAAAACAGTCACTTAGTTTTGACTTTGTCATACCAATGCAATTGAAGAAATTGGAAGAGGCACAAGTGAATCTTTGCCTGAACTCCAAGGATTATTTAGGTCCCTGAATGGTGGTGAGGGAGGAGTGCAGGGACAAATGTTGCAAGCTGCAGAGGAAAATGCCAGGGAACGGAGAGGGATAGGTGGAGAGGAATGAGTGGTCCCTGTGTAAAGCAGAGAGGGATGGGGAGGAGATGTGACTTGTTGGTGAGATCCTACTGCAGCTGGCAGAAAAGTTGAAGAGTGATGTGCTTCATGTGGAGCTAGTAGGTGAAAAGTGTTTATCAAGAAAACTTTAGCTCTGTTCTGTCTGGGGTAATGAGAGCAGACTTCACCCATTCCAACCTCATTGACTGAACGGCATTCTTCGTTTACTTCACACCATCCCTAGCCTGATCATTGAACCCACAGGCTAGAGTAGAATAGTTACAGTCTGCAGGATTGACTTTTACTTTCCAGGTGGATAGACAGCAAGTCTCAGACACTTCCTACAAACACCAAGCCATCATACATCTCATCACATCAGGGGACCTCCCCTCCATAGCCTCTAACCTGATTGTGCTTGAACCCCACTCTGTCCATTTCCATCTTTCACCACAATCCACAACAGGACTGCCCTGGTTGGCATCAAATACCAATCAAAACATAAGGACATAAGAAATTGGAGCAGGAGTAGGCCATCCGGCCCAACGAGCCTGCCTTGCCATTCAATAAGATCATGGCTGATCTGTCTGTAAACTCAGCTCCATCTGCCTACCTTTTCTCCATAACCCTTAATTCCTCACTATGTAAAAATCTATCTAACTGGATCTTAAATACATTTAGTGAAGAAGCCCCAACTGCTTCCCTGGGCAGAGAATTCCACAGATTCACCACTCTCTGGGAAAAACAGTTTCTCCTCATCTCCATCCTAAATCTTCTCCCCTGAATCTTAGGCAATGTCCCCTAGTTCTAGTCTCACCTACCAATGGAAACAATTTTCCTACTTCTATCTTATTTATCCCTTTCAAAATATTGTACGTTTCTATAAGATCCCCTCTCGTTCTTCTGTTTCTATAAGATTCTCTCTCATTCTTCCAATTACAGAGTACAATCCCAGTCTCCTCATAGGTTAACCCCCTTCATTCCTGGAATCAACTTGGTGAACCTCCTCTGCACTGCCTCCAAAGCCATTGTAAGACTCGCTTTACCTAGTGGCATGATCTCAGGGGTGGCGCCCCCTCCCCGACCAAACTTTAGCACTCTTGTTTGGATGGATGCTGCGTGTTGTGTCCCCTGTTTAACATCAGTACCCCGAAATAACATTCAGTCCACAATGTGCAGTTAAATGATTAAGATTTTATATTTAAGTATTGGGTTAGTAGAGAAACAAAAGAAAAGGAAAGCAAATAAAAGGTGCCAATGATCTCATAAACATGTCCAGTGCACAAACGTTGGAGTTCACAGATTCCCTTTCGCTGATCCTCCTTCGCTCGTCGTTGACCCCTGGGCTCCCACCATGTTAGCAGTAACATAAAAGAAGAAACCCTTACACTAGTATATCATTCCTCAAGTATGGAGACCAGAACTGCACACAGTACTCCAGGTGCGGCCTCACCAGTACCCTGTATAGTTGCAGCATGACCTCTCTGTTCTTGAATTCAATCGCTCTAGCAATGAAGGCCAACATTCCGTTTGCCTTCTTAATTACCTGTTGTACCTGCAAGCCAACTTTTTGGGATTCATGAACAAGCACTCCCAAGTCCCCCTGCACAACAGCATGCTGCAATTTTTCACTATTTAAATAATATTCTGCTCTTCTATTATTCCTTCCAAAGTGGATGATCTCGTATTTACCAACGTTGTATTCCATCTGCCAGACCTTGGCCCACTCACTTAACCTATCTATATCCCTCTGCAGACTCTCCACATCCTCTATACAATTTGCTTTTCCACACAGTTTAGTGTCATCAGGAAATTTTGCTATGCTACGCTCAGTCCCCGCTTCCAAATCATCAATGTAAATGGTAAACAGCTGCGGGCCCAGCACCGACCCCTGCGGCACCCCACTCACCACTGACTGCCAACCTGAGAAACACCCATTTATATCAACTCTCTGCCTTCTATTGGCTAACCAATCCACTATCCATGCCAACTTCCTCCGACTCCATGCATCTGTATCTTATTTATAAGTCTCTTGTGCGGCACCTTATCAAACGCCTTCTGGAAATCCAAGTATACAACATCCACCTGTTCCCCTCTATCCACTGCACTCATTATGTCCTCAAAGAACTCCAGTAAGTTTGTCAAACAGGACCTGCCCTTTCTGAATCCATGCTGCGTCTGTCTAATGGAACCACTCCTTTCTAAATGTTTTGCTATTTCTTGCTTAATGACAACTTCAAGCATTTTCCCGACTACAGATGTTAAGTTAACTGGCCTATAGTTACCCATCTTTTTCCTACATCCTTTTTTAAAAAGTGGCATGACATTTGCTGTCTCCCAATCCGCCAGGCCTTGCCCAGAGTCTAGAGAGTTTTGATAAATGATTACCAACATGTCTACTGTAACCTCCGCCAATTCCCTCAGCACCCTGGGATGCATCCCATCAGGACCAGGGGACTTATCTACCTTCAGGCCCTCTAGTTTGCTCATTACTATCTCTTCAGTGACAGAGATTTTATTGAGGTCCTCACCTCCTATTTCATCCATAACATCCTTCTTTGGCATATTAGACGCGTCCTCCACCGTGAAGACCGGCACAAAATAGTCATTCGATGCCTTAGCCATTTCCTTACCATCCAATATCAATTTCCCCTTCTTGTCTTCCAAGGGACCTATGTTGACTTTAGCCACCCTCTTCCGCTTTATATATTTATAAAAAACATACTGATTTTGTTACAGTGTTGTGGGATAGCTCCCTGAATACACAAATTGTCAAAAGGCAAAATGGTTGTGTTCTAAGCTGGGCATTTGGTAGCAGAGATATGTACATAATGATGTGTTATTATGGGAGATGACCACTTAATGTTTTCCCTCATTTCATCATGAAGGTTTCAATGAGAGTCAATTAACATGAATGTTCATCTATTCTCTTCTAAATGTTTTAGAATCAAAACAATCTCACACACAATAAATGGGTATGATGACCTCAAAGTATCAGTGGAAGTTAACTGATATCAGTGGTAAATGCAAGGTCATCAACTTTGGAAGGAAAAATGGAACATCAGACTATTATTTAAGTGGTAAAAAAAATTGCAGAATGCTGCTGTGCAGAGGGACCTGGGAGTGCTTGTGCATGAATCACAAAAGGTTGGTTTGCAGGTGCAGCAGGCTATCACGAAAGCAAATAGAATGTTGGCTTTCATTTTTTTTTTAAGAGGGATTGAATTTAAGAGCAGGGAGGTTATGCTGCAACTGATCGGGGTACTGGTGAGGCCACCCCTGGAGTACTTCATACAATTCTGGTCTCCTTACTTGAGGAAGGATATACTGGCTTTGGAGGCAGTGCAGAGTAAGTTCATCAGGCTGATTCCAGAGATGAAGGGGTTAGACTATGAGGAGAGATTGAGTCACCTGTGACTGTACTCGCTGGAATTCAGAAGAATGAGAGTTCTCATAAAAAAAATATAAAATTATGAAAGGGATAGATAAGATAGAGGCAGGAAAGTTGTTTCCACTGGTAGATGAGACTAGAATTAGGGTACTTAGCCTGAAGATTCAGGGGCTAACTACTGATGTAGAGGAGGCCACACAAAATGCAGAAGAACCCCATCCCCATCTCTCACTCCTCCCAGTCACTAGGCACTATTTTCTGCAACTGTATGAGGTTTGACAGTTGCCCCACCTCCTTCATCATTATCTTAAACAACTCCTCCATGTCAAGCACAGATTCACATGCACATACTCCGACCACTTCTTCTGCATTCGGTGTGGCCTCCTCTACATCAACAAGACCAAACATAGAATAGGCAACCATATTGCAGAAAACCTGTGCTCCAACTGCATTGGCCATCTCGAACTTCCTACTCCAAGCCATTTCAACTTCCCTTCCCCTCTATCATTGTCATCAGCCAGGGATTCGCAGAAGCCAGTAGATACTTTGCATTCTTTGAAATAGGCTTTGACACAGTGACACTGTAATTTTCTTTGTGATCAGTAAAGTATCTATCTATCTATTACAACAGTGACACAGCTACACTGCAACACTGCTGTGTACATACATCTATTGATGCTTCTGGACACATCTTCAGTGATGTTCCTGGAATCATCGGGTGTTTCGGGTCTTTCAACATCATACAACCTCCTCCAGGTGACCCAGCCGGGGCTGATCAGACCCCAGCTTGTGTCCAGATGGCTAGCTACTTATGACTCCATGGCTCCCCTCTTTTGAGCCACAGCCACCTTGAGGCCCTCTCTGCTGCATCGGTGGTACTGCGGATAGCTCTCCTTTTCCTCTCTCCCTCGATGCCCAAGATGCTGAAGGCTCTAACTAAGGAACAGGCTACGAATCCCCTACAACCAACCTCCACTGGGAGACACCTTGGTCTCCATCCAGCCTGCTGACAGTTGCTGACCAGTCCTGCATACTTGGAGAGCTTCCTTTCAAAGGCCTCTTCCAAGCTATCTTCCCATGGGACTGGCAGCTCCAGCAGCACCACTTGCTTAGTAGACCCAGACACTAGGACAGTGTCTGGTCGCAGGGTGGTGGCTGCGATATGGTTGGGGAACTTCAGCTGCCCTTCAAGGTCCACCAACAGCTGCCAGTCCCTTGCAGAGGTCAGAATGCCTGCAGATGTTCTTTTGGCAGGTATTGGCTGCTCCCCAGCTCTGACAAAGGCAATGGTCTGCTTGGAGGGTCAGGACCGCTTCGCCCACTCAATTCCTGCGCTGACGGCTTCAGTGATGGTCTTCAGGACCTGATCATGCCTCTAGCTGTACCGTCTCTCACCAAGTTCCCTTGCGCAGCCGCGGAGGATGTGCTCCAGGGTTCCTCGCTTGGAGCACAGTGGGCATGCAGGTGACTCTGCCTTGCACCATGTGTGCAGGTTTGATGGGCTTGGAAGCACATCGTACACTGCCTGGATGAGAAATTGGATGCGGTGTGGTTCCGCTTTCCAAAGATCAGCCCAGGTCACTTTCCTCTCAACCGCATTCTCCCATCTTGTCCAAGCTCCCTGTTGCTTCATTCCCACCGCCTTGCAGGCTCTCATCTCCTCCACTACTGCTCTCACCTCCTCCTGAACTAGACAACGCCTTTCCTTCCCTCTGGTGTCCATTTGGGGAGTTGGAAAGGATCCTAGCTCAGCTCGGCCTTGTGTGACCACTCCCACCAGCCTCCTGTGACGCAGCCTCACCTCTGCCTCCTGAACAGCTTCCTCTGCCCTCCACTTCCTGCCAGTACTTACTTGGATCCCTGCTCTAGCCACCTTCGGGTCACTTGAGTCCCTATACTGTAGCACTTCTCTGGCTCTTGTTACCTTGAATTCTTCCTCCAAGGATTTGAAGGGCAGTTGCAATTTGTTGTGGTGTCCATAGAGTGCGATGCTGCTCAGGCTCTTTGGCAGCCCCAGCCATCTCCTGAGGTAGCTGCTATCCCTCCTCTCTAAGGTTTCGACTGTCGAGATCGGAACTGCATAGACGAGGAGGGGCCACAGGATTCTGGGAAGAATGCCATGCTGATACACCCAGGCTTTAAACTTCCCATGTAGGCCAGACTTGTCCACAGATTTCAGCCAGCCATCCAACTCAGTGCAGGTTGCCTGAATGGATATTGTGTCCCTTAAAAAGAGCTGTCAAAAACTTTGCCTAAGCTCTTGACTGGCTTTTCTGTGATGGTTGGGATGGCTGTGCCTGCGATGCTGAACCGGAACTTGTTCTCCACCTTCCCTTTCCTCAGCACCATCGATCTTGATTTGGCAGGTTTGAAACGCATCCGGGCCCACTCCACCAGCTTTTTGAGCCCTTGCAGAATCCACCGGCAGCCTGGGACTGATCCTGTGGTGACTGTGAGGTCATCCATGAATGCCCTGATAGGTGGTTGCCGTTGAGCGGAATTCATTCTGGGCCCTCTGCACTCTGGTTCAGCAGACTTAGTGAGAACAGTGTCACTGAGATAGTGCACCCTGTGATGATGCCAATCTCCACCTTGTGCCAGGTTGATATAATTGCTCCTGAAGAGACCCTCATCCTGAAGTTGCTGTAATAATCAGCGATAAGGTCTCTGATTCTACTGGGGAGGTGATATTTGGTCAGTGTGAGCTGCACCAGCTTGTGCGAAATGGAACCATATGCATTTGCCAGGTCGAGCCACAACACTGACAGGTTGCCCTTGTTCTCTCTGGCCTCCCTGATGAGCTGTGTCACCACACCGATGTGCTCCAGACAGCCCGGCATCCCTGAAATGCCACCCTTCTGGACTGATGTATCAATATAGGTGTTCTTTGCTGGGTAGGTGCACAACCGGTTAGAAACTGCACTGAAGAAGATCTTCACCTCGACACACAGCAGGGAGATGATGCGAAACTGATCTATCTGGGTGGCATTTTCCTCCTTCGGGATCCACTCCCCTTCAGCCACTCTCCACTGTTCTGGGATCTTCCCCCTTCTCCAGAAGATTCTCAGGATCTTCCACAGACGCAGCAGGAGTTTGGGGCAGTTCTTGTACACTTTGTACAAGGTGTTGCTTGGACCTGGAGCCGAGCTTGCCCTTGCTTTGTGGACGACCTCTCTGACTTCCTTTAGTTGCAGCTCTGACACGTCGAACTGCACATCTGGTTCTGGTGGGTCTATTAGGATGTCGCACTCTCCCAATTCCTGCTCTCTTTCAGGATCATCAACATCTTCTTCAGATGTTGGTCTATGTCTTCCTGCGAACAGGCCAGTTTCCCACTGCACTTCTCCCCCAGCAACTCCTTGGTGAACTTGAAGGGGTTGGCGATAAAGGCAGCATGTTTTCGGGCCCCTCCACGCCGCCGCCTCCGATGCTACTCTGCCTGGCGGAGGACCCTGATCTTCTTTCGTAGTATGCACATCAGCTGGGCCAAGCCGATGCGCTCCTCTTCAGTGACAACCAGGAAAGACTGGGTGACAACCACAAAAAGAGTGGTGACGACTGGAGAGTCAGTGACAGCCTGGAGAGACGGCAACCGGGGCAGAACGGGCTGGCAACCCAATCTGTGTCCTCTGAGAGGAGGACCCCCACAAAAGCTACAATGAATCTAAGGGAAAGATACCCCCAGGGGTGCCCAAGAGAGGGGGAGGATGAGCACCCCAGTCGGATGGACACAACGACATCAGACTCAGGCAATGAACAAACGACGATGAGGAAGCAGTGTGCATGTGGCAAAATCTGCAAGAACAATCGCGGCTTGAAGATCCACCAAGCGAGGATGAAGTGTTTGGCGGGAGCAGGAGCAGCACAACGCGCAGGTGTCCAACCTGGTGAGACGAAGGAGGGGCCAGGCCCGGAGTCACCCCATAGTGCCCGGAACCTCCAAGTGTTGCAAACTAATCCCTCTAACATGAAGTCTAACAGGAGGCGGATCAAGTGGCCTGCAGCTAACATGACTTCACTGTGGAAGCAGTTTGATGAAGACGTTAACCAAATTCTGGAGGCAACGGTGAAGGGAGGGGTTGATAGGAAGCTGCAAGCCAAATATCACGTCCCCAGCAGAATCAGAGACCTTATCGCTGATTATTTCAGCAACTTCAGGATGAGGGTCTCTTCAGGAGCAATTACATCAACCTGGCACAAGGTGGAGATTGGCATCATCACAGGGTGCACTATCTCAGTGACACTGTTCTCACTAAGTCTGCTGAACCAGAGTGCAGAGGGCCCAGAATGAATTCCGCTCAACAGCAACCACCTATCAGGGCATTCATGGATGACTTCACAGTCACCACAGAATCAGTCCCAGGCTGCCAGTGGATTCTGCAAGGGCTCGAAAAGCTGGTGGAGTGGGCCTGGATGCATTTCAAACCTGCCAAATCAAGATCGATGGTGCTGAGGAAAGGGAAGGTGGAGAGGCATGATCAGGTCCTGAAGACCATCACTGAAGCCGTCAGCGCAGGAGTTGAGTGGGCGAAGCGGTCCCAGCCCTCCAAGCAGACCATTGCCTTTGTCAGAGCTGGGGAGCAGCCAATACCTGCCAAAAGAACATCTGCAGGCATTCTGACCTCTGCAAGGGACTGGCAGCTGTTGGTGGACCTCGAAGGGCAGCTGAAGTTCCCCAACCACATCGCAGCCACCACCCTGCGACCAGACACTGTCCTAGTGTCTGAGTCTACTAAGCAAGTGGTGCTGCTGGAGCTGACAGTCCCATGGGAAGATAGCTTGGAAGAGGCCTTTGAAAGGAAGCTCTCCAAGTACGCAGGACTGGTCAGCAACTGTCAGCAGGCTGGATGGAGACCAAGGTGTCTCCCAGTGGAGGTTGGTTGTAGGGGATTTGTAGTCCATTCTTTAGTTAGAGCCTTCAGCATCTTGGGCATCGAGGGAGAGAGGAAGAGGAGAGCTATCCGCAGTACCACCGATGCGGCAGAGAGGGCCTCAAGATGGCCGTGGCTCAAAAGAAGGGAGCCATGGAGTCATAAGTAGCTAGCCATCTGGACACAAGCTGGGGTCTTTTCAGCCCCAGCTGGGTCACCTGGAGGAGGTTGTATGATGTTGAAAGACTCGAAACACCCGATGATTCCAGGAACATCACTGAAGATGTGTCCAGAAGCATCAATAGATGTATGTACACAGTGGGCACATACTTGATTCTTTACCTCTCTCCTCCTGGTCTGTTGTCTGGCATGCAAAGAACACAGTTTGGCCAATGAAGCTGACAGAACATAACTAGGGCCTCCCTGCTGGTAATGTTGTCCTGGGAGTGGAGGCTTATCCTTCCAATGGACTTGGAAGATTTTGAAAAGACAGCATTGATTTTAACTTTTCAGTGTTACGAGATACCTACCTTAAGCAAACCAGGTCTCAGAAGCACATAAAAAAGCAAATATCACGGCTATCCAAAGGCCATTCCACTAAAATTGTCCAGCAGATTGTTTGTTGGTCCAGATTGCAGTACAGGGGTAGGCAACCTATGGCCTGTGGGCCAGATCCGGCCCATGAAAGTATTTTGACCGGCCCGCGAGCAAATATTGGGATACTATGCTTATCCGGCCCGCGAACGATTTTTCCTTATTCTGAGTGTTTCACACGACCACATGGCATCTTGTTACACTGGCCCCAGGTTCCATTTTGTTCCAAACCAAACACTGGTATATACGAATGATGGGAAGGCAGACTACCTTATTAATACGTATTAGATACTCTCCGCGCACGCGCAGATTTTCAGATGGGATCGTTCAAATTTGTAAACAGAAATAGCGTCACTGTGTTTTAACTAGAAATCCATGCTAAGTATCCAAATATTTACATGTGCTACGATACTTGTTGAATAACTCGCATTCCGAAATAAAATTGAAGAAAAAAATTCCAATAGCAATGAATGCAAAACGCAGGAAGGTAGACACTAAGTGCTGAAACTTCCAAGACACTTGGACACTAGATTACTTCTTCATCGAGCAAGCTGGGAAACCAGTTTGTCTCATTTGCCTAGAAAATGTTGTTGTGAAGAAGGTGGCAAATATCAGGCGACATTACCAGACCCGCAGCAGTGGAAATTTTAACAAGTTTACTGGGCAAGCAAGGAAAGATGAAGTTGAGCAAATGAAAGCTAGTTTCGGAAAACAAACATCATTTTTTGCCAAGAAAAGCAGTGAAAATAAAGGAAATACCCGTCCCAGCTACCTAGTCTCAAAACCTATGGTCTCAAAAAGTGGACACTGCATCAGAAATTTTTCAAATGGAATTGACTGAGATGCAGTGTGACAACATATTGAGATCAAAATTTCATTCTGAATATGTGTCAGTGCTTGACTTCTGTAGAAAGTATATTCATCCGAGTGGGAAGTATCCTAACTTAGTGGACCATGTAAAAAAGATGGCATCATTGTTTGGCAGCACTTATCTGTGTGAGCAATTATTTTCAAAAATGAAGCACACCAAGAACCATTTGAGAACAGGATTGACTGATGCCCATCTGGATGATGTTTTGCTCTTGGCATCAACAAGTCTGACACCCAATATTGAGAAGCTTTCAAGCAACAAACAGCATCAAGTTTCATATTATTTATCCACTGTTTGCATTAAAATTTTCTTTTATATTATACTTAATTTACCACCATTCAATGCATCATGTTCATATGACTTATGTTTAAAGGTTCTTTATGCCCTTTTAATAGATTCAAAAGATGCCTTGATTGAAATAAATTGCAATTGAACTGTGTTCTTTGATTACTAATTGGCATCCTTGGTTAAGCACAAATGATTTTCTAGCATGTGTTATTCATTAATTTGCGACAAAACATAACTAGATGTATTTAAATGGATAATTCCCATATTTCAAGTTTTTTATGGCATTTATCTGGCCCACCGTCCGCTCATTAATACGCGATCCGGCCCACAGAGGCAAAAAGGTTGCCGACCCCTGTTCCAGTATCTGAAGCCTCTTGTGTCTCCATAAGATCTTTATCAGTTTGCGATATTGATCATCAAACACAACTTTTACTCAGTCAATCAAAGGCTTTACTGCCAAGATGAAGGCATTGATAAATTTCAACATTGATATCTGCCGTTACTGGGAGGTGACATCAGTGTAGAAGCTGGCACAATGCTTTACTGTGCCAGCAATCAGCATTCAGGTGTTCAATTCTTGTTGCCGTCTTTAAGAAATTTGTACATTCTCTTCAAGACAGTGTGAATTTCCAACAAGTGCTCCAATTTCCTTCCACATTTCAAAGATGCACGATCATAAAACATGAGAGCAGAATTAGGCCATTAAACCCATTGAGTTCGCTCCACTATTCCATCATGGTTGATTTGTTAGCACTCTCACCCCCATCCTCCTGCCTCCTCCCCATAACCTTTGATGCCCTGACTTATCAAGAACCTATCAACCTGTTTTAAATATACTCAACAACCTGGCCGCCACAGCGGTCTGTGGCAATTAATCCTACAGATTCACTATCCTCTAGCAAAAGAATTCCTCACCTCTCTTCTAAATAAACATCCTTCTATTCTGAGCCTGTGCCCTCTGGTCCTATACTCCCCCATTAAAGGAAACATCCTCTCCACATCCACTCCATCTAGGCCTTTCAATACTTGATAGATTTCAATGAGATTGCCCGCTCATTCTTCTAAACTCTAGCAAGTACAAGCCCAGAGCCATCAAACACTCCCCATAAGTTAACCTTTTCATTCCTGGAATCATTATGTTGAACCTCCCCGGACCCTCTCCAGTGTCAGCATAGATAAAGGGCCCAAAACTGCTCACAATACTCCAAGTTCAGTCTGACCAATGCCTTATAAAGCCACAGCATTACATCCTTGCTCTTATATTCTAGCCCTCTGGAAATGAATACTAACATTGCATTTGCCTTCTTTGCCACTGACCAACCTGCAAGTTAACCTTTAGGGAACCCTGCACAAGGACTACTAAATCACTTCGTGTTTCTGACTTTTGAATGTTCTCCCCAATTAGAAAAGAGTCCATACCTCTATTCTTTCTACCACAGTGCTTGAACATACACTTCCCTACACCATATTTCATTTGCCACTTCTTTGTCCATTCTCCTAATCAGTCTAAGTCCTGCTGCACATTCCCTGCTTTCTCACTATTACATGTCCCTTCACTTAGCTTCAAATCATTTGCAAACATAGTCACAAAGCCATCAATTCCATCATCTAAATCATTGACATATAACGTAAAAAGGAGTGATTCTAACATCGACCATAATGGAATACCACTAGTCACCAGCAGTCAATCAGAAAAGGCCCCTTTATTCCATCTTTGTCTCCTGCCATGCAGCCAATTTCCTATCCATGATGGTAGCTTTCCTTTAATACCATGTGCCCTTACCTTTTTAACCAGCCTCATGCACAGTATTTTGTCAAAGGCCTTCTGAAAATCCAAGTAAACGAGATCCACTGATTGTACTTTGCCTATCCTGCCTGTTATTTCTCAGGCAAGATTCCCCCATGTTGACTTTAGTTATTTTATCATGTGCCTCCAAGTACCCCAAAAGCTCATTGTTAATAATGGACTCCAACGTTTTCACAACCACAGAAGTTAGGCTAGCTAGCCTATAATTTCCTTTCTTCTGCTTCTCTCTCTTCTTAGAGTGTAGTGACATTTCCAGTCCTCCAGAACAATTTCAGAATCTAGAGATTCGTAAAAGATCATTACTAATGCCTCCTCAATCTCTTTAGCTATCTCTTTCAGAACCCTGGGATGTGGTCAACCTGGTGCAGGTTATTCATCTACCTTCAGACCTTTCAGTTTCCCAAGCATCATCTTCTTAGTAATAGCAACTGTACTCACTTCTGCCCCCAAATTCTCCCAAATTTACAGCATATTACTAGTGTCTTGCACAGTGAAGAATGATGCAAAATACTTATTAATTTCATTCACCATTTCTTTGTTCCTCATTACTACCTCTCCAGCGTCATTCTCCAGCTGTCTGATGTCAACTCTCACCACTCTTTAACTCTTTATATGTCTGAAAATACTTCTAGTATTCTCTTTTATAATGTTAGCTAGCTTACTTTTGTATTTCATCTTTTCCCCCCCGTGGCTTTTTAGTTGCCTTCTGTTGGATTTGAAAAGCTTCCCAATCCTCTAACCTCTCTTTTTTTTTGCTATATTATATTTCCTCTTTTTTAACTTTTATGGTGATTTGACTTCCCTTGTCAGTCACAGTTGCCTCATCCTTCCTTTAGAATACTTTGGGATGTACCTATCCTGCGCCTTCCGAATTACCCCCAGAAACTATAGCCACTGCTGTCCTGCTGGTGTACCCTTCCAATCAACTTTGGCTTGATCTTCCCTCATGCTTCTAGAATTCCCTTTATTCGAATGTAATAACGATACATGTGACTCTAGTTTCTCAAACTGTAGGGCAAATTCTATCATATTATGATCACTGTCCTCTAAAGGTTCCTTTACAATAAACTCCCTAATCATATCAAGTTCATTACACAACACCCAATCCAGAATAGCTGATCCCCTCATGGGCTCAACCATAAGCTGCTCAAAAAAGCCATCATGTAGGCATTCAACAAATTCCCTCTCTTGGGATCAAGCGCAACCTGATTTTCCCAATCTAACTGCATACTGAAGTCCCCCATGACTATCATAACATTGCCTTTTTAAAATAACTTTTCTATTTACCTTTGTAATTTGTATCCCATGTTCTGGCTACTGTTTGGAGCCCTGTATACAACTTCCAAAAGGGTCTTTTTACCCTTGCAGTTTCTTCACTTTATCCACAAGGATTCTACATCTTCCGATCTTATGTCACCTCTTTCTAAAGATTTGATTTCACTTTTTACCAATAGAGCCACCACACCCCCTCTGCCTACTTTCTTGTCCTTTTGTTACAATGTGTATTCTTGGATGTTGAGCTCCCAACTATGATCATCTTTCAGCCACGACTCAGTGATGCCCAGAACATCAAACCAGCCAATCTCTAACTGCGTTACATCATCTACTTTAATCATATACTGTCTGCATCCAAATACAACACCTTCACTCCTGTATTCATCACCTCTTTCAACCTTGCCCCATTGTTACACTTTAACTCATTCCACTAACTGCAATTTTGTCCAGTCATCAGCCTGTCCTTTCTCAAAGTCTCACTACACACTACATCTATTTGCATAACAACTGCCCCATTCTCAGCTCTATCATTCTGGTTTAAAGCTCTAGCAAACCTGCCTACAAGGATATTGGTCCCCTTCGGGTTAAGTTAGAACCTGTCTGTTTTGAACAGGTCAAGTATTCCCCAGAAGAGATCCCAATGATGCAGAAATCTGAAACCCTGCACCCTGCACCAATTTCTCAGCCACACTTTCATTTGCCAAATCATCCTATTCTTATCCTCAATGGCACGTGACACAAGTAGCAATCCAGAGATTGCTTTTCAGCTTCCTACCCAACTTCCTATCTTCCCTCTTCAGGACCTCCTCCCTTTTCCTACCTATGTCATTGTTACCAATATGTACCACAACTTTTGGCTGCTCACCATTCCACTTTAGAATGCTGTGAACCCAATCCAAGGCACCTGAGAGGCAACGTAACATCTGATTGTCTCTTTCATGTCCACAGAATCTCTCTTCTGCTCCTCTAACTATGGAATCCTCTTTCACTATTGCACTCCTCTTCCTCCCCCCACTTTCCTTTCTAAGCCATAGAGCCAGAACAGTGCCAGATACCCAGTCACTGCGGCTTCCCCTCATAGATCAACTTCCTGCACCCAGAACAGTATCTAAAATATCTACTGATTATTGAAGAGAACGGCCACAGGGGTACTCTGCACTGGCTGCCTATTCTCTTGCCCCTCTCCTGACAGTCAACCAGTTATCTGCCTCCTGTAATTTAGGGGTGATTACCTCCCTGTAGCTCCTATCTATCACCTTCTTATCTTCCTGTATGAGCCGAAGGTCATTGAGCTGAAGATCCAGTTCCTTAACATGGTCTCTATGGAACTGCAGCTCAATGCACTTCATGCAGATGTAGTTATCAGGGAGACTGGAGGTCTCCCAGAGTTCCCACATCCACATTAGAAACATCCCACTGACTCTGGACCCATTGTCAGCATGCTAGCATGAACTAATAGACAAAGAAAAAATAATTATCAGAAACTTATTTAGAACCTCCACCTGTTCTTGCCCAAGTCTACTGAGCCAAAACCTCCTGCTCTAACACTGGCTCACTCCAACAAAGGCCACTCTGCTTACACCTCCCTTCTTTTTATTGGCTCAAATAAAACTTGCTCCCAACAAGACATGTTCTTTCCAAATGGCTCCACTCTGCCATAAAGCTTCCCTTTCACTAGCTACTTCAAATTATGACCCACTCTCACTGAGACTTGTTCTTTTCAAATTATTCCTGCCCTGCAACAATGTCTCGCTCTCTCACTCACTCGCTACTTCCAATTATGAGTTAGTTAGCAAATTGCGGGCATGTAATGTTGGTGCTTGCGGCATGGTGACACTTGCCCCAGCACATCCTTGGACTGTGCTGGTCATTGATGTAAACAAGGCATTTCACTGTATGTTTCAATGACAAGTAAAGCAAATTCTAGAGTATGGGAAGTGGTCCAAGCTTCGCAGGGCTTTGCTATGAACCTTTACTGTCAAACAATGGTGTTGTCCAGCATAAGGCTGGTGAAGGACCTTGCCTTGCATAAGGCCAACCTCATTACTTAGGGATCAGCACAGACATTGTGAGCAAAAGAGCTTGTTGCTGGGTTATGATTCAGTGTATGTGTTAATGATCATTTGGAACCCAGCCTTTCAGCAAGGGCAATTGCAAATGTTATTTGCATAATACAACTCAGTTACTGAAGTGCAGAAGTCCTTGATTCTGGGATGCAATCATCGTTGGTGGAGTAGTCTCCTCGTGGCTGTGATGCTGCTGCAAACAGGTTTTTCCATTGCACTGTATCTCACCATACTATGCATATTTCAATGAACCTGAGATAATTCATAGCTTTGTTGATGTAGTACCACAGTGAGAAAGGTAGAATAGGTGTTTCTAACCCATTGAATTCATCATGTGACCATACCTAGCTCCGAACTATTACTTAACCTCATGCAACAGCACAAAACGATCATGAGATTTCATGATGTACCATTGAACTTGGCTAAAACTGATCTAATCAGGATAGGATTTATTTTCTTATATGACATAAAACGTGCTGTTTTGCAGCAGCAGTATTGTACAAAAACATAAACTTATTATAAATCACAAAATAAATAGTCCAAAAAAAGGAATAATGGGGTAGTGTTTATAAGTTCATAGACCATTTAGAAATCTGATAATGGAGAGGAGGAATCTGTTTCTGAGACAGTGAGTATGGGACTTCAGTCCCCTGTACCTCTTCCCCGAAGGTAGTAATGGGAAGACAGCACTTTTTGGCTGGTGAGGGTCTTTAATGATGGATGCCAACTTCTTGAGTAACCCCTGCTTGAAGGTGTACTCGATGATGAGGAGGGTTGTGCCAAGATGGATCTGGCTGAGTCTACAACACTCAGCAGCCTCTTGCGACTTTGCATATGGGAGGCTATAATCAGAAAAGCATGCTGTACCAATCACCTGAAGTAGAGCTGCTGATGTGCCTTCTTTGTGATTGCATCAATGTGTTGGACCCAGGACAGATCCTTGAAAGATGCTTACGCTTTCCCACTGAACGCTTGAGAGGACAGGTGCACGTTCCCCTTCCTGAAGTCCATAATCAATTCCTTGGTCTTGTTGATGGCAAAGTTGTTATTATGACACCACTCTGCCATTCTTGTACATTTCCTTGTGGCCACCTGAGATTTTACCAACAACAGTGGTGTCAAATGCAAAATTATAAATGAGCTGTGCTTACCACACAGTCATGGGTGTAGCAGAGGTTCCCAACCTTTCTTATGCTGTGAACCATACCATTAAGCAAAGGGGTCCATGGACCCCAGGTTAGGAACCCCTGGTACAGAAGAGTAGAGCAGTGGGCTAAGCTCACAATCTTGAGATGCAGTTATGACAATTGTCAGTGACAAGATGTTATTACTGATATGTACAGCTTGTGGTCTGTCAATGAGCAAGTCAAGAATCCAATTGCAAAGGTTGATGCAGAGGTCCAGGTTCAAAACCTTGGTGATTAATACTGAAGGGATGATGGCATTGAATGTCAAGCTGTAATCCATAAACAGCACCTGACATATTATCCTGATGAAGGGTCTCGGCCTGAAACGTCGACTGTACCTCTTCCTAGAGATGCTGCCTGGCCTGCTGCGTTCACCAGCAACTTTGATGTGTGTTGCTTGAATTTCCAGCATCTGCAGTATTCCTGTTGTTTACCTGACATATTATGCTGTTAGTAGTAGCGAATGGAATTTTTTTAAATTCTGGAAACCTTAACTATTAATAGAAAATAATGAAAACACTCAACCGGTCAGACAGCACCTGTGGAAAAGGAAACAGATGGATGACCCTTTATCAGAAGAAAGAAAACAAGTTGGTATCCAGCAGCGAAGTGTATCAGTGATCAGCACGTGACGCTTGACAACTGCACAAGTGTCCAATTGGAAGCGTCTGTCGGAACTCGGTGTCCCGCCCCTTCTAATTAATGAAACAGCACAGCTCGCCCTTCCATAGGAGGAACCATTGAGAGCGTCTTTTGCTTTGCGAGCACGAGCTTCTGTTCGACCAATTGGAATCAATGTTATTTTTTTAAATTGTTTCAGTAACGCATGAGGCGTAACGGATCCCTAAAGCGGAGCGGCGGCAGGGTGAGTGCGTCCGTCCCGGAAAGGGATCGACAGCGAAGTCAGTCCTTCGTTTTCCGAGTGGGCTAAGCGTCTAGGAGCGGACTCTGTTCGGTAAATGGTTACTTGCAGAGTCTGCATTTAGCGTCACTTTTAGGGAGGTGAATCGGAGGAGGATGGGGAAAACTGTAAATCTGAAATTAACAAAAATGTTATAAATACATTCCAGGAAAGACGAAAGATCTGAAGGCTTAACCCCAGTTCTTTTCCCACAGAGCGCCTTGGCCTGAGTGTTTGTAGTATCTCTTTTACAAAGGTTAGTGGATTTTTGCCTTTCCTCATTAAGATTTGGATGTGACAGAGAATGGAGCTTAAGGAAAATCAAATAGTATTGTTTTAGATGGAGCTGTAAACTCCACTCCCTCTGCACAATCCTAACCTCACCAGCAAACCCGCAGATGGGGCGGGGGGGGAGGGGTAGAAGGAGGGAGGGACGGGGAGAGAGAGAGATGCTATAGTAGTCTGGCATACTGACTTCAAACTTACTGAGGCCCAGCGCCAACTCTGATACCTCCTCTTACTTACCCCTCGAACAGGACACCACGAGGGGACACCAGGCCATTGTCTCCCACACCATCACCAACTTTATTGACTCTGGGGATCTCCCATCCACTGCCACCAACCTCACAGTTCCCGCACCTCCCGCCTCTGCCTCCTACCAAGATCCACAAAACTGCTTGTCCAGGTAGACCCATTGTTTCAGCTTGTTCCTGCCCCACTGAACTTGCATCTGCAAGCCTTGACTCTTTTCAATGATTTCAGGTTCCCTGGCCCCCATTGTCTTATTTTCACCAAGATGTCCAGTCCCTATACACCTCCATCCCCCACCAGGGAGGCCTCAAAGCTCTCCGGTTTTTTTTGGATGCCAGACCTACCCTGCCCTCAAATTTACTTGGTCCAGTTCCCTTCCTCCACCATCAATGCTGCCCTCAACTGTGTCTCTTCCATTTCTCATGCGTCTGCTCTTACCCAATCTTCCTGCCACCTTACCAGGGATAGGGTTCCTCTTGTCCTCACCTACCACCCCACCAGCCTCAGCATTCAGCACATAATTCTCCGGAACTTCTGCTAATTCCAATGGGATCCCACCATCGAGCACATCATCTTCTCTCTTCTCCCCCCCCCCCCCCAAACGACTTTCTGCTTTCCACAGGGATCGCTCCCCACGTGACTCCCTTGTCCATTTGTCCCTCCGTCCCTCCCCACTGGTCTCCCTCCTGGCACTTATCCTTGCAACTGCCCCTACACCACCTCCCTCACTACTACTCAGGGCCCCAAACAGTCCTTCCAGGTGAGGCGACACTTCACCTGTGAGTCTGTTGGGGTCACATACTGTGTTCGGTGCTCCTGGTGTGGTCTCCTGTATATCGGTGACACCCAGCATAGATTGGGAGACTGCTTCCCGAGCATCTACACTCTGTCTGCCAGAACAAGCAGGATCCTCCCAGTGGCTACCATTTAATTTCCACTTCGCACTCCCATTCCAGTACGTCCGTCCATGGCCTCCTCCACTGATCAGGCCATATTTAGGCTGGAGGAACAACTTCTTGTATTCTGTTTGGGTAGCCTCCAACCTGACGGCATGAACATCGATTTCTCAAACTTCTGGTAACCCCCCACCTTCACCATTTCCCATTCCTTTTTCCCTCTGTCACCTTATCTCCTTGCCCACCCATCACTTCCCTCTGGTGCTCCTCCCCCTTTTCTTTCTTCCTCAGCCTTCTGTCTCTTTCACCAATCAACTTCACAGCTCTTTACTTCATCCCTCCCCCTCCAGATTTCACCTATCGCCCTTGTGTTTCTCTCTCCTCTCCCCATCTTTTAAATCTACTCCTCAGCTTTTTCTCCAGTTTCGGTCTGAAATGTCGATGGTACTCTTTTCCTAGATGCTGCCTGGCCTGCTGAGTTCCTCCTGCGTTTTGTGTGTGTTGCTCGGATTTCTGGCATCTGCAGATTTTCCCTTGTTTGTGAAGGAATAAATAAAAATTGTGGAAGATATCTATTGGCCTCTGAACACTTGTGGTAACAATGAATGGTGCATTAGGAAATTAAAGTGCATGAAGAAGAGCTGATACAATAATCGTGGAGGATAGTTGATCAACATCAAGACAGTTAAGGAAAAGGGCAAGGATGGTCCTCAGCTTAAGTTTCTAAATTCAGGGGAGGCTGATTTCATTTGAATGAGACCAGACATGGTGAAAGTAGATTAGGAGCAGGTGTTTGTGTGTAAAACAAAAGGACAAAGGAAGATTAGCAAGAGTTCAGGGACAGGCACTTCCAGTGAGGGTGAAGAAAATTACGAAACTTCAGATGTCATAATTTATTGGTTTGATATGGGGGGGGGGTGTAAATTGCATGTGTAGATAATTTTAAAAACGAGTAAGTTGAGGGTTAAAGAGAGAATATTTGAGAAGAAATAATCATAGCCTTTCTCCTTAAATTCCTTTTAAAACTTCCCCTCTCACCTTAATCAAATGCCCTTTTGTAAGGTGAAATCCTCCCCTACTAGTTAATTTAAAGAAAGTAAGGTTATTTTTTCTATAATTAAAATAGGTTGATTACTTAAAAAGGGGTTGTAACATTTATGGTGGTGTATTTGCATTTATTGAAGCATATAGGCAGTTTTTATTTGGTTAGATTTGAGTGAAGGTTTGCTAATTACAGTGTAATTCATCTCTTAAGGTGCTCATACAGACTGCATTCAAAGCATGGAAAGTGGAGCGATGTACATGAAAGGATCCAACATTGGTTTAGAATTTTCTGATAAAATGAAGGAGCGAAGGAATGGTATGCTTAAAAAGACAAAATACAATGCTCTCCTGACCTCCAAAATTAAGACCAAGATTCTAAGTAAGTATTTAATTGCTCCCAATATGCTACTGTTTGAACATTTTTTTTCTGAACTCTATCATGCATTGCAATCAATTTCAGTAAATCTCACCAAATTAAGATTGTAATCTATTGTCTTCTGTAGATTGTTTTCTGTAGATTCCTTAAGATTGAGGATTATAGTCATTAAATTTTTTGATGGATTATCCTGGTTGGAGTCTTCTTGAAGCACTTCAAAGTGCTGAGAACATTAAACTGTAAAAGAGGCCATTTGTGAAACTATCCATTTAGTTAGCAGAAACCCAACAATAGTGATCATTGAATCAGCTATTCATGTGATTTTTGTTTTCTGGTGGCTAAATTGTGATAGTTCTTTTCGTGTAAAATATTTTTGGAAAACTTGATGACGGTATTGCTGATAGTGCCAGCAGTTATTTCCTGACTTACTAAACCAGTGTTGTTTGAACTTAAAGACCAGTTCCGCACATAGTAATTTATAATCAGCTAATTTCATTTAAACTGGATGCACAACACTTTACTGGTGATGCAATCTGGTGCTGAACAAAGCTGCTGGGGGGGAGCTCAGTGGGTCAGGCTTCATCTGTCAAGGCAGAGCTAGTTGACGTTACATGTCAAGACCCTGCAGGACTGAGAGTTTAGAGGAGAGATGGCCTTTTATAAAGAGATAAGAGACGGTTTGGCAGATGTAACAAAATGAGGAGGGGGACGATGGGGACGATGGAGTCAAGTAGGGGATGTCGGCTAACTGCCTGCCTCCACAGACGTTCTCTGACCAGCAGAGTTCCTCCAGCGGGTTGTTAAAATTATTTAAATACTTTGTTCAACTAAATCCCATGATTACAAGTTGTTATTTATTAACAGTTTATCTATTTGCAATATTTGCTCATCCATATATTCATGACTGCTGCTTTATTTTCAAGCAACTGCAAGCCATGGACACATTGCAACAAAATAGAATGAATGTCTCTAAGATAGGCAATCGTGTAATAATATTTAAGACATTTCTTTATTTAGATAAGCTACTTATTGTGCCTCCCTCTCTTATTTTGTCCTTATTACAAACACAAAATATTAAAAAATTATTCTCAAAGTATCAGTTTGACTAAATCCAGAACAATTTGTTTCTTTTAGACAGTTCATCCATGATGAAAATCTCACTTAAAAATAACAACAAAGCTCTGGCAATAGCTCTTGCTAAAGAAAAACAAAAATATAGAGTGCTTGAGCAAGAAAACGTAATGCTTCAAAAAGAAATGTGCTCTCAGAGTTATGACATTGTTATGCTACAGCAAAGGCTGACTACTCAGGTATTAAAGATATATTTCTGATTTCTCCTGTAAATGTCAACCTCAGTTAATTTGGCATGCTAACTTAATCACTTTCTGGGCCTGTCTTGAATTTCACTCTCATATATTGATAATTCATTTCTTTCTGGCTCCTTGTAAATTTAAGCTGAAAGTTTTTTAGAGCATGAGCTTGAGTACAGAAAGCTAATTTTGCAATGTATATGTTCAGGTACAACTTAAAGGCATGGGTAGATACACTGTGAATTGGAGGTTGGGTGTGGGGAAGCATTTAGGATTGAAGTCTGACTATACAGTCTAATGTGTAGGCCTTAGGCTTGAGAGATATTTAAGAAAATGTTTTGTTTTAAATTTTCATTTAGATGTAATGTGTAGTTCAAGAATGCAAATGTGACCCCTGGATGTTATTTCTTTTGAGAAATAGAATGCAAAAATTTCAGTCTTGGAAGAATACTTGATGAAGATAGAAAGCTGTTTCTCAGATGCTACAAGTCACCTGTCAACTGCGATCAGTATCTGCAAATGTGATGTAAGGATTTTCCTCGTCCTTTAATAAGTTGAACTTTTTGAAGTGACTATGCACATTACGTCTAAGAAAAACAATGTACATGTTTTATTTAGCGAAATGTAGATTTTTGGTGTTCCTTATTCCCTCTTCCATTTCTCCTTTCCAGAGTAGGTCATCCAAATTAGTCATCTTGAAATTTATTTGATCTATAGCTTATTCAGTGTAAGTTTGTTGTGGGATAACGGAGTATTGATTTCTATCTGATGTTGCTTAGGATGATAGAGACTTGAATGCAGTAACTTGTACCTGTGGCTTTTAGTTAATTGTATTTATTTTGGCAACTGCGGTTGTGTTCTCAGTAAGTGGTTAGATTTTTCTGAGTGCCTTCCACCCATATATTTGATGTCCCACAAACATTCAAAATTAATAGTCATTTTTAAATCACTAAAATATTGCTATTTTTTTCAAGGTGTACATATCATACTTGATCTTAACACAGTGCAGTACTTTGCACTTGTCCATAATGACATTCAGTTGCCAGTTGGATACCTGCTCAGTATATTTCATTTGTTTTTGTTATATTCTTCAGTATTGATTGGGTTCCATTTTTGTGTTTCTGATGTGCACCTGCTTCATGAAGGTGTTGGATCAGATCTGACTCTCGTCACTGTTCTGTTCCTGATCTTTGTTTTATTAAGAATTGGTAGAACAATCATGAAGCAGCAAGTTTTATGCCTTGTTGCTGACTTCTAAAAGAACTTTGGATTTAAACACCAGAATCCAACAAAGGATACCTGATGCATTTGTTGAACTTGTATTTTATGGTACGGCGTAGGCTTCTTTTGCATTTTGCACAATAATCCCATACTTATTGTCAATTTTCTAATATTGTAACATTAATATCTCCAAGCAGTAAGGCTGATCAACACCTCCACCCACTAAGCCACCCCCAGCACCACAACTTTATCATTTCCCATCAGTCACCATATGTACTGCCAACCTTGTGTGTAGCGAGCCACACTTAAGTTGGAGGAACAACACCTTGTATTCTGTTTGGGTAGCCTCCAACCTGATTGCATGAACAATGATTTCTCAAAATTCCATTAATGCCTCCCCCACCATTTCCCATCCCCTTGTCGTTCTCTCATGTTATCTCCTTGCCCCCCCATCACCTCCCTTTGGTGCTCCTTCCCCCCCCCCCACTTCTTTCTTCCATGGCCTTCTGTCTCTTTCACTAATCAACTTCCCAGATCTTTGCTTCATCCCTCCCCCTCCAGGTTTCACTTATTGCCTGGCGTTTCTCTCTCCCCCTCACACCTTTCAAATCTACTCCTCAGCTCTTTTTTTCTCCAGTCCTGCTGAAGAGTTTTGGCCTGAAACGTCAACTGTACTTTTTTCCATAGATGCTGCCTGGCCTGCTGAGTTCCTCCAGCATTTTGCTTATGTGTATTGTCACTTTATGAGCATACAATCAATCTATGTATATAAGCTACCTTAAGCTATTTATATTTATTGTGTTTTTATTATTGTATATTTATCTTATTGAGTTTCTTTTTGTGCTGCATCAGATCCAGAGTAACAATTATTTCATTCTCCTTTACACTTATGTAATGGAAATGTCATTAAACAATCTTGAATCTTACTTTGTGAAAATTAGACTAATAACTTTAATACATATACTTGTATTATTGGAATTGAAGAATTTGTTATGTTTTATGTAGCGTCAAGAACATCAGTTGAATGGTTTATGTGAAGGAAGCAGTACTGTAAGTCGGGGTTACAGCTCTAGCTTGTAAGTAACTAATCCTAAATTAAATGGTAATAGTCTTTCAGAGTTGAGAGATTACTATTATGCTACTGTTTCAAGATTTGGAACAGGAGCTGAGATTTTGTAACATTGGAGTTCAATAAATTTAGCTGAAAGTAATTCAAATATCTTATGACTATTACATTAGAATTTCAAAATGTAAATTATTAGTGTTGTGTTTTTTAAAACTACTTGGTATTCTTGTCCTGTATTGTCTTTTAATTTTATTGGTGGTATAATGTATCAAACTGCTGTTAGGTTTTCTCTCTTGCCCGGGCCATCGCTCAGTAAGTGACCAATTACCAAATTTTAGATTAAGTAGTCCTTGTTGACAGCACAATTTGTCTGTTGATGAAATTCACTGAGATTAGTGAAGTCTCTCAGGTCGCTATGGGTAAATAGGTTCTAGGCCAGTGATTCTCAGTGGGAGTGGTTAAGTGTCCCAAGAGGAATTAGGGAAAATGGGGGCGGGGGGGAGCGTTCAAGTTTCTTGGTGGGTGGTAAGTGGCACAAGACCTGACCAACCGTTAGAAGAGCAGGCACTTCCAAAAAACAAGAATGAGACACTAGAACACGGGAAGAACCACAGCTCTGTGGGTGGTGAGCACCCATTGTCACAACGGATCCGAAACTTCAATCTCGTTCGACCTTGCCAACCAAACATATGTTATTGGAGATGTATAAATTAGAAACCAGGGTCTTAACAGTTCTTCTTGACTCGTATGGAATGAGCTCATGCAATTTTATAGTTGTTAAGTCAAATACACCCTCTCAACTTTCTGTGCAGATCTACAGAAAACTGGTCATGCAACGATACAGCACTGGCTGAAATCAGACAGTGAAATAGTCAATCAGTGAGCCTGCTGACCCCAAGGTTTCTTCCTGAGATATACAAAGTGACATTGGCTTCATGTGTGTGATTGAGAACCATCTTTGGGGATTGAGACCTCGCAGGATTGGTCAATCACGCTAACTGCAATAGAATAAAGGTAGCTTGTCAAGCACCAGCTCTATCCCAGCTAACATTCAGATTCCAATCTGAATCCTTGTCAACATAATTTTCTCTGTTGTGATCCTCTTCAGCTTTGCCTCGCTGTTCCTTTGTGTGCTGCTACATTTTTTCCATCCCTGTTAACTCGCTGCCATCGTCAACATCTGATAGGTCTTCCCAGCTTGTGTTAATTTTTTAATTTTAATTTAGCCCCATTAAAGATGGATAACTGCATACAGTGCGATCTGAGTCTGAAGGCACTGAAGTCTAGAATTTTAATCCTGCTAAGCAAAAGAAACTATAGAAGGTGCATCAATACAACATTACTTACCTGGAGTAAGGGTTTTATTCCATTCTGGTCAGGTTAGCTACACGCCATGTGTCTTATTTGAAATACTGTAATGTCCAATGAAGCCATCAAGATTGCAGGAACACTTCTGTAAAAGACACCCTGAAAAGGCTACTTATGGTATTTCATCTTCAGTTCTAGAAGATGAAAGAAGCATTTGAAAAGTGTTGCACACTTGAGTTATCTGCCAAGTAAGCTACAAATGACTTTGGTAGTCATTGCTTCTTATAACATTTCCAAACTGATAGCAAATTGTAGAAGATCTCATATAATTGGTGAAAGATTAATTAGGTCTGCTGTATCAGAAGTGCTCACCACTGTTCTCAAAATGGATACCAGTATCTTAAAATCAGTTCCTGTGTAATATGTAGCTTGCCATATTGACAAAATGAGTGAAGGCATTATGGACACTATGGACAGAGCTACAACAAACAGAGCTACAATCCACTATGGACAGAGCTACAACAAACAGCATTTGGGATACAATTAGATGTAAGACAATGAGTCATTGATAATGGCATATGTACGGTTTATCAAAAATTGAGAAGTTTATGAAGATGTTCTCTTTTGTAAGAAGTTGACAACAAATATCAACAGAGAATCAACCTAAGGTGAGCTCAAAGTATATTGAAGATGTGATAAAACGGGTTGGCAATACTAATTGTCCCACTAGCCTTGCCCCTTTGCCCAGTTAGTCACTGCTCCTCATTCTGTCCCTCATCCAGTTTCCCCAGTAGTTCACACACTTTGCCCTCTCATTCCGTAGTTCTTGGAGTTCACCATTTATGCCCCCCAACAGTAAAACAATTGCTAGCTTGGCTTTAGTTATTGTGCTCTACTGGTTTATAACTTATAAAAATAAGGATTCTAGACACAGGCATTCCTGACAGTTTCATTTATTTTCACTCACACCGTTACATCAGTTTGTAGCCAGCAGAGTGGCCCCAAGAGACCCAAGGAACAATTTGGGGCATCCTAAAATAACGCCTGGGTTAGTGGGAGCAGGCGCACCACACCCTACATAGACAGATTTAAACCCTCAGTTTGGCCTTGCTGAGAGGTGTGGAGGCTGGATTTGACAGCTGGTGAATAGTTATATTGGAAAGTTAACGACAAGCTGTGATGTGGAGAAAGCCTCTGTATATTTGTAAGTTTTTGTACATGTTTGTCTATTTGTAAATACTCTTTTTTTTTCTGTTCACAACTTTTGAGCAGCTTCTCCTTTTTTTTTTCACCTGGCACTAAATGAAACACCTTGCACTAACATGCTGTTACAGCTTACCATCTGTCTTTTTTTTCTCCAACTGGTGACCCTTGTTGGGCATGCTTACCCACACCTGAGAGCAAAATGTGACAGAGGGTAAAACTATTCGAATTAGGAACATGATTTCTTGTGCAACAGATGGAGCACCATATATGACAGGTCGCCATGCTAGATTAGCGACATTTATGAAAAAGGAAGTTCCAAGTCTGTTTGCAATCCATTGCATAATTCATCATAAACGTCTTGCAGCCAAAACCCTCAGCCAGTGACTTTTTTCAAGCATGACTCTTGTGATATCTGCTATAAACAAAATTAAAGCTCATCCCTTAAATAGCAGATTATTTTGCCAGTTATACCAAGATAATGATAGAGTTTGAACTCTTGCTTCTTCACACTGAAGTGCATTGGCTGTCAAAAGGCTGCTGCTTAAAACATTTCTTTGATCTTTTTGACACTGATTGAATTTTTGCTCAGTTGACAAGAGCTTGGAAAACAAGATTGACCTTCTACATGGAGATGCGGCATACCTAGCCGATCTGTATAACAAAATGAGCATTCTAAATAGGGTGAGAATTTCAACTTTATCCAGGCAAAAAGTGCAATTTCCACTTTTATTGGAACACTGTAAATATATAAGCAAAACATTGGGAAGAGAATGTTCACAGTTTCCCTACATGGAAAGTATGGCACTATCTTTCACAGATGGTGATTTGAAAGAGTACTGCTTTACACTTGTGTCATTGAAGAAGGGTTGTCAGAATCTATTCAAGGATTTGAACAAACTGGAAATTCTGGACTGGGTAATTAACCTATGCCTTTTTAAGGTGGAAGAACAGGAAGAAAGCTAGCAAGAAGAAATCGAAATTCAGAATGAAAAAGCAGCAAAAATGCTTTTTTAAAAATGTTGTCTTTTGTGGTATGTGGCTACACTGTCATACAAAGTTTCCTGGTGTTTGGAGAACTACTCTTCATTGCATTTCCATCCTCCTATCTTTTTGAAAGAGGCTTCAGTGCAGTGAACCACATACTAAAAAAAACCAAAACAAAACAGAAACCGCTTGGATGTTGTTACTGTGGGACTTGAGCCTTTTGCTGTCATAATTTGAACCAGACATTTCAACTCTTGCTAAAAACAATCAAGCTCAAGAATCACATTGATTTCAAAGCTGCTGTACAGTGCACAGGGACTGTGTAAGCTAGGCTTAAAGACAAATAGAAATTTAAAGCAGAATCATTTTTCTCATGTTGGCTTATAGTAGACATTTTGTTATATTATGGGGATGCAGGAAAGTATATTGTGCCTAAGAGGGGCACTGGCAGGCATGAAGGTTTTTTAGGCTTTTAAAAAAAAAAAAAAAAAGTTTGGGAAATACTGTTCTAAACCATTCAGATTTGTCCTTTTTATTTTTTGCTGAAATCGACCTTTTTGGGGTATGGGTTGGGGGAGCCTTAATCCTTTTAGCCAAATTAGTCCCAGTGAACTGAAGATACTGTTTCTTTATCTTGGAGTATATGGAGCCTTGTTCTTTCATGAAGTACAATGAAAGGAAATGGGAATATGTATTTTAAAATGAATGTAAAAGAAATTGATACCATAAATGATTCTCTTTGCTTGCAGAAATACTCAGTTACCATCAGGAATCCCACAAAATCTTGAAATTCATCAAACTGGTGGCATTAAGAGAAACTTTGCTTCTGTTAATGAAGCTGCAAACATGCCACTGGAAAATGCTGAATCTTTAATCTGTGCTCCTACATCTCAAACCTTTAAGCTGAGTTTCCAAGAAAATTTTTCCTTAGAAAACTTAAATATGGGAAATGGTCAACAGCCTATTCAAGGTATGCATGTCTAATTTTAAAAATAATTGAATGTTATCATTGTGTACCATGTGTATTCATGTAGTAAATTAGTGTAGTACTAGAATGTATACAAATAAATTTTTGAACATTTAATCATTCTTACGAGAGAGAGAGAGAGAGAGAGAGTATGTCGAATACCTGTTGAAGCACGAAGTCTTTGGGGTAACTGCAAGTCTGTCTTTGCTGTTGCTTTGCTCACGCTTGGGTGCTCGGTGGTGGTGCAGATGCTTTTTTTTTTGCCGGAGGGGGGATTGTTGCTTGCTGCCGCTTACGCGTGTGAGGGAGGGGAGCTTGGGGGGGGGGGGGTAGGTTTGGGCTTCTAACATTTAACTGTAATTCATTCTTTGGGGCACTTCCGTTTTCGTGGATGGTTGCAAAGAAAAAGCATTTCATGATGTATGTTGTATACATTTCTCTGACATTAAATGTACCTTTTGAAATCTTTGAAGGTTTGATCTATGTGTGGTGAGCTGGCTACAAAACTGGTTTCTCCTTATTTGGCTTTCTGTTTTGGCCACTGTCTAACTCGATCAGAAACTCTCTTTGTAGAATTCTAAAACTGAATAGATACAAAAGGTATCAGCAGGTTACGTGGCATTAAATTATAGGATGAACCATGATCGTATTGAATTATGGAGCACAATGGATAGGCCTTGTTTTGATCCCAGTGAGCACTGGTAAAGCTGTACAAGTACAGTTAATGGAACTTGCTGAACACTGAAGCATTTTTCTAGACATTTTCACAAGAGTTTTAAATTAATACATTCCCCACGTTCTGCTGCCGTACTTTTTAATCTAGAGAGGAAGCAAAATCAAATCTTCATGAAAATACAAACATCTTTGGGACCTTACCACTTTGGTAATTACTGAGAGTACCTTGACTGTGCTGTTCAGCCGGTTCTATGTATTCTTTGCACAACTATAACTTGTAAATAATTTTATTGTTAGATTACTACTGGGAAATCTAATAACTTTGGTTTAGCACTGAAGTGAAACCTTTGCTATTGGCCTCAAATACAATCACCTTTTCCTTCCTAGCCTTGGTGTCAAATTTTGCAAGATTGCATCTCCTGTGTTCTTTTCAGTCCTAAACAATGTTATTCATCTCAGTACTATTGTCTATCCATATCACCATCTTGGCCCATTACTTAATGTTCAAATATGGTTCGGTGAATTCTAACACTGTCCTGGCCAGCCTCCCACTGCTGTTTTCTGTACACTTATTATCATCCAAAACTAATCCCCCCTACCAGTGTTGCAGCCTTCATTCCACTATTGGCAGCAGTGACCTTTTCTATGGCATTCGCTGCCCAGTGCCTTCTGACAGCCCAATGACTTTAAACTCAATGGTGTGACTAAGCTCCTCCTTTAGCTTTGATTATACTTTTCAAAGTGCCATGGGATTATAAAGAATCTGCATAGGTGCATGCATCTCTTGAAATGAGTGAGCCTTGTATTCAAATAGTATACTTGTAGTGTTTTTACTATCTGGGACAATAGGGGCTAGTTGGTTTGCCTATTAGGTAATGTGACAGATTGTACACAGTAACAACAACTTCTGACAAAGACATCTCGTTTCAGTGCTTTGAGGGTGGTGTTGATCAGGACTTCAAAGACAATCCTTGTAACAATTCAGTGAGGTTGTTGGTATTCATTAAAGCAGATTAGGAATTCTCTTTCATCAGAACGGTATGATAGTGTTGTGGTTAGCATAACACTTTACAGTACGAGCAACCCAGGTTCAGTTCCCACCACTGAGGAGTTTCTACCTTCTCCCTGTGACCACCTGGTTTCCTCCAGGTGCTCCGGTTTCCTCCCACAATCCAAAGATATACTGGTTGATAATTTAACTAACGATTGTAAATTGTCCTGTTATTCAATCGGGAGGTGTGTCTGGAAGGATCTACTCCATGCTGTATCTAAATAAAAATCAAATAAATAAGAACACTGGTGTTAGGGTCAGTTTATTATTATCATGTACTGAGAAACTGGGAAAATTTGTCTTTCATACTGTTCATATGGGTCAATTCATTCATTACAGAGTGCATTGAGGTAGAACACGGTAAAACAATAACAATGTAGAATAAAGTGTAGCAGCTACAGAGATAGAGCAATGCAGGTAAACTAAGTGTAAGGACATAAGGTAGATTGAGGTAGAGGGGAGAAGAGTGAATGTTATGGGTGGGTAGTGTCTTTGATTTTGCCGGCTGCTTTACTGAGGCAGTGAGAAGTGTAGACAGAGCCCATAAAGGGGAGGCTGGTTTCGATGATGCACTGAACTGTGTCCACAACTCTCTGCATTTCTTGTAGTCGTATACAGAGCAGTTGCCATACCAAACTATGCACCCAGATGGATTGCTTTTTTAATGCATCATTAAAAGTTGATAAGGGTCGATGGGGATGCCAAATTTGTTTAGCCTCCTGTAGAAGTGTTGGTTGGTGAGCCTTTTTGACTGGTATCTACGTGGTTGGATCAGGACAGACTATCATTGATGTTCACTTACAAGAACTTAAACTTGCAACCCTCTCTGCCTCCACTGCTGAGCATGTTCACTGCCCTACTTCCTGAAGTCAATGACTGACTCTTCTGACAATTTATCTTTTCCTTGACATTACACTGGAGTGTTGGTCAAGATTTCTTTTTTGTTCTTGGGTCTATGGAGTTTTAACTGCTGTTATGCCTTTACAGCTTCAGGGCTTGTGAGAAAAAGCAGGAGTGATGTTGTTGCTTCAGTTTTATTAAAGAATAATGATGAAAGTAAAAGTTACTAGATTTTTTTGTTCTTCATTCGCACAGTCTTAGTTTTGTGTATGAGTATGTGGTTGATAGTGATTATATTGTCCATTTCATTAAGTTTTACTTTTGTATTTTAGATGGTGTTTCAAGTCATCCTATGGTTCTCCACAATTTCAAAACATCAACAACTGATACTCATGGTCATCTGGCATCATTTGTTCAGCAAAACCCTGCAGCAGAGCTGAGTGGGGCTGCATATGCAAATCAAAATATCACGCTAAGAAGAAAAGATTCACATTCTCGACGTTCTAAAATGTCCATGGAAGTAATCAAGAAAAGCAACACGTCTCAGGCTAAAGAATCCTTATCAAGGAATTCTGTATCCAGCGAGAGCTTGGAGTTCAACAGGACAAGTTTGCCCATGTTAGAAGCGGTAACTATACCAGAACAGTCTGCTTCACAAGTTTCTGACATGAAAACATGTGCTGCCGATGAGTTCATGGAGGAACAGTCAGTTGAGCTACAGAAACTGGAGGAGATGGCCTTTGATGCAGAAATGGATCTAATAGCTGATGATGTAGCAGAAATTTTTACTGTTGCAACCAAATCCACAAAAGGCAGATTTAAAACACCAGAAAGAAATCTGGAAATTGAAACACAACCTGATAGTGTGGAATCTCTGCAAAAAGTAAAACGATCCAAAGGAAAAAAATCCAGAGCTAAAGGCAGTTGTAATACAAATCCTCCTGTGTGTGAAAAGGAGCCAAAAAATTGTTTCCAGACACTTTTGAATTTGGACCAAGCATTTGAAAATATTAATGAGGTGTCCAATATTGGACTGAGTAATTGGTCAGTGGATAAAGAGAACATCCATAAAAATAGTGCTGAGAAATATAGCCAGGTTGTAAATGGTTTGCCAGCTAATATAAAGAAAAATGTTGAGGAAACACTGCTTGCGATTCAAAAAGGGAAGAAGAGTGTTGAAGGATGTTTATCCAATATAATGGTACCGTTGAATAGGAGTGATTATAATGAACTGAAGGTAAATGAAAATCCAGATCATGCACAAGAAAGCAATGTAATTTCAAACGCTTGTCAAGAAACCCATGCTAATCTGAAAGGAAAGATTGCCCCAAAAACATCTAAGACAAAAAAGCACAAAAACATCAAAGAAGGGAAATCTAAGCAACTTGCGCATAAAAATAGAGAACCTGAAACTGAGGAGATAGATGGTGATGGCTATGGTAATGTATGTAACAGGAAAGCTGGCCAAAAGACACTTGTGGTGACAGAAGAGCATGTGACTATAAAAGAAAACCAGTCTAAATCAACTGGTCAGGAGAAATTTGAAAAGCAACAAGTGATGGCAATAGGTGAATGCTCACAATGTCCAGAAGTGAGAAGTGGTGCCTCTGAAGAAAATACTGTCAGTAAAGGCAAGGCTAGACGTGGTACATCTGTGTATAAACAAGGCAACACCATGAAAGAATGCTCAGTAATATGTCAGAATGATACCAAACGTGAATTGCACATGGCAGAGGGTACAAGTTGCAGAAAAGTTCACCCTGCATTTGAAGCATGCCAACTGTTTGAAATGCACAAAAATTCACCTACCCTACAGAAATATATACAGCCACCTGAAATGGTACCAGATAAATGTGTGGGGGTAGATAACGTAAGTTGTGAAGTCTCTCACAAAGAAATTAGCAATAAAAGGTACAAGGAAAATAGAAAAACTTTTATAATACGTAAACGGCATAATACCGTTAAAGACAGTTCCTCTGAAGTAATTAACAATGAATGTGGACAACAGGCCATAAAAGCTGAAAACCTGCCAAATTCAAAAGATATCATTGAAGCTACCAATGTGTCACAAGAGAATATGAAGGAAATCTCAGATAAAAGAACATCGCTAACATACCAAATGCATGACAATGTTGAAAATTCATCAAGCCAGCCTGAGAAAAAGCAAAAAAAAGAACAGTATCCAGTGGCAATTAACCAGTGCTTGAATAGTCTGGTGAAGAGGAATCAAAAATGTTGCAAATCAAAAGCAACTGTGGAAAACCCTAATAAAAAAGAGGGGCTGTTTGAAACAACTGTTTTTTGTAAAAGCATTAAATGCCCAATCCATTCAACAGTGCTGGAGAAAAATGCAGGGTATTATAAAGTGAATAATGAACCAGGATTGTGTGAGGAGATCAACTGTATGAATTCAAAAAATGATCAGATGGCTCTTCCAAAAAATGGAAACAATTTTGAAGAGAAAACCTGCACTAATGGTTCTAATCACTCTGACCAGCAACCGTTCAGCGTGGATAATACTGGAGTGGATCTTGCAGCAACACAATTTTCAGAAGTTTTAGGTATGCTTTTATTTCTGTTCAAACAATTCTGATACAATTACTTCAACTAATTGGTGTAAATAAAGTATTTTCCAAAATTTATCAAATTACTCTGAATGTAGATGTCAAGAATGAGCTAGGGCAAAGAAAAATATCAGATAATTTTACTTTTAAAACTTGAGTCAATTTAAAATTCTGTTGAGTCCTCGCTGGTGTCAAATCCCATTCACATATCACCTGTACTCTTTAGGCTACGTTCTTGCCTGGCTAGGTAATACTTCATTTTTAAGTCCACTCTTTCAAATCCACTTGTAATTTTTGACAAACTTGCTATAACACTGATAATGCAAAATATATTGGAGCAGTTGGAAAAAATAAATGTGAATTTGGTCCAACTGAATTAAAATTCACTCATCCTCATTAAATTTGAGTCTGTGAGTTACATAATTTAGTCTGGAATTTAAAAGTGGTGATATTGTTAATCTTTAACAAGAATGCAGCAAAAAATCAACATTTTACTGGCATTTCTGAGAAACTGTAAATGAGTTGTGTGTTGGCTATATTATCTGTGGAATGAAAGAATTAATTATGGGAGGGCAAATGAAGGGGTGAAATTGATTGTGGTAGGTGGAGAAAGAAATAAGTCATTATATACTTTATAGTATGATAGAGGCACATTTGATTCAATCTGGTTGTCAATTATACATTTGGGTTCCAACTAAATGTTCGGTTAATGTACAAATAAAGCCCTAAGGGCAATGACAAGCAATTGAGAGGAAGCCAAATGGACTATGTAACAGATGAACATCTTTAAAATATTAATAAAAGAATTGGGACATGAGCAAAATAGTTCATCTAATCAGGTAAAATTGCATAAAATGAATTGCAGATTTGAACTTGAATACTACAGCAAAAGATGTATTTGAATAAATAAAATTGTGTGATTGTTCTGATGTTGAATGCTTTTCTTAAAGTTCATTGGATCCTGTTTTATCCATTATTAACTGCTAACAATATTTGGAGGAAAAAAAGCTCTTGTCTGTAAATTATTTCAATGAATCATTAATTTGAAGGGAGAAATAAGTACTAATTTTCTGATACTTATCGCATCTGTACTGACACTTTGGTCTGACCAGTCAACATTAGTTATCTAATTTTAAGATGTGTATTAGATTACAGGGCATTTCTGGTGGTCATTGCACTAAATAGAGTGGCTTATACATTTTCTAAATTGAGAATGTTCAAAACCCAGCAAGAAGTACTCATTTTCACACATATGCTACAAATTGTACAAGGTTATTCTCGCAAATGGTAAAAGGCAAGTAACATTTGTACTCTTTCAGCTTGATATGTAACTCCAGGAACAGTTTAAATCCATTAGTGAGTAATAGGAGTACAGTGGAATCTGGTTCATTGGGCTACTACAATGGGTAGTAGAAGAAGGCTAACCATTGTTTTCAGGGCTATGACATCAATGCTTCCCCTCCCCCACCCCTTTGTCTTTCAAATTACTGGTCTTTCAGCTGAAGCTACAAACATTCTTCAATTCTTTCCTCATCTTTCATTCTTCAGTCCTGACGAAGGGTTCCAGCCCGAAACGTCGACTCATCATTTCTAACTGATGCTGCCCGACCTGCTGAGTTCATCCAGCGCACTGAAAGTGTTGCTTTGATCACAGCATCTGCAGATTATTTTGTGTTTAAGTTTCTAACTAGTGTCAGGTGTGTCTGCTTGTGTGGCCAATCTGTGGTTAATACTGTTCTTGGAGCAAAAAGTTTTTAAATGGGGCCAGTTGCGTGTATTTATAGTTAAAAGCAGTGATCTTTGTCTCTTCTAGTTGGTGAGAAATAAACAGTAAGACAATTCAGAACTGTTTTGCTCACTGCAGTTTCAAACATTCAGACTTGGAAATACCATAAACAGCTAGCTGTGAAAAGAAACAATTTCACTGCTTCAATGAGTTACGAATGATGAAGAATTTGAAGGTATAAGCAATCAACTTGGATGCTGCCTTTGGTCACTGGTCCCTTTAGGATGCGTCACTGCGCAGTGACTGAAATACTCCTGCACACACGTAGCCTTTGTTGCTGCACAGCTGGAAATTGCTTTTATATATGATAAAAGCATTGCCTCAAAAATATCACAGCAATGCTGTGATTTAAAATTTGTCACTGCTGAGAAAGTTAAGACTTTCACTGATTATATTGAACCTACATGCTTGGAAACAAATTTGAAGAACTGTCAATTCTTGTTGGCATCATTGGAACATTTCAAACTTGTGCTAACTGAAAGCATGGATTCAGTATTGTGAAGTCAGTCACATATAGAAGTGGGACATTTGGATGATCTAATGAGGATTAAGAAGCAGCTTTCATTTGGATGTGAAATTAATTTGGACTGAGTTTATAGACAATAGATTTGTAATAAAGACATGAGTAAAAGTTTACACAATGTGAAACTGTACTATATTATTACACACTTCAATTTATAAATAAAATCAATAGTATATGATATTCATTGTATGCATGTTACAAAAAAAATTAAGTGTCACACAATTTTCAGGTTGTGTTTTAACAAAATCCCAAAAAATTCTGATCAGAGCAATGGTTGGTTCATGCAGCTGAAAAATCTAGAGGGAACATTGCCTTTGGTCCACACCAGACACTCAGCTCTCATCTGTGGCTCCAAGTAGCTGTTTGCATGTGACAGTGGCTATACCTCAGTACACCATTTCAACAGGCAAGCTAAACTAGATGAGGGTAGCCAGCAGGTGTCATACTGCAGTGAGATAGGGGCATGCAAAGTCAGCTTTGGTGGGCTGGGCAGATCAAATCTACAGAGAGATTCAATGGACTGGGAAGTGGTTCTGCAACACTACGTAGAGAGCGAAGGGCAAGATGAGGCACTGAAGAAGTCATGGAAATCCACTGGAACCAGGGAAGACTCCAGTCGTGACCCACTCGTCCCACTGGACCTGCACCTCCAAGGTTGAGAGAGTGGAATTGCCTAGTGCTATGGCTTTTCCACTTCTCAAAAACTTTCCCACACAGGTTTCATGTCATTGTCAGAAACGATGGACGACCACCAGTTGTTCTGCATTTCATACACATACTTAATTTGTTACTCAGTTCAATGGTATTTAGTCTTTCTTTATATCTTTTTAACTACTTCCACGAGACTTTGGCTAATTGGGGCAGCTGCAAGGTATACTGGTCCTAATGTATCTCAATGAACCAGAATCCACTCTATTACAAAAAATAAAATAACAGTTAAGTACATTCTCTGGGCTTGTTTTGGAAATACTTCCATTCCTTTATTGTTACTTATCTAAATTCTTTGATCCCAACCAAACAACACTGGGAATTTCATCACTAAGGAGAACTGTACTAGTTCATGAAAGTAGTTCACCATCATCTTCCCAAGAACAATTAGGAACTGAATAAATACTGGTGTTGCCCATGAAGTCCACATCTTGTAAAGTGGGCTTCCAGTTTCACATTAACCATATTTTCCTGTAGAGTAATGTAAACTTACCTATCCTCAGAATTCTGTATTTCCTGCACAATTCCTCTAGAATTTTGTGGTAAAATCAAGGTTTGATCATTAGGTCAGACTTATCAAGTGGATCAGCACTGAAACAACATTTTAAATGAGACAAAATTGTTGATCAGGAAAAATACTTTCACTGAAACCTCATGATCCTAAAATGGAGAATGGAGACTACAAATGAATTTTCTTTCCAGACTTTGCACAAAATGCTTTTTGTTTCCAATGATCATCCTGCCATAAATGCATAAAATAAATTCCCCTATGAGTCATTGGATGTGTTCCTACATTTAAAAGCCAAGTTACTGAAATAGCTTTTTAATCAGTAGTGCTTGATATTTTCTACTGTTTTCATGTCAACTTGGTGTAATATACCAATGGCCTGTTTCCTTCTCCTTTTACCCCATACAGAAAAGAAAGAATATAAAGTTCTCAAAGATGTGTCAAACTTAACTCCCAGCAAATTTAACCGTCAGTCACAACTTTCAGAAGGAAAACAAGGACTTGTGTGTTTACGCAGCAAACGCCAGGCCACTGCAGTAGCAAACTACAGAGAGCCAACCCTCAATAGGTATGTGAATTTTGTTAATTTAGTTTTACTCAAAAGCAATATACTGGCAAAGCATGTTGGATTAAAATCACTTCAAAAAGTTGTGCTTCTTTACCTAAACTTAGAGAACGTTTTTGCTGTTCTCAAACAAGATTCTAATCCTGTTTGAAAATGCAGTGGCTAAGCAAAGAAGGCTCCCTCGCATGTCCTGCAGAGAAAGTCTCAATTTTTGCAAGAAAGGTCAAATTAAGGATGCTAATTGCAACTATTTCATTTTCCATATAAATTGCCCAACTACTTGAAACTTGAAATTTAAAAGCATTTTAAGAGTAGTGCTCAGTGGTTCAGAGCTGTGGACAACCCAGATGGGGATGGGACTCTTTGTTCTTGGTGCCAATGTTGCTGCATTGAGGGTGAAAACTTTGAGACCAAAATTAATAAATGAATGAGAAAAACTGTAGCTTAAATATGGCAGTGCACCAATTGATTTAATTCCAGGTTCTGCCATCCACACCTGGTGGGGATCTGTGAGCTAAAAGATTTGTATTGGGCTGAGTATATTTGCCAATAGTGGATTTCAGTCTCCTGATTAAAAATACATCTTATGCTAACATTTGATGAAATGACATAGAACCTTAAGAAATTAGAAATTATAACATGGAACCGATTTCTGTTCAGCTGAACTGTTTCTATCTGTTTTAATATCCTCATAAGCAGCAGCTCCTTCTAACCACATGTTAATATATATACCGTTGACCTTCTGACTGCCAACACAACCTATTATGAGCTGACTTTAATCTGTATTTTTCCAGCATTTCAATTTCACACTACATTTTTAAATCCTGTCCATTTTTTCCACATCTTAAGTCTAATGAATCTCTTCATTGTAGATTCCTCAACTGTTGAAGAGTCTGTTTCCATTTACCCTTTTTTTTTTAACACCACCAAATTCTCTAATTTCCTGTTCTACTAAGAAATACTGTCTTTAATGGTTTACAGTTAATCAATGCTGTACTCAATTTTAATGTTTAAGCAGACTTAAAACTGCACAGCACTTTAACTACAAAACACAAATTCTGCAGATGCTGGAAAGCTTGAGCAATACACACAAATGCTGGAGGCTCCGGGCTTTGGGTCTGTGGACTCCCATTTCGTTCTGAATGCTGTTGCTTGCTTTTGTTGTTTGCACAATATGTGTTTTTACTTCTTCTTTCTGCGCATTATATGTTGGTCTTTTAAAAATTGGGTTCTTTTGGGTTTCTTGTTTTGTGGCTACCTGTAAGCAGATGAATCTCAAGGTTGTATAATTTATACATAAATGTACATAAATAAGGTACTCTGAATGTGAACTTTGAACCTGAAAATTAACCTTTACAGAATCCTGCTCAAGGAGTCCTAAGTCCCATTGCACCTCAGAGTTTTGAATTTTCTCTCCATTTAGAAAATAGTCTACGTTTTTTTTCTTCTGCCAAAGTTCATTATCATATACTTCCCGACACTGTATTCCATCTGCCACTTCTTTGCCCATCCTCCTAATCTGTCTTACATCCTCTTTAGCCTCTCTACTTCCTCAAAACTACCTACCCCTCCACCTATCTTCATATTGTCTGCAAATGTGGCCACAAAGCCATTAATTCTGTCATCCAAATCATTGACATATAACGTAAAAAGAATCAGTCCCCACACAGACTCCTGTGGAATACCACTAGTCACTGGCAGCCAACCAGAAAAGCTTCCCTTCTTTCCCACTCTTTGCCTCCTGCCAATCAACCACCACTTTATCCATACTAGATTCTTTCCTGGGCTCCTAGCTTGTTAAGCAGGCTCATGTGTAGCACATTGTCAAACGCCTGCTGAAATCGATTCTCCTTTGTCTAACCTGTTTGTTATTTCTTCAAAGAATTCCAACAGATTTGTCAACCAAAGTTTTCCCTAAGGAAACCATGCTGACTTTGGTCTCTTTTATCATGTGCTTCCATATACCTCAAAACCACATTCTTAATCAATTCCAACATCATCTCTACCACTGAGCTCAGGCGAACTGGACTATAATGTCTCTTATTCTGCCTCCCTCCCTTCTTGAAGAGTGGAATGACTTTTGCAATTTTTCAGTCCTCCAGAACCATGCCAGAATCTATTGATTCTTGAAAGATCATTACTAATGCCTCCGTAGTCTCTTCAGCTACCTCTTTCAGAACACTGGGATGTTGTCCATTTGGTTCAGGTGTCTTATCTGGCTTCAGATCTTTCAATTCCCAAAGCACCTTCTTCCTAGTAATAGCAACTACACTCACTTCTGCCTCCGGCACTCTTCGAACTTCTGGCATACTGCTAGTGTCTTTTATGGTTTAGACTGATGCAAAATATTTATTCAGTTTGTCCACCATTTCCTTCTCTCCTATTGCTACCACTCTGTCATCATTTTTCAGCTGTCCAATATCTACACTTGCTTCCCTTTTACTCTTTATACATCTGAAAAATACTTCTGGTATCCCCTTTGATATTATTAGCTACGTAACCTTCATATTTCATCTTTTCTCCCTTTATGGCTTTTTTAGGTGCTTTCTGTTTTTAAAAGTTTCCCACTACTCAAATTATTGTACTAATTCATGATGTCTGCCTCAATGTATCAACGGAAGTCTGTTTTTTCTTTTATCCAACTATGCTCACAGTAAGATTTCCAAAACCAAAACATAAGGGGCCTTTTTTAGGCTGTGTCAGCAATCTACTATTTATGCCTCTGCGCCACTGGAGAGTCAAAACTCTGCACAAGCAGCTGTATTTGTAATCTACACTTATATGTAAGAGCTTTAGCACTGTAAACATCCTTTAAATTATTTTGTGCCATAAATAAAGAAATCAATGATGGAAGTTAGAAAAAGAAATAAGATATGTACATTCAAGCCTTACTTCAGGTGCACAAGTTCACAATACAAACAAGCTTCAGTGCAGTATTGCACTGCCGTAGCAACAGCATACACTAGTGCCGAAGCATTCCACTGCCACGGGCCTGAATGACTGCTGTGCGTTGCACTCACCCCCATCATTGCAAAGTGCTTTGAGAGACTGGTTCTATCACATCTGAAATCCTGTCTGCCCTCTACCCTGGACCCCCATCAATTTGCCTATCGCACCAACAGGTCAACAGAGGATGCCACCTCCACGGCACTTCACTCTGCCCTGACCCACCTGGACAGCCCCAACTCTTACGTCAGAATGCTGTTTATTGACTTTAGTTCGGCATTCAATACTGTGATCCCCTCCAAGCTGATCATCAAACTTCGCCACCTTGGTATCAGCTCATCCCTCTGCAATTGGACCTTGGACTTTCTGACTAACAGACCCCAATCAGTTAAGGTAGACAACCTCTCCTCCTCCACTCTCACCCTGAACACCGGTGTGCCTCAAGGCTGTGTGCTGAGCCCTCTTCTGTACTCCCTTTTCACCTATGACTGCGTTCCTGTACATTGTTCTAACTCCATAATCAAGTTCGCAGACACCACGGTGGTTAGTCTGATCAGAGGGGATGACGAGACGGCCTACAGGGACGAGGTCCAGCACCTGGCTGCGTGGTGTGCCCACAACAATCTGGCCCTTAACACCCAGAAGACCAAGGAGATCATTGTGGACTTCAGGCATGCCAGGAGTCACACTCATGTCCCCATCTACATTAACGGAACTGTAATGGAGCATGTATCAAGCTTCAAATTCCTTGGTGTCCACATTTCCGAGGATCTCACCTGGTCCCTGAACTCCTCCATCCGGATCAAAAAGGCGCAACAGCGTCTTTATTTCCTGCGGAGCATGAAGAAAGCTCACCCCTGTCCCAGGATACTGATGGACTTTTACCGCTGTACCATTGAGAGCATACTTATCAACTGCATCTCAGTGTGGTATGGCAATTGTCCTGTATCGGACCGCAAAGCACTCCAGCATGTGGTGAAAACTGCCCAGCAGATTATCGGTACCCTATTGCCCACCATTGAGAACATCTATCATAAACGCTGCCTGGGCAGGGCAAAAAGCATTATCAGGGATGCATCTCTCCCTAACCATGGACTTATTACTCTCCTCCCATCCGGTAGGCACTACAGGAGCCTCCGCTCCTGCACCAGCAGGCACAGGAAGAGCTTCTTCCCTGGGGCTGTGACACTGCTGAACCTCTCATCACAGCACTAAGCAGTATTGCATCCGTATTGTACTGTCTCAGTACTTTTATATTTGTGTGCTGTAGCACTTTTTTTATTCGCAGTTATTTTGTAAATAACACTATTCTTTGCATTTCTGGTCAGATGCTAAGTGCATTTCATTGGCTTTGTATCTGTACCCAGCACAATGACAATAAAGTTGAATCTAATCTAATCTAATCTAATCTAATCTAACACACACAAAACGCTGGAGGAACTCAGCAGCTCGGGCCACACCTATGGAAAAAGGCACAGTTGACATTTCAGGCCGAAACCCTTTGGCAGGACTGGAGAAAAAATGCTGAGGAGTAGATTTTGAAAGGTGGGGGTAGGGGAGAGAGAAACACCAGGCGTTAAGTGAAATTTAGGGGGGGGAGGGATGAAGCAAAGAGCTTCCTCAACTGCATCTCTTCCATTTCACGCATGTCTGCTCTTACCCCATCCTCCCGCCACCCTACCAGAGATAGGGTTCCTCTTGTCCTCACCTACCACCCTCCCAGCCTCCACGTCCAGCACATAATTCTCCAAAACATCCGCCACCTACAACTGAATTCCACCACCAAGCACGTCTTTCCCTCCTTCCCACTTTCTGCTTTCCACAGGGATTGTTCTCTATGCAACACCCTTGTCTATTCGACCCTCCCCACTGATCTCCCTTCTGCCACTTCTTGCAAGCAGAACAAGTGCTACACCTGCCCCTGCACCTCCTCCTTCACTACCATTCAGGGCCCCAAACAGTCCTTCCAGGTGAGGCAACACTTCACCTGTGAGTCTGTCGGGGTCCTGTACTGTGTTTGGTGCTCCTGGTGTGGCCCCCTATATATCAGTGAGACCCGACATAGATTGGGAGACCACTTCGCCAAGCATCTATGCTTTGTCCACCAGAACAGGCGAGATCTCCCATTGGCCACCTATTTCAATTCCACTTCCCATTTCCATTCCAATAGAGGTGTCTCCAGCTTTTCGAACGCTCGCTTTACAAAACCTCGCTGTTACAAAAGACCTACATTAGTTACCTGTTTTCGCTAACAGAAAGTGTTTTCACTGTTATGAAAAAAGGCAGCGCAAGCCCCGAGCAGCCAATCTTACTCAGTTGACAGTAGCCCTGTCTTCACAAACAAGAGAAAATCTGCAGATGCTGGAAAATCCGAGCAACACACACAAAATGCTGGAGGAACTCAGCAGGCCAGACAGCATCTATGGAACAAAACACAGTCAACGTTTCAAGCTGAACGTTGACTGTGGTTTTTTTCCATAGGTGCTGCCTGGCTTGCTGAGCTCCTGCAGCATTTTGTACATTTTGCCCTCTCTTCTCCTTGAGTTAGGACTGGATTTAAAGTTTACTTCCACAAGCTTCAGCCTCAATAATTGCTTGCAGCCATTTGGACTCAAAATAGAAGTCTTTTTCAAGTAGGCATATTCACAGCATTCCCAATATTGTTTTCCTTCATGTGTGTGTGGTTGATCATGAAACTTGGATTACCTCATCAGTTTGATATATGTTCTGTGGATTTATCATTTTTGCAATATTTTCATATTTATGAACTGCGCAGAAATGATCAAGTGTAAAGAAATTATTGCTGCAACAATTCATGAACTTGATATTTCTTATTGCAGGAAACTGCGTCGAGGGGATGATTTCACAGATACAAAATTTCTACATTCACCTGTATATAAAAGTGGACAGAAAGAGAAGTGCCGAATACCAAAAAGTCACAATTAGGTACATGAGGCGGAGAGAAACAACTTGTATTTTATTTTCTTTGGTTTTATAATCTTCTAAACTTCCTAAAATGGCAGTTGAAGTAATACTTAGATGTCACCTGCTAAGATATCAGAACTGAATAGCTGTTTTGATATTTCAGTATTATTTTAGGTTTGATTATGTAGGTAAAGATTTTGTAACTAGGTTAATGTACTTGTGTAAATATTAAGACTGTTGCAAAAATGCTAATACCAGCACTACCATTGTTACTATGTAATGGATGGAGTACAACTCAAGCATCCTACTTGTACAGATAGTTATTCTACCTAGTTTTGTGCAGAATTAATGCAGTAGAGCTTACCTAAGTATGTGCTGGAAAGCTAAGCCTTATTGTACTAAGATTGTGACAACCTACTAATTCTGAGGTCGCTCTGATCAGTTTGCACCTTGCAGGAAGAAGCAATCCTTGAATAGGTGACAATGCAGTGGAGAACCTAGTTCAACAATAGTTTTGTATATAGAATGGGTTCTGTTTTGTTGCTGTAGCTCATGTAATTAGTTTTGTGTAGATTGGGTAAACTTGTTAAATGTATGTTAGCCATTTTCTGTTCATTCTCTGAGTTCAGTTGATATACTGTGCATTGTCACGGATTTCTAAGTATACTTGTCTAAGTTTTGTATTGCATTGAACTTGACAGTTGAACCTGAATAAATACTTGAGATGCATTAAATATAATGCTCTGTGAAAATGTTTAATCACAATTGTATAATTATTGACTCATACCAGTTTAATTAAGGAAAGCTAAAACCTCCCAAGATGTATAAATTGGAATTGCAGGTGATCATTTTCATTGGACTTATTTGCAAAACTGCTCTTCTGCTCTATTTTAATCTTCTGTCCTTTGTGTATTTATATTCAGCAGATATAGATCAAAAATCTGTTTTTTTTTTGACAATGTTCTGGATATAACATCCAATCAAGCATTTCAGAACAGTGTTCAAGAGCTAATACTTTGCCAGCAAGAGCAAAAAAATAGTTCAAGCACAAGGCAGCTTTTACCTTAGTGGTTCCACATGACAGACATCACCAACAAAATGTTGATATATCAACCTGATGTGTCAATGGGCTTGAGTGTGTAACGCGCTGTAAGGTTTCACTGCTAATGTAATGGCCTCTCTGTAATGTTTCACTGCTAAGGTAATGGTTTCTCTGTAGCAGCAATGTTTGGGTTATGACTAGAGATATCGGGGGCTTTGAAATGTGTGCTATCCAATGAGAGGCATGTTGTTCTTTCTTGTGGATCTGGGAGCAGGGATTTTGCGGTCTTTTGTCAGTGAGAGATGAGAGAAGATGTGAATGGAAAGAGTTGGTAGACTGGCAGATAGAGTGGGCTCAGAATGAGGGGCTGACAGTCAGTAACACTCGGAGGAGGTGGATGGAGAACGAATGGATGAATCCGTGAGCTCCAACGTGCACATTAGACTGTTTCATTAAAATATGCCCTTTTTATTTTTATTTTCTTTACTAGTCAGATTAAGATTTATAAAGTTCAGTCGTTAAATTGCATATGGTGTACTGTCTGATACTTTGTGGTTCAAATTTGTAACCAGGCAACACATCACGCAGCATCCACACAAACAAGATTTCTCAGTTTGGCTGGGCCAGAGGCTGTCCTCCCCTAGACAAATGCATGCTGGCCAAACCTGAGGGTTACAATTGTGGGAGTATCATTCGGGATTGATTCCATTGGATGCTGTGTGATTGCCCTGAGCATTGAACCAGTGGGTTATATGTTTAAGTCTGTGCTGGTGTGGATGCTGGCGGGGTGGAGCGGTGGTGTGCTTCCATGGGGTTACCAGTAACTAATGTGTACATATTGAGTGGGGTGGATAGTCGTACCCTGGATGAATTGTTAATTTGATTTTTGAGTACGGTTAAAGCTGTTGGCAAAGTTGCGGTTGTAGGGCGGAGATTTAATAAGACGGTGGGCTCAGACCTTGTTTTAGTTCAGACTAGTGCTGACGTAACGGTAATGGAACTGCCAGCGTCTGTCAGTGCCCCAGGTGAGGTGGGGCCATAGCCTGTCCATACTGTCAGGGAGGAGGGGAATGTAGCAGAGTGGGCTGAGTCACAAGTCGAGCTTCCCGTAGCTAGGGGTGGAGACTTCAAAGACAGGGTTCTATCGTTTCTGAGGAGTGGTCGGATTTGGAATGTCTAATTTATCTGTGTCCCCCATTGAAAACTGAGAATCCTGAGGTAGTATCCGCTCTTACCTTTCTGGCAAATAAATGGAAAAATGCCCAGGTTCAAAGTCCCTGCTATGGTAGGCTCTGCCTATTCTCTGAAATAATGCCCACCCCTGAGGGGGAAGAGGAGTATGAGACTTGGGCAGAGCAGACCTCTCACTTGTTAGATGAGTGGCAGTGCTCTGATGACATAAAGTGACAGAGATTGGTTGAGACTTGAGTGGGTGGGCCGCTGACGTGAGAGCTGTGAAAACACGTCAACCCTTAGCTAACATTGCCGATTATCTGGGCGCATTGGAGAGCGCCTTTGGTACAACAGGGAGCCCACTGGAGCTCATGGTTGGGTTTCAGACCATGTGTCAGGAGAAGGAGGAGAAGCTTTCTGCTTCCATTTTTCGGCTAGAGAGCAGCTAAATTGCTTGCAGCACAGAGGGGTCATTCAGGCGGCTGAGGTGGATCAGTTAAGAATGGACCAGATGACCAAGGGTGCCCAGTCCCAGGACCTGATTGTTTGGGGTGTCCGACCATCTCGTAAGATGCTCTCTTTTGTTGAGCTGATCAGAGAGGTACGGGAAGAGGAGGACGCGCCGGAGGCACGGGAGGGCTCTGTCAGCAGGGTACAATCCTCAATGACAGTCCCTTCTGGTGAAGTGACCATGGATACCCTGCCCCGGGGAGCGGTAGAGGAAATTGTGGCAGAGTCAAGAATTGAAATGTCTCAGCTGTTATCAGCGGGTGTAACCCCCCCCCCCCATATGATGAAGCTGTTGGGGGGAGGGGGTGCAGATCCCCAAAGGGGACGAACATAGTAGAAGGCTGCTAGCAGCCAGTGTCACGCGAGAAGGAGAGTGAGCCCCCGGGTACCTAAGTAGAGAGAGTCATTGGGAAAACTTAGAGGAGACCCAGTGAGGGAATGGCCTGGTGTCTCTGGAGGAACATTTTCCCAGCACTATACCAAGGAACTCCCGAAAGCGGAAGACCCTATTCCTGAAGGCTCAGTGGGACCATGCTCCAGTGTGTCGATACGGATAGAGGGTATTTATGCTAAAGCCATACTCAACACCAGGTCATGGGTCACGTTGTTGTACTGTTCACTTTACAACCAGTATCTGAAGCATTTACCATTGACACCATTTAGGGCACTGGAGATCTGGGGGCTTAGTGGTAGTGATTATTTGTCAGTGCATCTGGAGTTCTCGGAGGCCGAAGTGAAAGTGTCTGAGGTCCTTGATACATTAGTGCTGGTTTGTCCAGGCCCCGTTGAGATGGGCGGCATTTCAATTCTGGTGGGGACCAACACCCCTCTTATGAGGAGGCTCATGGGGGCCTGCAAGGAGAAAGCTGGCAAGAGCTTTCTGGGAACATTGTCCGTGCACCCGGTATTTCGAGCTGCTTTTGAGGAAGTGCGTGGCTGCATTAGGCTGGATACCGAATTTAGATGACGGACTGTGTGGTTCACCCAGTGGAAACCAATGGTGGTACAGCCCAGGGAAGTAGTGAGAGCGTTGTGGACCCTCAAATTTCCCAGAGTGCTTGAGGGTGAGGCCCGAACTGCAGAAGCCCTCGGTTGTACAGGTGAGCAGGATGGCAGTGATTGTCAGGAACACTACGAAGAAGGAGGTCACCTTCAAGCGGGGAATGCCCCTCGCGCATCTGTTTCCAGTGACGGTAATGTCTAGTGTGCCTCTGAGACAAGCCAGGGAGAAGCTATTGGAAAAAGGGGGAAAAAGTTGACTGCTGAGTCATTCAACCGGGGACTCCTCGGTTCCTGCGGGTTAGAAGAGGTTGGTAGAAAGAGGTTGATAGGAGCAGTTGGTAGGAGATTGAAGCTGGAAGGTGTCTTTTCCACTGATGAGTTTGATATGGGTTGTTCCAAGAGCACTCGTCACACTATCCGGGTGACCGAGGCCACCCCATTTAGAGAGAGGTCGTGGAGACTGATTTCTGCAGAGGTGGAAGGCGTTCGGCAGAATTTGTGTAAGTTAAAGGGAGCTGGGATCATCACCAAGTCCCAAAGCCCCCATGCATCCCCTTTAGTGGTGGCCCGAAAGAAGAACACAAAGGTACGGATGTGTGTGGACTATAGGACTCTGAACAGGCGCACCATCCCTGACCAGTATACGGTCCCAAGGATCGAACATGTGCTGGCCTGTCTGTGTGGTGTGAAGTGATTCAGTGTGCTGGACTTGAGGAGTGGATATTGCCAGATCCCCATGAGTGAGGCTGACAAAGAGAAAATGGCATTTATGTGTCCCCCTGGGATTCTTCCAGTTCAAAAGGATGCCCCAGGGCATATCAGGAGCCCCTGCAACCTTCCCCCATGGAGAAGACAGTGGGGGATATGAACTTGCTTGACGTATTGGTGTATCTGGATGACCTCATAGTGTTTGGATCCACTTTGGAAGAACACAAAGCAAGGCTACTGAAGGTACTGGGCCGTCTGAAGGGTTAAATCTTTCCCTGGACAAGTGCCAGTTCTGAAAAACATCTGTTAGCTATGTTGGGCACATAGTCTCTTGGATTGGAGTACCTACAGATCTGGCCAAGATGGAGATGGTGACCACTTGGCCAAGACTCCAGACTGTGAGCGCTCTGCACTTATTCCTTGGGTTCTGTGGTTACTATCGGAGGTTCGTGAAGGACTACGCAAAAGTGAGTCACCCATTGAATCAGCTTCTGTGCGGTTACCCTCCCTTGGGGAACAAAGGGAAGGGGGAAAAAGGACAGGAGGGTGTAGAGTATCTTAGCCTGTTGGAGCTCTTTGGAACAGGGTGGGATGCAAAATGTGAAGAGACCTTTCAGTCGTTGAAGGAGCTGCTGACCCAGGCGCCAGTGCTGGCTTTTGCGGACCCCTGATTGCCATATATACTGCACACGGATGCCAGCCGAGTGGGCTTAGGTTGTGTCCTGTATCAGGATCAGGGCACTGGGTTGAGACCCATTGTGTTTGTCAGCCAGAGGCTATCGCCCGCCGAGAAAAACTATTTCACACACAAGTTGGAATTTTTGCGTTGAAATGGGCGCTGGTGGATAAGCTGAGTGATTACCACTATGGGGCCAAGTTTGAGGTGAGGACGGACAACAACCCCCTAACTTATATCCCGACCTCAGCGAAACTGGGTGACATAGGCCATCGGTGGTTGGCAGCGTTGTCTGCCTATGATTTCAGCCTGAAGTACTGGATAGGAAGTAGGAACATTGATGCTGATGCTTTGTCCTGACGGGTGCATGAGGGACAGGACAAGGACGAGGAGTGGGAGAGCGTCCTGTCCCAGAGGTGAAGGCCATGTGTCAGTTTGCCATCACCGCGAAGGCAGAGGGAAAGCAGGGGCAGGATCGAGCAGTGGATCAATTGGGGCTTCTGATGACGCCATTCCCCAAGTTTACTATATCCTGACTGCTCTGAAGGCAAATCAGCTGCCGGAATTGAGTTCTGGGAGAGTGGCAGCGGCTCAGCGAGATGATCCGGGCATTGGTGCCATTTGGTCAGTGGTCGAAAAGGGAGACATGACTCAGGCGGAGAAGACGAAACATGCGTTGGTGCTCCATTACTGAGAGAATGGCCTCGGTTGGAGCTGCGGAACCAGATCTTATACCAGGTCACGTCACCTCCGGATCAACCTTGGCGTTGTCAGCTGGTTCTACCCGAGAAGTATCGGAGGATGGCGTTGAAGTCACTTCATGTTGTTTCTGGACATTTGGGGTGGAAAAGACCTATGGATTGCTCAGAGGCTGATTTTACTGGCCCAGGATGAAGTCGGAGGTCGAAGAACACTGCAAGTCGTGCATTTGACGCATACGGCGGAAAACACTGTCTACGCGGGAAGCTCCCTTGTCTCACTTGCAGGGTGCGGGGCCCCTGGACCTGCTGTTTATGGATTACCTGTCAATAGAACCCGATGCCAGCAACTGGGTGAATGTCTTAGTCATCACGGACCACTACACCACATATGCCCAGGCTTTTCCTACCAAAGACCCGAGGGCATCTACGGTGGCCAAAGTGTTATGGGAGAAGTATTTCATTTATTCTGGCCTTGCCAGGCGGACACATAGTGATCAGGGATGGTATTTCAAGAGCAGACTCGTCCATGAGTTACTGGGCATGCTTGGAATCGAGAAGTCGAGGACCATGCCTTATCACCCGCAGGGTGATCCCCAGCCCGAGAGGTTTAATCAGACCTTCTTAGACATGTTCGGGACCCTGGAGATCAGCAAGAAGAGCAGGTGGAGTCAACATATTGAACATCACAGTTATAACTGTACTGTAAATGAAGCTACTGGGTACTCGCCATTTTATCTGATGTTCGGGCGTGAGGCAAGGTTGTCCATTGACCTTTGCTTTGGGACTGACGAGGGTGACTTGCTACCGAAGACTTATCTAAAGTATGTGTCTGACATAAGAAGAAAGCTGAAAAGGGCTTATGAATTAGTTGGGGTCGCAGTTGTCAAGCAGAATCAAGGAAATAAGAGGCGAGGTTCTCCCCACTCCTGCCTGGAGACCAAGTCCTCATAAGGAATTTCGGGCTGCCTGGAAAGCATAAGTTGGCTGGCCGCTCGGTGGTGGAGAGTCAAATGCCAAACCTACCAATTTTCTGGGTGAAACCAGAGGATGGGAATGGGCCTGTCAAGATTCTCCATTGGAACCACCTGCTGCCCCTGGGACAAGAGGTGCAGGTAGGCCCAGAGCCCGACTTGGAGCCTACACCTAGTAAGAGGACTCTGCCGAAACGCAGGGCAACTGCAGGACCCACAGCAGGAGAGGTTAGGCCGGCTCCCACCCCTGAGGGGGATACTGATTCGTAGGATGAGGACCTGGATGTGTGGTATATGCTGCCTTCTGCTAACTCCCCATTGATTGAGGAAGAGACTTCCAGCCCTTCTCCCACTGAGTCAGGTGAAGTGGGGGGGGGGGGGCATCTGTGGACAGCCTAGGTTGCAGTGGGACCCTGCAAGGGAGCAAGGGATGAAGTGGGGCTTGGCCACAGGACAGAGGGGTCCAAGTTTCTCGTGGGTCTGGGAGCAGGGATTTTGCGGTCTTTTGTCGACGAGAGATGAAAAGAGAAGACGCAAATGGAGAGTTGGTAGACCGGCGAACAAAGTGGTCTCGGAGCAAGTGTCCGATGGTCGGCGACACTCAGAGGAGGTCGATGGGGAATGAATGGACGAATCCCTGAGCTCCAATGTGCTCATTGGACTGTTCCAGTAAAATGGGCCCTTTTTATTTTCTTTACTAACCCTATAAGGTCTGATTAAGATTTATAAAGTTCAATTGTTAAATTGCATATGGTGTACTGTCTGATATTTATTTTGTTGTTCAGATTTGTAAGCGGGCAACACATCTTGCAGCATCCACACAAACGAGATTTCTCAGTTTGACTGGGCCAGAGGCTGTCTTCCCCTAGACAAATGCATGCTGGCCGAACCTTAAGGTTACAGGTGTGTTTGCTATTCCCTTATTAATTGTATTCCTGTTGCTTTTGTTCTCTCCAACTACCACCTCTTGGTGTTGCATCTCTCCAGAGATCTGATATCCGAATTAATGGGGCCCATTTGACGGCTGGTTTAAACCTTGTTGACAATCAACACTGGCGTATCTGAGGGATGTGTGCTTAGCCCACAGCTCTGCTTTCTCTACACCCATGACTCTGTGGCTAGGCACAACTCAAATGCTATCTATAAATTTGTTGTTTATGCAACTATTCTTGACAGAATCTCAGATGGTGACGAGAGGGCATATGGGAGCAATATATATTGAATGGTGTCGCAGCAACAATCTTGCACATAACTTCAGTAAGACCAAAGAGCTGATAGTGGACTTCAGAAAGGGTAAGACAGGGGAACAAACACCTGTCCTCTTAGAGGGATAAAAAAATGGAAAGAGTGAGCAAATTCCATTTCCTGGGTGTTAATATTTCTGAGGACCTAACATGGTCCCAACATATTGATGCAGCTCTAAAGAAGTCAAGACAGCAGCTGTATTTAATTGGGAGTTTGAGGAGATTTGGTATGTCACCTAAAACACGCAAATTTTTACAGATGTACTGTGGAGAGCATCCTAGAAACATAGAAAACCTACAGCACAATACAGGCCCTTCAGCCCAGAATGCTGTGCCTTCATGTACTTACTTTCGAAGTTACCTAGGGTTACCCATAGCCTTCTATTTTTCTAAGCTCCATGTACCTGTCTCTTAAAAGACCCTATCGTATCTGCCTCCACCACTGTTGCCAGCAGCCTATTCCATGCACTCTGCGTAAAAAATCTACCCGACATCTCCTCTGTACCTGCTTCCAAGCTCCTTAAAACTGCGCCCTCTCGTGTTGGCCATTTTGGCCTTGGGAAAAAGCCTCTGACTATCCACACGATCAATGCCTTTCATCATCTTATACACCTCTATCAGGTCACCTCTCATCCTCCGTCACTCCAAGGAGAAAAGGCTGAGTTCACTCAACCTATTCACATAAGGCATGCTCCCCAATCCAGGCAACATCTTTTTAAATCTCCTCTGCACCCTTTCTAAAGTTTCCACATCCTTCCTGTAGTGAGGTGACCAGAACTGCGCACAGTAATCCAAGTGGGGCTTGACCAGGGTTCTATATAGCTGTAACATTTACTCTTGGCTCTTAAACTCAATCCCACGGTTTATGAAGTCCAATGCACCACATGCCTTCTTAACCACACAGTCAACCTGCACAGCAGCTTTGAGTGTCCTATGGACTCCGACCCCAAGATTCCTCTGATCCTCCACATTGCCAAGAGTCTCACCATTAATACTTCATTCTGTCATCATATTTGATCTACCAAAATGAACCACTTCATACTTATCTGAGTTGAACTCCATCTGCCACTTCTCAGCCCAGTTTTGCATCCTATCAATGTCCCGCTGTAATCTCTGACAGCCCTCCACACTATCCACAACACCCCCAACCTTTGTGTCATCAGCAAATTTACTAACCCATCCCTCCACTTCCTCATCCAGGTCATTTATAAAAATCACGAAGAGAAGGGATTCCAGAACAAATCCCTGAGGCACACCACTGGTCACTAACCTCTATGCTGAATATGACCTATCTACAACCACTCTTTGCCTTCTGTGGGCAGGCCAATTCTGGATCCATAAAGCAAGGTCCCCTTGGATCCCATGCCTCCTTACGTTCTCAATAAGCCTTGCATGGGGTACCTTTATCAAATGCCTTGTTGAAATCCATATAAACTACATTTACTGCTCTATCTTCATCAATGTGCTTAGTCACATCCTCAAAAAATTCAATGAGGCTCGTAAGGCACGACCTGCCTTTGACAAAGCCATGCTGACTATTCCTAATCATATTATGCCTCTCCAAATGTTCATAAATCCTGCCTCTCAGGATCTTTTCCATCAACTTACCAACCACTGAAGGTAAAACTCACTGGTCTATAATTTCCTGGGCTATCTGTACTCCCTTTCTTGAATAAGGGAACAACATCTTCAACCCTCCAATCCTCTGGAACCTCTCGCGTCCCCATTGATGATGCAAAGATCATTGCCAGAGCCTCAGCAATCTCCTCCCTCGCCTCTCACAGTAGCTTGGGGTACATCTCGTCCGGTCCTGGAGACTTATCCAACTTGCTTTCCAAATGTCTATATGCTTAAGCTTTTCAATCCGCTAAGTCATCCCTACAATCGCCAAGAACCTTTTCTGTTGCAAATACTGAAGCAAAGTATTCATTACGTACCTCTGCTATCTCCTCCGGTTCCGTACACACTTTTCCACTGTCACACTTGATTGATTCTATTCTCTCACATCTTATCCTCTTGCTCTTCACGTACTTGTAGAATGCCTTGGGGTTTTCCTTAATCCTGTCTGCCAAGGTCTTCTCATGACCCCTTCTGGCTCTCCTAATTTCATTCTTAAGCTCCTTCTTGCTAGCCTTATAATCTTCTAGATCTCTATCATTACCTAGGCACACACTCAACAATTCAGGAACATGTTCTTCCCTTCTGCCATTTGATTTCTGAATGGACATTGAACCCATGAACACTACCTCACGACTTCTTTTATTTCTGTTTTTGCACTACTTATTTAATTTAACTATTTAATATACGTATATATACTTGCAGTAATTCACAGGTTTTTTCTATATTATGTATTGTACTGTTGCCACAAAGTTAACAAATTTCACGACATATGCTGGTGATATTAAACTTGATTCTGATTCAAGTTGGCTAGCAGAATTATGTTTGGATAGGAGCAATACTGTATCTGGATTTCAATGCACACATGCAGTATTTGTGTTGCAGTTGCAGATGCCTTAAATGTTTGGTGTGTTGTACCTGATTTAGGTGACATGGTTTTCTGACAAACTGCATATACAATGTAACAAAAAATATCCTGATCCTCTTACCGGTGGTGTCTCAGAGCACTACAGCAGAGAAGTAGGCCTTTCATACCATCTAGTCCATGCCAAGACGTTATTCTGCTAATCCCATTGACCTGGACCTGGACAAGTGCTCTGAATACCCATACCATTCATGTACTTATCCAAGCTTCTCTTCAATATTGCAAACCCACATCCATCAATTCCACTAGCAACTCATTCCTTACTCGCATCATCATCTGAGTTAAGAATTTCCCCCTCAGGTTGCCCTTAACTATTTCACATTTCACCCTTAAAATACAGTATGATTTCTAGTTCAAGTCTCACCCAACGTCAGTGGGAAAAAAAATAAACTGTTGTACTTATAAATATGAAACAGGGCATTACACTAAGTATACCCCTTATAATTTTGTATCCCTTTATCATATCTTCCTTCACTCTCCTATGCTCTGGGAAATAAAGTCTTAACCTATTCAACCTTTTCCTATAATTCAGGTCCTCAAATCCTGGCACCATCCTTGTAAATTTTCATATTTTTTAATCCTATTGCTATCTTTCCTGTAGACCGCTGGACTAAGTGTGTAAATGTAGGAGGGGACTATGTTGAAAAATAAATGTGCTAGGTTTTCTAAAGTTGACTCCTTCTACCTTAGGCCATGAACTTATCTATCACCCCTCGTAAATGCTTGGATTGTTACATCTGCTTACTTTATCAGAAAACCTTGACTTGAAGTCTGTAGCTGTCTTGCTCCATCTGATAATAAAAGGGAGCATTATGAACTATATAATTCAGAATCGCCGTACTCTGAGACGATTCTCATTTGGCTGTGGAAATAAAAGACAATCGAATATCTGGGTCCGTGTTGTTTTGAATTCCCCGACAATATCAATATTTGAGTCCAAATGTTATTTGATTTGCCCTGACACTAAGTCCTCTCTACTTCCTCAAAACTACCTGCTCCTCCACCTATCTTCATATCGTATGCAAACTTTGCAACAAAACCATCAAATCCATCATCCAAATCATTAATATATTTTGTAAAAAGAATCAGTACCAACACCGACCCCTGTGGCACACCACTAGACACCGGCAGCCAACCAGAAAAGGCTCCCTTTATTCCCACTTTTTGCCTCCTGCCAATCAGCAACTGCTTTATCCATGCTACAAACTTTCCTGTAATACCGTGGGCTCATGCCTTGTTAAGCTGCCTCATTTATGGCACCTTGTAAAAGGCCTTCTGAAAATCCAAGTACACATCAACTAATTCTCCTGTTAGTTATGTCTTCAAAGAATTCCAACAGATTTGTCAGGCAAGATTTTCCCTTGAGAAAACCATACTATGACCTATGACTCCAATACCTTCCCAACCACTGAGGTCAGACCAAATGGCCTACAGTTTCCTTTCTTCTGCCTCTCTCCCTTCTTGAAAACTGGAGTGACATTTGCAATTTTTGAGTCTTCCGGAACCATTCTAGAATCTAGTGATTCTTGAAAGAGCATTATTAATGCCTCCACACTCTTTGGCCACTTCTTTCAGAACACTGGGGTGTACACCATCTGGTCCAGGTGACTTATCTACTTAGAGACCTTTCAGTTTCTCAAGAAGCTCCTCTCTAGTAATGGTAACTCCACACACCTCATGACTCTTGACACCTGGAGCTTCCACCAAACTGCCTGTGTCTTCCACAATGAAGACTGATGCAAAATACTTATTCAGTTTGTCCGCTATTTCCTTGCCCCCCATTACTACCTCTCCAGCATCATTTTCCAGTGGTCCAATATCCACTCTTGCCTCTCTTTTACACTTTGTGTATCAGAAGAAAATTTTGGTATTCTCTTTAATATTATTGGCTAGCTTACTTTTGTATTCTATCTTTCCCTTCTTAATGACTTTTTTAGTTGCCTTCTGTTGGTTTTTAAAAGCATCCAAAATTTCTAACTTTCCACTAATTTTTGCTCTACTGTATGCCCTCTCTTTGCCTTTCATGTTGGCTTTGACTTCCCTTATTAGCCTTGGTTGTGTCATTTTGCCTTTAGAATATTTCTTCCTCTTTGGGATCTATAATACTCTGTGCCTCCAAATTGCTTCCAGCCATTGCTGCTCTGCCATCACCCCTGCCAGTGTTCTTTTTCAATCATTCTTGCCAACTCCTCTCTCATGCCTTTGTAATTCCCTTTACTCTGCTGTAATACTGAATCACCTGACTTCAGCTTCTCCTTCTCAAATTTCAGGGTGAATTTAATCATATTATGATCACTTTTCTCTAAGGGTTCTTTTACCTTAAGCTGTCTAATCAATTCCAGTTCATTGCACACCAATCCAGAATAGCTGATCCCATAGTGGGCTCAACCACGAGCCGCTCTAAAAAGCCATCTCAGGGGCATTCTAGAAATTTGCCTTCTTGGAATCCTGCACCAACCTGATTTTCCCAATTTTTCCTGCATATTGAAATCCCCCCATGACTATTGTAACACTGCTCTTTTGGCATGCATTTTCTATCTGCCGTTGCAATGGCCTTACTACTGCTTGGAGGTCTATATATATAGTTACTATTTATAGATTTACTCTGTATTCCCACAGGGAAAAGAACCTCAGGGTTGTATGTGGTGACATATACGTACACCAGTCCTGCCCATCTTGCAACCAATTCTCCCTGACTACAATATCATAATTCCATATGTTGATTCATGCTCTAAGCTCATCTGCCTTACCTACAATGATCCTTGCATTGAAATAAATGCAGCTTAGAACTTTGTCCCATCATGCTCAACCTTTCAATTCCAGTTTTTAAATGTAGGCTTAATATGTACTTTCAGCACAACCATTCCACTATCTGCTCTGGCACTCAGGCTCCCATCCCCTGCCACTGTAGTTTAACCCCCAATAGCACCACTAGCAAACCCTGCCAGAAGGATATTGGTCCCCCTTCACTTCCGGTGCAAACCATCCTGTTGATATAGATCCCTGGAAGAGAGCCAAATGATCCAAAAATCTGAGCCCTCCCTCCTGCACCATCTCCTTAGCCATGTGTTAAACAGCACTACCTTCCTACTTACAGCCTCACTAACACATGACACTGGTAGCAATCTTGAAATCACAACCTTGGAAGTCCTGTTCTTTAACTTAGTACCTAATTCCCTGAATTCACTTTGCAGATCTCAGCACCCTTCCTGTGTCATTGGTACCGATGTGGACCACGATCTCCGGATATTTATTGTCCCCCTTAAGAATACTATGGACTCGAATTCAGCAGTAACTGACCCTGGCACCCAGGAAGCAACATACCATCTGAGAATCTTGTTTTCATCTACAGACCTCCTGTCTGTTCCCCCAACCAATGAATTTCTTTTCAGTACTGTTCAGCTCTCCACTTCCCTCTTCTGAGTCACAGGACAAGTTTCAGTGCCAGAGACCCAATTGCTGTGGCTTTCCTCTGCTTCTTCCTGCTACACAGTATCTTGCCTGCAAGCTATGGTGCAGAAGCAGGACTGCAAGTGCAAGCTGCTCTGCTGGAGGGCTTGGCAAGTTCTCGGGAAAGCTCTGGGTGGTGTCCTTTAGGGTTGTTTCTGTAACCAGTGGTATATTGCAAGGACTGGTGTTGGGACCTTTGTAAGAATTATTTTATTTATTGTTTATGACTCAGAGATACAGCGCGGAATAGGCCCTTCTGGCCCTTTGAGCCACGCTGCCCAGCAAACCCCCGACTAACCCTAACTTAATCATGGGAAAATTTACAATGACCAATTAACCTAACATTTTTGGGAGGAAACCAGTGCATCCACACATTCCATAGGGAGGATCTACAGACTTCTTACAGATGATGTCAGAATCAAACTCTGAACTCCAACGCCTCACTACTACACTACTGTGGCATCCATATTATGTTATCTAATATGATACTGTGGTACTCATGTTACACAAGTCTGCTGATGAAATGAAGTTGTAGATAGCAAGGAATGTTAACCAAGGGTAGAGAGGGATATAGATCAGCTGGAAAACTAGGTAGAACAGAGGCAGATGGAATGTAATCCAAACAAATGTGATACATTTTGAATCATCTAATATTGTGTGGACATGCACGGTAAATGAGATACCTTAAATGTTGGTGTACAGAGGAGCCTTGGGGGGCGGGGTTGGTTGGGATGGGGTTGAAGGTCATGCCTCCCTGAATATGGTAGCCAGGCAGATAGGGGAGTAAAAACAAAGTTTAGCTTGTTGTCATAAAGTCCCACCTAGGAGATTAGTGGGCAAAATTAGGGCACATGGTATTGGGGGCAGAGTACCGACATGGATTGAAAATTGGCTGGCTGACAGAAAACAAAGAGTAGCGATTAACAGGCCCCTTTCGGAATGGCAGGCGGTGACCAGTGCGGTACCGCAGGGTTCAGTGCTGGGACCGCAGCTGTTTACAATATATATTAATGATTTAGATGAGGGAATTAAAAGTAATTAGCAAATTTGCCGATGACACAAAGCTGGGAGGCAGTGTGAAATGTGAGGAGGATGTTATGAGAATGCAGGGTGACTTGGACAGGCTGGGTGAGTGGGCAGATGCATGGCAGATGCAGTTTAATGTGGATAAATGTGAGGTTATCCACTTTGGTGGTAAGAACGGGAAGGCAGATTATTATCTAAATGGAGTCAAGTTAGGAAAAGGGGAAGCACAACGAGATCTAGGTGTCCTTGTACATCAGCCACTGAAAGCAAGCATGCAAATACAGCAGGCAGTGAAAAAAGCTAATGGCATGCTGGCCTTCATAAAAAGGGGAATTGAGTATAAGAGCAAAGAGGTCCTTCCGCAGCTGTACAGGGCCCTGGTGAGACCACACCTGGAGTACTGTGTGCAGTTTTGGTCTCCAAATCTGAGGAAGGACATTCTTGCTATTGAGGGAGTGCAGCGTAGGTTCACAAGGTTAATTCCCGGGATGACGGGACTGTCATATGTCGAAAGATTGGAGCGACTGGGCTTGTATACTCTGGAATTTAGAAGGCTGAGAGGGGATCTTATTGAAACACATAAGATTATTAAGGGATTGGACACGCTGCAGGCAGGAAGCATGTTCCCGCTGCTGGGTGAGTCCAGAACCAGAGGCCACAGTTTGAGAATTAGGGGTAGACCATTTAGAAAGGAGTTGAGGAAAAACTTTTTCACCCATACAGTGGTGGATATATGGAATGATGCTTTCAAGAAAGAGATGGATAGAGCTCTTAAAGATAGCAGAATCAAAGGTTATGGGGATAAGGCAGAAACTGGATACTGATAGTGGATGATCAGCCATGATCACAGTGAATGGCGGTGCTGGCTCGAAGGGCTGAATGGCCTACTCCTGCACCTATTGTCTATAAGCAGATAAGCAGAAATACTGAATAACAGTTGGGGCATATTGTAACTGTACAAGACACTGGCTATGCCACATTTGGAATATTATGTGCAGTTCTGGTCACCAAACTATAGAAAGCATGTGATAAAGCTAGACTATGGAATAAATTTACCAGAACATCGCCTGGAATTGAGAGTTTTAGTTAAGGAAAGATTATATAGGCCAGGATTGTTCTCACTAGAGTGCAGGAAGCTGATCTTTTAGTGTTTATATTATTGGAGAGCACGGGGGCATTTAAAACTGGAGCTCGTAGGTCTAAGGTAAAAGGAAAAATGTTTGAATGAGATCTGAAGGTCAAAATTTCCCCATAGAGGGGAAGGGAGGGAAACGTCGCCTCAGACCATGAGAGGCCTGCGTCGGGCATTTTCATGCCTTACAAGGCGCAGATTGGAAGTCTGTGTGGGGCACCACTCCTTGCACAGACTAGAGCAATGTGTGATTAAGTGCCTTGCTCAAGGGCACAAACACACCCCCATAGCTGAGGCTCGAACTAGCAACCTTGAGGTAACTAAGCAAACGCCTTAACCACTTGGCCACGTGCCCAACACGTCCCCATAGAAGATGGCAGGAACAATCACAGCATTTAAATAGCTACATTGATAGGAAAATAAATATATGGGCAAAATGCAGGAAAATAGGATTTGGTACAAAATGTTTTTTCCAGCAGGTCTTCAAACATATCATGAAACAGATGTTTAGTTACACACTGTTTGAGTGGTCTAAAGTAGTTTGGATTGTCAAAACCAGCCTTCCATGTAGTACATTTCACAGCAGTGTTCTGCATAATTGCTACTCGTCCATTTGTTTATTCATAAACTTCTTGAACCGATGTTTGTATGCAAAGATGTAGTTCAGTTTTGCATTTTCCATAAACTGAAGTACTCAACCCCCTTTACTGAAAAGCCCAAAGTAACCATAGGTTTACCTGGTGTGAAAATCCATACCTTTGATAATACATACAGGTTTTAACACAACATACTCAGTGAATTTTTTTTGTATTTGAATAGTAAATGTTCATGTGCAACTGTACAATAATTATATACTTCAGTAATCCTACAAAAGAATTTTTGAAACATTAGCCTCAATTAAGAGTTCTGATCTCTCTTTACCACTTTAGTTTCCAGACAGAGAAAAAATTAGGCCATTTTTAGTGATCAAATGGAGCACTCTATAGTCAGAATTTTGAAGTATACAGAATGGCCCAGAAATCCAAGATCCTTTTAATTCCTTTGCTTAAAAGTTGATAAATTAAACATCAACAGAAAATTATATTACATCTATTTTTGCAGGTAATTAATTTTCTCCTAGATTATATGAATTGTAATTAACTTGTGCCTTACTTGTTTATAGCTGTGGTGAAAGTCTCACTGTAAACAGTACATAGTATTTATACTTCAATTACTCTCAGTGAAAACAAGTCATGATCAAATCAGTAATTTTCCAGTAGCTCAATTCTAATATGCAATGTTTTACAAGTGTTCTGATCTGCTTGATATAGCAATTCCTAAGTGCCCTTAATATATGCAGCTCATTCCTCAAAAGATAGGTTTGACTTGGGACAAGACATTTGACCATTCAATATACTGAAGCAATCATGATTAAGCAGTGTAGTGTACATTAGCTGTGATTAACAGTGCAGGTTAACAATACATACACAGTACATTTTAAAGCTTATGTGAACACATTTGCTTCAGTTTAAGATTCTCCGCAAGTTTGTCCATGAATTCGAAAGTATTCAGAAAGTCGGAGCGTTGCACACTTCAATACAAAAACAAAATGAATTACTACCAAACTAGTAAAAGTGCAAAGTTGAACATTTTAAATCAGTGTCATAGTTAAAAGCTAGATATTATGAATTTACCTGACATATTACTTTAACAGCTTATACAAAATCAAGCTAATATTCCTTCTTTCACACTCTTGCAATCTTTAAAACATTTTTAGATTGCGTTAAGATCACTAATCGTTGCTCTTTAGCCGGAATGCTTTTATCTGTCCAATATCTAGACACTTGCAGCTGTGTCTGGGGATCAAAAAGGTCAATACCATATTTGTATTTGCAGACCAAATTTATTTAGGAGGAAAAGAATTAAGACTGATTCAGGCAATAAACCACAAGATAAATTTATGAAAATCTGAAACGTACCATTAGTTTAAAGTAATGCTTATTTTTGATAACTAGACATCAAGAGCTAAACTCCTTTGATTAAATTCAGACCCCGTTTCTTTTATTATTTAGTATACTAAACAGTAAATATTAACCTATTAATTTTCAAAAATCTGGCAGTTATCCACATGGGTTAAACAATTGTAGCCAAAGACCACTTACAGATAACCTCGCAAGCATTCTCCTTTGCTTTTTCACATTACAGATCTCTAGATATCAATTTTTTATATCAGAATTAAATGGAATAGATCTGATGAGAGTAAGAGCATATACCCCTTGGTTTTAATAATGATTACAGGAAATTAATATTTAAATATAATTGCTGATGATTAGGTGATAGCACTGAGGCTTTCATTTTAATTTTGAAAGTTAATTACTGGAAGCTACATAGTTGATGCTATTATCTTCCCATACGATAAATCTGCTGTATAGTTTAGCATAAAGTACTTAATATTAACTGTGCATGTATCGTAACAAGCAGGCAAGAAGTACTAATTATTAATCTAGAATAAACTTGTGCCAAAAAGTATATTACAGGTTTCTAAAATAATATTCACGATTCCTTAAGAGCCCCAAGAAATGTTTATACTTACTTTGGCAGACCTTTGATACATGCAGCTAAATCCTTAGTCATGAAACCAGATTCAATGGTTTCTACACATACATTTTCCAAAGTTGTACAGAAGTCCTGCAGCGCAGAGTTGCCATCCAGCTTTGCTCTATGAGATAATCCTCGAGTCCAGGCAAAGATTGAAGCTTAGAATGGTAGAAGAAAATTTAAAATGCAAGTTTAATTATAAAGGGCAAGATAAAATAATCTTAATTAATTTACGATTCAATAAACTATCTACCATTAAATCAAATACATCATGTTTCTCAGGGAAGGAAAAGATGGGAGTATATATCAAACTATGGGGGGAAGGATATCATGGGTTGAAAATTCTGGGATTTTTTTTCAAATAAACAGGAGATAATTCACTTCATCAAGGGGACAAAATTTACTCAGCTGGTTTTTGAAGTAAAGGAAAATTGACAGAAACCTAATGGATATGCTGAAGAGAGCACAGGATAGGAAGGAACTAAATTTGTAAATTACAAAAAAAATTACAGATTATGTAGGGAACTGAAAAGGTTTAAAGTTAAATCTACAGATACAACTTAACTGGACATGGACAAGCAAGCAAATAGTGCTTACTGGACTGCAGGACAGACAGATTAAAATTCATTGAAAGGTGAGAAAATGAATTAAAGTTGAGAACATTACTATAAGGAGTCCAATGACAATAAGAGTGAATTATAGATGACTGAAGATCCAAGTAAATAGTCTCAGTTGTGGATAAGATTGGAAACTCATTTTAGGTAAAGGCAAATTTAAGACATTAGTAAAGACATTGAAATAAAGAAGAGTATAACTAAATTCAAGTGAAGTAAAGTTGGTCAGATATCAGAGAAGTAGCTAGGTAAGTTAAACGTACATTGTAGAAATCTTGGTCAGAATACAATGATTTACAAAGGGTCTTCAACCTGTGTGCTATTATTTCACATTCCACAGATGTTGCCTGACCTTCTCCACGTTTCCAACATATTTGTTTTCAATTAAGAAAATTCTTGTGGAAAAATAATTACAAAAGGAGTCCTCTTAAGCTACCACAAAACTAATGGCTTAGCAGGAGATTAGGAGAATGGGACAGCACAGCTTTGGTTTCTCCTTTAACTATTCATTCAACCTAGGCCACATCGAAAAAAATGTAAATATTTGTAAAGAAACTTAACTAGGGAGAGAACAGATCCGACATACCTGATGCATATGTACATGACCTTCAACTCCACAAACATGATCCAAAGCAAACTGAGTCTATAATATCATTACATCGTAAATTAATAAGTTACAGCTCACCCAGTGAGATGCTAATTCAAATGTAGACCTCAATCTTAAACAGAAAACAAAATTGTGGATACCAGAAATCTATTAACAAAACAAGAATCAGATCATCAGAAATGGGAAAATGACAACCTGCATTTTAGGTTGCAGATAAGTGGGATGTCTGTGATTGAGTGACTCAGAAAATCAAAGTGACACAACTACTCTTTAGGCTGTCCAATGAAGAAATAGCTGTGGGCAGACAGATTTTTTTTTCAAAAAGTACTTGACTTGAGATACAGAAAACACCAGTTGCATCAAATCCAAACTAAAACTAAATGCTGGCAATACTTAGATCAGGTGGCTTCTGCGGGGAGAAGGATGTCAATATTATAGATAAAACAAGACTTAGCAGCAGAATTAGGCCATTCAGCCCATCAAGTCTGCTCTGCTATTCCATCATGACTGTTTTATTATCTCTCTCAACCCAATTCTCCTGTCTTCTTCCTGTAATGTTTGATGCCTTGACTAATCAAGAATTTATCAACCTCCCCTTTAAATATACCCAAGGCCCTCACCTCCACAACTGTCTGTGGCAATGAACTCCAAAGATTCACTATCCTCTGGTGAAAGAAGTTCCTCCACATCTGTATTCCAAATGGATGCCCTCCTATATCCTATTATAACTCTCTCCAGGCATTTCAATAATCAGTGGGTTTTAATGAGATCCCCACCCTCATTCTTCTAAACTCCAGCAACTACAGGCCCAAAACCATCAAATGCTACTCGTGTATTAATTTTCATTTCCAGAATCATTCTCGTGAACATCCTCTGCACCCTCTGAAATACCAGCACATCTTTCCTTGGAAAAGGGGCCCATATCTGCTCACAATACTCCAAGTGTGGTCTGACCAATGTTTTATAAGCCTTCAGCATTACATACTTGTTTTTATATGAATGGATATAATCAAAATGAATGCTAACATTGCATTTGCCTTCCTTACCACTAACCCAACCTGCAAGAAAACCTTTAGGGAATCTAGCACAAAGGCTACCCTACACTATATTCCACCTGCCACTTCCTTACCCTTTCTCCCAATCTGTCTAAATCCTCCTGCAGACTCCCTCTTCCGCAGCACTATATGCTGCCACCTTTGTATCATCTGCAAACTTAGCCTGAAAGCCATCAATTCTGTCACCCTAATCATTGACATATAACGTGAAAGATGCAATGTCAACACCAACCCCTGTAGAACACTAGTAAATTTGCAGATGACAGGAAGACTGGGAGTAAAGCGGATAGCAAGGAAGACCATTAAAGCTTGCAGCAATATCTGGATGAGCCGGAAAAATGGGCTGAAAAATGGCAGATGGAAAGCTAATGCAGACAAATGTGAGGAGTTGCACTTTTGGAGGACCAACCAGGGCAGATCTTACACGGTGGGAGGGCACTGAGGAGTGTTATAGAATAGACAGATCGCGGAATACGGACCCATAATTCCTTGAAAGTAGTGTCACAGTTAGATAGATTTGTTAAGAAAGCTTTTGGCATGTTGGCCTTCATATATAAAAGTATTGAGTACGTGAGTTAGGATGTTATGTTGAAGTTGCATAAGACATCGGTGAGTATCATGTGCAGTTTTGGTTACCTACCTACAGGAAAGGTGTCAGTAAGATTGAAGGAGCGCAGAGAAAATTTGCAAGGATGTTGCCAGGACTTGAGGATCTGAGTTGTCGGGAAAGTTTGAACAGGTTGGGACTTTATTCCCAGGAACATAGAAGATTGAAAGGAGATTTGATAGAGGTCCACAAAATTATGAGGGGCATAGATGGGCTTTTTCCACTGAGTTTGGGTGAGATTATAACCAGAGGTAATGGGTTAAGGGTGAAAGGTGAAATGTTTAAGGGGAACATGAAAGGGAAATTCTTCATTCAGAGGGTCGTGAGTGTGAGGAACGACTGGCAACGCAGTGGGGGCATGCAAGGTTGACTTCAACATTAAGAGAAATTTGGATGGGAGGGGAATGAAGAGCTATGGCCCAAGGGTGCAGATCGATGGGGCTAGACAAATTAATGGTTTGGCATTGACTAGATGGACCAAAGTGTTCTATGCCTCTATGAATCCAAGTTCCAAACTGTGGTTAATGATTGAAACCACACAAGAATTGCAGAATAAATGCTGCCTTGCCTCCTGTAACTGACACTTGCACTTCAGTTCCTGTTACATAACCAAGTTATTATCAAACCCACTTGATCCAGATTCTGAAATCAATGGTTTTTCAACTTCTGAAAGCTTTAACAACTTGGGCACCCCAAACTCATGCTCATCAAAAAAATATACATTCCATGATTCTCCATTTTAAAACAAGTAACAATGGATAGATAAAGAACCTCAATGAAAATTAAGCCCTAAACAGCAATATTACAAAATCTGCAGAAACTCTATTCCATAGAATAGAAATAAATTTGAATTACTGCACTATATTGATCTTCTCCATTTTAACAAAAATATTTTAAGACTTCTGTAATAGACTAATATCATGTAATTTACAGCAACAATGTACTGCTTGTGGCTACCATGCAACTAAAATACTTGTAATTCATTCTGTATAAGGAACAAAAATCAAAATCATTTTACCAATTGGATTAGTTGAGGTTTCTTTGCCCTGTTGGTGCATTCGGTAATGACGTGTTACAGTGCCATGGGCAGCCTCGGCTTCTACTGTCTTGCCATCAGGACAAATTAATACACTTGTCATCAATCCCAATGAACCATATCCTACACACAGGTAAAAAAAAAATTTCTAAGAACAAAATCACATCCATGCTTCAGAGTTCAAAGTAAAATTTATTATCAATTTCACTATGTTCAACCCTGAGATTCATTTTCTTTTGGCATACACAGTAAATCACAACAGGATCAATGAAAGACCACACCTCAACAGGGCGAACAAACAACCAATGTGCAAAGGACAAGTAGAATAGTCAATTACAAAATTGTAGATTAAGAAAGAGCCAATTTTTCCTTATTTTCTGCTAGTCAATTTGACAGGACTAAATGCAATATTTTCACAATTCTTGAATTCATCAGTGCGATTCCTCAAGCAAGATGATTAGTATTTTATGTGCATTCTTAAAAGTTAGGAATTTAAGAAATTGATATAGAAGCATCTGATTAAACCAAACTATAATTTACAGTGATTTATTACAAATAGATAAATAACTCTATTGGAAAGATTACCTTGTGCAATAGAGTCAGATTGCACATCGCCATCATAATTTTTACAGGCCCAAACAAAACCACCCTCAGATTTTAATGCTTGAGCTACCATGTCATCAATTAGTCTATGCTCGTACCAGATTCCTTTGGCCTCAAATTGTGCTCTGTATTCTCTGTAACAGAAAGAAATTCTAGGTTAGGGAAGATATTTCCATATTCTTAACTGAAGATGGCCAATTAACCTTCTTACCTCAACCATCTTGGAAAATCAAGCTCTCCAAATATTTAAATTTATACTGCCCGTCTCTTTTGAGTACTCAGTTGCTAACCTCTGCCACAATTCCCCCACTCCCTTCAAACAGTATTAATTTTTGGCAGTACAGTAAAACAATGGATGTTTAAAGGAGAGGGAGGGTTGGGAAAATATTTTTGAAACGTTTATGTGAAGATAAAAGTTACTTTTCATAGATTTCCTGGAATATGTCCTTGAATCGTCCATCATATCGCTTCAGTATGGTGTTCTTTGTGCTCATGTATAATGGCCAACCCTTAGCAAGAGCTTGTTGGAAGGAGCTATGAGCAAAGTCCCTAATAGAGCTGTCCGTGTTGTACATCCCCAGAGCAACTCCTCCACCATCTGTAATAGAAAAGTTAGTGATTTTATTTTAAACAGTCACATTAAATATACAAAAAGTAGATATCTGTATTAATATCCTCTATGCCCTTTTTAAACCTGAGTGTTTTTGAAAAGAATTAAACTAAGTTCCTAGGCCCTACCATTCCATAACAATAAACCTGGTTAATATTTCTAAGCGTGTCTTAGTTTGTATGGAACTTCTATGTTGCCTGTTTAAATAACTTCTAACCCACCTTAGAGGATAGGTTAAATTTGTACACCTTTATCTTGAGAGTGAAGTTATTGGCTCTGTACAAGCAATTAATATGCAGAACAATACCTGTCTAATAACATGAGGGATGGGATCACAGTGGATGAAGAAAGCCTCATAAAGTAAATGGAAATGTACAGACTTTAAAGTATACATTTTTACCTTATACAAACCTCACCTGTGAAGTTATGAACAGCATAGGTAACAGGCTCGCCATTAATGGGTATGTACTTGATTTCAACTGTACCGGGACCAGGCACAACAAAGTCTGTAGCTCTATACTGTAGAAATACAGGAAAACTTCATTAGCCTATCAGGCTTAGAGCTTCATTTGTGCCGGACTAGTGAATGGTATTTTAATAATATTCTGATACACTTGAGTGGAATTGTCTGCAGGGGAAAAGACACTGAGCTGGAAAAAGAAATCACATTATTTATGTACTGGATATTTCAGTCTACATCCAATTGAGATCATTAGGTCACTGGTCATCTTACTGCTGAATAGCTTTGTTAATTAACCCATCTGCACTTAGAGGGTTTTCACTACAGTTTTACCTTTTGTATCAAAATACATTCATCTTCACTGTTTTACATTTCACACAAGTATGGATTGGACATATTCATGAACGTCTACAAACGTCTATACACACCACTGTGTGCACTAGATGTTCTCATTCTCATCCTTCCACATGAATCACTTTTCTCCTTTCACTTTCCTTAGTGTTCATATTCAAATGTTGATCCTGAATAACTTACCTTTCTATAGCTTCTTTAATACAGGAAATAAATTTTAAGATATTTCACAGCAGAGAAAGAATGCAAAAATTGATAAAATAAAATTTATCTCTGAAAAAGCAAATTATATGCTTTTTCAAGTGAGCAGAGAAAACAAGACATAATAAGGAACAAAATTAAGGAGAGGTGATAGATCAGTGAAGCAATTCAAATTAGAATCTTAAAAAGATTTTTTTCCTACACAGCTATGGTATACAGTATATAGGAATTAAGCTAAATGTTGTTTAGTATTTTTAAATAATTTGCAAAATTTACAAAAAAACTAAATACAAAATTGTGCCAGTTATCACTGAAGTTGTTAATCTTCAGTTTAATTAAAAGTTCACTTTTGGTTCCATACAGATAGGAGTACAAGGGTCATATGATAGTGGCTTTAATGTTGCAACAGTTATGCTTAGTCATTCTACAATCTCTTAGCAATGTTTTCTGTATCTACTCAGGTTTAACTGCAACTGTGAAACTCTGTACATCTGCCAAAAGGAATAAATTGTAGGTTTATACATCACAAGGTGAATTTTCCCTTCTGCCTTAAATGAATTGTTAAAACATCTTTAACTCTGCAACATTGTTCCTATTTCTATTGCATCAAACACTAAAGAAAAAAAAACATCTATTCCACTCCATCAAAGGGTTCAAACAAAAAGGGAGAAGAAGTGTTTAACAGCAACATGTTTAAGACCTAATGCAAGGAATAGTGTAGATAGGTGTAATGAATTCAGTGGACTTTGTAGGTCAAAGCATTTCAATGCTGCACATCTAAAAGGAGATCCCAAAGATAACATGGACAATAATTATTTGACTTTATCTAGAACATTGTATTTTTCCTCATTTTTACGATACAATATCCAGACACTAAACAGTTACACAACACAATGAGGCCCTTTGGCCCACTTAATTGGTACTAATCATACAGCATTCAACCACACTAAGCCCATTTCCTTTTACAAAAAAAAAATTCCATCAACTCCTTCCAAATTTTAATACTCCTGTACACATCAGGGGGAATCTGCAGTGGCCAATTAACCTAACAATCCACACAACATTGGAATGTAGAAGAAAACAGGAGGATTCATAGGAAACTGACATTATGTGAGGAAAATGTGCAAACCCCACTAGCACAAGAGGGTAGGGTTGAATTGGGGTCACTTGGTACTTCATGGCCACAGAGACAAAGGAAAAAGAAAGTAGATCAACTGAGGATTGGAAGAAAGGTTCCTTCAGTATACAAGTGTCTTTTCTAAAAATTATGCATGGAGAAAACAATAATTCAGTTTTCTACATTGTCTGCATTTTAGCAACTGGGAAAGCTTCTGACATTTGACTCATGGCCCAATGCAAATTGGAATGTATCCAAGTCAAGCAAAATAAATTACAATTGGACATCCATTTCCACAGTGTGTGTTATTGAGAAACACTCTGCAAACAGAGATCACGTAATAAGATACAAAAATTTGGCTGGAGACAGCTACTTCTGAAAAAGTCTAGACCTTTTGCTGATCGTGTTGCAACAAATTAAAATTGAATATTATAAATGAAAACTAGGATCACAATTCATTATTGCAAAAATTATATCAAGTTCTGACTCTAAAAGTTTCTTTGAAAGTAGTTCTCTTCAGAAAGCCAAAGCACCTAGTTTTATGCAAGTCACAATGATTCAGAAAAGAACCTCTAAAAAGAGGTTCCAAATGCCAGATTTGTGGTCAGGCACACACTCCCTCCACATTATCTAAGTAGGTCAAGTACAAACAGACCACTTGAGGGAAAATACAAAAGGGGCATATAGTTTTTATCTGATTTGAACCATTGAAGGATATGAAGAAATGCAGTAACTCTTCCTGTCAGTTGAAAATTTTAAATCTTTTTCTCATGGTCCGTGTCTGAGAAAAGAGAACATAGACTGAAGATAAGTAGGTGGTTTAGAGGGGATCTAGGGAGGATTTTTTCCCCCACCAAGATGGAGGTTGGAGCCTAGATTGTGCTGCCTGAAGGGTGGTGGAGGCAGGTACTCACGCAATGTTTAAGCAGCATCTAGGCAAGTACTTGAAGGCATAGCAGGCTACAGACCTAATGGGATTAGTGTAGATTGGTAAATGTGTAGCATGGACATGGTGGGCCAAAGGGCTGCACAACTTTACAACCATATAATTCAAACATAATTAGCTGAGGACCACAAAGCCCTTGAAATCTGTAATATGAACCTGTCTTTAGGGATTCTCAAAATAAATACAATTATTTAGAAAGCAAATTCACACCAGCTAAAATGTTGATTTAAAATAAGTGATCTTGGCTTACTTGGTCTCCATATGCATGACGTCCAATGATGATTGGTTTGATCCAGCCAGATACAAGTCTTGGAATGTTCTTACAAATGATTGCCTCTCGAAATACTGTGCCACCAAGGATGTTTCGGATGGTCCCATTGGGTGATTTCCACATATTCTTTAGCTTAAATTCCTTTACTCGGCTCTCATCAGGTGTGATAGTGGCGCATTTTATTCCAACATTATATTTTTTAATAGCTTCAGCAGCATCAATAGTCACCTGATCATTGGTAGCATCACGGTGCTCAATTCCCAGGTCATAACTTAAATGTAAAAAAAATGGTTCCATTTAATGTGGCTCAATCTTAAACTCAAAATTTACATTGTTTCTCATTAACATTTCTATAGTTTTCCTCTAAGTGAATGCAAGGGACAATTAAACACTAATTATTAGAATTTTTAAGTAATTTACAAGATATGAGTGTTACTGCCAAGGCCATCAATTTTTGCCTCTTCTAACATATCCTTCCAAACCAAGGGGCCTCCTGAGCATTTCAAAGAGAGTTCAAAGGGGGTTCACGAAAATGATTCCAGGATTGACTGGCTTGCTACATGAAGAGCATTTGATGTCTCTGGGCCTGGATTCACTAGATTTCAAAAGAATGAAGGGTGACCCCATTGAAACCTTTCGAAAGGTGAAAGGCCTTGGTAGAATGGATGTGGAGAGGATGTTTCCTATGGGCGAAGAGTCTAAAACCAGAGGACACAGCCTCAGTATAGAGGGGTGTCCTTTTAGAGTGGAGATGAGGAGGAATTTCTTTAACCAACGAGTGGTAAATCCGTGGAATTCTTTAACACAGGCAGCTGTGGAGGCCGTCTTTATGTATATTTAAAGCAGAGGTTGATAGATTCTTGATTGGTCAGGGCATGAAGGAATACAGGGTGAAGGCAGGAGATTGGAAAAACTGGATCAGACATGTTGAAATGGCAGGGCAGACTCAGTATGTCAAATAGTCTAATTCTGCTTCTATACCTTATGGTCATTTCAGAACAGTTAAATTCTTTGTGGATCATTTATGGGCTAAACCTAATAAGTGTCTGCCATTGGAAGGATATAACTGAAATTGATAGTTCATATCACAATCTTATAATTCTAAGGCCACCACCACTGATGTTTTTATTCACTCATGTACTGTATAGCCTACATTATAATAAGGGACTACTTTATGTTGTAGTAACATGTCGTTGAATGTGCTATTAGGCACATATTGAGCATGCGCTATTAGGCGCATATTGATCTGTACATGTGTGTTCAGTTTGGTTTCAGTCAGTAAAGAACCCAGTTAACTTAGCTCCCGTCTCCAGTGTTTTTATTTATACCTTTGTTGTGTAACCCGGCCACATACACAACTCAGAATTGGCCTTTCTTTGGGTCCTTTCATTTGATTTCATTAATCCCATTTCTTTTTAAGTGAAATCTGTAAAGATTCTCTCATTTTCTGTTCAGAATTATAGAGAATCTTGCACTGAAGTTTGCAGTTCACCTAAAGTGCTTATCCAAGTATCGGGTTTCAGCATTGTTATCCATTTAATACAAGTACTACCCACTAATAGCAATGGAACCTCACTCGTCCTCATCAACAACAGGCATTCCATGGGCATGTCAGATCAGACTTCTCATGAACTACCCCCAATTCAATGTGACACCCTCTACAGCAAATCCATGGCTAATGGTGAACAAAGCATCTTCAACCACAATGAAGAATCCTCATAGATGTGTAGAACTCTGAATAAGAAATATAAATTGGAAAACTAAAAGTAAATTTGGGATTAGTGAGCAAAAACAAAATCCAAAACTGAAAAATTAAAACACTAACTTATAATAAGGGATGTGCAAGACACAGACATTACTTTTAGCATTATATTACAATGCAGCCAAATTAGAAAGCAAATCACAATAGCCATGGCACATTTTTGACTGCTCTCCTGCGCTGCATACGGACTTCTGTGGCAAATTGAAGAGAGACTCAATTGTAAAGGCACAAAAGTAATAGTTCCTGAAAATACTCAGGTTTGACTTACATAGGAAGCCTTTTGAATCCAAACTAAACCTGCTATCTCAAGAGTCATATTTCGCAATATTCACTTTTAGGAAAACTACAGTAAGGTAAATTAAAGAAACCCTTTTAATTGCTTCAAAATTGTGTTTTATCTTGTACACATCTGCAAAATTCTGGATACCATTTAAGCACGGCTAATATCTATTCAAGATGGCAAGGCAAGACAACATTTTGCAGGCAGCAAACAAAAAGACTAACTATTCTATTTTTTTTAATAATACTTTTTCTGGACTATGATCACTGCAATCTACAGCCTGTAATTTCTCTTTGGCAAGCGTGCTTTTAAGCCATCTTTACGACCTGGGATTTTTGCTGTATCCTGAAGAATTCTGTCGAACCAGACTCTTGAGAATGCAGGCACGGTCACGGCGGCCACTGCTAGAATGTATGTCGGGCCGGATTCAAAGCAGTGGGGCACAAGCTCAAGAGCGGAAAATACACTAATGTTTAGCCGATTTAAGCGCCAGACCAGATTAAAAGATCATGGCGTCAAGGACAAGGGCGAAAGACAAACCAGTGTTCAGCTCACTAGTCCAAGAGGCTTCATTCGCCACAGTACTGAAATGGCTCTTTGGATGTGGCCTGTAGCCATGAACCGTGGCTGCAGACTCACTTCCAGGGACTCTGCAAATTGTGCTCTATGTCTTATTTGTTTACATGATTTCTTCCTCTTTTCACACATGGGGTGGTTCACAATCTTTGTTGTGTGGGATTTTTTTTAAAAAAGAGGGTTCTATTGTGATTTTTTGTTTTATGGCTGCCTCCAAGACAAATCCCAAGGTTGTATACGATATGCAAACAAGACGAATTCTGCAGATGCTGGAAATTCAAGCAACACACTTAATCAAAGTTGCTGGTGAACGCAGCAGGCCAGGCAGCATCTCTAGGAAGAGGTACAGTCGACATTTCAGGCCGAGACCCTTCATCAGGATGATGTTGTATATGATATGCATACTTTGATAATAAATGCACTTTGAATGGTAAACATGGACAAGTATTCAAATAACTACTTTTACTTAAATGTGAAATAATTACAGAAGCATACAAAAGGAAATTGAAAAGTAAATATTTCAGTAACTCAGTTCAAAGAAAATTGCTAACATTACTCTTAACCCCTTAGTGCCACCAAGTCAGTGAGTCATTCAGCAATTAGAATTCTCATTTTGTGAGACAAACAAGTAGTAAAGTGTTGGCCTGAAAATAGTGAAAAACTTCAAGTTCCAAACTACAAATATCAACATTAAATTAAATTAACAAGACATCTCTTTAGTTTAACTATTTAAAACAGGTTTAATACAAGCCACATGTCCTTAATATACTTTAAATTACAACCTGTGTAGATCCATCTCCAAATAAGGAAAGAGGAGTTTCTCTTTAATCAGTTCCCAAATTACTCTGGTCATTTCATCTCCCTTCATTTCGACCACAGAACCAACTTGTATCTTTACTGTTGACATTGTTTTGTGAGGTTTCTGTACAGAAATACAAGTAGGCATTAATGATAAATGAATTCACTGAATTAGATTTTCTTGTTGACAACTAACAATATTGTTCTGGACTTGTTATTATACCCTAAAATTAGTAGAACAAGTCAGATTCTCAAATTCCAACAGCTCAATTTCATCACAGCATCAATATATTTAATAGGGTGCTCTATGCCCTCAGGAGGTTTCACAAACTGGTTTTACAATTTTAGAACACTTCTTTGCAGGGAATTTAAACAACAAGTCTAATTATTATAATTGAAATCTACCTTAATATATTTTGCACCAGTTCCCAGAAATTACCAAAAATTGATCAGTCAATGACATAATCACATGAATAAAGGTTGCCCAGTTCATCAGTTATAATAGTAAGCCGTGGACTTGTCTACGCTTCCACAACCACTGCAAAAAGGTTCCCTGGAAGGGCCTAGTGACAGCGGGGGGGGGGGGGGGGGGGGGGAATCAAAATTGAGAGGTATCTTTGGAAAGAAAACATGGCGACCCAAATAAAACAAACCAACAGTACGTCAGACTAATGTATAATCACATTAGTCTCAGCAATAATAACATTGTTAATAGAGATCCCGTCCATTCTCAGATTTCTACCAAAAAATCCCATTGCGCTTTTTTTCAAATTAAAGTAAGAGAGTTATCTCCCAAACAGATTATCTACACGCTGGTGTTTGTGGGATCTTTCTGCATCAGTTTGTATTACGATTTTAAAAGGCTCGCAAGTTCTTTCAGAGGTCCTGAAAGAGAAATTAACGACACCAGGTAAATGCAGATTTTTTTTCCTACTAAAAAGGGCCGGTAAATGTGGCAAATCCAATCTACTTGTTGCTGTTGGGAAATAAGATAGTTTTGACAACTAACCACAAAATAATGTTTCTCATCAGATGAGTGATAGCTTGGTTTCAGAGGAAGATGCGCAAGTAATTCCAGATTTTAAACTGTTACGGCTCGAATGCCACTACGATATAAACTTGAGAACAGAAATGGAGGAGTTGCATACACAATCAAGTAGCCTTTCCGCTTATTTCTGAAGCCCCGGAGACTCCGAACCTGCTTTTTTATATATAACACAGGGTGCATCAGGAAGCAATGGAGAAGATGCAGTTGAAAAGAACGAATGCAGGAGCGGGAAAAGTGAAGATCACACACCAACCAAAGTAAAAAGAGAGTGGAAACGGATTTCGCAATGGGCCGTGGCCGGGGGTTGAGAGTCACCGGCTCTATCTGCACAAAGGCGTTTGTTCACCCCAGCTGATTCCAACCACCCGAGATCCACGGCAAAATGCTCACCTTCCCGAGCCCGGTGACAAATACAGTGTCCACCCACTCAGCTCTCGCTGCTGCACCACCGGTTGCTCCAACTTCAACCCGCACTAACAATTCCCAACGCCACACCAACAACTCCCAGTCCTGGTAGGTCGGCGCTTGCGCGTGGCCCCCCCCCCCAGCTAGCTCCGCCGCCACCACGTGGGGCGCTTCGTCCAATCGGCGGGGCGCCTCGCCGTGCGGCCCAATCGGGACTCACCACATTGAGCCGCCCGGGGATGTCGCTGGAGTGCGCAGGCGGCTGGCTGGCTGGTGGGGTGCCGCCTTTTGCTGTGCGCGTGTGCTAGTTGTCCGGCGGGTGGGCTTCGGCCGAGGAGGATACCGGCTTCCAGATGTTAGCACCTGTCTTCTGGTCGGTGCATGCCAAGCTGTAGGGCACATACTCGTCAGAGAAAGGAGTGGAATCGGCTCGTTTTGAGAAAGAGGGTCTCAATGCGCTGGCCATGGTCCTGCCGCGACGATATTCTGGCTCTTGTGGTATTTCTGTAGGACATGCAAATACAGTATTACTAAATCACATAGTGATACATCGAGGATTGCTCAGATGTTTCCTCCGCTGTCCTGAGTTAATTGACATCACTTCACCGTGTCACACAGGATAACTCAAAAAAAAGTGAAAAGAGAGCATCCACTCGTTGGTATTATATTATTTCCTAGCCTTTCAGTAGTAATGTTCGTAAATTAAAATCCCTAATGATGGCTTCAATTAAAAGGTTTTAATATGTATCACAATCTTGAAGATTTTATGTGCTGGACTTACTTCATTGAAGAAAAGGGCTTTCTGTAAATGAGTGCCACTTATAAAATGCCTTCCTAACTGTGGCCCAAAAAGTATTAGGAAAGAAATAGCTAATTCACACATTTCTCTCAATTTATTCTTTGCATCCATTTTATAGTACCGGTAAAAGACCCACTCCAAATTCCAATTCATTGATTACAAGGTGCAGACTTGATAACTCATCAAGTGGAAGTATCCTCCTGGTGAGATTGTCTGTTAGCATAATTTTGTGTGGTGAATGTGAATTCTTCTGACTTTTCATGGTGGTTGGCAGTCCAACTTGAAGATGCATTACCGCCACTAACTGGACTGGAATGTGGTGTAGACTAGAATTGGGAAATAACCCCCTACTAGTTTTTTATCAACTGAAAACTAATTTACCCCTAAAAGCCCTATTGATTTTAAATAATGAAAAATGATATTGTGAATTAAATATAAAGTCACTTTCATAACTTATAAACTTTTTAAATGAGAACTGTCAACACCCAAAGCCTGCATTTGCTTTCTTTTAACCTTGCATGCTTTACGTTGTAAAAGAATATGTTCAATTGTTTCATAATGATGACGACACCTACACACCTCAGAGTGATGTTTCCCAACAAGATACAAGGAATAATTAAGCATAGTATGCCCACTTCTAAGTTGAGTCAATATAATTCCTTCCCTTCTTGTCTTACCTTTCTCCTATCAATACATCAGTTTTATGGATTCTGTAAATGGGTTTCCCCTTGTGCCCTTTATCCCACAGGTCTTGCCATAAATCCCCTAATTCTTAGCCCAACCAACCCCTTAGCTCTGATTTGCTAAGTGAAAGGTCTATATCCACAGATGAACTTTTAACAGCTTTTTTGGCCAAACAATCAACCCATTCATTCCCCTCAACACCTGTATGTGCAGGAACCCATAAGAAGAGGACATGTGGACCAATACTGCACTTTGAATATGAAATACAACTTGAAGAGCTTCCAGCGGTAAATCAGACCTACTGCTAGAACAACCTATTTTAAGACGAGTCAAAACCAAAAAAGGATCTGAACAAATTTCCTCCACACACTGTAAGCCCAAAATGATGGCAACTAGTTCTGCAGTATACACTGATAAATATGGTTACCTATAATTCAGGCACAAAAACAGCCACACCGACATTCCCAATAAATTATCTTTTGATCCATCAGTAAAAATGATTAACATATCACAATAATTCTCCTCAACATACTGATGAACCAACAGACTCTCGGGCATATCAGGATCCTTGGAGTTCATTAAATCATACAACCTAAAATCAATTAAAGCCATTGGAAAAAAACCATGGTGGGGTTACCGAAAAAGCTGCAGTGGGACAAATTACATAATCCAGCAAACCCATATTCCTAGCATGATGAGAACCTAGCCACCCAAAACTAAAAACACTCCTCTTGTGATGTTCCCAAAGTCTTCCAACACAGTTTTAACAGGATGATCCTGCCCCCTCAAGTTAACCTAATATGTTAACAACAACTTCATCCTCTGCAACTGTAAGAGTAATTGTCCCATTTCAGCCAGTAAAGCTAAAACGGGGGATGACCTTACCTCACCACAACACAGTCTTAAAGCCTGAGCTTGTATCACATCCAAACATCTTAAATTTGAAGATGAAGCTAATCGATCAGCCACACAGCCATTATCAAGTACCGATCTAATTAAACAAATATATAAAGTCAACAGAGACTTTTGTGTAGCACCCCAAGAATAACAACATAGGCACCTGAGGATATTTAATGCCCTTTTACATTTGTCAGTTATCTTACTGATTTGGTGCTTCCATGTCAGCTTATTATCCAGCCACATGCCAAGAAATCTTACCTCTGACACTTCAAGAGTTTGACTACACAATTTCAAATTGAGTGCAGGTCTATTGATCCTCTTGTGTTTTAGCTACTGAAAGCTTAAAACCCCATCTATTTGCCCATTGCTTGACCTTATTAATTGCTAATTGCACCCTATATACAGTTAAATTGAATTTTTTTTCCTCTGATCCATAAAGCTCCATCATCTACAAAATATGATTTACCCACCCCAGTGCCCATCTAGGAGAAAATATCATTAATCATAACATTAAACAATATCATCATCATCATCATCATCTGCCAGACCCTCAGTGACCACTTTCTTCCACTGCGATCTGTCGGCAGTCAAACCTCTTGCATCTCTGGTGGTGAGGCTGGTCCACTTCTTGATGTTGTTGATCCAGGTTGTCCTCTGTCTGCCTCGGAAGCAGCTTTCCTCTACTCTGCCTTCAAGCACAGTGCATTCCAGTGTGTCATCAGTTCTTGAGATGTGTCCAAAATAGCAAAGTTTCCTTTGGATAACGGTTTCCAGAAGTATTGGATTCATGCCAATCTTTTCTAGGATGAAATTGTTGGATCTCCTTTCAATGTATGATACCCTGAGGATCCGTCTGTATGTCCACATCTCAAATGCTGTCAACTTCTTTTCATCAGCTGCTTTTAGGGTCCATGTTTCACAGCCATATAGGGTTACTGGCCAAACGAGTCTCTTGAGGAGGTGTATCTTGGTGTCAGTGCTCACAGATCTATCTTCCCAGATGTTCCAGAGTTTGGTAGTGCTTGTGCGTGCCATTGCTAGCCTTCGCCTTATTTCCTTGCTGCATTCGTTTGTGTCACTTAGTTCTGCACCAAGGTATATAAAGGAGGACACTCGTTTGATCTTGTCATTTCCAATGTAGATGTCAGCTTGAATTGCAGTTTTGCTTATCACCATAACTTTGGTCTTTTTGTCATTTATCAGCAATCCAAATTCAGCAGAGGCTTTTGCAACATTATTGAGTAGTGCTTGTAGGTCTTCTTCTGTTGTGGCTAGCTGGGCTATGTCATCTGCGTATCTCAAGTTACTGATGGTTCTTCCTCCTATTTTAATGCCAGTGTTGTCTGGATTTTCCAGTCTCATGATCATCTCAGTGTAGATGTTAAAAAGGTGTGGAGAAAGGATGTAGCCTTGGCGGATTCCTTTCCCATTGTAGAATGCTTCAGTCTCGCCAGATGTAGTCTGAAGGCTGGAGAATTGCGTAGCATACAGTGTTTCTAGAAGAGCCACTAGGTGTGGTGCCACGCCCAGCTGAATCATTGTCATCCACGGTTTGGTGTATTGGACACAGTCAAATGCCTTTGAGTAGTCTATGAAGCAGATGCACAGGGAGGTATTGACCTCTCTCATTTTCTCCATTATTAGGCGCATGTTGAAGAGCTGGTTCCTGGTACCTCGGGCATTCCTGAAGCCAGCCTGTTCGAGTGCAATTTCTCTATCTAAGTAGTTCTTTAGTCTCTCAGAGATGATTATGAGTAGAACCTTGCTGGCGTGTGATATCAATGCAATTGCTCTGTAATTACTGCACTGCAGGAGGTCCCCTTTCTTGGGAATTGGAATGTAGACAGATTTGCACCAGTCTGTTAGCCATTTGCCAGTCTTCCAGTTGGCGCAGACTATGCGGTGCAAGATGTGGGCCATTGAGGTGCCTATTTCTTTCAGTAGTTCTGCTGGTATGTTGTCTGGACCAGGTGCTTCATTCTTTTTAATCTTCTTGACTGCTCTTTCTACTTCTGACAGTAGTGGCTCTGGTTCATGTTCCAGTGTTGTCCAGTCAATACCTTTGTCATGGTTTTCATTCTCGTAACTTTCATAGAGTTTCTTGGTGTACTCGAGCCACCTTTTCCTCACATCTGCATCTTCTGTCAGAATTTTTCCTTCATTTTTTTTGATTGCACCAATACTTGGTGTGAAGGTGCCGGTAAGTTCTTTTACTGCAGCATAAACTATCTTGCTGTTGCCTTTGTTGGCCTCATTTTCCATGTTGGAGCAGATGCGTTGTAGGTATGCCTCTTTGTCAAGCCTGCAGCATTGTTGTACCTCACGCTTCAGCTCCATGTATTCCTTACTTGTTCCTTTCTGACCTTTCACCAATCTCTTCTTTTCTACTGCATACAGCGTTTCATTTGTGATCCATTCTGTGCCTTTGTGCTTGCATCGCTTTGGAATGTGTTTCTCTGCTGCTGTTGTCAATGCATCTCTTGTTGTGTTCCAAAGTTCTTCTGGTTCAACCTTCTTGTAAGTTCAGCAGGGCTTCAAAACTGTTGCAAACCTCTATGCTGAAAGAGTTTGGTATGTCTGAGAAATCATATCTGACTGGTGGTTTTGCTCATTTTACGTTCTTAACCCTGAGCTTCATCTTGGCCAACAGCAGTTGATGATCAGTATCGCAGTCAGCTCCCAGATATATCTTGCATTTCAGAATATTTGATTTCCATCTTTTGTTGGCAAGGATATAATCAATCTGGTTCCTGGTTTTACCGTCAGGAGCTGTCCATGTGTATTTGCGCCGAGGGTGTTGATCAAACATTGTATTCATTATACAGAGGTGGTTTTCCTGACAGAACTCAACTAGCCGTGTCCCCCATTCATTTGGTGTCCCTAAACCGTTGTTTCGCATGACTTCCTTATTCAGAGATGTTTGACCTACTTTTGCATTGAAATCACCTAAAATGAGCACAACATCAGATTTCAGAGTATCATCAATAAGGCCTTGCAGGTTGTTGTATTGTCCCTCAAGCTCTTCCTCCTCTGCATCGCTAGTTGGTGAGTAGTTGACAATGAGTGTGATTGGGAAAGGCTTGCATTGTATGCGGATGGACATTAGGCATTCGTTCAATGTGTTGTAGCCTAGTACTTCTTTAGCTATTTCTTGCTTCGAGATGAACACAACACCTGCTCTTCCCCCTTTCTCAGATCCGGAGTAGTACATTGTATAGCTGTTCTTTCTTGTAAAATTACCTCTGTCAGACCATCTGATCTCTGTTATTCCAATGATATTGCAGCCGATTCTGCCAATTTCATCGATGAGAAGGTGAAGATTAAACTTTATTGGGCTGCAAATGCTGCCTTGTGGAGTCCCATTCTCTATCTCATAGAAGCCTGAATATATCTTTCCTACCCTTACCTACATAGACGGTCCAAATAAGAAACTCAGAAAATAATTATGTCACCTTCCTCCCACTCCTGATTTCCATAATTTAATCAAAAGACCCTTCCTCCATAACATACTGTATGTTCATTCTATATCAAAAATACTCTTATTACAACTTCTTTATTTACCTGTGCTTTCCTAATATCATCTTTTAACCATAAAACTGAATCCAATGTCATTCTACCCTTCTGAAATCCGCTCTGATAAAATGCTATATTACCTCTTTTTTCCAAAATATAATTCAAGTTCTATTTCCATAAGTTCCATAAATTTATACAAATGGGACATTTTTGATAATGGTCTATAACTAGAAGGATCTAATGGGGGTTTCCCAGGTTTTAGAATAGGTACTACTACTGCTATTTTCCATGAGGAGGAAAGATGGCCTAAATTCCAAATATGATTCAGAAAATTTAATATTATCTTAAGAGAGTTGTCAGGCATATGTTAAAACATACAATATCATATATCATCTTTTCCTGGAGCCGTCTGACCCGTACTATTAGTAGCTTTCATAAATTCAGACAAAGAATACATCACTAATACTATCATTGCTACAGCTAGCTTCCAACACATCAGGGTATTCACTTAACTCTTCATTGTTTCGCCTCTTCACTTAAATTATCTTGATTTATGATTTGTAGCATATGTAGTAATTCAATTCTCTGTTTCAGTAACAATCATATTACCTTCTTTAATCTATACTGGGATGTCATTAGATTTATGAATCCCCCCATTTTTTTAATCATTCCCCAAACATCTCCAAGTTTAATACCCCTTCCAATACTATCACAATATGACCTCCAGTAAACCTTTCTCGCAGCCTTCACTACTTTCCTCACCACGCCCTATCCCCTTTTATACTTAATAAGGTCACTCAGAGTGTAATACTTCTTAACTTCCTAAACGCCTTATTTCTCTCTCTAATTGCCTCTGAACGCTTCTCAGTCCACCATGGTACAGCTTTTCTCCTATTAATGCCCTTTCTAATAGGAATCACTTCCACTGCAGTTTGATGAGTAATGTGACATAACCTTTCATTGCAGAAATCCACATCATCCACAATATTCAGCCCTGATAGGCATTCATCACATAAAACCTTAAACCTCTACTAATTTGCTTTAGTGAAATTCCACCTTGTAAAAGTGGCCTTCTATCCCCCATACAAATCCACACTCAAGCTCATAAATATAGGAAAATGTTCACTTCCCAATGTTTCATCTCCCATGTCATCCCACTCACTCATTCCAGCTAGAATGTTGGAAATTAAAGTTAAATCTATAGCAGTTTCAGAACTATTATGAACATTAAATTTCATGCCCCGGTTATCATTAAGACACACAGGATGTGAAATATCTGAAACTTCTTCTACAATCAAACCATTACCATCATTCTGCGAACAACCCCACAGTGAACTATGTGCATTAAAATCCCCACACCATATAGTGAGCTAGAGCTACATATGCTTTCCAGCAAATCAATCGAGAGCTTTCCAGAAGGGTTATAAAAATTTACCACTTTAATTCCCCTACCTGTTGAATCAAATATTTCTACTGCAAGTGCCTCATATACTTCCTTTACATTCACAACTTTATGCCCTATTCCTTTCCTTATAAAACTTGCAACACTACCCCCTTTACCAACTAATCTATCATGCCTAATTACAATATAATCCTGCAAAGAAAAACTTAAATGTGGTAAAAACCAGGTTTCCTGAATACATATAACATAGGTGGATTTGATAAATCAGAAACAAACTTCTTGAAGTCTTCACCATTAGAAATCAGGCTTCTCGCAATCCACTGCAATATTCTAATGCCCATTATGTACAGGGGCAGCGCTAAGGTGGTGCTAGCTGGGGCTATAGCCCCAGCAGAAATTGCAATAGCACCGGCGTAGCGCCACCAAGAAATTAACTGAAAGTTTACGTACAAATTGCAGCTGCTTTGCTTTCTCTGTATAGTTTTGAATACAGCTTGTTTCTCCAGTTGATCTAGTGAAACAGCACCCCCAATTACCATAAGCACCCACGCAGCAATAAAGTTATAAACTCTAAGATCCACTCTACACTTCGTTCGTTGTCAATGTCTCGCCATTGCTGTCCTCAGATCAGTTAAACTGATCTAAGATCACCTAAGGTGGTGATGTCACTCACTCTCACACGAGAGATTGATGGTATACATCCAGGCGCAGATCCATGGTCTCGCGAGACTAACAGGTGCCCCCCCCCCAAAACACACACACACATTGTGCTTTTACAAGCTAGCATCGGCCTACCACGTGTGATATTTTGGTGGCATGAAAAATGCATCGATTTTTAGTGAGAAAACGACCTCATCCAGCGGAATCAGTGGTGTCTCAGCCTGAGCCTGGCTTAATTGAAAGTGACATGCAGAAAAAAGTAAGTGGGGATGAGGACGACAGCAGTTCATGAAAGGAGTGTGAGGGCGAAGTGGAGGAACAAGAAATGGAGCAGGATTCGGAAGAGAACGTGGATGAAGCTGCTCTTGGTGCTAGTGGGAATACTGTTAGCAATGTTAGCCAGCAGCCTGAGGAAGGACCCCATCGGCCAGCATTGAAAAAGTACCCTTCGCCGTTCGCAACAGTTTGGCAATCAGCAAAGGAGTTTTATTCATGGCTGCTTTGACTGGCTGGAATATTCGATCACGAAAGATGTTACATTCTGCTTCGCATGCAGGCATTTCCTGTGTGGAGGACATGGGTTCCATTCTGAGTCTACCTTCACTGTCACCGGTTACCGCAACTGGCGGAAAGCTACAACAGCTTTCAAGACCCACCATGTAAGTGCAGCTCAGAAGTTTGCTATGGAGGCACGGGCGGAATTCAGATTGAGAAAACAAGACGGTTCAAGATTGCGAAATATGCTTGACAAAGGACACGCAAAGATTGTCCAAGAAAATTGTGAGTATATGAGAGCAGTGGTTGAGTCTCTAGCAATGACAGACAGTGACACAGTGGAATTTCTAGCTCCAATGAGACCCTACCACGATGCATTTATAGATTTATACAAACTAATCTGCATATCACTGACTCTACCTGTGACATCTGCCTCATGTAAACGGAGCTTCTCTTGCCTCAGACGCCTCAAAAACTACCTAAGGAATAGCAGCAGCAATGCTCAGAACAGCAACTTGGCCCTGTTGGCCATAAACAGCCGGAGGACCAAAGTACTTGACATCCAGAAAATCATTGATGCTTTCGCCACCAATCACAACAACAGACGGATTGTGCTTCTCTGAAAACATCAGTGGTGAGTACAGTTGATTTTTTTTTAAATTTGGGCCAAGACTAATGCTGATTATTATTATTATTTTGTGGTGGATACCCCATAGTCCTTATGTTTCCTGGAAATCCTAAACTATTACATTTACTGCTATTAAGCCTACTGGTTTTGTTTAGACTTCCAAGTGGTGATTCTGTTGATTTTTGTTTTAAATTTAATAGCCGAATTAATTGAGGTATTGCATGGTCAGAGTACGATTTGTCCAACTCCTGGTAAAGCCTTGCATCTGTTGTTTGCCTTATTTGACTTTAATAACGGTATATCTTTTGGCATTGTCTGTCTACGTAATGCGAATAGCAGTGGACATTGTGGGTTAGTGTGTTTTTCAGTTGAAAAGCACGCATTTGACACTGATTGCGGGATTAGTGCGTGATTCACGTTGTGCGTTGTGGGTCGGATGCTCTGTTGGTTTGTTTGTTTATGCTCTGTGTAGTCCGGGTTGTCTCCGTTGCTGTTGACACTGTCACAGTTCACTTCTATATTATATTTACCAATTGCTGTTGCTTGTGAATCAACAGAGGCATTTATAGTAGGCACATAATGCTTGAAACTGACTTTTGAACGCCACACATCTGGCCTTGCGAATACATATTACCATAGGGTACATCCCTCAGCACCATCACTGAATAATTCAGCTCCACTGTAGCACCAGCAAGAAAAAATCTCTGGCACCGCCACTGATTATGTACCTTCACAAGGAGACTGAAATACAGATACCCCACCAATCAGAGCTTCATTTACAGCTTCCCACATGACACCTGTTATACCTAAATACTTCTCAACAGCTTTCACAATAATTTTAATTTTCTCAGTATGACTAGATGAGCAGTATGATTCACCACATCCATTCTGAACATCACAAACTTCAGTTTATCATCCAGTAAAGTATCTTTAGTAAAAGAAGTACGATGTCAACATACAGCCTCTGACTTCATATCCTGTTATCTGACTTTAAGCCTGCACTATCTTCATATTTATGTTCCCTACCACACTTACTACATCTTAGTTTCCCCACAACATACTGTCGCAACATGCCCAAACCTCTGATAATTGTAACATCTAAGCAGGGATGGAATATAAGCTCAAACATTATAACTAACATACCCTAAACTAACTTTATCAGGGAGTTTCATTTCATCAAAACATATCAATGTAGATAAACTATCCATCCTTTCCCCATTTCTTACTTGCAATCTCTTTACCTCCTTAACTTTGCATACCAATAAATGAGATTTAACCTCTTCTATCGGAATCTCCACTGGAACACCTGTTATAACACCCCTAACACCTCTATTTTCATTAGACAAAATTGGTGCTATCTTTTTGCCAAGTAAAGTCTTCAATTGTAATGCCTTCTCACATTGCTTTTTATCCTTACAAACAATTGACACCTTCCCTCGTCTTAAAGTACGAGCACAATCTCTATTCCCTATGGCAATTTTTAGCTCTCTAGTTAATTTAATGGGATTGATGGAGGGTGGCTGTTCTGGGTTAAATTTAAACAATACGTCTTTCCTTTTTTTCAAAATATCCATCCCTTCCTCTTTATCACCTGAAATCATTCCAACATTATGTTTCTTTTTCCATTTTCCAGATCTGGATTCAACTTCATTCCAGGATATATATCAGGATGAGGCTTTTCATTCTAGGATGAGGGAGATGTCTTCCTTTTTTAAAGAAAGGGGCTTCCCTTCCTCCACTATCAACTCTGCTCTTAAACGCATCTCCCCCATTTCACGTACATCTGCTCCCACTCCATCCTCCCGCCACCCCACTAGGAATAGGGTTCCCCTGGTCCTCACCTACCACCCCACCAGCCTCCGGATCCAACATATTATTCTCTGTAACTTCCGCCACCTCCAACAGGATCCCACCACTAAGCACATCTTTCCCTCCCCCCCCTCTCTGCATTCCGCAGGGATCGCCCCCTATGCAACTCCCTTGTCCATTCGTCCCTCCCATCCCTCCCCACTGATCTCCCACCTGGCACTTATCCGTGTAAGCGGAACAAGTCTACACATGCCCTTACACTTCCTCCCTTACCACCATTCAGGGCCCCAAACAGTCCTTCCAGGTGAGGCAACACTTCACCTGTGAGTCGGCTGAGGTGATATACTGCATCCAGTGCTCCCGATGTGGCCTTTTATATATTGGCGAGACCCAACGCAGACTGGGAGACCGCTTTGCTGAACACCTACGCTCTGTCCGCCAGAGAAAGCAGGATCTCCCAGTGGCCACACATTTTAATTCCACATCCCATTCCCATTCTGACATGTCTATCCACGGCCTCCTCTACTGTAAAGATGAAGCCACACTCAGGTTGGAGGAACAACACATTATATTCCGTCTGGGTAGCCTCCAACCTGATGGCATGAACATCGACTTCTCTAACTTCCGTTAATGCCCCACCTCCCCCTCGTACCCCATCTGTTACTTATTTTTATACACACATTCTTTCTCTCACTCTCCTTTTTCTCCCTCTGTCCCTCTGAATATACCCCTTGCCCATCCTTTGGGTCCCCCCCCCGTGTCTTTCTTCCCGGACCTTCTGTCCCATGATCCTCTCGTATCCCTTTTGCCTATCACCTGTCCAGCTCTCGGCTCCATCCCTCCCCCTCCTGTCTTCTCCTATCACTTTGGATCTCCCCCTCCCCCTTCAACTTTCAAATCCCTTACTCACTCTTCCTTCAGTTAGTCCTGACGAAGGGTCTCGGCCTGAAACGTCGACTGCACCTCTTCCTACAGATGCTGCCTGGCCTGCTGCATTCACCAGCAACTTTTATGTGTGTTGCTTCAACTTCATTCCAACCTGAAATGTCAATAGTCACCGTGTGACCAAGGCTAAAGTTGGGAACAGCAGAGATCAGAAATGTGGGAAAGCATTGTGGCTAGAGCCGTGGTCCAGGGGTAAGGTCTGGCATGAGGCCAGAATCAGAACTGTGGACAGAAACATTGTGGAGGAGGAACTTACATAGTTGTTACCTCCATAGTGAGATAAATGAATGCCCAATGCAGGTCATAGCATCAGAGCTAGCAGCCTTAGTGATCACTGCATTTTTATTGTTATCCACATGAAGTCAATGCTTCTACTCCTTATGAATTATGAGGGCTTAATGTAATTGTATTCAAGTTACAGTATATATATGCATTACCCCACCCTAGCTCCCTCCAAGTTAATTCAATATTATTTAACAAAAATTTTTAAATATACTGGGGATCTTTTGCCTAAGCAGATTAGGATCTTACGCTGTCTACGGTCTGATTGCAATATACTTACAGGCATAGTGTACAGATGATCCATTATCTGCTCCTGGCTCTGTTATCTTTATCATAAGTCACCTCTGACACCACGAGGAGACTGAGAGCATCTGTGTTTTCAGGCTACTTCTCTGATTTGAAATTAACGGTGTATTTATATACTTCATACTTAATTATACTTTATACCTTTATTGTTGCCAAACCATTGATACTAGAACGTACAATCATCATAGTGATATTTGATTCTGCACTTCCCACAAATCGATAGTAAATATTAAAAATTTAAATTATAAATCATAACTAGAAAATAGAAAAATGGAAAGTAAGGTCGTGCAAAAAAACTGAGATGCAGGTCCGGATATTTGGAGGATACGGCCCAGATACAGGTCAGGATCCGTTCAGTAGTCTTATCACAGTTGGAAAGAAGCTGTTCCCAAATCTGGCCGTATGAGTCTTCAAGCTCCTGAGCCTTCTCCCGGAGGGAAGGGAGATGAAAAGGGTGTTGGCTGGGTGGGTTGTGTCCTTGATTATCCTGGCAGCACTGCTCCGACAGCGTGCGGTGTAAAGTGAGTCCAAGGACGGAAGATTTGTTTGTGTGACGTGCTGCTTCTTCCGGTCTTCGACAGGACAACTTCCATACCAGATTGTGATGCACTCAAAACAATGCTTTCTACGGTGCATCTATAAAAATTAGTGAGGGTTTTATGGGACAGGCCAAATTCCTTTAGTTTTCTCTGGAAGTAAAGGTGCTGGTGGGCCTTCTTGGCAGTGGACTCTGCTTGATTGGACCAAGTCAGGTCATTTGTGATATTGACCCCGAGGAACTTAAAAAGCTTTTGACCTGTTCCACTTGCACACCACCGATGTAAATTGGGTCGTGCGGTCCGCCAATCCTTCTGAACTCAACAACCAATTCCTTCATCTTGCTGACGTTGAGGGATAGGTTATTGTCTTCGCACCATGCCACCAGGTTCTTAATTTCCTCTGTGTACTCAAACTCATCATTATCCAAGATACGGCCTACAATTGTTGTGTCATCAGCAAGCTTATATATTGAGTTCGATGGAAACTTGGCTACACAATCATGGGTGTACAGTGAGTACAGCAGGGAGCTGAGTACACAGCCTTGTGGGGCACCAGTGCTCAGAGTGATTGTAGAGGAGAGCTTGTCCCCTATTTTCACAGCCTGGGTCCTGTCTATGAGGAAGTTGAAGATCCAGCTGCAGATCTGAGTGCTAAGGCTCAGGTTCCGGAGCTTAGGAATCAGTTTATCTGGAATGATGGTATTAAAGGCAAAGCTGTAGTCAATGAAAAGGAGCCCTACGTATGCACCTTTATTCTCCAGGTGTTCTAAGGAGGAATGTAGGGCCAGAGAGATGGCACCTGCCGTTGACCTGTTGCTCTGGTAGGCGAATTGCAAAGCATCAAGGTTGACCGGTAGGCTGTGGCTGATGTGTGCCATAACCAATCACTCGAAGCACTCCATAGCAATTGATGTCAGAGCCACAGGTTGATAGTCATTCAGGTGTGCCACCTTGCTCTTCTTCGGCACTGGGATTATCGTTGCCTTCTTAAAACACGAGGGGATCTTAGACTGAAGCAAGGAGCAGTTGAAGATATCAGCAAACATTCCAGCACAGGCCCAGAGAACCCATCCCGGGACACCATCTGGGACCGTCACCTTCCTTGGATTTATCTTCATATGCTCTCAGAGTGCCCGATGCCAGCCCCCTAGGCCTGAGTCGACGTAGCAGTAGTAGAATTAAAGCTCATGAATTTATGGGGAAACCACCTGAGGCAGTCATTTTATTTTATGGAAAGGTTTGTACTCTGTGTAGATGGTACAATGAGGTCCCTCATAACACTTAAGGAATCTCTGAACACCAAAGATGATGGCCAAATATTTTTTCCTGCTGTCCTGGTTCCGTAACATGTACCCTATTTGCCTTTGAGAATTGCAAGATATGATTGAACTCCTCGTGTCAGGCCTGATCCCACTGACACCTCCCAGTTCGCACAAGCAGGCACCTCCTAGTCTCCACCCAGCTAATAAAATTCACCTGCCACTCATTCCAGAAACATTACCTGCAGCTTATTTAGCCGCAGTTTTCATCCAAAGTCTTTGTTCACTCATCAAACCAGCTAGCCTCAAACAATTGCTCCTAACTTTTACTCTCTCTGCCTAAAGTTTACCTTGTTACCTGTTGTGTTTAGTTTCTGTTCTCTCTTATTTTTTGGCCCTCCCGTGGTTTGCTATTTTGCAGTCTATTATTAAAGTTATCATTCACCATTGTATCGTCTCCACTGCTCCACCTTTGGGTCAAGCCTCCTCTACATTTCCTGACAAGATGAGTGAACCAGCGATTGAACAGCAGGCTAAGCTTACCTAAAGGAAGTTGGCTACTGACACGAGCACACAATCCAGAAGCAGCAGGAAACCATTGACTATCTGTCAGCCACTTTTATCCAACTCTCCAACTCGGTGCAGCAACTCCGCACCCATCAAATGCTTCCTTCTGAATCGCAGACTCCCTTGCCCAAACACAACTTTTCTGTGCTTAATGGACCAGGCTAAGATTGCTTTCCTCATCTCTCTCTTGACTAGGCAAGCTCCGACCTGTGCTACTGCTAACTGGGACAATAAAGCCGCCATTTGCAACAAATATGAGGATTTTATTGCTGAGATGTGGCAGGTTTTCAACTACTGTATCTGGGAAGTGGAAGGGAGGCAACAAACCTGATACTTCGCCTACACAACTCATGCTCTGTGCTGGATTACACTGTGGAACTCAGGACCTTTGCGGTGGAGTGTGGCTGGAATACAGAAGCATTGCTAGTCCATTATCATCATAGCTTCCCAGAGCACTTGAAAAATGAGCTGCCTACCTAGGAAATGCCCACTAACTTCGAAAACCTCATCACTCAGGCTCTCTGTATTGGCAAGTGTCTTATGAAATGACCTTTCAGATCATCACCAATGCTTCCAGAATCCAAGCAGTTATAGAATTCTTCCTTAACACCCCAAGAGTATGATCATTGGTCAAGGAACAATTAGGCACCTATGCAGAGCAGCCCCACCAAAGCATCAAATGGCCACAGTGTCTGGGAAAATAGCCAAGCAGAGAGAAGGCACCTTCTGCCTGGTAAGCTCTCACTGGCTCCTCGTTCCAGCACCATAGCTAATTTCTCTGTCTGTTTCTTCCTCCACACTCTGTCAGCCCTATAAGCACATGAGCCTCTGGTGGATTCTGGCACCATTTTGGATCGGACTCCATGTGTGCAGCTTGGATTCCCTACTGAACCTATCTCTCTCCCTTTTAACATGACCATTGACAGATGGCCCTTAGGGTCTAGGACAGTCAGAGCTCACACATGGCCTGTGCACATGAGTTTTGGAGAGCACCACGAGTCTATCCAATTCCTCCTAATTGATTCACTCAACACTCCTCCATTCTAGGTTACTCCTGGCTCTCTACTCATAACCCTCACTTTGCCTGGTTATCCGGTGAACTGGAGAGTTGGGGACCAACCTGATGGACCACCTACCTGCAAATTCAGTTGACTTCACCATGTCAATCGGTGGAGAGGGAAGAAACCCTCAGCCTCACCAATCTCCCACAGGAATATCACGGCTTAACTATTGCATTCAGTAAAAAGGAAGCCAGCACCCTGCCACCTCAGAGACCACATGACTGCGTGATTGACCTCCTCCTGGGCACCACTCCTCCCTGAGGTCATCTGTTCTCCCTCTCTCCTCCTGAGACCCAAACCATGAATGATTACATCATCAAAGCACTGCAGCATGGCTACATTCACCCATCCCAGTCCACAGTCAGTGCAAGATCTTTCTTTATCAAAAAAAGATTGGGGGAGGGGGCTGGGGGGCGGGTGGTCTTCATCCCTGCATTGACTATCGTGGACTCAACAAAATCAGCGTTATGAACAATTAGCCTCTCCCCTTGATGGATTGCACATTCAAAACACTCTGCGGGGCCTACAGCTTCACCAGACTGAATCTATGGAGTGCAGACAACCTGATCCACATCCACCGGGTGATGAGTGGATCATTCATAACACCCACTGGCCACTACAAATACTTGGTTATGCCTTTTGAACTTTCCAACAGTCCAGCCATTTTCAAAGCCTTCATTAATGACATCAACTGAAATATGATCCACAGATATATATATATATGTGTGTGTGTGTGTGTGTTCATCTATCTTGATGACATCCTCATTTTCTCCCAGAATCCCCAAGACCACATCTGTAATGTCTGTTCAGTCCCTCAGCGTCGCCTCGAAAACCAACTCAATTGCAAGTTAGAAAAATTCCTGTTCCATACCCCAGTCAGGGAGCTCATCACTATTAAATGGGCTTTGGAGGAATGGGGACATTGGCTGATGGAAAACACCAAGCCCTTCCTGATCACCAGAACTTCACATCCATACAACAAAACCACCAATTCAATCTATGTCAGGCTCTGTGGACCTTCTTCGAACAATTCAACTTCACCATCCCCTACTGACTTGGTTCCAAGAACACAAAGGTGAATGCTTTGTTGCGACAGTTCAACCAGCTGAAATGGTGACCAATCCTCAATCCATCGTTCCATCCTCTTAGAGCCTCACCATGATCGTTTTGGATCCTGATCATCTGATCTGTCAGGCCCTACTGAACAAGCCTGTTCAGGCTGACACACCTGACAACTACATGTATGTGTCAGTGGCCGTATGCTGTAATGCATTCCAGTGGGCCCACTCCTCACTCCTCTCTGGTCATCCAGGTAGATGACAGACTCTGGCTTTTCTGCACTGCTGGTTCTGATGCCCCACTATGGTCACAGATGTGTAGCAGTTCATTGGAGCTTGCTCTCAGTCTGTCCAGTCCAATTCCTCCAACCAGCAGCCCTCTAGGCTCCTGCAGCCCTTACTGGTCCCACGACAACCATGGTCCCACATTGCCATCATGGGCTTGCCACCCATGTGGTGATCATGACAGTAGTGAACCAGTTCTCCAAGATGGCCCACTTCATTGCCCTCTCCAAGTTTCCATCAGCCACTGAGACAGCGGACCTGGTTCTCTAACACATAGTTCACCTGCATGGCTTCCCTTAGGGGCCCACAATTTGTCTCCTGCTTCTGGTGAGCCTTCTACTCCCTCCTCTGCACCTCAATAAGAGCCAATTAGCAAAAGGGGACATTTTTGTGAAGCTTCAGTGCCTCTAAGCCTTCCATATGGAAGAGGTTATTTACTCTGGGTCGACACATCCTACAATCTATACACCTCCTATGTAACTCTTCGAAGTGGTTCACAGGCTCTCTGTGGGGAACAAAAGACAAAAGACTTCTGGTAGAGGTCCCAACTGCAAGGGCCCTGGTTCTCTGCTACCGGTATGCTTGGAGGAGGGTACAGAGGGCTATCCTAGCTGCCAACCACGCCTAATGTAGCCAGGCCAATTGCTGCCAGACTACTACAGCCTGGGGATCATGTCTGGCTGTCAATCCAAGATCTGTCCTTAGGTAAAAACTCCTGCAAGCTCTCACCCCGGTTCATTCGTCCTTTCAGGATCACCCATTATATCAATACAGGCACTTATTGTCTCCAGTTTCCACCATCCCTCAGGATCACATCTTCCTTCCACATGTCCTGCCTCAAACCCATTGCCTATGGACCACTAAACTCACCTGAGCTTGCTCCTCAGGAAGCTAGGACCGTGGAAGCTGGTCAAGTGCATATGGTTTGCCAGTTGATGGATTCACTTCACTGTGGACAAGGTGTGCAGTAACTGGTAAACTGGGAGGGGTATAAACCGGAAGAGAGATCGTGAGTGCCATCCAGTTACATCTTGGATCCATTGCTCATTGATAAGTTTAACCAGACCAATCAGAATTGTCCTGGGCCATTGGCAGCCAGCCGTAGAGGAAGCAGCCCTGTCAGACTTGTTCCCGCTAACACCTCCCAGCCAGCATATGCAGGCACCAGTGCAGGCTCCACCCATCTGGTAGGATTCACCTGCCACTCATTCATGACATCACCTGCAGCCTATTTAACCCCAGTTCGCATCCACAATCCTTGTTCTTCATCAAATCAGCCTGCCTGAACCAGATGCTCCTAGCTTTCACTTTCCCTGCCTAAATTTTACCTTGTTGCCTGTTGTGTTTAGTTTCTGTTCTCTCTTGTTTTGTGGCCCCTTGTGTCTTGTTATTTTGTGGTCTATTATTAAAGTTATCATTCGCTGCTGAATTGTATCCATTGCTCTGTTTTTGCGGCTACGTCCACACTATGCTGTATAATTTTGAAAACGCGGTTTTGAGTAAAAACGACAAGCGTACGCACTAAGCGTTTTTCAAAATATCTCTGTCCACACTAACATGGATATTTGGGCAAATCTCCTCTACTGGGCACGCGCAGGACACATAGAAAACAAGCGAAGAGAAAACGGTATACTTAGTGCGCATTTGTCCAGTTACAGAGTAGAAAAAGTTAAAAGGAATTGCTCTTGGCTCTCGCACAAGAGGACTTAAAACTAAAAAAAAACAAATACTGGAGCGTATGGAGGCAACTGACAGGGAGTTCACGGACATTATGACCCGGCTGACGACGAACATTGAAAAACTGACTAACTCTGTTGCATTAATAAAGCACCTTGTTAAATGTATAAAACATGTCTGCATCAGTGTTATCTTGTATTTCCATACCAGATATATATGTTGTAACTGGGTTACCTGTCTGACTGCTCCTGTGGCTCCTCCCATAGACCCTTGAATAAGGGTGATTGCAACATTGCTCCTCCTCCTCAGTCCAGGGGCAGATACTCAGCATGATGGAGGTCACATTTTACTGCTAATAAAAGCCTTTCAGTATTTACTCTACTTCCAGTCTTTTGGAGTTATTGATGGTGCATCAATTTTATTAGCAGTAATTTTAAAGCATGAGACCCGACAAGTTAGATCTCGACCCACAAACACCCAAAGCTGGAAACGCTTTTGAACTCCGGCTGGCCTGCTTCGAATCATACCTAGAGGAGATTGAAGTGACCAAGTCCACAGCACAGCGCAGAGTTCTCCTTTCCAGGGTCAGTCCACGGGTCTACTCGATGATCAGAGACCAGCTGAGCTACGACGGCGCGATGAGTGCCCTCAAAAGACAATACCTGCGGCCAGTAAACACCGTCTACGTGCGGCATCGCTTAGCGACATGGCACCAGCAGCCCAAGGAGTCGAGTGCTGAGTTTGTCCGGGCACTACAAACACTCGTGTGGACCTGCGGCTGCCAAGAACTGACGGTAGAACAGCATGCGGAGCTCCTAGTCAGAGACACCTTCGTCACGGGGACCAGGTCAGTGTATGTGTGTCAGCAGCTGCTGGAACAAGCTGATCTTACCTTACGTTCGGCGATTGAGCTGGCCAACACGCTGGAGGCCGCTTTGCACAACTCTGAGGCTCTCCGGGTACGCAATCTCCCAAAGGCCTCGTAGGCACTGCAGACCCCGCAACCCTCCGGCAAATTAACCTTGGCTGCTGCCAGTCGCGAGTCCGCAAAGTGCTACTTCTGCGGACTCAAGAAGCACCCCCGGAAACACTGCCCGGCCCAAGAAGCTACCTGCTCCAGCTGCGGAAAGAAGGGCCACTTCGCTAAGGTCTGTAAGTCCAAACCGCGAGCGGGATCGTGCAGTGCCGCGTGCGAGACATGGGGGTTGCCATCTTGCCTGTCGCCATCTTCCCTGCACGCCGCCACCACGTGCGAGACATGGGGTGGCCATCTTGGTCGGCACCACCTCCCACCACCTACGACCAATGGGTGCTCACGGGGCACCCCATTGCGCTGGACCAAGACAGCAACTCAACCCTGGCCTCCGTGACCTTCGACCAAAGCACTCCCCACCAGCTCGCAAGGTCAATGATGGACATCCTGGTGGAGGGGCACAGGACAAGCTGCCTGTCTGACACGGGCAGCATAGAGAGTTTTATCCACCCGGACACGGTGCAGCATTGCAGACTCGCGATACGGCCAGTAAGTCAGAGTGTTGCCATGGCTTCCGGGTCACATACAACAGACATCCGGGGGTGGGGGGGGTTGGGGGGTTGTGTAGCGATGCTAGTGGTTCAGGGCAAAGAATATCGAGACATTACATTACTGGTCATGCCTCAACTGTGTGCCCCTGTGCTATTGGGGCTCGACTTCCAGAGCCACCTGAAAAGCATGACAATGGAGTATGATGGGCCCCTCCCACCAATCACCATCGTAAATCCTCAGTTTTGTAGGAATACTTCACATACCCGGCTACTGACCACCCACACACACCGACCCGCACATCCCACCCAACACCATGCCAACAGCCGCACTACCGACACTACTTGCGGCCTCTCCACCCTTAAGATCCCTCCCCCACCGCTGTTTGCCAACCTGACCCCCGACTGTAAACCTGTGGCAACTAAAAGCAGGAGGTACAGCGCAGGGGACAGAGCCTTCATTAAGTCGGAGGTGCAGCGGCTGCTTAGGGAATGGCATTTTTGCATGTGGCAGGGTGGGAAGAGGTATAGTCAAGGTAGTTATGAGAGTTAGTGGGCTTGTAGAAGATGTCAGTGGATAGTCTGTCTCCAGAGATGGAGACTGAGAGATCGAGAAAGGGGAGAGAAGTGTCCGAGATAGAGCAAGTGAATATGAGGGCTGGGTGGAAGTTTGAAGTAAAGTTGATGAAATTGACGAGCTCAGCATGGGTGCAGGAAGCAGCACCAATGTAGTTGTCAATATAGCGAAGGAAAAGTTGGGGAGCAGTACCAGAATAGGTTTGGAGCACAGACTGTTCCACATAACCAATGAAGAGGCAGGCATAGCTAGGGCCCACGCAAGTGCCCATAGCTACACCCTTGGTTTGAAGAAAGTGGGAAGAGCCAAAAGAGAAGTTATTAAGTGTGGATACCAGTTCCACCAACCGGAGGAGGGTAGTGGTGGTGGGGAACTGGTGAGGTCTATTGTCCAGAAAGTAGCGGAAGGCTTTGAGGCCTTCTTGATGGGGAATGGAGGTGTTGTGAGTGTTGCTTTGACCCCAGCATCTGCAGAGTATTTTGTGTTTTGAATACGGTCTAGTAGCCAGAAAACAATATACAGTACCTTAATTTATGCAGGTACCTGGTAAATCTGAAAACCTAAACATTTGATAGCAAGAGATAATTGCTCATGTAACATTGATATATTAGAAACGGAATAAAATAATGGTGGTAGTGGTAGTTGTTGTTGCAGGCTTTGATTCAAACTTGTTGGGGAAAGATTGGCAGAAAGAAATTTCCTGGTTGGAGGAATCTGCATTGCATCAGGATGAATTAGGCTGGAACATTGCAGGAAGTGATAAGGAGACACAAAGAGGTTTTCAAAGGGCATATTGAGGACATCCAAGCCAAACTTAATATTGATCTTGATGGTCCTCAGTGGCTCTTCAAACCAAGGTCAGTGCCTGATGCAATAAAAATAAAATAGGAGGCAGAGATTGACTCCTTTCTCAGAGAACAAAATAAGTACTCTGAATGGGCAGTAGCCATTATACAAGTATTAAAGTTGATGGAGACATCAAGATTTGTGGACACAGCAAGATAAACAAATATCATCCATTCCTAGAAGACTTAACATTTTTGACAAGGTTGGGTAATTGTCATGCATAACAACTGACGTATAAGGAGCCATCTAATGAGTTAATTCACAACAGATTACTCCAGTTTTACTGAGGCTTTTCAGTTTCAGAAAATGCTGCAGGGCATATCCAGAGTTGCAATAATCTAAGGTGTCATCCTAGTTACTGGAGCCTTGAGAGAAAAACATCAATGGAACCTGGTAGAAGTTTTGGAGTGTTGGAAAAGGCATGCACTACCTTTAAGGAGAAATAAGTGTCCTATTTTGAGGGATGAAGCACACTATTTGCAACACATCCAAGTGAATACATACCTTGGTTAGCTGAATTATTGAAAGAAGTTCTTGCCAAATCTAGCAACAGTCTTATCTCAATTTGCTTTGAAAGTACATGGAGTGGAATGAAGCTCAGGAAAAGGTTTTTCTGCATTCCAGAGTACTGTTACAGTCTGCTAATGTGGTCGTGCATTATTCCATGGGCGGGGTGTCACAAAATGTAGAAGAGGCTTCACTCAGGCTACGTCCACACTACGCCGCAGAATTTTGAAAACGAAGCTTTTTCTCTTCGTTTTGACTCTCTGTCCACACTAAAACGGCGTTTTCATCCCCCCGAAAACAGAGATTTTCAGAAACGGTCTCCAGGGTGAATAAATCTGAAAATGGCTAATATCCATTGCAGTGTGTACGGGGTAACCGGAGCTTTTTACAACCGCTGTCATGACATGCCGGACAGATGGCGGCAGCACGGCATTTCATTGTTTTCTTCTTCTTATTATTATTATTATTATCATTATTACTACTACTTTATTGTCACCAAACAATTGATACTAGAGCGTACAATCATCACAGCGATATTTGATTCTGCGCTTTGCAGAACCTAACAATTTCAGAACAGAAGGTCAGAACAGAAGGCAACGAGACTGAAGCCAGAAGAGTTAGGAATGTACTCACCAAATACTTTGACCTATAGCCTACTGAATAAATAAGTATACTCACTTTGCCCTGTTTTCTGTCCTTGCTTGTGTGAAGGTGGTTTACCTATTTATGCAAGTACTTCTCTGACAATAAATGTGTAAGAGCCTAATGTAACATTGTATGGAGGGGGTCATTGAGGCAAGCACAAGTCCTTGGAGGGTGCAGGTGGTCATTGTTCGGAACGAGGAGAAAAATAGAATGGTCGTGGACTATAGCCAGACCATCAATGGGTTCACACAGCTCGACGCGTACCCTCTACCCTGCATCGCAGATATGGTCAATCAGATAGCACGGTACAAGGTGTACTCGACCATAGACCTAAAATCTGCTTACCATCAGCTCCCCATCCACCGGGAGGACCGCCCTTACACCGCTTTCGAGGCAGAAGGCAGGCTTTATCACTTCCTGCGCGTCCCCTTCAGTGTCACGAATGGTGTATCTGTCTTCCAGAGGGAAATGGACCGGATGGTGGACCAGTGCCAACTGAAGGCCACGTTCCCATATCTGGATAACATCACCATTTGCGGTCAAGACAACAACCTCCAAAAATTTTTCCAAGCGGCCAAAGCTTTCAATCTCATCTATAACAAGGACAAGTGTGTGTTCGGAACCACCCGACTTGCCATCCTTGGGTGTGTCATGGAGAAGTCATTGGCCCTGAGCCCAACCGTATGCACCCCCTGTTGGAACTCCCTCTTCCCAACACCCTCAGAGCCCTCAAAAGGTGCCTGGGCTTCTTTTCATATTACGCCCAATGGGTCTCTAACTATGCAGACAAGGCCCACCCCCTGTCAAGTCCACCACATTCCCCCTCTCAGCCGAGGCCCGCACGGCCTTCAGCTGCATTGAAGGGGACATTGCCAAAGCAGCAATGCATGTGGTGGATGAGGCCATTCCCTTCCAAGTAGAGAGCAATGCCTCCAACTTCGCACTGGCCGCTACCCTCAACCAGGTGGAAAGACCGGTGGCGTTCTTCTCCCGTACCCTTCAAGGCCCTGAAATTCGGCACTCCGCGGTGGAGAAAGAGGCCCAGGCCATAGTGGAAGCTATTAGGCGCTGGAGGCACTATCTCGCCGGCAAAAAGTTTACCCTGCTGACTGACCAGTGCTCAGTCGCATTCATGTTTAGTAACCAACAGCAGGGCAAAATCAAAAATGATAAAATTCTGAGGTGGAGAATTGAACTCTCCACCTACAACTATGACATCATGTACAGGCCTGGGAAGCTCAACGAGCCCTCCAGTGCCCTATCCCTGGGAACGTGCACCAGCGCGCAGATCGACCGGCTATACACCCTACATGCAGATCTTTGCCACCCGGGGGTCACCCGGCTTTTCCACTTCGTGAAAGCCCGGAACCTGCCTTACTCCCTCGAGGAGATCAGGATGATGACCAGGGACTGCCAAGTCTGCGCAGAGTGCAAACCGCACTTCTACTGACCCGAAAAGGTACAACTAATCAAGGCCACCCGCCCCTTTGAGCGACTGAGTGTTGACTTTAAAGGCCCCCTTCCCTCCACTGACCGCAATGTGTACTTTCTTAACATTATCAACGAGTACTCGCGGTTCCCCTTCGCCATCCCCTGCCCCGATACCACTACCACATCAGTTATAAAAGCCCTGCGCAAGCTCTTCACTCTGTTTGGATACCCATGCTATATCCACAATGACAGAGGGTCCTCGTTTATGAGTGATGAGCTGTGCCAATACCTGCTGGCTAGAGGTATTGCAACTAGCAGGACCACGAGCTATAATCCCCGGGGGAATGGACAGGTGGAGAAGGAGAATGTCATGGTGTGGAAGGCCACACTCTTAGCCCTCAGGTCAAAGGGACTGCCGGTCTCCCGCTGGCAGGAGGTCCTTCCCGAGGCTCTCCACTCCATCCGCTCCCTGTTATGCACATCCACCAATGCCACCCCTCATGAGTGACTCTTTTCTTTTCCCATTTCGAAAGTCGACCACTGGGGCCACCCTACCAACTTGGTTGATGTCCCCGGGGCCAGTGCTGCTCCAGAAACATGCGAGGAGCAATAAGTACTCCCCAATGGTCGTGAGGGTTCACTTACTTCATGTGAACCCCCAGTATGCCTATGGTTTTACCTGATGGGCGGGAGGACATGGTCTCCATCCGCGACCTGGTGCCCGCAGGAGCACTGGGCCCCTACCCTGAACACCCCATGGTGACTATTAACCCCGTATCCACCGATATATATACCCATGAGACACCGCGCACTCCAAGCCCAACACAGACACCACACAACACTCCCATATACCGGGCGCGACACACACGCACGAGGGATTACTGATGCCTAACGTGCTGACACCTCAAGTCAGGCCGAAGCCAGCACAACCACCGTCGCCGGTGCAATTACCACCGATGCTGCGTAGATCACAGCGACAGACTCGTCCGCCTGATAGACTTGACCTGTAAGTATACTTAAATATACTTTAATATACTTTAAATATTGTCAGTCACTTCACCCCGCAGGACTCTTTTAAAAAAAAGGAGGGGTAAATGTGGTAAACCATATATATATACGTTGTAACTGGGTTACCTGCACACGCCCCTCTGCTGACTGCTCCTGTGGCTCCCCCCACAGACTCCTGAATAAGGGTGATTGCAACATTGCTCCTCCTCCTCAGTGCAGGGGCAGATATTCAGCATGATGGAGGTCACATTTTACTGCTAATAAAAGCCTTTCAGTATTTACTCTACTTCCAGTCTTTTGAAGTTATTGATGGTGCATCACCATATGTGCACATCGTCTTAAGGGAAGGCTCAGCCCAAAATGTCGACTGCTTACTCTTTTCCATAGATGCTGCCTGGCCTGCTGAGTTGCTCCAGCATTTTGTGTCTGTTACTTAAGGGTGGTTATTACTTTATTGCCTAAAAGATTGGTAGGTTAAGATATGGTTTAGAACTACTTTTTAATTTACAACCTAAATTTCAGCAAATTATTTGGAAGGTGTACATTTTCGAAGGTTAGGTTGTGGCCATTTTAGCAAGGTTACACAGCGCTTCATATTCTGTAAATTTATTGGCTGATTTTCTGTGATTGCAATTCTAACAGCATTAGATATTGTTCCCAGCCTTGCACTATGAACAAGGAATTAGTGCTTCCATTAGGTCCAAGATTTTAAAACATTCATATCCCTTTCTTGACTGTTTATTAGAGGGATCTAATTTCTGCATTGAACTGTTACAGAATTCAAAAATCATGGGCTGCACATACTCAACATCATACTGTCATATTGTCTAGGCAATATCCTAATTTTTCAGATCTCTATGTCAGGTTTTGTTTATTATATTCAGAAATACGTATGTGTTTCTATACGCTGATGCCTTTGCAGGCCTTCCTAGTTCTGACTGACTTAGCTGTATTTGTTGCATGGCGACTCCAAGGGAGGAATCGCGCTAGTATGTTGCAGAATTGACGCAGATATAATGAGCCATTCAGAGAGGAGATGTTGAGGTAAAAGAGTTCCAGTGCCAGTACAACTGGCCTGGGTGTGAGATTGGATCACTCTGAGTGCAGCCGATTTGGAGAAATCAAAAGCGGCTCTGGGCTGGACAGCGAAATCTGGGTTCAGAGCCAGTTGCTGTGTAGCATGTTCTAGGCCTAGGTCCTAGTGCGATGTACAATACATTGTTTGAACAATTTAAACAATATACTGGAAAGACAAGGCATTGGGATCGGAGGTGAGAGCCAATTTCACTCGCTTTCCTGCAATGTTCCTTTTTCTCTATGGCACTGAGGCTATGAAGACTGCTCCTGGCTGATGTGCTCCGTACCCACTAATATGATGGATGGATACTTGGGCTTCGGCCTGCTCCAGAGTTTAGATCTTAGGATTCATTTTGGTTTGGAATGTTGTTGCTCACCTCTATCGCTTGCATGATTTGTGATTTTTCCCTTTCTTTGTGCATTGGGTGTTTGTCTTTATTTTATTTAATTGGGTTATTTTGAGTTTCTTGCTTTGTGGCTGTCTGTAAGCAAACAAATCTCAAGGATGTAAAATTGATACACTCTTTGTTAATAAATGTACTTTGAAATTTTAATTTGGATATTGGATACTCTTGAACTTGGTGATTATCCTTGATTTGAAACTTCAGTATTCTTAGTAATTAACGTTGATGTTTTTTAATCAAACACATGAATTTATATTCTTCTAATTTATTCATTGTTTAAAATGCTCTTAGGAAACATGACCATTTAAGATATTATAACACTCCTCAAAGCATTTTAAACAACAGGCACAGGCTTCTGCAAAATGCTTTGAAGTGGAAAACACATGTTAATTGCTTTATTTGTTAAAAAAATAACATTTCCAGGATTACCATTTAACCAGATCATGGTTTCACCTACAAGAGAAAATCCGCAGATGCTGGAAATCTAGACAACACAAACAAAATCAGGCCAGGCAGCATCTATGGAAGAAAGCACAGTCGACATTTTGGGCCAAAACCCTTCATCAGGACTGGAGAAAAAAGGCTGAGGAGTAGATTTGAAAGGTGGGGGGTGGGGGGGGGGAGGGAAGAGAGAATCACCAGGCGATAGGTGAAACTTGGAGGGGGAGGGATGAAGCAAAAAGCTAGGTAGTTGATTGGTGAAAGAGACAGAAGACCATGGAAGAAAGAGAAAAGGGGGGAGGTGGTCAGAGGGAGGCAATGGGCAGGCAAGGAGATACCATGAGAAAGGGAAAGGGGAAGGGAAATGGTGAGGGGGCGGAGGCATTACTGGAAGTTTGACAAATCGTTGTTCATTCCATCAGGTTGTAGGCTACCCAAAAAGAATATAAGGTGTTGCTCCTCAAACTTAAGTGTGGCCGTATCACAACAGTGGAGGAGGCCATGGATAGACATATCAGAATGGGAATGGAAGTGGAATTAAAATGGGTGGCCACTGGGAGATCCCGCTTGTTCTGGCAGATGGAGAATAAATGCTCGATGAAGTGGGCTCCCAATCTACATCAGGTCTCGCCGATATACAGGAGGCCATACCGGGAGCACTGAACACAGTATATGACCCCAACAGACTCACAGGTGAAGTGTCACCTCATCTGGGAGGACTGTTTGGGGCCCTAAAGTGAGGGTGGAGGTGCAGGGGCAGGTGTAGTATGGTTTCAGCTAATAACAGTGCTTTGAGACAAGTATGTTCCCAATGCATTATTGGCAATACTGTGCCATTAACAATTTGCAGTATAAGCATTTTATAGCATAAGTAATTCAATGACAGAGAGATAAAGAAAGTCATTTATTTCATTTGTCTATGCAAAGTAGTCTTTCAAATACACTTTATGTTTCTGTGCATGTAAAAAGCACAAAATGGACTATGTCCCTTAGAACAAGGTACTTCAATTTTATAATATTCCAAGAAGACTTAAAGGAAAATAGTAATAGCTAATAGTTGAAATCATACCTTGCACAATCATGCCAGCTCCAGTTCATTAGTGCAGTTCTTTAGAGCATTGTCCTGGAGTCCAACCATTTATATCTAGTTCCTTAATGTTCACTGGTTATTGCACAGTATTTGCAAGACCTAGATAATGTTTGGCATATCCTTGTAACTGCATTACAAAAATCTAGGCAATGAGTATCTTTCAGAAAAGGGAATGCAACTACCTACCATTGCCATTTAATGGCATTACCATTGTTGAGTTTTGCTCCATCATTATCCAGGGATCCCCACTGGCCAGGGAATTAACGGACCAGTCACATAAATACTACAACTACCAGAGCAGGTCAGAAAATTATGTTATGGAAAGTGACTTATTTCCCACTTGCCAAAAGCCTTTATACAATTAAGTAAACAAGAGTTGGGAGTGAGAAAGAATGCATTATTTTTGTCTAGATGCATGACACTCCCAACAATAGTAAAGTACCTCAACACCATCCAAGATAAAGCCACAGGCACCAATCCATCACCCTAATTTCTTCTGCCATTTGTCACGTGACCGGCAACAATGAATATCAATTGAGTCAGATTTTATAAAAACAAACAAACATTTATTAAACTCTGCTCAACAATAGCGAAAAAATATTCAAACGACTAATTTAATCGGAAGTTAGCTGCTATACGGCAACTCTGGAACAGTTCTTAAAGTGGTAAATTCGAACACAGTTCTCAGTATGGTAAATTCGGAAGTCCAAGAGATTTATACAGTCAATTAGGAGAGACTTTCCTGAAGTAAAGAATTCCTCGAAGACGTGACGTTACTGCTGATCGCAGCCGGAACCTGCCTTGTCCGCAGGATTCATGATGACGGAAATAAAACGGTTTGAAGAAACTGACCTTTTCCTCTGGAGAATAGACACTGCGCAATTCTTCCTGCTTTAGCAGAGGATATCTCAGATGCAGGTCACTATTTCTTGAACGAAGATTCAATAAAGGTCGATCCTCTCCAAAACCACTGAATGATATCAGCTTTACTCGATTCTGCGAGTTCCTGTACTTTAGTAAGGTCTTCACTCTCCAATTCTACTTACAATAGAAAGTAGAACTCCACTTTAAAACGAAACTGCGTCATAAGATGAATACACAGCATAACAGAGTATCTGACGAATTAAATAACAAACTAAACTTAAAACTAACAGGTAAAACTAACTGCGTCACACCAGGGGTCTCCCTTTTATACCTGTGGTGAACATGTCATCAGGTGACCTCACACTGGCTGGAAAATTACATCATGTGACCTCCACAAGACCATTACATCATGCTCATCAGATACTCAATTACATCATGGTCATAAGACAGTCACAAGATACCCATGAGGTATGCAACACCTCCCTCCAGAAAAAAATGTTGATCTTTTTAGGAGCAAAATTTTAACAATTAACTATTTACAAAAAAAAATACAAAAGTATAAAATTTACAACTTACACAATATTCTCAGTATTATCATACAGCATCTTGCAAACTAATATACAGTAGGAGTGTTACAAATGTTAAAATACCACTCCATAAAAAAAATTTACATTGTACATATAACATCTAGATAGACAATCAGCGATCATGTTATCCTTACCTTTAATATGAGTTATCGAAATATTATACTCCTGTAACATCAAACTCCAATTTAGTAATCTTCTATTTTTGTTTTTCATCTTACTCAAAAACACTAATGGATTATGATCGGTGTAAACTATGAGTGGTTTCTGAGTAGTACCAACATACACTTCAAAATGTTGTAAAGGCAAAACAAGAGATAATAATTCCTTTTCTATCGTTGAATAATTTCGTTGATGCAAATTAAATTTTTTAGAAAAGTAAGCTACTGGACGATTAACTTCATCACTTTCATCCCTTTGAAGTAATACTGCTCCTGCAGCTTCATCACTAGCATCTACAGCTAATGAAAATGGTTTTTCAAATCAGGGGATTTGAGCACAGGTTGACTACCTAGTATAGTTTTCAATTTATCAACGGCCTCTTGACAAGGCTCTGTCCAAACAAACTTTTCAGATTTCTTCAAGTGGTTAGTTAATGGAAGAGCAATGTTCACAAAATTCTTACAAAATTTTCGGTAATATCTGACCATACCCAAAAATCTTCTGAGAGTTTTCTTACCAGTTGGAGTGGGTACTTCTAAAATTGCCTGAACTTTTGCCTGAACAGGAGCTAATTTTCCTTGACCCACAACAAAACCAAGGTAGGTCACCATGGCATGACCAAATTCACTTTTAGCTAAGTTAATAGTTAAGTTAGCTTTTGAAAGTCTTTCAAATAGTTTCTCCACTGCAGTAATATGTGCTTTCCAAGTATTATTTCCTGTAACTAAATCATCAATATAGGCATCTGTATCTTTTAACCCATGAATCACACTGTTAATCATCCACTGGAAAGTACTTGGTGCATTCTTCATCCCAAATGGAAGAACATTATATTCATATAACCCAGATGGGGTTACAAATGCAGAAATCTCTCTACCTCTATCCGTCAATGGAACACACCAATAACCTTTTAACAAATCAATCTTTGTAAGGAACTTTACTTGTCCAACTTTATCCACACAATCATCTACCCTAGGGATTGGATTTGCATCAGTTTTTGTCACAGCATTCACCTTCCTGTAACCTGTACAAAACCGCATACTATTGTCTGGCTTAGGCACCATAACACATAGTGAACTCCAATTCAAATTAGAAGGTCCAATAATATTATTCTCTAACATATACTTAATTTCTTGTTCAGCAAGTTCACATTTTTCCCTGTTCATCCGATATGGATGTTGTTTTATATGGGTTTTGTATCTCCAAAATCTACATCATGCGAAGCTACAGTGGTTCTTCTAGGAACGTCTGGAAATAAATCCCTATATTTAAAAATTAACTGTTTCATCTGCTCTCTCTGCTCTGGCTATAAATGAGCTAATTTCTCATAAATATTTTCCAGAATTGTTGAGTTTGGTAATCTGGCAGAAATAATGTTGGGTTTAAAATGAGTTTCAGATGAATCATCCATTAAGTTCCCAGTGGGATCAAACTCATTATTATTGACTACAACAGTCATAGTAGCAGCCTGTCTCTCATAATATGTTTTATCATATTTATATGACACAGCTGTGTTGGCTTTCTTCGATCTGGCATTTTTATCACGTAATCCACATCATTTACTTTAGATTTAATCTCATAAGGACCATGAAATTTAGCTTGTAATGGGTTTGTTTGCACTGGGAAAAGAACCAACACCTTATCTCCAGGTTTAAATGACCTCATTCTAGCTTCCTTATCATACCAAGTTTTCATTTTCTCCTGAGCTGATTTAAATTTTCCTTGGCTAAGCTATAAGCTTTATGTAGTCTTTCCTTGAATTTTAAAACGTAATCCAGCAAGTTAGTGTGTACCTGTTTATTAATCCACTGTTCTTTCAACAAGGCCAAAGGTCCTCAAACTCTATGCCCAAACACAAGTTCAAAAGGACTAAAACCTAATTATTCCTGCACTGACTCCCATACTGCAAAAAGTAGTAAATGTATGCCTTTATCCCAGTCCTTTTCAATTTCCACACAGTATGTCCTAATCATAGTTTTAAGGGTAGAATGGAATCTCTCCAAGGTTCCTTGCGATTCTGGATGATATGCAGATGAGGTCATCTGTTTTGCTCCCAATTTATAAACTATCTGCTGAAACAATCCAGACATAAAATTACTACCTTGATCAGATTGTATTTCCTTAGGCAACCCAAAATAAGTAAAGAATTTTATAAGAGCCTTTGTAACAGTTTTGGCTGTTACATTCCTAAGAAGTATTGCCTCTGGAAACCTAGAGGCCGTGCACATAATGGTCAGCAAATATTGATGTCCAGTTTTAGTTTTTGGCAATGAGCCTACACAATCTATAATAATTTTGGAAAACAGCTCACCAAATGCTGGAATTGGTTGCAGTGGGGCCACTGGAGTAACTTGATTAGGTTTACCCACAATTTGACAAGTATGACACGTCCTGCAAAATGTCACACCTTTTCTTAAACTAGGCCAGTAAAAATGTTTAAAAACCTTGTTCATAGTTTTCTTTACACCTTGATGGCCACCCAAAGGCATACTATGAGCCATCGTTAAAATTTAATTTTGATAAACTTTAGGAACTACTACCTGGTGATTAACTTCCCATTCCTCACTTGCAGGAATTGTAGGTGATCTCCACTTCCTCATTAATACTCCCTTTTCAAAATAATATCCTACTGGCACCTTCTCAATTTCACTCTCTGGAAGAGCTTGTTCCTTTAATTTGACTATCACAGGATCTCTACCCTGCTCTGCTATCATCTCCTTCTGAGATAAAGACAAATTTTCATGGTCAGATTTACTCCAATAATCTTGATCAAATAATGAAGGTAAGAATTTCTGACACATTCTCAAAATTCGAATTCTGATTTGAACAGTCATGGGTAACAGACCCATCCTGTACATCAGTCTTTTTAGCCATAGCTCAGGTTACGACACAGGAAGAATCTGTGTTAGAATCCCTCTGTGGTTCCTCAGAAATAGACTTTATTGTCAAATGCACTTCAGGAAAAACTTGTCCATCTGCTAAGTCATTCCCAAACAATAGAGAAACATCATTCACAGGTAAACTGGGTTGCAGTCCTACTTTAACAGGCCCTGTAACTAACCCTGACCTTAAATTTACTTTATGCAAATATACCAGCATAAGGGCACTCCCAACTCACCAATGTCAGACTCATCACTAAAATTTAGAACACTGTCTAATATAAGTGATTGTGAAGCTCCAGTATCTCTAAGGATTCTTATTGGCACTGGAGTGGATCCCTCTTTCAAGGATACAAATCCTTCGGTTATAAAATGTTCACATCCCCTCTTAACTTGGTCAGACTCTGGCAAAGCTTCATTTGTATTTATCGAACACTGTGGATTTACAGGTGTTTCAATATGATGCACACAAGCATCTGGGACAGCTTCCTTCTCCTTCTTCTTCAGTTGGAAGCATGTCCAGGTTTCTTACAATAATTACAAATAAGACCAAAATGTCTTTCCACATGTCTCCCTTCATCCTTACCTTTCTCACTAACTTCATATTTAATTTCTGGTTTACCTTGACTCTCTGTGCTATTTTTCCTTTTAAAAGTTCTACCTGGAGAAAATTTACTCCTATGAATTAAAGCATATGCATCAGCTAATTTAGCAGACTCCCGCAATGTAGCAGTCTCCCTTTCATTTAAGTATGTCCTCACTTCAACAGGAATGCTCCTTTTAAATTCCTCCAGTAAGATCAACTCTTTTAATTTATTATACTCCCCATTCACACTTTTAGAGGAAACCCATCTCTCAAAACACACAGATTTCTTGTAGGCAAATTCCACATAGGTTTTTTTCCATGGATTTCTTCAAATTTCTGAATCTTTCTCTATAAGCTTCTGGAACCAGTTCATACGCTTTCAATATATGCTGCTTCACAATATCATAATCAAGTGCTTGCTCAGCAGTTAATGCTGTATAAACGTGTTGCGCTTTACCCTTAATTATACTTTGTAACATCACTGGCCATTTATCTTTTGGCCTTTCTGAAATCAGAGCAACAGTTTCAAAATGTTGTGACAATGAACGATATCAGCCTTACTCGATTCTGCGAGTTTCTGTACTTTAGTAAGGTCTTCACTCTCCAATTCTACTTACAATAGGAAGTAGAACTCCACTTTAAAACGAAACTGCGTCATAAGACGAATACACAGCATAACGGAGTATCTGACAAATTAAATAACGAACTAAACTTAAAACTAAACTGGTAAAACTAACTGCGTCACACCAGGGGTCTCCCTTTTATACCCGTAGTGAACATGTTATCACGTGACCTCACACTGGCGGGAAAATTACATCATGTGACCTCCACAAGACCATGACATCATGATCATCAGATACTCAATTACATAATGGTCATAAGACAGTCACAAGATACCCATGAGGTATGTAACACACTGGTGCTTTGTGGCTGCAGTATATACAATACACTTAATCTACTGTAGTTTCTCACCCACGCTATGCTGTCAGCACCTTTTAAATCCACAACCCCTTTTACAAAGAAGGGTAAATACAATGGGCTTATGGGAACACAACGGTTTGCAGATTCTCTTTGTAATCATTCTCATCTTCAGTTATAATTGTCAGATGTAAATTGTGGATTTCATACAAACAGCATTCTGAGGGTACCTTCACCAGATTAGATTGGATTATGAGGATGCGCAGTCCTCTTTTATTGTCATTTAGTAATGCATGCATTAAGAAATGATACAATGTTCCTCCAGAATGATATGACAGAAACACAAGACAAATCAAGACTGAAAATCTGACAAAAACCACATAATTATAACATATAGTTACAACAGTGCAAAGCAATACCGTAATTTGATAAAGAACAGATCATGAGCACAGTAAAAAAAAGTCTCAAAGTCTCTCGAAAGTCCCATCATCTCACGCAGATGGTAGAAGGAAGAAAAAAGAACTCTCCTTGCCATGAACCTGCAGCGCCTCAAACTTGCCAATGCAGCACCCTGGAAGCACCCAACTGCAGCCGACTCTTGAGCACCATCTCTGCTGAGTGCTTTGGCCCCGAACCCGGCAACAGGCAATAGGCAAAGCTGAGGATTTGGGGCCTTCCTCTCTGGAGATCCTCGATCGCACAGCAGCAGCAGCAGTGAAGCGGGCATTTCAGAAGTTTCTCCAGATGTTCCTCCGTGCTTCTCACATCTGTCTCCATCAAATCAGGATTGTGCACGGCCCCTACTTAACAAATACAATATAATTTCGGAGCGGCCGTGCGCGCTGCGTTGCACCGCCATCTTCTCCTCCCCTCCACATTGACTACGATTCTGCAAGAAGATGGCTTGCTGCTCAAGGGCAAGTAGAGATAGATGGTGAAAATTCTGGAGTAGCAAACAATGTGCTGGAGGAACACTGCAGGTCAGGCAACATTTATAGGGAGAAGAAATTGTTGACATTTTGTTTCACAATCCTGCAACAGGACTTGTTGGGCTTTAAAGTTCGGTATAAATTTATTTGCCAACAATCATCACATTCTGTTAAGAGAATAGATTAATAAAATGCTTCAAAGATGAAAACGGTTCATTCTTATTCTCTGTCATCAAGTAAGTATGATAAAGATGTGATAGTGAAACACGAGGCAGGGAAACTGTGCTGAATTCTCAAGCAGCCTGGAAATATTTATTTTTCACATTCACTTGATAAGAGTAGTTCTTTGGGCAAGTTACCAGAGCTCATTCTATATTTTTCACTCTGTTGGTGGAACAAGACTTCAACTGAAGAGAAACTGATCAGATCAAGTTCAGAGTATAAAAAACAGCATATATCAATTCTATTGAGCATTCTTCCAATTTGGGATTTAAATTCTTATCATCATTCTTGAGTTTTACAATAATGGGAAAAAGATATTTCAAATGGTACTTGGCTGAGGAATTGATGATATGTATCGGCACAAACTAGAATGAAAATAAACATGAGAAGTACTAAAATATAATGTATCTAATTCCTCCGTATGTTTCTTATATACTTTGACAGAAATATCGCTTGGAAAAGTCAGAAATAAAACAAATTTTAAATTTCAGACAATGTGGAGGAGGGGTAGGAAACAAAAGCAGAAGTCCAGAGCAGCAACACAAGAGAATGCAGATGTCGATGGCCAGGGAATTAGACTCATAGACTCAGGGCTCCAGCTATTGGGACTTGACTTTTTCTTAGTTTTAAAGAATGACCACTTGTTCAAGATTCCCCCTCCTCCAGCAGAGAGTTCCTCCACTCTCTTCTTAAAAAAACCTACCACTAACATCCCCCTTATCCTTTCATCCAATCACTTTAAAATGGTGAATTTTTGCAAGGTTGGCTTCAGGTAACACTGCAGAATTCAGAGTTGTGATATACTCCTCAAACAACCCTCATCATCATATAAGGCTGGGTGAGAGGCATTCACTTGTCTTTATAGAATGTGTATGTTGCAATAAGCCATTCATAAAACATCACAAAACAGTCATTGGACAAGTGTTAATGACTACAATTAATATCTATACATTGAAAGCCTGAAATTTTTATTTTATTTGAGACTCAGACAATTTCAAATTTACTCATAAAGAGCAAACTAAAGCAAAAAATGTCAGAACCTCTCATAGGTCAGGTAGCGTTGCTAGAGAATAACTAAATCAACATTTCAATCCAATGGCACAATTGATTCAGGGCCTGAAATACTAAATCTTTTATTCACAGGTGCAGCATGGCATGCTGCACATTTTTGTCATTTTCTGGTTTTGTTTCAGGTTAAAAACATCAGCAGTTTATTGCTTCAGTAATGAAAAAACAGATTGTTCCAGTGCCAGCTGAACCGTGCCAAGTGAAATACTGTGGCTACACCCAGGGTAATGCAGGTGAGGCAGCATTTTTGAGAAATAGAATTAACATTTCATCACTTCATTGGAACTCATGCCCTTGGCATTTTCTGTTTACCTTTATTCCCAGTGATCAACTTTAACTACTGTATCTCATAACAACAACCTCTCACTCTATGTCAACAAAACTAAAGAACTGATTGTTGACTCTAGGAAGGAGAAAGAGGGCAAACATGCACTAGTCTACATTGAGGGATTGACAGTAGAGAATCAGTAGCTTTATATGCCTGGGTCTTAATCTATCAAATGACTTGTCCTGGGCACAGGTCATAAGGAAAGTAAGCTAGCATCGCTACTTTCTTAAGAGGTTAAGGAAGTTCGAATTATCACCATATATTCAGAATCAGAATAAGGTTTAATGTCACTGGCATACGCCATGAGATATGTTCTTTTGCAGCAGCGGTACATTGCAACACATAATAAAAAGACTATACAATAAGAAATATATATATATAAATTAAATTAAATAAGTAATGTAAAAAGAGAGCAAAAAAGAGTAAGATAGTGTTTAGGGGCTCATTGTCCATTCAGAAATCTGATGGTGGAGGAGAAGCAGTTCCTAAAACGATAAGGCTCCTTGATAGTACTGATAAGGAGAGAACATGTTCTGGATGATGGGGGTCCTTAATTATGGATGTCTCCTTTTTGAGGCATTGCCTTTTCAAGGTGTTCTCGATGCTGGAGAGGCTAGTGCCCATGATGGAGCTAGTTAATTTACAGCTTACTGCAGACTGTGCAGTGTCTATACATCTGCAGAAATTTGCAAGACTCTTTGGTGACATTCCAAGTCTCCTTAAACTTCTAATGAAATCTAGCCGTTGTCATGAGATCTTTGTAATTGTATCAATATGTGGAGCGCAGGTAAGATCTTAAAAAACTCCTATAGATGTACAGTTGAAAGTATCCTGGCTGGTGCATCATTGCCTGGTACAGCAATTCAAATGCACAGGAAAGTGAGAAGCCGCAGAATGTAGTCAACTGTGCCCAATGCATCATGGCACATCCCTCTCCATCATTGGTAGTATCCACATGAGGCGCTGTCTCAAGAAAGCAATGTTTTTACCATCAAATCATATCTGCCATATCATCTTACGGCAGTGACCATCAGGCAGGAGGTACAGAAGCCTGTGGTCCAGGGGTTCTTAACGTGGAGTCCATGGACCCCTCTGGGGGCAGTGAACTTGAATGGGAAAAAAAAATTTACATCTTTATTTTCACTAACCTTTAACTGAAATTTACCATTTCCTTCAATTATGATTGTAGGCAACAAACTACAGAAGTATTAGCGGTACCTGTGACCTTATCATCAATAGAAATCACAGATATTTTCATATCACATTACAATTAGACATTAGAAAGTTTTTAACAAGAATAAGACATTCAGCCCAACAAAGCTTGCCAAATTCCTGTTCACATAGTTTGTTGAAGTAACTATCGAGTTTAGCTTTGAAAGTCTCTAAGGTACAACTCTCAACTACACAACCGGGTAGTTTGTTCCATGTGTCCACAACTTGCTGTGTAAAGAAATGCTTCCTGATGTTAATGTGAAATCTCCTCTTAACCAGTCTCCACCTATGGCCCCGTGTCTTTGATGATGGATTAATTTTGAAGTAGCGGCTGGCATCCACCTTACTTATACCCTTAATGATTTTGAACACTTCTGGCATGTCTCCTTTCACCTATATCTGCTTAAGTTGAAAAGAGTTTGTTCTTTCATTCGTTCTTCATAGCTCATACCCTGCAGACCTGGAATCAGTTCTGGTCACCCTTCTCTGAACTCTCTCCAGTGCCTTCACATTCTTTACACAATATAGAGACCAAAATTGTACACAATACTCAAGGTGTGGCCTCACAAGTGCATTATACAGCTTAAGGAGAACATCTCTAGACTTGAACTCCACTGAGTGCATTACATAGCTCATCGTTCTATTAGCCTTCCTAATCGCTTCTGTGCGTTATTTGGATATCAATAGAGATGAGTCTACCAGGATGCCCAAATCCTTCTCATACAGTGCACTTTCTAACTCAAGACCCCCCCCAACATTGTATATTTATATCCAATATTTCCACTTCCTATATGTAATATTTTAAATTTACTTACATTAAATTTCATGTCATTTATCTGTCCACATCTGGATTTTGTTTAGAACTAACTGTATTAATACAGCTGTCTGAATGTTATCTGCCCATCCCCCTAATTTTGTATCATCGGCAAATTTTACTAGTTGTTAAAAATATCTCAACATATCATTTATGGCACACTCATTGCTACTTTGAAATTATGGTAGTTATTAGACCCACCATTAGATTGAAAATGATGGTAGTTTTTCTGTGCAATGTAGCTGGCCAACTGTCGGGCAGCCTTGTGCCTAGTAGTCATTCAGCCATGAACAGTGAAGTTACATGTTCTCACATTTGTGACCCAGACATCTACGTTGCTCTCCATTATGCCCTATCTACAATTACATGTTGATCAAAGCACAGAAGGAGGTGAGTTGTTTTTATTGTTTGGTAAAGTTTTGCAAAACTGGACAGTTCAAATGAGAAATTCTTAACACTCCAAAAGGCTGCATGGCCTTTTAAAATACCACATGACTCCATGCGCAACAATACCGAATTCCAGGCAGGACATGATGCCTGAGCTTCTGCTGTAATCTTCATGTCTATCCAAGTATCTAAAAGCCATTAAAAGTGTTAAAACCTTGGATAAATTTTAAAACCTACCTTATTTTACTTGGCACACAAATTTCTTGAATATCTTTCACTTCACTTAATTAACATGTAGATTACTTATTTGTTTTGCAGATTTATCAAACAAATTACTTAAAAACCAAACAAAATATTGAGTTTCAAAAAACATCAATTGAATCAAATAACAAACAAGACAAAATCTGCAGATGCTGGAAATCCAAGCAACACACACAAAATGCTGGAGGAATTCAGCAGGCCAGGCAGCATCTATGGAAAAAGTACAGTTGACATTTTGGGTCCTGCCGAAGGGTCTTGGCTCAAAACGTCGACTGTACTTTTTTCCATAGATGCTGCCTGTCCTGCTGAGTTCTTCCAGCATTTTGTGTGTGTTAATTGAAGCAAATATTTCATATTAGTTTTATGTATTATATATTTTTGCAGAACTAATTTAAGCTGAAATGTCAAAGAAAAGGAAGTATGACAAAAACTATGTATTATATGGTTTCACTTGCATTGATAGCTGTGACAAGACACAAAAGCCAGTGTTCTTTATGTGGAAAAATTCTTGCAAACGGAAGTATGAAGCCAACAAAACTGAAAGAATATCTCACATCTCATAGTGAAAATGCATTTAAAGATGTCGGTTTTCTCGTACAAAGAAAACTTATATCAGAAAAGTTGGGACATTTCCAAAACTTGGATTTGCCATTTCACAAAAATCTTTTCTTGAAGCATCCTATAAATTTGCTTACCAGATTGCCAAACAAAAGAAGCCCCAAACCATTGGAGAGTCTTTAGTAAAGCCATGTGCACCTGGAAATGGTTGAGTTGGTTTATGTCAAACACAAGAAAATCTGCAGATGCTGGAAATCCAAAGCAACACACACAAAATTTTGGAGGAACTCAACAGGTCAGGCAGCATTTATGGTCAAGAATAAACAATCGATGTTTCAGACCGAAGCCTTTCTTCAGGACTTCAGGATGCTGCCTGACCTGCTGAGTTCCTCCAGCATTTTGTGTGTGTTGAGCTGATTTGTGGACTGAAATATAGGAAAAAATTGCAAATTGTTCCCTTATCAAATAATGTGATATGTTCTAGAATAGTTGATACTTCTTTTAACGTTTTGAAGCAAGTTATTAAGAATTTGCAACCTCACAATTCCCATTCAATATGCCACTGGATGAAACTATAGACATCTCTCTGTGTAGTCAGCTCCTTGGGTTTTGTTTGTTATTTTCATACTGATACAATCAAAAAAGAATTCTTATTTTGTGAGTTCCTTTTGGAAATTACAAAGGCTGTTGATGTTTGGAAATAGTAAAAAAGTTTTTTTGCCTAACAAAATTTTGACTGGAAAGGAAAGCTTCATACTCTGTGCACAGATGTAGCTCCTGCGATGCTTGGTAATACATCTGGTTTTGCTACTTGAGTGAAAAAGGAAGCTCCTCACATTGCTGTCACTCATTGTTTTTTACACAGGCATGCACTGGCGACAAAAATTCTTCCAACAACCCTGAAAGAAGCTTTGTGAACAGCCATAAAAGTCATGAGGTTTATTGGAAGGAAGTCTCTGAATAATAGCATTTTTAAAAGACTTTGTCAAGAAATGGGTGCAGAATATGAAATGCTTCTCTACCACAGAGTAGGTCACTGGCTTTCAAGAGGATAAATCTTGAAGTGCTTATTCAAACTACGGATAGAAGTTTCACATTCTCCTGAAAAAAAAGAAAACCCACTCTTGGAACTGATTGAAGAAAGGGATTGTATCCATGGGTTGGCTTTCCTGGCAGATATTTTTAACCATATGAATGAAATAAATCTTTCAATTCAAGGTCTTGAAGTCACCACTATGGATGCTACTACAACATTACAAGCTTTCTTGGCTAAACTGCCGAAGAGAGTACAGGCCGATATCTTTGCAAACTTTCCACTGCTGGAGGAAGTGCCTTACCAAGATGGAGCAGAGATACAAAATTCTCTGTCAATTTCTTTGAAGAGAGACATCCGTGGACACCTGGAAACACTTCAGAACTCCTTCATAGGTTATTCCCTTCCTGATGGCGTCAAAGTTAAACTATGGGTCCACGATCCTTTTCTTTCTAGTACAAACTGTGTTGAAGATTTTGATCTAGCTAAAGATGAATTTATTGATCTTAGACAAAAAACTTACTACAATTAATGTTTAACTTAAAAGCCTTGGAGAATTCTGGTGTTCCTTAGAGAAGCCTATCCTCGCTTTGTAAAGCAAGCTATGGAAGCTTTAACTCCCTTTGCAAAAACAGATGTTTGTGAATCAGGACTTTCAACACTTGTACCCATTAAAACAAAAAATCGAAATCAATTGGATCTCCACCATGATATGCATGTTGCTTTGTCAAAGACCACTCCACAGTTTAATGTTCTTATTCGTTAGGCAACACCACCCTCCACACTGAAAACTAAAAAATGAAACTTAATTTTAACTTACCAGTATTTTAAATGTATTTAATGCATTAGTAAAGAAGCACGTATATTACTATATCACAAATTTGTTTTTTTTAACATTTCAATGTAATTGGTTCATTTTGTAATCCTATGTATTTTATTTTATATATTTGAATATTCTGAGAAGGCACCCATAGGATTCAATGGACTGCCAAAGGGGTCCATGGCATAAAAAAAGGTTAAGAGCCCCTGCTGTAGTTCCACACCACCACATCCAGGAACAACTATTTTCCTTCAACTATTTGGTTCCTGAATCAACCAATAAAAGCTATTCACTGCAGTTTAACATGATTATAACCATATTGATCACTTTGCATTAAAATGGACTGTTCTGATCTTGTAAAATTGGTATATAATTTATATTTACATTTTTTTCTTGTGAATAATGCTTATATGATGCCATGTGCTTGTGATACCATAAGCTTTTTCATACATTTGACTATAAACATGAGAACATCTGCAGATGCAACACACACAAAATGCTGGAGGAACTCAGCAGGTCAGGCAGCATCTATGGAAAAGATGCTCCTGATGAAGGGTCTTAGTCTGAAATGTCGACTGTTCACTCTTTTCCCTAAATGCTGTCTGCCTACCAAGTTACTCCAGCATTTTGTGTGTGTTGCCATGCGACAATAAACTTGACTTTCCTTTTCCAAAAAAAATGCATGGCCCATTTGATGAATTACTCTCTCTTCCACAATTGCTACTCGATCTGCTACTTGGGATAAATGGGGCCTTTTCTGGTTGGCTGCCAGTGACTAGTGGTGTTCCTCAGGGGTCAGTATTGGGACTGCTACTTTTCATGTTGTTTGTCAGTAATTTAGTGGAATTGATGGCTTTGTGGCAAAGTTTGCAGACGATATGAAGATAGGTGGAGGGGTAGGTTGGGCTGAGGAAGCAATGCTATTGCAGCGGGACTTAGACGAATTGGAAGAATGGGCAAAAAAGTGGCAGATGGAATACAGTGTTGGGAAATGTATAATAATGCTTTTTGATAAAAGGAACAATAGTGCAGACTATTATCTAAATGGGGAGAAAATTCAAACATCAGAGGTGCAAAGGGACTTAGGAGTCCTTGTGCAAGACTCCCAGAAGGTTAATTTATAGGTTGAGTCTGTGGTAAAGACCCAGTTTTTAATTGGGGAAGGGCAAATTATGAGGCTATAAGGCTAGAACTTGCGGGTGTGAATTGGGATGATGTTTTTGCAGGGAAATGTACTATGGACATGTGGTCGATGTTTAGAGATCTCTTGCAGGATGTTAGGGATAAATTTGTCCCGGTGAGGAAGATAAAGAATGGTAGGGTGAAGGAACCATGGGTGACAAGTGAGGTGGAAAATCTAGTCAGGTGGAAGAAGGCAGCATACATGAGGTTTAGGAAGCAGGGATTAGATGGGTCTATTGAGGAATATAGGGAAGCAAGAAAGGAGCTTAAGAAGGGGCTAAGAAGAGCAAGAAGGGGGCATGAGAAGGCCTTGGTGAGTAGGGTAAAGGAAAACTCCAAGGCATTCTTCAATTATGTGAAGAAAAAAGGATGACAGGAGTGAAGGTTGGACCGATTAGAGATAAAGGTGGGAAGATGTGCCTGGAGGCTGTGGAAGTGAGCGAGGTCCTCAATGAATAGTTCTCTTCGGTATTCACCAATGAGAGGGAACTTGATAGTGGTGAGGACAATATGAGTGAGGTTGATGTTCTGGAGCATGTTGATATTAAGGGAGAGGAAGTGTTGGAGTTGTTAAAATACATTAGGATGGATAAGTCCCCAGGACCTGACAGAATATTCCCCAGGCTGCTCCATGAGGCGAGGGAACAGATTGCTGAGCCGCTGGCTAGGATCTTTATGTCCTCGTTGTCCACGGGAATGGTACCGGAGGATTGGAGGGAAGCGAATGTTGTTCCCTTGTTCAAAAAAGGTAGTAGGGATAGTCCAGGTAATTATAGACCAGTGAGTCTTACGTCTGTGGTGGGAAAGCTGTTGGAAAAGATTCTTAGAGATAGGATCTCTGGGCATTTAGAGAATCATGGTCTGATCAGGGACAGTCAGCATGGCTTTGTGAAGGGCAGATCATGTCTAACAAGCCTGATAGAGTTCTTTGAGGAGGTGACCAGGCATATAGATGAGGGTAGTGCAGTGGATGTGATCTGTATGGATTTTAGTAAGGCATTTGACAAGGTTCCACACTGTAGGCTTATTCAGAAAGTCAGAAGGCATGGGATCCAGGGAAGTTTGGCTAGGTGGATTCAGAATTGGCTTGCCTGCAGAAGGCAGAGGGTCATGGTGGAGGGAGTACATTCAGATTGGAGGATTGTGACTAGTGGTGTCCCACAAGGATCTGTTCTGGGACCTCTACTTTTCGTGATTTTTATTAACGACCTGGATGTGGGGGTAGAAGAGTAGGTTGGCAAGTTTGCAGATGACACAAAGGTTGGTGGTGTTGTAGATAGTGTAGAGGATTGTCAAAGATTGCAGAGAGACATTGATAGGATACAGAAGTGAGCTGAGTAGTGGCAGTTGGAGTTCAACCCGGAGAAGTGAGGTGGTACACTTTGAAAGGACAAACTCCAAGGCAGAGTACAAAGTAAATGGCAGGATACTTGGTAGTGTGGAGGAGCAGAGGGATCTGGGGGTACATGTCCACAGATCCCTGAAAGTTGCCTCACAGGTGTATAGGGTAGTTAAGAAAGCTTATGGGGTGTTAGCTTTCATAAGTCGAGGGATAGAGTTTAAGAGTCGCGATGTAATGATGCAGCTCTATAAAACTCTGGTTAGGCCACACTTGGAGTATTGTGTCCAGTTCTGGTCGCCTCACTATAAGAAGGATGTGGAAGCATTGGAATGGGTACAGAGGAGATTTACCAGGATGCTGCCTGGTTTAGAGAGTATGCATTATGATCAGAGATTAAAGGAGCTAGGGCTTTACTCTTTGGAGAGAAGGAGGATGAGAAGAGACATGATAGAGGTGTACAAGATAATAAGAGGAATAGATAGAGTGGATACCCAGTGCCTCTTCCCCAGGGCACCACTACTCAATACAAGAGGACGTGGCTTTAAGGTAAGGGGTGGGAAGTTCAAGGGGATATTAGAGGAAGGATTTTTACTCAGAGAGTGGTTGGCGCGTGGAATGCACTGCCTGAGTCAGTGGTGGAGGCAGATACACTAGTGAAGTTTAAGAGACTACTAGACAGGTATATGGAGGAATTTAAGGTGGAGGCTTATATGGGAGGGTGGGCACAACATTATGGGCCAAAGGGCCTGCACTGTGCTGTACTATCCTATGTTCTATGTTCTATGTAAAGAAGGCAAATGCAATGTTGGCATTTATTTCAAGGGGAATAGAATATAAAAACAAGGAGATAATGCTGAAGCTTTATAGACACTAGTCAGACCGCACTTGGAGTATTGTCAACAGTTTTGGGCCCTATATCTCAGAAAGAGATTTGCTTGTGCATGAATCACAAAAGTTTGGTTTAAAGGTGCAGTAGGCTATCAAGAAGTCAAATGGGATATTGGCCTTCATTGCTAGAGGGATTGAATTTAAGAGCAGAGAGGTTATGCTGCAACTGATCGGGGTACTGGTGAGGCTGCACCTGGTGTACTCCACACAGTTCTGGTCTCATTTCTCGAGGAAGGATATACTGGCTTTGGAGGCGGTGCAGAGGAGGTTCACCAGGTTAATTCCAGAGATTAGGGGGTTAGACTATGAGGAGAGATTGAATCACCTGCGACTGAACTTGCTGGAGTTCAGAAGAATGAGAGGAGATCTTATAGAAACATATAAAATTATGAAAGGGATAGATAAGATAGGCAGGAAAGTTGTTTCCACTGATAGGTGAGACTAGAACTAGGGGACATAGCCTCAAGATTTGGGGGAGGAGTAGATTTAGGACGGAGATGAGGTGGAATTGCTTTTCCCAGAGGGTGGTGAATCGGTGGAATTCTCTGCTCAATGAAGCAGTGGATGCTACCTCAGTAAATATATTTAATACAAGGTTGAGTAGATTCTTGCATAATAGCGGAATTAAGGGTTATAGGGAAAAGGCAGACTGCAGTGGAGGCCAAGTCCATGGGTGTACTTAAGGCAGAAGTTGATGGATTCCTGATTGATAGGGGCATCAAGGAATATGGTGAGAAGGCAGGTGTATGGGGTTGAATGGGATCTGGGAATAGCCATGATGAAATGGCAGAGCGGACTCGATGGGCTGAATGGCCTTTTTCTACTCCTACGTCTTAAGATCTGTTGGGCGTACCCAACGTTTTATTTTATATTTCTAACATGTGCGTTTTGAGAACTCGCACTTCTTTTAACCCAGTTCCTTCCCCTAAAATGCATCAATGTCTATGCGTGCACGTGCACGCCGATCAGAAGGGAGGCGGGAACTCCCGTGCACGTGCACGCCGAAGCGGCCGCGCGCATGTAGCAGCAGACCGGGGCTGTGGGCGGGCACTGTGAAAGGATCGTCGGGCAGTCATTGGTCGGAGCGGCTGGAGTGGGTGTGAGCAAGGTGAAGCGAAGAAGTGACAGCCAGGGCGGTAGCAGCGGGAGTGGATGTTTTGACTCGCCGCCCTGCAACAGTGTGTCCGTCGCTCGGTGTGTGGAGTCGGGCGAGAGGTGAGCGCGGCAGGGGCTGGGGCAGGGGCAGGGGCTCGGGCTCGGGCTCGGGTTCAGGTTCAGGTTCAGGTTCAGGTTCAGGCCCCGAGAGCGGTGGACCGGGAGGGATTGTCGATGCCCGTGGCTGTTGTTGAGGCTACACAAGATGCGGCGGTGCCCTGTCTGCGAGGCCTTTGTCTGTTCCCTGCTACCTATGCTTTTCCTGCCCTTGAACTTTAGTTCTGTCGCTGATCTTTGTACTCGAGATCACGTTTGGGGTTTGGAGTCTTCGCACAGCGCCCCGCCCAAACCTCACGGCGAAGTGTAGGATCAGATCATCACTGGCACGAAGCTTTGCATTTTCAGATATACCAATGCACGAAGCTATGATGTGACAACGACCAGTCCCATGATCCGCTACTCCGCCTCCTCGTCTGGGCGGCAGTGCCTTTTGAAAGCGAATTTTTAGTGCCATCACTATTGTTTCTGAGGTATCATGGCTGCTGACTGCTTGGTCTGAAATAAAAACCAAAGCGCTGGAAATGATCGGGCTGTTTTTCTCTCTCTACATGATCTTACATTCTGTTTTTTTTTAATTTAGAGTATCGAACACCTGTAGTTTTCGTTTTTTTGAACCGCTTAATATGCTTGGACACGGCGGATCAGTTTTCATTACTTTTGCTGTTTGTAATAGGGATGGTTTCCATGGGCTTCAAATCCAAAGATTCCCTTTGCGTGCATAATATCTCTAGCTCCCCAGACTAAAATATCTCACTTTAATATACATCTGCCAGTGAAAAGGCAAACGAAGTTGGATTCTTCGAAACCTCCAAACCCACAGAACTCCGCAGGAACAATCTGAAAGAAATAACTCTACATAAGAAACTTTCGTGCACGTGAACGTCATTAATAACATAGTCAAATTCACAGCATAAATTAGGGGTAGAGTTTTGTTTAACACTGTTACAGTATGTGCTATCTCTAATGTAATCTGCTGCAGAACATACTACAAACAGTATAGTACAGTACAAGAACAGGTCCTCTGGCCCACAATGTTGTGCCAAACCAATCTGTAATCAAATGGCCAACTAAAGTATGCTCTTCTACCTACATGATGTCCATATCCTTTTATTTTTCTCACATTTATGTACCTACTAAGCATCTCTTAAAATGTCCTTAATAGATCTTTCTCAATCACCAATCCAAGCAATGCATTCCAGGTACCCAGCACTCTCTGTATATATTCCCTCAGATCTCCTCTCAGCCTTTGCTGCTCCAGAGAAAACAGCCCAAGTTTGTCCAGCCTCTTGTTATGGCAATGATATGTTCCAAAAATGTATTTATGTAGATTGCAATTTTTGCTTGTGATGGAGGTGGTTGTAATTAAACACTGTATTTCCAGAACTTTTGAAAAAAGAAACATGCAAAAGTAGAAGTGCAGCCAGACAGCAGATGTCTGGGTCTGGGGGAGGTGGTAGATGGATGTCTGGGTCTGGATATTAAGATTTAGTAAATGGAATTAATAATACCTCTTTATATAATAACAATGTGTGGTTTGGAGTGGATTAGTGTTTTATTAAGCATATTGAAGATATTAATTTGCCTACTTAATGAAACAATCTAGGTTTCTTCCATTTCCGTCAGCCCAACGTCAAAAGAAGCTTCAAGTGTACACTTTACACTGCTACTTCAAAGTACACATAGGCTCCTGTAATGTCACTGCAGTGAAATGCACAATCATGAATAAATACCATGCAGTCCTCCAAAAAGCTTTGTTGCTCCTCAGTTAATTATTTGTCTATGTTTTGGGTGCTGGAGATCTGGTTTTGCTGGAGACTGTAATAGTTCAAAGCACAACTTGGGTCCTGAGTTTAGAAAAGTCTTTAACATAGAAACATAGAAAATAGGTGCAGGAGTAGGCCATTCGGCCCTTCGAGCCTGCACCGCCATTCAGTATGATCATGGCTGATCATCCAACTCAGAACCCTGCACCAGCCTTCCCTCCATACTCCCCGATCCCTTTAGCCACAAGGGCCATATCTAACTCCCTCTTAAATATAGCCAATGAACTGGCCTCAACTGTTTCCTGTGGCAGAGAATTCCACAGATTCACCACTCTCTGTGTGAAGAAGTTTTTCCTAATCTCGGTCCTAAAAGGCTTCCCCTTTATCCTCAAACTGTGACCCCTCGTTCTGGACTTCCCCAACATCGGGAACAATCTTCCCACATCTAACCTGTCCAATCCCTTTAGAATTTTATACGTTTCAATCAGATCCCCCCTCAATCTTCTAAATTCCAACGAGTATAAGCCTAGTTCATCCAGTCTTTCATCATATGAAAGTCCTGCCATCCCAGGAATCAATCTGGTGACACACATCAAAGTTGCTGGTGAACGCAGCAGGCCAGGCAGCATCTGTAGGAAGAGGTGCAGTCGACGTTTCAGGCCGAGACCCTTCGTCAGGACTAACTGAAGGCCCACCCAGGGACGGGCGGTTATTAATTTGCTTGAATTTCCAGCGTTCACCAGCAACTTTGATGTGTGTTGCTTGAATTTCCAGCATCTGCAGAATTCCTGTTGTTTGTGTTTAAAATCAATCTGGTGAACCTTCTTTGTACTCCCTCTATGGCAAGAATGTCTTTCCTCAGATTAGGGGACCAAAACTGCACACGATACTCCAGGTGTGGTCTCACCAAGGCCTTGTACAACTGCAGTAGTACCTCCCTGCTCCTGTAGTCGAATCCTCTTGCTATAAATGCCAGCATACCATTCGCCTTTTTCACCGCCTGCCATACCTTTATTCTCAGAAATTTTGCTTACAGAAAGTTCAACAGCATAAATTGACTGGTATGGATTCCCGGCTTGTGATTAATCTGATTTTTAAAAAATATATAATAACAGCATCCTTTTGAATATGGACCTAAAGCATTCATGCCAGCAAGTTTAATTCTTTTTGAATCTCCCAGCCATTTTATTTCTTGAAGTAGTATCTCTTGAATATTAATAACTTCCGTTTATTCAAATAGCACTACTTACCAGAGGAAGTATTGTAGAAAAGCAAGATACTGTTGGTTTTGAAAATAGAAGTGGGAAATAAATAGTGGGGAAGAAAAATTATTTTCACTGAACCAGCAACCTGAATTTTATATGCAACCTTCAATTTGTCTGGGATTAGTAAAATCGCTTAATGATTATATTTGTTCAGGTAAATACATTTAATGCATGAACTTTCTCTTGAAAGTTTTTGATTGTATCCAGTAGTCTTGTATTGCTGTAGTTGTTCAGGTGGTAGCTGAATAGACACTTGTTTAAAAGAAAAATGTTGATCGGAAAATTAACTTGTACTTCTTCGATTTCTGGAAAAGAAAAGGGAAATTCAGGAAGTAGTTTTATATTTTTATTTTCTTTAACTTAATTCAATCATTTATCATTAAACCAAGGCTTTTTAATGTTCTTAATTGAACAGATTCAGATTTAGAATAAAGTTAACAGTCAAACTGCATATTATTACTTCAGTTTGTCTGGAGATTATATGGAAGAGAGTTGCTGTCCAAGTAAGCCTGTTTTAGAATATTTCTTGGTACAGCTTTGCATAATCAGATGTAGATATTAGACAAGAATTGGGTTCGGCATTTTTAGTTTGTTGTATTAAATTTCCACATCATTGATGTAGTGCATTACTTTATTGGAAACCAGAATGGTGTGATAGACTCTATTTTGAATAGAATAGAAATATGTTTCACTAACTAATTAGATTGAAGAAAATGTTGCATTTGGTCTGTTCACATAGACATTTAAATAGCGTGTCCCACAGCAGATATTGGCAGCTGTTGTGTTGTTTACTTAGAATAAACTGGTTTTACATCAATTTTTCATATTTGGAATTTTAATGTTCCATAAAACAACTTGAGGCTAGAAAATCTAACATTGCTTTATGATACTGAATTAGGTGCGGGATGGTGGTTAGATCGATTAGAGAGAAATGTTACCTATTTACTGTACCTCTGTGGGTGAAGGTAATTATGAAGTTCTGAAACAGCATGGTTCAGAAGAAAATTCGAACATTTTAAGATGTGAGAACTGAAAACAGAGTTCAGGGTCTTGTGGAATAGAAATAAATCATTTAATGCACTTTTTAAAGACTTCTTCAGAAATTATTAGCGTAGAGTTCCCAGTCTTTAAATTGTTGGAACGACCATACTCTTTCTGAGTAACTGCAGTGTGTTTCCTCTGCTTGGGAGCCAAGATCACATTAATTAGGTCAATGATTCTTTAGTACAATGTAATTGGCAGTCATGCGATATGAAGGAAAATGCGATATGAAGGAAAAATGCATGTTTTTGTGCCTTTGCTGTGTTTCCTTTTCCTGTAGTTTGAAAGACTATTGACTGGAAATTGTACTTTGAAACATTTTGATGCATTTAGTAGGTGCTGTCTGTAATGCCTCAAAGAAACCAGGACATCCTTGCTTTAAGAAAATATTGCCCCCATAGTTTGCTAAAACTTGATTTGCATGTTTGACAGTGACACTAGATACCATTTTCACAATGTTGAGCCAATATTAAGGCTGTTGTGAAGGTGAGAAAGGAGGGGAGTGGCAACGTTGCATTGGTCTGAACTATAGAATAGACTAATCAGCACCAACATCAGTTCCATCTATTCCTTGTCCTTTGCAGATTTGTCAGTATTGATTTTTAAAAATATAATTAAATAGATGTCTTCTTAACTTAATGTAGCAGGAGATGGATCATTTTAGTTCATAAAGTTTACTCTGTGTTATGTACAGCCTATTTGCTGCTATGTATTTATGAAGTTTTTTTCTACTTTAACAGGTATACTTTATACTTTTATACTTTATTGTCACCAAACAATTGGTACTAGAACGTATAAACCCCATTTCCAGAGAAGTTGGGATATTTTCCAAAATGCAATAAAAACAGAAATCTGTGCTATGTTAATTCACGTGAACCTTTATTTAACTGACAAAAGTACAAAGAAAAGATTTTCAATAGCCTTACTGACCAACTTAATTGTATTTTGTAAATATACACAAATTTAGAATTTGATGGCTACAACACACTCAACAAAAGTTGGGACAGAGTTAAAATAAGATTGAAAAGTGCACAGAAGAGTCATGCTACTGTGACAATTATAGCCACCTGGGCTCGGGAGTACTTTGGAAAACCATTGTCACTCAACACAGTCCGTCGCTGCATCCAGAAATGCAACTTGAAACTGTATTACGCAAGGAGGAAGCCACACATCAACTCTATGCAGAAACGCCAGCGAGTTCTCTGGGCCCGAGCTCATCTCAGATGGACCGAAAGACTGTGGAACCGTGTGCTGTGGTCAGATGAGTCCACATTTCAGCTAGTTTTCAGAAAAAACGGGCGTCGAATTCTCCGTGCCAAAGATGAAAACCACCATCCAGATTGTTATCAGCGAAAGGTGCAAAAGCCAGCATCTGTGATGGTATGGGGGTGCATCAGTGCCCACGGCATGGGTGAGTTGCATGTATGTGAAGGTACCATTGACTCTGAGGCATATATTAGGATTTTAGAGAGACATATGTGCCATCAAGGCGACGTCTCTTCCCGGGACATCCATGCTTATTTCAGCAGGACAATGCCAGACCACATTCTGCACAGGCTACAACAGCGTGGCTTTGTAGACACAGAGTGCGTGTGCTTGACTGGCCTGCTGCCAGTCCAGATCTATCTCCTATCGAAAATGTATGGCACATCATGAAGAGGAGAATCGGACAATGGAGACCACGGGCTGTTGAGCAGCTGAAGTCTTATATCAAGCAAGAATGGACAAAATTCCCAATTGCAAATCTACTACAATTAGTATCCTCAGTTCCAAAACGATTAAAAAGTGTTATTAAACGGAAAGGTAATGTAACACAATGGTAAACATGCCTCTGTCCCAACTTTTGTTGAGTGTGTTGCAGCCATCAAATTCTAAATTTGTGTATGTTTACAAAATACAATTAAGTTGGTCAGTAAAACTATTGAAAATCTTTTCTTTGTACTTTTGTCAGTTAAATAAAGGTTCACGTGAATTAACATATCACAGATTTTTGTTTTTATTGCATTTTGGAAAATCTCCCAACTTTTCTGGAAATGGGGTTTGTACAATCATCACAGCGGTATTTGATTCTGCGCTTCTCACTCCCTGGATTACAAATATTAAATATTAACGATATTAAAAATAGTTAAAATTAGTAAATATTAGAAATTTAAATTATTAATCATAAATAGAAAATAGAAAAATGGGAAGTAAGGTAGTGCAAAAAAACCGAGAGGCAGGTCCAGATATTTGGAGGGTACGGCCCAGATCCGGGTCAGGATCCGTTCAGCAGTCTTATCACAGTTGGAAAGAAGCTTTATCAATATTTAAACAATACTTTATCATATTCATTCAAGGGATGTGTGCTTTGTAGGCTGAGCCAGCATGCAACTGCCTACCCCAGTTGCTTTTGAAAAGGAAGTGGTGAGCTGCCACTTTAAACTGCTGTAGTCCTCGATTTGTGGACATTCCTACAGTGCTGATAGGGAGAGAGTTCTTGGATTTTGATCCAATACCAGTGACAGAGTGCCGATACATTGCCAAGTCAGGATTGTGTGTTGTTTTGTTTAGCCAAGGCTCCTTGATGCCATTCTCGATCATACATTGCCTTGAGGTCAAAGGCAGTTACTCTCACTTCACCTCTGAAGTTCAGGTTGTCCATTTTGGATTAAGGCTTTAATGAGGTCAGGAGGTGACTGATTTTGGAACCAAAACTGAGCTTCTGTTGCGAAATAAGCAGCTCTTCAAAGTTAAAATCAACTTTGTTCTCATATGCACAGGTGCAATGAAAAACTTTACTTGAAGCAATATCATAGGCACAAAGCACAATCACAAGAAAAGCATAAACAATTTTCACAAGAAAGAAGACCGCTAGAACAAAAAAAAAGTAAATTTTAGTGCAAATGATCAAAGTGATCGTGGTGTTGCTGAACTGTAGTGATTAGCGTGCCGACTGGTTCAAGAACTGAATGGTTGAAGGGATGTAGTTGTTGATAGTATTATCAATTATTTCTTCCATCACTTTACTAATGATTGAGGGTAGACTCATGAGATAGTAATTGGCTTGGTTGAAATTGTCCTGCTTCTTGTGGACTGGACATACCTGGTCAATTTTCCACATTATTGGGTAGGCTCTGAGTTTGAAGCTGGACTGGAAGGACATGGTCGAGAGTGCAGCAGGTTCTGGAGCAGAAGTAGCATTGTTAATTGTTGGCAGTGCCCATGGCCTTTGCTGTATCCAGTTTCTTGATATCACGTGGAGTGAAACTTGCACATACTTCAGCTTTCTCTTTCATGCGGATGTGCTGTGCTCCTCCAGCATTGAAAACGGGTATTTGTGGAAACTTCTCCTTGAATGACATGTTTGTTATCAGGACCATTTGTGACCCGATATGCCAGTACTGCAGAGCTTAGACATTATCCATTGTTTGTGAGTTTGCTTATTCCGTCTGTTTATCTGTTTATGCTGTTTGATTATACAAGAGCTGCTGTTTAGTAGCTTCACTAGGTTGATTTCTAATCCAGAGATATGTTTGGAACTCTACCTGGCATGCCCTCCTGCACTCTTCATTTAACTGGACTTGATCCTTTGGTTTGATGCTGATGGTAGAGTTGGAGATGCTCTGTGCCATGAGGTTTTAGATTTACGGTTGAGGATAGTTCTGCTGCTAGCTTGCAACATCTCATGCATACCCATTCTTGAGTAAATAGATCTCTTTGTAATCTCCCCCATTTAATGCAGATGGTAATGCACATGACATGATGTGTATTTTCAATGAGTGGACAGGATTTCATCTCCACAGAAGTGTGTCCTATCAATATTGTCTTAGACAGATGCACCTGCATCAGGTAGATTAATACGGATTCTTTTAGTTTTGATGGGATGCAATTTGTCTTGCTGTCAGTGGAATTGTTGTAAACCATGAAAATGTGCTTTTAAAATATGCTTTTTAAAAATATATATGTTTAAAGGAATGACAGAGTTAATCTCAGAGAAGATTCTTTGTCTTGTATTTGGAAAAATTAACTTTGGTTATGCAATTACTATGCAAAACTCCATTTCTTGCTCAGTTCAGTTTTATGGTTTTATTAATTGGGAAGATGCTAATCAGACATTTAATATTTATGAAATTCACATCAATGGCCAAATTAAAAGTTGGATTGAAATGTTCTTTTGTTTCACTGGCATTAAAGCTAACAACTACGGATATAGATGGGGCAATCATAGCAGTTTTAACAGATTATTCTGTTGTTATTTTGCTTCGTAATAACCTTTACAAAAGTATCAGTTTCAGTTTGTCAAAAGAAATGAGATAATCTTCTGAAATTTTCTATTTAAATCTCTTCTGCTAATTTGTCAGTGGGGTGTATGGTTCCCCAACTGACTGTCAATTACTGTGTCATCTTTATAGAATTGTTCATTCTGATATTGTTTGTGTGCTAGTTGAGTAATTTGAATTATTGGTTATAATCATGGATACTGACTTGTGCAAGTTCTTTCCACTCATGAACAAGGTAAAGCTTATGCCATGACTCTTAGTTCTGCATTTACTTTTCCAACAGTACTGAAACTAGTAATCAAGAAACAGACTTTTCAACCCAGCAAATCAATGCCAGGGCCTTAGTTGCACTCGAGCCATTTTTGCCTTTCATCTGACATAAACAACACATTCTTTTGAATCCTTTGTTCTTTTGTGGCTTCTGGGGAATTGTGTAATTTGCATTTGCACTACTCTCTCTAGATTAAAGGACTTCCCATAGGTATTTGGAGCTGAATGGGATTCATTATTAGCATCAAAAGCATGTATTTATGTCGCCTTATCCAAGCAGCCCTTGTTCTTGGGCATTACAGCATTGAGTGTCAACAATGAAAGGGCTCATAGATGATAAAAGATTTTGGTACATGGATGGGTGGCACAGTGAAGCAGTTTAAAGAGCTACTGACTCACAGGTTAAGTGACCTGGTTTTAATTCTCATCTTCAGGGCTGTCTGTGTGGAGTTTGTAAATTCTCATTTTGACCTCTTTAGATGAGCTGGTTTCTAACAATGTCCCAAAACGTGCAGGCTGGTGGGTTTCACTCTCATCTACAAACCTCTGTGTGTCGGTATCTGGGGGGAGTTGATGGGAATGTACACAAGAGTTATGGTAAAGCGAGTACAAAGTGGTTTGGATCTGGTAAGCCAAATAGCCTGTATACAGTATCTCTCCATAACTATTTAGTCATCCCAGGTATTTATGTCTGTGTGAACCACTTTGTTTAATTAAATTCTCGTGTTTCCCATGCATTTCTTACAGATTTCTCCTTTTCAAGAAATCATTGACTTCTGTTTGAAATGATTGATGCATGTTGAAGGCATAAGGCACTTGAGGGGTGCAAGGACAATGGGCTTTGAAACAAAAGAGAAGGAATTATGGTTAAAGTGCAGATTTTAAGGAGAGTTTTGAGTGAAAGCAGAATGGGAACAACAGATATGTGAGTGAGGGAATTGCTTAGAATGGGGATTAGAGATTTAGATATACTGTAGGTTGATTCATCGACTTGATCCTACATGTTTTCTTTAAATGTCAGTGATCCATGGCCAGGAAATGATCAACTTCAAATCTGTTCAAGAGAGGTCCCCATCGCCACTAAAACTACAGCACTGTCCCCTCCCTCCCACCCCACCCCCATCCCCATCACTCCTTTTATCCTGCACACTTAAACTAGATATTCTGAATCTAGTTTACAGAATTCCCGATGCCAATCTTGCTGAGATCTTTGAAGGAATTCTACAGGACCCTGGGTATTTATGACCTGCATGGCTGAGTTGGTAGCAGACTAATCTATGATATCTACCATGGTACTCCAGATCTTCCTTTTTATTTTGGTTTGCAAAGAGCGAATTATTTTAAATCCATTAAACGTATCAAGGTTGGTTAAGTTTTAGAGAATCAGAGGAGCTTCAGGTGACAGAAATCTGAAACAGAAAATATTGGAAATCCTCATTAGGTCAGTTAGTATATTAAGAAAGAAACATTAAACATTTTGGTTTCAGAACTTTTTATCAGAACTGAGAGAGAAAAACGAGAGACAGGAGAGGCTGCAGATGCAAGTAAGACAACATCAATGGAGGAAAATGGACAGTTGACATTTTGAGTTGAGACCCTGTATCAAGACTGAGAATGTAGAGGGCAGGTGGTCACTATGAAAAGGTCAGAGGGAAGGGTGAGGCTAAAGCTGGCATATGATGGGTTGAATCAGACACGGAAGAGTATAATGTGCAGATTAAGTCATGTGAGGAATGGGAGAGGAATGCCAGCGTACTCCTGACTTGAGCCTTGTAGATGGTGGACAGATTTTGGGAAATTGAGGCGAGTTACCTGTTGCAGGATTCCTAGCTTCTGATCTGCTGTTATAGACATGTTATGCAAATGCCTATTCCAGTTCAGTGGTAACCCCCAGGATGTTGATTTGGAGAAGTTCAAAGTAAATCTATTTTCAATGTGTGTGTGTGTGTGTGTGTGTGTGTGTGTGTGTATGTGTGTGTGTGTATATATATATATATATATAATATCTCTCTCTCTCTCTCTCTCTCTCTCTCACCATATACAACCCTGAGATTCATTTTCTTGCAGGCATACACAGTAAATCTATGAAACACGATTGAATCAATGAAAGACCGCACCCAACAGGATGGACAAACAACCGATGTGCAAAGGACAGCAAACCGTGCAAATACAAAAATAAAATTAAGAAAAGCAGTAATTACTGAGAATATGAGATGAAGAGTCCTTAGGTACTGTGAACAGTTCACTGCGAGTGAGGTTGTGTGAAGTTATCTGTCCCCTTTAGTTCAAGAGCCTAATGGTTGAGAGGTAATAACTGTTCCTGAACCTGGTAGTGTGGGTCCTGAGGCACCTGTACCGCCTTCCTGATGGCAGCAACGAGAAGAGTGTGTGACCTGAATTGTGGAGGTCTCTGATGATGGATGCTGCTTTCCTGCAACAGTGCTTTGTGTATAGGTGCTCAATGGTGGGCAGGGCGTTACCTGTGATGAACTGGGCTGTATCCTCTACTTTGTATAGGCTTTTCTGTTCAGAGGCATTGGTGTTTCATACCAGGCTGTGATGTAACCAGTCAATGTACTCTCCACCACACATCAAAGAAGTTTGTCTAGTTTTAGATGTCATGCCGAATGTTCGCAAACTTTTAAGAAAGTAGAGGCACTGTCGTGCTTTCTTCATCATTGCACTTAATGTGCTGGGCCCAGGACCATACTCTGAAATGGTAACAATAAGGAATTTAAGGTTGTTAACTGTCACCACCTCTGATCCCCCGATGAGGACTGGCTTGGGAACCCCCAGTTTCCTCATCCTGAAATCAATAATCTGCTCTTTGGTCTTGCTGACATTGAGAGAGAGATTGTTGTGGCAACGCTCAGCTAGGTTTCCACTCTCCCTCCTATAGGCTGATTTGTCACCACCTTTGATTCAGCCATTGACGGTGGTGTCATCAGCAGACTTAAATATGGCATTGGAGCTGTGCTTAGCCTCACAGTCATGAGTATAAAGCGAGTGTGTGAGGAGGCAAAGCACACAGCCTTGTGGTGCACCGATGCTGATGGAAATTGTGGAGGTGATGAATTTGCCATTCAGAACTGCCTGGGGTCTGCAAGTGAGGAAATCACTTTGGGGGTATTGAGGCTAAGGTCATGAAGCTTATTGATTATTTTTGAGGGGATGATGATGTTGAGTGCTGAGCTGTAGTCGATGAAGAGCATCCTGATGCATCCATCTTCACTGTTCAGATGTTCCAGGGTTAAGTGAAGAGCCTAGGAATTGGAGTGGATCCAAGCTGCTTCTCAGGCAGGAGTGGTTATGTTTCATCACCAACCTCTCAAAGCACTTCATCACAGTGGATGTAAGTGCTACTGGACGATAGTCATTGAGACAAGTTATTACGTTCTTCTTGGGCAGCGGTGTATTAAAGTTTGCTTGAAGAATGTGGAAACTTCAGTCTGCCAAAGCAAATGGTGCTGAACACTGCAATAGTCAGCAACCATCCCTACTTCTGACTTGTGATTGAAGGAAGTCTATAGGTGAAGCAGCTTAAGATAGTTGGGTCCAGGATATTATCTTAAGGAGCTCCTACAATGACGTTCTGTGTATCAATCTTGATACACCACTTCCTCTTCCTCTGTGCTCAGCATGGTTCCACTCAGTAGAAAGCTTCCCCCATTTTCCATTGATTTCAGTTTAGCCAGAGCTCCTTCATAACACACTCAAATCAAAAGTGGCTTTGATATCAAGGCTTTCATTTCACCTCTGGAGCTCAGCTGTTTTATTCATATTTAAACTAATTGAGGTCAGGAGCTCCGTGAATTTGGTAGAACTGAACCTGAACTTCTGTGAGCAGATTGTTGTTTAACCCCATTTTCGATTATCAAAATGTTGCAAAGGATAATCGAGAGTGAGCAAATGGGGCAGTAAAGGGTGGATTAGATTTGTCTGCTTGTGGTTAGGACTTATCAGGGACTTTCCACATTGCAGGAAGATGCCAGTGTAGTACCAGAACAGCATGGTCAAAGGTGTGGCAAGTGCAGGGGCACGAGTCTTATATCGGGGCCATAGATATTGCTGTATCCAGTTGTTAGAAGGAGTGAACTGAATTGGTCGAAGGCTTGTATCTGTTATGCTAGGGATGACTGGAGAATGCCGAATTGCATCATCTACTTGGCACTTTTGAATGAAGATTCTTGCAAGTGCTTTAATTTTCTCTTTTGCAGTGATGGGCTGGGCACCACCATTGTTGAGAACAGGCAATGAGCTGCTTGTGGGATCGCTTAGCTCTGTTTATTGTATGTTATTTACTTTGTTTGCTATGCAAGTGGTTCCCAGTGTTATACGGGATTGATTACTGAGATTTGTATCTGAATCAAAATTTGACCTACGAAGTACTGAGTCGCAGCTGATGTGGCAATTGAAAGTTTACTCTCTAATTTTTAATTTTAGTTGGAGTTTCCTTTTTATTTTTCCAGGCGTATCAGATGGCAGCAGAGGAAAAGATCACATCTGCTCTGGATCTTGGGAATGAACAATCTCGCTCTCCCACTAGCCCATCACGTCTCACCCATTTTAAGCCTCTGACTCCAGATCAAGATGAACCTCCTTTCAAATCAGCCTATAGCTCCTTTGTGAGCCTTTTCCGTTTCAGCAAAGGTGAGAAATGGATCGATTTCTGAAAAGCAACTGAAGTGCTAACAGCTTATGTTTGTGTATTATAAATTGTGCATTAGAGACATGAGGTATATTTCATATTACAGTTCAATTCTGATGCTCATTGATTAACCTCTCTATATGTTTTGTAATTGAGCAGTAAATTCTGTTGGTACCATGACACAGATCAATCCTGATTATTGGAGATGATTCACCTTAAAAATTGGAGAGAAGAGTAAATTGATCAAGCAATTCAGGATAGAATTACAAAAGAAGAGAAACAAAACTAAACGCCATTGTTGCATAATCTTAAGATCTTGATGTACTGTATATCTTGCTTTAGAAACAGTTCTCTGTAAATCTTCACATGCATCATAAAATGTGAATTGTTATTTTAAATGTGTTTTTGGAAAGCCTGTAAAATAAACCTTGTTATCATCCAATGTCAGATGATGGGAGACCCAACTCTTCATACAGGTCAGAACTACCCCAGAGTGAACCACAAGTTACAGGAGCAAATTGGTCTAACCACCAAAATGACGGACAAGCATATTTAAGGACGCCACCAGCCTACAAAAAACAATGTATTGCAGAAAACACTCGGAGAGCATCCAGTGCATCAATGGTCAAAGCTCAAGGTGCAGGTAAAGAGAATAGTTAGTGATTTAACTTTATTATTTTTACGAGCATTAAAATTACCTAAAAGCACTTGTACATAATCATTTCATATTGTGTTTTAAAGTTATGAATAATGTCTGGTAAATGCATTTTTATTACTTGAAATCAGTACTGATGCTTCAACCATTTCCTCAAGATTCTCTTTAAAAGATTATGTAAGTAAGCTAATCACAAAACAAATACTATAAAGCAACTGTGTATCAACCTATTCACATATTTATACATTGCTGCAGTTGAATGCAGTTTCATAGCTGTATTTCTGTTTATTATTAACACATCATGAAAAGTTAGATCTCATTGAGGTGTATGCTTTTGATGCAGAGTTAAATTGTTCATCTATGAACTCTCATTCCTTCAGATTTTAATTATTGATTTTTCTTATTTAGCATTAATCTTAATTCTGATTCATTTATCTTCCCCTTTATTTTACTTTTTGTGTATGTGATTGGTTAAAACAGGACATTAATTTTCTTGTTCTTGATTCAGGACATTACAAAGATTCTAATTTCTACAACTGCAGTTTCTAGTGCAAGTATAAAGAATGTCCAACACAAATTTGTAATGCCAGATCACGCATCGTACTGCTCTGCATTTCATTCCCACAGTGTGTGTATGTGCTATAAATTTCAACTGTATATTAACAACAGGATCTTTCTTCTGTATCTAGCAATAATTAGGATGCTCTCACTGGGATGTTGACTCTTTCATTGCTGGTAGAAAAGATTATAAATTTTTCTTATTTGGTATAATTTAAGTGATATGGCTTGTATGAGGATAATCTTATTTGAAGTAAAGCTACAGCAGTGAGAAAATTGTTAGACAGCTTTACCATGTTGGTTGCTGAAATAGTCACAATTGAAATTAATGTATCTGTATCATTGCTTATGCCTGTTAAATTAACACTTGGAATTTCTATGCAGGTACCAAGCTATCATCATTACTGCAAAATTTAGGTGGCTTTTTTCATACCTTTGAAGGCATCTGGTAAATGAAACCCAATGCACTTATAGTTCCTCAAGCATAAAAAACTTTCAAATGGAAAAGCTATGAAACTGCTCTGCTGCAGGCCTTTTCTTAGTGTAACTGAAGTTTATACCAAAATTTGCCCATTTTTGTCAAGAAGACACATGATAGAACATGAACAAAAATGTTAAATATATGACATCATCAAACTAAAATGAATTTTAAAATATTTCTCACAGTTTCAAAGATAAAAGCACTGCGCTGACAGCATAAAGATCATGAACAACATACAGCAAATTTAAATTATTTTATGGACTTTAGATGATGAAGTTAAGAACCTTAAATAAATGAAGTTTGGATCTAGAGGTGCATAGGTGAGTGGATAGTGAGAAACCTTTCCCTATAATTGAGATATCTAAAATTAGAGGGTATAGATTTAATGTGAGATAGTGGAAATTTAAAGGGATTCAGAAGGGTACATTTTTTCACACCAGAAGTTGTTAGTATCTGGAGTGTGCTGCCAGAAGTGGAGGTGGGAACGGTTATAACATTTAAGATGTATTGGGATGGTTACCATACTGAGGAATGCAAAGAGGGATATAGAATTAATGAGGGCAAGCGGGATTGATGTAGATAGCAATGGTAATTTGCAGAGGCACGGTCAGCTGAAGGAGCTGTTTAATTCTGAGCGACAGGACACAGGAAATTGCAAAAGAAAGTAAGTCAGGCTGCATCTGTGGGAAGAGAAGCAGAGTCAAAACTGAAAAGGAGACAAAAGTTTGTTCCACAGCAAGCAGGATATTGGACGAGAGTTGTCTCCCTTCAGATAATAACTAGATACGTTTGTTAACAGTTTATCCTCATGGTCATTTTGGTTTTACTCTAGCAGAAGTATTTTCCTCCCACAGTCTTCTGCAGCCGAACAAGGTGAGATCATATTCTTGAATTGGATTTGATAGGTGGCACTCATTTTTAACTGTTTTATTCTTTAAAAAAATAATAGTTCTTGAATGCTTCCAAATTGTACTTAGAGTGTACTTTTGGCAAGATGGACAATTGGCTGAATCAGGTGCTTTCATTAGCAAGGCTTATTCTGCCTCGCCTTCATGCCATGTAATGTGGTACAAAAACTCTTCGGACAGGAGCTTCATGAAGGATCAGGCCCACCTGAGTGCAGCAGCAAATCTGCAAAAGTTTTGTTTGTACTTAGAAGTGCCTTCAAACTTCTTTCATATTGTATTGAAAGACTTACGATGTTATGGTTTCTAACTTCTAGTAAACATGCATCTTGGTTTACAGATACTACATTCTAATATTGCGGGTGAAAGAATGAAAGAGCAACTTTTCCACTTGTCTAATGGGTATTTAACCTAGAACTGGTCTTGTGGTCCTTGCCTTGCAAGTTTTCTTTTATGTAGGCAGCTATTTTATGGTTTTGTCATCAACTGCCAGCAAGAGCACTGACTTAAGTCCCATCTCTATTTTTAAAAAAAAAGACTGGCTTATGTTCTGGATTGCTTTTAATGAAAGGGAAAAAAAAAGCAAAGCATTCAACTCCTAATCAATTTGCATTGCAAAATAATAATGTGGTATAATCCAAATATGTGCTTCCTGTTGCAACATACAATTTTTAAGATGGATTTTGTTTTTATTAACCAGATGGTCATAGGAAACCAGATGTTTCTATGGGTGGCCATGATCCTCGAACAGCAGTACAACTGAGGAGCCTGACTACAGTTTTGAAGCGTTTGAAAGAAATAATGGAGGGCAAAAGCCAGGTATAGTACACAGTCAATAAGGAATTAAAATAAAATCAAGCAAGCTGAACAAGTAGGAATAGCTACAATAAGGCGAGATATGTGAGGATTTTAGAAAGAATCAAATTGTAACTTGTAAGACACAAACACAGCAAGGTTCTGTCAAATTAAGCTTGTTGCCAATTTGACAAAAGATAAAGTAGGCAAAAGATTTCCATAAAATAATCAAGGGATGATCTGAAATTCATTGCTGCTAACTTTGGGGGGTGGGGGAGAGAGAACAACAGTCTGAGGGAATCTCATTCCTGCACGATTACTCCAGAAAGGAGTGAAGAAGACTTCATAGCATTCTACATTTAATGTTGTGGGATTTGTAAGTACCACAAAACAGAATCACAACCAAACCTTCTATCAAAGGGAAATGAAATTAATTGTAACAATTGCTGTGTTTGTTCCCACCTTTCCTTGCTAACTTCTGTATTATCAGCCCCAAGAGCATTAGGCTGGCCATTATTGGCTAGCTTCAAAAGGGCATGTGGTTTTTGCAAAAGTGTATTTTAGAAACTGTAGGCGTCACTATTGACAACAGGGATTGGAACTTCCAAGGAGTAAGAATAGACGTATTAGTCTCATTTTCAAGATATCTGACACAAGACTGTGTATATGAATATGGGACTGCAACCCAATGAGAAAGAAAGGATGAAGAATAACTCTAAGCACTACATTAATGGATACAGCTTCAATCAAATGGAGCTAGAGACAAAAGTCCAAAAGGTTTGTTACCATCTGGTATGATGCAAGGAAAAGGATAATGTAATTAAAATCGACAAAATATGTTGACAAAAATTCAACCATGGTGACCAAATTGCTCAATGCAGGATTTCTTGAGTTCAAAGTTCAAATTAAATTTATTATCAAAGTACATGTATGCCACCATATACAAATGAGTTTCATTTTCTTGTGAGTATACTTCATTTTAAAAATCTTTTTATTAATATATAATCTCCTACAGCTATAAAGCACAGAAGTTCAACAAATTAGTGTATGTATAATTAATAAAGCTGAAGAAAAAATACTTGCGTATGCTAATGAAAAAAAAAATTTATATAAGAAAAAGAAGGAAAAAAGAGAACCCCAACTAACTGGGGGGAAAAGCCCACTAACTACAAAACAAAAATAGGAAAAAAAACATTACGAACCAACTCCCCGAGCAATAGGTCTTACAATCATTTATATATATAAGAGAAGAAAAAGAGAACAACAACTGCCAAATCACATTTATATAACATAAAATTGGAAGGAAACCATATAAATTAATTCAAATTAAATGAAAACAACAGGAATTCTGCAGATGCTGGAAATTCAAGCAACACACATAAAAGTTGCTGGTGAACGCAGCAGGCCAGGCAGCATCTCTAGGAAGAAGTGCAGTCGATGTTTCAGGCCGAGACCCTTCGTCAGGACTAACAAATTAAATGATAATATTTGGCAAAAGAGCCCCACCTTCTCTCGAAATTGAATTGGGGATCAAACGTTCTACTTCTAATTTTTTCCAAACTAAGACATAGCGTTACTTGGGAAAACCATTGAATTAGTGTAGGAGCAGAGGTATCTTTCCACTTCAATAAAATAGCTCTTCTTACCAACAATGTAATGAATACAATTACATGTTGGTTTGAAAATGAAATACCCTGAGTAGGATGCGGAACTATTCCAAATAGAACAGTTAGTGTATTAGGTTGTAAATTAATTTTCAAAGCTTTAGAAATTGTAGAAAATAAAGATTTCCAAAAAGATTTCAATGGGGGACATGACCAGAACATATGTGACAAAGTAGCTACTTCATTTTTGCACCTATCACAATAATTATCTATATTAGGAAATATTTTGGATAGTCTCTCCTTTGTTAAATAATAACGGTGAACAATTTTAAATTGAATTAAACAAAGATTAGCACATATCGAAGAAGAATTAACCATTTTCAGAACACGCAACCAATCTTCATTAACAAAAGTCATATTAAGTTCTCTTTCCCAATCTTGTTTAATCTTTAGTGAAAGGTTATCTTTTTGTAGTAAAAAATAAATTATAAATTCTACCAATGGAACCTTTCACTAAAGGATTCATATTCAAAATAGTATCCAACAAATCAGATTCTTGCATATATGGAAACGTAAAAACATATTTTTGTAAAAAATGTCTAACCTGAAAATATTGCAAGAAATGTGTATGAGAGAGAGAGTATTTGCTAATTAACCCTTCAAAAGTCATCGATCAACCATCACTAAATAAATCTGCAAAAGAACAGGTCCCCTTATTTCTCCATAAAAGAAGAATGGGATCAGTAATTGAAGGTTTAAATAGCAAATTTCGAAACACAGGGCTAGACAATTTAAATCGTTTAAAATTTAAAAAGTTGCAAAACTGAAACCAAATCCGTAAGGACTGTTTAATAACAGGGTAGAGATTTAAATTGGTAATTTTAGCAAGTTGTAAAGGTAATGGAGCTCCTAATAATGAAGTTAAATAAAATTGATTAATAGCTTTAAATTCCAAATCAATTCAAGCTGGTTTTTGGTTCTTATCGAGCCAATATAACCAAAAACATAGTTGTCAAATATTAACAGCCCAATAATACAATCTTAAATTAGGTAGCGCGAGTCCACCATCTTTTTTGGATTTTTGTAAATGAATCTTATTAACTCTTGGTTTTTTATTATTCCAAATAAAGGACGGAATAGTAGAATCAATTTGATCAAAAAAATTTTAGTTAGAAAAATAGGGGTATTTTGATAAATATATAAAAATCTAGATAAAATCATCATTTTCACAGCATGAATACGACCTATTAAAGAAAGTGTAAGAGGATTCCATCTAGAAAATAATTGTTTCATAGAGTCCAATAAAGAAACTACATTAGCTTTATATAGGTCCTTTTTTTGTAATAATAATACCCAAATACTTAAAAGAATTCACAATTCTAAATGGAATATCATGATACATAATAACAGGAACATTTAAAGGGAACAATTCACTTATTTAAATTAAGTTTATATCCTGAAAATTTTCCAAAATCATTTAATAATTCTAAAAGATTAGGAATAGATTCTTCAGGATTCAAGATATAAACCAGAAGATCATCTGCAAAAAAGAGAGATCTTGTGTATGGTCCCATTTATAGAAATACCATGAACGTTTTTAGCTTCACGAATTGTTATAGCCAGAGGCTCCAGTGCGAGATTAAATAATAAAGGACTTAATGGACACCCTTGTCGAGTACCTTGTGAAAGTAAAAAAAAAAGGGAGACCTAAGATTATTAGTAGTAACGGTAGTGATAGGGTTCTTATAGATCATTTGAATCCACTTATTAAAATTATTACCAAAGCCAAATTTATCTAATACATTAAACAAAGAAGTCCATTCAACTCTTATCAAATGCCGTTTCTGCATCCAGAGAAATAACACATTGAGGTATTTTGGATAATGGTGAATATATAATGTTCATCAATCTTCGAATATTAGAAAAAGAATAACGGTTGCTCTGATAAAGCCCGTTTGATCTATAGAGATAATTTTAGATAAAATGTTTTCCAAACATTTAGCCATTATCTTAGAAAGAATTTTAGCATCCACATTTAATAGCGAACTAGGTCTATAAGATGAGCATTCAGCAGGGTCTTTCTCTTTCTTAAGGATTAAAGAAACAGAAGCTTCATAAAAAGAAAAAGGTAAATTACCTTTCTCAAAAGATTCGTGAAATATTTCCAAAAGGTATGGAGAAAGTAATTTTTCAAATTTTTTAGAAAATCCTACCAAATAGCCATCGAGTCCAGGAGCTTTACCTGATTGCATTGACCATATAGCTTTCAGAATTTCATGTTCAACAATTGGAGCATCAAGGGTCTGTTGGTCTTCTGCAGTAATTTGAGGAAATTTAATCTTGTATAAAAAAGCCTTCATTTTGGAGGGATCTGCAGGAAACTGAGATTTATAAAGAGCAGAATAAAAATCCTGAAAAATATTATTAATGTCTTCATAATTACTTACTATATCTTCATTATCTTTACAAATCTTTAAAATTTGTCTTTTAGCTTTAGCAGCCCTTAATTGGGAAGCTAAAAGCCTATTATTTTTATCCCCAAAAATATAAAACTGTCTTTTTAATTTAAACAAATATCCTTCGATAGGATAAGTTAATAATAAGTTATATTGTGATTGTAATTCCACTCTTCTTTTAAACAAATCAACATTTGGAAAAATTGCAGTAACATTATCTAATTCTTGAATTTGTTTAGCAATTTTATCTAATTCCATTCTTGTCTGTTTTTTCAACTTGGCTAATAAGAAATAATCTGACCACGTAAATAAGCTTTTAACGTATCCCAAATTACTAACTTTGAGATGTTTCCTGTATTATTAAAGAGAAAAAAACTCTTTTATCTGAGTTTCAATAAACTTAACAAAATCTGAACTTTGTAACAAATGTTCTGGAAAACGCCAGGGTGGTCTTGTAGAAAGAACGACTTTCAAATCAAATATTAAATTTAAAGGAGCATGATCAGAAATAACAATTGCATCGTATTCACATTTCTGAACATTAAATAAAAGTCGGAGGTTGGCTATAAAATAGTCGATTCTCGAATATTTATTATGAACTTGTGAAAAAAGGAATATTCTCTCTCAGTAGGATGCATATGTCTCCAGACTTCAATTAAACCATAATCAATTAAAAAGGAATTAATAAGTAATGCAGAGCGATTAGGGAGTTGATGTCTAGATGATGATTTATTTAATAGGGGATTTAAGCAAGTATTAAAATCTCCACCCATTAATAACATATATTCATTTAAATCAGGTAATAGAGCAAAAATATCTTTAAAAAATGAAGGATCATCAGCATTTGGTATATATGTGTATGTGTGTGTGTGTGTGTGTATGCTCCGGAATTCCATAATGGGAATAAAAAATAGAAATAAGAAAAAGAAAAAAACTACCCAACCTACAAAGCCCAAAAATAAGTCGATATCAATCGATGCAAGCCCCAAGAAATGCATAAGAAGCAATTCTGAACTCCACCTGCCTAAATAAAAGGTACAGATGAAAAAAGGTAATCTGTCTCCCTCTCCCGAGTATACAACTCATTACAGTCGACATAAAACCCATTGCAACTAAATTAGAAAAAATAGTTAACAGAAACGACCTTCAATTTAGAAAATAACCTTCATAACATTAGATAAGAAAAAACACTTCCAAGACAAATTCTTGAAATATTTGCACAGAAGAGAAAACATGCCATCTTTAACTTATTACATCTATCTATAAAACGTAAAAAAGAACCTGAATAGTGAGTTAAAAGTTCTTAACAAAAACATACAAAACAAAAAAAAACAATTAATTCATAGATGTAGCAAACAAAAAGAAATTCTAGATGGTTTAAAATTTCTACAGTCTTCCAGCAGATCCCATAAGATACCTTCTAAAATTAAAACCGTCCAAACCGGTCTATTTCAAAGATAAAGGTACTTTTTAATACCAAGGCTTTCTGTACTTCTTAATTCTTCCGATCCCATCATTCCTTATATCGCGAAACGATCGAATAATTGTAAGACTTCCAAACTTCAGGCTTCAGACTCATCCGGGAGAGAATTAATAAAATGCAATGCATCAGTTGGATCCTCAAAGATACGAACCCCAGAATCTTTAGCGAAAAGCCTTAATTTAGCGGGATACAGAAGAAAGGGATGCATCAGTTCTTGAAAGGCCATTTGCATTATGGTCGCGAATCTAGAACGTTTCTGAACAACTTCACACGGAAAATCTTGAAAGAAATGAATCTCAGAGCCTTGAAATTTAAACAGTCTTTGTTTTCTTGCCAGTTTAATAATACGGTCTTTCTCTTGAATACGAAGAAAATGCACAATAACATGTCTGTTTTTACCTAGTCTCGGAATTCCAACCCTATGAGCTATGTCAATGTCGGGCAATTGTGAAAATGCCTCAGGAAATAGAGATTGAAACATTTTAGCGAAATAGTCCAGTATGTCGGCAGATTCTGATTTCTCTCTCAGTCCAACAATTCGGATATTGTTCTGACGAGAACGAGCTTCCAAATCAACGATTCGTCGTTGTGCTTTTTCCAAACGAGAAGAAATATCAGCCGCATTGAGAGTTACTTTTTTAAGATCCAAGCTCAAAGAATCAATTTTTTCCTCCAAAGGGAGAAGACTTTCTTTTAATTGAGTTAACTCAGCGATGATAGAGCTCTTTTGAGTCTCTAATCTATTAACCCAGGCTGGCTCTTTAGGAGCTTTGTCAATTTTTTTTAGATTTACCATTACCTGTATCGGGATTCCTTTTAGTGCTTCTCAAGGCAGCCATAGCTATAACTATCACTTTGAAAGATCCGACTGAATAAAGTTAAAAATTTCAAAGTTTAAGTTGGGAAAGGGAGAAACTAAAGGCAGACAGGAAGACACTGTGTCTTACATATCCACAGGTGGAAGGCGGAGTCCCTTGTGGTATACTTAATAAATCCATAATAGAATCAATGAAAGACAGCACCAACTGGACATTCAGCCAGTGTGTGTTCATTGTAATGGACTAAATTTTCATGTCCCAAGTTGAACAGAGGCAGGTGGTAAGCTTCATTTTTGATATGACCAAATGAACTCTTCTAAACATGAAATAACATAGGTAATGGACGTCTTATCTCTGTTTTAGTTTCATCTGGATGACTGGATCTTATAGGTCTATTTGCTGACATTTCAAACAGTCTCAAATATTGATTCAGATATTTGTAGGTAATTTAAAATTAGAAAGAAATGTACATTTAAAATTTTAGGACAATGCTTTATTCTGGTATTTAAGGATTTGTCCTTTTGCTAAAATACCAGTGTCAAATTTGGACCTCATATAAGATAAGGAATGATGTATATATTTAAGTCAAACAGTCAAATTTTATTTTAGCCGAAGTTTCAATGAGAACCAAGATTTTAGTGACCTAAGTACTACACCTGAGCATATACCACCTCCTTCACCCCATTCAGGGCCCCAGGCAGTCCTTCCAGTTAAGGCAACACTTCACCTGTGAATTTGCTGGGCTTGTCTATTGCATCTGGTGCTCTCGATGTGGCCTCCTCTATATTGGCAAGAGCTGTAGTAAATTGGGGGACCTCTTCATCAAGTACCTCCACTCCATCTGCTATAAGTAGGACTTTCTTGTGGTCAAACATTTTAATTCTTATTCCCATTCTGACATGTTTGTCCATGGCCTCCTTTTGTGCCAAGATGAGGCCGCCGTCATGGTGGAGGAGCAACACCTTATATTTCATCTGGGTAGCCTCCAACCTGATGGCATGAATATCGATTTTTTTCCCCCCTTTTCCTTCTGGTAAATAAATTCCCCCTCTCCTCTTCCTTTATTCCCTCCCCACTCTGACCTTTTACCTCTTCGCTGTCAATTACATCCCCCGGGGTCGCCTCCTCCTTCCGTTTCTCCTGTGGTCCAGTCTCCTCTCCTATCAGATTATTTCTTCTCCGGCCCCTTACCTTTCCCATCCACCTGGCTTCACCTGTTACCCTCCAGCTATCCTCCTTCTCCTCCCTGACCTTTTTATTCTGGGATCTTCCCCCTTACTTCTCAGTCCTGAAGAATGGTCTGGTCCCGAAACGTTGACTATCTGTTCCCCTCCAGAGATGCTACCTGACCTGCTGAGTTTCTCCAGCATCTTGTGTGGGTTGCTCTGGATTTCCAGCATCTGCAGACTTTATCAGGTTTAGTGATAATATTTTAGCTTAAAGAATTTTGCTTTCACTCTTACACACATAGATTGCTTATTCCATGAAATTTGATCTGTCAAGTCTATACTGCCTTCTTTCATCTGGATTTCTGTTTAAAGTTGCCTGCACTGCCAGCTAAAAATGTGTGTTGTAAATCAGTGAGGTGTACTGTTTATTTGACTTAGGATAACAGTTTTATCTTGAGATAAGCACCGAAAGTATTGCATTTTGTCTCTCAGTCAATTGAGATGGAAACTGAGTGTCCTTCTGGCTGTTCTGGTGAGTTGGGTGGAGGTGATGGAGATTTAGCACAATTCAGTGGATTTGAATGTTATCTAGTTATTGTGTCAGCTTCTTTCCTTTAAGACCTACTAAGAAAGGGGAAGCTAATAACTGAGATAACAAAATGTTGGAGGAACTCAGAAGATCAGGCAGCTTCTGTGGAGGGAAATGAACAGATGGTGTTTTGGGCCGAGACTCTTCGTCAAGACAAACTAACTTGGTCTATTTGACATGGGGAAAAGAAAGTGATAAACCATGAATTTTTACTTAACCTCCTTTAAATGTTGATGGAGGAAAGGAAAACCAAGAGGAAAAAAAAGGAAGACCAGCAGTGATTAAGGGGTTTGTGAAGTCTGAATAAGCTTCCACCATAAGCTGCTTGAAGGAGGAATAATACTTAACAGAGAAAAGGTCCATTTTGAGAGGTAACATTTCAGGAAATGCTTTACATTGCTGCCCAATGAGAAGAAAGTATATGCAGAGTTGATTTACTTATAACAAAATGTGGATTTGTATACTGATTGCACTACACTTTGTAGTATTTAAGGATCACTAAACTCTGTTACCTGTGTTTTGTAATATAGGATACTGACTTGAAGCAGTACTGGATGCCAGACAGTCAGTGCAAAGAGTGTTATGACTGCAGTGAGAAGTTTACTACTTTTAGACGTCGACACCACTGCCGTTTATGCGGGCAGATCTTCTGTAGTCGCTGTTGCAATCAAGAAATTCCTGGGAAATTCATGGGTTATGCAGGTATGTAAATAGTAAACTTACGTTGTGTCCACTTTATTTGATACACCTGTACACCTGCTTGTTCATGTAAATATTTAATCACCCAATCATGTGACAGCAAATCAGTGCATAAAAGCACGCAGTCATGGTCAAGTGGTTTATCAGACCAAACATGAGAATGGGGAAGAAATGTAGTCTAAGTGACTTTGACCGTGGAATGATTGTTGGTGCCAGACAGGGTGGTTTGAGATCTCAGGAACTGCTGATCTTTGCACACAGCAGTCTCAAGGGTTTACAGAAAATGGACTGAAAAGCAAAAAACATCCAGTAAGCAGCAGTTCCATGGGCAAAAATGCCTTGTTAATGAGAGAGGTTGGAGGAGAATGGTCAGACTGGTTCAAGCTGACAGGAGAGTAACAGTAACTCAAATAACCACGTATTACAATGGGGGCGGATGCAGAAGAGCATCTATGAATGCAAAATGTGTTGAACCTTGAAGTGGATGGGCTAGAGCAACAGAAGACCACAAACATAGACTCATTGGCCACTTTGTTAGATAATGGTGATTGAGTGCAACGAAAGAGATCAAATCCTCTGGTATACACCAAGATTGATCATTTTAAGCAACTGGATAGGACATTGGGAGATAGCAACACATTAGGGTGAGTTAAACAATATAACCAAAGGGCCAATAATTAACTTTAAATTAATATTGTGTATGGAGTGAAGTAACTGATCACAATAAAAGTATTTTAAATGGAGATCTTGCTGTACATAAAATTAGTATTTTTTGGGGGTGGGATTGGGGATTAATGGAGAATGGGTGAGGAGGGCATTACACAGTCAATTCTCCAATATTGTTGGTCATTTCAGATGTTACTAAATGAAAATGATCTCCCTTCAATCCACACTACCATTTGGTCATTATCAGTATTGGTGTCGAGAATATTTGAAGCTTAAGTTTGTTTAATGTGGCTGCAAGTGCTTTAACTCTGACCCACTATTTCTTTATTGCTATTGCCCATTCACTCCAAGATGTTTCTATCCTAATAATTTCGATGTGACTAAATAATTACTTCATAACCAGGTCTTTGTAACTTATTTTTTCCTTTGTCTTTGTTGATGTATGCATTTTGCCTTCAGCTGTGAATCTGACTGCAGATGGATTAGATGAAGTTTCAGTCTTACCTTAGTTTATTTTTCTTCCTTTCTTTTCATTCCTTGTTGACATCTCTCCAGCTGTCACTCCTTGTTCATTTCAATTCCATACACATAAAAGCTAGTATCTTGATGTGTCTTTGGTAAACTTGAGGGAATTCAAAACTAATTGCATGTGTCATAACATGTTATGTTTTAAGTCTCCAAATTCTGTTTTAAGTCTGCATATGCTGAGCTGCATTGACTTGCACAGCCTCAAGATTCTGTAACATTAAATGAGGTGTGTAACTATAAATTTTAGTGGGCTATTTATTCTGGTGTATATCACCATACTGGCACATGAAGAATACATGGAGTCATATAGCATAGAAGCAGGTTCTTTGGGACACCCATGAAGCATCTATTATTGCATCAATCTTACCCTAACCTCATGTTTGCTCCATTCTCCCTGCATTTGTATCAACTCTTCCAGAATATGCAGTTAAATATTAGCTCATGGGTAGAACAGTTTTACAAGAAACTGGGTTGACATACGTATCTTATGTTAATACCTATTCAAATAGATCAGTTGAATCCACTCATGATTAGCCTGAAATTGAGGGTAAGTATGAACATATTTTTTAAAAAAAAGAAAATATTGAGCCACTCAATCCTTTGAATTTGTTTTGCCATTCAGTAATACAAAGACTGGTTTGAGTGTAAATGCCACAACATTCCCGTCTGTCCCCCTCCATTTCTGCTAGTAACATTAAAGCCTCTTGCTTATTGATAATCCACCCTAAAAATAATTCAGACTGCCTCTACTGTCCTTTTGGGAAAGAGTTCCAGAGACTTGCAATGTTCTGCATGAGGGAGGTTGGAGCCTTATTTTGTATAAATGGGGGTTTTTATTTATGTCTGCTCTAAGTTATACAAGGTATACTCCAGGCTACTGTGGGAAGTGAAGGAGGAGATTGCTGAGCCTCTGGCCATGATCTTTGCATCATCAGTAAGGTGGAAAAAGTACCAGAGGATTGAAAGGTTGCAATTGTTGTTCCCTTGTTCAAGAAAGGGAGTAGAGATAACCCAGGACATTATAGACCAGTGAGTCTGACTTCAGTGGTCGGTAAGTTGTTGAAGATCCTGAGAGGCAGGATTTATGAGCATTTGGAGAGACATAACCTGGTTAAGGATAGTCAGCATTGGCTTTGTCAAGGGCAGGTCGTTCCTTACGAGCCTGATTGAATTATTTTGAGGATGTAACAAAACACCCTGATGAAGGTAGAGCAGTGGATGTAGTGTATATGAATTTCAGTAAGGTATTTGATAAGGTGCCCCATGCAAGGCTCATTCAGAAAGTAAGGAGGTGTGAGATCCAAGGAGACCTTGCTTTGTGGATCCAGAACTGGCTTGTCCACAGAAGGTGGTTATAGGTGATTTGTATTCTGCATGGTGGACAGTGACCAGTTGTGTTCTACATGGATCTGTTCTGAGACCCCTCCTGTTTGTGATTTTTATGAATGACCTAGATGAAGAAGTAGACGGGTGGTTTAGTAATTTTGCTGATGACACAAAAGTTGGGAGTGTTGTGGATAGTCTGGAGGGTTGTCAGAGGTTACAGCAGGACATCGATAGGATGCAGAACTGGGCTGAGAAGTGGCAAGTGGAGTTCATTTATTTTGGTAGGTCAAATTTGAAGACAATATAATATTAATGGTAAGAATCTTGGCAGTGTGGAGGATCAGCGAGATTTTGGAGTCCGTGTCCATGGGTTACTCAAAGCTGCTGGGCAGGTTGACAGTGTTGTTAAGAAGGCATGTGGTATGATGGCCTTCATCAACTGTGAGATTGAGTTCAAGAGCTGTCAGGTAACATTAAGGCTATATAAGACTTGGTTAGACCCCACTTGGAGTATTGTGTTCTGTTCTGGTCACCTCACGACAGGAAGGATGTGAATATTACAGAGAGAGTGCAGAAGAGATTTATAAGGATGTTGCCTGGATTGGGGAGCATACCTTATGAGAATAGGTTGAGTGAACTTGGCCTTTTCTCCTTGGGGCGACGAAGGATGAGAGGTGACCTGTTAGAGGTGTATAAGATGATGTGAAGCATTGATGGTGTGGATAGGCAGAGGCTTTTTCTTGGACTGAAATGGCTAACGTGAGGGGGCATAGTTTTAAGGTGCTTGGAAGTAGTTATAAGGGGGATACAGAGGTAAGTTTTTCACACAGAGTGTGGTGGGTACATGGAATGCACTGCCAGGGACTGTGGTAGAGGCTGATGCAATAGGGTCTTTTAAGAGACTCTTAAATAGGTACATGGAGCTTAGAAAAACAGAGAGCTGTGTGATAGGGAGTTTCTAGGTAGTTTTCAGAGTTGGTTACGTGGTCGGCACAACATTGTGGGCAAAAGGGCCTGTAATGTGCTGTAGATTTCTATGTTCTATGTTCTTCGTTAAGCTGATTTGCAATTTTTATTCAGGTGATCTTCGGGCATGCACATACTGCAGAAAAATAGTTCTGAACTATGCACACTCCACAGACAGCAGCTCCATTGGTGAAGATCTCAATGTTTTAACTGACTCAACGTATTCTGTGTCTATGTTGGATCCCAATGAGCCTCGAACTCCTGTAACTGGACGGAAAATCAATAAAAATAATTTTTTGGAAGAGGACCTTGCTTGGCAGAGGTATAAAATATTTTTGGAAACAGTTTTTAAATAAGTATTGTATTATATGTTTGAGTCAAGAGAGTCTTGTGAAAGATTCACCCCATTACGTTAATCTGACAAATATGTTTAATCTGCATTTTAATTAATCTGTTGATGCACAGCACAAGTTGTCAATAAAATGGTAAACTTTTTATGATCATATTTTTAAAATTGGGAAGATTCTTATGATTCCCACAACTGCCCCTCTTCAAAACTTAAAGTAAGTTCATTATCAGAGTATGTTTATGTTACCATATGCTACCTTGAGATTCACTTTATTGTGGGTGTTTTCAGAAAGAAGAAATATAATGGAATATTTTGAAAAATTATACATAAATAGACAAAGACTGGCAAAAACCTAATGTGCATTAGAAGACAAACTGCAGATAAAAGTACTACTGTGAACACTGGTTGTAAAGAGTCCTTGAAAGTGTGTCTGTAGGTTGTAGAATCAGTTCAGAGTCATGATGCATGAAGTTATTCATGCAGGTTCAGAAGCCTGATAGTTGCAGCATAATAACGGTTCCTGAACCTAGTGGTATGGGACATGAGGCATCTGTACCTCCTGCCCGATGGCCTTGTAAATGTACTCAATGGTGGGGCGGGCGTCGCTTGTGATGGACTGGGTTGTATCCATCACTTCCTGTAGTCTTCCATTCTTGGCCATTGGCGTTTCCATACCAGTTAGGATACTCTTCACTGTGCAGCTGTAGAAAACTGTCATATGACATGTTGAATATATGTAATCTTCTAAGAAAGTAGAGGTGTTGCCATGCCTTTTTTGTGATGACACTAGTGTGTTGGTCGTAGAACGGATCCTCTAATGTGATCATGTAATATTTCAGGGTTTTGTTATTTATATGTAGGAATAAATCAGTAAGAATAAAAAATGTTCCATTCTACTTGACACTGATCTTTAAAGTTAGCAGTAGATCTCAAAAATATTTATATTTTGCAATGCTTTTGGACATTGTGCGTGCAATTTAAGAATAGCTGCTGCTGAAGTCTACATGAATTATTGAGAATTCATTGCAAGTGCTGTGTTTCATAATAAAATTAAAGAATTATGATGAAAAATAGACATCATTGTAGGCTGTACATGTAAAATCTCAACATAATATTAAAACAAAAGATGAGGAGGTGGTGAGGAGAAGGCGTACAGGAGTGAGTAGACTGGTAGAGTGGTGTTGTAACAACAGCTTTGCATTCAACATCATTAAGACCGAGGAATTGATTGTGGACCAGGAAAGGGAAGGTGAGAGAACACAAACCAGTCCTCATCAAGGGATCAGCAGTGGAAAGGGTGAGCAGTTTCAAGTTCCTGAGTGTCAACATCTTTGAAGATCGATCCTGGGCCCAGCATATTGATGCAATTACATAGAAGGCACAACAGCAGCTATATCTGGTTAGAAGTTTAGGGAGATTTAGTATGTCACTAAGGACTCTTGGAAATTTCTACAGATGTTCTGTGGAGAGTATTCTAACTGATTGCATCACCATCTGATATAGAGGGGCCACTTCATATGATTGGATCAAGCTGCGGAAAGTTGCAAACTCAGCCAGCTCTATCATGGGCACTAGACTTCCTAGCATCAAGGACATCTTTGAAATGCTATGCTTTCAAAAGGTGACGTCCATCATTAAGGACTGCCATTACCCAGGACATGCCCTCTTCACATTGCTACTATCAAGCAGGAGGCACAGGAGCCGGAAGACGCACACTCAACATTTTGGGAACAACTTCTTCCCCTCTACCATCAGGTTTCTGAATGGACAGTAAACCCATTCACACTACCTCACTATTTTTTTTTCCTTTGCTCTCTTTTTGCACTAATTTAATTTAATTTTTAAAAACAAATACTTATAACATAGTGTTTTATTTTTAGGTATCGCAGTGTACTTTTGCTGCAAAACAACAGATGTCACAACATATGCAGTGATACTAAACCTGTTTCTGATTCTGATCTGTACAATTAAATGCCTCTGAAAGAAAGTCAATCTTGTACTTAGTGCGTGCTCTTCAAAATCTCTTGAGATCACAAATTACTTAAGAGCTAATGAAATACTTTTGAACTGGATGTATTCTTATGATTAGAGAAATGCAGCGTCTAGTTGTACTATGAATAACAAATGATAGCGGCATTATTAAGCGTGATTATTTAGCTGATTGCAAGATAACATGCCTTTTCTTTTACAAAAGAGCATAAGATCCCTTTTGTCACCAATAAAGTCAACAGGGTCTCAGTTTAAAGGCTCAGCCACATGATGGCACTTTCAACCATCATGTTGAACTGGATGTGAATAGATTTTTGTGTTTAACTTGAGAATGGGACCTGAACCCGTAAACATTATTGTGGAGGTAGATGTGAGAGAGCCACCTATTGACCCATTGAGCATTTTTCGTTATACAATCCAGTCGATAGTTAAATGCAGATTTATCATATGAAAATTATTGGAAGAGAGCCGTTCACTATTTTTGATAATCATTGATCTGTGAAACAAGTGAGTGATTATTTGTTAAATCATTCTACATTTTAGCATTCTCAGTATTAGTTGAAAAGCTTTTATTTTCAGTAGCAGTGAAGCCTTTATGGATCTGATGAATGTGTAACGGCCCTGCTGAGTCTTTCTCTTAATAACCCCTTGTTTATTTTAATGCCTGCTGCTATTTTTGCTCTCGTGTTGAAGAAATGATTTAAGGTATTCCTTTAATCAGATTTTTTTTGTTTAGTCCAGGTTCTTTCTCAAACTAGGGGACAATGTTATTTTTAAAGTGCAAAGTTTCTTCTTTTTTCATTTCTTGCATTCACCTGTAACAAAAAATTTTACATCTTGATTGAGTACCATACATGACCTAATTAAATTAAGGCAATATAGGGTAGGCTATGAAGTGAGCAAGACACAAAGTTGATACTCACTGTATTACTATCAAACCATGTGCTTTCAAGTATATGAACAGTACCATAAGAAAATTGTGATATTACACCTTCCAAATTGCAAATTGGGGTAGGAACTAATGTTGATAATGCTGGTTAGATGTGTTAAAGTGCTGTATCGGTTTCAATATAGCCTTCAGGGAGGTGAACCAGGAAAAGCATCCAGTCCAGATGGGGTACCTGGCTTAGTACTAAAGACCTGTGCTAATCAACTAGCGGGATGTTCATTGAGATTTTTAGTCTCTCACTTTGGCAATCTGAGGTAACCGCTTGCTTCAAGCAGGCTTCAATTATACCTGTGCCCAAGAAGAACATGGTAAGTTGTCTCAATGACTTTCATATAGTAGCACTTGTATCCATGGTGATGAAGGGATTTGAGAGGTTAGTGATGAAATATAGCAACTCCTGTCTGAGAAACGACTTTGATCTGCTCTAATTTGCCTACTGGAGCAGTAGATCCACAGCAGATACCATTTCATTGGCTCTTCTCTCAACCCTGGAACATCTGAACAGCAGAGGTGCATACATCAGGATGTTGTTCACTGACTACAGCTCGGCATTCAATACCATCATCCCTTCAAAACTAATCAACATCTCCTGTGTAATTGGATCCTCGATTTCCTCACTTGCAGATCTCAGTCAGTTCAGATTGACAACAACACTCCCTCCATGATTTTCATCAGTACAGGTGCACCTCAAGACTGTATGCTTAGCCCCCTGCTCTACTCTCTTTTGATTGTGTGACCAAGCAGAGCTCCAATGCCATATCTGAGTTTGTTGATGAAACCACTTTATAGGCCGAGTCAAAGGTGGTCAACAACTGTAAATTCCTCAGTGTTTTAATTTCAGAGGACCTGTCCTGGGCCTGGCACATAAGTGCAATTATGAAGGAAGTATGGCAATGCCTCTACTTACAGTAGGAGTTTGCATGGATTCAGCGTGACATCTAAATCTTTGACAAACTGCTATAGATGTGTGGTGGATAGTACATTGACTCGCTGCATCACAGCCTGGTAAGGAAACACCAATGCCCTTGAATGGAAAATCCTACCAAAAAGTAGTGGATATGGCCCAGTCCATCATGGGTAAAACCCTCCCTACCATTGAGCACATCTCTGGAAGTGACCCTGAGTGTAAGTTTTGTATTTTTAGTTCATTTGTATTCTGACCATCAGAAAACTAGAATTTGCTTTCTCACATGCAAGATTGCTGAAAGCAATTTTTTTTTTTGTTTTCTGATCAACTTTAGAGTCGCTTCCTCATGCTTTCTCCTGGTCTAAATCTCTATCTCAAAGCAGTTAGGTTTACCCAAAACAAAGTGCTTCAAATGATGTGACAAAGTCCATGCTTAACTTGTTTGCACACATTGTTTCCGGCTGAATTGGTTCATGGCTGCCTGGCCTGCCCTCGTGCCATTCAACATCTGCAAGCTGCATTATTTGTGTATCATTTACTGATTATAACAATCAATGATTATTTTTGTATGCATTGCAACAATGTGATCTATGAACTGTCTAGTAAATAAGTATTCTGGATGAAATTTCCACAGTGTCTTTTTGGTTAGTTCGCAGCTTTTTCATACATACCTATGCCTTTTACCTGAAGGAGGCTCATGTCATGTAAGTAGCACATGAAGTTTCCATTTAAGGCCATAATAGTATCAGATGTCCAGTAACGTGGTTAATGTTATGCTTTGTACTTTCAAAACATTAAACTAATTCGAAGGAAAACAAGATAACTGAGGTGCGATCAGTTTTACTTTCGCGAGGTGCGCATGTATGTCGTGGTAGCATCATGTCATAAGCAATTGATGTATTGTTGCATATAAACCTATAATGAATTATTTAAGCAAACAAGAATGCTTATTCAAACAAGGTATTTATAATATTACTAAAATATTACTGATATGTTAAATACGCAACGGTTAAGGGTGAAGATTTTTAGAGGTTTTGGGGCTTAAAAGTGTGATGGTATGTAAAAGCAAAGTATCATAATTAATTTGTACACATATTCCTGATTACTGTGGGCCAGTCTCTATATACCCTTTCAAGGAGGCCAAATGTTATGAATGCTATCAACTAATAATTGGGACATTCATAAACTATGCAGGATCAGAAGCAGGTTTAATATCACTGGTATATGTTGTGAAATACATTGCTTTGTGACAGCAGTACATTCTTATACTAAGTAAAAAATATTATAAGATTACAAATAAGAAATTATATTAAAAATTTAAATTAAATAAGAAGTTCAGAAGAGGGCATAAAAAGGGGGAAAAAAGTAGTACTTGGATTTATTGTCCATTCAGAAATCTGATGGAGGAGAACAAGCTGTTCCTAAAGTGTTGGATATGTGTCTTCATGTTCTTGTACGTCCTTGATGGTAGGAGTGAGAAGAGGGCATGTCTCATCCTTAATGACAGATGCCCCTTTTTTTTTTTGTGGCTTCAGCTTTTGAAGATGTTCTTGATGCAGGGGAGGCCAGTGCCCATGATGGAGTTGATTGAGTTTGCAACTTTCTGCAGTTTTTTCTGATCTTGTGCAGTGGCTCCTCCATATCATATGGTGATGTAATCATTTAGAATGCTCTCCACGTACATATGTAGAAATTTGTGAGAGACTTTGTTCAAGTCCCCTCAAACTCCTAATGAAATATAGCCACCTTTGTAATTGCATCAGTATGTTGGGCCTAGGATAGTTCTTCAGAGATGTTGACACCCTGGAGCTTGAAACTGCTCACCCTTTCCACTGCTGATCCTACAATGAGGACTGGTGTGTGTGTGCCCTTGAATTCTTCTTCCTAAAGTCCACAGTCAGTTTCTTGTCTTACTGATGTCGAGCGCAAGGTTGTTGTTGTAACACCACTGTTGTTGCAACCAGCTGATCTGCCTCACTTCTGTACACCACCTCGTCACCATCTGACATTTGGCTGGCAAATTTATAGATGGTGTTTAAGCTGTACATAGCAAGCACAGTCGTTGGTGTAGAGCAGTGGGCTAAACATGCAACCTTGAGATGGGCCCTTGTTAATTGTCAACGAGGAGGAGGTGTTATTTCCGATCAGCAATGACTGATCTCCCATTGAAGTCAAGGATCCAGTTGCAGAGGGAAGTACAGAGGTCTAGATTTTGGAGCTTGTTGATTTTTACTGAAGGCATGATGCTGTTGAATGCAGAGCTGTAAACAATAAACAGCAGCCTAATGTAGGTACTGCTATTGTGCAGGTGACCCAAGGTCGAGTAGAGAGCCAGTGAGATTGCATCTGTTGTAGACCTATTGTGACTAAAGGAAAATTGCAGTGAGTCCAGGTCTTTGCTTAGGTGGGAGTTGATTCTGGCCATGACTAACCTCTCAAAGCACTTCTCGCAGATATGAGTGCAACTGGCCGATAGTTGCTGAGGCTACTCGCCCTTCTTGGCATTGGTATGATTGTTACCCTTTTGAAGCAGGTGGGAATCTCCGACTCCAGCAGTGAGAGATTGAAGATGTCCTTGAACAACCTGCCAGCTGGTTGGCACAGATTTTCAGTGCCCGTCAGATAAGCCATCAGGGCCTGAATCCTTGTGAAGGTTACCTTCATGAAAGATGTTTTGATGTTGGCCTCCGAGACAGATCACAAGATGCTGAAGGAATTGCACAGGTGTAGTTTTATTCTCTGTATCAAAGCAGGCACAAAATAGCCTTCTGTGGGTCACACCTGCACTACTTGTATAGTTCTGGATCACTGGTCTTGAATGCCACAGATCTAGCCCTCAGCAGACTGCAAATCTCTTGGTCGGGTATGTTTTGGTTTGGGTACATTTGGTATGTTCTTGAAGCCAAACTTTTATCCGTACACACACGAAGAAACCTGCAGATGCTGGAAATTCAAGCAACACACACAAAAAATGCTGGTGAACGCAGCAGGCCGGGCAGCATCTATAGGAAGAGGTACAGCTGACGTTTTGGACTGGGACCCTTCATCAGGACTAACTTTTTCAGTTAATCCTGACGAAGGGTCTCGACCTGAAACATCGACTGTACCTGTTCCTATAGATGCTGCCTGGCCTGCTATGTTCACTAGCATTTTTTGTGTGTGTTGCTTGTTTTTATCCATACAGGTCTTGATTGAAGTCTGTGACAACTGTGGCTTATTCATGCAGATTGGAAGGAGAATCCCTGAATATGGTCCAGTCTACTGACTGAAAGCAGTCTGTAAGTGCTCCTCCCCCTCTCTTGACCATACATTCTTGGTCCATGGGACTGGTGCTGCAACCTTTAGTCTCTACCTATATGCCAGGAGTAGTACAGCTGGGTGATCAGCCTTTCCAAAGAGTGGCTGTGGGGTGGCATGGTAAGCATTCTTGTTGATGGTGTAACAGTGGTCAAGTGTGTTGGATCCTCTGGTTCCACAGGTGATATGTTGGTGGTAGTTGTTCAGAGATGTCTTCAAGCTGGCCTGGTTCAAATTCCCTGCAATGATAGGGAAGACATCGGGTGCCCTGTTTCATGACTGCTGATCACGGTACTTTGCTCCTCCATTGCTGCCTGACATTGGCCTGAGGTAGAATCTCACTAGGATGATGGTGGAAAACTCCGTCAGCAGATAAAATAGATGATACTTGACTGCTGGATGTTTTAGGTCGGTTGAGCAGGACTGAGACAGAACCATCATGTCTGTGCAGCACAATGAGTTAATCATGAAGCACACACTCTCTCCTCTGACTTTTAAATGACTCAACTAACCTATCTTTATGCTGAAGCTATTGGGCTGCAGCGCTGGGTCCAAAATGGCAAGGGTTAGCCATGTTTCTATGAAGTAAAGTACACATTAGTCCCTAGTGTCCCTCTGGTACTGCAGTCCTGCTCTGAGGTCTTCAACTTTATTCTCCAGAGACTGTACATTTGTCGGCAGGATTGTTAGCAGTGGGGGGTATAGTGTCTCTGCTGTTCAGTTGTACCTGAGCCCAGCACTCCTCCCTGCTTCATTTTCCTTCAGGGGGAACTACACTCGCAATCTGAGTCTGCTGTCTGGAGTTCATTGATTTGAGGATCGAAAGTTTTTTTTTAATGTCTTAGAACGTTTACAAGAGCTATATACCTTATCTAACATAATTATTTAGTGGCTATCATTGGGTTGGAAGTGAATAATAATTACAACAAAGATCCTTGAGTTTCTCTTCAATTACACCTCTTACTGGTAATGCATTAGTGATCAAAAAAGCCTACCTATTAACTCACAATTTTGTATAAGGACAGGCAAAATTAAGCAAATTAATTGAATGATATCTGAACACTGTTGCTTTTGATTTGCAATTTTAAATATATATGATTCATCTGTTCACTATTAATATATTTCTAATAGACACATCCAATTGATTATATGTTTTTTTTTAATTAGCTTGGGTCATCAGGACTCGCAGAATAATGCCTTGACATCACGTCTCACAGCAGTACAAGAAGATGTAGGAATGTCACCTGCACGTAAAAGGTACATGAGAGAAGAATCAGAACTTTGTTCTTGCTTCTTGTAGTATATTTATATTTGTGATTTTTTTTTCTGTGTAAATGATTGCAATTTAAAGATTAATGAAAAAGATGCAAAATGTTGGAAGTACTCAGCAGAATGGGCAGCATCCACAGGGAGGGAAGCAAAATTAAGATTTCAGGTCAATGACCCTTCATCACCTGCTCAGCATTATCCATTTACAGTTTTCCCCCGCCATCCAAAGGTAGAGAGTTCCTATGAAACGGTTCGTAAGCTGAAATGTCATAAAGCGAAGAAGCAATTACCATTTATTTATATGGGAAAATATTGTGAGCGTTCGCAGACCCAAAAATAACCTACCAAATAACATTAAAACCTAAAATAACAGTAACATATAGTAAAAGCAGGAATGATATGATAAATACACAGCCTATATAAAGTAGAAATACTTCTCTACAACGATTGCCTGCACAGATCTCCGTAGTGAAAATCTCATGCAAGCGCTGTTGGCATAAACGCACTCTCCAGTAACCCTTAAGCTATGAAGCTGCCAAATCTACCAAGTGACATGTAAAAACACAGAGCCTATATAAAGTAGAAATAATGTATGTACAATATAGTATCACTTACCGGAATTGGGAAAACACTGCCGAGCACACTGATGATGGTGCGTTAGACTGAGTCATCGCAGGCTGGGTGGTGCAGTGGCCCCCGCCCTCCGGGCCACAGACCCGATACATAGCCATGAAGAATGCAGCGGTAGCCGGGAGGCACACAGCAAATCTTAAGAAAAAAGCTGAAATAAACATGCTAATTAATTAGGTGCTGCCCGGCACATAAATGTCGGCGCAGATCAGAGGCAATTGCCAATTGCATCGCCTCTGATCTGGGCCGACAATTACGTGCTAGGCAGCACCTAATTAATTAGCATGTTTATTTAGGCTTTTTTCTTAAAGATATGCTGTGTGCCTCCCAGCTACCGCTGCGTTCTTCGCAAATCGGTACAGTATCTGTCCGGGGCCCGGGTGTTGGGGTGGTGGGACATGGGGGTGTCATCTCATCGTCGATCAGGGCAGGCAGCTCACCTTCTCCTATGACTGCCCGCCTTGATGTTGAAGGTCGAGGTTCGTCATCTGCTGTGGCTGATGTGGAAGGCTTGCTTGACTGCTGAGCCTCGCGCATTTTTCTCTCATACAGTTGTTTGTAAGCACTCAAACCATCCTGCAAATATCCCCTAAAACTACGTACTCTTTCAAAATTAAAGTCGTACTTTATCATTGCAGCGAAAATCTCACGCAGTTGCTTCACTTTCTGCATTCGGTTTCGATTGTTATCCTTTCCTCGTCCAATTGCATCAGCTCTTCATCTATCAGTTCTTGGTCATGGGATGCTAAAACCTCTTCAACATCATCTTCGTCAACTTCCACAAGTCAAACTCACTTTGTCCTTGCTTCGTTCACCACGATCGAAACGCTTAATTATGTCTAGTTTTACGCTAAGTGTAACACCCTTACTCTTTCAGGCTTTTCCGACACCTTAGAACTCATCTTGCTAACGGTTGCTCAATGCAACGTGTTTAAGCAATGCCGTTCCGAATCCGGGGCAGAGCGGCTGCTCGAGGCGTGCGCTGATTTTTTATCACGCGCTGCCTTTCTTCCTAACAGTGAAAACACCTTCTGAAGGCGAAAAAAAGGTACTAATGTAGGTCTTTCGTAACAGTGAGGTTTCGTAAAGCGAACGTTCAAAAAGCGGGAGACACCTGTATATTTCAGATTTCAAGACCCTTTCCCTAATAGTTTGCATGTAAAATAAATATGGAATTGTTGATTCCTTTGTAAATGTCTCCCTTTCCACACAAGACCAATGTCTAATCCAATTTACTACCTTATCTTGACGGAACCTTCTTGACCAACCCCCTATGCGGGACCTTGTCAGATGCCTTGCTGAAGTCCATGTAGACGCCATTGTTACGTACCCCGTAACTGGGTTGCCAAACCAGCAGAAATGGATCACTCAGTTGGAGTCTGGATTACTAGAACTAAGAAAGTTTTATTAAAGGAACAAGCAACAGAGTAATCGAAAGGATAATAAATGCAACAGTTCAGCAATGATAAACACACGTGCACAGAATTAAGATAACAGGATCAATCAAGCTCTATCGTTGTCTAGGGGTAAATGACCAATTTCAAAGTGACGCAAAGTTCAGTCCAATTTAGTTCAGTTCGCAGTAATCGTTGCCGTGGCGATGGACAATGTGGGGGAAGGAGAGAGAGAACAAGAATGATTGATCATTCAAAACGGCTTCCACACACAGATCTGCGATATTGCTCACAAGCAGCTTTCGGGCGAGTCCTTTGTGATGTCACCTGAGGTCACCGACTGTGACCCCTCCTCCAGATGCAGTCGATCCTCTGCAGTGAACCTGGCACCCAAGCAACGGTGGATACACACCGGGTTCCCGCTGATCGTACCTTTCCACCCTGTGCGTCTATGGCTTGGTTCCACAACCAGCCTTCCAAACAACTCCCGCCGACTTGCGGGCGGCCACCGCTTCCAGGGTCTCGTTACCTCGTGGTGTCGTGTGTGTCTTGCCTTAGCGAACCTGTCCCTTTTTATCCCCCTGCTGGGGTATCGCCTGTCCATCACTTCAAACAGTTCAGGGTTCAAAGGGGGAGCCGATCTTGACAATACCCAGACTGATGTCTCCTTCATTAACATCTCCAAATGCTACTTCATTGTGTTCCTTATCTCTCCCTCTCCTGAAGAGAGGTGGCAGACCAACTGCTGATACCCCCGGTGCCAGCACAGGACAGCTACATCTTAATCTATGTGTATTCTCGTCACACTTCCCCCCCTTTAAGGATTTTTACCAAGGGGTAAAAATTACAAACATGAATACATTATTTGATACACACACAAATATACATCTTTATCAGCTATTTGGCTAATACAGCGTGTTTGAAGCTGTCAACACCTGACAGACAGTCAGCCATCACATTTGCTGTTCCTTTTATATGTGTTATTAATAATCCCTTAGACCAGGCTCCAACTTAGCAAACTTCATAGTGGCCAAAAACACTGATGAATTGCAGTCAATGTGACCTCTCATTTGGTTTTGTCCCGGACCACAATAACAAGGGTCGTCCCATTCCGACTTAGTTTTCTCTCGCAAGGGCTTAGTAGGAGGGGGAGGGGTAGTGACCGCAGAGTTATTGCAAAACTTCCTACAGTACCCCACATCTCCAAGAGCCTTCTGAGGGCCCTCTTGTCTGTCGGGGTTGGGAGGTCAGCGATAGCCTGCACTGTAGCTTGCATGGCTGCCAGCTGCCCCTGTGTCACCACAATTCCCAGGTAAGTGACCTTCGTGTGGCCGAACTCATTTTTTTCAAGGTTCACTATCAAGCTGGCTTCAGACAGCCGTATTAAATTGCCAATACACACCTCTGTATTCGTCAGCCCTTTCGTCACTGAATTACTCATTCTATATGTATGTTGCTTACTAGGCTGACCTATTGTTACAGACACCACCCAACGTCCCAGTTCTTTGCATGGCCTCGGGATAATCAAACACACGGGTGCGAGTCGTTTAATTACTTCTCCTAAAGAGTCGCTTTGTTCGGGGATTAAGGGAGAGACCTTATCAGCAGACCTGGCCAAAACAATAGCCTTCTCCCATCTGATCGATACCATACTAATCTTTTCAAAATGGTGTTTTTCTCTTATCAGGGGGCCCCTAGCTTCATTGATTTCCACGCTAACCCCGACTAGGTTTGTTAGCAGATCAAAAACCTGTGACCGTCCCAGTTCGTGTCGGGCATAATCAATAACATCCTTCCCCCTGGGCAGCTGGTAAATCTCTTTCATGATTCCACCAACTGTTTCCTCCAGCACCGCAAAATGTCCACCGGGGGGTACCTTGTGGGCCAGGTTAAAAACCTCATCCCCATAACTCTTTTGCACCACCCCCCATTCCTCATCTGCGGGCACGGCACTTGGTCTCCCTTGCTTCCTTAGCACTTCCTCCTCCACACAATAGCCTACTAGTTCCCTTGTCAAGTCTGTGTCAGAGAGAGCTGTCGCTGCCAAAACCATCAGCCCCTCGTCTCGCTCCCGCGCCTGCACAAATTCTTTCCTGGCTAATGCTACGTCTGTCCCAGCTCCCTCACTACCTCTTGTCTTACTACACTCCTTCTTTTCATTTTCTACCCCCTCCTCGTACAAGGTTGGCAGAAACGCCTCAGCTAAATTTACCACCGCAGCCCCATGATGAACCTGTGAGTCCATGGGCGGGGCCTCAATGCTGGCAGGCTGACCTGTCAATCTCACGACTGGGAACACGATTCCCCCGGCGACGTCATTACCGAGCAAGACTTCCAAGCCTTTCATTGGTAATTCGGACCTCACCCCGATCGTGACTAGTCCAGAGACCAGGTTGCTTTGTAAGTGTACCTGGTGCAAAGGGACTGTCTCTGTCCCTTCTCCAATACCTTTGACCTTGACCTCCCCAGTCCGGGTCTCTGAGCTAAACTCTAATACACTTTTCAGTATTAGTGACTGACACGCTCCCGTGTCTCTCCAGATCCGCACTGGAACTGGTTTTAACCCCTCCTTTACTGACACCAATCCGGCCGAGATAAACTTCCCATGCCCTTCCTGAACTTTGGCAGACCTGTCCTTCCCTAGCGGTTCGTTTACCAGCTTGATACAGCCAGTCAAAATCGCTGTCTTCCCTTTTCCCGTCTCCTTCTTTGGGGCAAAGCACCTGGACGCAAGGTGTCCGACTTTCCCGCAATTATAACAGACGACCCCAGGAGACTTCCTGCCAGACTGCTCCCGGTCTACCTTATCCTTCTCACTAGTCCCTGGCTTACTTTCTGACTTTTCCGGCGGACTCTCCCCGCCGTCCTGACTACCCTTCTGTTAGCCTATACTTGGGGCAAACTTCATTTTATGCATCAACGCATACTCATCCGCTAACTTAGCAGTTGCGGCTAACGTGGCTGCCTCTTTCTCATCGAGGTAGGGTCTCATACCCTCAGGGACACAACCTTTAAACTGCTCAATCAGGATCAGCTGTAGCAGTCTGTCATAATCCCCCTCTACCCCCTTCGAGGTGCACCAACGCTCACAATATGTCTGCATCTCACGGGCAAACTCTAAATTCGTGCGGTCCCACTGCTTCGTCGCATTCCGGAACCTCTGCCGGTATGCCTCCGGGACCAACTCATAAATCCTGAGGATGGCCTCTTTCACCACCTCATACCTGTGGGCATCTTCCGCGGACAAAGCTGAGTAAGCTTCTTGGGCTTTCCCTTTCAGTACACTCTGAAGCAAAACAACCCACTTATCCCTCGGCCAGTCCTGACTTATAGCCACTTTTTCGAAATGGAGAAAGTACCGATCCACGTCGGTATCGTCAAATGGGGGAACCAGCCTAACCTCCTGGGTCGCCCGGAACCCTCCACCTTGGTTCGGCACGAGCCCCTGCTCTGCCCTTATCTTTAACTTCTCCAGCTCGAATTCCCTTTCCCTCTGTTTCTCCTCTCGCTCCCACTGTCTCCCTCTCTCTCTCCTGCCTTTCTAACTCTCTCTCTTGCCTTTCTAACTCCAACTGTCTGTCCCTTTCTTTCCCTTCTCGCTCCAACTGCTGTACCCGGAACTTGTGCTCGAGTCTCAGTTTTTCAAGTTGCACCTGTGCCGCGTCTCTGGCAGGTTTCTCAATAGACACCACCTCCAGCTCACCTTGGGGAAACACACCTTTTGATACATAGTGCTCTACAATAGCTCTGTGTATCTCCTCTCTCCTCATTGTCGACTTCCCCTTATCAAGATTCAACCGTTTGGCCACAGCTACCAATTCCGATTTCCTGGCATCCTCTAATGCCTCCAAGGTTGGCGCCTTTATAAATTTCTCAGCCTCCATTTCTGCTGTTTGTCTTTTCTTTCTTTCAGGAATTTTGACCCAATCAATTTACTCCGTCCCAAATTTAGCGTTCAAAATCGCGGACGAGAACCCCACTTATGTTACGTACCCCGTAACTGGGTTGCCAAACCAGCAGAAATGGATCACTCAGTTGGAGTCTGGATTACTAGAACTAAGAAAGTTTTATTAAAGGAACAAGCAACAGAGTAATCGAAAGAATAATAAATGCAACAGTTCAGCAATGATAAACACATGTGCACAGAATTAAGATAACAGGATCAATCAAGTTCTATCGTTGTCTAGGGGTAAATGACCAATTTCAAAGTGACGCAAAGTTCAGTCCAATTTAGTTCAGTTTGCAGTAATCGTTGCCGTGGCGATGGACAATGTGGGGGAAGGAGAGAGAGAACAAGAACGAATGATCATTCAAAACGGCTTCCACACACAGATCTGCGATATTGCTCACAAGCAGCTTTCGGGCGAGTCCTTTGTGATGTCACCTGAGGTCACCGACTGTGACCCCGCCTCCAGATGCGGTCGATCCTCTGCAGTGAACCTGGCACCCAAGCAAGGGTGGACACACACCGGGTTCCCGCTGATCGTACCCTTCCACCCTGTGCGTCTATGGCTTGGTTCCGCAACCAGTCTTCCAAACGACTCCCGCCGACTTGCGGGGGGGCACCGCTTCCAGGGTCTCGTTACCTCGTGGTGTCATGTGTGTCTTGCCTTAGCGAACCTGTCCCTTTTTATCCCCCTGCTGGGGTATCTCCTGTCCATCACTTCAAACAGTTCAGGGTTCAAAGGAGGAGCCAATCTTGACAATACCCAGACTGATGTCTCCTTCATTAACATCTCCAAATGCTACTTCATTGTGTTCCTTATCTCTCCCTCTCCTGAAGAGAGGTGGCAGACCAACTGCTGATACCCCCGGTGCCAGCACAGGACAGCTACATCTTAATCTATGTGTATTCTCGTCACACCATCCACTGTCTTGCCTTCGTCAACTTTCCTGGCAATTTCCTTGAAGACCTCTATAAGATTGGTTAGACACGACCCACAACACAAAGCCTTGCTGACTATCCTTAATCAGTCCATGTCTATCCAAATATTCATATCTAGTCCTTCCAATAACTTTCCCACTACTGTAGTCAGACTCACCAGCCTATAATTTCCTGCTTTATTTTTATTCTTTCTTAAACAGAGGAACAACATTTGGCTCTCTTCCAATCCTCTGGTACCTCACCTATCGCTAAGGATGCGGCACGGCGGCAGCAGCCTTTCGGATCTGGTGCTACTTTAATTTAGTTTTTTAATTTAATTTTAAGGCACAATTAGGGTTTAGGGCAATGGATAACAGAGCGACTATCTACCATCGCCAGATACTGCTACAATACAGATTGCCCAAAAGCAAACCTTCATGAAGATCTGCAGGTTAAATTGTGCGACCTTGGCTTGCTGAGAGAATCAGGCCCGCAGTCCTCGGAGTCGCCTGATGCCAGTGGCCGGAGGTGGGGACGTTGTAAGCGGTGTGCAAGGAAGCAGAAGCGAGGCGAGCGGGCAGGAGTCCGTGCCAGGAAAAAAGCAACCCCTAGCCGGCTGGCTCTCCCGTCCATTCTGCCCTCCGATGGACATTAAATTGGACTACATCTGATTCCAATGAAATACTCGGCGGGAGTACAGCTGTTTATTTATGTAACAGTTTTTCCCTCAAGCCATCGGACTACCAACCTACTGCCCTCCGCTGTGCCTATTGTTTATTATTTATTGTAATGCCTGCACTGGTCTGTGTACTTTATGCAGTCCTGGGTAGGTCTGTAGTCTAGTGTAATTTTTGTGTTGTTTTATGTAGTTCGGTGTAGTTTTTGTATTGTTCATGTAGCACTATGGTCCTGAAAAATGTCTCGTTTTTACTGTGTACTGTACCAGCAGTTATGGTCGAAATGACAATAAAAAGTGACTTGACTTAACTGTTAAAGTTGGCCCTTCTCCAATTTAGAATTTCAACCCGTGGACCAGATCTATCTTTTGTGTATTTACTTTGGAAACGAATGCCATTGTGGTTGCTAGATATAAAGTGTTCCCCTACACAAGCTTTTGTCACCTGCCCTGTCTCATTCCCTAATAGCAGATCAAATATCGCACACTCTCTTGTTGGGATTTCTATGTACTGATTAAGAAAACTTTCCTGAACACATTTGATAAACTCAACCCCATCTAGTTCTTTTACAGTATGGGAGTCCCAGTCAATATATGGAAAGTTAAAATCACCTACTATAACATCCCCCTGCAACTCTAATTTAAAACACCCCCCCCGCCCCGCCACCACACTGTGCGTCACTAGCAAACATTCCTGCTTATTAATCCCCTTCCATTTCAGGTGGAAACTGTCTCTTCTGTACAGGTCCTACCTTCTCTGGAAGAGAGTGCAATGATCCAAAAATCTGATGCCTTCCCTCCTACACAAACTCTTTAGCCATGTGTTAAACTGTATAATCTTCCTAGTTCTGGCCTCACGAGCATGTGGCACAGGTAGCAATCCTGAGATCACAACCCTAGAGGTCCTACTCTTAACTTAGTACTTAACACCCTGAACTCACTTTGCAGAACCTCATCATTCTTCCTACATATGTATTCCATCTTCCCCCCCCCCCCCCCAAACAGCATCCAGAGTGGTATAGCTGTTGTTGAAGGGGATGGCCGTAGGGGGTACTCCGTACTTGCTGTTTAACCCCTTTCCCTTTCCTGACTGTCACCCAGTTTCTTGTGTCCTGCACCTTGGGTGTAACTACCTTTCTATATGTCCTATCTATCACCTGCTTGGCCTCCCCTCAGCCTTCCGAAGTTGATGATAGCAAGACAGTGGATGTCGTCTATGTTGACTTTAGGAAAGCCTTTGTAAAGGTCTCGCAAAGGAGATTAGTCAAGAAGGTTCAGCCACTCAGCATTCAGGATGAGGAAGTAAATTGGGTCAGACATTGTTTCGCAGGAGAACAGAAAGAATGGTGGTAAGTGGTTCCGTCTCTGATTGGAAGCCTGTGATAAGTATTGTGCCACAGGGATCAGTGCTAGGTCCATTGTTGTTTGTCACCTACATCAACAATCTTCATAATAATGTAGTAAACTGGATTATCAAAGCTTGCAATGGGATCTGAACCAGCTGGATAAATGGGCTGAAGAATTGTGGATAGAATTTAGCAGAGACAAGTGTAGGTGGTACATGTTGGGAGGAGAAATCAGGGTAGGACTCTACATTGAGCAGTAAGAGACTGGGAAGTCTGGTAGAATAGAGAGACCTGGGAATACAGATTCGTAATTCCTTGAAAGTGGCATCACGAGTAGAAAGGGGTGCAAAGAGAGCTCTTGGCACATTTGCCTTAATAGATTAAAGTATTGAGTAAGTAGGGCCTGTTTTTGTGCTGTACTGCTCTATATCTCCATGGCCTTCCATTTCCCTGATTCATATGCCTATCTAAACATCTGTTAAAAATCCCAAATGTTTTTGTCTTTACCGCCTCTACCATCACCTAGGCAGCGCATTCTGGACACCCACTACTATGTGTTTTAAAAAAAACACACCCAAAAAAAACATGCCTCTTGCATCTCCTTTGAACTTGCACCCTTTCACCTTAAATGCCTGCTCTTGGTTCAACCCTGGGTGAAAAAAGTACTGTCTGTGTACTCTATCTATGCCTCTCATAATCTTATAAATCTCTATCAGATGTCCCTCGGCTTTTGCAACTCCAGAGAAAACAGCTCAAGTTTGTTCATTCTCTCATTTTTGCACATGCCCTCTAATCTAGACAGCATCCTAGTAAACATCTTCTGCACCCTTTCCAAAGTCTCGACGTCCTTTCTATAATGTGGCTACCAGACTGTATGCAATATTCCAGGCGTGGTCTAATTAGAGTTTGATAAAGCTGCAAAATAACTTCCTGACCTTTGTACTCAGTGCCTCAACTAATAAGGGCAAGCATGCCATATGCCTTCTTAACCACTCTATCAACTAGTGTAGCTACAGAGTAATGAATTTGGACACCAAGATCACTCTGCTCATCAACATCAGCTCCTCACCAGTCCTCTGGGACCCTGTCTGTGGCTAGAGAAGACACAAAAATATTGGTTAGGTCCCCAGCAATCTCATATCTTGCCTCTCACAATAACATTAATGCTCTTTAAGAAACCCAGCACTACCTCCTTTACCTTGAAATGCTCTAGCATATTAATATGCCCGGCACTGATCTTCCTGTCCTTCACGTCCTTCCCCTTGTTAAGTATTGACAAAAAGTACTCTAAGGACCTCACCAAAATCCTATACATACAAGCAAACGTTCCCCCTTTATTCTTGAGTAGTGCTACTCTCTCTCTAGTTATCTTGCTCTTGTTGTATGTATTCAATGCCTTGGGATTCTTTCTTATCCTACTTGCTAAGACTTTTCATGGCCCCTCCTGGCTTTGCTAATTCTCCTTCTTGAGTTCTTTTCTGGCTTCTTTATAATTCTCAAGGGCTCTGTTTGATTCTAGCTTCCTTAGTTTTACATACTTTTCCTTTTTCTTCTTGACTAAATTCATCACCTCTTCAACATCCAAGGTACTCTTACCTTGTTATCTTTGTCTTTCCTTCTGACTGGAACATGTCTGTCCTATACTCTGTGCATTTGGTCCTTAAACACCCTCCACATGTCAGAGGTAGATTTGCCCAAAAACAGCTGTTCCCAATTAACTCTCCCTAATTCCTGCCTAATGCTCTCATAATTTACCCTGGTTCAATTTAATACTCTCCTGCAATTTCAAACGCTCATTATCTGTAGCTATCTTAAAACTTGAGAGAGTCATGATCATTGTTCCCTAACTACCCACTGAACGGTCGGTCATCTTGCCAGGCTCGTTACCACCAGGTCTAGTACAACACCTCCTCTTGTTTGCCAATCCACGTATTGATTTAGGAAATCCTCCAGGATGCATCTAGCAAATTCCATCTCATCGCCACCTTCTGATGTGCTGCTCTGGTTCTTATCCCCTTGCCAAACTATTCTAAACCTCCTTGGGTGGCACTAGTAAATCTCCCAGCCAGGATATTGGTTTGCCTTCAGTTTGTATGCAACCCGTCCCTCTTGTACAGGTCATCCCTGCCCCAGTGATTCAAGAACTTGAAACTCTGCCCCCTGCACCAGACCCTTAGCCACTCGTTTACCTGTATTATCATCATATTTCTACCCTGACTGGCATGTGGCACCAGGGAGTAATCCAGAGATTGCTACCTTGGAGGTCCTGCTCTTCAGCCTCTTTCCTAATTCCCTATACTCACTGTGCAGGATCTCTTCCTCCCGTTCTACCTATGCCATTAGTGCCGATCTGCACTAAAACTTCTTGACTGCTCGCTCTTCCCCCTTGAGAATGTTCTGCAGCCACTCCAAGACATTCTGGACCATAGCATCTGAGAGGCAACACACAATCCTGGCATCCCTTTTGTGACCACAGAATCTCCTGTCTATCCCCATATCAAATCTCCTATTACTATCGCTCATCTTGACTTTACCTTTCCCCACTGAGCCTCAGAGTTGGCCACGGTGCCACTGGCCTGACTGCTGCTGCTGCTAGTCCTTGTTAGGTCAATCCCTTCCCTCCACCCCCCCATGCCCCCCCCCCCAGCAGTATCCAAAGAGATACTTATATGCAGACATGCATGTTGCTGAGGGAAATAGCCACAGGGAAACTCCACACTGACTGCTTACTCCTCTTGCTTCTCCTGCTGATCACACGTGTTCTATCTGAAGCCTTCACAGTGTGTGTGACCACCTCAGAAAAAGTCATCTCTGAGGTTTTCAGACTCCCTTTGGTGCTGAGTGTCCCTAGCTGCAGCTCCAGTTCCTTGACCTGGTCAGTCGGGAGCTGAAGTTGGGTGCACTTCTGCAGATGTAGTCATCAGGCAGACTGTTGGGCACCCTGAATTCCCACATTTTACAGGAGGAGCATTCCACTGCATTAACTACCATCCTTTCTACACTGAATTAAGCAGTAAGGATTTATGAACAACATTTTAAAAAAAAAGCTCATCTTGTTCTGGCCTGTGTCTTCTCTCTGAAACCTTTGAGTTTCACACTCATTTAGGTCACTTACTTAACCTCTTCTCGCTGTGTTTGTTACACCTTTGGGCTTAACCCCTCAAGCTTAAATTCTACAATCAAATAAGTTATTCCAAATGACCCAGCATGTTGAGTGAAAAGATTGGTACTATATTTACTTCTATAATACTCTGTTATTAGTTTATTTACAGTTGCTGGTGCATATTTTAATTTGAAGATTTAAACATAGATATTTTGTGTTTAAAGTCATCCTTTTACAAAAACTATGCCTTCTTTTACTTGCATTTTTTCTATTTGCTTATTTATTTTGTGGCGACTTGCATTAATATTGAGAAGCAGCCATTGATCTGCATTATGAGATCTTTTGTCAGTACTTCATACTTCAGTGGCATTGCAACTTGTGTTTTAATTTGATATTCATCAGCTGAGTGGTTAACACCAAATTACTGATAAATGTATGTAGTAATTTAAATGGCACTGTGAATGGGTTGTTCATTGGCTTCACATTAAGATTTATTGTACTTTTTGATCCGCACAGAAAATTTCCATATATTAATCTTTAATTGCATTGAAAGATTCAGCCATTACGTTGAACTAAAAAGTTGTCTTGTTGCTAGCTTTAGTAGATTCCTCTTTGGGATTTGTTTTCTAAATTGAGAACTCCCATAGGGCGAGTAAAATAGATTATTGCCACTTAAAGTAAAAGAAGTGAGTAGGGAATATCAAAACTCCATTTTCTTGATCCTGTTCCATTCGTGTTAATTAGCAGAAGTTTTGCAAAACTACATGTGGAGCAATACCAATGCTTTTCCCTCCAGTGTCATATTTTGAATGTTACAACTATATTAAGTTACTTTTGATCAAATGTTTCAAGCATAGATATCTCACTTTCACCCAGAAGACCCACCTCCTGTCCAGCAGAAAGCAACTCAATGACGTTTTGTATTGTAGCTCTATCAGACATCCCACCCTGCAAAAACTCATTTCAGGGAGGTAGCACCCGCGCCCCCCGCAACCCCATATCTCCCCCCCCCCTTACCCGTTGACCTCCAAGGGTGTATGTAATACTTTGTTTAGTGAGTTTGTCTAATCTGTAAACCAAGTTGGGTATATGCAGCAAATGTGACATTAAAATATGTACTTGTATTATCATGTTTATTCTATTACAACTTTAAGCAAGTCTACAGGGAGTTTGACCTCATCACGTAGAACATCAATAGTGTAGCTCCTTGGCAGCTAGTCAACTAGTTTAAATCAGGGGTCCCCAACCTTTTCTGCACCGCAGACAGGTTTAATATTGACAATATTCTTGCAGACCGGCTGACTGGAGGGGGTGGTGTTAAACGCAACCGGAATATAGGTGATAAGTCAACTATAAGTCACTTGTAAGTGGCTAATACACTCAATTTCGTTTCTAAAAGGGTTTATCTAATGAATTTAATATTAAACACACTACGCATATTTTCCTCGCATGAATGTAGTGATAAGTCAATGGTTGGGGGGTGGGAATCAAATTAAAGAGGCTAGGCGTGAGAAGGTTAGTTCACTACAGGGGGATGGGAACCAGTGCAGAGAGACAGAGGGGTGTAAAGTGAGGGTAGAAACAAAAAGTACTATGGAGAAAAGTAAAAGTGGCAGGCCGACAAATCCAGGGCGAGCATTAAAGAGGGCCACTTTTCAGCATAATTGTAAAAGGACTAAGAGAGTTGTAAAAGAGCGCCTGAAGGCTTTGTGTGTCAATGCAAGGAGCATTCGTAATAAGGTGGATGAATTGAAAGTGCAGATTGTTATTAATGATTATGATATAGTTGGGATCACAGAGACATGGCTCCAGGATGACCAGGGATGGGAGCTCAACGTTCAGGGATATTCAATATTCAGGAGGGATAGACATGAAGGAAGGGGAGGTGGGGTGGCGTTGCTGGTTAAAGAAGAGTTTAACGCAATAGAAAGGAAGGACATAAGCCGGGAAGATGTGGAATCGATATGGGTAGAGCTGCGTAACACTAAGGGGCAGAAGACGCTGGTGAGAGTTGTGCACAGGCCACCTAACAGTAGTAGTGAGGTCGGAGATGGTATTAAACAAGAAATTAGAAATGTGTGCAATAAAGGAACAGCAGTTATAATGGGTGACTTCAATCTACATGTAGATTGGGTGAACCAAATTGGTAAAGGTGCTGAGGAAGAGGATTTCTTGGAATGTATGCGGGATGGGTTTTTGAACCAACATGTCGAGGAACCAACTAGAGAGCAGGCTATTCTGGACTGGGTTTTGAGCAATGAGGAAGGGTTAATTAGCGATCTTGTCGTGAGAGGCCCCTTGGGTAAGAGTGACCATAATATGGTGGAATTCTTCATTAAGATGGAGAGTGACATAGTTAATTCAGAAACAAAGGTTCTAAACTTAAAGAGGGGTGACTTTAAAGGTATGAGTCGTGAATTAGCTAAGATAGACTGGCAAATGACACCTAAAGGATTGACGGTGGATATGCAATGGCAAGCATTTAAAGGTTGCATGGATGAACTACAACAATTGTTCATCCCAGTTTGGCAAAAGAATAAATCAAGGAAGGTAGTGCACCCGTGGCTGACAAGAGAAATTAGGGATAGTATCAATTCCAAAGAAAAAGCATACAAATTAGCTAGAGAAAGTGGATCACCTGAGGACTGGGAGAAATTCAGAGTTCAGCAGAGGAGGACAAAGGGCTTAATTAGGAAGGGGAAAAAAGATTATGAGAGAAAACTGGCAGGGAACATAAAAACGGACTGTAAAAACTTTTATAGATATGTAAAAAGGAAAAGACTGGTAAAGACAAATGTAGGTCCCCTGCAGACAGAAACAGGTGAATTGATTATGGGGAGCAAGGACATGGCAGACCAATTGAATAAATACTTTGGTTCTGTCTTCACTAAGGAGGACATAAATAATCTTCCAGAAATAGTAGGGGACAGAGGGTCCAGTGAGATGGAGGAACTGAGCGAAATACATGTTAGTAGGGAAGTGGTGTTAGGTAAATTGAAGGGATTGAAGGCAGATAAATCCCCAGGGCCAGATGGTCTGCATCCCAGGGTGCTTAAGGAAGTAGCCCAAGAAATAGTGGATGCATTAGTGATAATTTTTCAAAACTCGTTAGATTCTGGACTAGTTCCTGAGGATTAGAGGGTGGCTAATGTAACTCCACTTTTTAAAAAAGGAGGGAGAGAGAAACCGGGGAATTATAGACCAGTTAGCCTAACGTCGGTGGTGGAGAAACTGCTGGAGTCAGTTATCAAGGATGTGATAACAGCACATTTGGAAAGCGGTGAAATGATCGGACAAAGTCAGCATGGATTTGTGAAAGGAAAATCATGTCTGACGAATCTCATAGAATTTTTTGAGGATGTAACTAGTAGAGTGGATAGGGGAGAACCAGTGGATGTGGTATATTTGGATTTTCAGAAGGCTTTTGACAAGGTCCCACACAGGAGATTAGTGTGCAAACTTAAAGCACACGGTATTGGGGGTAAGGTATTGGTGTGGGTGGAGAGTTGGTTAGCAGACAGGAAGCAAAGAGTGGGAATAAATGGGACCTTTTCAGAATGGCAGGCAGTGACTAGTGGGGTACCGCAAGGCTCAGTGCTGGGACCTCAGTTGTTTACAATATATATTAATGACTTGGATGAGGGAATTAAATGCAGCATCTCCAAGTTTGCGGATGACACGAAGCTGGGCGGCAGTGTTAGCTGTGAGGAGGATGCTAAGAGGATGCAGGGTGGCTTGGATAGGTTGGGTGAGTGGGCAAATTCATGGTAGATGCAATTTAATGTGAATAAATGTGAAGTTATCCACTTTGGTGGCAAAAACAGGAAAACAGATTATTATCTGAATGGTGGCCGATTAGGAAAAGGGGAGGTGCAACGAGACCTGGGTGTCATTATACACCAGTCATTGAAAGTGGGCATGCAGGTACAGCAGGCAGTGAAAAAGGCGAATGGTATGCTGGCATTTATAGTGAGAGGATTCGAGTACAGGAGCAGGGAGGTACTACTGCAGTTGTACAAGGCCTTGGTGAGACCACACCTGGAGTATTGTGTGCAGGTTTGGTCCCCTAATCTGAGGAAAGACATCCTTGCCATAGAGGGAGTACAAAGAAGGTTCACCAGATTGATTCCTGGGATGGCAGGACTTTCATATGAAGAAAGACTGGATGAACTGGGCTTGTACCCGTTGGAATTTAGAAGATTGAGGGGGGATCTGATTGAAACGTATAAGATCCTAAAGGGATTGGACAGGCTAGATGCAGGAAGATTGTTCCCGATGTTGGGGAAGTCCAGAACGAGGGGCCACAGTTTGAGGATAGAAGGGAAGCCTTTTAGGACCGAGATTAGGAAAAACTTCTTCACACAGAGAGTGGTGAATCTGTGGAATTCTCTGCCACAGGAAACAGTTGAGGCCAGTTCATTGGCTGTATTTAAGAGGGAGTTAGATATGGCCCTTGTGGCTACGGGGGTCAGGGGGTATGGAGGGAAGGCTGGGGCGGTGTTCTGAGTTGGATGATCAGCCATGATCATAATAAATGGCGGTGCAGGCTCGAAGGGCCGAATGGCCTACTCCTGCACCTATTTTCTATGTATGTTTCTATGTATAACAGTGGTCCCAAACCTCCGGGCCGCGAAGAATACAGTGGTACAGCGGTAGCCAGAATGCACCCAGCACATCTTTAAGAAAAAAGTCAAAATAAACAAGCTAATTGATTAGGTGCCGCCCGGCACGTAAATGTCGGCCCAGATCAGAGATGACGCAATCGGCAATCGCCTCTGATGTAGGCCAACATTTACGTGCCGGGCGGCACCTAATTAATTAGCTTGTTTATTTTGGCTTTTTTCTTAAAGATGTGCGGGGTACGTTCCGGCCACTGCTGTATTCTTCGCGGCCTGGAGGTTAGGGACCACTGAATTATAACTCACTTATAAGTCAATAGCATCAGAACATTTTAAGTAACGTTTGGATATTAAGCACACAGCGCATATTTTCCTGGTATGAACATATAAAATCATTGCAACACACCAATATCGCTGAATCAGTGGGAGCCCTGGGCTTGTTTTCCTGCAACAACATGGTCCTATCGAGGGGTGATGGGAGACAGCGATACTCGAAGGGGGTTCCTTATGTCCAGTCTATTCCGCAATTAAGTTTTCGTTGCATCCATTGCAGAAAACTCCGCTTCGCAGAAGTATGTTGAAAATGGAAGCAACGTTTTCATTGCTTTCGTGGCTATCTCAGGATATTCAGCCTTGACTTTGATCCAGAATGCCAGCAGAGATGTAATGTCAAACATACTTTTCAGCCCACCGTCATTTGCAAGCTCGAGGAGTTGATCTTTTTCCCGCGCTGACATGGATGATTCACCGGGGACATTCACAAATGGGTCACGAACCCATTCCTTTGCACGTCTTGGGTCACTGATGACCTCGCGTGCATTAAAATTCAACAGTGCATGACAGGGAATGAAGAAAGGTGCAGCTGACTCATATCGCCAAATCATATTGTTTCCTCACGGCCCGGTGGTTGGGGACCACTCTTAGCACGAAGAGAAACCAATTAGGATGCTCGCTCTCCCTCTCAAAAAAAAATCTATTTCCGGGATATTGTATATAATTTCCAGGCGTCAGGGAGCCACTATCGATATGCGGGAGGCTCCCGGAACTTCTGGGAGAGGTGGGGTGTCTGTTCTATTATTAAGCATCTTGCATAAAAATACAATAGTTGTATTTGCATTAGCCTGAAGTGGTTGAAATTCAATGCAGAATATTTTCTTGATTGTGAGTGATAAGCTGTCTCTTTCTGATCTTGTAATCTTAATGAGATACTACTTTTTAATTAGCATTTTTCTTTTCATGACAGATCTGCGAGCATAACCAATCTTTCTCTGGACCGATCTGCTTCACCCATGATTCCTTCCTATGACAGCTCTATTAGTCCTCAAGCCTCTCGGGCACACATCAAAACTGATCCCAATGAAGAAGAAAGGAAACTCCTTCTGGTACTTGTTTAACTTGGGTTTTAATTCTTTTCTTGATATGGAAACAGTCTCTGTGTGATGTAATATACCACCTTTTTCATTTTCGCTAGTTAAATCCTCAAAATGTGCAACTGCATTTATCCACTATCCCTTAGTAATCACTAACATTGTATTTCCCTCAATGAGCTGGTTGTAATCCTACACTCTTTTAGGCAAATGCAAATAATGCAAGAGCCAATCAATGAAACAGCATCTGTAGAAAGAGAAACCAGTCAATTGTTTGGATTGAGTCCTAACCTGAAACATTAACTAATTTCTCTTTACATGTGCTATTTCCTGTAGCTGGTTGAGTTATTCCAGCATTATGTTTTTCTTTCAGATTCAAGCATCTGCAATTTTATTCTTCCCATATATATAAGGAATATTTTATTGTCTGTTAGTATCCAGCGATAAACTGTCCATTATGACCTGAAAATGTGATTAGTTTTAAAGTAATGTAAATTAATTAGAAATTATAGATTTTTTACTTTCATTTTCAGGATTCTGTGCAACTTAAAGATTTGTGGAAGAAAATATGCCATCACAGTACTGGCATGGAGTTCCAAGATCATCGATACTGGTTGCGAACATATCCTAATTGCATAGTGGGAAAGGAACTGGTGAACTGGTTGATTAGAAATGGACATGTAACTACACGGTAACTTGCATAACTAATCTTGCAGGGAACAGAATGAATCAGGCTCGATTTGAATCCTTTATTAAAAACACATTTCTATGCAGGCTGGAAATCTAAAAGAGAAATGAGAAGATACTGGAAATACCCAGGCCAAGTGGCACCTGTGGACAGAGAAGTGGAGGTTGCTCTGAGATTCGAATTGGAGAGAATTGGAGATGTAATAGGTTTTTCTCATCCATAGAGCAGGAAAGAACAAGAGAGATAGTCTGTTAAAGGCTGGAGATCAGCAGAGATTGTGCTAAAGAGAATGAGACACATAAAGAAACAAAAAAACAAAATTTGATGAGACAGGATAGGAAAATCTGGAATTGTTATACTCACCTTTGAGTCTGGAAGGCTGCAATGTTTCTGAGTAGAAGTGGAGTTGCTGCTTTTCAAGTTTCATTGGAAGAATGTACAAGTCAGGATATTTTGGCAATGTGTTTTGGGACAGAAATAGAAGTAACTGGTGAAAGGAAGCATGGGTCTCATGTTGGACTGAGCTAATGTCCGGCGTACTAATCACCCAATCTATATTTGGGTTTGTCAGTGCAGAAAATGCTGTGTTGTAAGCAGTATATGAAAATGGAAAAAGTTAAAGACACCAATGTGGGATTTAAAAAAAATAGAGCTAAGGGTAACATTTACTGTTGTGAAAGAAAGCAGTGCTGGAAATGAATTAAGGCCGGATGAAGGCACTGTCTACTGGAGTAAATAGGCATTCAAGATTAAGCAGAAAGGGAAGTCTATCAGAAGCAATGGAAGGAAGGTGGGGATTGTCAAATGAGATGTGATTGAGGTGGTGAAACTGGGGAATGGAAGAGTCAGAAATAATCGTGTAGGTCTGAGGGAAGGATGAAATTAGCAACAAAATTGATTGAATTTTCTAGTCCAGGTTGAAAGCTAAGAAAGAACAGCATTGACATTGCCAGTATGCCAGTTAAAGAGATGAACTGAGCTGGAAGACCTATTAAACTGGAAGGTAAAATATTCCGTACAGTATATCTATAAATGTGGGTACAGCTGGGATCAATATAGGTTTCCTGAGTGGCGCATATCATTTGTAGGAAGCGAGTTGTTTCTTTGGATATATTCTTCAGTAGAAGTAACTTCAGTCAGTTAAGTATGGATAACAATGGATGGATGAGTTGGAAGAACTCATGGTGATGTAGCGGTTAGAGTAGCACTATTTCCCCTTCACCTGTATTCACCCATCACCCACCAGCTCTTGTTCTAACCCTGTCCCTACTCTATTATTCTGGCTTCTCCTTATTTGTTTCCAGTCAAATCAAATCAGGTGTAATTGTCTTTCAAACCATACATGGATACAGCCAAATGAGACAGTGTTCCTCTGGGGTCAAGTTGCCAAAGCATACATGCATATTCAGATTAACAAGAAAGGGGGGGAAAAAGAACAAAAGTCACATAAGAAAGCGCATTTTTAATCCAAGTCCCACAAATTGATGGTTCCCGGCAGTCCATCCTGTAATTCCACTGATCCAACACTGGAGGGCAGCACCGACAGGAGAGGCCACCTTGAAGTGAGCCCAGATGCCACGCTACAATGCAAGCCTGAGGATTGAGGCCTAGTTCTTGCCACAACCGAGGCAACACTGCTGCCTCACCAACAGGCACCAAGACCTCGCCTGGCTGGCGGTGAGAGGGGCCCTCACAGTCAGAGCCCTCCTGTAAGCCCGGATCGTCGTCTCCGCACCCCACTGCCCACGGGAGGACTGCAGTGAGGAGGAGTCTGTGACCCACCTCTTTGCACACTGTCAGTTCGCAAAGAGGGTGTGGAGGAGGATGGACGGGCTAGTGTCACGTTTCATCCCCAGCAGCTGCATAACAGAGGGCTCTCTGATATACAGGCTGTTCCTGGGGATGCACACGGAGACCAACATCCGGTGCTGTTGGCAGATCATCAACTCGGTGAAAGACGCTCTTTGGTCGGCCGGAAACTTGATGATCTACCAGCACGTGGAGATGTCCGCGGGAGAATGCTGCCAACTGGCACATTCTCGGCTGCAGGAGTATGTGCTGAGGGACGCACTGAAACTCGGTGCAGCCACCGCAAAGGCCCGGTGGGGAAGGACCACGGTATAGGTTTCTCCACCCATGGGAGTGGGAGGGGTCGGGTGGCGAGGAGTATACCCCTCAACAATGATGTGGTAAGCTGAACAACTGGAGTGCCACATGGGTGGCTATAAGTACGGATATGTACTGACTATAATGGGAACGTATGTAAAGGATGGAAAGTTATTGAATGGTTTATTGTATATAATTTTATTTTTGAATAAAGTATATTTTGAAATATAAAAAAACACTGCTGCCTCGTCACCAAACGAGGGAAGCAGGCACCTCCCCCCCCCCCAGTTCTGATGGAAGCGTCTCAACTCGAAATGTCAACTTTTTACTATTTTCCTTAGATGCATCCTGACCTGCTGAGTCAGTCTTAATATTTTGTGTGCGGCCTTGCTTATGCATTTCACTGTTGAATCTCATAAAGCTGGCTGCCATTTTTGGCTCAAAGTCAAGTCAATGAATTTGAAAGATTGTTACTACATGAAACACTTTGTGAAGTTACTTTGAGAAAACACAGAATGCTACTTAAACTCAATATTATCTCTTTTTCCTCTTCCTCATTTATTTTCAAAGTAAAATTGACTAATGGAAATCCGATCTTGTTTTAACTTCTAAAAGGTGTTCTTTCGATTTAATCACAAGTATACTTCCATGTTATAAATTGTTTTATTTCAATATCTCAAATATTTTGTGCATGATAATCAGTTTCTCCTGTATTGAGCATCTGATATGATGTGTCAAGGATAAGAGCTATAAATGCGATTCTATCTTCAAATATGAAGTTATTCTCACTTATTTCAAGTTGAAGAGCATTGTATAAATTAGTAATGTGCTATAATTCAATTTTTTTGCAGTGTTAACTCCTGATATGAATATTCCAATAATGGATACCTCATGCATCATCTTTTCTCTTTCAGAGCCCAAGCAATTGCCATTGGCCAGGCATTATTAGATGGGCGATGGCTTGACTGTGTAACTCATCATGATCAGCTTTTCCGAGATGAATATGCCTTGTATAAGCCTTTACAAGTACGTGAATAGGACACTCAAATTGTTTGTTTCTGTTTACACAAAGTAGTTCTTTTTGTTAAAATTATTTGCAAAATTACACCAAAAAAATTTGCAAAAAGACACCAAAATTATCAGCAAAATCTGTTACAATCTTGCTTGCATTAAATTTTTCATGTTTTTTATTTCATCTTGCTGTGTTAATCATCCCTCTTGGTCCATAGCGGTCTAAAAAGAGAGGGTGAATAGCTGACAGTTGGGGTACATATTGATACCAACAACATAAGTAGGAAAAGGGATGAGGTCCAGAAGAGAGGATATAGGGAGTTAGGTAGAAAGCTGAAAGGCAGGCCCTCACGGGTAGTAGTAGTTTCTGGATTGCTCCCTGTGCCGCATGCCAATGAGGCTAAGAATGGGCTGACTTGGCAAATGAATACGCGACTAAGGAATTGTTGCATTAAATTGTATACCAGTGCCTATCCTCAGTCCTATCACTCTAATTCCCATCTATCTCCCTGCCAAAATTAGTTTAAACTCTCCTCAACAGCCCTAGCAAACCTGCTGCAAGGATACTGGGCTCAGGGTTTCAGATTTCTGAAACTTTGGGGTCTCTTCTGAGGAAGGTATGACCTGTGCAAAAAAGACAGGTTACACCTAAACCTGAGGGCCCAGTATCCTTGCAGCAGGTTTGCTAGGGCTGTTGGGGAGGGTTTAAACTAATTTTGGCAGGGAGATAGATGGGAATTAGAGGGATAGGAAACAATTTAATTCAATCTAGTGAGACTGAGAAAGGATGGGCAGGTGATAGAACAAAATTACAGAGAGTGAGATGGGTTGGTGTATCATGATGGCAAAATTGAAAAGGTGATGAAAGCAGGACTGAACGTGCTAAATTTGAATGTATGCAGTATATGGAATAAGATAGGTAAAATCCTGTACTGCAATTAGAGATTGGCAGATACAATACTGTGGTCATAACTGAATTGTGGCTAAAAGAAGATCATGGTCGGGAGTTTAACATCCAAAGATACACATTGTATGGAAAGGACAGTCATGTAAGCAAAGGGGGTGGAATAGCTCTGTTGGTGACAAAAAAAAATGACACCAAATCCTTAGAGGGAGGTGACCAGGATCGGAAGATGTAGCATCCTTGTGGGTAGAGTTAAGAAACTGCAAGTGTAAAAAGACCCTGATGAGAATTAGGTACAAACTGTTGCCAGAATGTGGAATATAAATTTCAATGGGAAGTAGAAAAGGCATCTAATAAGGGCAATGTTATGATAGTGATGTGGGATTTCAATGTGCAAGGAGATTGGGAAAATTAAGTTGGTGCTGGATCCCAAAAGAGAAAATTTGTAGAATGTCTACTAGATGGCTTTTTGGAGCAGCTTGTGATTGAACCCCCCAAGGGAAGGGCAATTCTGGACTGGGTGTTGTATACCAGATTTGATTAGGGGACATAAGGTAAAGGAGCCCTTAGGAAGCTGTGATCATAGTATGATAGAATTCACCTTGCAGTTTGACAAGGAAAAGCTAAAGTCTAATGCATCAGTATTACAGCGGAGCAAGGCGTGAGAGAGGAGCTGTTCCAAAGTTGGAAGGGGGGACTTGCAGGGATAATGGCAGCTGGAGTTTCTAGGAGCAGTTCAGAAGATGCAGGATAGATACATCTCGAAGTGGAAGTAGTATTCTAAAGAGATGATGATGTAACCGTGGCTGAAGTCAAGCAAAAGAGAGAGAGCATATAATACAGCAAAAATTAGTGGGAAGTAAGAGGATTAGGAAACTTTTAAAAATAGACACAAGGCAACTAGAAGGCCATACGGAAAGAAAAAATGAAATTTGAAATTGTTAGCTAATAATATAAATAAGGATACCAAACATTTCTTCAAATTCATAAACTAAAAGAGAGGCAAGAGTGGATATCGGACTGCTGGAAAATGATGCTAGAATGGTATTAATCAGAGACAAGGAAATGACAGATGAACTTAAGTATTTTGCGTCAGTCTTCACTGTACAAGACACTAGCAGTCTACCTAAAATACAAGAGTTTCAGGGGCAGAGATAAGTGTAGTTGCTTTTACTAAGGAGAAGATGCTTGGAAAGCTAAAGGGTCTGGAGGTAGATAGGTCACCTGAACCAGATGGACTATATTCTGGGGTTCTGAAGGAGGTAGCTGGGGAGATTATGGAGGCATTAGTAGTTATCTTTCAAGAATCACCTGATTCAGGAATGATTCTGGAGGACTGGAAAATTGGAAATGTTACTCCACTCTTTAAGAAGGGATGAAGGCAGAAGAAAGGAAATTAAAGGGCAGTTAGCATGATTTCAGTGGTTAGGAAGTCCATTGTTAAGAATGAGGTTCCAGGGTACTTGGAAGAACCGGATCAAATAGGCCAAAGTCTGCATGGTTTCCTTCTGGGAAAATTTTGCCTGACAAATCATTCGGAATCTTTTGAGGAAAGACGGGAGAGTCAGTGGACGTTCTGTACTTGGATTTTCAGAAGGCCTTTGACAGGGTGCGCACTTGAGGCTGTATGTTATTTTCCAGAAAAGATTATAGCATGGATAGAAATTTGGCTGACTGGTAGGAGGCAAAGGGTGGGAATAAAGAGAACCTTTCCTGGTTGGCTGTTGGAGACTAGTGGTGTTTGCAGAGGTCATTTTTGGACTGCTTTTTACATTTTATGTCAATAATATGAATGACAAAATTGATGACTTTGTGGCCAAGTTTGATGATACAAAGATATGTGGAGGGGGCAGGTAGTGTGAAGGAAGCAGGGAGTCGGCAGAAGGACTTTGATTATGAGAATGGGCAAACAAGTGACAGATGGAATATAGTGCAGGGAAATTTATTGTCATGTACTTTGGTAGAAGAAATAAAGCATGGATTGTCTAAATAGAGGCAAGTGCAATGTTAGCATTCATTTCAAGAGGACAAATATAAAAGCAAGGATGTAATGCTGAGGCTTTATAATGCATTTTTCAGATTGTGCTTGGAGTACTGTGAGCAGTTTTGGGCCCCTTATCAAAGAAAATATGTGCTGACATTGGAGATTGTCCAGAGGATGTTCACAAGAATGATTCCAGGAGTGAAAGGGTTGAAGTATGAGGAGTATGATGGTTCTGGGCCTGGACTTACTGGAGTTTAGAAGAATGGGGGTTGGGGCAGGGATGGATATTGAAAGGCCTAGATGTAGAGAGGATGTTTCCTTTAGTGGATGAGTTTCAGACCAGAGGGCACAACCCCAGAATAGAGGGATGTTCATTTAGAACAGTGATGAGGCATTTCTTTAGCAGAGGGTAGTGAATCTGGAATTTGCTGCCACAGACAGCTGTGGAGGCCACGTCATTGGGTATACTTAAAGCAGAAGTTGACAGGTTCCTGGTTAGTCAGGTTGTTAAAGGTTACAGGGAGATGGCAAGAGTGTGGAGTGGAGAGGGATGATATGTCAGCCATGATGGAATGGTGGATCAGACTCAATGAGCCAAATGATCTAATTCTGCTCCTCTGAGTTAATCGTCTTCTCAATGCACTGGAGAGATAATTAGCATTAATTAAGTGATGTGACCATATCAAGTAGGGGAAAAAATAAGCAAGTTAGCCAGTGACATTCTATCGCAAGCCTTTCTTGCCTTGGTCACTGGTTCAATGATACTACTCTAAGTAAACACTACTTGACAGCTAAATAAATTTGATTCTGGCACCAGATAAAGTGAAGAAGTTCACAAATATTCAAGATCAGTGGTGAAAGTAGAAAGCAAACCCTCCATGTTGTGTGGCACTATTTTACAAGTTGTGGATTTTGAAAACCTGACATAATCGATGTATAATCAATTGTATGTTAGCAGAACAGTAAGGAACAAAAACTGTGTTCTACTGAAACAAGGCTACATTTTTGCATTTATGATGAGACATCGATCTCACCAAGCCTGTTTTGTATCTCATTTGCTTCTCATATTCAAGTTTAAAAGGAAATCTGCCATTGGGATGGCAAAAAAGCGCCAAAAGCAGTATGGCAGATAGAGTGAAGGACCTTCAAGACAGGGTCTTCCTGATGGTGATCAGGGATGATCTCTATAAATGGGTCTGAGATGTCTTGGCTACATGAACCTTGAACAGTAAACCAGAAGACTGAGACTTTTTTTTTTTTGCAGGCCAGATAGCGACTCCCTTTTTTCAGCTTCAATGCAGAGAATTTTTCCTTAGAACAGACCACTACCTTGTGGAGCCTATGCACCTTTGAGAGTGAGTGAGGACTTGCTGCACACTGCTAAGCTTTACCCTACATGCAGGAGTTCCCACCCTGGGGTCCATGGACCCCTTGCTTAATGGCATTGGTCCACGGCATCAAAAAAGGCTGGGAATCCCTAGCTGTACAGAGCACTGATTTGTTATTTCCCTGTTGGCCCTCCAGTCCACACGTTCAAGGTTGCATAATCTGCTTTAAAATACTTATCCACTGTGTGGTGAATACTAGGATCCTAGTTTGAATCCCTGCCCTACACTGGTGTTGACCCAGAAATGACCAAAAATTTGGTGCGCAGAAGCTGCCTGTGAGAGCTGATGTGAGTCAGGCTGGGGTGAGTGGTGCAAATGCTCAGCACTGAGATGTGGCACTAAAGGCTGCACCCTGCCCAGCACATTGAGCGTAAGCTTATTCCTCAGGATGTTGGTGACAGCTGGTGACCTACAGTCCCTCTTTGACAGGAGCTGTTGTTCCCCTTACACCGGCTGCAAACATGGACACTTTTTTTGTGATAAACAAACTCAAGTACCAGTGACTGACTTTTAAGGTTACCCATGGAGAAATATCTGCCCTGGAGAGAACTGTGTAGCAATACAAGGGAGAGGGGGAAGACAGTAGATCTTATCATATAAAATGTGGGGTGACTGTGGGATCTGGGTGCTCTGTCACCACCTGAAATTGATAGTGTCAGTCTCCAGCCATGGCCAGTATTCATTCTGCTGAGTAGATGTGAACTGTTAAGAACTGGTTTGCCCAAAGAAGACAGGGTAGAGGTCAAAAGGACTTACTCTAGCTAGAGGTCTGTGATTACAGGGATCTGTACTGGGACCTTTTTTTTTGGTCATGTATACACATTAAATGACCTGGATGTATATGTAGAGGTGTGTGTTAGTAAGTTTGCAGGTGATATGAAGACTCTGGATTGCATAGAAGACTAGCAAGGACTATAACGGAATATAGTTCAGTTGCAGGTATGGGCGGAAAATAACATTGTTAGGGGCAAGATCCTTAACAGTGTTGATGAACAGAGGGAATCTTGAGGTCCAAATCCATAGTTCCCTAAATGTGGCTGCACTGATTGGTAGGGCGGTTAAGAAGGTATTTAGCTTGCTTGCCTTTATTAGTTGAGGCATTGAGTTCAAAAGTCAGGAAGTTTTGTTGAAGCTTTATAAAACTCTAGTAAGGCTGCATCTCAAGTATTCCATACAGTTCTGGTTACCCCATTATGTTGTCTGAATGGACATAGAGTGATTATCTTAGGGCTTTAGCACTTTGAGGCTTCGGCACTTTGAGGCTTCAGCAAAGAGAGGCTTCACTCAGAGAAAGCAAAGGAAAGAAAATTTCAAGTTTTTTCTTTCTCTTCTTTATATCTGCCCAGCTAGGAAGAGATGACAGGCAGGATAGCGCAATGCTCCTTTTGTGGGATGTGGGAAGATAGGATGCCTCCAGTATCCCTGACCACTACAACTGCGAGAAGTACATTTAGCTGCAGCATCCAACAAGCCGTGTTATGGAGTTGGAGCTGAAACTGGATGAACTCTGGGTCACTTGGGGAGGGGTGGTGCTGAAGGGGTGATAAATAGGTCACGTATTTACATCCAAGATGCAGGATACAGGAAACTGGGTGACAGTCAGGAAGGGGAAACGAGTTAAGGAGCCAAGGCACGGTATCCCTGTGGCCATCCCCCTCAAAAACAGGTATATCACTTTGGATACTTTGGGCTTTGGGGAGGGGTTGGGGAGAATGACCTAACAGAGGAAAGTCACAGTGGTTGGGTCTTTGGCACTGAGTCTGCCTCTGTGACTCAGAAGGAAAGGGGGCAGAAGAAGCACCCTGTGGTAATAGGGGAATTGTTTGTTAGGGGAATGGAGAGGAGCTTCTGTGGGTGAGAACGAGATACCTGGATGGCATGTTGCCTCCTGGGTGCCAGGGTCCAGGATATTTCAGACTGAGTCCTCAGTATTCTTAAGTGAGAGGATGAACAGCCAGAAGCTGTGGTCCATGTAGGTACCAGTGACAAGGGTAGAATGAGTCACGAGGTTCTGCATAGGGGGTTCAGGGACTTAAGTGCTAAGTTAAAGGTCAGGACCACTAGGGTTCTGATCTCAGGATTACTACCCATGCCACGTGCTAGAGAGACCAGAACTAGGAAGATGATACAGTTTAATACATGGCTAAGGAGTTAGTGTAGGAGGGAGGGCATCAGATTTTTGGATCGTTAGGCTCTCTTCCAGGGAAGGTAGGACATGTACAGAAGGGACAGTTTGCATCTGAACTGAAGGGGGACTAATATCCTAGTGGAAAGGTTTGTTAATGCTGCAGAGTGTAGTTTAAACTAGCGTTGCAGTGGGATGGGAACCAGAGTATCAGAATAGTTAGTGGAGAGGTTGAGGAGGCAGATGTTGTTAAATTAGGAATCAAAAGGTTGAGCATGGTGCGACAAAATTGAGAAGGGAAAATACAGGACTGAAGATATTGTATCTAAATACGATCAGTATGCAGAATAAAGTAGATGAACTTGCAAATTTGGCACAAATGATGTTGTAGGCATCACTGAATCATGGCTGAAAGATTATAGTTGGAGCTTAATGTCCAAGGATACACATTGTATTGAAAGGATAGGCAGGAAGGCAGAGGGGGCGGCGTGGCTTTGTTGGTAAGAAGAGGGTCGGAAGATTTTGAATCATTGTGGATAGAGCTAAGGAACTGTAAGGGTAAAAGACCCTGATGGGAGTTGTATACAGACCCCCAAACAGTTGTAAGGATTTGGCCTACAAATTACAACAGGAGATAGAAATTGCCTGTCAAAAGGGCAATGTTACAATAGTCATGGGAGACTTCAATGTGCAGGTAGATTAGGAAAATCAGGTTGGTGCTGGAATACAGGGAAGGGGGAATTTCTGGAGTGCCTATGAGATGGCTTTTTAGAGCAGCTCATGGTTGAACCCACGGAGAGGATCAACTATTCTGAATTGGGTGTTGTGCAATTAACCAGAATTGATGAGCGAGCTTAAGGTAAAAACAGCCCTGGGGAGGGGGAAGTAACCATAATATGATTGATTTCACCTTGAAATTTAAGAAGAAAAAGCTAAAGTCAGATTTATCAGTATGACAATGGAATAAAAGGAAGTACAGAGGCATGAGAGATGAGTTGGCCAGAATTGATTGGAAAAGAGCGCTGGCAGGAATAACAGCAGAACAGCAACGGGTGGAATTTCTGGAAGCAATTCGGAAGGCACAAGATATATAGATCCCAAAGAGGAAGAAGCACTTGAAAGGAAATTTGACACAACTGTGGCTAACGAGAAGTCAAAGGCAACATAAAAGCCAAAGAGAGGGCATATATTAAAGCAAAGATTAGTGGGAAATTAGAGGATTGGGAAGCGTTTAAAAACCCAACAGAAGGCAACTAAAAAAAATCATTAAGAAGGTAAAGATGGAATACGAAAGTTAGCTAATCAATTATATTAAAGAGAGATACCAAAAGTTTCTTCTGATGCACAAAGTATAAAAGAGAGGTGAGAGTGGATATCAGACCACCGGAAAATGATGCTAGAGAGGTGGTAATGGGGGACAATGAAATAGCGGACGAACTGAATAAGTATTTTGCATCAGTCTTCACCATGAACGACACTAGCGGTATGGAGGAAGCCCCAGGTGTCAGGGGGCATGAAGTGTGTGAAGTTACCATTACTGAAGAGAAGGTATGGGAAACGGAAAGGTCTGAAGGTAGATAAGTCATCTGGACCAGATGGTGTACACCCCAGAGTTCTGAAAGAGGTGGCTGAAGAGATTGTGGCAGCATTAGTAATGATCTTTCAAGAATCACTAGATTTTGGAATGATTCCGGAAGACTAGAAAATTGCAAATGTCATTCCACTCTTCAAGAAGGGAGAGAGGCAAAAGAAAGGAAACTTAGTCTAAGACTAACTTAAGCCAATTAGTCTGATCTCAGTGGTTGGGAAGTTGTTGGAGTTGATCATTAAGGATGAGGTCTCAGGGTACTCGGAGGCACATGATAAAATAAGCCTCTTTCAGCATGGTTTCCTCAAGGGAAAATTGAGCCTGACAAATCTGTTGGCATTCTTTGAAGAAATAACAAACAAGATAGACAAAGGAGAATTAGTTGATGGTGCGTACTTGGATTTTCAGAAGGCTTTTGACAAGGTGCCGCACATAAGGCTGCTTTAACAAGCTATGAGCCCATGGTATTACAGGGAAGATTCGAGCATGGATAAGGCAGTGGCTGATTGGCAGGAGGCAAAGTATGGGAATAGAGGGAGCCTGTTCTGACTGGCTGCCAGTGAATAGTGGTGTTCCACAGGGGTCTGAGTTAGGACTGATTCTTTTTACATTATATATTAATGATTTGGATGATAGAATTGATGGCTCTGCTGCCAAGTTTGCAGATGATATGAAGATGGGTGAGGGACAGGCAGTTTTGAGGAAGTGGAGGCTATAGAAGGACTTAGACAGATCAGGCGAATGGGCAAAGAAATGCCAGATGGAATACAGTGTTGGGAAATGTATGGTCATGAACTTTAGTAGAAGAAATGAAAGTGTTGACTATTCTCTAAAAGGAGAGAAAATACAAAAAAAAACTGAGGCAAAAAGGGACTTTGGAGTCCTTGTGCAGGGTTCCCTAAAGGTTCATTTGCAATTGAGTCTGTGGTGAGGAAGGCAAATGCAATGTTAGTATTCATTTTAAGAGGACTAGAATATAAAAACTTTATAAAGCACTGGTGAGGCCCTACTTGGAATATTGTGAGCAGATTTGGGCCCCTTATTGTAGAAAGAATGTGCTGAAACTAGAGAAGGTTCAAAGGAGGTTCAAGAAAATGATTCCAGGATTGAATGGTGTGTAATATGAAGAGCACCTGATGGTTCCGGGGCTGAATTCACTAGAATTCAGAAGAATGAAGTGTGACCTCATTGAAACCTATTGGATAGTGAATGGCCTTGATGGAGTGGTTGTGGAGAAGATATTTCCTATGGTGGGAGAATCGAAGACCAGAGGACACAGCCTTCGGATAGAGGGGTGTCCTCTTAGAACAGAAATAAGCAGGAATTTCTTTAGCCAGAGAATGGTAAATCTTCTGTGGAATTCTTTGCCCCAGCCAGCTCTGGAGGACAGGTTTTTATGTGTATTTAAGGCAAAGGTGATGGATTCTCGATTGGTCAGGGCATAAGGGATATGGGGAGAATGTAGGAGATTGGGTCTGAGAGGAAAATTGGATCAGCCATGATGAAATGGTGGAACAGAGTCGATGGGCCAAATGGTCTAACTCTGCCTCTAGATCTTATGGTCTTATTATAGGAAGAATATTGAGGTTTTGGCAAGGTTGCAGAAGAGGTTTACTAGGTTGTTGCCTGAAATAAAAGGCATGTGCTATAACAGGAGGCTGGACAACCTTGGGTTCTTTTCTCTTGAGCGGTGGTGGCTGAGGGGAGATTTATAAGATCATGAGTAACATAAATAGTGTAGATTAGCAATATCTTTTTCCAAGGGTGAAGTGTCTAATACCAGAAGCCATGCATTTAAGATGAGAGGAGGTAATTTCAAAGGGGACGTGAGGAACAAGTTTTTTTTTATACAACAAGTGGTTGGTGCCTGGAATGCGCTGCCTGGGTCGGTGGCAGAGGCAGAAACATTAGAGACTTTTAAGAGATGTTTAGACAGGCATATGAATATGATGAAAATGGAAGGAATTAACCTCACGTAGGCAGAAGAGGTTAGTTTAGTTAGCTGTTTGATCACAAATTTAATTGCTTCGGCACAATGTTGTGGGCCAAAGGGACTGTTCCTGTGTTGTATTGTTCTATGTTCTTGATGCATCACACCACCCACCCCATCCAGTACTAACCCTCTTGCAGTCTCTCCACTCAGGGCAATGGGGTGATTCATTGCTGGTTTCATGCCCAATGCCTGCAATGGCAAAACAATAATGACCTCTCATTGCACTGATTCTAGTAACACACACATCTGACTGTATTTGTTTCATCAAGGCTGACGTCCCCTGACGGTGACATTAAGATTCTGAGACAAACTTTGCGGAGGTAAATTCTGTGGAGAAAAAAATTGGTTAGAGGAGATCGCATATGAAGACTGGCTGTCCAGGGAAATTCTGAGCCTTCATCACCACTTCTGGGACCTCTTTTCACCTTCCACATATGGGCTCTGGGATGCAACTAGTACAATTGCCCAGAATTGGGAAATCCCCAGGGAAACAATTATAAGTCTCAGTGCGTGAATTTTCACCATTCTTGCTGCAGTCTTACAGTGCAGCAGGAGAGTACCCAAGCTTCAAATCAAATTGAAATGTCAAAGCTATCCTTTTTTTTTTTTAACTTGTTAAGTGGTTTACAGTATGAGTTCTATTTTTTTAAAGAGTTACAAATAGAAAGAGGGTATAAACTTTTTGACATTTTCATAACATTTACTAAGAAGTATTTAATTTCAAAATTCCAGAGGTATTAAACAATAAGCAAGCTTGAAAAGTGGAAGTAGTGTATAAGGAAGTTACTTAAATATTGGGAACTATTTGTATCTTACTGTTATTCAAGGTTCATGATGGAAGCATTAGATTATGTTCTAACTTGTGTTTAAGTTTCCTTATATTTAACAGTGACATTTGCTGTATAATCTATTTCAAAATAGCAGAATCTACCTTCAAATAGGCGATGATTTCATTTCCAGATAATTCTAACTGTTTTAAAAATAATGTGTGTATTTCAGAGTACTGAGTTTTCTGAGACACCATCACCAGACAGTGAATCAGTAAATTCAGTGGAAGGTAATTCTGAACCATCGTGGTTTAAAGACATTAAGTTCGACGACAGTGATACTGAACAGATGCAGGATGATGGAGAAGAAATCATGCAAAGTAAGTTGCACTTGTTACAGTGTAGTTGATGAGGTCACTTTATGTTGAATAACATGAGTGAGTGAGGAAAGTATCCTTTGATAGTATTTGGATGCTTGTGCTGCCCTTATGAAGAATATTTATTTTAAAGTGGAAAACAATTTAAAGTGTGTAACAATTTTTGCGCTTGTACATAATACATTTATTACAAGCTGTCCTCAAAAGCAGTGAAGCCCCTCTGTCATGTTTTTGCCATGAACTACAGGTTAGATAAAAATGCTGCTCAGTATACACTCTGCCACCAGTTTAAACATATTAATGATCATGTTGAAAATATAGAAAATTGCACAGATCAGTTGTCATTCTTTCTGCATTATTTCATATGTTGCAATAGATGCATCAAGTCGTATGAATTTCTTGTGCCTTCTTGGCAGCCTGCAGTCTTGAAGACAGATCATATTAAGGAGTTTAAGTAGTTTAATTAGTTGGATCTTTGTTCAAAGTAAATTTTATTATCAAAGTACATGTATGTCACCATATACAACCCTCAGAAAAACACAATTAGATTTCGATCCACTGATATGGCAGCGTTAGAATTAATGAGATCGATTGCCTGCTTTGTGTTCCAATGGTGTTAATGAAATAAAAACTCAGGTTTTGGAGAGGAGAAAAACTTATTTAATAAGTGATGTTTTACCTCCAATGATTTCAGAAAAGTTAAGAAGCAATTTGCTATTAAATCTTCATGGTCTATTAGCTAATTTCAACACAATGGTTTCTCAGTCTAATCTGTAACTGTAGGAAGATACTAGCAATGAGTCATTGTTTTAGAGGAAAAAGAACAGTGACATAAGAATGGCAGTGTGCAGTGGTATGGATAAATAGAATCCGGTTGAGTGTCATTTTGTAGAGATAGTCTGAGAGTAGGGTACCTGGTTCTCTAGATTTTCTGTTTTCATTGCAATCTTCATGGGATAAAGAGGAATCTATCGACCGTCACCATCTTGGTTGCAAAAGGTATGTGCTATAGTGGGGGGGGGGGGAGAAGCGAGGCAAGACACCAAAATATATTAAGGATAATTTTCTAAGAATGTAAATTATGTACTCAATAGAGCTTTTTGTTGAAAGTATGTTTGAAGTAATGTTAATATCAATTGAGCATACCCTATTGGGAATACATTTACAATTTGTGTACTCCATTTCGTAGATGATTCAAAAATTTGTCATTTGACACATTAGTAGGAAAAAGTTACAATAAAATTCCTGTGTAAGGTTTTGTGCAATTGAACCTTGTCATGTACTGTATGTATACGTTTGCTATCCACAATTTTAAATTTGGTGAATAGTATTTGCTTTACTTTTAGTGTGTTCATGTATTGTCTTACTTTCCAACTACCTGTTGTGTAATTGTGTCACATCAACAAGTTTCCCTCATTCTTTGTGACAGTTAAGTGTATTCCATACATCAAAATATGGAGATAAAAGTCAGTAATTACCATGATTTGCATGCTTGGACGGGTCTGTTTTCAATGCAGCCAAGAGGTTAATCAGTCCTTTTTGCAAATATTTACTTTTATCTAGGCAAGTTATACAATGTATTATGTTAGTAACTATCTGATTTTACTACTTGAACATTTTTTTCTAGCTAGTAATAGGTTGATCTGTTTATAGAATACATTCTTGTGTAACAAAATGTGTTTAGGTTCTAACTACATTTGTTAGTCATAGCTGTAAGAATTTTCATCACTAATTGTATAGAGATCCTGGGATGCATAGTAAGTATTAATGTAAATGGCACATTATTACCACATTTAATTTCTAAAATGTCCTTTTTGTGCTTCTTCCCCCTCAAATACCATTTTGGATATGTCAAAATTTTGTTATTCTACAAGGTTACTTGGTCATGAATATAGCTCCTTCGTTAAGGAGTTATCATATATTTCTATAGTGAGGAGGAACTAGGTAAACAATAATAGCTGTGCATTATATAGTACATTTCATATACTGTACAGTACATAAAGGGGGTAAAAGAGCTGGGAAACTAATAAAGCACAAAAACAACAAGAACATTGTGACCATTGATGTTTTTAACTCATGTCATTTATGTGATAAACTGAAGTCTAACAAGGGCATTATGTGCCAACATTAGTGAGATTTTTCTGTTCCTATTTAATTGTGTATATCTTCTGTCTGGAGCATAATTGCTTCCATTCTAGTTAGCTGTATGGTATCGACCAATTGTCCAAGTATAAGCTAACTAATAAGGAGTATGTGTGTGAATTTGGTAAAATACCATGGTGTGAAACAATCTTGGATTGTTACCATATGTCTTGAGCAAACTAAGGTTTTAAAATTGCTTTTAATTTATTTAGAGATAATACTTTCGGCTCTGCTAGAATTAACTTTGCTTTTCAATTAGCTGTGCTGAAACCTCACAGTGACTGTGACTAAGTTTCACTGGGTCATGACAAACTGATTCAAAATTGAATATCAAGTGGTTTAGTGATAATTTTTCAAAGAGGTGAATACTAGCCATGACATGGGTTGGTACACAGTTTACATGTCGATGGCTATTTAGGTGCTTTGCTTAAATTTCCACGAACGCAGTCATAATTTTTTACAGGCTTTTCCAGCCCTAGCAAGCGTACATCAGTAAGCAGCTTTCAGTCAGTCGTGGACAGTGACTCTGCAGCTTCTATCAGCCTAAATATGGAAATGGACAATGTCAACTTTCATATCAAGAAACATTCCAAGTACCCATATGTCCCAACACATCCAGCAGATCAGAAAGGTATGGAAGGTTAAAAAACACAATGAAAGAGTCAGTGATAGGAATAAAGTTTAGTTCTTTAGTCCAAAGCTTTGGATAAAGCAAATCCCAAGATAAAACTATAATTAACTTAAAAACAATGTAATTGTACTCATAGTGAACATAAAGTTTTAAACCCTAGATTTTACCTGGAGAAACTTTTCTTTCTTAAACCAAAAAGGAATTCATTTTATTGAATGACTACACAGTGCCTGAGTACTGGGCTGTATTCGCACCTTGGCTTGCCAGTAAAACAGCCTGATTAGTTTTGCCCTATTCTATTATCCCCTCTTCAGCTTCATCCACTCTAATTTATATATATATATAAAAATTAGTGTTGTCAAACTTTTTCCCCTGTATCTTTGCATGGTAATGTAACTCTTCTACCTGCTTTGCAGTTAATCTTTGCATTGCAACTGATTTTACAGATGCCACGGATTTGTCGTCTTGCTATTCTGTTTGCCTGCAAAATTATATTTTATTAATGTTCATATTCATTTTTTATCATTCCAAAATATATCACTTGTTATCACTATGCTGAATGTTGTCCATGCACTGTATTTGTATCACAGTTTCTTTAAGCTAATGCATTTGCTTCTGCAAGATGCCATTATTTGCTGAGTGCCATATAACCATTTAATTTGAATAGTGTTTATTTTTATCCTGATCTTTCGAAATAAAAAGCTTTGTTTAAACTGCTCCATGTCTGTCTTGTGCTTGTTGGTGGATATCCTATCCATGCATTCCTTCATTCTGAAATTTGCATTCAGCTAAGATTAAATATTCTAGTTTTTATTACTTAAAATAAATAAAATCTCAGAAATGGCATGCACAAGCTTTGCTTTTGTTTTCAGGACTTTATTATTGTAGAACAAAAAGTCAGATGTCGAATTTTGTTTCCTGTGCAAATTTGAAAGCGTGTTTCTGGTCTACTGTGAATTACAGTTTGTACATCAGCATGATTTTCCAGGTTACTAAAGTCAATTTACCCTATTTGTTTGTCAGAATTCCTTGTATCTGAAGATGGAGTACAACAAATCATCGGTATTAGTGATGCTTTTATTAAAGGCAAGTAAAACATGATTTTCTAAAATTTATGGCAATATGAATGACCAAATTTATGTTTGTGTATTGCATTAGGCCAAAAAATATAACCAGAAATGAAATATTGTTGTTTGTTTGTACTAGAGTTCAATCTTAATTGTTTAACAGTTTTAAGCCAATCGCAGGAGTTATGCAACTAACTTTATATAAGAAGAAGGATAGAACCAATGAAAGACCACAACCAACAGGATGGTCAAACAACCAACATGCAACAGACAACAAACTGCACATGCAAAAAGACAGAAATAAAAAGAAGTAATAGTAATAACTAAATAAATATTCAGAACATGAGATAAAGACTCCTTGAAAGTGAGTTCATTGGTTGTGGGAGCAGTTCAGTGATGGGGTGACTGAAGCTGAGTGAAGTTGTCACCTCTGGTTTAAGAGCCTGATGGTTGAGGAGTAAAAACTGTTCCTGAACCTGGTGGTGTGGGTCATGATGCTCCTGTACCACCTTCTTGATGGCAGTAGGGAGAAGAGAGCATGGCCTGGATGGTGGTGGTCCCTGATGCCTATGCCTCCGGCCTATGGTCAGGCCACACTTGGATCCCCTCCAGTTCGCCTACCAGCCCCGACTAGGAGTTGAGAATGCCATCGTCTACCTGCTGAACCGTGTCTATGCCCACCTGGACAAGCCAGCCAGCGCTGTGAGGGTCATGTTTTTTGACTTCTCCAGTGCGTTCAACACCATCCGCCCTGCTCTGCTGGGGGAGAAGCTGTCAGCGATGCAGGTGGATGCTTCCCTGGTGTCATGGATTCTTGATTACCTGACTGGCAGACCACAGTACGTGTGCTTGCAACATTGTGTGTTGGACAGAGTGATCAGCAGCACTGGGGCTCCACAGGGGACTGTCTTGTCTCCCTTTCTCTTCACCATTTACACATCGGACTTCAACTACTGTACAGAGTCTTGTCACCTTCAGAAGTTTTCGGATGACTCTGCCATAGTTGGATGCATCAGCAAGGGAGATGAGGCTGCATACAGGGCTACGGTAGGAAACTTTGTCACATGGTGTGAGCAGAATTATCTGCAGCTTAATGTGAAAAAGACTAAGGAGCTGGTGGTAGACCTGAGGAGGGCTAAGGTACCGGTGACCCCTGTTTCCATCCAGGGGGTCGGTGTGGACATGGTGGAGGATTACAAATACCTGGGGATACGAATTGACAATAAACTGGACTGGTCAAAGAACGCTGAGGCTGTCTACAAGAAGGGACAGAGCCGTCTCTATTTCCTGAGGAGACTGAGGTCCTTTAACATCTGCCGGACGATGCTGAGGATGTTCTACAAGTCTGTGAGGGCCAGTGCTATCATGTTTGCTGTTGTGTGCTGGGGCAGCAGGCTGAGGGTAGCAGACACCAACAGAATCAACAAGCTCATCCGTAAGGCCAGTGATGTTGTGGGGATGGAACTGGACTCTCTGACGGTGGTGTCTGAAAAGAGGATGCTGTCCAAGTTGCATGCCATCTTGGTCAATGTCTCCCATCCACTACATAATGTACTGGGTGGGCACAGGAGTACATTCAGCCAGAGACTCATTCCACCGAGATGCAACACAGAGCGTCATAGGAAGTCATTCCTGCCTGTGGCTATCAAACTTTACAACTCCTCCCTTGGAGGGTCAGACACCCTGAGCTAATAGGCTGGTCCTGGACTTATTTCATAATTTACTGGCATAATTTACATATTACTATTTAACTATTTATGGTTCTATTACTATTTATTATTTATGGTGCAACTGTAATGAAAACCAATTTCCCCCGGGATCAATAAAGTATGACTATGACGATGCCACTCTCTTGTGATAGCGCTCTGTGTAGATGTGCTGAATGGTGAGAAGGGCCTTATCCACTATTGGGTCATACCTACTACTTTTTGTAGGCATTTCCGTTCAAGGGCATTGATGTTTCCATACCAGGCTATGATGCAACCAGTCAATATACTCTGCACTGCACATTTATAGAAGTTTTTTTAAAGTTTTAGTTGACATGCTGAATCTTCACAAACTTCTAAGAATGCTGCTATGCTTTCTTTGTAATGGCACTTGCATGTTGAATCCAGCACTGATCCTCTGAAATAATAACACTGAGGAATTTAAAGTTGCTGACCCTCTCCACTTCTGATTCCCTGATGAGTACTGGCTCGTGGACCTCTGGTTTCCTCCTCATCCCTCTTGAAGTCAATAATCAGCTCTTTGCTCTTGCTGAAACTGAGTGAGAGGTTTTTGTTGTAACACCATTCAGCCAGATTTTCAATTTCCCTCATATATGTTAATTCATCACCATCTTTGATTCAGCCAACGACAATGGTATTGTCAGCAAACTTAAGTGTGGCATTGCAGCTGTGCTTATTCTCACAGTTATAAATATAAAGCGAGTAGAGCAGGGGGCTAAGCACACAACCTTGTGGCGCACCTGTACTGCTGGAGATTGTGGAGGAGATGCTGTTGCCAATGCGAACTGACTGGACACTGCAAATGGGGAAATGTAAGATCCATTTGCACAAGGAGGTATTAAGGCCTGTGTCTTGAAGCTTATTAATTTGAGGGGTTGATAGTTTCGAATGCCGAACTGTAGTCAATGAACATCCTGATGTATGCATCTTTACAATCCAGATGTTCCAGGGTTGAGTGAAATGGCATCTACTTGGACCAACAGTAGCGGGTCCAAGTCACTTCTTAAGCAGGAGTTGATATGTTTCATTACCAACCTCTTAAAGCACTTTGTCACAATGGATGTAAGTGCTGCTGGACAATAGTCATTAAGGCAGGTTACCGTGTTCTTGGGCATAATTGAAGCGTGTTTTAAGCAGGTGAGTACCTCAGATTCTCAAAAGCAAGAGGTTAAAGGTATCAGTGAACACTTCATCCACTTGATCAGTGAATGCCTTTAGTAGTCGGACAGTTACCCTGTCTGGACTGTATGCTGTCCAAGAGTTCACCTTCTTGAAGGATGCTCTTACATCAGCCTGAGAGACTGAAATCACAGGGTCATCAGGGACTTTGGGAGTTTGTGAAGGTGCCGCCATGCTTTGATGGTTAAAGCGAGCATAAGAAGCAGTGATTACATCTCGGAGCGAAACCTTGTTGTCACGATGTTACTTGGTTTCACTTTGTAGAAGGTGATAGCATTCAAGCACAGCCACAGCTGTCAGGCATGCTTCAGTGATTCAAGTTTGGTCCAGAATTGCCACTTCGCTTGTGAGATGGCTTTCCAGAGATTGTGTCTGGACCTCCTGTATTGTACTTGGTTGCCAAACTTGAATGTCACTGATCAGCCCTCAGCAGATTGAAGATCTCATAGTTCATCCAGGGCTTCTGGTTGGGGAAGACACTGAATGACTTTGTGGGGACGCACTCGTCTACAACTGTTTTTACAAAGTCCATGACAACTGTGGTGTATTCATTCAGAGACTCTGAGTCCTTGAACACAGCCTAGTCCACTGATTCAAAGCAATCCCACAACAGCTTTTCTGCCTCCCACGACCATTTCTTCGTTGTCATTGTTTTTGGAGCCTTGCTCTTTAGCTTTTTCCTGTCTACGCCTTTATTCCTTCTGTCAAAGTGCATGACTTCTCTGCAATGTATTCCTTCTGCCACTTTGCCCATTCTCCTAATCTGTCTAAGTCCCCCCGCAGACTACTTGCATCTTCAACACTACCTACTCCTCTACTTATCTTTGTAACATCCACAAACTTGGCCATTAAGTCATTAATGACATTATCCAGATCATAAACCTATAATGTGAAAAGTAGCGGACCCAGCACCGACACCTGTGGAACTCCACGAGTCACTGGCCTCCAACCAGAAACAGCCCCTTTTATTCCCACTGTTTGCTTTTTAACAGCCAATTTTCTATCCGTACTAGTATCTTTCTTATAATACCATGGGCTCCTATCTTGTTCAGTAGCCTCATATGTAGCACCTTGTTAGAAGTCTTCAAAAAACAATATCCACTGACACTTCTTTTGCAGTAATGCACCATTAGGCTGGGTGCCAACTGCCGTAAAACAAGAAGAAGAAGAAAACTCTTGTTTATCCTTCTGTTACTTCCTCAAAGAATTGCAGGAATGGCAACTGGAACTGGATGTACTCGGGACCATCCGGGAGGCTGAAAACCCCATAGATCAGAATTTTCCTGAGGTGGTCACACCGAGAGTGCAAGCTTCAGATAGTACGTTTGGACATTATGACCATCAGTAGTCGTAAGGGGAGTAAGCAGTTAGTACAGGGTTTCCCTATGGCCATTCCCGTCAGCAGAAAGTATAACCCTTTGGATACTGCAGGGTGGCATGACCTGTCAGGGACAGCAACAGTAGCCAGGCCATAGGAGACTTGATAGTTAGGGGGACAGACAGAAGATTCTAAGATGCCAGGATGGTGTGTTGCCTCCTCAGTGCTGGGGTCAATGTTCCAAAAGTAGCAGCAGACTATTCTCGAGGGAGGGTGAGCAGCCAGGGGTAGTGGTGCACATTAGCACCAATGACGTAGGTAGAAAGGAGTAAGAGGTCCAGTGCCGAGAGTATATAGGGAGTTTGGGAAGAAGCTGAAGAGCAGGATCTCCAAGGTAGTAATTTCTGGATTACTTCCAGTGCTAGTCAGGGTAGGAATAGGATGACAGAGCAGATGAATGAATGAATGGCTGAGGAACTGGTGCAGGGGGCAAGGCTTCAGATTCTTGGATAATTGGAACCTTTTCTGGCGCAGAGGTGACCAATATCATAAGACCAGAAGATGGAGGAGCAGAAGTAGGCCATTCAGCCCATCGAGTCTGCTTTGCCATTCAATCATGGACTGATCCAATTCTTCCAGCCTTTCCCACTGCCCTGCCTTCTCCCCATACCCTTTGATCCCTTGGCTGATCAAGAACTTATCTATCTCTGCCTTAAATACACCCAGTGACTTGGCGTCCACAGCTGCTCTTGGCAATAAATCCACAGATTTACTACCCTCTGATTAAAGTAATTTCTCTGCATCTCTGTTCTAAATGGACATCCTTCAATCCTGAAGTTGTGCCCTCTTGTCCTAGACTCCCCTACCATGGGAAATAACTTCATCATATCTAATCTGTTTAGGCCTTTCAACATTTGGACTGTTTCTATGAGATCCCCCCTCATTCTCCTGAACTCCAGGAAATACAGCCCAAGAACTGTCAGACATTCCTCATATGGTAACCCCTTCATTCCTAGAATCATTCTCGTGAATCTTCTATGGACCCTCTCCAATGTCAGTGTATCCTTTCTAAAATAAGGAGCCCAAAACTGCACACAATACTCCAAGTGTGATCTCACGAGTGCCTTATAGAGCCTCAACATTACATCCCTGCTCTTATATTCTGTACCTCTAGAAATGAATGCCGACATTGCATTTGCCTTCTTCACCACAGACTCAACCTGGAGGTTAACCTTTAGGGTATCCTGCACAAGGACTCCCAAGTCCCTTTGCATCTCTGCATTTTGAATTCTCTCCCCATCTAAATAATAGTCTGCCTGGTTATTTCTTCCACCAAAGTGCATGACCATACACTTTCCAACATTGTATTTCATTTGCCACTTCTTTACCCATTCCCCTAAACTACCTTAAGTCTCTCTGTTTCCTCAACAGTACCTGCTCCTCCATCTATCTTTGTATCATTAGCAAATTTAGCCACAAATCCATTAATCCCATAGTCCAAATCATTGACATACATCGTAAAAAGCAGCGGTCCCAAGACCGACCCCTGTGGAACGCCACTGGTAACCAGCAGCCAGCCGGGATAGGATCTCTTTATTCCCACGCTCTGCTTTCCGCTGATCAGTCAATGCTTCACCCATTCTAGTAACTTCCCTGTAGTTCCATGGGCTCTTATCTTGCTAAGCAGCTTCATGTGTGGCACCTTGTCAAAGGCCTTCTGAAAATCTAAGTACACCACATCTACTGCATCTCTATTGTCTACCCTGCTTGTAATTTCCTCAAAAAATTACAGTAGGTTAGTCAAGGCAGGGTTTTCTTTTCAGGAAACCACGCTGACTTTGGCCTCCAGGTATTCCATAGTCTCATCCCTAACAATCGATTCCAACAACTTCCCATCCACTGATGTTAGGCTAACAGGTCTATAGTTTCCTTTCTGCTGCCTCCCACCTTTCTTAAATAGCGGAGTAACATTAGCAATTTTCCAGTCATCTGGTTCAATGCCAGAATCTATCAGTTCTTGAAAGATCATCGTTAATGCCTCTGCAGTCTCTCCAGTTGCTTCCTTCAGTACCCTAGGGTTCATTCCATCAGGACCAGGAGATTTATCCACCCTCAGACCATTAAATTTCCCGAGCACTTTCTCAGTCGTAATTTTCACTGCACTGCAGGTGTCTTCCACTGTGAAGACTGATGCAAAATATGTATTCAGTTCCTCTGCCACCTCTGCGTCTCTCATTGCAGTACAATATCTCCAGCGTCATTTCATATTGGTCCTATATCTACCCTCAACTCTTTTTTATACCCTTTATATACTTAAAAAAGTTTTGACTTCCTTGTATGCCCTCTCTCTTGCTTTTACTTTGAATCTGACTTCACTTGTTAGCCATGGTAGTGTCCTTCTTCCATTTGAAAATTTCTTCCTATTTGAAGTACATCTGTCCCGCACTTCCCTTATTTTTCGCAGAAACTCTAGCCATTGCTGTTCTGCTGTCCTTACTGCTAGTGTCCCTTTCCAGTCAACTTTGGCCAATCCCCCTCTCATGCCATTGTAATTTACTTTATTCCACTGAAATACCGACACATTGGAATTCAGCTTCTCCTTCTCAAATTTCAAAGTGAACTCGATCATATTGTGATCACTGTTCCCTAAGCTTTTCTTAACGCTAAGCGCTCTTATCACCTCTGGATCATTGCACAACACCCAATCCAACACAGCCAGTCCCCTAGTGGGCTCAACAACAAGCTGTTCTAAAAAGCCATCCATTAGACATTCTACAAATTCTCTCTCCTGAGGTCGAGTACTGGCCTCGTTTTCCCCAGTCCACTTTCATGTTAAAATCCCCAATGATTATCATGACATTGCCCTTCTGACATGCCTTTTCTATCTCCTGCTGTAATTTGTAATCCACCTCCCAGCTGCTGTTTGGAGGCCTGTATACAACTGCCATTAGGGTCCTTTTACCCTTGCTATTTCTTAACTCAACCCATAGAGACTCTACACCTTCCGATCCTATGTCGTCCCTTTCTGATGATTTAATACTATTTCTTATAAACAGGGCCACACCTCCCCCTCTGCCTACTAACCTATCTTTCTGATACACTGTATATCCTTGGACGTTCAGCTCCCAATGGCAGCCTTCCTTTAGCCAAGTTTCAGAGATGGCCACAACATCATACTTGCCAATCTGTAGCTGAATTTCAAGATCGTCCATTTTATTTCCTATGCTGCGTGCATTCAAATATAACACTTTCAGTCCAGTATTTGTTGCTTTCTGTTGTAAATCATCCCATTGGCTATGATTATGCCTCATCTCCTGCCTGTCCTTCCTATCATCTTTGTTGCACGCAATCTTTGATTTATTTCTGTTTTCCCCTTCCTCAGCCCTATCACTCCGGTTCCCATCCCCCTGCCAAAATAGTTTAAACCCTCCCTAACAGCTCTATTAAATCTGCATGCTAGGATATTGGACCCCATTGGGTTCAGGTGTAACCCGTCCTTTTTGTACAGGTCGTACCGCCCCTAGAAGAGGCTCCAGTGATCCAGGAACCCGAAGCCCTGCCCCCTATCCTGGCTGGGAGATTTGTTAGTGGTATTTGGGAGGGTTTAAACTGCTGGGAACCAGAGCACCAGGTTAGAGAGTGGAGGAATGGAGAGGAAGGTAGATGTCAGGACCAGTAAAAACAGATAGGAGCAAAATAATAGATATGATGGGACAAATAGTTTAAAGTGTGTGTATTTTAATGCTTGGAATGTTATGGGTAAAGGCGATGAACTTAGAGTTTGGACCAGTACCTGGAATTATGATGTTGTGGCCATTACAGAGACACAGTTGAGAGAGGGACAAGAATGGGTGCTTAATATCCCAGGGCTTTGATGTTTTAGAAGACATAGAGAGGGAGGTAAAAAAGATGGGGGTGTTCCAGTATTGATCAGGGGCAATATCACAGCTGCATTCAGAGGGGACATGGTAGAGGGCTTGTCCACTGAGACTGTATAGGTGGAACTCAAAAATAAAAAGGGTGTAATCATTCTGATGGGATTGTACTACAGAACCCCCAACATTGAGGCTGATTAAAACAATGGGGTTGCTGTCATGTTGGACTTCAGCTTGCCTAACATGAACTGGGACCTTAGTACACGTGGTTGAGATGCGGCAGAATTTTCTAGGTACATCCAGGAGAATTTCCTAAATCAATATGTAGATTGTCAAACAAGAGATATTATACTGGAACTGGTAGTGGGTAATGAGCTTGGCTTGGGAACAGACCTTTCAGTGGGTAAATAGGGAACAATGACTACGACTTCCTTAAGTTTTAAGATGAGGATAAGTTATGGACCTTGCAGGAGAGCATTAAACTGGATCAGGGCAAATTATGAGAGCATTAGGTAGGAATTTTTTTTTTTTTTTTTTTAGCCCTTAACTCCTAGTGGAGTCATCAGGAGTCATCAGACAGTGTTTTTCTAGCAGTCTATTTTTATGAGGCCGAGTTGCTAGCTCAACACTCAACTCAGCACGGATGGAAAGTGTGCAAGGGAGCCGGCTGGATTCGAACTCGGGAGCCTTCGCTCCGAAGTCTGGCGCTGATACTACTATGCCACCAGCCGGCCATTAGGTAGGAAGTAGGGAGGGTTAATTTGCGAAGAGTTGTGTCTGGGCAAGTCCATATCTAACATGTGGAGGGTGTTTAAAGACCAGCTGCACTAAGTACAGGGTAGGTATGTTCAGTAAGAAGAAAAGACAAAGATGGCATGGTAAGAGAATCTTGGATGTTGAGAGTGGTAATGAATTTAGTCAAGGAGAAAAAGGAGAAGTATGTAAAGTTTAGGAAGCTAAAATCAGACAGAACCCTTGAGGATTATAAAGAAGCCAGAACATAACTGAAGTATGGAATTGGGAAAGCCAAGAGGGATCATGGTGAAGCCTTGGCATGTAGGATTAAAGAGAATCCCAAGGCATTCTATAAATGCTTCGAGCAAGAGGATAACTAGGGAGAGGGTAAGACCACTCAAGGATAAAATGGGGAACATTTGCTTGGATCTGGAGAGGTCCTGAAAGAATATTTTACATCAGTATTTACCAAGGAAAAGGATGTAGAGGATAGGGAGATCAGTTCTGACTGTGTTGATATGCTAGGTCATTTCAAGCTAAAAATAAGCCAATTATGTTGGGTTTCTTAAAGAACATTTAAGAGGGATCAGTTCCCATAGCCTGACGGGAATATACACCTGGTTATTGAGAGAGGCAAGAGAAGAGATTGCTGAGGTCTTATCCAATATCTGTGTGTCCTCTCTGACCAAAAGTGAGTCCCGGAGGACAGGTATGTAGCTAGTGTTGTTGCATTATTCATGAAAGGAACCAGGGATAATCCTGGAAACTATAGGACAGAGGGTTTCACATCAGTGATGGGAAAGATACTGGAGGTAATTGTTAAGGATAGGATTTACGAGCATTTGGAAAACCATGACCGAATTAGTACAGTTTTCTGCTGGGTATGTCATGTCTTGCTAAGATTGAGTTTTTTGACGCAGTAATGAGAGTAATTGATGAAGGTACATGGATTACATGGATTTTAGTAAGCTATTTGACAAGGTCCCTTATGGAAGGCTCATCCGAAAGATTACAATACATGGGATCCATGGTGAATTGGCCACTTGGATTCAGAACTGACTTGCCCATTGAAGACAGAGGGTAGTAGTCAAAGGGATTTATTCCAGCTGGTGGTCTGTTGTTAGAGGTGTTCCGCAGGGATCTGAATTGGGAGCTCTGCTGTTTGTCATGCATACAAGTGACCAGGATAAAAATGTTGATGGATGGGTTAGTAAGTTTGCAGATGGTATGAAGATTGGTGTGTTGTAGATTGCGTAGATGACTGGCAAAGAATACAAGGGGATGTAGATCGGTTGAAGATATGGGTGGAGAAATGGCATATGGAGTTTATCATTGCCAAATGTGAAGTGTTCCACTGTGATAGTTCAAATGCAAAGAGGCAGTGCACTGTTAAGTGCAAGATCTTTAACAGTGTTGAAGAGTAGAAGGATCTTGGGGTCCAAATTCGTAATTCCCTGGAAGTGGCTTCACAGGTTAATGGGGCGGTCAAGAAGGTATATGGCATGTTTGCCTTTATTAGCTGAGGCATTGAATTCAAAAGTCAGGAAGTCATGTTACTGCTTTATAAATATCTAGTTAGGTCACATCTTGAGTATTGTATGAAGGTCTGGTTGCCCCATTATAGGGAAGATGTTGAGTCTTTGGTGAGCGTGAAAAAGAGGTTTACCAGAATGTTGCCTGGATTAGAGGGCAGGTTCTATGAGAGCTTGGACAAACTTGAATTGTTTTCTGTAGAGCGATGGAAGCTGAGAGGAGATCTGATAGGGGTTTATAGGATTTTGCTAAGCATAGATAGAGTAGATAAACAATATTTTTTCCCAGGGTTGTAATGTCTAAAACCAGAGGGCAGGCATTTAAGGTGAAAGGAAATGTGATGGGCATTTTTTTTTAGAGTTTGCTGGGTGGCTGGAATTTGCTGCCTGGGATGGTGGTAGAGGCAGAAGCATTAGAGAGACTCTTTAGAGATGTTTAGATTGGTACATGAATGTGAGGAAAATGGTAGGACATGACCATTGTGTTGGCAGAAGAGAGTAGTTTAGTTCATCAAGAAGCTCGTTGTCGTGGTAAACACTACTGTTAAGCATTTGAATTCATTTTATCACAGATATTTTATGTATTCCCTCCCACTTCCTGTCCTGCTGAAATCTAACATGTATCACTCTCAAGAGACTGCCGAATTTGGAATCTAGAGCAACACATAATGTGCTGAAGGAACTCGGTGAGTCAGGCAGCATGAGTCCAAATGAAGGGTCTCAAACTGAAATGTTGATGTCCAATTCACTTCACGGATACCACCTGATCTGTTGAGTTCCTCTAGTGCTTTGGGTTGCCTCTTCTTTACTATTTCTGAGGAAGGGTCACAAACTCAAAATGTCAACTATTTCTCTTTACTTTGACGTTGTCTTGATCTGCTGAGTTTCTTTGCATTTTTACTCCTTTTCAGATTTCCAGCCATTGGTTGTGGGACAGTCTGATTTTGTATCTTTGAAATCCTACAGTGGTTGACAATGGATAATGTTCATGTTAATTGACACTCAATAAAACTCTGATTTAACTTTTTTTTTGTATAAAATCTGCTATTTCCTTCTGAGCTGATGAAATGTGTCTTTAAATTATTCTTATGTTTTGCTTTCAGAGTCTCTCTTTGATCGTCGGGTTGAAGAAAAGTCAAAAGATCTTCTTTTTACACCACTTGGGTGGCATCACAGCTCCCTGGAACACCTCAGGGAAGAAAATGGAGAAAAACAAGCAATGGAGAGGCTACTGTTAGTATATATTTAAACTGGAATATAACATATTCTTTTATTACAGTCTAAACAAGTAAAATTAAAATTGGTGTTGGTTATTCTGGAGTTATGAAATTATGGATTTATATAGACTAAAATATGAATTTTATTTGCTATCCATAATCACCTCCAGAAAAAATTCTACAGGAAACAAGATGTGCTCACTAGTCAGTTTCAACAAATTCCACCAAAAGCAATCAAATTTGGAAGAGAATGGATGAATGTTCATGTTAATTGACGCTGATTGAAATTGATTTAACACTTAATAATAATATGGTGGAATGTGACCATAATATGGTGGAATTCTTCATTAAGATGGAGAATGACATAGTTAATTCAGAAACAAAGGTTCTGAACTTAAAGAGGGGTAACTTTGAAGGTACGAGACGTGAATTAGCTAAGATAGACTGACAAATGACACTTAAAGGATTGACGGTGGATATGCAATGGCAAGCATTTAAGGATTGCATGGATGAACTACAACAATTGTTCATCCCAGTTTGGCAAAAGAATAAATCAAGGAAGGTAGTGCACCCGTGGCTGACAAGAGAAATTGGGGATAGTATCAATTCCAAAGAAGAAGCATACAAATTAGCCAGAAAAAGTGGCTCACCTGAGGACTGGGAGAAATTCAGAGTTCAGCAGAGGAGGACAAAGGGCTTAATTAGGAAGGGGAAAAAAGGTTATGAGAGAAAACTGGCAGGGAACATGAAAACTGACTGTAAAAGCTTTTATAGATATGTAAAAAGGAAAAGACTGGTAAAGACAAATGTAGGTCCCCTACAGACAGAAACAGGTGAGTTGATTATGGGAAGCAAGGACATGGCAGACCAATTGAATAATTACTTTGGTGCTGTCTTCACTAAGGAGGACATAAATAATCTTCCAGAAATAGTAGGGGACAGAGGGTCCAGTGAGATGGAGGAACTGAGCGAAATACATGTTAGTAGGGAAATGGTGTTGGGTAAATTGAAGGGATTAAAGGCAGATAAATCCCCAGGGCCGGATGGTCTGCATCTCAGAGCGCTTAAGGAAGTAGCCCAAGAAATAGTGGATGCATTAGTGATAATTTTTCAAAACTCGTTAGATTCTGGACTAGTTCCTGAGGATTGGAGGGTGGCTAATGTAACCTCACTTTTTAAAAAAGGAGGGAGAGAGAAACCGGGGAATTATAGACCGGTTAGCCTAACGTCGGTGGTGGGGAAACTGCTGGAGTCAGTTATCAAGGATGTGATAACAGCACATTTGGAAAGCGGTGAAATGATCGGACAAAGTCAGCATGGATTTGTGTAAGGAAAATCATGTCTGACGAATCTCATAGAATTTTTTGAGGATGTAACTAGTAGAGTGGATAGGGGAGAACCAGTGGATGTGGTATATTTGGATTTTCAAAAGGCTTTTGACAAGGTCCCACACAGGAGATTAGTGTGCAAACTTAAAGCACACGGTATTGGGGGTAAGGTATTGATGTGGATAGAGAATTGGTTAGCAGACAGGAAGCAAAGAGTGTGAATAAACGGGACCTTTTCAGAATGGCAGGCAGTGACTAGTGGGGTACCGCAAGGCTCAGTGCTGGGACCCCAGTTGTTTACAATATATATTAATGACTTGGATGAGGGAATTAAATGCAGCATCTCCAAGTTTGCGGATGACACGAAGCTGGGCGGCAGTGTTAGCTGTGAGGAGGATGCTAAGAGGATGCAGGGTGACTTGGATAAGTTGGGTGAGTGGGCAAATTCATGGCAGATGCAATTTAATGTGGATAAATGTGAAGTTATCCACTTTGGTGGCAAAAACAGGAAAACAGATTATTATCTGAATGGTGGCCGATTAGGAAAAGGGGAGGTGCAACGAGACCTGGGTGTCATTATACACCAGTCATTGAAAGTGGGCATGCAGGTACAGCAGGCGGTGAAAAAGGCGAATGGTATGCTGGCATTTATAGCGAGAGGATTCGAGTACAGGAGCAGGGAGGTACTACTGCAGTTGTACAAGGCCTTGGTGAGACCACACCTGGAGTATTGTGTGCAGTTTTGGTCCCCTAATCTGAGGAAAGACATCCTTGCCATAGAGGGAGTACAGAGAAGGTTCACCAGATTGATTCCTGGGATGGCAGGACTTTCATATGAAGAAAGACTGGATGAACTGGGCTTATACTCATTGGAATTTAGAAGATTGAGGGGGGATCTGATTGAAACGTATAAAATCCTAAAGGGATTGGACAGGCTAGATGCAGGAAGATTGTTCCGGATGTTGGGGAAGTCCAGAACGAGGGGTTACAGTTTGAGGATAAAGGGGAAGCCTTTTAGGACCGAGATTAGGAAAAACCTCTTCACACAGAGATTGGTGAACCTGTGGAATTCTCTGCCACAGGAAACAGTTGAGGCCAGTTCATTGGCTATATTTAAGAGGGAGTTAGATATGGCCCTTGTGGCTACGGGGATCAGGGGGTATGGAGGGAAGGCTGGTGCAGGGTTCTGAGTTGGATGATCAGCCATGATCATAATAAATGGCGGTGCAGGCTGGAAGGGCTGAATGGCCTACTCCACCTATTTTCTATGTTTATTAAAGGATATCTTGCTAACTGAATGCACAGTTCATGACATGGTCTGCCAACTTGTATTTCCAAGGAGCTGTCCCTCAACACTGTAAAGATTAGCTTTATTTTCCATATGTACATTGCAACTTCAAATTATACAGTGAAATGCATCATTTGTGTTAATAATCAACACAGATCAAAATATGCTGGGGCCTGCCATTAAGTGTCTCCATATTTCTAGTGCCAACATAGCATGCCCACAAATTACTAACCCTTTCTAACCCTTTGGAATGAGATAAGAAACCGAAACACTTAGTGGACCCCCACAGCTTCCAGAGGAAACAGGGTAACAAAAGAGGCGTATTTTTTAAGTGTCTGCGTGGCATCCAATCTGATGGCATGAACACTGATTTTTCTAACTCTGTAATTTCCCTCTTCCCCCCTCCCTTTTTCCATTCCCCATTCTCATTACCACCTTTTCTCCTCAACTGCCAACCACCTCCCTCTAGTCACCTCTTCCTTCTTTTCCCCTCTGATTCGATTCCTTCTTCTTCAGCCCTTTATCCCTCCACCTATCCCTTCCATGCTTCTTACATCATCTTCCCTCCTCCACCCACCCAGCTTCTCCTTCACCTGGTCTCACCTATCACCTTCCAGTGGGTACTCCTTTCTCTACCCCCTCCACCACCACCTTATTCTGGCTTCTGTCCCCTTTCTTTTCGGTCCTGATGAAGGGTCTTGACCCGAAATGTTGATTGCTTTTTTTCTCCTCCGTCGATGCTGCCTGACATGCTGAGTTCCTCCAGCAATTTCTGTACGTTGCTCAAGATTTCCAGCATTTGCAATATCTCTTGTGTTTATATTTCGGGTTTCTAGGGTTGTTGTTCAGAAGCTCTTGGACCTTCCACCGATTTTTGAATATTCAAAACATTTCTGCCAATTAAGATGTGCTTCCATTGTAACTTTACCTGACTACATTCAAAATATTTAAGTAGGTAATAATAGCCATTGAAACTGTAGTTAACAGTTTATTGTCTTTGTATTTAGAAGTATGAAACATTGTGTCAGGAGGGAAGAAATAAATATTGTCTAGAAGATCTGCTATGTTGAATAAAGAACTTTTATTTCTCCCAGCTGCAGCCTCAATCTGGCTCATTTCAGCAGTCATAATTATTAGTTAACTTGAAACTGAAGCTCATTTGGAAAACATGTTGCAGTCAATATACCTTCCATATTTAAAATGCATACCACTCCTATTAATAATGTTTGACAGTTGTTTGAACTGTTATAATCAGGAACAATATTCAGGTGACACGGTAGCGTAGTGGTTAGCACAAGGCAGGTTCAATTCCTGCTGCTGTCTGTAAGGAGTTTGTACATGCTTCTCGTGACCTAGTGAGTGTCCTCTGGGTACACTGGTTTCTTCCCACAGTCCAAAGATGTACCAGTTAGTAGGTCATTGTAAATTGGCCTGTGATTAGGCTGGGATTAAATTGGGGGATTGCTGAACAGCATGGCTCAAAGGGCCTTTGCTAAACTGTGTCTCAATAAATAAAAAACATCAGGATTTTTCAGTTTAATATCCTGTTTTGAAAGATATTTTAAAAAAGCAGTCTTTTTAATATTAAGCTTCAAGCTCAGATTTCATGATGTTATTTTGAGTTTACTCAATGTCAACATTGATCTTAATTGTGTTATGCAGAATATCACATTGGTATTTTCAGTTAAGTTTAGCTCCAGTGTATAATTTACAAAATATTGTTTCATGTATTCTTTTAAAATACCCAAGTAAATTGGTTGACATGGACTCATTGGACTGAAGGTATCCATGCCTTATTTCCCCAGGACTATAAATTGCAGAGATTTTTTTCTAGATTCAACAAATTCAGGAACTCTGGAAGCTTAATTTAGGTTTTCAGAAGTTTAAGATTATTGTTTTATTTATTCTTAATTTTGTAGATGGAGAAAGAACAGTGAACATTTTGTACAAGCAAGTATTTTGTGTATTCAATTAAAAAACAATTTCTGCTCAAATTTCTTTACGTATATCAAGAAATTACGTTAATTATTTAAAAGTAGTAACCCTTGCATTATTAGGTGCATATTAATTTCAGTGAAAACATTTATTTCTATTTTTTATCTTATTTTTACATGCAGTTCAGCTAATCATAGCCATATGATGGCCTTGTTACAGCAGCTTCTGTACTGTGAGTCCCTCTCATTATCATGGAGAGATATAATTGTTCCTGTGGTACGGCAAGTTGTGCAGACAGTACATCCAGATGTCAAGAATAATGATGACGATATGGATATCCGCCAGTTTGTTCATATTAAAAAGGTATCATTCGCTATGTCTGAGAGACAATTATGTACAGTAGCATCATTGTGAACATATATATAAAATTTACAGTTTTGCATTTTTGTTTGCTTGCACTTCAAATGGCTTTTGTATTCCTTAATACACCTGCAATTTTTTAAAGATGGGGGTTTAATTTTAGAATAAAGTTAGAAAGTAGAATATATTTTCAACAATTAATGAATTTCATTGCTAAACATGAAATGTACCCAAAGATCTTTCTTTATTTTTCTTTTGTTTTGAGATTCCTGGTGGCAAGAAATTTGATTCTGCAGTTGTAAATGGATTTGTTTGTACCAAAAATATAGCCCACAAGAAGGTGAGAAGTTTGTTTTTTGCTAAATTTGTCTACATTGTGAAAGGGAGCAATCATTGATAATTAAGTTTATATACAGTTAAGTTTGTGTCTGGTAATATTGTTGTGATATAATTGTGGTTTTGAAACTTTCACAGATGAATGCTTACATAAAAAATCCGAAGATCCTGCTGTTGAAATGCTCCATTGAATATCTCTATCGAGAGGAAACTAAGTTTACGTGCATAGATCCCATTGTTCTGCAGGTTTGTGTGTATATCACCCATGAATATTCTTTTACATTCCTAAATTCTACTGTGTACCTGCATATATTACATAAATAATATTGCATTCAGCAAATCATCAAAACAATGTCAGTTTGGTTTTCAATCCTTGCCCTTGTCAGGTATTGTAGATTATAATTGTTTTAGAGTAACACTAACCTTATTGTGATAATTAGGAAAGAGAATTTCTGAAGAATTATGTACAGCGAATAGTGGATGTTCGGCCAAATCTGGTACTTGTTGAAAAAACCGTTTCCCGCATTGCTCAAGATATGCTTCTGGAGAATGGCATCACCTTAGTTATTAACGTAAAGCCGGTAAGTACTCCAGTATCTTGCACTGCCATCCCAAAGCATTATTCTGATTTCTAATCACTTGTCAATATATTTCACACACAAGTACAGCATATTAATCAGATTATATTGTGTTTGTATAGGAAAAGCTAATGGGTGTACAAATGTTTTATGGTATTGTTCAGTTTCCCATTTATTTTGATTAAATTTGATTCCTTTTCATGAAGTACTTTTTCAGAACAACTTTAATTAATTTTGTGGTAGGTTATCTATTATACTTGTTGTTTCTGTTTCAAAGTTTTCCGAAAAAAGTATTACTGAATTGTGACGGGCAAGAAGAATCCTGGCTAACTTTCTACTGCTAGCCATGGCACTGAGATGAATTATTCATTGGGTGACAAAGTAAATACAATTGATAACTTGAGTACTACACACAAAAACTGACTTTGAATGTTTGTACTGTGTCATTTCATTAGTTTTCAGCCATGTTAGGTGTGATAATGCTGTTATTTAGTGAACTGAAGGCATATTAAAATTTAATTGTTCTTTTGCAAAAATCAGTGACAATAAACATTACCTTTGTTTATTTACATAGAATGTGCTAGACCGAGTGAGCCGTGTTACTCAGGGTGATTTAGTTATGTCAATGGATCAGCTTCTAACCAAGCCTCGGCTTGGCACATGTCATAAATTTTATCTTCAGCCATTCCAGCTGCCTAGCGGTAAGCAACTAACTGCACATCTTACATGACCATATTATTTCTCCATCTCTAAAAATGAATTTGGGCTTGTGTTTAATGGGTAAAAAATGGCCTCATGGTTATGATATAAGTGGATGAATATTGGGTCCTGGCTATAATGTATTCTCATTTGACATCCCCCTCACCTTCACCCAAATGCATAACAGAGTTATTACAGAGCTGCACATCTCAGGGCCATTATTTGTTATATTGTTTCATTTTGAAATGGCAAGATTAAAGGCAAAGTGTAACACTGTTCCATATATGATACTGTGGTTTCTCATATTCCGTTAATATGTTAAGTAAAATTTACTGTCTATAAACAATGGCAGCATTTGAATTCTACTTGTTATATCTGCTTGACAATTCATAAGTGCTTGGGAATTCTGAGCAACAACATGCTCTGGTGTCTGTTTAATAGCAGAGCAACATATTTATTATCTCAGAGCAATTGAAGTGGTAGACCCACTCTCAAAGATTCAGAAACACTATTTCTTCAATGCCATCAAATTTCTGAGCAGTCCATGAACCCATAAATACTACCTTATTATTCCTTTTTGCTTGCATTATTTTTCTTTGTAAGTTATAATAATTTTGTCTTGCTGCCTCAGAACAACAAATTTTCATGTCAAATAAATCCATGGTAATAAATTTGACTCTAATGATGGAAACAGTAAATTCAGCAATTCAAGGAATTTACTACTGTCTCAATATTGGCACTAAATCCATCTTAATTATGCCTTGCATAGTCAGATGACCATTTACTTTCTTTGGATGGCTTAATTCTGGAACACTTTATCATTACTTGGACAAAAAGCGCTTTTTGTTCTTGCATGTTTAGTCAGAATGCAATGATGAAAAGAAAATGGTTCGTGGCACCTTGTAATTGATGTCAGAATATGTAACCAAATAGATTTTCTTCAGAAATGTCTTAAAATTATCTCCATTTTCCCCAAATAGGTCATACAAAGACACTTATGTTTTTTGAAGGATGTGCCCAACATTTGGGTTGTACTGTGAAGCTAAGAGGTGCGTCAGAATACGAGCTAGCAAGAGTGAAAGAAATTCTCATTTTCATGGTCTGTGTAGCTTATCATTCTCAACTTGAACTTTCTTTCCTAATGGATGAATTTGCAATGCCTCCAAGTTTATCTAAAAATGGTTCAATTAATTCCATCATTGATGGTGAGGCTACAGACAATGATGGACAAGACTTATTTAATGATGAAAAGATTGGCTACCTTTCCAAAGATTCTGATGCTGCAATCGAAGGCATTCCTTTAGTATCTGAATTTACGCAAGCTCCTAGTTTCGACTGTTCAGTGGAAAATGCACTTTATGAGGAAGATAAACTGCTAAGAAAAAGTGTTTCTCAAGATAGTGTTTTTGCAAAGCTAGAAAGTTCCACACCTGTTAGTGCCCCTCCAGATTTAGATATTCCTTTTCTTGACGTCGATTCATCTCTAAAGGACTCACTGACAGCCGAAAATAATGAAGACCAAATGCCTCCAGGTGATTACCATGCATTTTTAAATGAGCAACCCAGATCACGAAATGACTCTGCAGGGTGTGATCAGTCGGTAGGAAATGAACCTAAATTGTTCCGTGATCCCCTTCAGGATGATACAGATCTTTTTGTTGCTGAACATGTTACTTCTTCTGAAGACAGACTAAAATCTTATTCTATTGCATTCAAGCAAGAATTGAAAGATATTATCCTTTGTATATCTCCTTTTATTACATTTAGAGAACCTTTTCTATTGACAGAGAAAGGTATGAAATGTCCAACAAGAGGCTATTTTCCGGAGCAAATCTATTGGTCCCCTCTCTTACACAAAGATGTTAAAGAAATAGAATGCAGAAGAAAGAAGCAACTTCTTAAGGACTTAACAAATCTTCAGGGCTTAAATGGAAATGTCCAGGCAAAATCTACACGAATTCTTCCTTCACATGGTTTGCTGAGTACCAGAATAACTCATTCCTTGGGAAGTAACCAAAGTTTATCAAAGCTGTTAGCTGATTATAGAGCTCGAGGTGGTAGGATAAAGAATGAAGAAATAGATCCCTTTACACAGAGTAAAGAGGACAACAGTAAAACAACTATAAAAGATGGAGATGAGGAAATCCAGCGAGGACAGAACCAGAATGATTTGATATGGGCATCAAAGGTAAGGATGTCAGTTTCCTTTTAACCTTAAGCTTGAGTTTCCCATGATCAGTTCCCTACTTTTGAAGGAGTTACGATAAACATCAAATGGATCCAGATCATTGGTGATTAAACATTGAGCTAATAATTGCTTGATTCATTCTGCATTACAGCATACAGTATATGTGCTCATCTCTTAATACTCTGTTGCTGATTCAAAATTAGATGAATGGAATTATGGTTATTTTTGGTTTGTAAACTTAAATCTGTTTTGCTGTAAGTTAACAGATGGTTAAACTCTGCAGTAGATGATATTTATTTTGAAGCTTGCATGCCTTTATGGTAAAATGAGAACTATTTTGTTTTGAAGTGTTTTCCTATTTCAGGTATTTTAAAATTGGGCTTTCTGTGGTATTTTGAAGCAGTTCTCACTGTGCATAAAATAACAAAGTATTTGAAATTCAAATAAGGAAGAAAGCATTTTGGAAAAGGATGGAAATGCATTGTGTTTAAGTCTGAGAGAGTTGAAGTGAGCTAGAATATTATGACCGAATTGCTGATGAGATTTGGGTAACTTATTCTAACATGGTTTTAAATGTGTTTTATTTTGGGAATTTGTGTAAATAAAGTGATCATCTTGTGCTATCTACAGAAAATACAGCCCAAAATTGATCTCTCATAAAATGTGATGTAGTCAGTCTTCATTGTTGTAATAGGTTTAATATGTCAGCAATGCCTAACACATTTGTGTAGCAAAACATGGAAATCCAGAAACTGCTTAGCACACGGCTCATTAGTATAGGTTTTGCTGGCAGATTTGGCACTTAAAATTTGCATGTGTGAATAAGTTTTGGTTGTTGTTCCCAAATAAGTGATTTTTTATGACTGTGGTAAGGACTGGTATTTTCGAATGGTCTGGCTGTGCTATAACATATATTGGCCAATCTTTTTAAGAAAGGGATTATTTTTAGCTTTGGTATGCCAATGCATATTTGTTAGTGTCAGTTGTGTCTCAAAAGTTAGTAGTATTGTTAATTCACTTTTTTGTTTAGATGTTCTCAAATAGAATAATCCATTTTCCATGTAGCTTTCATGGGAACATGGGAAACCAAAGCAAAAGTTTCCACTGAGTGGAGAAACCAAAGCTTCTGTGAGATTCAAAGAGTTTTGGGAACATACTGAAACGGATACCAAACTGCCAGGCTTTACAAATGGTCATATAATGGATATGAATATATAGTCTTTAGTTCAGGTGATTTACTTTTAGTGCACCAGAAAGTGTTTGTCAGGTTTGTTTATTTCTTTTAAAGGTGGACTGTTTGAGCCCTGCAAACCATCAGAAGCTTTGTGTTCTCTTCAGTAGTTCTTCTGTCCAGTCAAGCAATGCACCAAATCCATGTGTCAGTCCGTGGTAAGTGAGTGCTTCTTTCTTATTGCAACTTTAGGTGCTTTATAAGATAGTGTGAAATTGAGTTCCATGATAGTTGTATTCTTTTTCCTGTTCCAAGCATCAAAGTTCTTCTGTTTTCCACAGTCTCAACCATCCACTTCCTCTGTCAATTGTAGCGGATTCTAGGTTCTAACCATCTGCTGTGTTTAAAAATTGTTTCCTTGCATTTGTTCTTTTTCCAGTTACCTTCATTGTTTGTTTTCTAGTTTTTGATTCATCTCTTAATGGGAACAGATGTTGCTCTATCTCAATGTCTAGACACTTATTGGTTTAAAAACACTTATCAGATACTCTCACAATCTCTTAATCTCCAAAGGGAACCAACTCTAGCTTCTGCAGTTCACCATGTACAGGAACTGAAATCCATCTTTTGCGGAATCATTCTAGTAATGTTTTTGTACCCTTGTTACTGAAATACGATGTGCATAATTAAACTATTGATGTGACTGATCCTATTGAATTCCCTTGTTCTTCTCCATGAGATACTTGACATCAGCTTTGAAAAAATGACTGGATCCTTTAATAAAATATTACCTTTTCCAGCATGTAGTAGTTAATCAGTATTCCACTGATGTCTTAGATTAAATGTTTGAAATGTTTTGGAGTAGAACTTGAACTCAGTGCAAAGGTGAGAGGGTTATACCTATAATCCTCGCAGTGTAATAGTTTTGGACTTTTATTTAAGATTTTTCCAATAACCAGTCTCATTGAAATGTCAAAATTTAGAAGTAGCAGATGTGACCTGTAAACAGTTCTGGATTTAAGATTTACACTATTACTTTTGTTGCTAGCCATTTTAAGTCCACATTTTAATGTATGTTATAACCATTCCCCAAATGTTGACACATTTTAATAATTTTCCTTGTGCCACTAAGCCAGAGTTTATGCACCAAATCTTTGTTAACAGATTTTAGGGAATAAGGAAAATAATTCATTGGCATTTTTGTTTGATCACAAAAATATGGATTGTCTACAAAATATGCATTGGAAAGGTAATCTCTTTAGATATATCAAGTGTTTTGATTAATTATTGTGGTTTTAATTTTAGGATTGTCACAATGGAATTTTATGGGAAAAATGATCTGACTTTGGGAATATTTTTAGAGAGATACTGCTTTCGGTAAGTCCAGTGATTCTCTGTTCATGTTTGATTATATCTCTGACTTTGATTTTGGATGAAGACAGCCATTTGTATTTGATGTATGAAGGTGTATTTAAATCTTAAGAATTAGCCTGCAAACTGTTAAAATCTAGTAGATGTTCTGTTTTTCATCTTCCAAAGTTCTGTGGATTCTGTAGGTGTATTGGAATTTTCTGAGTCTCGATAAGGTCCAACACTGGTCAAAACAATTACAGGAATGGAATTGGGATTATGCCAGTGTTAGCTAAGAGTTAGTTAAGAGAAAACAAAGAGTTGCAATAAATAAGTACTTCTGGGGTCAGCAGACTGTAACTAGTTTGGATCATACTGGGCTAGGTGCATGGGTCCAGATGGTTATAATCTGTATCAACAATTTGCTTGCCTGGACCGTTTTGTAAATTTCTAGATCACACAAATGATGTGGGAATATGAGTAGTTGTGAGCCTGCCAAAAATTTAGAGGATGTAGACAAGTACGATGTTCAGCAATGTTGTGGCTGATCTTCTATCTCAGTGCTATTTTCCTGCACTATTTTATTTGTTTACTATTCAGAAATCAGTCTTGATATTGACTGATTTCAAACACTGAATCACTTAAACCCTTTGGAGTAGAGAATTCCACAGGCAAGGTGGGAAAGTTGGTCTCTATTGTTACAGGATTTGAATATTGACATCATATTTGGAGTACCATTTACAATTTTGGTCTCGTTTGGAGGATACAGCTGCTGTGGGAGGAGTGCAGCCAAGGTTTACCAGACTGATTCTGAGGGTTGTAGGTTCATCAAAGGAGCAGAGACTGAATACACCAGGCCTATATTCACTCGAGAGGCAAAGAATGGAAATAAGCATCTCACCCTAACCATGGACTTTTTACTCTCCTCCCATCCGGTAGGCACTACAGGAGCCTCCGATCCCGCACCGGCAGGCACAAGGAAGAGCTTCTTCCCTGAGGTTGTGACCCTGCTGAACCTTACATCACAGCGCTGAGCAGTATTGCATTTATATTCTACTGTCTCAGTACTTTTATATTTGTGTGCTGTAGCACTTATTTTTTATTTGCAGTTATTTTGTAAATAACACTATTCTTTGCATTTCTGGTTGGATGCTAAATGCATTTCATTGGCTTTGTATCTGTACTCAGCACAATGACAATAAAGTTGAATCTAATCTAATCTAAATTGTGCCCAGTTTTTTACACTATTCTAGTATTAACCCTCACATTCTCATGAACCCAGATTCTACTGCTTATCCACTCAATAGGGACAATTTACAGTTGCCTATTACCCTGGCAACCTGGAGGAGAAACATTCTGTCATGGGGAGAACATGCCGATTCCATGCAGGCACCACCTGAGGCCAAGATTGAACTTGGGTCACTGGAGCAGTGAGGTAGCAGCAGCACTAGCTGTGCCACTGTGCTGCCCACTTCTGTTACACAGGGAGAGCACACTGTTTAAACTCTGGTGACTGCATTCTTTCAGCTGACGTGTCAGTACTTCTCCACGTTAAAACAGTGTTTTGTAGCACTGAGGACCTTTCAGGAGCTACAGTGAGCAGGGGAAGGCTGAGTGAACATTCCCATACTTGAGACATAAATGAAGAACAGCACATGTAGGGTGCAGAATAAGGCTGAAACGTTTACAATATTAAATATCATTTTGGTTTTAAATCTATATGGTTTTAAATATTTAAGATGTATCATACTTTTCATTTATTGTTCTTTTCAGACCATCCTATCAGTGTCCCAGCATGTTCTGTGAAACACCTATGGTGCACCATATACGACGTTTTGTACATGGCAATGGCTGTGTACAGATTGTACTAAAAGAGCTTGATTCTCCTGTTCCTGGCTATCAACACACAATACTGACTTATTCGTGGTGTAAAATATGTAAACAGGTACAAAGGACGTTACCATTTTTCCAGAGATAATTTTGTATTAAAAACATACTGCATAATGTAGGATTAAATAGTATTCTCTTAGATTTTCTATAGGGAGTAGATTTTTGTTTTTTTTTCCCCATGTAATATATTGTTTATCATCATAGGTAACTCCAGTGGTTCCACTGTCCAGGGACTCATGGTCCATGTCCTTTGCTAAGTATCTGGAATTAAGGTTCTATGGCCATCAGTATACCCGAAGAGCAAACGTAGAACCTTGTGGTCATTCAATGCATCATGATTATCATCAGTATTTCTCCTATAATCAGATGGTTGCATCTTTCAGGTAATGGAAATAGATCAATCTGCAACTTACACTAAACTGCTATCAATATTTTCTAGAAACAATCTTGCATTTTTAAATTGCATAAAACCATCTTTTGGTTGAGTAAGTATATAAACCTTCTTCAACGCTTTAAATCAGTGCTCATTTGGTAGTAAGGTCTTAAGATAAGAAAAGTGACAAGTATAAAGAATCTTTGGCCTTTCATTCCAGTAACTTGCGAAATTGCATTAAGTGAGATTCTGATTATTAAGAATGGAATTATCTTGACATCAATCTTGGGTATGAAGTGAAATCAACTTTAATTGATATTAGAATTTTAAAATTTTCAACTAAGCAATGCAACTAAAGATGTAGCGATGATTTTGTTCTCCTTTACACTTGTGCGCTGGAAATTACATTAAACAATTTTGAATCTTGAACACACGATTCTACAGATGCTGGAAATACAGAGCAACACAGACAAAATACTGGAGGAACTCAGCAGGTCAGGCAGCATCTATGGAAATGAATAAACAGTCGATGTTTCGGGATGAGATCCTTCTTCAGGACTGGAAGGGAAGGGGGAAGATGCTAAAATAAAAAAGGTGGAGGTAGGGGAAGGAGGATTAGCTGGGAGGTGATGGGTGAAACCAGGTGGGTGGATCTAGATATACCTGATAACATCTTCACAACAGTCTGATTAGAGAATTCGACACAATGCCAGCGTCTCTTTTTCATTCTTTGTGCGACTGAGGTATTGATGTAGATACACCTGTATGTTGATGTAGCTAGAACAAGCAGAGTTACAGAAACTGGTCTGAGGTATTTCGGACTTGTTTGCCACGTTCTCCATTTGGCACCTCTCAGCAGTTAACTATTTGTAGACATTTTCCTATTTTCCAAGAAAATCTAATCTTACCAAGCTTTAATTTGCTCTTCTTGCCAAAGCTTCTTGTTCCCTGACAGTAAAGGAACTTTAACTCACACCCTTCACTTACACTGGTTTAGATTTATTATTGTCACTTGTATCAAAATACCTTTGTGTGTCGTCCAGACGAATCATACCAGACATTAATGCATCAAGGTAGTTGAAAGGAAGCCAGAATGCAGATAGAGTGTACAGTGAAAGAGCAAGTGCAGTGTAGCTAGATAAATAAAGTGCAAGGTCCTCAAGGAGGTAGATTGGGGGACCAAGAGTTTTTTTAAAATTGTATGAAAGGTCCATTCAAGAGTCTGGTATCAGCGGTAGAGTAGCCATCCTTGAGCCCGATGCTACATGTTCTCAAGCCCAACAGAGGGGAGAAGAGAGAATGACCATGTGGGAGGGTTCTTGATTATTTTGACCACGTTCCTGAGGCATTGAGAAGTGTAGACAAAGTCAATGGAAGGGAGACTGGTTTGCTTGATAGTTCATGGCTTTCTGCAATTACATGTGGTCTTGGGCAGTATTTCACCCAAGTAGTTCTACCTATCGACTTTGAGCAGCAAGATTGTAGTGCTTTTGGTTTTTTTCTTTTGTGTTGTTTTATGGTACAGTTTTTTCTGTGTTTTAATTTGGTCCCATGTTAAATATGTATAATTTCATTCCTACTTTGAAACTAAATATAAAATAGATTTGCTATTACAGCTGGTTGGGAAATGCTAATTTTTAAAAATTTTTCTAGCTATTCCCCAATTAGAATGCTTGAAATTTGCCTTCCGCCACTTGAAATATACATTAAACATCAAATCCCATCAAAGCAGCTGATTATGCAGGATTTGAAAGACTTTTCACAAAAGTAAGTTTGAATTTGATTGTTAAAACAGTTCTTTCTGTTTGTTGAGGGATAGCTTGATTAAGCTAATTGCTAACAAAAGAATTTGCTATTATTTAGAGTATCGCAGATTTATTCAACTGTAGATGATCGTCTTGTCTCTCTGAAAACTGACACATTCAACAAAACAAGAGAAGAAAAAATTGAAGATTTGTTTGCACAGAAAGAGGTAATTTAACATCTTCCTATATTTGATAATTGTATGTGTAAAATTACATTTAAAACAATTCTTCCTTTTCTTCTGGAGACTAAAGTGCATTTGTTGATATAGATGGAAGAGGCAGAGTTTCGAAACTGGTTCGAGAAGACGCAGGCAAGATTGCTGTCCTCTCCAATTGACAACTGTCAACAGTTGCTATTTGTGAATGATTGCTTAATTACCAAGAAGCAGAACTTATGTGAACTTTTACAGGCTTGGAATAATAGGTGAGATTAATCATGAATGACATATTTGAATGTTTCAGAGAGATTCTTTGATAAGCAATTGTATTATACTTAGGCTAAAGAAAATATTTGTATTAAGTCTGTGTTACTCTGCAATTTTATGAACCGGGAAGAAGCAGGATATAAAGAGATGTTATTTTTCTGTAATACAACCTGCTAGGGTCATACAGAGGTAAAGCTTAGAACAGGTTGTTCAGCCCTCTGAGTCTGCATCAACTGTCAATTTACACTAATTCTTTATTAATCTTACTTTTTAAATTCTTCCTGCATTCTTAACAACTGCTCCCAAAATCTACCACTTGCCTATATACTAGGGGCAATATCACTAAGGCCATTTACGCTGCCAGCCCGCATGTCTCTTACAGAGTACCCATAGGAAACCCATGCAGTCATAGGGAGAGCTTGCAAACAAAGCACAGAGGTCAGGATTATATCCAGGCCTCTGGCACTGTGAGGCAAACACTCTACCAGCTGTATCATTCTGTGCTACAATCAATAAGTATTAGTTTTTAATTAATAAGTAACTATTATGCATGTGCTTTTGGTCATGCAATTCCCAAAGTGTTGGTATTTTGTCACATTTTTCATAGTTTAACAATTTTGGCTATTTAGCTTTATAACACAATACCACGATTCTTTAAAAAATATTTTATTTTAGACTACAGGATTTATTTCAGCAAGAGAAAGGACGAAAGAAGCCAGTAGTACCACCAAGTCCTGGTAGATTAAGATCATCAGAAGAAACAAAGGTATTCAATTTGATTAATTGAAACAATATGAATAAGCCTGAGCATCTTACAGAGTGATTATTTTTAATAATCACTATCATAACATATATTTCTCTCAATTTGCATTTAGGGTTTAGATACTGTTTAATACAGTGCCCAGTTCCACTGAGGTGACTTCTCATTCCCTCTACCCTTAAAAGCTCAAGGAAAAGCTGATGAACATCTGAAGGATAGATACACTTCTCAGCTACTTTTTAGTAATTTCAGTGATTGCAATGGTGCAGAGGGCATTCTTTAACATTGGTGCCCGGTGTAATATTTGTCTGCCAAACACTGATTTGTTAGCGTACTCTTGGTCCTGGAGTCTGGGCATCCACAAGTACTGTTTCTGTACATTGGAAAGACTTGATCTGCATTCTGTGGTGCAGCAATGAGACCCTGATCACATTACCACATAACTCAGTGTGGAGTAAACCACAGAGGCAGCATGTAGACTCTGCCTGTAAGTGGTGAGCAGTGCAGGGTTCAGGGATGATGGTGGGCTGCTTTGAGACAGTGGGCATTTGCTGAGGACTGGCAGAGGCTGCTCAGTGTGATGATAGGCTGCCTTGATCCCACAGTCCTCCTTGTCGCCAACTATTAGATGTGACAGAAGTTGCTGTCTCTCCCATACTTCAATTAGCTGTATGGCACAGTGTAGTTCCAGAGATTTCTCTCTGATCAGCACAGTATGGTTGTTGGCAGATGATGTTGTTGCCATAGAGAAATCTTTGGACTGCAGGGAACTAAGCAGGCGAAAAAAATGAGAGGGAGGTCAAAGTTGCAAACTAACGCAATGCATGGTTATGAAAAGTATGCCAACACACAGTGAACAGTACTTTGTCCCAATCAGTGATTCACACTCCTCTTCTTTGCCAGAATGCACCCCTGACTACAGCTGATCAACACGGCTCCTAAAGACATCCGTTGCTTATTGCCTCATGGTTAACTCCACAATTAGCTATGAACTATTTTATTGTTGTGAGAGCACCAGCCTTCACCAGAGCACTTAACCAAACTTTTAGCATTGTTTTCTACCAGCTTCCTGATACGGAACTCAAACCAGCAATCAATCCACAGTTAGTCACTCAGATCACATTTCTTCCTCCTGTTTGGTCTGAACAACTAAACTGCTTGATTATGTCTGCAGTCTTTTATGCTTTGAGTTGCTACCACATGATTGGCTGATTAGACATTTGCATTAACAAGCAGATGTACACATGTATCCAATAAAGTAGCCATTGAGTGTGTTTATGATACCATATTGATCTGTTCAGGCTATATTTCCATTCACGCCATTTTTCCTGAGAATGCATTCTAAAAACTAAGCATGGTAGCAGTGGGTTATAAAACAACAATCTGTAACTGTATTTTCTGCAGTCACAACTTGCTTGTTTGGGAAATGATCAACTTTCATATAGAGTGAAACAGCGCAGAAACGAAACTATCATTTATACAGTAGGGTGTATAAATTCCGGCAGCCAACCTGCACGTCCTTAGGATGAGGGTGGAAACCTACATGGTCGTAGTGACATTGTACAGATTGCACCAGAGGCCAGGATTCAACCTGGATCTTGGCCACGGTGAAGCAGTGGCTTTACAGCTGTCCAGTCCGATTTTTGTATTGCAAACTCAACTCAAAATATGTTGATTCTTCAAACACGAGGAGATTTGCAGATACTGAAAGTTCAAAGTAACATACACAAAACGTTGCAACAGCTCAGCATTTGATGAAGGGTCTCGGCCCAAAACGGCGACTGTTTACTCTTTTCCATAGATGTAGCCTGGCCTGCTGAGTTCCTCCAGCATTTTGTGAATGTTGATTGCTCAAGGCTCCTTTTGTGCAAAATGCTTGTCATTTTAGATTACAACCAGAAACACTCTGCAAGTCAAGCAGCATCTGTGGAAAGAAAAACTGAGTCAATATTTCAGGCCCATGAGGTGGGCTGCTTGTACTGTTGGTAATTTTGGTTTTATTTTGCTGCCTTGTGTGGTTTTAGGGTCATCATTCTTCCTATTTGTATCATTGAGACACACAGTTTCAATGTTTAATAAAGTGCATCGCACATTCTAAATAGTGTTTTGTATTTGCTTAAGAAAAATTAACTAGTATAATTTAACTTTTGAGTTAACTTTGGATCTGAAAAATGTAAATTCCTCCTTTGTTTAATGGTGTAATTTATTGCCTTTTCATAGAGCAGTACACTGGACTCTTCACCACGAAATTCTTCTTCAGGACAACAGAATGGAGATAGAGGTTTGATTTACCTTTTTTAAAATCAGATAACTGTAAGTGATCCATAATCGTGACTGAATTAAAATCACAAGCTACTATTATTGAGGTCTCCCTGCATTAAATCTATAAATCTTTATTTGTTTTCATTTAAAGATATAGCATTGTAACAGGCTCTTCAGGCCCAATGAGTCTGCACTGCCCAGTTACACTCATGTGACAAACTAACCTACTAAATCATTCGTCTTCAGAATGTGGGAGGAATCTGCAGTACTCGGAGGAAACCCACACAGTCACGGGGAAAACATATAAATTCCTTACTAACGGTGGTGAAATTGAATGTGATGCAGTAGCATTTAGCATTATGCCAACAGTGTGCTACTGTGATGCCTGTTAATCATGCCTGAAATCAAGAAAGCCACCTTACTGACCTGTAGATTGCTACTGTTTGGTTTGAGATAATTCATTGCACAGATGCTGCAATTTATCCGTTGTTCAGTCATTTATATTTGCTTTTTTTTTAAAAACTGCAAGAAGCTTTATTGATACTGATAAGCTATTTTGTTTTGGCCGATCACATTTCTAGGTTTTGTTATTCATTTTCTCAACCTTGGCTCTGCCAATTGCACCTATCCCTGGGATTGGATGAACCAAGTGTAAACAGTACGTGTGCTCTACTTTAGGTGGGCAGAATATTGGATTAGTCACTAGCTTCTTTGGAAGCTCTCAAAGATGATTAGTTTCTGGAAGCAGAACTGACCAGAAACAAAACTGTGTGTGTGTGTGTGTGTGTGTGTTGTTTTGAAGTGTTAAATCATCACCGACTCTTGAAGTTGTTTCCCCTCGATCTCTGGGGAACTTAAAATGGAATGAGATATCCCTTTACGATCTGTTGTATCAACACCAAGCATTTTGCTTATCTCTGCGGCACAGTAATGATATTCTAATCCCTAACTTAGTTCTTATTATCAATCATCTCTCTTTTATGTGAATAAAATATTCATTTTTTGAAACAAGTCTGTAAATTTAATCTCCATATTTTGCTAAATTTTTATTTCAAATTTATTCATGTTCAATATACTAATTTATGAAATTTAGCAATGTATTCAGTTGCATCAAATGTTTAAGCCATAGTTTGTGAATATGTATTTTTCAGAGGATCGCTTACTGACTAATATGGCAACTGCTGTATCCTCTATGAGCAATGGCAGCTCTCATTTACCCTGCACTCCAGATGTCCACACAGAACAACTAACTGCTGGGCCTGTCATTCCTACTGTGTCTATTACCAATGACCAAGATAGCAATTATGTTGATGGTATGAACATTTTATTTTCAACTTAAGTGATATAGTTGCACTTTTGCTAGTCAGGTTTTGAATACATTTAGAGCAGCCCTAGAGAACCAGGTTATTTTAGTAACTTTGAGCTATTCTTTATGGATATGGAATTTGAATCCAACCTGCTTTTCTAGGATGTTACTTACCCACATTCAACATATCTCATTGTAGCCAACATAACATCACAATTCAGGGAGGTGTGTACAAGAGAAATATGCCTCTCAGTCCATTTGTTAATAAAATATTAGTGGATAGCACTCCAAAAGCCCAGATTGGCAACTTACAGATGCTCTCACACACTCTCAAATCTCAACTTAAGCACTCTTAAATGCAAACGTTATTTTCAAATTCTCAGTAGCAAGTGCACACTCCCACTTTATAAGGCCATAAGATATAGGAGGAGAATTAGGCCATTTGGCCCTTCAAGTCTGTTCTACCATTTCATCATGACTGATTCAATTTTCCTCTCAGCCCCAATCTCCTGCTTTCTCTCCATACCCTTTCATGGCCTGACCATTAAGACTTGGCCTCCACAGCTGCCTGTGATAAAGAATTTCACAGATTCACCACTCTCTAGCTAAAGAAATTCCTCCTCACCTCTGTTCTAAGAGGACACCCCTCTATTCTGAGGCTGCGTCCTGAGGTCTTAGAAGCACCCATCATAGGAAACATCCTCTCCACATCCACTCTATCAAGGCCTTTCACCATTCGATAGGTTTCATTGAGGTCACCCCTCAAACATACTTACAAAGCCTTTAATGGACACTTGCATAAACACTCCCAAGCATGGGTACACCCTCTCATGTGCACTCCCAACCACTGGCACATGCACACAGACATATAGAGAACAAATTTTGAAGGCCAACATGGTTTTTTTTGGATTGGTTTGTCTGTGCATATACAGTATTGGATGCAAATGAACAGAGTAGTGGTTTCGTTGCTGCAAATTTGTTAGAAGTCCAGAATTCTGTTAATGAATTAACGATTAATGGTCTTTCAACTAAATCGTTGCATATGCTTTGGTTATCTTTGTACTTCTGGGTGCTCACAACCTTGGATAACCATGAATGTAATGTTTAAATGCTGTGTGATTCAAAGTTAAAAGTTCAAAGTAAGTTTATTATCAAAGTACATATATTTCACCATATACAATCCCGAGATTCATTTCCTTGTGGGCATACTCATTAAATCCATAAAATAATAACCATAATAGAATCAATGAAAGACTGTTCCAACTTGGATGTTCAACCAGTGTGAAAAATGCAACTGTGCAAATACAAAAAAAAATGATAAGTAAATAAGCAATAAATATGGAGAACATGAAACGAATCAGAATCAGGTTTATTATCACTGGCATGTGTCGTGAAATTTGTTAACCTAGCGGCAGCAGTTCAATGCAATACATAATACAGAAGAAGAGGAAAACAAATAAAATAATAGATAAATAAGTAAATCAATTGCAGTGTACGTATATTAAATAGATTAAAAATCGTGCAAAAAACAGAAATAATATGTATTTAAAAAGTGAGGTAATATTCATGGGTTCAACGTCCATTTAGGAATCGGATGGCAGAGGGGATGCCTTGAGTGCTGGAGGTCCTTAATAATGGACACTGCCTTTCTGAGTCGCTGCTCCCGGAAGATGTCCTGGGTACTTTGTAGGCTAGTACCAAAATGGAGCAGACTAAATTTACAACCTTCTGTAGCTTCTTTCTGTCCTGTGCAGTAGCCCCCACATACCAGATGGTGGTGCAGCCTGTCAGATTGCTCTCCATGGTACACCTATAGAAGTTTTTGAGTGTATTTGTTGATGTATCAAATCTCTTCAAACTCCTAATGAAGTATAGATGCTGTCTTGCCTTCTTTGTAACTGCATCGATATGTTGGGACCAGGTTAGGTCCTTGGAGATCTCGGCACTCAGGAACTTGAAACTACTCACTCTTTCCACTTCAGATCCCTCTATGAGAATGGGTATGTGTTCCTTCATCTTACCCTTCCCTTGAAAGTGAGAACATTTCAATGATGGGGCAAGTGAAGTTATCCCCTTTGGTTGAAAGTCCTGATGGCTGACGGGTGATAACTGTTCTTGAACTTGGTGGTGTGAGTCATGAGGCTCCTGTACCTTTCTGAGGGCAGCAGGGAGAAGAGAGCATGTCCTATGTGGTGAGGGTCCCTGATGATGGATGCTGCTTTTTTGTGGCACTCATAATTACACTCAAATGCTCGGCCCAGGACAATTCCAGTGAAATAGTAACACCGAGGAATTTGAAGTTGCTGACCCTCTCCAGCTCTTGTCCTCTGATGAGGACTGACTCGTATCTACAGTTAATGGCCTCAATGTAAATAATGTAAATTCTTTGATGCACCTTGTGCTGTAGTTAGAAAAGCTTGAGGTAAAGTGAAGCCCTCAGAGAGCTAATTTTATCAGAGCTAAAGATTTGAATGCGTTTTGGAATGTTGATTTACTTTGCTGGATTTTGAATACTAATGACGACATGTACTGCTGCATATTTAGTTTGCATTCAGTAGAAGTCAATTCTGGCGGAAATAACGAGGGGAATATAATGGATAGGTGTATTTTCTAGTTTGATATCATTCCATTGTCTTCTGTTCACATGCTAGAGTTTTTAGAATAATTAACTTGAACAGGTTGCATTAATGTTTGCAGATGTATATGATGGACATCTTTTGGGCTCCAGTGACAGTCAAGTGAAAGAAAAGTCAACAATGAAGGCCATTTTTGCAAATTTACTTCCAGGAAGCAGCTACAACCCCATTCCTTTCCCATTGTAAGTTTTGTTCCTTTCAAAATAAGCTAAACTTTTCAACTTAAAAACAACCAGATGATAATTCGCATCATGTCTTTCTGAATTTCATTCCTGTGTTTTGGTAATCATCATTTGTAATTAAGAAGGTGAAAATTGGAAAATATACCTTGAGGTTTGGGACTTTTTTTCTGTTTTTCTTAAAAAACTTTATTCAATACAGAGTATAAAAGTGTTTGTTTATTAGAATGTATCCATTGATCACATTAGTATAATTTTTATGGAGTACTATTCATCAGCCGATGACAGTTGATCACAAGAATGCCAATAGCAAGCCTGAAATATCTTACTTCATAAGTCAACTTGCACTGATGAACAAATGTGGGAAATAATTAGGCAGTGTAATTAATCACAGATGTGGAAGTGAAACGTAGCCTACTTCCCAATTAACTCTAAGTATACCAGATGTACTATGGCACACTATACTCCAGAGAAACTGCTAATATTTCAAAGCAATTTGAAGTATTGTTTTATGTGTTCAGAATGAACATATTCAGTGCAATGTCAGGATCATGTGGATAATAGCATAATAATTACTTGTAGCAAAATGGTGTAACCACTTGTTTACAATGCTCTTTATTAGTGATCCAGATAAGCATTACCTTATGTGGGAACATGAGCGTGTCCCGATTACTGTGTGTGAGAAGGAGCCAAGTTCTATCATTGCATTTGCACTCAGGTACAGTTTTAAATGTTAAATAATTCTCTTCCCCACCCCACCGCACCCCACCCCACCCCATAATTTGTGTGAATTCTAGCTTTTAACTTCCGAGTATCTCTTGCAGCTGTAAGGAATACAAGAATGCTGTTGAAGAACTTGGACGAGAATCAGTGAAGAGTGGAAGTGATGAGACCATGCAGCAAACAAAGTAATTGTGCTTGGGGTCAAGGGAATGGAAGTAGAGATGCGTTTTTTACTATTTCTGTTTATCAACATTACTGTTCTTTTGTAGATGTGACACAATGGTGTTCAGGTTTTTTCAATACATTCATGTTTAATGCTTTAAATGGATCTTTAATGTGACCCATTAGTTTCAATCACATGGGCATTTGGTTCTTGATCTTACTTCTATACTTTCAAATTATTTTGATTTGTGCTGCATATTTATTTTCAATTTTTAAAAATTTAAATAATGTCGTGATTTAGAATATAATTTCTGTATAACCTGGTACAGCAGGGTAGCAAACTCTATACTCTGATGGAAAGCTGCAGTCTTCAGCACAATTCCGGGACAGATATTGCTGAAATGGTCTTAAAATAAATATCAATAGTTTCAGTGCAAATGAGTGTTGAATTTGAATTAATTTTGTTTCATAAAGAGAGATCCAGCTATGGATATTTTGTGAAATTATCATATTTTATATATTTTGAAGATAAACATCAAATGGTCCACTTTCATCCTTCATCTCTTCCTTATTTCAGTAATGCAGATAGACCAAAGGCCAATAGTCCTGCAAGACACTTGGAAAGTAGCAGCAATCAAGGGAATCGCAGTTCTGATTCTGAACAGACGAGTAAGTTTACTTTGAAAGCTTCTTTAGATGCATTTCCTATTTTTGAGAGCTTTATAGCATTAAATATTCAGCAGCACCATAGTTTTTTTTCTTTGCTATCATTAGCTGCTGGCTTGCTTTTAGTTCTTGGCAAAAGTTGAACAAAATTGAAGTAGAAATTTTATACAAATATAAAAAAATGTTATTGCTCTTTTCTAGCAAAAAAGACTTCTGGAGTTTTATCATTTTTTCGAGGTTCAGGGGGTAGAAGCCCTGATCTGTCCATACAGAGAAAAGAAACTTTACAAGGTGCAGATAGTGCTTATTTCCAGGTCACACAATCAGGGAGAGAAGGGGCAGAGAACCATGCTGAAGAGTCACAAGGTACAGTGAAGTCCTGGTCACTGACACACTAAACCAATTCATATGCCCTTTTAACCTCTGTATTGCTAACAATATATGTTTCTGTTCATATTCTTGCAAAGTGACTGTACTAATACCATATCTGGAAACAACTCATATTTCCCACTGGTACCATGGGGGGGCGGGGCGGTGATGAAAATACAAGTGTTGAATGCTGTGAATTAATGATAATGTGAAATGGGAGTTTCCCTTGTTGTTTCCAATACTCTACTTATTAGTCATGTTATTAAGTTCCCCAAAAGTTGAAAAATATTCCCCTAGGCCATCTGTAATATAAATGCCATTTATTGGTGCACTGTATAACATATATTGAATTATTTTCAAAACCTATTTGTATTCTCTCTCTCTCTGTTATTTTCTCTTTCCTTTGACTGTCTGTCTTTAATTTTCACATTACATCTTTGTATATGTGTTGAAGTGCTCTAACAGAAGATTGAACTATGCTTATCCTTTGGCCAAAAATAGACAATAGGTGAAGGAGTAGGCCATTGGACTCTTCGAGCTAGCACCACCTTTCACTGTGATCATGGCTGATCATCCACAATCAGTATCCAGTTCCTGCCTTATCCCCATAACCTTTGATTCCACTATCTTTAAGAGCTCTATCCATCTCTTTCTTGAAAGCATCCAGAGACTTGGCCTCCACAGCCTTCTGGGGCAGAGCATTCCATACATCCACCACTCTCTAGGTGAAAAAGTTTTTCCTCAACTCCGTTCTAAATGGCCTACCCCTTATTCTTAAACTGTGGCCTCTGGTTCTGGACTCACCCATCAGCGGTAACATGCTTCCTGCCTCCAGCGTGACTAATCCCTTAATAATCTTATATGTTTCAATAAGATCCCCTCTCAGCCTTCTAAATTCCAGAGTATACAAGCCCAGTCGCTCCAATCTTTCGACATATGACAGTCCCGCCATCCCGAGAATTAACCTTGTGAACCTACGCTGCACTCCCTCAAATGCAAGAATGTCCTTCCTCAGATTTGGAAACCAAAACTGCACACAGTACTCCAGGTGTGGTCTCACCAGGGTCCTGTACAGCTGCAGAAGAACCTCTTTGCTCTTGTACTCAATTCCCCTTGTTATGAAGGCCAGCATGCCATTAGCTTTCTTCACAGCCTGCTGTACTTGCCTGCTTGCTTTCAGTGACTGATGTACAAGAACACCTAGATCTCGTTGTGCTTCCCCTTTTCCTAATTTGACTCCATTTAGATAATAATCTGCCTTCCTGTTCTTACCACCAAAGTGGATAACCTCACATTTATCCACATTAAACTGCATCTGCCATGCATCTGCCCACTCACCCAGCCTGTCCCAAGTCACCCTGCATTCTCATAACATTCTCCTCACATTTGACACTGCCACCCAGCTTTGTGTCATTGGCAAATTTGCTAATGTTATTTTTAATTCCCTCATCTAAATTATTAATATATATTGTAAATAGCTGCGGTCCCAGCACTGAACCCTGCGGTACCCCACTGGTTACTGCCTGCCATTCCGAAAGGGACCCATTAATCGCTACTCTTTGTTTTCTGTCAGCCAGCCACTATTCAATCCATGTCAGTACTCTGCCCCCAATACCATGTGCCCTAATTTTGCCCACTAATCTCCTATGTGGGACTTTATCAAAGGCTTTCTGAAAGTCCAGGTACACTACATCCACTGGCTCTCCCTTGTCCATTTTCATAGTTACATCCTCAAAAAATTCCAGAAGATTAGTCAAGCACGATTTCCCCTTTGTAAATCCATGCTGACTTGGACCGATCCTGTTTCTGCTATCCAGATGTGTCGTAATTTCATCTTTTATAATTGACTCCAGTATCTTTCCCATCACCAACGTCAGGCTAACCGTTCTATAATTCCCTGTTTTCTCTCTTCCTCCCTTCTTGAAGAGAGGGACAACATTAGCCATCCTCCAATCCACAAGAACTGATCCTGAATGTATAGAACACTGGAAAATGATTACCAATGCGTCCACGATTTCTAAAGCTACCTCCTTAAGTATCTTGGGATGCAGACCATCAGGTCCCGGGGACTTATCAGCCTTCAGACCCAGCAGTCCATCCAACACCATTTCCTGCCTAATATAAATTTCTTTCAGTTCATCCATTACACTAGGTCCTTTGGCCACTATTATATCTGGGAGATTGTTTGTGTCTTCCCTAGTGAAGACAGATCCAAAGTACCTGTTCAACTCGTCTGCCATTTCCTTGTTCCCCATAATAAATTCACCCGTTTCGGTCTTCAAGTGCCCAATTTTGGTCTTAACTATTTTTTTCCTTTTCACATACCTAAAGAAGCTTTTACTATCCTCCTTTATATTCCTGGCTAGTTTACCTTCGTACCTCATTTTTTCTCCACGTATTGCCTTTTTAGTTACCTTCTGTTGCTCTTTAAAAGTTTACCAATCCTCCGGCTTCCCACTCATCTTTGCTGTGTTATACTTCTCTTTTATTTTTATACTGTCCATTACTTCCCTTGTCAGCCACGGCCTCCCCTTACTCCCCTTAGGATCTTTCTTCCTCTTTGGAACAAACTGATCCTGCACCTTCCGCATTATTCCCAGAAATACTTGCCATTGCTGTTCTACTGTCATCCCTGCTAGGGTATTGTTCCATTGAACTTTGGCCAGCTTCTCCCTCATAGCACCATAGTTCCCTTTGTTCAACTGTAATATTGACACTTCCGAGTTTCCCTTCTCCCTCTCAAATTGTAGATTAAAACTTATAATATTATGGTCACTACCTCCTAATGGCTCCTTTACCTCTATCAAATCCGGTTCATTGCACAACACTAAATCTAGAATTGCGTTCACTCTGGTAGGCTCCAGTACAAGCTGTTCTAAGAATCCATCTCGGAGGGACTCCACAACCTCCCTTTCTTGGGGTCCAGTACCAGCCTGATTCCTCCAGTCTACCTGCATGTTGAAATCCCCTATAACAACTGTAGCATTACCTTTGCAACATGCCAATTTTAACTCTTGATTCAACTTACACCCTACATCCAGACTACTGTTTGGGAGCCTGTAGACAACTCCCATTAGGGTCCTTCTACCCTTAGAATTTCTCAGTTCTATCCATACTGACTCTGCGTCTCCTGATAAAATATAAAATTCTTTTTAATAAGAGGGTAAGCTTCCTTGACTCTGAAAGCAAATTTGCCTCCACTTTGTTTTTTTTTAAAGGTGGTACTAACTCAATTTAGATTATCAGTAAGTTGTTTCTTAAGTGTAGGTGGTCTATGTTTGCATTTCTCCACACTAACATTCTTGATTCATGCTCTGCCAACCCTTGGTTTCAACTCTTCTCTGAAAATTGAAGATTGTAAAAAAAACTGTGCATATCATGATATTGGTTTATTTTTATGTGCAATAAAGAAGTAAATTTCTTATGTACTTTTAGTAATTTCACTAGAAAATTTCTTGGTCATGCTTTAGATATCAACCAAAAATATATGGTTATATGGATAATGTCAGTAAACCATTGGAATCTAACACTTCCTCTAAACATGTATACATAACTTCTAAGATTTTGTAGTTGGCTATAAAGTGATGGCTGACCTTGAAGAAATGTGCTTATAGAAACCTAGTGATCTCTGTGACATGGAGTTCCCCCTCATCAGTTGTCAGTTGTTTTCAAGCAGCATCAAGGGGTTCCCTGGTATCCAGTAACTATGATATCAACCAGCTAACTGAGCAGCTAATCACATTGAAGAATTCTAATAGACACCAAACCAGGATATAAGAAAGCTCAGTTTGCTGTTTATCATTTAAACCAAGAATTTCACTTTCAAAGGGGTGAATTTACATTACTCTGACCACATCAGTTTAAAACAAAATAAATATTTCTGGTTCTATAAATTATTCTCCAGTTACATGATAGCTGATTGAACCTCATTGTCACCAAATTGATGCATTGATGCTTACTTAAAAAATACTTTTTAAAAATATAATTGAAAACTTACAGCATTCAAAACAGCAACACATCAAAGTTGCTGGTGAACGCAGCAGGCCAGGCAGCATCTCTAGGAAGAGGTACAGTCGACGTTTCAGGCCGAGACCCTTTGTCAGGACTAACTGAAGGAAGAGTTAACTGAAGGAAGAGTTAGTAAGAGATTTGAAAGTGGGAGGGGGAGGGGGAGATACAAAATATTCTCCCCTTCCCCCTCCCACTTTCAAATCTCTTACTAACTCTTCCTTCAGTTAGTCCTGACGAAGGGTCTCGGCCTGAAACGTCGACTGTACCTCTTCCTAGAGATGCTGCCCGGCCTGCTGCGTTCACCAGCAACTTTGATGTGTATTGCTTGAATTTCCAGCATCTGCAGAATTCCTGTTGTTAGCATTCAAAACAGGAAGCCTTTCATAACACTCTAAGCTGAAAAGTACTTCTTTGTTCTATGAACAAGTTATGTAGCATAGCATAGCTACACCAACTATATTTGATCAAAACCATCAAGTAAAAGAGCAGTCTGTCTACTCCTAAGGAGACTGAGGATTTCAAAAAGTTTTTTTTGCAATAATCAGTTAAAAGTTGGTTACTGTACAAGGTCTGAAAATCTAATTAGATTAACCTTCTCATTTTAAATTCAATCACATTTCTGGGTTTTGTTTAATGCTTGGTCTCCTTGTGGCTATTGTAGTGCTTGGGACTTCCTTACTGTGTTAAATATGGTTTGCAGTGTATTGCACAAGAACATGGGCTTGATGACTGCTTGATAATGAATTGATTTGTGAGTTTAGATTTGTTGCAAAGTATAGTCTATGTTAAAGTAGTAAACATTGTAGCTAATTAATGACATGTTTATTGTAAGAATCTATTTACTGAAATTGTGTTCTGAATCGGATTAGGTGAATTAATAAGGCAGGCTCTTAGTGGCTTATGGCAATAACTGGAACTGACCACAGTTGAATAGAATGAGGAAGTTCAAGTTGTTCTGAATAAAACCTATGATCTTGTATATCAAAATATCAAATTATAAATGTTTTACATTTGATATATTAATAACAATGTTTAACCATAAACTTGGAAATGTTTAAGTGAATACATTTGTTAGTCTATTTGAACACAAGTGGTGAATTTATTTTAAACTTGCTTTTTTTCTCCTGTATGTAACACTGAAAGAGAATTATAAAGCATGGTTTGCAGTTGTATTTAAACTGAACTGTGATGCTATCTGGAGTTTAGTACTTGTATTGCAATCAAAAGTCCAATTTCTGGCATTCGTCATGTAGGGTTGTACGCCAGCTGCATACCAGGGAGAACTTGCTGTTCCTTCATTAAGTACTTTGCTTTATTTTAGATGATGGTGATGGAGACAAGCAAAAGAAGCAGCTTGGAAACAGTCATGTGGAACTGCGTAAGTATTATTGGTTATTTACCGTGCTTTGTTAGAGCTCTTCTCTTCATTTCACTCAACACTAAATGTCTTAGATTTTCTAATGGCTAATCATGTGCATTATTTTAACACTGAACAATGTATTGTAAATTAAGTTCAAGGCTCCATAGCTTACTTCGATAAAGAAGCCATTGCTTACTCCGGTTTCTAATGCAGTTTATTGTATTATTACGTTTATATGAAACTGAAATTTAGGGTTCCTGTTCTTCCATGATGATTTCCTGAGCTGTATAATTATGGAATAGTGGGAAAAATAAACATCCTAGCAACACACACAAGATGCTGGAGGTACTCAGTAGGCCGGGTAGCATCTATGGAAAAAAGTAAAGTCGACATTTCGGACCGAGACCCTTCGGCAGCCACTGGGAGATCTCGCTTGTTCTGGTGGGTGGAGTATAGATGCTCGGCAAAGCGGTCTCTCAGTCTGCATTGGGTCTCACCGATGTACAGGAGTGCACACTAGGAGCACCGAACACAGTAAATAACCCCAACAGACTCTCAGGTGAAGTGTCAGCTCACCTGGAAGGACTGTTTAGGGACCTGAATGGTAGTGAGGGAGGAAGTGTAGGGGCAGGTGGGGAGGGACAAATGGACAAGGGAGACGCATAGGGAGCAATCCCTGCAGAAAGCAGAAAGTGGGTTGGGGGAGGAAGGAAGTGCTTGGTGGTGGAATCTCATTGGAGGTGGCAGAACTTTCAGAGAATTATGTGCTGGATGCGGAGGCTGGTGGGGTGATAGATCTGAGAGGAACCCTATCCCTGGTAGTATGGCGGGAAGGTGGGGTAAGAGCAGACGTGCGTGAAATGGAAGAGATGTAGTTGAGGGCAGTGTTGATGGTGGAGGAAGAAAGCCCCTTTCTTTCAAAAAGAAGGACATCTCCTTTGTTCTGAAATGAAAAGCCTCATCCTGAGAGCAGATGCAGCAGAGATGGAGGAATTGAGAGAAGGGGATAACATTTTTACAAGTGACAGGGTGGGAAGAGGTATAGTCCAGGTAGCTGTGGGAGTTCGTGTGTTTATAATAGACATCAGCGGATAAGCTGTCACCGGAGATATAGACAGATCGAGAAAGGGAAGGCAGGTATCGGAAATGGACCAGGTATATTTGAGGGCAAGCTGGAAGTTGGAGGCAAAGTGGATGAAGTGGACGAGTTCTGTACATGTGCAGGAAGCAGCACCAATGCAGTTGTTGATGTAGTGTAGGAAAAGTGCAGGCCAGTCACCAGTGTAGGCTTGGAACATAGACTGTTCCACGTAGCCGATAAACAGGCTTGCATAGTTGGGACCCATGCAAGTGCCCATGCTAACCCTTTTGTTTGAAGGAAGTGGGAGGAGTCAAAGGAGAAATTATTTAGAGTGAGGATAAGTTCCACTGGACGGAGGAGAGTTATGGTGGAGGGGAACTGGTTAGGTCTGGTGTCCAGAAAAAAACGGAGATCTTGGAGGCCTTCCTGGTGGGGGATGGAGGTGTACTGGGACTGGAGCTTTTTCTTCTAAGTAATTGATGTGGAAGATAAAGGCCAGGTATACATTTGTTAGAAAAGTAACTATGTTTAAAATTGCCTTTTAAGTTTTATGTGCTAATTTCAACAGATTCTGAAGGGAAACCTTAATGTGCCATTTTTGTTTCTAACATCTGACCCAGGCATAGTGTTCTTTGTGAAGCTAGTACTACCTCAAGTACACCCTACTCACCTTTAGTGTTAGTTGACTTGTACACACAAATCTTCCTTTCCAATACCTCCAACTTTTATGTTTTGTGTCATTTTAGATTACTGCTAAGGCTGTAGCCCCAAATCGGAAGATTCAAGATTAGATCTCACTTGAGAAATTTGAATGCATAGTGCAGGCTGACACTTCATTTCTGCACTAATTGTTTGCAGGTGATGAACCAGTCCCCTTCTGTTTAAGACGTGCATAGAATGAGTTAAACTTATCGGGAAAAGATGTGCTATTGTCATCAGTGCTGCCCACCATTTTGTAGTCCATTATAGCATGTAAGTCCTGGCACAGCTATTAGCTGGTCTTGGACTTGATTTTGGGCTGGTACTGTCTCTTGGCATCTCCCATAGCTTTATGGAGATCTTTTCTCTATTTCTCGTAAAGGTCAGGGTCACCTGATTTGAACACCACAGACCGAGACTTCAGTAGGGAGTGGATCTCAGTGCATGGACAGCTGGTATCTTTTCCATGGGTTGAAATGTACAATAGTAGAGGGCATGCATTAAAGGTGATGGGGGGGGGGGGAGTTCAAAGGAGATGAGTGAGATAACTTTTTTTCCTGAGTAATTGATGCCTGGAATGTACAGCTGAAATGTGGTGGAGGCAGATATGATAGAAGTGTTTACGAGACTCTTTGATGGTCATATGAATGTGCAGGGAATAGAGGGACATTGACATGTGCAGGGAGAAGGAACCGGCTTAACTAGTTCTGCACAGCATTGAGGGCTGAAGAGCCTATTCCTGTGCTGAGCTATTTTATGTTCTAAAGCAGCTCCCTCAGAAACCATGAAGGAATTGTAGACTTCAGTTAGTCTCAATCAGCTGCTACTTTGTAACTTAATTCACAATCATCTATTTCACGAAGATATAGCAAACTATATACCACAGGCCACCATGATAGCGTAGTGGTTAGCACAATGCTATTACAGTCTCTGTACATACTCCCCGTGGAATGTGTGGGTTTCCTCCCACAGTCCAAAGACACACTGGTAGGTTAATTGGTCATTGTAAATTGTCCCTTGATTAGGTTAGGGGTAATTGGGTTTGTTGAGCATTGTGTGGCTGCAAGCACCAGGAGGGCCTACTCCACATTGTATGGCTAAATAGTTAATTCTAAAGGATTGATCTCATAACATTTAATTTAAAATCAACAGTTTCAGTAACTCATGGTTATCACCTGTCCTCTGAAAAAACAATCTTTAATTCCCCTATTTATGGATGATTTTTTTAAATATACTATTGACCTGTGGAATGTTTGCATCACACAGAAGATTGGCATTTATTACCCATCCCTATTTGTTCTTGAAAATCTGAACATGTTAATTGTGACACTAGCCCACTTCATGGAGGAATTTTTCCTTTGCTATTTATGTCACTGTAGTCCATTTCATGGAGGAACTTTTCCATTGCTTTGTTATCAGGAGTTTATAGAGTTTTGACTTGGTCATGAGGGACTGGAAATGTGCAAATCAGAGTGCTGTGTGAGGTGGAGGGTTACTTGTGTGTAGTGATGTTCCCTGGGCCTGCTACCCTAATCCTCAACCAAATGATGTTGGGAAACTAATGTGATATTGCTGTAGCTAGAGTACATTGGAAGCAGATGGTGTATAGTGGTCTTTGACCATGCTGAAAACCAGAACAAGTTTTTCATAGTCTGATGACAACATTTGAAGGTAACCAATGTAACTGCATATTTCCAGAGTATGTTCATTAACTTTTACAAACTACTTCGCATAGAATTTTCAGACGCCAATGCCAAGTTCTACTGTCGAATTTATTATGCCGAAGAATTCCACAAAATGCGAGACGTGATTTTGGCAAGCAGTGAAGATGACTTCATTCGATCTTTATCCCACTGTATGCCATGGCAAGCCCGAGGAGGCAAATCAGGAGCAGCCTTTTATGCGACTGAAGGTTAGAAGAATTTGCTGATTTAGTACCATGCAATGAAGTTTTGATATAGCTATCTTATAAACAAATTGTAAAGAGGAATTGTTGAACTTTGTATCTGAAAATTTTTTTCAAACCAGACAATATAAATATGATTTATTAACGTAACACAAGTTAACATTTAATCCCATGGGTTAAACCATAAGGTTATAAAACTAGAAACTCATATGGTACAAAACATTTTAAATTTGAGGGGTCCTTGATACTTCACAATGAAAATCTGCAAACTGTCACTCTGTTTAAAAGAAAATCAGAAAATCTCCTTCTTTATATATGAATTATTTCCATTTTGTTAGAAATTATTGTTAGAATTTTTGTTTGGAAAAGGTTTCTTTGCCAATCATTCCAGATCCAAGTGAAAAATGAATTTGCATTTATCCTGTATCTTATAAGAGGTAATATAGAACATGAATTTCTGCATAGTTATCTGTGCAAATAACAAATGAGGTAGATTTCTGATCAGCAGTAAGTACTGTGGATTGGATACTGACCTTAGTTTAAATGAAAATAAATCCTTATTCAATTTTGACAATTTTTATAGTAAGAACTTGGATTATTACTTAAGGACTTTCCATGATATAAGAATGTCACATAGAGCAGCCTAAATAGGCCACACCACATAAATAGAACCTTAAGTGGTCAACTGAGTCATGCACCTAACTTTGTCAAAGTTGTCAAATCCTCTAAAGGTTGTAAATATTTCTGTCTGTCTGCCTAGGTACCATATCTGATGCGCCCTTTGGTGACCATGGTTTTCCATATAGATCTATCCTTCCTTTTTTGGATGACTTCCATTTCCTTGACGTGTAACTACCTGGCTATGCTTTTGATGTACTTAAGCCGAGGTCTTCCTCTAGGTTTACTCCCCTCAATCTTTCCAGAGAGTATGAGTTTTTCTAGTTCATCTTTCCGCATGATGTGTCCTAGGAACCTGAGTTGTCTTTCGCTTATCGTTGGTACGAGTGATCGAACTGCTTGGGCTCTTCTGAGAACTTCTTCATTTGATGTGTGTGTGTGGTCCATGATATTTTTAACGTTCTCCTGTAGAACCATAATTCAGTTGCTTCTAGTCTCTTTTCCATTGCTGGAGAAATGGTCCAGCATTCACTTCCATAAGTCAGGATAGAATAAATGTAGCACTGCAGTATTCTGTTTTTAGTGTATGTGCTCATCTTCCTGTCTGTTAATATAGTCTTCATTTTTTGGAAAGCTTCTTTCGCCATTGCTATTCTGTATTTGATATCTGTGTCGCACCTGCCATTACTTGTTATTAGGCTGCCAAAATTTTGAATTTGTTGACTTGTTTGACGTTTGTATTTCCGATCTTGATCACACGTTGTGAGATGTTTGTCTTTCTGGAGGTGACCATGCTTTCTGTCTTCTTGGTGTTGATTGAGAGGCCTCTGCGATTACTTTCTGCTGCCACTATAGTGAGTAATTCTTGAAGTTTTGTTTCTGAGTCAGCTATTAGTACGATGTCATCAGCATATCTGATGTTATTTATGTTATGGCCTCCAATTGTGTGGGCACGTGGCCAAGTGGTTAAGGCATCGGACTAGCTACCTGAAGGTCGCGAGTTCGAGCCCCAGCCAAGGGAACGTGTTGTGTCCTTGAGCAAGGCACTTAATCACACATTGCTCTGCGACAACACTGGTGCCAAGCTGTATGGGTCCTAATGCCCTTCCCTTGGACAACATTAGTGTCGTGGAGAGGGGAGACTTGAAGCATGGGCAACTGCTGGTCTTCCATACAACCTTGGCCAGGCCTGCACCCTGGAGAGTGAAGACTTTCCAGGCGCAGATCCATGGTCTCGCAAGACTAATGGATGCCTTTATATTATTATGGCCTCCACTTGTGAATCCTTTGATGTCTTTGATACTTCTCAAGATACTTTCACTATACAGGTTGAATAAGTCTGGCGAAAAGACACAACCTTGCCTGACTCCTCTCATGATATTCACATACTCACTCACTTCTCCTTCTATTCTGATGGATGCTGTCTGGTCCCAGTATAAGTTTCTTAAGAAACATATACCTTTCCCATCTATGTCAAGATCTTGAAGCACTTCCAGAAGATCTTGCTGTCTGACAGTGTCAAAAGCTTTTGTATAGTCAATGAACATAGGTAGATGTCTTTTTGTACCTGGATGGCTCGTTCACAGATAATCCGTAGCATGAAAATTGCATTTCTGCTTCCAGTGTTTTCCACAAAGCTGCATTGTTCTTTACTGATTTCTGGTTTTACGCAGCGTCTTGCTCTCATCATGATTACTCTGAGAATAATTTTTGCCACGTGGCTCATCAGGCTTATTGTATGATGTAACTCACATTCTGTTGCTCCCTCTTTCTTTGGAAGTGTGATGAACACTGATTTACTTAAATCATCAGGTATCTCCCCATGATCATAGATTTCATTTGCTATTTCTGTTGTTTTCTCTATTCCAAAATCTTCTAAGGCCAGTCTCATTTCAACAGCAATGTTGTCTGGACCAGTTGCTCTGTTATGTTTTGTTTTATTTACGGCTGCTCGAATTTCTGATTTTAGAATGCTAGGTCCTTCAAGGTTCTTCTTTATGTTCAGTTTTTCTCCACTTTGGTCTTCAAAAAGTTCTTTTATATATTCTGTCCATCTGTTTAGGATTTCCTCTTTGTTCATAATTAAGCTGCTGTCTTTTGCCTTGATGCATCCACTTGCTGAGCAAGGTAATTTCCCCGTTAGTTCTTTAATCTTATTGTGCATCAACTTTGTTCCAGGGTTATGGGTTTGTAGCATTTCTATCTCTGAGCATTTCTCATTTAGCCATCTGTCTTTAGTTTCTCTGCATTTTCTTTTTATTGTCTTAGCAAGTTATTTGTATTCTTCGCTGTCTCTTAGTTTGATCGTCTGTTTCTGTTGCATCAATTGTATTATATCTTCAGTTATCTATTTCTTCTTACTTTTCCGTTCTTTTCGTGGGATGGTTTCTTTTGCAGCTACAACCATGGATTCCTTCAGTATGTCCCAGGAAGATTTGCCTCCTTCATCCTGCAGCAATTGAAAACAGTTTTTCACCTTGATTGTGTATTCTGTTTTCAGATGAGGGTTGTTTTATAGTTGTTGATAATCCAGTGGTTCTGATCTTTTTGGTTTCTTTAATTTTCTCATCTTTATTTTCACTTTGCAAATGACTGGTATGTGGTTGCTTCCACAGTCTGCTCCAGGGTAGCTTTTAGATTGAGTTATCGAGTTTTTGAATCTGTTATTGATGGTTATGTAGTCGATTTGATTTTAATTGTTCCCATCTGGGCTTCTCCATGCCCATTTCCTTCTTGGATGTTGTTTAAACCAAGTGTTGGTGATTATCTGATTGTTTGTTTTACACCATGATATAAGCTTTTCTCTTCTTTCATTTCTTTCTCCCAATCCTGGGTCTCCAACAATATGGTCTTCTCTTCCCTCACCAACTTTTGCATTGAAGTCACCCATGACTATGATGGCTTCTTGTGATTTGCATTCTTCTAGTGCTTTGTCTAGGGAGTGATAGAAGGCATCAATTTCTTCCTCTGAGCTTGCCATTGCATATACTTGGATGATAGAGATGTTGTTTTGTTGTCCTTTTAGTTTGATTAGCATCATTCTGTCTGAGATATGCAGGCTCTTGGACGTTTCTTTGTCTAAGATGATTGCAACACCCTTTTCATGTTTATCTCCACCAGAGTATATCATCTTGTGTTCATCTGATTGGAATACTCCAGTGCCTTTCCATCTTATTTCACTTAGGCCTAGGATGCTGACTTCTAGCCTCTTCATTTCTAACTTTACGTTTTCTAGCTTACCAGCTTGCTGCAGGGTTCGAACATTCCAAGTGGCAATTCGCAGTCTCTTGTTCTTGCAGACAGTAGTAGTATGACAATCCGGGCTCACCTGTCTGTTTATGTGATATCCCGTACCGAGCGAGGTGTCTGCACTATTTGGAAGTCGGCTGCCATTTAGGCTGTTGTCTTTTACATTTGTGTAGGTATTAACCATAGTTATACTAGGGATAAGATACAAGAGGTAGCTTCCCCTTGCTTGCTTCCGATGCAGTGTCTTTACAAGACGGGTGACCCTGAACATTGTCCTATTAAAAGGATCTACTGCTCAGCATCTGAGAAGCAGGACCCATCGATTGTGTTACTCACAACTTGCCTTCTGCTTCATCTACCACCTGCATTCCGTGGCTTCACTGTAACCCAAGCAGGGAGGCTAACAGGTGCTACACCTTGCCTAAGGGTGACCTGGAGGTAGCTGTGGTTAATGGTAATCTCATTACCCAAAGCAAATGCTCCACAGCCGAATTAAGTTTATCCTCATACCCAGGAGAAAAATAGGTCTATTATGAAATAATCATTAAAAGCAAAATAATCATAATGCAAAGAGAATACAAAATAATCATATAGATCTTTGTAAAGAAGAAACCTAAAGCATGTTAAACTTCTCAAAACTTTTAAGCTTGGATTTTAAAAATACTCTTGCATCTTCCTATATATATTTTTTTTCAGAGTGGTAAAGGCATGGAATGCAATGCCAGTGATGGAGGTCGAAACTGATACATTAGGTGCATTTAGGAGGTTCTTAGATAGCATATGGATGAAAGGAAATCGATGATTATGGGCTATATAAGAGAGAAGGGTTACATTGAACATGGAATATGTTAAAAGGTCAGAACAACATTGTGGGCCAAAGGGCCAAAAGTTCTCTTCTGTTCCATGTTCTACATAAAGGTATTTTTACTCTGATATGTACCTAGTGCGCTTGTAGTCATTTCCTTCCTGCCAATTATAATTGAAATTTAGAATATTTTGTACCACAGACATATTGTGCCTCTTAATTATATCGTTTAGGATTATTTGCTCGATGTCATCATAAATGTAGGGCCCTTTCCTCAAATCCCAGTTCCCACATTAATTCCTCACTGACTCCTTTAAATGAGCAGAGGATGAATCATAAACAACAACATCAGTATTTATTTCTTTCCATGTCCAGAAACAGAAACTGCAGCCAGTTTTCTGTGGTAAATTTGTAAAATGTTGATAATTTCATTAACATTATCTTCCTAAGTCCAAGTTATTTGCCTTGATGTTTTTAATAAATGAATAATTAGGTATTTTGCTCTTTAAATGGTATCATTCGTTTTTTTTTATTTGTATATGTACGTATTTTGATTTGGCCAGATGAGAAAATATCTTGTTGCAATGTTTAATTGAAAGAGCAAAATGATTGTATGTATATACATGTAAAGATGAGAGTGAAGAATAGTCATGTACCATACAGTCAGGTAAATAAGTTATTTTGGCTGGAGGAATAAGAATTCAAAGTGATCATTACACATTTAGAATTAGGTTAACTGTAATGTTAGATGGTTACAAAAAGAAGCCAAGGTTTGCTGATTTGAGAGATTTCCTCACTTATGCTTCCTCAAAACTTACACTTTTTTTTAATGACTCACAAGAGCTGCAATATTTCATAAATGAGAAATTCTCCAGATGCTGGAAATCCAAAGCAATACACACAAAATGCTGGAGCTCAGTAGGTCATGCAGAATCTATGGAAATGAATAAATGTTGGCGTTTCTGTCTGAGACCACCCTTCCAGATTGGAAAGGCAGTGCTGAAGAAGGGTCTCGGCCCGAAATGTCAGATCAGTGCCCCATGGTCATTTTGGTTTTATTAATGCAAGATGTTAGGTTACGGCAAAACGAACCACTTGTATCTGAAATAAACGAGGCCCTTTAAATTGAACTATTGGAATATGTGCTTGTAAGAACGTCTAACTATATAAAGCTAAGTTGGGATGTTAGATTTTTATTTTTTCAAGTTCAAATAACTTTATAAATTTCTTGGATTTATTTTACTTTTTTTTAGATGACCGCTTTATTCTGAAGCAGATGCCTCGCCTGGAAGTCCAATCTTTCCTCGATTTTGCTCCTCATTATTTTAATTATATTATAACTGCTGTTCAGCAAAAGGTAATTGCACCTGGTGGTGAGGATAAGTTATTTGCCGATCATGCCAAGTTATTTTATTTCTTGTGACATGGCATTTGATTCTAGTTACCTAGCCCACATAAGAGTTAATGCTGGAGGCATCTAGGAATGTGAGTAGTTGTTTCCCTCTGGCAATGATGACTAATTTATTATTCTTTGTGGGATTAGTAGTATGTGTGCTACATAAAGCAAACAAGTGCAATGTCTTTTCATTATTGTGAAAAATACAGCCCTGGAATCTCCTGTAAAGTCAGTGTCTTATTTTATCCTACAATTTCATTGGCTGTTGATGCTAATGGTCTCAACTTTAGAACATAGTTCCTGTAACAATATAGTGTTGCATTGAAGACACCCATCCTTTGGCACAAGGCGTACAATGGCGATTCAGGAGAAAAGAACGGGAATTGAGACATCACTGCAACAATCCATTAACAGCCAATGAAATTGTAGGATTGCCTGTCAAATGGTATTGCGTGCCTCAAATAAGACATTTAACAAAATTAGTTGGTAAATTGGTTTCTGCAGTGGCACAAATGCAAAGACCTTAGTTGGGACAACGTATCTTGTGTAGTTTTTGTCTCTTTATTAAATGGAGGATAAGTTTGATTTGAAGCGTATGCAACAGTGATTCACAAGATTTATTCCAAGACTAATAGGGCTGTTCTCTGTGGAGAGATTGAGTAGTATGGGAATATATTCTCTCATTTTTATGAGTCTTGCTAATGTAGATGCTGAGAATGTTTTCCTCGCATTGGTAAGTATAGAAATAGAAGGTCATGTCCCAGGACAAAGTAACCCTCAAAATGCTGGAGGAACACAGCAGATCGGGCAGCATCTATAGGCTCAGGACAAAGGATTGGCAACTAGATCTGAAATAAGATATTTTTTCACTCAGTTTTTTTTTGCTTTTGAAATTCTGTAGATTAGTGGACTGTAATGAGTTGGACACATATTTATGAAATTTTGGCTATGAAGGAAAGTTAGAGTTAGAATACTGAAAGCAGATTTGGAATGTTGTTTGGGCTACTGGTACTCTTTGTTACGTATTGCAGTACATTTTAATTTGGCATTAACATTACACATTTAATTTTCCCTTTCCCCTCCCCAATATGCAATACAGAGACCTACTGCACTGGCTAAAATTCTGGGGGTATATCGAATAGGCTACAAAAACTCTCAGAATAATACTGAGAAAAAGCTTGATCTTTTGGTTATGGAGAATCTTTTCTATGGAAGAAAAATGGCTCAGGTATGTAGCAGCAACATTTGAATATGGTTTGGGTCATTTTTGGTTTCTAATTCAAACATTTTCATAAGGTGTTGTATTTTGACTATGTTGAAGAACTGTGAAATTCAAAGAATTGTCAAATTAAAAACAATTGCTATATCCTGCTTTTTACCATAGCAATCTGTGGGTTATATAGGCACCAAAGTATATACATTTAGAATTCAAGTAGCATCAGTTGTTATTTAATTCTGATCCATTGAATAAACAGAAATGGTATGATATTTCTATAAAACGTTATCCATGCCAAAACTTTGAGCTACTAGCTAATGTCTGGTCCATGGAGGTTTTGAATTCTGCAGTTTTGCCATAATGCTCACTGCTTAGGTTCTTATTAAAGGCAAGCCCGAGTGTGTTTTTGAAAGTCCTTAAATAATTATTGATTTTTTTTTCCTCATACAGGTTTTTGATTTAAAAGGTTCGTTAAGAAATCGAAATGTTAAAACAGAAACTGGAAAGGAAACATGTGATGTGGTATTACTGGATGAAAACTTTCTAAAAATGATTCGTGATAATCCTCTATATATTCGATCGCACTGCAAATCTGTGCTGCGGGCATCCATTCATAGTGATGCATACTTTCTATCAAGCCACCTCATCATTGATTATTCCCTCCTTGTGGGCCGGGATGACACAAAAAATGAATTGGTTGTAGGAATTATTGGTAAGTAGAATATATAATTGTTTATGAATTTACCCTGTTATGCTAACATTAAACTTTAATGCAATTTGAACATTGTTACCTCTGCTTTATAAACCTGAGGTGAATCTGGATTCAAATTGTATAGAATAATAGATCTTCTTTCATGTCAGGGAAATACTTTGAACTTTCTTGGACACCGTTTGATTTAATGGCCGTGCAAAATGGAATATAGTCACATACATGGTTTCCATCCTGAGAGCTGTCTGTAAGCCAGTTTCTCTAAGTTCAGAAACATCAGTTTTATAACTAAAATTATGGTGGTATTCCACATACACTAACTATAATTATTCAATTTCATTGATTAGTTAAACTAGAATTTGTGTAAAGTCAGGTCATTCTTATCCTAGGGAGCCTGATACATTAGCCCAATAGATGTCACACTGAAAAAGCAACTAGTCTGTTTCTAAGTTTAGCCCTTGTTCTCAGGTTATTTTCCTGAAAGTAGCTTACTAATGCTTGTTTTTTTTTAATTTTAGATTATATCAGGACGTTTACTTGGGATAAAAAGCTTGAAATGGTTGTAAAGTCCACAGGCATCTTAGGTGGACAAGGTAAGTCTATAAGTGATTGTTTATAGATACTGTGTACAAATAGAGCTAATAATTAAAGCAAAATAAAAAACAAATGTATAGTATAGGATTAAAAACTTCAAATATTGTTCAACTGAGGCAAAACGAGGAATAATGTTCTTATTCTAGTTCTTACTATCCATTCATGCAATATTTTAGAAGAATTCAGCACATTTTCCATATACGATCCTACTTTTCACCAGAATAAAATGTACTAAACACAAAATGGGCACTCAAATCTTTCTTGCAAATTACTTTTTGTTTTTATTTAATTCAATTTTTGTTATTGTACTTTCCACTTCTCATTTTATGTTAAGAGACGTGTAGTTTCGCTTTTGTTGTTGCTCAATTGGAAATGTTAACAGTTTTCCTGGTTAAAATAACCAAGTACTACAGTATATCATGCAGATAGGAAGTGCAGCAAGATTTTCAGTATTTGAGTAATAAAGTGAAATCTTGATAAATATTTAGGATTCAAGTCTGCAGCGATTAGCAAAATGCTTTACAGCACCAGCGTTTGAAACATCAGGTCAATTTTTGTAAGGGTTTGTATGTTCTCCCCGTAACCATGTGGGCTTCCTCTAGGTGCTCCGGTCTTCTCCCATATTCCAAAGAGGTGCACAGGTTGGGGATAGTAAGTTGCGGGCGAGTTTGTTGGTGCTGGAAGCATAGCAACACTTACAGGCTGCCTCCAGGACATTGCAAATGATGCATTTCATTGTATGTTTTGATGTACATGTGGCAAATAAAACTAATCTTTATTATATTCAGATTTCATTTCCTGTATTTAAACAGTATCTGTTCGAGACCAGCACAAAATTAAATATCATTCAGTACACCATATTCTTCAGATCTACAGATTTTTAGTAATTTAAGTGTCTTGTTTCAAACAATTAGTTTTCATATCATTTCAATATTGTTCTGTATATAAATCTTGAATTGGGCACCACGGTAGCATAGCAGTTAATGCGACACTATTACAGCTTGGGGCAGCGGGAGTTCAATTCCAGCATCCTTTGTAATGTCCTTCCCATGAGTGCATGGATTTCCTCTGGCTGCTCCAGTTTCCTCCCACAGTCCAAAGACGTACCAGTTAGTAGCTTTGTTAATGATTGTAAATTGTCCTATGATAGGCTGGTGTTAACTAGGTGGTTTACTGGGCAGTGTGGCTCATTGTGTTGCAAGGGCCTGTTCCATGCTGTATCTCTAAAGTCAAATTTTTAAAAATTGAATCCCCTTCTTTTTAAAGAATTGATAATATTGTTAATTTCTTTGCACAGGAAAAATGCCAACTGTGGTTTCCCCAGAACTTTACCGAACACGGTTCTGCGAAGCAATGGACAAATATTTTCTAAAAGTGCCAGAACATTGGACAGGCCTAGGAGTGAATTGCTGAAAAAATAAGGCATTACTGAATGTATGCAAGTGAAGAGGAAACATTCCATGAGCTGCACTGCATTATTGTCAGAACAATAATGTTTCATTATGGTATTGAAAAGGAACAGGAAGAAATCATTTGCCAGTTTCACCGAAGAATTCTTAACTTTGAAGTTATGTTTGGATGAATGAAAATTCTTCAGAAAAGTACTTAGTATTTCAAATGGTTCAATTTGAGGGTATTAAATGAGACTTGCAAAGCTTAAATTTTGGTTTTACTTTGTGCTTAAAAAATTCTATGATAATGTTTCAATTAATTGAGGGTTTATCGGACAGAAGCATACACCTGCTTTCAGATGATTGATTCAGTACCTGCACACGCGTGCATTGTAGTTGCAATTTCTACATTTCACAAGAATTATAAAGAGCATGTTATATATGGGGTATTTTTAAAAAGCTTCTCCAGAGTGTGGGAGCAATAAAAAAAACTTACTCCTTCAGTATTTGTACTTAGGCTGTAAGTAAGAGTTAATGAATTTCAGTGTTGACTTACCTGTCCCACTGCAATATGCAGCTGCAAGAAAGATGGAGCTCAAAGTAAGTTCTCAAAATATAGAGATGTTGCCATAATTTTTTGCTTTTTAAAGAACTTTTCATTGTAGTATTTATTAAATTGTTGCACTTTGTATATTATTGCTCTAACACGGGTACAGAAATAGATTTGTAAATAGTGCTAAAAATAACAAATGTTGTGGGTTTTCTTGTGCTCCTGTTTCATGCAATGTCTTTTTAGAACTGAAACCTGAAAGAATCATAAATCAAGTTAATACAATGGCTATTAATGGTGCACCTTGAAAAGTTGTTCAGAAACAGATTATTTGCATTTAAAATATGAATTTAATTATGAAGTAAAATTCATTTCAGAGGCTTGTTAATGAGAAATATTAGCAAAACTTTCCCCAGAAATCTGGAGTAGCGATGTATAGCTGTCAGTAGATTCTATAATGTGTTTTATGATGCTCAAAATAGGTTAATTTATTCAAAACCTTATTGATACTTTTGAAAAAAAACTATAGTGCATATTACAATAAAATATTAAGAGCAAAAGTATGACAAATTACTCAACTTTTTTGTTGTTGACGACTTTAAGTTTGTTTTGTTTGGCCACCTGCCGTGCCATTTTAAACTATCAGGTTTTTTCAAGTGCTAGGGCATTCAAATTACTGAAACTTGGCAGAATTTTTTTCTCTAGCACTTAATTTACATTTGTAAAGCAAGTGTTTTTTTCCCTGGTATTTAAGCGCAATGTAATTTAAGTGCTAGAAAATAATCTGCCAAATATCTGTAATTAGTACAGGGCAGTTACATTTGTAATCTAAACACTATAAATTCTGTGAGTTTTTGTGCTGGTTTGCATACTAAATTCTTTCTGTCACTCATGAAAATAGATTTCATCTATCCCACAAGCCAAAGTGCCTCATTCCCCCTCTAATGTCAATAGATACACAGCAAGCAGTCCCAGAGATGAACTAGAGGCCTCATCTTCCCTTATTGGGATGTATCACCTGCTCACACATGAGTTTGGTAAGGGTGAAATTAAAAAAGGCAAACAGAGACTGATAAACTGCACAAACACTACCACCAGCCTATAGGGCCAAACAGTTTGTTTCTGCACCCTGGTAATGAATATCTTCATTGATATTGAGGGAGAGTGAAAATCTCAAATTTCATTTAATATTACATAGATATGAAGTCATGTTTCAACACAAATATATACATGTAACATTTTCTATTATTAATATGAAATAATTAAGATATTTTTCTTTTGATAATTCTCAACAAAACATTAACTGTTAAGACATTGTTATTTCCTCTGGATTATGAAGCTACCATGGAACCATATCCAGCCTATGTTTTGCTGCTAGTTTTAGATTATCTATGTCTGACATGGTATTTTTGAAACAGTACAATAATTTCAAAAGATGTTTTTACACTCACTTTCTGTTTATGAAATGTTGGACCTTAATTTTCTGGAAACTTGGCATTATAGTGGTGATGCATTAATAGTGAAGCTGTACCTCATTTGTAAAATTTCCTGGAAATAATGGAATAAATGAGTTATGCTATTGGTTGCATTGACCCATATTTTGTTGGGGCATTCACATAACTCTACAGTTAGCTTCACTTAAGTCAATAAAATGTGCTTTAATTGCACAACTCATTTTTTCAGTACCAAAACAGAATTTCCAGAAGTTGGGTGAGCTTGCAACATTGCACGTTCCTCCCTCTGATTCCCTAGACATGGCAACAGAACTTGTGCTATGTGAGTATTTATAAGCTCTTTGTCAATTGTGTTTTAGGAAATGCGGTCTGTGAACTTGCGGAGAATTTGGAAGAGTCATCTGTTGTATAAGTGGGATGATGTCTAAGGCTACATCCACACTATGCCGGATAATTTTGAAAATGCCAGTTTCAAGTGAAAATGACAGGCGTACACACTAAGCGTTTTTCAAAATATCCCTGTCCACACTAACACGGATATTTGGGCGAATCTCCTGAACTGGGCACGTGCAGGACACACAGAAAACAAGTGAAGAACTCTTCTGGCTTCAGTCTCGTTGCCTTCTGTTCTGAAATTGTTAGGTTCTGCGAAGCGCAGAATCAAATATCGCTGTGATGATTGTACACTCTAGTATCAATTGTTTGGTGACAAAGTAGTAGTAATAATAATAAGAAGAAGAAGAAGAAAACAATGAAATGCCGCGCTGCCGCCATCTTTCCAGCACGTCATGACGGCGGTTTTAAAAAGCTCTGGTTACCCCATATACACTGCAACGGATATTAAATGTTTTCAGACTTATTCACTCTGGAGACCGTTACTGAAAACCTCTGTTTTCAGGGGATGAAAACACCGTTTTAGTGTGGACAGAGAGTCAAAACGAAGAGAAAAAGCTTTGTTTTCAAAATTATCCGGTGTAGTGTGGACGTAGCCTAAATCTATTGTGCATGATATAAATCGCTGTCAGCAAGAAGTGTCAAAGGTAACATGTAACATTTCACCTTGTGCCTTCTGGCTTTTAAGAAGATGCACACTATATGCCATCTTTGATGAGATGTATGATGTTCTAGTTTCTGCTTTATAGCAACCAGTTGATCTTCAGTTCATTACCAGCAAGCGATATGGAGAAACAGAAGAGGAGAGAACATGAAGATCAAGGAGAATGGGAGAGAATATGAAGGTTTGGACATTTTCACTTTCCACCTTTGTCACCCTTCAGATATAGTCTGTCTCATACCAAAATTGCAGTGGTTGAATTTTACCTACACTGCTTGAGAGGCAGCAGTCTATGGCAGGGTTTTCTCAACTTACAAAGCCAAAGGAACATTGGCCAAGAAAATTTCAACAGTTGGAGTGGGAATTTATTGGAATTGTACTGGGAGGAGGAAATACAAAGAGTTGAAGTTGCATGTGGTTGTACAGGTTAAAGTGTTGCACAGTTAGATTAAATTTCTACAATATAACATGAACAGTATTTGTTTGCACATCGCATTTTCGTTAACGCTTAAGCAAGTGGCTTCTCAGTGTGCAAGATGGTAAGATATGGATGTTGGTATCTTTGAGTCTTGTCCTCAAATTAGAAGTCATTTTCCAGTAGGTCATTTGCAAACCTCCATAGTTCGTTGGTGATTTGCTTTACTCCACTATAAACTTTGTAAAACTGTAGTTTGAGGAAGTGCTGTATTTGCTAATGAATTGCTAATTGCAGTCCGGCCCAAGTCCCAACACCCAGCATTGCGCCATGACTGCAGTCCCAGAACTTTTCAAGCCTTTCATATTCATCTTGGATTGTATCATCAACAATTTTTTCCTATTCTTTAAGCTGTCTTTTCCCTTCCTCTGAATGAGTAGCCATATAAAAACAGTGCAGAAACAACAGTAGTTATCTCAATTAACTGGAGAAGTACTGCCAATGTGAAATCCTCCGAATCTATTGGCCAATTACTTTATCACTGTCAGCATCCTCTTCTGCAACTGTGTGGGTTTCTCCCAGCTGCTTTGATTTCCTCCCACATTTTAAGCTACATGGGCTGGAAGGTCTCTTGGCTCTGTGGCAAAGTTTGCAGATGATATGAAAATAGGTGGAGGGCTAGGAAGTGCCAAGGAAGCAATGTGATTGCAGCAGGACTTAAATTGGAAGAATGGGCAAAAATGTGGCAGATGGAATATAATGTTGGGAAATGTATGATGATGCATTTTGGTAAAAGGAACGATAGTACAGACTATTATCTAAATGGGGAGAAGGTTCAAACATCAGAGATGCAGAGGAACTTCGGAGTCCTCTTGCAAGACTCCCAGAAAGTTAATTTACAGGTTGAGTCTGTGGTAAAAATGGCAAATGCAATGTTGGCATTTATTTCAAGGGGAATCGAATATAAAAGCAAGGAGGTAATGCTGAACCTTCATAAGACACTAGACGGGGTAGACTTGGAGTATTGTTAACAGTTCTGGGCCCCATATCTCGGAAGGGAATTGTTGTCACTGGAGAGAGTCCAGAGGAGGTTCACAAGGATGATTTGGGGAATGAAGGGTTAACATATGAGGAGTGTTTGGTAGCTTTGGGCCTGTACTCACTGGAATCTAGAAGAATGTGCAGGGATCTCATTGAAGTCTACCAAATGCTGAAAGGACTAGATAGGGTGGATGTTTCCCTTGGAGGAGGTATTCAGAACTGGAGGGCACAGGCTCAAAACTGAGGGGTGACCCTTTGGAACAAGGGTAAGGGGGAATTTATTTTGGCCAGAGTAGTGAATCTGTGGAATGCTCTGCCACAGACTGCGGTGGAGGCCAAGTCCGTAGGTATATTTAAGTTGGAAGTTGATCATTTCCTTAGGGCACCTAAGGATATGGCATGAAGGCAGGTGTATGGCATTGAGTGAAATCTGGGATCAGCCATGATGGAATGGCAGAGCAGACTCAATGGGCTGAATGGTCCAAATTTGCTCCTATGTCTTTATGGTCTTGAATAATCAATCTGCCCAAGTGCTGGCGGGCAGTATGAGAATTGTGAAGGAATGGGAAGTTAATAGGCACGTGAGAGAGATTAGATTACAGAGAAATGTGGGGAACAGAACTCATGGAATTGCTCTGAGATCCCATATAGCCTCAATGTGCAGAATGGCTACCTTCTACATGATAAGAATATGAAATGTAAATATTAAGTATTGTCATGCAGGATGCATCATCTGTGTGCTGCCCTGTATCAAAACTGAAAGAGCATCCCCGGGCGTGAGGTTGGATTGTTTTAAGTACCAAGCCAATTGGAGCGGTCAAGAATGGCTTTCGGCTGGGTGGCGTGGTTTATGCCTGGGGTTTTTCGTTGCGGTAGGGCTCCGGTCCTAATGCGAGTCACAATCCACTGTTTGGACAATTTAAAGGCCGGCCAGATAGACTGGAAAGGCAGGGTATCAGACAGAGGTGAGCATTGGGCCGATTTTGTTTGCTCTTCTGCGATGTTCACTCCACTCTCCACAGTGCTGAGGCTGAGACTGAGACTGCCCAGCTGCTGTGCTTTTTGTCTGTGAGCTCTGTGGGGATTTGCCCTGCTTATATGATGAGCTGAGGCCTGGGCCTACTTTAGGCATCTAGGATACAGAATTACCTCGAAGATGTTAGCAATATTCTTGGTAAATCTAGAAAGTTCTGTCATGGAATCCCCTAATCTGATCACTTCCATATTAGCCAGGACCCCAAATTTGGGCTGCCGCTACCATCTGGGGGGAATAATTCTTAGAGTGATTTTTGGCAAGGTATACACCCCTAGTGCTTGAAAATATAGCATTGCAGCAGTGGTAGCTTTCTTGCCTGCAAGAAGAACCTGGTGTGGACACTTGCGAGGCAAGCAGGTCCAGAGAATCAGACAATCCCAAGCTGGACTGGACTCAGCATCAGGGACCAAGAACCAATCTCACAAGATATTGTTGGGTATCTGCCAACCATCAATTCACCAGCCACAGGGTTGACCACAGTATTTGAAATCCTGAACCAATCAGAGCTAATCTAGAATGAACTTCATCTAGAAACAATTGTGGTAGTCATGGATCAAACACTCTATGCAAAAGCCACTGAAATTGCCTGGAAGCACAAAGAGCGCTTCTCCAACACTCTTCTCAGGATGGGGACATTCCATACCATATGTCTTAGCCATCCTAGGAAAGCGATTTCAGGATGCTGGTCTAGAGGATGTATGCATAGAGGTTGGAATTGTCGCAGAGGGGTCCGTCAATGCAGTTACTACTGGATTGCTATGCAATCTTCAAGGATGAGAGACTAGAGGAAGAACCACCAGCAAAGAAATTCCATGACCCAATGAAAACCAACAAGCTGAAAACATTCAGTGATATGTGTAACCATATAACATATAACAATTACAGCACAGAAACAAGCCATCTTGGCCTTTATAGTCCATGCCGAACTCTTACTTTCACCTAGTCCCACCGACTTGCACTCAGCCCATAACTCTCCATTCCTTTCCTGTCCATATATCTATCAAATCTAACTTTAAATAACAACATCGAGCCTGCCTCAACCACTTCTGCTGGAAGTTCGTTCCACACAGCTGCCACTCTCTGAGTAAAGAAGTTCCCCTTCATGTTACCCCTAAACTTTAGCCCTTTAACTCTCAACTCATGTCCTCTTGTTTGAATCTCCCTCACTCTCAATGGAAAAAGCCTATCCACATCAACTCTATCTATCCCCCTCATAATTTTAAATACCTCTATCAAGTCCCCCCTCAACCTTCTACGCTCCAAAGAATAAAGACCCAACTTGTTCAACCTTTCTCTGTACCTTAGGTGCTGAAACCCAGGTAACATTCTAGTAAATCTTCTCTGTACTCTCTCCATCTTGTTGACATCTTTCCTGTAATTCGGTGCTCAGAACTGTACACAATACTCCAAATTTGGCCTTACCAATGCCTTGTACAATTTTAAAATTACATTCCAACTCCTATACTCAATGCTCTGATTTGTAAAGGCCAGCATACCAAAAGCTTTCTTCACCACCCTATCGACATGAGATGCTACCTTCAGGGAACTATGCAGTATTATTCCTAGATCCCTCTGTTCTACTGCATTCTTTAATTCCCTACCATTTACCATGTATATCCTATTTTGATTAGTCCTACCAAAATGTAGCACCTCACATTTATCAGCATTAAACTCCATCTGCCATCTTTCAGCCCACTCTTCTAAGTGGTCTAAATCTCTCTACAAGCTTTGAAAACCTACTTCATTATCCACAACTCCATCTATCTTAGTATCATCTGCGTACTTACTAATCCAATTTACCACCCCATCATCCAGATCATTAACATATATATGACAAACAACATTGGACCCAGTACAGATCCCTGAGGCACACCACTAGACACCGTCCTCCAATCTGACACACAGTTATCCACCACTACTCTCTGTCATCTCCCATCCAGCCACTGCTGAATCCATTTCACTACTTTGATATTAATACCTAATGATTGAACTTTCCTAACTGACCTTCCGTGTGGAACCTTGTCAGAGGCCTTACTGAAGTCCATAGAGACAACATCCACTGCTTTATCCTCGTCAATCTCATAAGAAGAGAGACGTGAAATCAAATGGGAGGGCGATCATCTAGAAAGCAGACAGGTCTTTGTTTGGACACATCATAGTGATGGCATCTACATATGGAGGATATCCTTTCTCTCCTGTATGCCCCAAAGGCATCGACCACCAAGGTCAATGAGCTCAGGTATCACCTTTTCTGTGCCAAAAAAGGTGAAATTGAAAGTCATCAACTCCCGCCGTGCAAGGACTGCTTAACAAAACATGCACAGTGAGCCAACTACCAGGCTGGTATTTGGAGAAGGACTCACAAGTGCCAAGCCCTGTTGGCAGAGGATGGAAGATGGAGAGAGAAGAGGAAGCTGAACAGTTGGTGGTGCACTGGATGGAAGGCCAGCCAGCACCTGATGCTGTCCTGGATCTACGGGCCTGTAACTGTACAAAAAAAAAGTTAACTCCCAAGATGCATACATCAAAGTTGCTGGTGAACGCAGCAGGCCAAGCAGCATCTGTAGGAAGAGGTGCAGTCAACATTTCAGAAGGGTCTCGGCCTGAAACGTTGACTGCACCTCTTCCTACAGGTGCTGCTTGGCCTGCTGCATTCACCAGCAACTTTGATGTGTGTTGCTTGAATTTCCAGCATCTGCAGAATTCCTGTTGTTCACTCCCAAGATGTATGTGTGTTGCAAATGGCCTCATTGTTTTAATCTGATACAAAAATATGGAAAATATCATGACATTGATAAAACTCCAGAAATCTCTCCAAATGAGGTTTTTTACCTTTTGTGGGGTGGGGTGGGGTAACATTTTCTGCTGTACTGATGTTAATATGGAATATATACAAAAAGTGATTACTTGTTTGAAGTAATAAAGCTATCCCTGGTGCAATGCTATCACATGTTTTCTTACTCTATAGAGATGTATACCTTGCCAAAAATCACTATGAGCTTATTCCGCTCAGATGGTACCGACCAACCCTACTATCAACCAAACAACGGACAACTCATGTCTGGGAAGCTATTCAGCATTTCTGGTCTCTCTAATGGGAAGAGCATGGGCTGTGCCGAAATAGCTGAAACTTTCAACGTTTCACGCTTCTCTTGTGATAACTTTTAATGGTCTCCCTGCACTCGGGATTCTTGCAAAGAACATTTCCAGTAATTTGCAACACCATCTTCTTTTAACTTTAACAGTGAATTAGAAAAATCTACCAAATGACACCAAGGATGCTTCTTGCCTGCACGCTGCACTCCCTCGATAGCTAGAATGTCCTTCAAGTTTGGAGACCAAATATATTTTAATATATTTAAAATATAAGATATATTTTGCTTGCATTGCCAACTGTGCAGATCATTCCATTCACTGGTGCATTAAGATAGTACAACATGAAAACAGACTGTTGCAGATCGCCAGATAATGTGCAAGAGCGATAGCGAATTAGATTGAGAGATCACGAATTCACTTTTATACGATAGACTCTTCCATAATTTTTGACTTTTTGTTTGTGTGTCGTTGCGGTATTTCAGATTTCAAGCATCTGCAACTTACTTTCAATTATGATTGCTCATGACATGGAGAACCACTGCGCGCATCGCTTTAGGGAGTTTGGGAATGCGCGCGCACGCACGGACCAGCGCGTTAGTCAGGGCTGAGCCGAGGGTCGGTGCGCATGCGTCATGCTCATATATCCCGGCGAGCTTCGCGCGCTTCCGTCTTTCGGTGCTCGGGTTGTCAGGTGAGCGGTTGCTCGGGCTTTGTGTCCATCGCAATCCGACCTATATCGGCCCTTTAATCCAACCATCTGACTTCGCTAACCCCATTTACCTTTTCTTTTGCAGGTCCCTGTCGATATGCGAGCCAAGGTAAGAATCGATATCGATTTAAAACATTGTTGAGCAGTTGTAGGCCTGGGCTGATGGGCGAGACCAGGGCCTATTATTCAGGGGTGCTGGGCCTAGTGAGTACTGATACAAGGCCTGGGCTATTCCTCTCCATTCTCCGAAGAATGTTCCTCGGCCCGCTGTGTTCCTCCTGTGGATATTTTGTATGTCCTGCGGCTTGTTGTATGAACTGGTCTGGCTTGTGTAGATGGCCTGATGGTTAGTCACTATGGTGACTACTGGATGCTTGTGAGATTGATTGCCTTTTGTCAGTGTTTGCTGCCCCAATTCTAGCTTGCATGTGGTGCTTTTAGGGCAGTTAATGCTTTCTCAGGGGTACAATTGGCAAAATGTCTTAATTCCCACTTATGAGTATTTGGGAATAATCACGCTAATAGAGTTTTGCATTGTGACTTTTAACATAATCTCCACGTGCCCATCCCCCCCCCACCGGCTCTAATACTTTACTCGCTCACTTTCTCTGATATTAGTAAGCTCATTTGTGAAGCATGTTGTTTGGAAGGAGTTGTTGGTAGAGATGTATGTATTTAAGACACTTAAATGGTTAGATGGATGTGGGCGAAAGGAAGGTAAATGAAAATTGGATTGTTATTGTCACCTAGAGATACGGTGAAAAGAATGTCTTATTCACATTCTTCACCATGTGTTCTATATGTGCTGTTGGTAATGTGTTTTGTGCCTTTGCCCCAGAGGAACACTTTTGTTTGGTTTATTCAGGAATAGTTGAATAATAATTACGCATAAGAGGTGTAGATGGAGGGTGCAACCGAGGGGGTATACTTCTAAGGAGATTGGAGGAAAGTATAGAGAGGACATCAGAGGTAAGTAGAGGGATGGATGTGTGAAATGCCATGGATGGTGATGAAGCAGATATATTAAGGACATTTACGAAACATTTATAGAGGCATGGAGATAGAAAAATGAGGCTGCTGTAGGAGAGGAGGATTAGATTGATCTTGGAACAGGTTAGAAGGTTGGCACAACATTGTGGGCTGAAGCGTCTGTGCAGTTCACCATACTATGCTGGTAAGATGCTTTCTACAGTGTATCAATTAACACTGGTAAGATTAGATGGACATAACTTTTTAACCTGTAGAAGTGAACATTCTTGGCTGTGGTATTTTGTAGCTTGACCACCAGCAGTTTATTGCATTTTTAACTTGTTTTTTTTATTTTTCAGTGGCGGAAGAAGCGAATGCGCAGGTATGTGATACAGCGATTACTGTGAAATGTGGCAGTCTCTGAGTGGCATGAATTTTTTTGTGGCCAAAGAGTCAAATGTTTGGATTGCAATTAATTTCACATTTTAAGTGCCTTTTGATACATTCATGGGTATTGAGATTGGAAAATGTGTAATCCAGATTTCCCAGGTGTAAATCTTGATCATGGACTAGGCCAGTGTTTTAGAATAAAAGTAAACCGTTACGAAAGGTATTTAGTATTAAGAGCACAGATCATGGAATCGATGAGATTGCATCACAAGGCCATCCAGCTCTGTTCCTGCAAACTCATTGAATTGCAAACATCAAATTAATGTGGGTTTGTCAGGGATATTGAGGAATGTGGAGTTGGGTATTTATGTGCCAGCCTGTGTTTGCTTAAAGGTTTATTCTGAATGTCTTGTCTGCTGTCTTGAGTCGAGTTGGCTTTTTTTGAAGTAGTGTTGGATAGAATAGTGGGAGCACTTTGCACACAAGACTTCCTTTGTGGAAAGAAAAGTTAATGTTTAACGTGGCCCCTATCTGGTGGTGTCTTGGAGCAAAGGCATCAGAATCAGGTTTATTATCACCAGCATGTGGTTTGAAATTTGTTAACTTAGCAGCATTTCAATGCAATACATAAGAAATAAACAAGTAAATCAATTACATGTATAGAATAGATTATTTAAAAACGTGCAAAAGCAAATACTGTATATTAAAAAAGTGAGGTAGTGTCCAAAGCTTCAAAGTCCATTCAGGAATCAGATGGCAGAGCGGAAGAAGCTGATTCTGAATCGCTGAGTGTGTGCCTTCAGGCTTCTAGTCATAGTCATACTTTATTGATCCCAGGGGGAAATTGGTTTACAGTTGCACCATAAATAATAAATAGTCATATAGTCATTCTGTAACTCCTACCTGATGGTAACTGAGAAACGGGCATGCCCTGAGTGCCAGAGGTCTTTAATAATGGATGCTGTCGTTCTGAGACACCGCTCCCTAAAGATGTCCTGGGTACTTTGTAGGCTAGTGCCCAAGATGGAGCTGACTAGATTTACAACCCTCTGCAGCTTCTTTTGGTCCTGTGCAGTAAGCCCTCCATACCAGACAGTGATTTATTGTTCCATGGATGTTGCCTAACCTGAGTGTTTCTAGCATTTTCCATCTTCACATCTGTAGCTTTTGACTTTTCATATCATCTGGGTGTTTAACTTGTTGCTTTAAATTACCTTGTTAGTGTAGGTTGGCAGCAGAAAGAATTGAATTAAAGTTGGGATAAATTTGGAAGATGAAGTTGAGTTTCAGGGAGATAAGGAGAGGGCACATGGCTAATGGTTTGCTGGGAACCAGCATGGGCTGAATGATAACCTCATGTTACTGTAGATACAGACACTGCAGTGCTGTGTGAAGACATTCAGCCCCTAACCTTTTGTTCACATAAATGAGTAATACAGCCTAGGATTCTGATCATTTTAACTGATAACATTTATTTGTGATCATCATGCTCCTTTTTCCACAGCAGAGCTCTAAAACTAGCAAAAAAGGAAGTAGCATCAAAAATCAAAAGCTAGAATGCCAGCAATTCAGGAGTACCTCCTTTCTCTCTCTCTCTCTCTCCCCCCCCCCCCCCAACAATACTTAACCCAGTACTCTCAGATCTATTACAGCCGGTAGTCTTATTAGCTTTGCACAACAGGATCGAGCAATATTTTCCCATTCCTCTTTGCAAAGTTGCTCAGGCTGTACCACACACATCAAAGTTGCTGGTGAACGCAGCAGGCCAGGCAGCATCTCTAGGAAGAGGTACAGTTGACGTTTCAGGCCGAGACCCTTCGTCAGGGTCTCAGCCTGAAACGTCGACTGTACCTCTTCCTAGAGATGCTGCCTGGCCTGCTGCGTTCACCAGCAACTTTGATGAGTGTTGCTTGAATTTCCAGCATCTGCAGAATTCCTGTTGCTCAAGCTGTGCTAGGTTATTTGGGGAGCAGCAGTGGCCAGAGATTGATTAAGTTAAGGTCAGGATTGATTGGGCCATGCAGGGACATCAATTTTATTCATTTGAAGCCATTCCATGTCATTTGGGTTGTCCTGTTTAATCTTTCTGGCAGAGGCTGACAGGTTTTTATCCAAAATATCTATTTATCAGCATTTGTCTACATCAATCCTGACCAGATTTCCAGTCCCTGGTGCTGAAAAGTATCCCATAGCATGATGCTGCCTCCAGCGTACTTTACAGCAGGGATGGTGTTATCTGGCTGATGAGCAGTATTAATTTTATGCCACATGTACCACTTAGTGTTGACGCCAGAAAAGTTCCACTTTTTCTAATCTGGCCTCAAGACATTCCACATTTTTACCACATCTTTTAAGTGATGCTTTGTGAAGTCTGAGCCAGGGCTGCTTCCTTGTCACTCATCTGTAATACCCATTTTGTGTAAGGCCTTGGAGATTGTAGGCCAATGAACTTCATCTCCAGTTGCAGCTACTGTCTTCACGCTTGGGTGTGACTTGGCTTCAGTCTTAAAAGTGCCATTCTTTGGCAACTCAGTTCAGAGGGGAGGCCTGACCTCAGCAGTTTGGCTATTTTTCTCACTTTTTCATGGTGGTCTGTACTACCTCCAAAGTATGTTCAATGCCTTTGAGATGGTCTTGTCCAGATTTGTGCTTCTCTACTATCATTTCCCTGACTTGCCTTGAATGCTATTTTGTCTTGGATTTCGGTTTGGTCTGTTAAATCCACCATACTGTTGGACTTTATAGAGGGGAGGGGGTATACAAATGAGCTTCTAAGTTTTGATATCAGCAAATTGGTTAGGTAAAATACAGTATTGCACCTAAGGTAAGAGCACTGTAATTACAAAGGGGATGAATATTTTTGGTTTTGGTTTTTACTTGTTAATGAACTTGGAAGTTTCGGAATTTTTCTTTTGGTTTGACATGCACAATCTTCTGTAAATTAGCTCAAAAATCTTATAGTTTAAATTACTTGTGGGGCTGAATACTTTCCAAGGCATTGTAATGCCTCCTGTCTATAATCCTTTTCATTTTGTCTTAAGCTAAATCTCCAACTAATGTTTTCGATTTTACAGACTGAAGCGTAAAAGACGAAAGATGAGGCAGAGGTCCAGGTGAACTACTGCTGATGGTGCAGTGCTGATCAGGCTTTGTTGAATCTTGCATGGCAAATGGACTCTTGGACATTTCTGCTTATTGTTCCACTAAGATCAACAATATATACGGACGTCTTGGATACTGGTCATGAAAGATCCTGAACACCCTGAACATCGGTCTGTTTTAGTACTGTGCCATGATGTATAATAGCTACAAAATAAAAGATAAACTCAACCATTGTACATTGTTTCATTGTCCCCCAAGGGGATGTGCTCAATTTATTCCTTGCTATATATAGCAAGACAATCTATGTGGGGTTTTCCTTGAAATGGCTTATCAGCTAAATTAGTAATGGCATTTAAATATGCATGCTCTTCTACTGTGCAAAGAATTGTTTCATACTAAATGCTTGTTGATTGTCACACTCTGGAGAATTGATTTGCGCAGGTTGGTTGAAGGCATTAATGTAGATTGCAAAATTGCATGTTGTAATTTTAATTCTGAATTAAGATGTAAGTGTTAATATCAGATTTAATTCAAGTCAAGTGGCTTGTCCAGGGAAGTGAATTTTTGCACTGCAAATTTCGGGCTCAAAGGATTATTTGCTGGATTTTAGAGTAATGGTTATTTAGATTGGGTAGGAGATGCAACAAGTTTATTTTTTGTTAATTTCTATACTTGTAAAGGAACACCAGATGATTCAATAGCATGTACCAAAGAGTTAGAATAATTTTAAACGAGAGAATCTGCAGATGCTGGAAATCTGAGCACAAACTGCTGGAGGAATTCAGCAGGCCAAGCAGTATTGATGGGAAAAAGTACAGCCAATGTTTCAGGCCAAGACCCTTTGGCAGGAATACAGCAGAATAATTTTAATTTGGTTTTCAAGGTGATACCTCTTGATGTTCCGTAAGCAAGAGTAAGGCAAATATCGATCCTCATCTATGATACAGTGGTAATGAGACTGCTGATGCATCGAACACATCTGGGCGTGGATGTGACAAGCATTGGAAAGGAGTACTTGAAGAAAAATCAACAGACCTTTCTGCTGCAAAACATATTTCATTTGGGAATTGTGTAAATGTCAAGTACTGTAAAGGTTAAAATTCACTGAAGACTGCCTAATTGCTATGTTTTTATTCCAAGTATACCATTTCTTTGTATGCATTAAATAGCAAGGTGTAAGAACAATAATGAAAATTTGCATACTTTTAAGATGACAGCAAATTGAAAGGATCTGTAATGGCAGAGTACCAAAATTAGTTTGGTTAACTTAATGAAGTTAGGCTTTGGAAGATTATCCAGTTTTGGGTACTGTTCTGAATGGATCCCAAGCCCTCAATAACAAAAGGGATGGTGGACCTGTTTTTGCGGTGTGATTGGAAATGGTTAGGTGTTTATGTGGTCAAGTGGATGTACTGTATTTAAAATTTTGTATGGGTGGAGTTCGCATAATACAGTAGCAGCGGGTATATCTGAGTAGGGATAAACGATGGAGTTCTGAGATCAGATTATCTCAGTGCATGATCTTCAAAATCAAATACAACAAATCTGTCAATCAAATGCTCAAGCAGGGAGATTGTACATAAGTGATATGGAGCCACTAGAGAATCTACTTGTGGAGTAGAGTATTTGAAGGAATAAATGCCCTACCTGCCTGGAAGTGTGAGAAGAGTTTGTCATGAACACTAGGAAAGCACTAGATGCTTTTTCAATATTTGAAGGGATGATAATGTTTCGGCAGCAAATTGGAGAAGGGTTACCTGAGCAGTCATACAGCATAAAAACCCGTGAGCTAGTCCGTTCTGCTTGTGTTTGGCTTATAACCCTCTAAACCCATTCATGTGCCCTGCTCAAGTTTCTGGTAGCTCATTCCAGATGCTGCCCTGTTTTTTTTAAATCTTTGTCCTGATCTTCAGCCTATGGCCTCTATCATGTCCACCATGGAAAAACTTCTCATACTGCCAATACTGTACATCTTTTAGTTCCCTAAATCTACATTTCAGTCCACGTAAAGTCTTAGTCTATGTAATTCTTGGTAACTCACAACCTCAAGGTTTGGTAAGTGACATCCAGGTAAATGTTTAATATCCTTCATATAACAATGAGCGAAAGTATAGCTTCACCAACATCTTGTATGCATTGTAATGTTCCAGTTCCCATATTCTCGCCTGATTGAAGGTTAAGGTGTCACTGAACTACATACTGGACTCCTTGGTCCCTTCCATAATACTTGCCAGAGCATACTGCTCACTCAGGGTACGTCCACACTACGCCGGATACTTTTGAAAACGAAGCTTTTTCTCTTCGTTTTGCCCTCCTGTCCACACTGAAACGGTGTTCTCAGCCCCCGAAAACGGAGATTTTCGAAAACACTCTCCAGAGTGAATAAATCTGAAAACGCTTAATATCAGGCGTAGTGTGTACGGGGTAACCGGAGAGATTTTAAACGCTGTCATGACAACACCACAACACCAATGCTTTTTTTCTGCTTCTGCTTGGTACTGCGCAAGCTGTTATAACGCGCAGTTGGTGTGAACGGCGTGAGTTAAATTGTAAAGTGAGTTTTTTTGACTATTTAAAAACGCTGTCATGACGTGCTGGAACAGATGTTCGTTGTTTTCTTGAACGCCACCACCTCACAATTTCAGAACAGATGGACGAGACGGAAGCCAGTTGACCCATAGCTTACTGAATAAATAAGTATACTCACATCGCCCTGTTTTCTGTCCTTGCTTGTATGAAGGTGGTTTACCTATTTATGCAAGTACTTCTCTGACAATAGATGTGTAACAGCCTAATGTACCATTGTATGGAAATACAAGATAACGCTGATGCAGACGTTTTATACATTTAACAAGGTGCTTTATCAATGTAACAGAGTTAGTTTTTCAATGTTCGTCGTCAGCTGGGTCATACTGTCCGTGAACTCCCTGTCGGTTGCCTCCATACGCTCCAGTATTTGTTTTTTTTTAGTTTTAAGTCCTCCTGTGCGAGAGCCAAGAGCAATTCCTTTAAAGTTTTTCTACTCTGTAACTGGACAAACGCGCACGAAGTACATCGTTTCCTCTTCGCTTGTTTTCTGCGTGTCCTGCGCATGCCCAGTAGGAGGAGATTCGCCCAAATATCCGCCTAATGTGGACGGAGATATTTTGAAAAACGCTTAGTGTGGATGCCTGGCGTTTTTACTCGAAACCGGCGTTTTCAAAATTATCCGGCGTAGTGTGGACGTAGCCTCAGTCCTATTGTGTTTTGGTTTTCCAGAAGGTAAAGCCTTACAATCAGCAACTCTTGGAGTGGGTAAATTCTCTTTAATGAAAGAGAAGTTTGCATGTCTAAGCTTGTACATGCTGGCATTTAGAATAGGTCATTTGAAATGAAAGCTGCAGAATTCATCAATTGGGGTGATGTCAAGGATATTTTCTCATGAGTGAGAAAATGAACTAGAGGTCATTGAAAACAAAGGATTGGTTTATGGACAAGAACACTTTTGAGGTTTGGGAATCTGCACAATTCTCTCCAAAGGGTACTGGAAGCAGGGGCTGAATTTTTGTTCAGATGAAGATTTTTGAAGAAGCAAGAGTGAAAATTTACTATGAATATGTGGAAGTATAAAACTGAGGTAATTAGCAAGGCCATGCTCATTTGTGGGATACTCTTTGATTGGGAGAAGAATCATTGTAGGTTTATAAGAAGAGTAGTCTTGTGTCCTTAAACTGAGATAACCTTAGCCTAGTGTCTGATTTGAACTGGATGTAACTGGTTTGAAATGGTCTGACAGGAAAAAACAAAGGAATGACATCAGAAGCATTATTTGATAAAAGAAACATCGAATATGGAAATTTACAGTACATTACAGGCCCTTCGGGCCACAATGTTGTGCCAACCATGTAACCTACTCTAGAAACTGCCTAGAAATTTCCTACCGCGTAGCCCTCTTTTTACAAGCTCCATGTACCTATCTAAGAGGCACTTAAAAGACCCTATTGTATTTTCTTGTCCTGACGAAGAGTCTCTGCCTGAAACATCGACTGTACCTCTTCCTAGCGATGCTGCCTGGCCTGCTGCGTTCACCAGCAACTTTGATGTGTGTTGCTTGAACGTCCTTGTAAATCTCCTCTGCACTCTCTACAGTATCCACATCCTTCCTGTAGTGAGGTGATCAGAACTGAACAGTCTGACCAAGGTGTTATATTGCTGTAACATTACCCCACGGCTGTTCAACTCAATCCCACTGTTGATGAATGCCAACACACCATATGCCTTTTTAACAACACTGTCAACCTGCACAGCAGCTTTAAGTATCCTATGGACACTGATCCCGAGATCTCTCAGATCCCCTGCACTGTCAAGAGTCTTGCCATAATAATATATTCTGTCTTCAAATTTGACCTACCAAAATGAACCATTTCACACTTACCTGGGTTGAAGTCTATCTGCCACTTCAGCTCAGTTCTGCCTTCTATCGATGTCCCGCTGACAGCCCTCCGGACTATTCACAACACCCCCAACCTTTGTGTCATCAGCAAACTCACTGAGCCACCCTCCTTCTTCATCCAGGTCATTTACAAAAATCACAAAGAGGAGGGGTCCCAGAACAGATCCCTTGGAACACTGCTGGTCACTGTCCTCCATGCAGAATACAAACCATAGGTAATGTCACCCGTACACTTGTGCTATAGCCAGTGAATTGTGGAAAGGGTAGCCTGATTAAATCAGAACTAAAGGAATTGAAGTGCAGTGCTGTTTAAAAGTATTAGGCACCCCAGATTTTTTAAATATAAATTTTGTTTTAGATGTTTATTTTATCTTTTGCATCTGTGTGTCGATAGAAAAGAGCAAATTCATTTTCCAAAACTCAACTGATTAACTGAAACAAAGGGGTGTAGAAGGAATCAGACTGGACAAAAGACAACCAGCACACACAAAGTGGTGGAATGCAGCAGGCCAGACAGCATCCACAGGAAGAAACACCCTTCGTCTCGGCCTGAAATGTCGACTGTGTTTCTTCCTATGGATGCTGTCTGGCCTGCTGCGTTCCACCAGCATTTTGTGTGTGTTGCTTGAATTTCCAGCATCTGCAGATTTCCTCGTGTTTGCATTTTTAAAAAGACAACCAGACTAAGATGAGGATGTAGTAGATGTGACAGTTTAACCTTCAAATCATCAATTCTTACATAGCAAGAGTAAGCAAGCAACAAGATACAAAATGGCAAGGTCTCCCAAGCAGAAATTTTCATGGCAGTTAGGAGATTCAAGATGGTTATCCAAGTTCTTCTGAAGAAGCACAAAGAAACAGGCAAGATTGAGACCAGAAACATAGTGGTCGGCCATGGAAACACTGCAGCAGATGAGCCATACGTCAAACTGACACCCCTTTTAAACTGGAAGTTGTCCAACAATGCTATCATATCTGGATTCACAGAAACCACTAGAACCCAAGTACACTCTTCTACAGTCCGGAGAAGTGTTGTCAGAAGCGGTCTTCGTGGAAGAGTTGCTGCCAAAAAGCCATTCCTCCAAAGTGAAAACAGAGCCAAGAGCCTCACCTACACACAAAAGCCCAGAGGCTGAAGTGCTGAACAATGGCAGCAAGTGCTCTGGACTGACAAGTCAAAATTTGAACTCTGGTTCAAACAGGAGGCAGTTTGTAGAAGAGGCCAGGGGCCTCCGATTTTCTCCTTCTAAAGACAGCAATCAGCTCCTTGGTCTTGTTGACATTGAGTATGAGGTTATTGTGGCACTACTCAGACAGTTTTTCAATCTCCCCCCTGTATGCTGGTTTGCCACCACTTTTGATTTGGCCAATGACAGTGGTGTCATCAGCAAACTGAAGTATGGCATTGGAACTCTGCATAGCCACACAGATAGTGGGCTGAAAGACTTGTTCCTGTGATGTACTGTTCTATGCACGATTAGGTTTATATGGTGCTCTGAATAGAGAGATTAAATTGCAGTTCCATCCTGAATGCCACTGAGTAATCATTTTGAGTGATCTTATCTAGGGATTTCCACAATTCAGTGGTATCCTTGAATCTTTCTCTGATCACATACTGAAGACTTGAGGGAGGATGCAAATTTGGGGCAACACAAACTATTGGAGAAACTCTAGTCTACTTGTAACACTTCTCGACTAATGTGAAATATGTTGCTTCCGTTGCACTAGAGCTGGATTTTTGAATTTGAATGAACAATAATTCACTTGTTCTGTATTATCAGTGAAAATTATATCAAGACAATTTGTTCCTTTTCAGCATAACAAATATAAGTGGTGGCTGTCTTAATGATGCAGAATAAACTAAACTTTTGCCTGGATCATTTGACTTGCTGTGCTACATGACCAAAGGGTCTAGTTCAAGAACACTGTGAAGCTCCTGATGTGTACATCTACCTGGGGTGTCAGGGAGGGGTAGCACTTCTGGTGGGGGAACATGTCGCGTCCTTTTCAAGGCGGTTTGTCCACCTTTGGTCCCCACCTGGAACTCAGCTCTCACCTGTGGCTGCCCGTAGCTGTTTGCGTGCGACAGCGGCCACACCCTGGGCAACGGCTTCAACAAGCCGGCTAAACCAGGTGAGGGTAGCCGACGGGTCTCAAACCTTCGGTGAGATAGGGTGTGAAGACAGACTCCGGTAGATTGAGCGGACGGGACCAATGGGAGGTCCAACGGTCAAGAAGGCGGTCTCTGCAAGCGTAGTGGAACGCGTAGAGCACGACAAAACACAGAAGACGTCCTGGTCATCCACTGCGCCTAGTCCCATCCCCAGCCGTCTCGACTCTGTCTTGCCACTGGATCCAGATGGGAATTGGGAAGAGAGAGTGAGGCTGACGCTGCGTAACTCTCCCTCACTTAAATCCAAATTAAGCGCTAGTCTCGACACCATCATCATCATCATCATACTGGTGTCAAGGTCTTTATCGACAACGATGGGCGAACAACCAACCATGGAGGACCTGGATTTTTTTCTACTTATAGGAGACCACAGGCACATTCTTGCCACTGGGATTTCTGACTATCTCTGGTAAATCACAAATGGAAAGTCCAATGCCTGGAGTTGTTTGGACAATTCCCAAAATTTAAGGTACTCTTTCATTATATCTGCTTTTGCTTTACGTTACCCTAGGATCTCTAAAAGTATACATTTCAAGACCTCACTGCCAGCTTTCTATGTTTCCCTGTCTGATTGCTTACCAAGCACCCAGTTATATTATACCTACTCTTTCAACATGCATCTCTGTACACGGATGCTCCTTGGGTACCTGCCTCTTGGTACTTCAAAACAGAATTTGACCTCGTGACTCGTCTGGATTAAGTTCTGTCTCCCACTACTCCACCCACATTCTACCTGTTTTTTATACAACCTCTTTTGTAATCTATGGCTCCAAGGTTTTGTGTGGTTTGCAAGCATATTTGGCATAGATCAACCGGAAAAGTGAGCATATAGATTAACCTCAAGTGCAAAGTGATGCGTGACGTTAAACCAGGGCATGATCTATGCAGTGAATGGCAGGAGTCTGGATAGTGTTGTAGAACAGAAAGAACTGGGGGTATAATGCATAGTTCCCTGATAGTAGTGACACCACAGGTTACATAGGGTGGAGAAGGATGCCTGCCTTCATGGGTAAGGGCATTGAGTACACTAATTGGGAGGTCTTGTTGCAGCTATACAAGACATTGACAAGATTGCAGTGTATATTGTATGTAGTTCTGGTTCCCATGCTCAAGTTATAGAACACTACAATACAGAAGCAGGTCATCCAACCACAACTCTCCATACCCCACCCATCCATGTACCTACCTAAATTTCTCTAACTATTGAAATCAAACCTCTTCTGGGGGCAGTTAATTCCACACTATAACCTCTAGCCTCACCCAGCCTCAGTGGAAAAAAGCCTGCTTGCATTTACTCTCTGTACCCCTCATAATTTTGTATCCCTCTATCAGATCTCCCCTGTTCTCCTATGGTCTAGGGAATAAAGACCTAATCTACTCAATCTTTCCCTGTAACCTGGGCCCTTAAGTCCTGGCAACATCCTTGTCATTTTTTTTACTGCACTCTTCATATCTTATTGCCATCTTTCCTGTTGGTAAGTGACCAGAACTGCTCAGATCAATCGGAAAAGCGAGCAAATGGATTTAACCCGAAGTGCAAAGTGATGTATTAAACCAGGGCAGGATAATGGCAGGGCTCTGGATGCTGTTGTAGAAAGATCAGGGGGTATAATACGTAGTTCCATATTAGGTCTCCACCAATGTCTTAAAACTTCAACGTAACATTGAAACTCCTGTATTCAATATTTTGATTTACGAAGGCCAACATGTCAGGAGTTTGATGCCACTTTCAAGGAATTATGGATCTGTATTCCCAGATTCCTCTGTTGTACCACACTCAGTGCCCAATTGCTCATCATGTAAGACTTACTCTTGTTTGTCCTCCCAAAGCACAGGAGCATAGGCAGGGTAGATTGTCCCAGGTTAAAACTAGAAGGCACAGGTTTACGGTGAAAAGGGAAGGTTTTTTTGTGCTTGAGGAGGGAGCTATGAGAGGAAGTGATAGAGGTGGGTACAATTGCAGTTTTACAAGTCATTAGATCAGCTACATGGATAGGAAAGTTTTAGTGGGAAATGGGACAAGCTCAGGAAGGCAGCTTGATCATTATGAACTTGTGGGCCAAAAGGCTATTTCCTGTGCTGTATTACTCTGTGATTCTGTACCTCACCCATTAGTATAAATGGATGAGGTTCTGCTTCTCACTAGTATCATCAGTAGCTCCCTAAGGTTGTGGATGGTCAAAGTATTGTTTCTCTGCCAAGTTAGTCTGCGTAAAACAATTATTTTTGATGATACACCACAGAATATGCTCTTCAGGCTACACTGCCCAGCAACCCCAAACAAACCCAACTAACCCTAGGCTAATCACAGGACAATTTACATTAACCAATTAACCTACTAACAGGTACGTCTTTGGACCCGGAAGAGACCGGTGCACCTGGGGAAAACCCATGCATTCCACAGGGAGAATGTACAAACTCCTCACAAACAGCGCTGGAATCGAACTCCGAAACGCTCCAAGCTGCAATATCATCGCGCTAACCATTACACTACCATGGGCACCCACATTTTTCATTCAGAATAATACAAAACAATTTATAAACCTGTTTATTGCCATGGGAGAATTCCGTGATCATTTTGGTAGTGGTATACATTCCACCTCAGGCCAGTGTCAATGTCAATCAAGCTTTAGATGATCTGAGCAATGGGATCAACATGCACGAAACAGCGCACCCTAACACCTTCACCATCGTTTTGGGGGGCTTTAACCAGGCCAGTTGCCATCAACAAATCACTTGCAATACAAGAGGAAACAACACACTAGACCATTGCTACATCAGCATCAAGAATGCTTACAGTGCTATTCCACGCCCTCGCTTCGGAAAGTCTGATCACCTGGCTGTACTTCGACTCCCTGAGTATAGACAGAGACTGAAGACTGCAGCATCAGTAATGAGGACTAAGAAGGTATGGACAAGGGAAGCGAAGAGCGCTTATAGGACTGCTTTGAATCGGTGGTCTGGACTGTATTCAGGGATTCATCTTCGAATCTGGATGGGTATGCTACAGTTGTTACTGACTTCATTGAAACTGTATTAGTTTCTGCCATTCCTTTGCATTCATCAATTGATTGGAGAGAGGGAGCCTGCAGCATAGACAACTGCTCACTCTCCATATTGTACTACCCTGGATTATATATCACATAGACAGGTAGGATGCAATATCTGTGGCCGACACTGACCAATGTAGGGTCTCATCAGCAGTGTTGACAAATTATCATCAAATAGTTTCCATCCTAAATCTGGAATGGCCTATCACCATGGTGCCTTTACACTGCAATCCTGCTCTGTCACTAGGTGGAGCTTTGGGGCAATATATCTAATGAAATAGTTCCTGAATTAGATGCTCTTTTTTTTGAAAGATGATGATACTTAAAAATCAATTCAACATTTTATTTTGCTCAGGCTGTAACCCCAGCACCATTTCCTAAAACATCCTTTGGCAGTCCCTTCCAAAGCAATCCTTCACTAGTACTCACTCTTCAGCACCTATTTGCTACACTGTATATTGGTCAATAATTTCCTGACGGGAAGTGGGGGAGGAGGAAGGATTGATAATCTATTGCTACTTCCATGATGCGTCCTCTCTCAGGTTGGAGGAGCAACACCTCATGTTCCAGCTGGGACATGATGGCATGAGCGTTGTTGACTGGTCATTTCTTCCTCCCCACTCCCCGACCCTTCTCTCTTTTCTGTTCCCCATTCTGGCTCCCCTCTTACTCCTTCTCTTCTCACCTGCCTATTACCTCCCTCCGGTGCCTCTTCTTCCCTTTCTCCCATGGTCCACTCTGCTCTCCTATCAAGTTCTTTCTTCAGCCCTTTACCTTCTCCACTGATCACTGCTCAGCTTCTCACTTCATGTCCCCTCCCTCACCCACCTACCTGGCTTTACTATTGCCTATCAGCTTGTACTCCTTCCCACACCCTATCCCCCACCTCCTTATTCTGGCTTCTTCCCTGCTTTCCAGACCCGATGAAATGTCTTGACCAGAAAAACTGACTCTATAGATGCTGCCTCTTGTGTTTATTTTTGGATGTCTTGCACTATCTTTCGGCTCAAGAACATTTTATCATGTAAAGTGGAAGCATCCATTTGTAGTTTTATTCTGCATAAGGCTGCAGTGATGACTTGCAGGGAAGATGAAATTACTTCCATCAAATTTAGAGAGAAATTTGTTTGAGGCTCTCAGTTACTGCCATAAATGATAAGGTAATGTAATTAGAACAAAGGCTACTGCTGAAATTATATTGTTTTAGTACTGTGACAAGCTAATGTGACAGATTCCAACGCAGTCATCCTGTTGCATTACACAGAATATATCTCTACAGTGACATATTGCCAGCTTAAAATAATTTCCCATTCAAAATTGAATGATTCCTCTGCCTCTGGGCCTCAGTTAAAGCTGTTAGATAAATTGGGTGAAGCATCAATTATTATGAACAAGATTAAGCTTCTAATTTCAGTCCTTGGTGGCTTAAATATGGACTCTTAACATTTTGCAATGAACTGTTCTTTTAATGGGCCAGGTCTTCAAAGGAAATGTAGCCAAGTTATTGGAAGAATGTGACGATAGATTTAGTAGCCAAGTCAGTCAATCCATTTTATTTGATGTCCTTTCATTAAAAGCATTGATAATTGATAGGTTGATAATTCCTTAATAAAGATTACAGCTCTGTATTGCTGTAATGCTTTAAGAAGTTACTCTTCTTCTCTGTCCTAGATGTCTTTCCTGTATCCTGAGTCTGATGCTTGGTTCTAGGCTTCCCTGGGCAGGAGATACATCATCTCTAAGTCTACCCCACTAAGCCCTGTTGGAACTTTTAAATATTCAATGAGATCCCCTCTTGTTCTTCTAAAACTCTCGTGTGTGCATGTCTAGATGATTCAAATGCTCTTCACCTTACAGTCCTGTTAACTCAGCGATTCTTCATTACATTCCCTCTGTTGGCAACTGTGTTGTTTGTTACGTTAATTGACCAAAACTTCACACAGTACTCCAGATACCAGAATCAAAAGCTTGTTGTGACTCCATTTTGCTGCTCTACTGCAAAGTCTCTTCAAGGTATGCCTATGTCAAAGAGGTTTCCTCTGCTTTCTAGTGGGAGTTCTTTGAGACCCTCTTTCACTGCTCCCCTCCTGTAATCACCACTGCTCTCCTCCTCTCCAACCGTGATGCTCACCAAGATTCACTACCGTGACCCAGGTCTTTCCTGGGGATCATTGTCCCTGCCATCTTGTGCCACATGGTTCCACCTATCAGCTGCCATTTTTGCATCTGCCCCTTCCCCCACCTTTTTATACTGAATATCTCCTCTTTGCAATACTGATATGAAGGGTCTTGACCCAAAACGATGACCCTTCATCTCCCTCCATAGGTGCTGCTTGACCCATTGAGTTTCTCCAACTCCTTTGGATAGGTTATTGGTTGACAGGCAAAAGGCAAAGGGTGGGAATAAAGGGGGCTTTTCTACTTGGCTACCGATGACTAGAGTGTTCTGCAGAGTTAGGACTGCTTCTTTCACATTGTATGTCAATGATTTGGATGACAGAATTGATGAATTTATGGACGGCATGAAGATGGGTGGAGGGGCAGGTAGTGTTGAGGAAGTAGGGAGTCTGCAGAAGAACTTAGATGGATTAGGAAAATGGGCAAATAAGTGGCAAATAGAATGCAGTGTAGGGAAGTGCATGTTTATGCTCTTTGATAGCAGGAATAAAGGCATAGACTATTTTCTGAATGGCAAACAAATTCAGAAATCAGAGCGGCAAAATGACTTGAGAGTCCTTATGCAGGATTCCCCAAAGGTTGACTTGCAGGTGGAGTCAGAGGTAAGGAAGACAAATGCAATGTTAGGATTCAATATGAGAGGTTTGTAATATGTAAGTAAGGCTTTATGAGGCATTGGCCAGATCACACTTAAGAGTATTGTGAGCAGTTTTGAGCCCCTTATCTAAGAAAGAAAGATGTTCTGGCATTGGGGAAGGTCCAGAGGAGGTTCACAAAAAATATCCCGGGAAGGTTTAACTTATCAGGATCTTTTGAGGGCTCTAGGCCTGTACTCACTGGAGTTTTGAAGATTGAGAGGGGATCTCATTGAAATCTATTGAATATTGAAAGACCTAGAGTGAATGTATATGGAAAGGATGTTTCCTAGAGTGGGGGAGTCTAGGACCAGAGGGCACTGCTTCAATATAGAGTAACATCCATTTAGAACTGAGATGAGGAGGAATTTGTTTGGCCAGATGATGGTGAATGTGTGGAATTTATTGCCAGTTATGGAGGCCATTTAAAGTGGAGGTTGATTTGTTCTTGATAGGTCAGTGAAAAATAGTGGAAGAAGGCAAGAGAATGAGGTTCAAGGGATAATAAATTAGTCATGGAATGGCAGAGTGAGTTTGATGGTTTGAATAGCCTAACTCTGCTTCTATGTCTTATGATCATTGTGTTTTGCAGCATCTGCCGTCTTGTGTTTTACAATACGCCTGCTCTGTTCTCCCCAATGCCCTCCATCACCATGGTAAGACATCTTTGCTTTTGGATTCAAATCCTTCTGCACAGAAGGCTCTTAACTGTTTGTTACATCAGCATATTTTTTTTTCAATGAATGGTGTTCGAGGACACTAAAATGCCTTTGTACATAAATAATTTCTCGTCTATCTCTATTTAACTAATACTATGCTTTTTTGCTTTTTCCTACCAAATGGATAATTACATATTTATCTATGTTATTCTGCTTTGGACAATTTATCTGGCCATTCACTCAATCAATCTAAATGTCCTTCAAAACACATAAACACTCCCAGTTTTGTGGCGTCAGCAAACTGTGGGACATTATATTCTACTTTAACATCCTTGGTTGTTGTTTTGTGAATAACTGGGATCTGGATCCTTGTGGTACCTCAATGGTCCACCACTTTGAATAAATCCCATCAATTCCTGTTCTGTTTACTATCTTCAGACCAATTTTCAATCCGTGCCACTATAGCTACCCTAATCCATGCACTTTATTTTTCTACATTAGTCTCAGGAACTTCACTGAAGTCCTACAGAAAACCCTAGAGGAACTCAGCAAGCCAGGCAGTATCTATGAGGAAAAAAGTAAAGAGTCAACATTTTGGGCCGAGACCCTCCTTCAGAACTGTAAAGGAAGAAGTCAGAATATGGAGGTGGGGGGAGGGGAGGAAGAAGTACAAGGTGGCAGATGATAGGTGAAACCAGGAGAGGGAGAGGGGATGAAGTGAAGAGCTGGCAGGTTGATTGGTGAAAGAGATAAAGGGCTGGAGAAGGTGGAATCTGAAAGGAGAGGACAGAAGACCATGGAAGAAAGGGAAGGGGGAGGAGCACCAGAGGGAGACAAGAGGCAGGTAAGAAGAGAAGGTGTGAGAGGAAAACAAGAATGGGGAATGGTGAAGGGGGGGGAAGCAATTATCAGAAGTTTGAGAAGTCAATGTTCATGCCATCAGTTGGAGGTTACCCAGACGGAATATAAGATGTTGCTCCTCCAACCTGAGAGTGGCCTCATCCTGGCAACAGAGGAGGCCATGGACTGACATGTCAGAATGGTAACGCGAAGTAGAATTGAAATGGGTGGCCATTGGGAAATCCTGTTTTTTGTGGTGAATGTTGCAACGGAGCTTGACGAAGACGTCTTCCAACCTACGTTGGGTCTATTGTCCAGGAAGAAGTGGAAGGCCCTCCTGATGGGTGATAGAAATGTATAAGGACTGGACATCCATTGTGAAAATGAGACAACTGGGTCCAGGGAGCTTAAAGTTATTGAGAAGATTGAGAGCGTGTGAAGTGTCGTGGATGTAGGTAGGAAGGGATTGAACCAAGCAGCATAAAACAGAGTTGAGGTATCACCATTCCCTATTCTTGTGTCCCTCTCACACCTTCTCTTCTTACCTGCCCTCACTTCCCTCTGGTGCTCCTCCCCATTCCTTTTCTTCCATGGTCTTCTGTCCTCTCCTATCAGATTCCACCTTCTCCAGCCGTTTATCTCTTCCACCAATCAGCTTCCCAGCTCTTCACTTCACTGCCTTCTGCCTCTCCCAGTTTCACCCATCACCTGCCACCATGTACTATTTCCTCCCCTCCCCCCCACCTACTTATTCTGACTCCTCCTCTTCCTTTCCAGTCCTGATGATCTCATTCCAAAAAGTCATCTGTGTACTCTTTTTTACCATAGATGCTGCCAGGACTGCTGAGTTCCTGCTGCAGTGTGTGTGTGTGTGTGTGTGTCTGTGTGTGTGTGTGTGTCTGTCTGTGTGTCTGTGTGTGTGTGTGTGTCTGTGTGTGTGTGTGTGTGTGTGTGTGTGTGTCTGTGTGTGTGTGTGTGTGTGTGTCTGTGTGTGTGTGTGTGTGTGTGTGTGTGTGTGTGTGTGTGTTCCTGTTGATTTCCAGCATCTACGGAATTTTTCATGTTACAGAAAATCCTAAACAAGTCAATGACATTATCTGAACATGAGAAATCCTGCAGATAACTGGAAACCCAAAGCAACATACGCACACACACACAAAATGATGAAAGAACTCAGTAGGTCAGGCAGCATCTATGGAAATGAATGAACAGTCAACGTATCGGGCCGAGACCCTTCTTCAGGACTGGAAAGGAAAGGGGAAGATGCTGGAATAAAAAGATGGGGGAAGGGGAAGGAGGATAGCGAGAAGGTGATACGTGAAGTCAGATAGGTAGGAAAGGTAAAGGAAGGGCTGGAGAGGAAGGAACGATAGGAGAGGAGAGTGGCCCATAGGAAGGAGGAGGGACCTGGGGAGGGGGGAGGTGATAGACAGGTAAGAAGAGATAAGAGGCCAAAGTGGGGAATAGAAGTAGAGGGAAGGTGGAGGGAATTTTTTTTTTACCTGAAGGAGAAATGAAGTTTACTATCAGGTTGGAGGGTACTCAGACAGAATATAAGATGTTGCTCCTTCACCCTGATGGTGGCCTCATATTGGCACAAGAGGAGGCCATGGACTGGCGTGTTGGAACAGGAATGGGAAGGGGAATTAAGATGTTTGGTCACCGGGAAGTCCCACTTTTGATGGATGGAGCAGAGGTGCTCATTTACAATGGGTCTCTCCAATGTAGAGGAGTGCATCGGGAGGACTGCACACAATAGACAACCCTAGCAGATTCGCAGGTGACGCGTTGCCTCACCTGGAAAAGCTATTTGGGACTCCGAGTGGAGGTGAATGGACAGGTGTAGCACTTTGACCACTTGCAGAGATGTGTGCTGGGAGGGAGGTTAGTGGGGAGGGATGGATGGACAAGGGAATCACAGAGGGAGCAATCCCTGTGGAAAGTGGAGAGAGGGGTAAAGGTATGTTTGGTGGTAGGATCTGACCAGCATAGAGGAAGCTGTACCGAGAGCTCCAGACTCACCAATGCAGTGGAGGCCGCATCAGGAGCACCAGATCACGGATGTAGAAGAGGCTACATTGGGAGCACTGGAACTTGCTCACGGACATATTTCTCTTGATCTGTTCCCCAGCCTCCTGTCTTATAACTGTGGGCAGTCTTTTGTAATAGCCTAATCACGGTCAGTTAGATACTTAAGCATAACATTTTCCTCCAAGCTCTACCCTTCTGTTAGAGAGTCAGTGTGCAATCAGAATAAGTTGGTGAAGCAAATTACTATTAAACCATGGAAAAGCAGTTTTAGCATAATAGCGACAGATGAAGTGGAAATGGAGCTTTGTTCTACATTTAAAAACAAATGTCTTCAAGTGGTAAAAGTTTAACAGGACTACTTAGATTCTAATGCCGAAAAACAAAAGCAAACTATGATGGTCTGATGAAAGTTCATCAATCTAAAATATAAACACTGTAGGGTAAGATTTTCCCTGTAGTGTTTTACTAAACACATGATATAATTACATCTGTAGGTGGCCTGTGTGTGTGTAAAACTAACATCAATTTAGCACCACAAGCACAATGTAGTTTGTTACAGAGTCATGCTTTCTTCTGTACTCTCACAGCAGAAAGCTGATTTTTCTTATTTCTTTAAAGTTCAGAGTCATATTTTACCACTACTCATACTTGCTATCTTTTAACTACTGTAGGAAAAAAAAAGCTGGCAATTATTATTAGGGGCAGTTTGAAGGCACCTAACCTCGTAAAGAACTGTAGAATTAGAGTTCAGATCCGCATTCCTTTTGGGAACCAAAACTCAATGATGTAGTTGTTTGGCCTTTTTGGGTGCAAAAAACAGAAAGTCATTATGAATATTTGATTGCTGTATCATTCGGAAGCAAAACTGGGACAGAGAATTAGAACACATTCTTTTCATTCATTGGGTCTATTTTTTTAAAGAAAAAATCAATGTAAAATTCAGCCTCTAGAAATTCATTTTAAAGCAATTAAAGTCCCCAAAACAGTAACCCTTATAAATTGGATGGGATATATGTGATCTTTATGTGTAAGGCAATATATGTATGAGGTTGTTACTGACGTGTACAATGAGAAAGAAACCAATGAACCTGAAGGGAACTGGTGAGCAAAATGCAGTGTGGGTGGAGGGGTGGGGGGGTGCGGGGAAGCTAGTAAATAGTTCTCCAATCCAGGGTGGAAAGGAAAACAAATCTGTTCTTCTCTAGTTACTGACAACCATCAGCAAATGATGGGATTCAAAGCCACAGCAGAAAAAAAAAACTAATGAGAAGATTATAGGAACCTAAGGTGTAGATTAAATTGAAGTCACACCTTCACAAACTTTCCAAAGTATCGCTCGATTTTGGCATTGACTGTAAATTCCCATTTTCATTTCTTGCTGCTACATTACAACTGTATTACATTTCAATAAAATATACTTCAATTCAATTCAATTCATTCAAAAGAAAAAAGTGGAAGGAATTGATAACTCATCTCCTTCTACCTTAGGCCACAAACTTATCAATCACCCTTGCTGTGGACCACTTTCTGGAGGTCCAAGATGCCGACTTCTACAAAGAAGGGATCCGTATGCTCCACGACCGTTGGACTAAATGTGTAAATGTAGGAGGGGAATATGTTGAAAAACAAATGTGCTAGGTTTTCTAAAATTGACTCCTTCTACCTTAGGCCACGAACTTACCAATCACCCGTCGTATTAGCCCTCTGTACATGTATAATTAGAGCTATGAATTCCATAACATAGTATTGGTCCCATTCACAGCACTTTTACTTGTGAAGGAGCAAGACATGGACAATATTCAAGGAATTTGCACTTCTGTTTGACGTTTAATGTATTTCTTAATTTATCCCAGCAGCAAACTAACAGAGTCATCTGTTGCCCAAACATTTACCTTGACCAGCCACATAAATAAAATGGTTGCAAAAATAAATTCGAAGCAGGATATTCCCCAGCAAAGTGTCTCATCTCCTCACTCTCAAAAGCCTTACCACCATCTGCAAGATTAAATGAGGACAGCAACGCTAAAGTCTCCATTGTCTGGATGAGTTTAACTCAACAAAGCTTCAGAATTTGAACACGATGAAGAACAAAGCAGTCTGCTTGACCGGAATCCTATCCACTACTGGAAGCACTCCCACCATCACCGTGTTCATAGTTGCAGTAACTGCAAGATGCACTGAAAAATCTGTTAAGCTATCTCTGGCAGCTCTTCTGGTCTCTGTCACTTGGAAGAAGTGGAGCAGACAAATGGGCCGCCACGTGACACACACCGTTCTGACTTGGAGATATGTTGTGGTTCCAGTGTGGCTGGGTTTAAATTCCGGAATTTTTAGCTACCCGTAAACTCTACCTCGGCTTTCCTTTTTTATTCAACTATTTACTTATATTTGTAATTTTTAGTAATTTTATAAATTACGGTAGTAATCAATATAGTAATTTGTAGCTTATAGTAATTTTGAAGCAAAGTTGTACTGTTGCTTGAGAACAACAAATTTCATGTCATCTAAATCAGTGATAATAAACCTGATTCAGATTTTGTGGAAGTACTTCGCTTCACGAAATGTAAATATTCAAGATGCCAGCTCGTAATAAATACATTTGGGTAACTGATGGTCTAGAGGCTTTGCCATAGCTGCCTTTGCTCATTATTTGAAGGAAAAATGAAATTAAATAAATGGCAGTTTCGCCCAAATAAAGTTAGCAACTTGAAAAGTTTTCTAGTAAATTTTGAAGATTGAAAATAAAATCCTCAGTCGGCAGCACTAAAGCATTATGTAGTAGCAGCAGTGGTCTGCCCTGTATCCCTGCAATTTAGCTCCTTTGACTTTAACAGAATTTCCATCAACTGGGAATAATTTTTTTATTTTCAGTGATCGTACAATTGCAGACATTTGGATGACTTTATAGCCAAGTAACCTTCTCTCCTAGTTTTCTACATGTTTCAAACACACTGTACTTAACACTGATCAGGAAGGCACAGTGGTGCAGCTGCCTCACAGACCCAGGTTCATTTCTGGGGTGTGCAGAGTCTTTCCTCACATGCAAAGCACATATTGATTGGTGGGTTAATTGGCTACTGTAATTTACCTTTAGTGTGTAAGTGAGTGGTAGAATCTGTGGAGAAAATGTAGGAATATTAAAAATTTGTAGACTCCATGCTGTATCTCTTTTTGACTTAGATTTTCCGCAAGCTCTTGCTGCACTCAAAGTGGTTACATAATATTCCCTGCATAATATAAATGCAGCCTTTCGTCATTTATGTATTTTCATTTATTGTCAATTTTGAATCAGTTGTATTCATGACTATATGTCTGTTTTCAAAGCGTGCTTGTTCCACTGTGAATTTGATCTTAGGGAATAGATCCATTAATCACTTGTGTGTCAGATACTCCACAGCCTGACAACATAGGCAGATGTATTTCACAATCAGTGTGGGTGGACTTTTTCAAACCTGGAAGATGAAGGTTGGTAACAAATTATGAATAGCTGAGAAATATTTATAACTTAGTAATATGGGTAATATTTTTTGGAATGCATCATCTTTTTCCTTTGCATTAAGTGTGTTCAGGATGAAAGTTATGAGGGTAAATTTAACCACCATTTCAATAATGAAATTTCAGTGCACTGTAACATTCAGGTACTTTGAGAGCTGTTGCATGGAAAATGGTCCAGGAAGCTTGTTGTTGAGGCCTTCTGAGTGGTGTGAATTAAAAACAGGTCTCTAACCAGCAGTCCTGCTGCCACCCCGTTGGCTCCTGATCATCTAAGGAAGTGAATTACACCCATGAGACAGCATGGTCACAGAATGTAGGAGAAAGAATCCGCCATTCTGGCCCTCAAATCTGTCATTGGCTTTCAGTGACTTGATCTGCACCTTCTACTTGTTCTTCCCTTTCCTGTGTTCCTGTGTGTTTGGTGATCGTGAATCATTCTTCCTAGTGATTAGCTTTGTCATCACTCCTCAGAAAGGGGCTAATCAATTATCGTCTATAGGTGGGCAAAAAACTGCAGATGCCAAAGACCTAAAATAAAAGTAAAAAATACTAATAATTCTGATCAGCCTATACATGGTCTTTAATGGGATCCACTTGATCCCATTGGCTCCAATGGGCAAAAATCCCAGGTGTGCTAAAGGTGGCTTGTGGCAGTCTGGCCAATATCTTGCTCACGTAGATCATGCACGTCATTCCTGCTTCATTATTCCTGCTACAGTTACTCTCATCAACCTAAAGACCACAAGGCTTTGGTCTGACTCAAGCTTTCCAAACAATGACGCTTTGCAGCATCTCCTAAGGTAGTTACTATACCAAAGATTCATATAATTAGTAAGAGAAACTTACGTGATCCGGTGTTGTATCACTATTCCTAAACAAAAAATCAAGAGGGTTTCTCTGATACAAAACTTTAATGACTTACCTATGCATCAAGATGATTTTTGACAGGTGATAGTTGAATCAGGAGAAATTTGGGACCCTCTGGCTATGTGGACAAAAACTTTGCCCGATGACTTGAGTAGGTTTGCTTCCTTAGGACTTCCCTGGTGACTTTTCTTGCCACCTCTACTGAGTATTTCTTCAAAGTTCTGTGGAGGCAGAATCTATTCCCTAATGAGAATCCTTTTATTTCAGTGCAGTGATGGTGATGAGGGAGAATTGGAGTGGGGGTGTGGTAGATTGAAAACTGGCAGAAGAAAATGGGCAAATGGCTTTCATTTTCAACATGCTACTGTTGGCTTTCGAGATGCAAGAGACTGCTGATACTGGAATCTGGTGCAAAAAAAAAGCCACACTACTGGAAAAGCTCTGTGGAATCATTTGGCATCAGTGGAGGGGAAAGGAATGTCAAACTTTCAGGTCAAGAATTTGCATCCAGGTGCAATGTGCATTGAAGTGTGCATCTAGGTCAGGACAGGAGCAGCAGTGTGGGTATGGCTGATCGGCAGCCTGAAGCATGGTTCAGCCCAACTCTGTGCAAGAGACCACAACATCCATACTCAGAATTTGCAGCTTGTAGAATCCGTAAAACAGTAAGTTGTGTAACTTGCCTAAAGTACAGAAACAATTTAACTTGCAGCAAAGAAATGATCAACTTAATAGGCCCAACTTTTTGCTCAACCAACTGCTTCCTGAAAGCCCTTTGTTGCTCTGCTGCTACCTTCTTCTATTTTTATCCTTTTCCAGTTTACCTTTGATCCATCACCACTGAAGCAAGTTCCTTCCCCTTTTTCCTGCTCCATTTCTTTAAACCGAAGTGAACTATGATTGCTATTATTCCACTTGCCTCCATTTTGTTTCCCATGACCATATCATTCCATTTTGAAACACTGGGTAAATTCCCCCTTGGGAAGTTCCTGAAATCATCTTTCCCTCAAGTAATGCACACAAAATGCTGGAGGAGCTCAGGTCAGACAGCATCTATGGAAAGGAATATTCGAGGTGAGACCCTTCATCAAGATTGTTCTTGTCAACCTTCAGTATACAGTTGGGTGGCTTTTGAACAGCGGCCAATTGGAGATCAGGAGCGAGAGAAGTGACTCACACAGGTCAGCAAGTGTGTATTAAAAAGCAGCTCTTCATGGGAGTTTCGGTCTTTGAACAGCTGCCAATTGGAGATTGGGATTCATTAGCACGGGCAAATAAAAATAAGGCAGGGACAAATGGAGTGGCCTCATTGGAGTAGCGATTGAGGCTTTAGCTCTTCGGGGCTTCAGTGAGGAGAGGCTTAAGAGAGAGACGGGTAGATTTTTTTTCAGCTGACTTGTTACCTCCTTTATAATTGCACAGTTAGAGCAGTAGGGATGCCAGGCAGGATAGTTGAGTGCTCCACTTATGAGATGTGGGAAGGCAGGGAGATCTCCTGTGTCCCTGACATCTTCACCTGCAAGAAGTGCACATAGCTGCAGTTTCAAACAGACCATGTTAAGGACTTTGAACTTGAACTGGATGAACTCCAGATCATTTGGGGGGGTGAGGGGGTGATAGACCGGACATATAGAGAGATAGTTACACCCAAGTTGCAGAACACAGGAAACTGGGTGTCAGTCAGGAGGGGAAATGAGGTTAACCAGCCATTACAGAGTACCCCTGTGGCCATCCTTCTCAACAACAGATATACCAGTTTGGATATGGTTGCGGGGGGGAGCAGAATGACCAAGCAGAGGAAAGCCATAGGGGGTCAGGTCTCTGGCACAGAGTCTGGCTCTATGGCTTAGAAAGGAAGAGAGGAGAAAGAGGCGAGCTGTGATGATAGGGGATTTGTTAGTTAGGGGAACAGAAAGCAGGTTCTTTGGATGAGAATGAGATTCCAGAATGGCACGTCACCGCCTGGGTCCAGGACGTCTCATATCAAGTGCTCAGCTTTCTTAAATGGGAGGGTGAACAGCCAGAGACCATGGTCCATGTAGGTACCAGTGATATAGGTAAGAAGAGGGACAAGGTTCTGCAAAGTGAGTTCAGGGAGATATGTGCTAAGGTAAAGGACAGGACCTCTAGGGTTATGGACTCAGGACTGCTACCCATGCCATGTGCTAGTGAGATTAGAAATAGGAAGATTATACAGTTTAGTATGTGGCTAAGGAGTTGGTGTAAGAGGGAGGGTGTCAGATGTTTAGATCATTGGGCTCTCTTCCAGTGAAGGGGGGACCTGTACAGAAGAAAGGATTTGACCCTAAGCTGGAGGGGGACTGATATCCTAGTGGGAAGGTTTGCTTGTATTGCACTGGAGAGGGGCTTTAAACTAGAGTTGCAGGAGGATGGGAATCAGAGTGCTGGAGCAAATAGTGGAGAGGTTGTTGAGACAGATATTGTTAAGACCTCAGGCAAAGCCAGGAATCGGAAGGTTGTACATGGTGAGACTAGGGTTCTGAGCTGCATATATTTAAATGCAGGATGTATTGTAGGAAAGGCGAATGAGCTGAGGGCGTGGATCAGCATGTGAGACGTGGTTGCAGGACTGGCAGCTCAATATCCCGGGGTTCTGTTGCTTTAGACATTTTTGAGCGGGAGGGGTTAAGCGGGGATGGGGTTGTGATGTTGATAATCAGGAAAAATTTAATGGCAGTTCTCAGTCCGGACAGACTGGAGAACTCACTCAGGGAGGCTTTATGGGTGGAACTAAGGAATATCAAAGGTATGACCACATTAACAGTGTTATATTAAATACCACCCAATTCTGTGGGATTTAGAGGAATATATTTGTAGCAAGGTTGCAGACTGTTGCAAGTAACATAAGGTTGTGATAATAGATGATTTTAACATTCCACATATTGACCCCATAGAGACTCCATATGATAAAAGGATGAGATGGGATAAAATTTCTCAAATGTGCTCAGGAAAGTTTCCTTAATCAGTACATAAAATTCCCAGTGAGAGAGTGTGATACTTGATCTATTAGGGAATGAGATAGGGCAGGTGACGGAAGTTTGTGTTGGGAATACTTTGCATCTAGTGATCATAATGCCATTAATTTCAAGATAATTATGGAAAAGGATAGGTCTGGTCCTCAGATTGAGGTCTAAATTGGAGAAAAGCCAAATGTGTTGGTATCAGAAAGGATCTGGCAAATGTGGATTGGGAGAGGCTGTTTTCTGGCAAAATTGTACTTGATAAGTGGGAGATCTTCAAAAGTGAGATTTCAAGAGTACAAAGCTTCGATGTGTCTGTCAGCATAAAAGGCAAGGATAACAGGTTCAAGCAACCCTGGTTTTCGAGAGAAGCTGAGGTCCTGTTTAAGGATAAAAAAGGAGATACATAGCAGGTAGAGGCAGGTAGGAACAAATGACATACTTGAGGAGTATAAGAAATGCAAGAGAACATGTAAGAAAGAAATCATGAGGACTAAAAGAAGGCACGAATTTGTTCTAGCAATCAGAGTGAAAAAGAATCCTAAGAGCTTCCAGATATGGTAAGAGCAAAAGGATTGCAAGGGACAAAATTGGTCCCCTAGAAGATCAGAGTGATAATAAATGCGTTGAGCCAAAAGAGATGGGGGAGATCTCAGATAGATTGCTTCCATATGTATTTACTTGGGATATGGATACAGAGTCTATAGAAGTGAGGCAAAACAGCAGCGAGGTCACGGACCCCATGCAGATCACGGAAGAGGAGATGTTTGCTGATCTAAGACAAATCCAAGTGGACAAATCTCCAGGGCCTGCTAAAGTGTTCATCTTGGACTCTGTGAGAGGCAAGTGCTCTAGCAGAGATGTTTAAATCATCTTTAGTGGCAGGTGAGGTACCGGAGGATTGCTTATGTTCCACTGTTCAAAAAGGGTCTAAGAATAAGCCAGGAAGTTATAGGCTGGTGAGCCTGACAGCAGTAGTGGGAAATGTATTGGAAGGTATTCTAAGAAACTGGATATATTTGGATAGACAGGGTCTGATTAGGAGTAGGCAGCATGGCTTTGTGCATGGTAGATAATGTCTAACCAGTTTTACAAAGTTTTTTTGAGAAACTTGCCAGGAAAGCTGTTCAAGGCAAGGCAGTGTTGTCTACATGGAATTCAGCAAAGCATATGATAGGGTCCTGCATGGGAGGCTGGTCAAGAAGATGCAATCATTTCATTGAAGATGAGTAGTAAATTAGACTAGACATTGGCTTTACATGAGAAGCCAGAGAGTGATAGTAGATGGTTGCCTTTCTGACTGGGGGTCTGAGACCAGTGGAGTGCCACTGGGATCAGGGCTGTGTCCGTTGAAGTCTCTCATCTATATCAATGATCTGGATGATAATGTGGTTAACTGGATCTGCATATTTGCAGATTTCATCAAGTCTGGAGGTGTAATGGATAGCAAGGAAGACTGTCAAAGCTGGCAGCAGGATCTGGACCAGCTGGAAAAGTGGGCTGAAATGTGGCAGATAGAATTTAATGTAGACAAGTGTGAGGTGTTGCACTTTGGGAGGATCAACCAGTGATCCTCCCAAAGTCTTACACAGTGAGCAGTAGGGTACTGAGGGGTGTGGTAGAACAAAGGGATCTGGGAATACAGGTACAGAGAAAAATTACAAGGATGTTGCTGGGACTGGAAGACATGAGTTATAAGGAAAGATAAAATAGGTCAGAACTTCCATTTTTGACACCTCCCTCCCCTTTCTTGAACTCACTGTCTCTATCTCTGGAGACAGCTTATCTACTGATGTCTATTATAAACCCACAAACTCTACCTGGCCTATACCTCTTCCCACCCTGTTACTTGTAAAAATGCCATCCCCTTCTCTCAATTCCCCCATCTCTGCTGCATCTGCTCTCAAGATGAGGCTTTTAATTCTAGAACAAAGGAGGCATCCTCCTTTTTCAAAGAAAAGGGCTTTTCTTCCTCCACCATTAATGCTGCCTTCAACTGCATCTCTTCCATTTAGTGCATGTCTGCTCTTATCCCATCCTCCTGCCACCCTGCCAGGAACAGGGTTCTTCTCGTCCTCACTTACCACCCCACCCACTTTTGCGTACAACACATAATTTTCTGGAACTTCTGCCGTCTCCAACGGGGTTGCACCATCAAGCACGTCTTTTCCTCCCCCTCACCACTTTCTGCCTTCCGCAGAGATTGCTCCCTACGCAACTCCCGTGTCCCATTGTCTCTCCCCACTGATCTCTCTCCTGACATCTATCCTAGCAAGCGGAACAAGTGCTACACCTGCCCCTACACCACCTACCTCACTACCATTCAGGGCCCCAAACAGTCCTTCCAGGTGAGGTGACACTTCACCCGTGAGTCTGTTGTGGTCATATACTGTGTCTGGTGCTCCTGGTGTGGCCTCCTGTATATCGGTGACACCTGATGTAGATTGGGAGACCACTTCGGTGAGCACCTATGACCTGTCTGCCAGAGGAAACAGGATCTCCCAGTGGCCACCCATTTTAATTCCATTTCCCATTCCCATCCAATATGTCAATCCATGGCCTCCTCTACTACCGCAATGAAGCCACACTTATGTTGAAGGAGCAACACCTTATATTCCATCTGGATAGCTTCCAACCCAATAGCATGAACATCGATTTCTTGAACTTCTGGTAATGACCCCCCCCCCACCCTCTCCACCATTTCCCACCCCCTTTACCCTTTCTCACCTGATCTCCTTGCCTGCCCATCACCTCCCTCTAGTGCTCCTCCTCCCTTTTCTTTCTTCCAGGGTCTTCAATCCTCTCCTAGCAGACTCCCCCTTCTCCCAGCCCTGTATCTCTTTCACCAATCAACTTCCCAGCTCCTCACTTCACCACCCCACCTCCCAGTTTCACCCATCACCTTGTGTTTCTCTCTCCCCACACCCCCACCTTTTAAATCTACCCCTCATCTTTTTCTCTCCAGTCCTGCCGAAGGGTCTCGGCCTGAAACGTCGACTGTGCTTTTTTCCATAGACGCTGCCTGGCCTGCTGAGTTCCTGCAGCATTTCGTGTGCGTTGCATAGGTTAGGACTTTATTCTTTGGAATGTAGAAGATGGAGGGGAGATTTGATAGATGTAAATAAAATCATGAGTGTAAATGCAAGCAGGCTTTTTCTGCTGAGGTTGTGTGAGACTACAACTAGAGGTCATGGTTAGGGTGAAAGGTGAAATGTTAAGGAGAACATGAGGGGAAACTTGTCCACTCAGAGAGTGGTGAGAGTGTGGAACAAGCTGCCCGCGCAAGTGGTGGATGTGAGTTTGATTTCAACATTTAAGAGAAACTTGTATAGGTAAAGCTTTTGGTATGCTGGCCTTTATTAATCAGACCATTGAGTATAGGAGTTGGGATGTAATGTTGAAATTGTATAGGGCATTGGTAAGGCCAAATTTGGGGTATTGTGTACAGTTCTGGTCACCGAATTATAGGAAAGATGTCAATAAATTTGAGAGAGTACAGAGGAGATTTACTAAAATGTTGCCTGGGTTTCATCTCCTAAGTTACAGAGAAAGGTTGAACAAGTTAGGTCTTTATTCTTTGTAGCGTAGAAGTTTGAAGGGGGACTTGATAGAGGTGTTTAAAATTATGAGGGGGATTGATAGAGTTGACGTGGATAGGCTTTTTCCATTGAGAATGGGGGAGATTCAAACAAGAGGACATGAGTTCAGAGTTAATGGGCAAAAGTTTAGGAGTAACATGAGGGGGAACTTCTTTACTCAGAGAGTGGTAGCTGTGTGGAACGAGCTTCCAGCAGAAGTGGTTGAGGCAGATTCGATGTTGTCGTTTAAAGTTAAATTGGATAGATATATGGACAGGAAAGGAATGGAGGGTTATGGGCTGAGTGCAGGTCGGTGGGACTAGGTGAGAGTAAGAGTTCGGCACGGACTAGAAGGGCCGAGATGGCCTGTTTCTGTGCTGTAATTGTTATATGGTATGGAGGGAGGGGTATGGAGGGCTATGGTCTAGGTGCAGGTTGATGGGACTAGATGAGCCATTGGGCCTGTTTCTGTGCTAATGTAATCCAAAATAGTCATTCAACTTCTCAACACCTTTGATATTGCCTTGCTGCTACCTTGTTTATTCTGCACTTTATCTAATATACAGAGGGAAGAAAATAATAACAAATAAATTGTTCAAGATTACAAGAGAGTTATCAAATCCACGTTGATGCCAAGGACACATTAGAAGACATAAGGGCGCAAAGATGTGTTTATATGTTTTAAGGAGCATTTTGAAGGAAGCAGAGCTTGAAAACTTTTCATACAGATTTCTAGAATATAGTTCCTTGACAATTGGAAGGCATTGTGCTAAAGCTGAAGCAGTTTAATTTGGGAATGAGAAATCATCTGAGAATTAGAAGTAGAAATAAGTTATTAATATTGTCAACTGCAAACTTATATTGCTGTTTGTTAACCAAAATTTAGATCTCCGCACTTGCAGCAATGCATGTGCTATCCTTTTCTATTACATTGTTCTTACTTGTGCTGAAAGCATTTAAGTGGTGTCAGGCTTTCTTTAACCTTTCTTCCTCCATGAATGTTGGGATATTGGACTCGCATATTTTACTGAATGAATGTCTGTTGCAGGTGTATTTTGCCCAGTCTACTTACATTTTCATTCTACTCAGTTGTTTGAAGATCGTGCTTTCATTTCAAGAGCAATATACACTTAGTCTCCTTTGGTACATCAGCGCACTGAAGGCCTGCTCCTTCTTATCTCGTATTTATTGGTGAAATGTTCCTTCTTTTTTGTACATTCACTTGCTTGACCTTTTACCGTCTCTAGTTTCAAGCATTTTTGTTCTTCTGGAGTAACACATAAAATGCTAGAGAATTTTATTTTGCATTTTGGGTGTGTTACACTGGATTTCCAGCATCTGCAGAATCTTTTGTGCTTTTATTCTTCTTTGTTTCTTATTAATTGATGGGTAGTTCATTGACAGTTATTTGATATTTTACTGATTGCCACTTGTTTGTGATGGCCAACACTTAGTCATCCTTTAGACACAATCCTGCTTTGTTGACAGCTAAAGCTTTTTATTCTAGGTCATGTTCTTATCTGGCTTTTCCCTCTCCATTCCTTGTGAACCTTTACTTTCCTGCTGCATTCCTAACTTGCTTTATCAACACCATATGTCCCTGAAACCTCAAGGTAGTTTGCATTTTACTTATCACATCATTTGTCTTTTCAACTATCATTTTAGTAAAAGGAATGGCAGAACTTGATGAAAGCCAGTTCCGGGGTAATGCCCTGCATTGTTGAGGCCTGTTCTGTTACACATTTCTTTTGCAACAATTCATGTGCCTTTGTCCTGAACCTAATTATGAGCTGATACCTACTTTTTCAAGGGAACTGATTGCAGAATTCTCTGGAGTTGCATTGACAGATAAAAGGAGAAAGCCTCTTTATTTTTGAAAACAATTTGAGATACTGGGGTCTCATTTAACCACAATTTTCTCCCTGCAGTTATTTCAGTTTCTTCAGCTGTAGAAATGAGAGGCTCTTAATGGCAAAAATGCTGGAGTTTGTACCTCGTACTCAGACATGCAACAAGTCTGTAAAGATATTGGGCAATATGCCAATATTAACAAGACCCAGTGTCCATCATATTTAAGCACATTGAAATTGTGAGTTGGAAAAACTGATATTATTTGAGCATCCCTGTCCACAATGATGATCATGATAAAGCAAAGCAGTTTAGTTTTCTTGTATTAATTTTTACAGAGACAGTACTAACGTGTCTGTATCAAGCTGCCCTTGAGATAGTATTGATGTGGTGCCAACATAAACTGCTACAGTGACCTAGCATCTGTGATGGCTTGTTTTAGAAAGTAATTAAGAATCAACCACATAGGGATCACACACATGGGGGGGGGGGGGAAACGATGGCAGATTTCCTTCTCAAGTTCAAGCTTATTGTCATTCAACATAAACATTTATACCCCAAACGAAACAACGTTCCTCCGGACCAAGGTGCACAACACACTACGTGTAACTCATACACATAACACATAAAGTAGCATTACAATTAGTAAGTTAACAAATAATAATGTGCACCTATGACTCAAATTAAAAAAATAAATAGTATAACACTACTGGCACTTAATATATGATGAGACCTGGGTGGTGCTAGGGAGTTCGTTAGTCTTACAGCCTGGGGGAAGAAGCTGCGTCCCATCCTTTCAGTTCTATGGTACCTCCTGCCTGATGATAAGCAGTCAAAGAGATTGTTGGATGGATGGGAGGGATCACTGACAATGCTAAAGTCACTGCGTATGCAGCTCTCCAGAGAAATTTCTCTGATGGGTGGAAGAGAGACGCCGATGATTCTCTCAGCAGTCAACTGATTATTCCCCCTCCATAGATGCTGCCTGACCTGCTGAGTTCTTCCAGCATTCTGCGTATGTTGCTCTAGCTTTCCAGCAACTGCAGAATCTCTTGTGTTTACGACTCTATCAGTATCTGACTTTGAAGATGTACGATGAATGTGCTGGTTGTTGTACAATCAAATGGTGAATAGTGGTTTATGGACCTTGGTGTCGCAAAATTCTTCAGTGCTTGAGTTTGAAGAATAAGGGTTGGAGTGAGTTGTAATGTGTTTGTAGGAGAAGAAAAAACTGGTCTAGGGTTTTATTTTGAATTATGGAATGTAGATTATAAGAGTACAACAGCAGCAATCTTTCAATGAATTTTCTGAATTGCAGTTTGTTGTAAGACCGAACAATTTCTTCCCATTAGCAGTGACAGCGTTACCTAGAGAGCATTGAATCTCCTTTTCCAGTCACCACAAAGTTCACATAAACTGTTTTTACTCCAAAAGTTGGCCATACATAGACCTATTTCATATAATTTTGTTTCATTACCAAATGTCTTTCTAAAATCATTGAGGTTGAATATGCTTAATGTTGGAGAATTGGAAGAAGCGATGGAAGTGGCAAGGACACATAACATCCTCTGTGTGGGGGATTTCAGTGTCCATCACCAAAAATAGCACTGCCTGAACACAGTTATCTTACTGTGACAGATTTCGAATGAATGAACCAATAAAGACCTAAATTGTCCTTTTCCTAATAATCTACCGTTGGCAGATGCATCTGTCCATGGCAGCACTGGTGAAAGTGACCATTGCACAGTCCTGAAGAAGGCCATGTTTTCACCTTTCATTGTGCTGTGTAGCACTGCCAGTATTCAGTTGTCACAATGGGGTGCTGGGAGCAGACCCAAATACAAGACACAGACACTGAAGTACAAGGAACAGAACTTGACTAGAGTAGGGATGTGACAGGATACAGACAAGGAGCAGGGACAAGAACACAGACTAGGGCTTGGACCCTGATCCAGAGACTGGACAAGGACCCAGAACCTGGGTCTTGCCTCGGGGTCGGGCCCCAGAACCAGGCATGGACATGACATGACTGCAGTACTGGAGACCAGGGTCTTAAGGCTTGAGGCTTGGAGCCAGGCTTGGGGTCTTGGTCTTGAGGCTTGAGGCTTGAGGCTTGAGGCTTGGAGACAGGCTTGGGGTCTTGGTCTTGAGGCCTGCAGGCTGGGATCTTGATCTCGAGGCTAGGGTACTTCAAGGCTGGGGTCTGGACTCCGAGCACCCTGAACCTGGGACTTAACTCGGGCTCAGACTCCAGAACTAGGCGAGGACAAGACGAGACTACAGGACTGGACATGGCTTGGGTGTTGAACTCCTGGGTAGAGCAAGATACAAGGACAGGTAAAGGCACGTGGACAGGACTCGGATAGGACTGGACTAGGCACAGACTGGACGAGGGCCTTCAGGAGCACGGAGCCTTGGACTAGAAGAGACAGGAGCACAGAACACAGAGCCAGGACCCCTCCTTGGGAACAGGATGTAGGGCCGGGACTCATACACAGAACACTGAATCTCAACACTAGGTGGCAGCAAACAGCCAGACCTACCTAGCAAAGGCATGGACACAGAGAGACAATTCCACACAACAAAAGACAGTTCCTTAACTTGACCTAACAAGGTTCCAGTCTTGCTCCAGCGGTAAGACTTCAGCAATACAGGCGGGGTATCCAGGCTAGGTGAGCAGGCAGTGAGTCAGGCGAGTGGAGAGGTGGGGGCAGAGACAGGGAGGGGAACAGGACAGTCCAGCAGGGAATCCCTGGTTAGCAGAGGTATTTATGTCTCAGCCCCAAAACTAGAAACGTGCCCACAACAGAAACTGGGGAAAACCAGAAACCCCGGAACAAGGAACCATGGACCGGGCTGTGAACCAGAACACAGACTTTACGGACCGGACTATGACATTAGTAGGCTGGGCAGTAGAAACTAAAATTTATATCATTGATTGTTTGTGTTTAATACCATGCTTGAAGACCATGGTTTAGGACCATGTTTTATTTTATTAATGAAGTTATGCTGTTGGGCATTTTATTTTCTACAGATCTTATCAAAATGCAAATCTATATAAAAAGTGTGCCTTTAATTAGATTATACAATTGAGTATTTTATTTTGCTGTTTAAATTTAAAATTCAGTTGATTAAATTAAGCTTCTTGTAATTAGCCAATAGGATTTGTCTTGGGAACATTCTAGAGAGGCACGGGAAAAAGAACAGGGAGCCATTTTCTAGAGAGTGCAGGATCAAAGAAGCAGAAAGAAGAGATGGACAATTAACATCGCAGAAGAACATGGCAACATGCTCACAGAACCCACTTAAAAGGATAAATACTTATGTCAAAAATCTTTGTGCGGACTATCGATTCACAGAGAATGTGCAGATAACTTTCAGTTAGTTAGCTAGCACATGACATTGGAGAGAGTTTGACACTTTTTCCTTGGACGTTGTGTGGATTTTTATTTATGTTTTGCTTGGACTGCTTTTTCAGTGCAGAACCATTTTGGTACAGTGAGTAAGCGAAGTGAAGCAAACTGGATTGATTATGCAACTATGAGCTCCAATGATTACATGTATGCTATAGACTAATATATGTAACCATATAACCATATAACAATTACAGCACCGAAACAGGCCATCTCGGCCATTCTAGTCCGTGCCGAACTCTTACCCACACCTAGTCCCATTGACCTGCACTCAGCCCATAACCCTCCATTCCTTTCCTGTCCATATAGCTGTCCAATTTAAATTTAAATGACAACATCAAGCCTGCCTCAACCACTTCTGCTGGAAGCTTGTTCCTCGCAGCTACCACTCTCTGAGTAAATGCTGGGCACTTTTCTTTATTTTCTTTATATAAAATTATTTTATTTGTTATAGATTAAAATATTTGTCAATACAATTTTACTCTAAGTTTATACTGGTGTGAGCCATGTTATTGCTTCCTGGTGAACAGTAAATTTGTATGGGCATGGCAGTATTCATATAGTAATATTCTTATTTTTTCCTTAGACAAAACAGTCATACTTTTATGTTTCGTGTTTACCCGAATCAGATCCACCCTAGACACCTTGGAAATAGCCCTTTCATCATTATTCCCACGCACTGTAGAGTTATGTTTCTGTTAGTTTGCATTCACAGTAATGGTTAACACATTATGAGCCTATGGTGAGAGGGTTACATTTGTTACTTAATTATACAGCATGTAGCTGGAAGGAGTGTGTATGACATCGATCAAGGTCCGTGTCAGGTTGGGCTTGTGAAACTCACTGTCAGCTCTTTCATGGTCACTGAGCTGTGGTTTCAGAGGATATTCTCACTAATGGATCTTCTCCCAGTGCTAGTCTCCACTCAGTATAATGCAAAGGGAAAAGAATAAAATCAAAATCTTTCTATCTTGCAAGCACATGATATCAGGTACAATACTATGAAGATCTGTATTTGTTTTTGCTAAAAACCTGATATGAAATAGAAACGTTAGAAAAAGAGGGATAGAAGGAGGCTGTTCAGCACCTTGAGCCTAGTCTTCTATTCAATCAGGTCAGTGTTGATAATTCCATAACTATGTGGTTAATCCCATATACTTGCTTAACAGTAACACACAAATTGACATGCTTGTTGGGGTTCTGAAATAAAAGTTAATTTGGATGCAAATCTCATTTCAAAGACTGCATCTGAACATTAAACCTTTTCCTTGGAGATCACCTGTGTCTGTTCAGCTATGCCTTTTCACATTTTTTTGTAATGTCAGGCTTATCAAAATTTATTTCCTTTAAAATAATTTGCAAAGGTGAAATATTTGATGAAATTTAGTGATCAAAGTCCACACGCATGAGCAAATTTGATATGACTAGCTGCTGGGACTGCAGTATACTAATTAAGATCTAGCTGAAGGCTGTGCTAGTTTCAGTGTCATTCCGCTGCATCAGAGCTCATCTCGTAAAAATCTGAAAAACAAACACACTCATTATCTGTCTGAACCAATGGAAAAATCTGGTTTTAATTTGGAGTATTTCATGATTTCGAGTCATAAGTTGAGGAAAACTACAGCACCGATACAGGTCTTTTGGCCCATCAAGTCCTTACCAACATTCAACCTGCCTAGTCCCATCAACATGCACCCATAGCACCCCAAAGCTCCCCACCCCCCCCCCCCCCCCATCCATGTACCTATCTAAACTCCTTCTAATGTTGAAATCGATATTGCATCCATTGCTTGTGCTGGCAGCTCATTCCAAGCTCACCATTGAAGAAGTTCCCCCTCATGTTCCCTTTATACATTTCACCTTTTACCATTAACCCATGACCTCTTGTAGTCTCATACAACTTCAGTGGAAAAAGCCTGCTTGCATTTACTCGGTCTATACCCCTCATAATTTTGTATAGTTCTATCAAATCTCCGCTCAATCTTGTATGTTCTAGGGAATAAAGTTCTAACCTATTCAATCTTTCCTTATAATTCAGGTCTTCTAGTCCTGGCACCATCCTTGTAAATTTTCTCTGAACTTTCTCAATCTTATTTACATCTTTCCTGTAGGTAGATAGCCAAAACTGCACATAATACACCAAATTAGGCCTCACTAAGTACAACTTTCAACAAAGCATCCCAACTCCTGTACTCAATACTTTGATCTATACACGACAAGGTGCCAAAAGCTTACTTTATGACCCTAACTACACGTGATGCCACTTTCAATGAATTATAGACCGGTATTCCTAGATCACTTTTTTCTACCACACTCCTCCTCAGTGCCCTATCCCTCACTGTGTAAGACCTACCCCTCACTGTGTAAGACCTACCCTGGCTGGTTCTTCCAAAGTGCAACACCTGACACTTGACTGCATTAAGTTCCATCTGCAATTTTTTCCAGCTGGTCCAGATCCTGCTGCAAGCTTTGCTTCCTCACTGTTCACTACACCCCAACTCTTGGTGTCATTTACAAATCTGCTGATCCAGTTCACCACATTATCATTTAGATTAGCACTGATCCCTGCAGCACTCCACTGATCTCAGACTTTCAGTCAGTGAATTAACCATCTACTATCACTCTCTGGCTTCTTCTGCAAAGCCAATCTCTAATCTAATTTAGTCTCATTTTGAATGCCAAGCAACTGAACCTTCTTGACCAACCTCCCATGCAAGATCTTATCAAATGCTTTGTCTTCATCAACTTTCCTGGTAGCATCCTTGAAAAACTCTATAAGATTGATTAGACACGACCATCCCTAATCAATCACTGTCTATCCCAATATTTATACACCCAGTCCCATAGTCTACCTTCTAATCATTTTACCACTACTGTTGTCAGGCTCGCCAGCCATCATTTTCTGGTTTATTTTTAGAGCCTTTCTTAAATCAGCAGAACAACATTAGCTATCCTCCAATCACCCAGTACCTTGCCTATTGCTAAGGATGATTTAAATATATCTCTGCTGGAGGCCCTGCAGTTTCTGCACTTGCCTCCCACTAGATCTGAGGGGACATCTTATCGGGCCCTGGTGATTTGTCCACCCTAAATTGCCTCAAGACAGCAAACACCTCCTCCTTTTTAATCTGCATAGGGACCATGAAGTTGATGCCATTCACTTCACTTCTTTAGATTCTGTGTCCATCTCCAGAGTAAACAGAGATGCAAAATATCCATTTAAGATCACCCCCATCTGTTTTGGCTTCACGCACAAACCATTCTGATCTTCCAAATCACCAATTTTGTCCCTTACAGTCCTTTTGCTCTTAATATATCTGTAGAAGCCCTTAGAATTCTCCTTCTCATTGTCTGGTAGAGAAACCTCATACCTTATTTTAGCCCTCCAGATATCTTTCTTAAGTGTTCTCTTGCATTTCTTATACTCCTCAAGGACCTCATTTGTTCCTACCTGCCTATACCTGCTATGCATCTCCTTTTATATTCTTAACCAGGGCCTCAATTTCTCTCAAAATCCAAGGCTCCCTAAGCCTATTATCATTGCCTTTTATTCTGACAAGCACATGCAAGCTTTGAACTCTCAGAATTTCACTTTTGAAGGCTTCCTACTTATCAAGTACACCTTTGCCAAAAAATGGCAGGTCCCAATCTACACTCGCCAGATCCTTTCTGATACCATCAAATTCGGCCTTTCTTCAATTTAGAATCTCAGCCTGAGGACCAAATGTATCCTTTTCTATAATTACCTTGAAACTAATGGCATTATGATCACTAGCTGCAAAATGTTCACCTACACAATCTTCTGTCACCTGTCGTATTTTATTCCCTAACAGCAGATCAAGTATTGCACACTCTCTCGTTGGGACTTCCTAAAAATACATAGCACATGGATTATTTTTAGTCCAATGTTCATTGGATAATAGCTGATCACAAGTCAAAATTTGAACACCGCAATTTCTAACATTTTGGTCCACACTACCCTTTCTTTCATGTCCATTTTTTTTGATCTATTAAAACGTAATGGAGTTTATTGGAATTCGGAAGCTCTAACTGAGGGGTTTAAGTTCGTGTTAGGACAAGTGAGACTATAAGACCATAAGACACAAGAGCAGAATTAGGCCATTCAGCCCTTCAAGTCTTTTCCGCCATTAGATGATAGCTGATTTATTATCCCCCTCAACCTTATTCTCCTGCCTTCTTCTCATAAGCTTTGATGCCCTTACTAATCAAGAACCTATCGAACGCCGCTTTAAATATATGGAACATTTTGGCCTTCACAGTCATCTATGGCAATGAATTACACAGATTCACCACTCTCCGGGTAAAGAAATTCCTCCTTGTCCCTGTTCTAAAGGCACGTCCTTATACTCTGAGGCTGTGGCCTTGGTCCTAGGTTCTTGGAAACTTCCTCTTCACATCAACTCTATCTAGATCTTTCAATATTTGATAGGTTTTCATTGGGATTTCACCACCCCCCTACTATTATTCTTCTAGACTCCAATGAATAGAGGCCCAGAGGCATCAAGCATAAAACATAGAACAGTACAGAACAGGAACAGGCCATTTGACCCATAATATTGTGCCGGACCAGCTAAAAACCAAATCCAAAAATGCCCAAACACTACTCCAGTGTTTCCCAACCTTTGTTTTTAGCCCAACACCCCCCCAAACTACTTTCTTACCTGCTGAAGCACTTCATACCTGCTAATGCCCCTCTTAGGCACAATATACTTTATGGTACCCCCATGGTGTGAAAACATGTCCACCATATGCTACCATATGAAAAATGATTCTGATTTAAATTTCTATTTGTCATTAAGCCTAGCTTACACAGCACCAATGCACAGTACAGCAGCTTTGATGTCATGTGATCCTTGAGCTTGATGGTTTTTAGCAAGAGTTGAAATATCTGGTTCAAGTTGTAACAGCAAAAGTCTTAAGTTCCCACACAGAACAATATCCAAGTGGTTTCTGTTTTTTGCGAGTATGTGATTCACTGTACTGAAGCCTCTTTCAACAAGGTAGGAGGATGGAAATACAATGAAGAGCAGTTTGGCTCCTCTCCAAAGACCAGGAAACTTTGTAGGACAGTGTAGCCACATACCTCAAAAGCTGACATTTTTGAAAAGCATTTTTGCTTCTTCATCATTCTGAATTTTGATAATTTCTTTTTACAAGCTCGCTTCCTGTTCTTCCGCCTTGCAAAGAAATGGGTTAATTACCCAGTACAGAATTTCCAGATTGTTCAAATCCTTGAATCAATTCTGCAAATCCTTCTTCAGTGACTGCAGGTGTAAGCAGTACTCTTGCAAATCACCATCTATGAAAGAGAGTGCCATACTTTTCATACAGGGAAGCTGTGAGAACATCCTTCTCCCAACGTTTTGCTTATATATTTCCAATTTTCCAACAAAAGTGGACATTGCACTTTTTGCCTGGGTTAAATTGAAATTCTCACCCTGCAGTTTCATATCTAGAATATTCATTTTGTCGTACAGATCAGCTAGGTATGCCACATCTCCACATAGAAGTTCAAACTTGTTTCCCAACTCTTGTTGACTTTGAGCAAAAATTAACCCTTTCATTCCCGGAATCCTTTTCATAAACATCCTCTGGAACCTCTCCAATGCTAGCACATCCTTTCTTAGATAAGGTTCCCAAAACTGTTCACAGTACTTCATTTGTAGTTTGACCAATGTTTAATAAAGCCTCAGCATTACATCATTGTGTTTACTGTACATTTTAGTGCTCTTGAAATGAATGCTAACATTCCATTTGCCTTCCTTACCACTGACTCGAGCTGCAAGTTAACCTTTAAGGATTCCTGCACTAGGACTCCAAAGTCCCTTTGAACATCCGATTTCCGAATTTGGTCCCTATTTTGAAAATAGTCTATGCCTTTGTTCCTTCTACCAAAGTGCAAAGAGGTCATGTGTATACACAGAATGTGCGTGATTTAGAAAACAGCCAATAAGCTGTTACTACTTGCAATTAATCCAAGAGTATCAAAGTGGAATGTGCAATACTGAGTTTAAAAATTTTGCACAATTAAAAAAAAGCCAACTGCAAAGTCCATAAGACCAGAGTGTATAGGAGCAGAATTGTGTCACTTAGCCCATTGAGCCTGCTGCACCATTTCCTCATGGCTGAGTTTTTTTTACAAATCTATTCTTCCACATTTCACCCCATAACCCTTAACCTCCTTCACAATCAAGAACCTATCAAGCTGCACCTTTAATGCATCCAATAACTTGACAACCACAGCTCTCTGTGGAAATAAATTCCACAGTCCTGAGCCTTTGTCTGAAGAAATTTCTTATCTCAGGTTTAAATGGATGCTTTTTATTCTGAAGCTATGCCCTCAGAGCCTAGATTATTCTACTAATGGAAAGATCCTCTCCATGTCCTCTCTATTCAGTCTTTTCAATACTTTCGAGGTTTTAATGAGATCTCTCCTCATCTTTCTGAATTCCAGTGAGTACAGGCCTACAGCCATTATTTTTTTGAAACAAAATAAATGTTATTCATAATAATAAACTGTTCAATGCCTTTTCATTTTTTACATTCGTAGTCAATGCTTTCCATAATGTTCTATTACATTCATTAACATCCATAGCACAGCTGCCACTCGTGACATTCTGGGATGGTATTCTACTACAATAATTGAGGGACTACTTCTTACCAACTTGACCCCTCCACCTTCAGTGTGGTCCTTTTGCACTGAGCCCTTGTGGTAGCTGAACCAAGCTTCACTCCATTCCTCAGAAGGTACTCCTGCAGTCAGCAGATTCCTCCATGGACATCTCGATACGCTGGAAGACCAACAAGTTTTGGGCAGACCAAGGGGTGCCTTTCACCGAGTTGATGATCTGCCAGCAGCACTTAATGTTCATCTCCGTGTGAGTCCCTGGGATGAACCGTGACACAGGCCCTTTCATCTTTCTCCACACCTTCGCAAACCCACAGTCTATAAAGAGGTGAGATATCATCTCTTCCCCATCACTGTCATCCAGTGGGCAATGCGATTTGAGAGTGATGCTCTGGACATGCAGGAAAGATCTGACTGGGAGGGTCCATTCCACCATCAGCCAGACAAGCTCTTGGTGCCTAGGAATGAGGCATTCTGCCAAATTGTCTGGATAGTCTGCTTAGGAAACCATCCCACTGTGTCCATTGAGTCCTTCTCCTGCAGTGTCTGCAGGATATTCTGTGCTTACCGCTGCCTGATGGACTTGTGGTCAAAGGTGTTGTTCAGAGGCAACAGGGCCAGGCCCATCCTTTGCATCAATGGGGACAGATAAAACCTCAGCACGTATACTTGGTGCCCAGGTACTTAGGTTCCACACGCTGCCTGATGCAGCCACACATGAAAGTGGTCATCAGAGTGAGGGCAACGTTGTGTACATTTTTGCACCTGTTGTCCAGGGACCTGTGTATTATGACCCATCTGACCCGCTTCATCTTGGATCCCCAGATGAACCTGAAGACAGCTCGTGTGATTCCCAAGCTTGATGAGCAGGAGATGGGCCACACTCATGCCAAGTACAGCAGCCCTGAGAGCACCTCACATCTGATGACCAGGTCCTTCACAGTTGTCAATAGGGAGCTCTCTCCTCACAGACCCAATTTCTGTTTTATCTCCACAGTCCGCTTCTACCAATTCTTGTTGCACACTTTGGCCGCTCCAAACCAAACGCCTAGCACCTTTTATGTAATCAGACCTTATGGTGAGGGGGACACTGGATCGGTCGGGCCAGTTGCCAAAGAGCATGACCTCGCTCTTCATGAAGTTGGCCCTGAACCCTGATGCCAACTCAAACTGGTCACAGATGCTGATCAATCTGCGACCTGACCTAGGATCTGAGCAGAAGATAGTGACGCCGTCCATGTACAGGAAGGTCTTCACTTGCATCCCTCCACTGCCTGGCACCGTCATCCCTCTTCTGCTCATGTCCTTCCCGATGGCTTTGGCAAAGGATTCTATACAGCACACAAACAAGATGGGGGAGAATGGTCAACCCTGCCTGACTCCATATTTGAAGGGGAAGCTATGTGTTTCCCACCCCGTTTGGAAAATAGTCTATGCCTTCCTTCTGATAAAATGCATGAACATTTACTTACCTGCATTATATTCCATCTGCTACTTCTTTGCCCATTCTCTTACTTTTCCAAGTCATTCTGCAGACTCCCTGCTTCCTCAACACTATCTGCCACACCGCCTATCTTCGTATAGTTCACAAATCTGACACAAAGCCATCAATGCTGTCATCCAAATCATTGACATACAATGTAAAAGAAGCAGTCCCCACACCAACCCTTGTAGAACACCACTAGTCAATAGCAGCCAACTAGAAAGGGTCCTCTTTATTCCCACTTTTTGCCTCCTTCCGTGCATGCTAGTATCTTCCCTGTAATACCACTGGCTCTTAACTTGTTCAACAGTCTCAGATACGGCACCTTGTCAGAGGTCTTCTGAAAATCCAAGTAAGCAACATCCACTGACCCTCCTTTGTCTATACTGCCCATTATTTCCTCAAAGAATTCCAACAGATTTGACAGACAAGATTTCGCATTAAGGAAACCAGACTGACTTGGGCCTATTTTATCATGTGCATCCAAGTACCCCGAAACCTCAATAATTGATTCCATCATCTTTCCAACCATTGAAGTCAGGCTAACTGGCCTATATTTTCTTGTCTTTTTACTTCCTCCCTTCTTAAAGAGTGGAGTGACATTTGCAAATTTCCAGTCCTCTAGGTCCATTCCAGAATCTAATGATTCTTGAAAGGTCATTTCTAATGCCTCCACAATCTCTTCAGCTAACTCCTTGAGAAACCTGGGGTGTAGTCCATCAGTGTAAACAGGAATTCTGCAGATGCTGGAAGTTCAAGCAACACACATCAAGGTTGCTGGTGGACACAGCAGGCCAGGCAGCATTTCTAGGAAGAGGTACAGTCGACGCTTCGGGGTGAAAGTCCTGACGAAGGGTCTCGGCCCGAAGCGTCAACTGTACCAATTCCTAGAGATGCTGCCTGGCCTGCTGCGTCCACCAGCAACCTTGATGTGTGTTGCGTGTAGTCCATCAGGTCCAGGTGACTTATCTACCTTCAGAGCTTTCAGTTTCCCTTGCACCTTCTCTTTATTAATGCTGACTACATTCACTTCTGCCCATGATACTCTCTGACACAACACCTTACTTCCCTTGTCAGTTGCAGTTGCCTTTTTTTTTCCCCTTAGTATGCTGCTTCCTTGGGGTTAAATTCAGTGTTTTCCAAATTACTCTCAGAAACTCCTGATTTTGTTTCTCCTCTGGGTCCCCTTCCAAACAACTCTAGCCAGCTCTTCCCTCATGCCACTGCGGTTACCTTAACCTCAATTGCAGTACTAGTATATTACATTTCAGCTCCTCTCTCTCATACTGCAGGGTGAATTCTATCAGAAAATGGTCACTGCCTCCTAAGGGTTCCGTCTGCCTTAAGCTCCCTTCACAACACCAAATCCAGAATTACTTGTTCTCCAGTGGGCCGTACCACAAGCTGCTCTAAAAAAGCCACCTTGTAGCAATCATAACTGTATTAATAGTTGTCCTTTGTGTGGGTAACCTCGGACATATGCATGCAGAGAAAGCGAAGCATAGAACTGAATAAAGAGTTTAATCTTCTCTTTGCAATTCTCTACAATAAAATTTAATGCCTTATTATCAATACATTGACCACTGCCATATTACACTTGGGCAAATTCCGTATGGTGCCTTCCATTTGCAAATTAGAGGTCCATAATATAGTCTGGACATCCAATTGTGAATTTTAAGGACACCTAACATGAAAAGAGAATGCATTGTCCACACTTTGCCCTTATGTCTTACGGGGGCAACTAAACAAAAAGGTTCCAACATTTGTGGTTTTTGTGTTTTCCTCTCCTTGTCAGAAAGGTTTCAGGGCAGTGATTTTTTTTAAATTGGCAGAGACCTGCATTTAACTAGAATTCCTTTTTAAGCATTACTTTCAATGAGGGCTACATAAACACAATCATAAAAGGAAATACTTGTAATAAATACAGACATTTGGCAAACTAATCTGAAGGTGTGCTAAAACCAATGGTATTCCTCCAGCTTATGGGCTGAGATGTGACAGATTCACAATCCTAATTCGTCCTTTGGATGCACCATAGAAAATAGTTTTTCTTTCTTGTGGCAATATCATGTCCATGAAATACAGTATTCATTTTTTTGTGCTGAATGGAAACAATAACATATTGCTTTGTTATCCTCAAGCATTTTTGTGCATAGTGCAAAAAAGTACATTACTCTGAACCATGTAAGTGGCAAATTTTACATCAAATAATGACCTTCAAATTATGTGTGCAGTCAGAAATAAACAACATACCAGGTTTTCTCATCTGAAGCAATTGCATGAGCATATGAGCTTCACATTGCTTTGTATGTTGAATGAGTAGAAAGTATTGTGAAGATCACCACTCTATATTTAAATTGAAAATGGTGAGAGGTGATATGATGTTTCTAGCTGGGACACTTCAGAGCTTGAAAGCTTCAAGGAAAATGATCTGAAGATATCCAGGCATGATTATGACAATGAACTTAGTGGAACAGAACACAAAACACAATAAGAAGAATCAACCTTGTGCCCTCAAACCTTATGATGTGCACAAAATTTCAGATTCTTTTATTTTATAATTCAGTTTCACAGCTTTTTTTTGCTTTATTTTTAGGATAATGGTACATAATCTGAAGTGTGTTTTACTCAAACTGAAATAGACTTATGCCATTACTATGATACTACTGAAGGTAAAATGGGCAATTGATCAGATTGATCATAAAAATAACTGCATAGAAGGTAATGGAAAATATAATTCATTACTTGGACCTTTCAAGTTTGCCATACAATATGTGGGTGCTCAGTCTTCATCACAGATTTCTTGTAGTTACATTAGTCAGACCCCTCTCCTTCAACCCTACCTGCTCAGTGGGGCTCCCACATGACCCTACAGCGCTGGTACAATACAGCACCAGCACTGAGGACACCTTCAAGAGATGATGCCTCAAAAAGGCGACATCCATCATTAAGGACCCCCATCACCCAGGACATACCCTCTTCTCATTGCTACCATCAAGAAGGAGGTACATGAGCCTGAAGACACACACTCAATGTTTCAGCAACAGCTTCTTCCCCCCTGCCATCAGATTTCTGAATAATGGACACAAGGACACTTCCTCAGTTGTTTCCCCTCTCTTTGTGCGCTACTTATTTAAACTATATTTCATATATACTTATTGCAACTTATAGTTCTAATTATTATGTATTGCAATGTAGTGCTGCTGCAAAGCAACAAATTTCACAACATATGCCAGTGATATTAAATCTGATTTTGATTCTGTAGTTATGCAGATTGAGTGCCTGAAGCTATTGTGAGCTCATCGCATATGCAAACCGTAAGTTATGTTGCATTGACCATGCAAGTTACAATCAATTTTCTTGAGCACAAAAGCCAGACCAATAATAAAGGTGACATTGTAAAGAAAAGCACAAAGAGAAAGTTTATTTACTTAAACACGGAGCGAGAATGTGGCAACATAACTTCCTTAATAGGTTTCTCATGTGAAATGAAATTAAGAAATTGAATGCATGGGATATTTTGTTGAATCCCAAGAGCAAAAATGATAAATGGTAAAGTAATGAGTTTATTACTCTTACATTACTGAAATACAGCGAGCTTTTGTTTGCATGCCATGGAGACAGATCGTTCCATACATAAGTAAAACTAAAATGACTTGGTGATGGATTCTAAAGATAAATTAAATTGGAGTAGAAGTATTTTAACAAGTAAGATGAAACATCTCTCAGGAGGAAAAGATATGGATCAGATTTACTTCCAAGTAACAAAATTTGTTTGCAAACTGGAAACTGGAGGAGAAAAGAGTGGATGTGTGATGCTGTTTTACATTTGTTAGGATACCCGGGGATTCTTCAGGGAATATATATTTCTTTCTATCTTTGAGAGTTAGATTCTAACATTAAGTGGCAATGACTGACATATCTGGTTTTTGACTTTTAATGGCAACGAGGATCACAAATTCACAAAGTGTTCTGATTATATGCTGACTGAATAAAATCATTCTCTATTGTTATCAATAAAGAGCTGAAGGAAACTAGCATCAGTAAGAACAAAAGTTATTGGAAAAATTAATGGGATTAAAGACAGATGACTTGCATCCCAAGGTTTTAAAAGAGATGGTTTTGTAAATAGTTGTCATCTTCCAAATTAAGTTTGAAATGTGCTGTAGCCAATCTACTTCAAAGTTCAACATGTTGTGCATTCAGAGATGCTCTTCTACAAACCACTACTGTAATGCATGGTTGTTTGAGCTACTGTTGCCTTCCTGTCCACTTGAACCAGTCTGGCCGTTCTTCTCTGACTTCTCTTATTAACAGGGCATTTTGTTCCACAGTATTGGATGTTGTTTTTCTCAATATTCCCTTTAAACTCTAGGGACTGTTGTGTGTGATAATCCCTGGAGATCTCCAATTTTCTCCCCGTTCTGATGTTTGGTCTGAACAATAACTAAATTTCTTGTCCATGTCTGCATGCTTTTATGCACTGCGTTGCTGCCACATGATTGGCTGTTTAGATATTTGCATTAATGAGAAGGTGAACATAATAAAGTGGTTTAGATATTTCCATTAATGAACAGGTGAACATAATAAAGTAGCTACTGAGTGTATAATGCTTCTATTTTAATAATATCCTCCAGCGCCTCACTGGCGCATCAGGTGGCAGCCTTACTGTTTCTTTTGTGGTTGTCTGTTTTTATGCAGCCAAGTTGCTAGCTTGACATCAACGCAGCACAGATGGAAAGCACACAAGGAGCTGTCTGGATTCAAACGTGACACCACTTACCCTGAAGTCCAGTGTGGATACCACTACTCCACCAGCTGGCTTCTAATTTAAAAAGAGTAGGAGAGATCAGAGAGCTGCAGAGCACTTAAACTAACATCAGTAGCCAAGAATTCCAGAATATATGATTAACAAAGAGCAATATTAGAAAAAACATAACAAGTCAAAAATCACCTTGGATTTATGAACAAGACATTGTATTTTACAAATCTCAATTTTTTTTTAGGAATAATTGATTAAGCAGTATCAAGCAGACAAATCTGACGGTTGTATAATTTATACATACTTTGATAATAAAGTGTACTTTGAATCCATGAAGGCCTCCAGTAAAGTAATATAGGTAAAAGAAAGCAGACCATTCAGCCCATATACTATACTGTTCCATGACTCAGTAAAATCCATGCTGACTATTGTACCCAGCTATACTAATCCCGTTTAGCACAGCCTTCTATGCTCTGGTAGGGGACCGTACACAATTCTGATTTGATGGAGACAGATGTGAGAGTACGGAGGAACATCTGGTGAAACTTTTGAAATGCCTGTTTCACTGCTGCTGCTACTGTGTGGTAACCGGAATCGCCGGAGCAGAAGGCCTGGAATCCTCGGTTTTGCTTGTTTCGGTGACCGGGGTGAGGTCAAAGGCACTCGGCAGAGGATGACGCTCGGGAGGTTGTATCGGAGGGGCTGGTCGGAGCCTCGAAGTTTTCGGTTGGACGGGCTTAGTGTCGGCTGTTGTCGGGTGCTTCCAATGCATCGGCAGTTGTCGGTGCCTGGAGGTTTATGGCAGGGAGTTTCTCCCTTTTGCTGCCTGCTATCGGGGACTCGGGAGTCGATCGGGACTTTGAGACTCATTTTTACCGTGCCCATGGTCTGCTCCTCATCAAATTTTGGTATTGCTTTGCACTGCTGTAACTATATGTTATAATTATGTGGTTCTGTCAGTGTTAGTCTTTGGTTTGTCGTGTTTTTCTGTGATATCACTCTGGAGGAACATTGTATCATTTCTTAATGCATGCATGCATTTCTAAATGATAATAAACGAGGACTGAGAGTTCTCATAATCTAATCTAAAAAAAGTCGGACACTTGGTTCATCGAGTCTGCTTTGCCATTTCATTATGGCTGATCCATTTTCCCTCTCTGCCCCAATCTCCCTCCTTCTCCCTACCTGCCTTGACTAATCAAGAACCTATCAACTGTCTTCACCAATAATAACATAAAATAAATAACCAGAGCTCACGCACTCTTATGACTCAAACATTCTTTTTATTTTACTTGTTGACAAGACAAACTACACGGGCCCCTGTCACACACACTGCTCGGAAGCCTCAATGGACAACTGCTATTCTTACACAGAACTGGCTTATCAGTTCTGGATATTGATTATTGTAAGTTGTATAGGTTTAAATTCCTTCCTCGTAAGATCAGGCACCATTCACAATAGAGGTGTTAAAGTCAATCGAAACTTTAAACGGACAGGTGGTGATATTTCGAAGTTAGTAAAGACAATAGAACTTTAGTTGTTTGGTATGTTTTACGTTCTTCTGTTACCTTGTCTGTCTCCAGCACCCCCTATTATGTAAAGGGACACTATGTTTTAGGAAGGTCTTTCTGGAAAAGGTCTCACTTGTCTGGCTTGAGCACACACTGCCGCAGCCTATCTCATCTGTAGTAAGCTGAAGCATCCGGCAGTCTCACTTTAAAGGTCTTGTTTGACTATAACTAACCCAGGCTATCCTTGCTTTACCGTGACTTCCAAACAACACATCCTTATAAGGAGATGAGCATAACTGCACACAGTTATCCAGCTGTGGCCTAATCAAAGTCTTATAAAGTTGTAGAAAGATTTATGCCCAATACCCTAGCTAATGAATGTTAGCAGATGGTTTTCCTCATCATATTATTAATTAGTCTACCGCCTTTATGGATCAATTCACATGTATATCACAATCCTCCTGTTTTTGAATATTTTCTGGGACTTCACCATTCTTGTTGAATGCCCTTATTGGATCTTCCAACTTCCATCATCTTACCCTTATTGGGATTAGATTCCATGTGTCATTGCTCAGTCCAGTTTAGCAATTGATCAATATCATTCTATCCTCACTATCAGCAGCACCACCCAGTTTTGTTCATCTGCCAACTTGCCAAGTATTTCTGGTACATGCATATTCAAATAAATATACTATGTAATAATATGATATATAGTCAGCATCACAGCACTGCTCCACGTAGAGTACCACAGGCTACTATTTATAAAAGCAACACTACTCTATCATCCTCAGAGTTCATTTTACCAAGCCATCTTAGGATCCAATTTTACAACTTCAATGCTTCAAACCCTTTGGATCAGCCTTGCATGTGTGTTCTTGTTGTAGACTGAAATCTATGTAGACCACATCAACCATAATCATCATCATCACCATTATGTGTCATGTCACATGACGTAGGCAATCATGGTCTTTCCATGGCCGTGATTATTTTTGGCAATTTTTTTTCTACAGAAGTAATTTGCCATTGCCTCCTTCTGGGCAATGCCAAAGATGAATTAATGCTGTTCTCTATATTTTTATTCCAGTAATTTCCTATCTTTGACATGAAATTCACTAGTCTGTATTTAACATATAACCATATAACAATTACAGCACGGAAACAGGCCATCTTGGCCCTTCTAGTCCATGCCGAACTCTTACTCTCACCTAGTCCCACCAACCTGCACTCAGCCCATTACCCTCCATTCCTTTCCTGTCCATATAGCTGTCCAATTTAACTTTAAATCAAACCTGCCTCAACCACTTCTGCTGGAAGCTCATTCCACACAGCTACCACTCTCTGAGTAAAGAAGTTCTTCCTCATGTTACCCCTAAACTTTTGCCCTTTAACTCTCAACTCATGTCCTCTTGGGTGAATCTCCCCCACTCTCAATGGAAAAAGTTTATCCACAGCAACTCTATCTATCCCCCTCATAATTTGAAATACCTCTATCAAGTCCCCCCTCAAACTTCTATGCTCCAAAGAATAAAGACCCAACTTGTTCAACATTTCTCTGTAACTTAGGAGATGAAACCCAGGCAACATTCTAGTAAATCTCCTCTCAATTTTATTGACATCTTTCCTATAATTCAGTGACCAGAACTGTACACAATACTACAAATTTGGTCTCACCAATGCCAAGTACAATTTCAACATTATATCCCAACTCCTATACTCAATGCTCTGATTAATAAAGGCCAGCATACCAAAAGCTTTATTCACCACCCTATCCACATAAGATTCCACCTTCAGGGAACTATGCACCATGATTCCTATATCCCTCTGTTCCACTGCATTCTTCAATGCCCTACCATTTACCATGTATGTCCTATTTTGATTAGTCCTACCAAAATGTAGCACCTCATATTTATTAGCATTAAACTCCATCTGCCATCTTTCAGCCCACTCTTCTAACTGGCCTAAATCTCTCTGCAAACTCTGAAAACCTACTTCATTATCCACAACTCTACCTATCTTAGTATCATCTGCATACTCACTAATCCAATTTACCACCCCATCATCCAGATCATTAATATATATGAAAAACAACATTGGATCCAGTACAGATCCCTGAGGCACACCACTAGACACCATCCTCCGATCTGACACACAGTTATCCACCACTACTCTCTGGCATCTCCCATCCAGCTACTGCTGAATCCATTTTACTACTTCGATATTAACACCTAACGATTGAACCTTCCTAACTAACCCTCCATGTGGAACCTTGTCAAAGGCCTCACTGAAGTCCACATAGACAACATCCATCACTTTACCCTCGTCAACTTTCCTAGTAGCCTCATCAAAAAATTCAATAAGATTTGTCAAACATGACCTTCCACGCACAAATCCATGTTGATTGTTCCTAATCAGACCCTGTCTATCCAGATAATTATATATACCATCTCTAAGAATAATTTCCACCAATTTACCCACCACTGACGTCAAACTCACAGGCTGATAATTGCTAGGTTTACTCTTAGAACCTTTTTTAAATAATGGAACAACATGAGCAATACGCCAATCCTCTGGCATCACCCCATTTCTCATGGCATTTGAAATATTTCTGTCAGAGCCCCTGCTATTTCCACACTAACTTCCCTCAAGGTTCTAGGAAATATCCTGTCTGGACCCGGAGACTTATCCACTTTTATATTCCTTAAAAGCGCCAGTACTTCCTCTTTAATCATGATACTTTCCATAACTACCCTTCTTGATCCCCTTACCTTACACAATTCAATATCCTTCTCCTTAGTGAATACCGAAGAAAAGAAATTGTTCAAAATCTCCCCCAACTCTTTTGGCTCCGCACATAGCCATCCACTCTGATTCTCTAAGGGACCAATTTTATCTCTCACTATCCTTTTGCTATTAATATAACTGTAGAAACCCTTTGGATTTATTTTCACCTTACTTGCCAAAGCAACCTCATATCTTCTTTTAGCTTTTCTAATTTCTTTCTTAAGATTCTTTCTACATTCTTTATATTCCTTGAGCACCTCATTTACTCCAAGCTGCCTATATTTATTGTAGATCGCTCTCTTTTACCGAACCAAGTTTCTAATATCCATTGAAAACCATGGCTCTCTCAAACTTTTAACCTTTCCTTTCAACCTAACAGGAACATAAAGATCCTGTACCCTCAAAATTTCACCTTTAAATGACCTCCATTTCTCTATTACATCCTTCCCATAAAACAAATTGTCCCAATCCACTCCTTCTAAATCCTTTCGCATCTCCTCAAAGTTAGCCTTTCTCCAATCAAAAATCTCAACCGAGTCCAGACCTATCCTTCTCCATAATTATATTGAAACTAATGATATTGTGATCACTGGACCCAAAGTGCTCCCCAACACATACCTCCGTCACCTGCCCTATCTCATTCCCTAACAGGAGATTCAACACTGCCCCTTCTCGAGTTGGTACCTCTATGTATTGCTGCAAAAACTATCCTGCACACCTTTGACAAACTCCAAACCATCCAACCCTTTTACAGAATGAGCTTCCCAGTCAATGTGTGGAAAATTAAAATCTCCCACAATCACAACCTAGTGCTTACTACAAATATCTGCTTACAAATTTGCTCCTCCAATTCTCGCTCCCCATTAGGTGGTCTATAATACACCCCTATAAGCATCACTACACCTTTCCCACTCCTCAATTCCACCCAAATAGCCTCCCTAGACGAGTCCTCTAATCTATCCTGCCAAAGCACCGCTGTAATATTTTCTCTGACAAGCAATGCAACACCTCCCCCTTTGCCCCTCCGATTCTATCACACCTGTAGTAACAAAATCCAGGAATATTTAGTTGCCAATCACACCCCTCCCGCAACCATGTTTCACTAATAGCTACAACATCATATTTCCAGGTATCAATCCATGCTCTAAGCTCATACACCTTTCTTACAATACTTCTAGCATTAAAACAGATGCATTTAAGAAACTCTCCACCTCTTACTCTCTGTTTATCCCTAATGGAGCAAGCAACTTTGTTATCTTTTTCTTCCTTCTCCCCTACATCTTCGGTCTGAGTGCTCCCGTTCTCTGTCCCCTGCCTATCCACCCTCACACACTGTCTACTAGCTTCCTCTATTTGTGAACTAACCTCCTCTCTCCTAGTCTCTTCAATTTGATTCCCACCCCCCAAAACCATCCTAGTTTAAAGTCTCCCCAGTAGACTTCGCAAATCTCCCCGCCAGGATATTAGTCCCCCTAGGATTCAATTGCAACCCGTCCTTTTTGTACAAGTCACACCTGCGCCAAAAGAGGTGCTAATGATCCAGAAACTTTAATCCCTGCCCCCTGCTCCAATCTCTCAGCCACACATTTATCCTCCACCTCATCCCATTCCTACTCTCACTGTCGTGTGGCACAGGCAGTAATCCCGAGATTACTACCTTTGCGGTCCTTCTTCTCAACTCCCTTCCTAACGCCCTATATTCTCCTTTCAGGACCTCTTCCCTTTTCCTACCTATGTCATTGGTACCTATATGTACCTCGACCTCTGGATCCTCACCATCCCACTTCAGGATATCTTGGACGCGATCAGAAACATCCCGGACCCTGGCACCAGGGAGGCAAACTACCATCCGGGTCTCCTGTCTGCATCCACAGAATTGCCTATCTGACCCCCTAACTATCGAGTCCCCTATTACTACTGCCCTCCTCTTCCTTTCCCTACCCTTCTGAGCTACCTGACATTTCTTCTCTGCCCTTCTTGAGTAAAGGTACAACATTTGCTGTCCTTCAGTCATTTGACCCTGTCAATCTGTCAGAATTCCAGCAATCTCCTCCTTTGCCTCCTATACCTTGGGCCCTCTCCTGGGTGATGTCACCCAGTGAAGTTGTGTCCTAGCTGTGTATGTGATACACAAACCAGGGCAGTACAAAATGGAGAACAAGCTGTTGCCACGCAGCAGGCTCCTCTCTCCACACAGCTGATTAATCCAAAGGAGCGGTGCAGACTGATAAAGTTTGGCTCTAGTGGTGTCACAGGAGTTGCCAGTCAGCATTGAACTCAACATAGCACTGCTGTAGGATTCCAGCTTTGGATTTTTCCTCGGGGTTTATTCCTACAGCCTTCCCCATGAGTGGGAGCATTTAATAGGTAGTGGGAGCTTATCCTCAGTAGCTCCCCTGGCTATGATAACCTCCAATTGCAGTCTAGGACATTATCTAATTAAGCCCTGGGGGGGGGGGGGTGGAGTTTATCCACTGTTATACACTGGAATCTGGAACAGCAAGCAACCTACTGGAGGAACTCAGCAGGTCGAGCAGCATCTGTGGGAAGAAAGGAACTGTCAATGGTTAGGGTCAAGACCCCGCATCAGGACTCGACCTGCTGAGTTCCTCCAACAAATTGTTTGTTGCTTTTTTCAACTGCTAAGATCTCTAATACATCCTTTTTAATGTTACCATGTTGTGGAATATTCCCAAACCTTTCCCTTTAATCTACAACAGCAATGTCTTTTTTGGTGAATACAAATGAGAAATGTTAATATAAGCTCTTATGCATATCCTCTTGACCTCTTTCCTTGCTTACCTACCTACTCTTAATTTATCTATAAAATGCCTTGGAATTTTCCTTCATTATATGCAATGATATTTCATGATCCCTCTTGATTCTCCTAATTTATTTTTTATGTACATGCAACACATTTAACATTTCAGAAAGATCCCACATATTTTCAGAACTCTGTACCTTGCCGTTTGTGTCCTTATCAGATCTTTAATATCCCCTGACATCTGCTGGTGCATGGACTTGCTGTCCCCAATTTGAGCCTCAAAGGAGTATGTTGACCCTATATTGTTACCGTTTCACTTTTTAAAAAAGCTCCCACTTGTTATTTATAGGCTTCCTGCAAGATATTCCCACTCAACTTTCATCATGTCCTACCTTATGATATTGAATAAGCCTTTCCACAATCCGGAACCTTAATTTCTGCACCACACATCCTTTTCCATGGCAATGTGAAACTGATATAGTCACTATTCCCTAAACTGTACCCACTGACATTTCAGCCACTTATCTAGCTTCACTCCCTCAGATTAGATTCATACAGCACCTTCTCTGGTAGGACCATCCTCTTTTCATGTAGGATGGGGTGGAATTTGTGAAACGTATCTAGGAAAGTTTCTTGAGATAGAGGACCCTACTCAGAAGTGTGCATTACTGGACCTTCTTTTAGGGAATAAGGCAGGCCAAGTAACTGAAGTGGCAGTCAGAATTAGGATCTGAATCAGGCTTAGTATCACCAGCATTTTTGTGAAATTTGCGACAGCAGTACGTTGCAAAACATAATAGTGAAAAATTGTGAATTTACACTAAATATAGTAAACAAAGTGCAAACCGAGGGAAAAAAAGTAGTGAGGTAGTGTTCATGGGTTTAATGTCCATTCAGAAATCTGATGGCAGAGGGAACGAAAGCTATTCCTGAATCATAGAGTATGTGTCTTCGGGCTCCTATATCACCTTTCTTCTCATTGCTACCACCAGCATGTCCTGGGTGATGGGGGTCCTTAATGATGGATCCCATCTTTTTGAGGCATTGCACCTTGAAGATGTCCTGGATGCTGGGGAGGCTAGTGCCTATGATGGAGCTGACTGAGTTTACAACTTTCTGCAGCTTATTCATGTGCAGTAGCTCCCACATAGCAGACGGTGATGCAGCCAGTTGGAATGCTCTCCACGGTCCATCTGTAGAAATTTGAGAGTGTCTTTGGTGACATTTCAAATCTCCTCAAACTCCTAATGAAGTATAGCTGCTGTCATGCCCTCTCTGTAATAGCATTGATATGCTGAGCTCAGGATAGATCTTCAGAGATGTTGACACCCAGGAACCTGAAATTGTTGCCCTTACCACTATTGACCCCTTGATGAGGACTGGTAAGTGTGCCCTTGTCTTCAGTGAGTTCTTTGGTCTTACTGTCACTGAGTCAAAGAGCTCTAGTGACATTAATTCTATTATTTTTAAGATAGACATTGTAAAGGATAGGACAGGTCCATAGGAGATGGTCCTAAACTGAAGCAGGGCTAATTTTCTGGGTGGGGGGAAATTGGACAGGATCCACCTGAGGTTGATTAGTTGAGTCTGTTTGAAGGTAAAGGAATGAATGTCAAATGAGAGATTTTGACGAGTGCGATAGCGAAGTTCCAGGAGCAGCATATTCCTGTTAGGGTGAAAGGTAAATATGAGAACTTTATGGAACCTTGGATGATAAGAGGTATTGAGGCACTGGTCAAGAAAAAGGAGGAAGCTTACATTGGGTTTAGGAGATCAGAACTGAATGTAACCCTTGATGACTATAAAAAGATTAAAAATGCTCTTAAGAGAGAAATCTGGAGGGCAAAGAGAAGGTATGAGATGGACCTGGCAGGTAGGGTTAATGAAAATCCCAGGAGGATCTATAGATATATAAAGAGGAAAATGGTGGCAGTCTAGGACATTATCTCATTAAGCCCCAGGGGGAGGGTAGAGATCAGCAGGACCACCTGTGTCTTGAGCTGCAGAGATGGCTGGGATTTTTAATGATTATTTCTCCTCTGTTTATTGAGGAGGAAATCATGGTTGTTCAAGAGATAATGGAAACTAGTGGAGATCTTTCGGAGGACATTCGTATTACCAGGGAAGAGGTATTTGCAGCCTTCCAGTACAGTAGGGTGGATGAATCCCTACTACCTAACCAGGTGCATTCTCAGATGTTTTGGGAGGCTAGAAGAGAAATTGTGGAGGCTCTTGAGGAGATATTTGCTTCATCATTAGCCATGGGTGAAGTTCCTCAAGAAGGGAAGGTGGCTCATGTTGTTCCATTGTTTAAGAAGGACAGAAAAGAGAAGATAGGAAACTTTGGTCTGATCTACCTGACATCTGTGCTGGGGAAGTTGCTGGAGGGAATTCCTCAGATAGGATCTATCAGCATTTGGATCGTGATGCAAAGGTGTTTAGCATGCTGGTCTTCATTAGTCATGACATTGAGGATAGGAGTTCAGATGTTGTGTTTCAACTGTGCAAGTCATCGGTGTGACTGCACTTGGAGTAACGTGTACAGTTCTAGTCACTTTGTATTTGGACATTACCCTGTTACACAGCTGTTTGAATGGTTCACAACAACGACCTCACACTCACTGTCAGCAAGACCAGGGAACTAATTGTGGATTCCAGGAAGAGGAGGTTGGGAGAAGACAAACCAGTCCTCATTGAAAGGCCAGCAATAGAGAGGGTGAGCAGCTTCAAGTTCCTGGCTGTCAACATCTCTGAAGGTCTATCCTGAGCCCAACACATTGACACAATCACAAAGAAAGCACGTCAGTGGCTCGCCTTCATTGCTATTTTGAGGTGATTTATTATGTCATGAAAGACTCTTGCAAATTTCTTCAGGTATATGGAGGAGAGCATCCTGACTGGTTGTATCACTGCCTGATGTGGAGGTTCCAATGTGCAAGATCGAAAAAGGCTGCAGAGGGATGTAGACTCAGCTACTTATCATAAGCACAACCCTCCCTACTATCAAGGACACATTCGAGAGATAGTGCCTCAGGAATATGGCATCCATCATTAAGGATCCTCCATTAAGGGGAGGAGGTAAAGGAGATTGAAGACCCACACTCAACGTTTCAGGAGCATCCTCCTCCGTCCACCATCAGATTTCTGAACGTTCCATGATCCCATAAACTCTACCCTATTATTCCTATTTAGCACCGTTTAGTATGTAATCATTGCTCTTGGATCTCTCTGTAACTTATCTGCGTGCTAGTTCTACCTCCCACTGACTGCATCCAGGGCATCAATGCTCATTACTACACTAATGATCTCTTAATCAGTATTTAGCAGTCACTTCCCACCCCTTTTACTCACAGCCCCTCCCACCAAGCCTGAAGGTTCTGCAGCTTGCACATTGAGTTGCCAGTCCTGCCTTCTGTCAAGCATGTCTCTGAGGTGAATCACACAGCTGATGTACTGGGGTAGATGGTTGTTGAAATCTCCCATTCCTCAGATTGTACTCTGATATTTTAGTGGCTGATGAACAGTTCCTGACATATTCTAACAGACAGCCATTTGATCATAAGACAAAGGAGCAGAATTAGGCCATTCAGCCCATCGAGTTTGCTCTGCCATTTGATCATGGCTGAATTATTATCCCTCTCAACCATGCTCTCCTACCTTCTCCCAGTAACCTTTGTCACCCTTACTAATCAACATCCTATCAACCTCCACTTTAAGTATACCAACAACAGTGGGCTTGTCGCCACAGGTCTGACCCCAATGCACAATGAAATTCAGTAACCCTTTACTTCAAAAGTGAGATCCCTATTTCATGACTTCCTACAATTGAAGCAACTCTGCTCCTCTCTTTTGAGACCTGGGTTTGTTTTTTTTTCATGACTTACAATAGAATGCACCAGATTTCCTTGCTCACATAAAGCACATGGAGTAAACAGTGTACATGACTCAGGATAACTCAACATGCAGTGACAATAATGGAATAACAAGGAGATTTACAGTTAGGAATATGAGACCATGGTGGCACCACTGGGAAAAGTAAGGAGTAATGCCCAGTCCATCACAGGTAACATTTATGCAGAGTACTGTCACAGGAAAGCAGTATCCATCATCAGGGACCTCACCACCCAGACCATGCTCTCTTCTCACTGCTGCCATCAGGAAGAAGGCATGGGAGTCTCAGGACTCACAGCACCAGGTTCAGGAACAGTTACTACCCCTCAAACATCAGGCTCTTGAACCAGTGGGGTTCATTCAATTTCACTTGCCCCATCACTGAACGGTTCCTCCAACCTATGAACTCACAATCAAGGTCTCTCCATCTCATGATCTCGATATTTATTGCTTATTTATTTATTATTATTTTCTCTTTGTTTTTGCACAATTTGTTGTCTCTTGACTACTTGTTGTTGAGTGCAGTCTTTCACTGATTCTCTAATGTTTCTTGGATTTACCAGGTATGCCACAAGGAAACAAATCTCAGGGTTGTATATGGTGACATATATGTCTTTGATAATAAATTTACCTTAAACTTTGAAATTTGCTTTTTAAACAAGATCCATGGACTCTCCTTGGTCTATCCTGCTTGTTATCTCCTTAAAGAATTCCAACAGATTTGTTCGGCAAGATTTCCCTTTAATTAATGTTTTTACTAATGTCATGTAAGAAACAGCAAATTCATAATTACTTTTGGGAGAAGAGCACATTTCTTATGTAAACTGGAATCCTAATGTTGAACTCTTACTAGTCTTTGGACTTTAAGCCCCTTGTGCATACACTTAATGCATTAGCAATTATAAAATGGGTGTCATTTAATAAGAGACCTCTTTTCAACTGAAATTCCTTTCAGCAAAGAAAATACCAAAAGGCTAGAATAAAGCATTCTATTGTTGCCCTCATTTCCAGTCCACCTACTTTAATGTATGTAAAGTGCCATGCTGACAGGTGCTGAAGTAGACCTTGTTTTCCACGTTGGTCTTTTTGTTTTGAAATTCGGCTTCCATTATCAAAGTCACGGCGACAACTGTAAAGTGTGTATTTGATGGGAAGGAGGGGAAGACAAGGTTGAAACCAGGTTTATTCGTGTTCCAAAAGCAATGAAAGCTTTTATGTAATCCTGAAACTGCTGCATGACTCCTCATAATAATATACAAATATGAAGCCATTTGCAGCTCCTTTGACAAATTATTTGACAGTTCCTTGTAGCTGTTTCTTTGTGAGACTAGTAATGTTCTAAAATGGAAATTTTGTTTTGCAGAAGTCATTATGGCAGCTTTTTTCCGACATTACATTTGTACTTCATGAGTCTAAGTCTTGAAATTAATAACACTTCAGTAGAACAATTTTTGAAAGTCTCTATGCCCAATATTTCAAAGGAATGTTGTTAATTATTTGTTGGCTTGATACTGAGCATGTCATTAGGATTGTTGGTTATATATGTAAATATTGCCCAATTCAAATTCAGAAACATTTTGGTATTGTTTTCACCAGGTAAAACACTGCTTATAATTAGAATACAAAATGTGGTGGTCACCCAGGCGGTATCTCTCAGATCCAAACATGGCTGTGTAAACAGGATATTTCTTAGCTTTTAATTTTTCCTTCATCACTTCTTGTCTCTTTTACTTAATTGGTAAAACCAAGGCTCCGTGGCTCATCTGAAAGAATATCTTATTCTCATAGGTTTCTCTTCAATAATTGTTCTCGTCTTCTGTCAAAGATAACATGTTTTGAAGCTTAGTTCTAAAGGAAGTGGGAGTTCTGTGCTCTGTGTTACGGAGTGATTGTGTTTCTAGAAAAAAACACATTTCAATTAACATGAAACTGTTTTTCCCATCAAATCCTTGTTATGGATGGAGATGCAGTAGCATGGTCTACATACAAGGACATTCTGATTGCATTGTAGTTTGAAGAGAAAGGGTTGTTTTTTAATCAACTAGAAATGGATGTTACACTGTTTGATAAGTTATTGTTGTACAGGTATCCATTGAGTTAGAAGTTCAAAATAAATCTATTGTCAAAATACATATGCACAGATGGAGTTCAACCCAGACAAGTGTGAAGTGGTACATTTTGAAAAGTTAAATTTGAAGACAGAATATAATATTAATGGTAAGACTCTTGGCAGTGTGGAGGATCAGCGAGATCTTGGGGTTCGTGTCCATGGGACACTGCACAGGTTGACAGTGTTGTTAAGAAGGTGTTTGGTGTGATGGCCTTCATCAGCCATGGGATTGAGTTCAAGAGCCGTGAGGTAATGTTACAGCTATGTAAGACCTTGGTTAGACCCCACTTGGAGTTCTGTGTTCAGTTCTGGTCACCTCACTACAGGAAGGATGTGGATGCTATAGGGAGAGTGCAGAGGAGACTTACAAGGATGTTGCCTGGATTGGAGAGCATGCCTTATGAGAAGGAATGAACTTGGCCTTTTCTCCTTAGAGTGATGGAGGATGAGAGATGACCTGATAGAGGCGTATAAGATGATGAGAGGCATTGATCATATGGATAGCAGGCTTTTTCCCAGGGTGAAATGGCTAACACGAGGGGGGATAGTTTTAAGATGCTTGTCTTGTCTTGTCCATTCAGATCACTAGTCCAGCGCCTTAACCACTTAGCCACAGAAGTAGGTACATGGGAGATGTCAGAGGTAAGGTTTTCACACAGAGAGTGGTGGGTGTGTGGAATGCACTGCCAATGACAGTGGTGAAGGCAGATACAGTAGGGTCTTTTAAGAGACTCTTAGATAGGTACATGGAGCTTAGAAAAATAGAGGGCTATGCAGTAGAGTAATCCTAGGCAGTTTCTAGAGTAGGTTACATGGTCTGCACAACATTGTGGGCTGAAGGGCCTGTAATGTGCTGTAGATTTCCATGTTCTATGTTCTATGTCATCAAGTGCTACCCTGAGATTAATTTTCTTTCAGTTATTGACAGTAGAACAAAAAAAGCACAACAGACTCAACGAAAAGCTACAAACAAAGAATTACAAGCAACTAATGTACAAAAGAAGACAACCTGTGCACATATAAGGAGAAACAAAAAATAATAATAAGTAAACAAATGAACGACTAATATTGAGAACAGGAGTTGTAGAATCCTTGAAGGTGAGTCCATAGGTTGTGTTCAATGATAAGTTCAGTGTTGTGGTGAGTGAAGATGTCCACGTTGATTCAGGAGCCTGATGGTTGAGTGGTAATAAATGTTTCTGAAACAGATGATCTGGGACCTAAGGCTCTTGCACCTCCTTTCTGATGATAGCAATGAGAAGAGAGCATGGTCTGGATGGTGGGAATCCTTGATGATGGATGCTGACCTCTTTGTAGATGTGATCAATGGTGGAGAGGGCTTTTTCTGTGATGAGCTGGCTGTATCCATCACTTTTTGCAGGCTATTCCATTCTTAGGCATTGGTATTTCCATACCTGTATATGCTGCAATCAGTCAGGATACTCTCCACTGTGTATCTAAAGAAGTTTGTAAATGTTTTAGATGACATGATAGATTTTCGCAAACCTCTAAGAAAGTAGAGGTGCTGCCGTACTTGCTTTGAAATAGCATTCATGACAGATAATGCCCAGGAATTTAAAGTTACTGACCAACCCTCTCCAAATGAAGAGACTATTTGTCAGTTTTCCAGAGCAAATCTTTTAGTTTGCTTGCTGTTGTAAACCAGAAGCCTGTGGTTGTTTACTTTGGTGAACTAATTAGTCCTTTGTGTACATTTTGGGTATTTATTTTTTTACACAAAATCCGTAAGAGCTTATTTTTATTCCATATCTCAAAATCTTGTTAATTGTTTGTGAACTCCATAAAGGTGAATTTCTCTGTTGCTCCAAGGAGAAAAGGCCCAGTTCACTCAACCTATTCTCGTAAGGAATGCTCTCCAATTCAAGCAACTTCCTTGTAAACCTCCTCTTCATGCTGTCTATAGTATCCACATCCTTCCTGTAGTGAGGTGACCAGAACTGAACTCAGTACTCCAAGTGGGGTCTGACCAAGGTCTTATATAGCTATGACATTACCTCACAGCTCTTGAACTCAGTCCCATGGTCGATGAATGCCAACTCACCATACGCCTTCTTATCAACACTGTCAACCTGTGCAGCAGCTTTGAATGTCCCATGGACACGGACCCCAAGATCTCGCTGATCCTCCACACTGCCAAGAGTCTTACCATTAATATCATATTCTGTTTTCAAATTTAACCTATCAAAATCAACCACTTTACGCTTACCTGGGTTGAACTCCATCTGTGTACACACGTACTTTGATAATAAATTTATTTTGAACTTTGAATAAAGGTGAACTGCTGTAACATGTATAGACCCATGTATGTGCATTCTGGCTGCTTGTCAGACTTGAGTGTTGGAGAATTTTTGCCTGTAGGAGTCAATGTGTCATGGTCCGGTCCGTGGACTCAGGACTCCGGGTCTTCCAGCTGTCCCTTGTTTTGGTTGAATTAATCATAGGCACCTGATTCCCATCTTGGGGCTTGGAATATAAGTGGCCTTGGGGTTGAGTGTGAGCTGCTGGTTTGTCTTGGCAAGATCCCCTGTGATCAACCTGTTGGTGGAAGGCTAGAGTGGCCACTTGCCATCTTTAGGCTGTGTTGGAAAACCATTGCTTCATGGAGCCTTGCTGTCGGTAGCCAGGGCTGTCTTTGTGGTATGGATTCGGCCATTTCCCAGGCCAGCTGAGTGGCCATCGGCCACTCTGAGCTAGGTAGGGATCTGGCTGTTTCCATAGCCAGCTGAGATTGCTGGCTGTAACTATGACTCGGAGCAACCCCGATGCAGAGATGGAACTGTCTGTCATTCTTTGGTGTTTGTCTCTTCTTGTCCTCGCCTCCATGGGGTAAGTCAGGCTGTCCTGCCATTGCCCTGTGGGGAGATCTGTCTTGTCTTGTCCTTGCCTTCATGGGGTAAGTCAAGCTGTTCTGCCATTACCCTACGGTTGGATCTGTCCCCTCTTGTCCTCACCTCCATGGGATAAATCAGGTTGTTCTGCTGTTGCCCTGCAGGGGGACCTGTCTTGTCTTTGCCTCTGTTGGGTAAGTCTGGAAGTTCTGCTGTTACCCGACGGATGGACCTGTCCCACCTTGGTGTGGAGATAAAGTTGAGACCTGGCTTGTCTAAGGATAGGTCCCGGCTGTAGGTCTATGTACTGTCCAGTCTCATGTTAGTATCGTGTTAAGGATGAGTCCCAGCTTTTTGAAGGATAAGTCCTGGCTCTATGTTGTTGTACAGTTCCCAGTCTGTGTCCAAGCTCCAGCCTCCGAGTTATCAGCCTCAAGACCCAAGACCCCAGCCTGTCTCCAAGCTCAAGCCCCAAGACCCCCAGCCTCAAGCCTCAAGACGCCAGCCACGTCCTGTCCTGTATCCATGTCATGTTCTTGCCTAGTTCTGGGGTCTGAGCCCAAGGCAAGACCCAAGTTCTGGGTCCTTGTCCAGTCTCTGGCTTGGAGTCCAAGCCCAGGCTCCTAATTCGTGGTTCCTAGTCCTGGTCCCGCTTTCCCCAGCCCAGCTAGTTCAGGGTTCCTAGTCCTCGTCCTGCTTTACCAAGCCCAGGCTCCTAGTTCATGGTTCCTAATCCTGGTCCCACTTCCCCAAGCCCAGACTCCTAGTTCATAGTTCCTTGTCCGGGTTCCCTATCTAGTCCATGTCCTAGCCCAAGTCTGCGTTCTTGTCCCTGCTCCTTGTCTGTATCCTGTCACGTCCCTACTCTAGTCAAGTCTTGTTCCTTATACTTCAGTGTCTGTGTCTTGCATTTGGGTCTGTTACCAGCACCCCCATTATGACACAATGCTTGCATAGCAACTGCATGCACATCTCTAACACCCTGAGTAATCCGTTTTGTTTCCTCTAATCTGTTTGCTTTAGGAGTCATCATGCATAATTTTACCTTATCACTGTCACACCTGATGTAGCTGAATTGACATTGACAGAAACTGAGTGTAAAGTCCATGTGATTAAAATAGACTGATTGCACAACATGTAGAGCAATCATTCTCTGGGCTATTCTTGCAATGAATACACTTCCAAAACGTATTTACCTTTTGAGGATTGAATTGCTGCTTGTGGTTGATCATAGTTTGCAGTGTTTCAGATTATCAAGTTCTGATTCTAATTTGGTTTGGCCTCCAATGGGAATCTGCTGAGAAATGGTGTGCTTTGAAGTTTGAATTTTCAATGGCTGTAGATGGGAACAGAACCTTGGTCTTAGCTCAGACAGGACCATTAATACTGATGGTAGTTCCTGGTTCCTTGATGGTGCTGAAAGTTAGAGACAAGAACACCCTCCCACCCGCTACAGCAGGCATATTGATCTCCAGAAGAGTCCAGACTCACTTTTGGAGGACGTGACAAGATGACTTAACTAGTAATTATGGACTTGACCAATTTGGGGAGAATATGACAGTGTGTCCCTACATCTCTAAAGAAGCTCGAGTTCCTCGTTCCCCAAACTTGTATGTTTTTGAAGGCAGAAGTGGAATTTGGAGACAGGTGAGATTCCAACACAACTGTGATGGTGATGCCTTCAAGAGTATCTTGAAGAGTGTAATAAGGCATATGATATAATCCTACAATATTTTGAGTGATGTATCTTAATTTTACAATGGATGTTGCATTATGTTGACTTGGAATGTGCAGACAATTGAAATATTCTGGCTTTGGTTTGGTAAAATTTGCGTACTAAGAATCCAACATGCCCAGCCCCTAAGAAGCACCATAACCTTTTCAACTTCATGGTGAAGTGTGAGCCAATCCTTTCTCCAGCTGTATTTCATTTTGCCTGATTCAGTTAATTGTAAGACCTGTGAATATGTTAGTGCTGAGGTCCTCTACTGTAATTAGGAATGGAAGATAACCTCAAGTCTGGATCACTGCTGTAGTTCAAGGTGCAACAGCAGAACCCAAGAGCTAATAGGAGTGGGCATTTAGAGTTAATTTTATCTAATTGGGATGAAGTAGGTCAACTCTCATTTGGGTAGTACATTATTGGCAATTCTTCATGAGATACCACAATGTATTTTAATGATTCCTTTGTTAAATTTCAGGCTCTGTGCCAATTGAAGGAAAGTCTATTTAGAAATAATTGTCCTCCTTCTACAACAACAGGCTCTTGGATAAAGGATGACCTGCCTTCACTTTAGTTATGTGGGTTCTGAGGTGACCAATGAGGCAATGCTGGAATGACAGACTCTACAACAGATGGTGTACAACAGATGGTGTAGGAAAGGTGCAGTGTGGCAGGGATGTGGGCAATTTGTGTGATGGTCCATCCTTGAAATAAAGAAGGAATACGTGGTTGCAAGATATTTTGAAGACTGATATAGTCATGCTTTTTCTTTAATTATTGAGATAACATTTTATCAGTATTACTTTGTAGATGAAATACTATGAAATAGTTGGTTACTGACGTAACTGTATTTCGCCAAGGATGCAAGGCTGATATTTGGTTTTCAGAAAACTGCTTAGTATCTTGGAGATGTAAAGCACATGGACATAAGTTCTGTTTTGAAATAGAGAGTGTTCATTAATTAACTTATCATTATGTTAGAAACATAGAAAACCTACAGCACAATACAGGCCCTTCAGCCCACAAAGCTGTGCCGAACATGTCCTTACCTTAGAACTACCAAGGCTAAAACACATAGCCCTCTATTTTTCTAAGCTCCATGTAACTAACCAGGAGTCTCTTAAAAGACCCTATCGTTTCCACCTCCAGGACTGCGGCCGGCAGCCTATTCCACACACTCACCACTCTCTGCGTTTTAAAAAAAAAAAAAAAAAAAAAAAAAAAAAAACTTACCCTGCCATCTCCTCTGTACCTACTTCCAAGCACCTTAAAACTACGTCCTCTCATGCTAGCCATTCCAGACCTGGGAAAAAGCCTCTGACCATCCACACGATCAATGCCTCTCTTTATCTTGTACAGCCCCATCAGGTCACCTCTCATCTTCTGTTGCTCCAAGGAGAAAAGGTCGAGTTCACTTAACCTATTCTCATAAGGCATGCTCCCCAATCCAGGCAACATCCTTGTAAATCTCCTTTGCATCTATTCTATGGTTTCCACATCCTTCCTGTAGTGAGGCGACCAGAATTGAGCACAGTATTCCAAATGGGGTCTGACCAGGGTACTATATAGCTGCAACATTACCTCTCAGCTCTTAAACTCGGTCCCTCGATTGATGAAGGCCAATGCATCATATGCTTTCTTAACCACAGAGTCAATCTGCGCAGCAGCTTTGAGTGTCCTTTGGACCCAGACCCCAAGATCCTTCTGATCCTCCACACTGTCAAGAGTCTTACCGTTAACACTATATTGTGTCATCATATTTCACCTACCAAAATGAACCACCTCACACTTATCTGGGCTGAACTCCATCTGCCACTTCTCAGCAGCACACACAAAAAATGCTGGTGAACGCAGCAGGCCAGGCAGCATCTATAGGAAGAGGTACAGTCATTGTTTCAGGCTGGGTCCCTTCGTCAGGACTAACTGAAAGAAGAGAGTACGAGATTTGAAAGTGGGGGGGGGAGGAGGAGATCTGAAATGATAGAAGAAGACAGGAGGGGGAGGGGTGGATCTAAGAGCTGGAAAGTTGATTGCAAAAAGGGATACCAGACTGGAGAAGGGAGAGGATCATGGGGTGGGAAGCCAGGGGAGAGAGAGAAGGGGAGGGGAGCCTGGAGGGTGGAGAGCAAGCAAGAAGTTATAGTGAGA